>NC_142485.1:5000-1270833 GCF_049115385.1 Moschus berezovskii
GCCTCTTGATGAAAGTGAAAGAGGAGAATGAAAAGGTTGGCTTGAAGCTCAACATTCAGAAAACGAAGATCATGGCATCTGGTCCCATCACTTCATGGGAAATGGATGGAGAAACAGTGGAAACAGTGTCAGACTTTATTTTTTTGGGCTTCAAAATCACTGTGGATGCTGATTGCAGCCATGAAATTCAAAGACGCTTACTCTTTGGAAGGAAAGTTACGATCAATCTAGATAGCATATTAAAAAGCAGAGACATTACTTTGCCAACAAAAGTCCGTCTAGTCAAGGCTCTAGTTTTTCCAGTGGTCATGTATGGATGTGAGATTTGGACTGCGAAGAAAGCTGAGCACCGAAGAATTGATGCTTTTGAACTGTGGTGCTGGAGAAGACTCTTGAGAGTCCCTTGGACTGCAAGGAGATCCAACCAGTCCATTCTAAAGGAGATCAGTCCTGGGTGTTCATTGGAAGGACTAATGCTAAAGCTGAAACTCCAATACTTTGGCCACCTCATGCAAAAAGTTGACTCACTGGAAAAGATTCATGCTGAGAGGGATTGGGGGCGGGAGGAGAAGGGGACGATAGAGAATGAGATGGCTGGATGGCATCACCGACTCGATGGACATGAGTTTGAGCGAACTCGGGGAGTTGGTGATGGACAGGGAGGCCTGGCGTGCTGTATTCATAGGGTTGCAAAGAGTCAGACACGACTGAGCGACTGAACTGAACAGAACCACAGAGTGCATGCCAGTGAGTTATCACACACTGAGTTCTGGCAACACCCCACGTGCTAATTTCCTGGTTTCCCAGATTAATTCCTTGGAGTAGGACATTTGGAACAGTCCAGGCAGGATGAAGAGAGGATCTTCCTCAAGGCAGAGTTGGCCTTGGCAAGGGCTAGGCCAGTCCCTCTTCACTGTCTGCTCCTGCCCTGGAGTTCCAATTACTAGATGGGGTAAGGCTTGGTCTCAGCCTTTCCAGGCAAGAATGCCAGGTGATCTGCCCTCTCATGGCATTCTCTAACCCTCCACTCTCTTGAAAGAGGCTGGCATGGAGAAAATCTTGGAGCATCTGATCAAGTCAGAGGACCCACAGGGGCCATCCCCAAGTCAGCCCCACACAGCACAAAATCCGATCACAAAACACCACCTCTGTACACCTGTGCTAAACCGAATTTCAGAGATAGAGTTTCAGGTGAAGTAGAAAAGCATAGCTTTACTGCTTTGCTAGCAAAGACAGACACAGAAAACTCGTGCCCTCATAAACTGGCCCAAAGCAGGAGGATTTGTTTAGGAGTTTTATAGCTATGGGCTTCCCTGGTAGCTCAGCTGGTAAATAATCTGCATGTAATACAGGAGACCCTGGTTCAATTCTTGGGTTGGGAAGACTCCCTGGAGAAGGGATCGGCTACCCACTTTAGTATTCTTGGGCTTCCCTGGTGGCTCAGCTGGTACAGAAACCACCTGCAATGAGGGAGACCTGGGTTTGATCTCGGGATAGGAAGATCCCCTGGAGAAGGGAATGGCTACCCACTCCAGTGTTGTGGTCTGGAGAATTCCGTGGACTATACAGTCCATGGGATCACAAAGAGTCGGACTGAGCGACTTTCACTTTATAGCAATTGTTAAAGGGCAGAGTTGTTGTAAGGATTAGGGTGTGTACCGGGACTGAACTCCCTTCATCGGACCTCAGGTGGTCTCTTGGTGAGCTTCTCTGGAATGAAGAATGCTACAATTTTCCATTTTGCTGGAGCGGATGTTTAGTTAGGTAAAAAGTTTAGAGATATTTTTATGTGTATCCCTTTGGACAGAAACAGGACCCTGACCCAAGAAAAATACTCTTTCTTGAGTGTTCTTTCCTTCTCTCTGCATCCCCTACCTTCCCTGATTAGCACCGCTTCCAATCTGCCCTTTGGGGCTCAGGGTAGGTCACAGAGCTGGGAGTCTATTCCCAACAAAAAACAGGGGACATGGGAAAGGCTTCTGGGCCCAGGAGCCTCACAGGGTCCTGCTCGATTTCACTACCAGGCCCTGTTCAGTTCAGTTCAGTTCAGTCGCTCAGTCGTGTCCGACTCTCCGCGACCCCATGAATCACAGCACGCCAGGCCTCCCTGTCTATAACCAACTCCCGGAGTACACTCAAACTCATGTCCACAGAGTCGGTGATGCCATCCAGCCATCTCATTCTCCGTCGTCCCCTTCTCCTCCCGCCCCCAACCTTTCCCAGCATCAGAGTCTTTTCCAGTGAGTCAACTCGTCGCATGAGGTGGCCAAAGTATTGCAGTTTCAGCTTTAGCATCAGTCCCTCCAATGAACATCCAGGATTGAGCTCCTTTAGAATGGACTGGTTGGATGTCCTTGCAGTATAACGGACTCTCAAGAGACTTCTCCAACACCACAGTTCAAAAGCATCGATTCTTCGGCGATCAGCTTTCTTCACAGTCCAACTCTCACATCCATACATGACCACGGGAAAAACCATTGCCTTGACTAGACGGACCTTGGTTGGCAAAGTAATGTCTCTGCTTTTTAATATACTATCAAGGTTGGTCATAACTTTCCTTCCAAGGAGCAAGCGTCTTTTAATTTCATGGCTGCAATCAGCATCTGCAGTGATTTTGGAGCCCCAAAAAATAAAGTCTGACACTGTTTCCACTGTTTTTCCATCTATTTCCTGTATGCAGGTCAGGAAGCAACAGTCAGAACTGGACATGGAACAACAGACTGGTTCCAAATAGGAAAAGGAGTGCGTCAAGGCTGTATATTGTCACCTTGCTTATTTAACTTATATGCAGAGTACATCATGAGGAACGCTGGGCTGGAAGAAGCACAAGCTGGAATCAAGATTGCCGGGAGAAATATCAATAATCTCAGATATGCAGATGACACTACCCTTATGGCAGAAAGTGAAGAGGAACTCAAAAGCCTCTTGATGAAAGTGAAAGAGGAGAGTGAAAAGGTTGGCTTGAAGCTCAACATTCAGAAAACAAAGATCATGGCATCTGGTCCCATCACTTCATGGGAAATAGATGGAAAAACCAGGCCCTGACCCTACACTAAATTTGGCCCTGAGCTGTCCATGATGGCCTGAGCTTTCCAAAACTGTCCTTGTAACTCTCTCCCTAACTAAGGCCCTGATGCTGGTTGTAATGAACACCCTGACAATACCCCTGGGACAAATGGTCTGAAGTGTTTTTTACTAAGGTCTGCAAGTTTTCTCTGAGGCCCTGACACTCTCCCTAATTAAGCCCTTAACTCTGTATTTAAGTGACGGCCTGATGCACTCCCTCTCTCAGGAACTGAAGATGCACTCCTGATGCACTCCCTCACTTCAAGGCACTAAGGCCTTGAAGAAGTCTCTATCTGAGGGGCTGATACTGTCTGTAAACTGTTTTCTGACTCTTTCACTAACTAACATCCTCATTTTGCCTCTAAATAACACCCTTAGACTCATCCTAATGCCCTGAGGGTGTCCCTAATAGCCCTCAATATCCCTACTTTTGCCATGATCCTGTCCATAACTAAGGCCCTGAATATGTACTGAAGTAGGTCTCTGACGTGGTACCTAACTAACACCCTGACACTGGTCACAACTATGAACCCGACGCTAGCCCTATTAAGGTCCTGAGATGCTGCTAAGTCACAGCCTGAACTTCTTTAAGGCCCTCGAGTTATCTCTAACTGAAGCCTTGAAACTGTCTTTAGCTAAGCCCCAGACACTGTCCCTAGCTAAGGCCTGAACTATAGTTCAGGAAGGCCATAAGCCTGTCCCTGACTCTGACACTGCCCCTAATTGAGGCCATGATACTGCCCCTTATAGTCTAAGCTGTCACAAAGTAACACCCTGATCCTATTACTAAGACCCTGACTATGTCCCTCAGAAAGTCACTGAAGTGCATCTAACTAACAGCCTGAACTATCTCTTACTCAGGCCATGAAGTTATCTCTGAGTTTCTAACACTGTCCCTAATTAAGGCCCTGTTGTTGGCCCTAACTAATGTCCTGCTGCTGAATCTGAGTCCCTGGTACTCTTCCTGTTATCCTTTGCCCTGCCAACAGAGTTTTGCCAAAAGAACACACTGGTCATAGCAAACACCCTCTTCCAACAACACAAGAGAAGACTCTGCATAGGTACATTTCCAGACGGTCAACACCAAAATCAGATGGATTATATCCTTTGCAGCCAAAGATAGAGAAGCTCTATACAGTCAGCAAAAACAAGAATGGGAGCTGACTGTGGTTCAGATCATAAACTCCTTATTGCCAAATTCAGACTTAAATTTAAGAAAGCAGGGAAAAACCACTAGACCATTCAGGTATGACCTACATCAAATCCCTTATGATTATCCAGTGGAAGTGAGAAATAGATTCAAGGGATTAGGTTTGATAGACAGAGTGCCTGAAGAACTATGGGCAGGGGCTCATGACGTTATACAGAAGGCAGTGATCAAGACCATTCCCAAGAAAAAGAAATGCAAAAAGGCAAAATGGCTGTCTGAGGAGGCCTTACATGTATCTGAGAAAAGAAGAGACGCTAAAGGCAAAAGAGAAAGGAAAGATATACCCATTTAAATGCAAAGAATAGCAAGAAGAGATAAGAAAGAATTCCTTGGTGATGAATGCAAAGAAATAGAGGAAAACAAAACAATGGGAAAAACTAGAGATCTCTTTAGGAAAATTAGAGATACCAAAGGAATATTTCATGCAAAAATGGGCACAATAAAGGGCAGAAATGGTATGGACCTAACAGAAGCAGAAGACACTAAGAAGAGGTGGCAAATGCCAAAGAATGTGAAGCTCAGTTCAGTTCAGTTGGTCAGTTGTGTCCGACTCTTTGTGGTAGTTGGAGCATTCTTTGGCATTGCCTTTCTTTGGGACTGGAATGAAAACTGACCTTTTCCAGTCCTGTGGCCACTGCTGAGTTTTCCAAATTTGCTGCCATATTGAGTGCAGCACTTTCACAGCATCATCTTTCAAGATTTGAAATAGCTCAGCTGGAATTCCATCACAACTGCACTCATCTCACATGCTAGCAAAGTAATGCTCAAAATTCTCGAAGCCAGGTTTCAACAGTACGTGAACCATGAATGTCTAGATGTTCAAGCTGAATTTGGAAAAGGTAGAGGAACCAGAGATCAAATTGCCAACATCTGTTGGATCATCAAAAAAGAGAGTTCCAGAAAAATATCTACTTCTGCTTTATTGACTACACCAAAGCCTTTGACTGTGTGGATCACAACAAACTGTGGAAAATTCTTAAACAGATGGGAACACCAGACCACCTGACCTGCCTCCTGAGAAATCTGTATGCAGGTCAAGAATCAACAGTTAGAACTGGACATGGAACAACAGACTGGTTCCAAATCAGGAAAGGAGTATGTCAAGGCTGTATATCATCACCTGGCTTATTAAACTTATATGTAGAGTACATCATGCGAAATGCCAGGCTGGATGAAGCACAAGCTGGAATCAAGATTGCTGGGAGAAATATCAATAATCTCAGATATACAATGACACCAGCCTTATGGCAGAAAGCAAAGAAGAACTAAAGAGCTTCTTGATGAATGTGAAGGAGGAGAGTGAAAAAGTTGGCTTAAAACTCAACATTCAGAAAAATAAGATCATGGCATCTGGTACCATCACTTCATGGCAAATAGATGGGGAAACAATGGAAACAGTGAGAGACTTTATACTGGGGGGTTCCAAAGTTACTGCACATGGTGACTGCAGCCATGAAATTCAAAGATGCTTGCTCCTTGGAAGAAAAGCTATGAGCAAACTAGACAGCATATTAAAAAGCAGAGACGTTACTTTGCTGACCAAGATCCATCTAGTCAAAGCTATGGTTTTTCCAGTAGTCATGTATGGATGTGAGAGTTGGACTATAAAGAAAACTGAGTGCCGAAGAATTGATGCTTTTAAACTGTGGTGTTGGAGAAGACTCTTGAGATTCCCTTGGACTGCAAGGAGATCCAACCAGTCCATCCTAAAGGAAATCAGTCCTGAATAGTCATTGGAAGGACAGATGCTGAAGCTGAAGTTCCAATACTTTGGCCACGTGTTGCAAAAAAACTGACTCATTTGAAAAGACCCTGATGCTAGGAAAGATTGAAGGCAGGAGGAGAAGGGATGAGATGGTTGGATGGCATCATTGACTCGAAGGACATGAGTTTGAGCAAGCTCTGGGAGCTGGTGATGGACAGGGAAGCCTGGCCTGCTGCAGTCCATGGGGTCACAAAGTGGTGGACACGACTGACTGAACTGACTGAAGCTCTTCCTAACTAAGATCTTGATGATGACTCTATCTAAGGCCCAGGCACTGTCATTAATAACCTAATTCTTGCCCTATATAACACCCTAATTGTGGCCCTAACTCATGACCTGAGAATGGTCCTATTTCTCTGATCCCATTCCTTCATAAGGTCAAGAACCTCCTCCTCACAAAGGCCCTGACACTGTCAATAACAATGACCTGACTTTTCCCCTAACACCCTGATTTTGTCACTAACTAATGCCCTGACACTGGTTCTAACTACAGCCCTGACGCTGGTCCTACTGAAAGCCCTGAGATATCCCTAAGGAACAGCCTTACCTGAAGCCTTGACACTGTCCCTAGCTTAGGTCTTGGTCCCTTATAGTCTATGCTGTCACCAAATATCCCTCTGATTCTGTCCATAACCAAGGCCCTGAATATGTCCCTGATAAAGTCTGCGAAGTGTCCCTAATGAACAGCCTTAACTGACTTTTGCTAAGGCCATCAAGTTATCTCTGAGATCCTGACACTGTGTCTAAGGCCCTGATGCTGGCTCTGACTAATGGCCTGACACTGACCCTTACTAAGTCCTTGCCCAGGTGTTTTCCCAGGCTGCTGGGCAGCTTTCTGTTTTCCTCATCTCTCCCCAGCTGCCTGCCATTGGCTAATCTAAGATTCTGTGATGCAGTGGTCCCACATAGGATATGCCTGAGGAGGCTTACCTACCGGAGGATGGTCATGGCCATTCCACCCTCCAAGGGACAGTGGGTCAGGGTGGGACTCTCTCAGCCAGCGTCTGACCTCAGGTTCTGTATCCCTATTTGTTGTAAAACCCTTGGAGTTACTTCAGTAACATTTTTTAATGGATCTCCCCCTTGGCATATTTATAAGATAAATTTTACTGAATTAAAATACAGGAACAACATTATTAGAATGAGCAGGAAGACAAAGGATGCCCCCAGTGATCTATTACTTGGAGGGTTTTACAGTTCTCATGAGAAAACACTCACTCTCGTCACCCTCGAGGCATCAGCACGAGGTAGGAATCATCTGCATTCTCTATTTATCCCTATGAATCTTTCAGAACCTGTCTTTCAGGAGAAATCTCTGGGCTCTTCAGGAACTGTGAGTGGCGATGTCAGAAAACTCTGAGACTGAAAAGCAAGAGGAAAAGAGAGGGTGAGGAGATGAGACTTCTTGATGGATAAGCAGGGGCGTCCACGTTCAAAGTTAACCTGCGAGTCTGAGTTAGTATCCAGTGAAAGCAAGGACCACCGGGACCTGGCCCCACTGGCCTCGTCACCTGGTGTGGGGACTGGAGACACTCGACCTGCCCTGGCCACTTTCAGAGAGAGGAAGAAGGTGGGAGAACACCACGGGGGCCACACTGGGAAAGGTCATTGCTATGAAGTAAGATGCACTTTTCAAGAAAGTGAAGTATGATCCCTTGGTTCTCAAAGACTTGCAAAGATTCTGTGTTCTGGAGACATGTTGAAGCCTCCAGTCTGAGGGCAGTGATGAGAAGGAGCTGAGAGGGTAACAGGCAGGAAGGCCAGGGGTCTCCAAACGGAGGAAATAGCCTGCAAGTGTCAGACATTTTTATCTCTCTTAAGCGGCAGGAGGAAACAAACTAGCGATATTTTTTTTCTTCTCTGTACAAATTTAAAAGGAAGTTTCTCTTAAAATACTGTGTTGCCATAATGACACCTGGTTTCACCTGAAGTTAACTATTCTCAAATCTTGAGTTAACCAATGCGTTTTTCTTATGGAAATGTTGGTCTTAAGCTATGTTAATGTACTACTCATTTACCCTAGACTCTTAACTTCAAGTCAGTTCCGCCAAAAGGCTCAGAACCTACTTGACAAACCTCTATGTTATACTCAGAGATTGTTCCCTTAATCTATGTAAAACGAAACTATTTGTATGGTAATCTGCCCTTCTACAAGATTCAAGTTAATCATTTTATGGCCCGGAATGAATCGTCTGGTGTCAAAATTATCCCAAAATGCATCTTGTGGGTGAAGGGCCTGGTGCCATTCTGAGCCTTAAGACATTCCTTTCTTTCATTAACAGACTGCTAGTGACTGTATCGGAGAAGGCAATGGCAAGCCACTCCAGTACTCTTGCCTAGAAAATCCCATGGTCGGAGGAGCCTGATAGGTTGCAGTCCTTGGGGCCGCACAGAGTCGGACACGACTGAAGTGACTTAGCAGCAGCAGCAGTGACTGTATAACATCCAGCTGAAGACTAGCAGGGGGGTACTCTTTCTGCCCCCTTCTGATGTCTATGTCAGAAGCTTTCTCTATCTCCTTTATACTTTAATAAAACTTTATTACACAAAAGCTCTGAGTGATCAAGCCTCGTCTCTGGCCCTGGATTGAATTCTTCTCCTTCGGAGGCCAAGATCCCGGTGTCTTTGTGTCATTCTGCAACAACCTTTCATCTTGGGGGCTCGTCCGGGATCCTCAGGACAAGGTAAGGATGCTTGGAGCCCTAGTTCTTTGCTCTCCTAGCGGACACGTTTTCTGCTGTACTGCACTAACTCTACAGTGTCCTTGCGAGAATGAATGACAAGCCCTGCGTGAAGCAAGTGAGGAGCCCTCCTCTGCGGTTCCACGGTGATCTCATATGGCTTATGGCAGAAATCTGTCGGGGGTTTATACCGACCTGTCCATGCCAAGAAGCACCCGATGTCTCCTTTGGGGAACCGACCAGAAATGGGCAAAGCATGTGGACCGAACTCTCCTTTCTCGGTCAAACTTTTCGGTCTCTTTGACCATTTCATAACTCCTTGGGAATTAGAAGTACTAACCTAATCTATTGAATGATAGACTTTCAAGGAACTTGTGATCTATGCTGTTACTGTGTACTGTGACTTAGGTCCCAAACTTGGATTGGTAGTCAGGAAAGCGCCTAGCCTCGCTAGGAATCAAAAGTTCAGAAGGTAGATGGAGCTCTAGCTACAAGAACATCTCTGAGGTTAAAGGTTACTCAGATTAGGACTGCAATGGGTATTTTCCTTTGGTAGCTCTGGCTCTTAGCGGACCAGAGGAGGCTCTTATACTGGTGTGGTGACGCTTGGAAGGAATATCTCAATTTAATGTTCTTATTGGTCTTACTGTGGTCAGGAATATACTCAGGGTTGTGCACCGGCACTCAGGTGACGAATGTTTCCCCCAGCGGTCTTAGCTCCGGAGGCATTCCGGAAGGTTACTCTGATTGCACCCCAGGTGGCATCAGAGGCAAAGAAGGATAATGGTGAAGAGCTGGACGTCAGTCAGGGATGCCATCAGGTCTACCCCTGGTACATCCCCACCCCGTCTCGGTGGTAGAACCGGGAGGGACGAGCACGGTGCCTGCGTCGGTAAGGGACAGATTAAGTCCGACCAGGGAAGAAAAGCTTTGGTGTAAAATCTGTCTACACCCCCATCTAGAGCAGGGAGGGACGCCTCCGGTAGAAAGAGGGCGCTGGTCGCTTTTTTTCTCTCTTACAGATGGGAGCTAACAATTCCAGCCTCACTCCTTTGAACTGTATCCTGAAAAAATGGGATAGATTTGATCCCCAGGGCTTAAAGAAGACACACCTGGTCTTCCCATGTGATACTGCATGGCCACAGTATCCACTGGAGGACGGCGAACGGTGGCCAGTTGGAGGTTCTCTTAAGTATAATACTGTTTTACAATTAGAATGGTTCTGTAAAACCCAAGGGAAAAGTGATCTTAAAGGACATATTTCTCACTCAGTCGGCTCCAGATATCCGCCGTAAGCTATTAAAACGGGCGTATGGACCAAATCAGTCTTTGCATATTCGGTTACAACTGGCTCAGACAGTCTATTATGGTAGGGAATATGAGGAAAAGAAAGAAAGGCAGAAAAAGACAAAGGAAAAGGCGGAAGCCTTCGCAATGGCCATGAAAAACGTTCTTAAACAGCCCGAGAAAAACGCCCAGAGGGACCCAGGTGCGAACGGGTGGACGTGCTATTACTGTGGAAAGGAGGGGCACCTCAAGCGGGATTGCCCTCAGGCATCTAAGCCGACCCCGGCACCGTGTCCCGTCTGCAAAGGACCACACTGGAAGAGAGACTGCCCCCAGATGCATAGGTCTCCGGGGTCAGACTCTCAAGACAATCAGGACTGAAGGTGCCCGGGGGGTCCCCACACAAGCTCCCGTCCTAATTACACCTGAGGAACCCCGGGTATTAATAACTGTGGGAGGCCAATACGTCAATTTCCTTTTAGACAATGGGGCAACTTGCTCCGTGCTTACTGAAGCCTCTGGCCCACTGTCTTCCCGATCCGCTTCCGCAATGGGACTGTCTGGACCAGCCAGAACGTATCGCTTCCGTGTTCCTGTCGGTTGTGACTGGGATTCGGTGCTATTTTCACACGAGTTTCTGATTGTGCCAGAGTCTCCCTCACCCCTTTTGGGGAGGGATATACTGAGCAAGGTCCATGCCTCTGTTTTCATGAATATGGAGCCTTCCCTTTCTCTCCCTTTAATTGAATAAAATGTAAATCCTAGGGTATGGGCTGATGGAAAATCTGTGGGTCGAGCACAAAATGCTATTCCTGTAGTTGTCAAGCTCAAAGACCCGCACTTATTTCCACAGAAAAAACAGCACCCACTGAAACCTGAGGTTAAGGAAGGGTTAAAACCCATCATTGAAAATTTAAAGGAGCAGGGACTATTAATTCCCTGTACCAGTCTATGCAACACTCCTATTCTGGGTATAAAGAAATCAAATGGTAAATGGAGACTAGTTCAAGATTTACGAATAATAAATGAGGCTGTAGTTCCTTTACACCCGGTGGTGCCTAATCCTTAAACTCTATTGTCTGAAATTCCTGAACGAGCCAAATATTTCTCAGTAATTGATTTGAAAGATGACTTCTATTCAGTGCCTTTGGCAGAGGAAAGGCAATTTCTATTTGCCTTTGAAGACCCTACGCAGCCAGCTTCTCAGTTAACCTGGACAGTTTTGCCCCAGGGATTTCCTGACAGTCCGCACTTGTTTGGACAAAGTTTGTCATGGGATCTACAAAACTTTAATGGCTCTGAAGCGGTGGTGTTACAATATGTAGATGACATTTTGCTCTGTCCTGAGACAGAGGAAGCTTGTTCGTGAGCCTCAGAAGATTTCTTAAACTTTCTGGCAGGCTGAGGTTACAAGGCATCAAGAGAAAAGGCTCAGCTTTGTCAACAATCTGTTAGATATCTTAGGCTAATCATATCAGAAGGGACTAGGGCTATAGGCCCTGAGAGAATTAAACCTATACTAAATCATCCCCTACCTATGACTTTAAGACAATTGAGAGGATTTTCGGGAATCACAGGTTACTGTCACATTTGGATTCCGGGTTATGGGGAACTTGCCCGGCCTTTATATAAACTTATAGCTGAAACTCAGCAGGCCCAAATCGACAAACTGGTTTGGTCTCCAGATACTCAAAAGGCTTTTAAGGTTCTTCAGATTGCTCTCCTGCAAGCTCCCGCTCTGAGCTTGCCCACAGGGTCAGACTTTAATTTGTTTGTCACTGAAAGAAAAGGTGTGGCCTTGGGAGTTTTGACACAACCCCGAGGGCCTCACCAGCAATCTATTGCTTATCTAAGTAGAGAATTAGATGTAATTTCACGTGGGTGGCCCCACTGCCTAAGAGTAATTGCAGCAGCAGCTTTATTAGCACCTGAAGCTTTAAAAATAATTAGTGGACGAAACCTTACTGTACTGACTTCTCATGATGTGAGTGGAATCTTAAATTCTAAAGTTAATATTTGGATGACAGACAGTAGGCTTCTTAAATATCAGTCATTGTTGTTAGCAGGACCAGTAACTAAGCTTAAAGTTTGTGGAACTTTAAATCCTGACACTTTCTTTCCTGAGAAGGAAAATGAAATGCCTGATCACGGTTGTTCCCAATTCCTAACTTTGAACTATGCAGCTCGGGAGGATCTAACGGATACCCCATTAGACAACCCTGACATGGAAATATTTACTGATGGCAGTTCTTTCGTTCGGGATGGAAAGCGTAAAGCAGGTTATGCAGTGGTAACTGCTGAACAGGTTTTAGAGGCAAAATCTCTCCCTCAGGGAACCAGTGCTCAGTTAGCAGAGCTTGTGGCTCTGACCCGAGCTCTAGAGTTAAGCAAAGGGCAGCGAGTAAATATCTACACTGATTCTAAGTATGCTTATTTGACTTTACATGCTCATGATGCAATATGGAAAGAAAGACAGTTTAAAACAGCAACAGGAGAACCTATTTAGCATTTCAGAGAGATCGAGTGACTTTTAACTGCTATATACTGACCTAAAGAAGTAGCTGTTATGCATTGCAAAGGGCACAGCAGGGATGGGAGTAAAGTAGCTGAAGGTAATCTGTCAAGCCAGAAAAGCAGCACTTTACGAAACCCCCTCACTACAAACGCCTTTGATCTGGACAGAACCTGTGGAACAGGAAAAACCACAATATACTGGAGAAGAATTAGAAAGATATGAGAAAAGAGAAGCAACGATTACTGATAAAGGCTGGTTACAGTCCGAGGATGGACGATTAATAATTCCTAAAAGTGCTCAATGGAAAATTCTTAAAGGTTTACACCAGAGTTTTCATTTGGGTGCAGAGAGTACTTACCAGATGGCTTCTCGTTTGTTTGAAGGAAAAAAGGTAATGAAAACTTTAAAAAACATTATCAAAAGGTGTGAAGTTTGTCAGAAAAATAACCCAAAGACTGAAAAGCTAGCAAAATCTGGATTACAACGAAGTGGGAAGTATCCTGGAGAGGACTGGGAAATAGATTTTACTCATAGGCCAAAAGCTAATGGATATTCTTGCTTACAAGTTTGGGTAGATACTTTTACTGGATGGATTGAAGCTTTTCCATGTCGTAGTGAAGAAGCTAAGGAGGTTGTAAAGATTTTAATCCATGAAATTATTCCCAGATTTGGACTGGCACGGAGTCTTCAGAGTGACGATGGCTCTGCCTTTAAAACTGCTGTAACTCAGGGGATATCTAAAGCTCTAGGAATAGAATATCACTTACACTGTTCCTGGAGACCCCAATTCTCAGGAAAGGTTGAAAAAGCTAATGACATTATCAAAAGGCATCTGTGCAAATTAACTCAAGAGACACAGGACAATTGGATTAAAGTCCTACCCATAGCTTTAATGAGGGCTCGAACTGCCCCCAAAAAGGAGGGACTATGCCCCTTTGAATGTATTTATGGAAGGCACAGACATTGTTATAGACCATGAAACCTTAGAATTAACTAATTATGTAACTCAGCTCTCAGCTTTTCAACAGGCATTAACAGAACTCCGGGAGACGACTCCTGACCCAGCCTCTGAGTCAAGCAAGCCTCTATTTGACCCAGGAACCGAGGTCCTCATAAAAACATTGGGATCTGGGGGCCCATCCCTCGAGCTCCTCTGGGAAGGCCTTTATCAGGTAATTCTTTCTTCTCCCACAGCTGTCAAAGTGCCAGGAATTGATTCGTGGGTACATCACACTCGTGTTAAGAGGTGGCACTCTGTCCAGAACTAAGTGATGTCATTTTATGTCTTTGCTGTCTATGCTCTGACTTTGTACTTTTCAGATGGGCCTGATACCCTATGTGAGCCTATTTCTGCTGACTCCAAAAATCCTGAGTCTGCCATTTGATCCTCAAGACAAGGCGTTCCTGTCCTGGGCTCACTCCTACGCTGCATTTCACAATCGGTCCAACTGCTGGGCCTGCGGAGGGCTCCCCTCTTCATCGGTGGAAGGCTTCCCGTGGTGGACATCTCCACTTCAAGGAAAAGACTTTCTGCGAGTCTGCGGATACTTTTTGACAACAATCGTATGTGATGCCTCTTCTTCATCTGATGATATCTAACAACCCTAAGATGGACTGGTGCAACACTTTGTACTTTAACTATGGACATAACGTGACTTTTAGTTTTGATTTTAACTTGTTTTAATGACTATTTTGCCTTGCATCTGTAACTGTGTAACTGGATTTGTTTCTAGTCGCGTGAAAGCTTTTAAGTTACAAATTGTTGCTCAAATTCCTGCTCTGCTGCAGATTCCTCCAACTACTATTTGGGGCCCCTGGATCAGACATCCTCAGTATGAGGGTTAGGAGAATATGTCGTCTCACCAATTTAGGGACAACGCCCTTTGTCAGCTTGGAAGCAGTTATGGAACGAAAACGACGCCCCTTTTCCCTGGGCAACATAATTCTCCTAAAAGAAAAGGGGGGAATGAGAGGGTAACAGGCTGGAAGGCCAGGGGTCTCCAAACGGAGGAAATAGCCTGCAAGTGTCAGACATTTTTATCTCAAGCGGCAGGAGGAAACAAACTAGCGATATTTTTTTCTTCTCTATACAAATTTGAAAGGAAGTTTCTCTTAAAATACTGTGTTGCCATAATGACACCTGGTTTCACCTGAAGTTAACTATTCTCAAATCTTGAGTTAACCAATGCATTTTTCTTATGGAAATGTTGGTCTTAAGCTATGTTAATGTACTAGGCATTTGCCCCAGACTCTATCTTCAAGTCGGTTCAGCCAAAAGGCTCAGAACCTACTTGACAAACCTATATGTTATACTCAGATATTGTTCCCTTAATCTATGTAAAATGAAACTATTTACATGGTAATCTGCCCTTCTACAAGATTCAAGTTAATCATTTTATGGCCCCGGGATGAATCATCTGCTGTCAAAATTATCCCAAAATGCATCTTATAGGTGAAGGGCCTGGTGCCATTCTGAGCCTTAAGACGTTCCTTTCTTTCATTAACAGACTGCTAGTGACTATATAACATCCAGCTGAAGACTATCAGGGGGGTACCCTTTCTGCCCCCTTCTGATGTCTATGTCAGTAGCTTTCTCTATCTCCTTTATACTTTAATAAAACTTTATTACACAAAAGCTCTGAGCGATCAAGCCTCGTCTCTGGCCCTGGATTGAATTCTTCTCCTCCGAAGGCCAAGATCCCGGTATCATTGTGTCATTCCACGACAACCTTTCACCCTGACACTGTCAATAATAATGACCTGACTTTTCCCCTAAGTAACACCCTGATTTTGTCACTAACTAATGCCCTGACACTGGTTCTAACTACAGCCCTGACACTGGTCCTATTGAAAGGCCTGAGATATCCCTAAGGAACAGCCTTACCTGAAGCCTTGACACTGTCCCTAGCTTAGGTCCTGGTCCCTTATAGTCTATGCTGTCACCAAATATTCCTCTGATTCTGTCCATAACCAAGGTCCTGAATATGTCCCTGATAAAGTCTTCGAAGTGTCCCTAATGAACAGCCTTAGCCTTAACTGACTCTTGCTAAGGCCATCAAGTTATCTCTGATATCCTGACACTGTCTCTAAGGCCCTGATGCTGGCTTTAAAGAATGGCCTGATGCGGACCCTTACTAAGTCCTTGTCCAGGAGTTGTCCCAGGCTGCTGGGCAGCTTTCTGTTTTCTCCATCTCTCGCCAGCTGCCTGCCATTGGCCAATCTAAGATTCTGTGATGCAGTGGTCCCACATAGGATGCGCCTGCGGAGGCTTACCTACCGGAGGATGGTCATGGCCATTCCACCCTCCAAGAGACAGTGGCTCAGGGTGGGACTCTCTCAGCCAGCGTCTGACCGCAGGTTCTGTGTCCCTATTTGTTGTAAAACCCTTGAAGTTACTTCAGTAACATTTTTATTTTATTTTTTATTTATACAAAGCACAATGCCAAAAACATTAACAGTTAAAATTTCACGAAATGAAAAAATATTATAGAATACACAGTTGTAAAAAGCTACATTGTTATTTTACAACTGCCTCAAGCTGCAAAAAGAAGAAAAACCCAATGCCATACCTAAGTTATCTCTCTCTCAAAATAGTGCCATTTATGTTATAAACCATGAGCACCCCATCAAAAGACGGGAACTGCTTTTGTTAATTCATATATATATACATATATGACTGTATCACTTTGCTATAGACTGGAAACAAACACAACACTGTAAATAAAATATAGTACAATATAAAATAAAAATAAGTAACAGACCTTTGGGGCTTTACACCAAGTTTGAGTTCCTATCAGAGGGATAACAGCACCACAGCCATACTGAATCCACATGAAGGAGGCACACGAATGACTGGATTACAAAGTTACAGGAATGAGAGCTGCTCACTTCCCAGAAACTACAGCTCACAGAAAACCAACAAAGGCACGAGATACAGACCATTCACTTATGAATGTGTAAAACTCAAGAAAGTCCACATTATTCCTACAACATGTTGAAAGTGCTTCAGAATTCACACAATACTAATTTTCTTTTGGTTCTGGTTAAATTGTATATACCAGTTTATCACAAATGGTAAAATCTGTAACTCTGTTCAAAGTTTTAAAAGATTACTTAAGAATGGTTTCTTGTATTTCTATACCACCTTTATAGTTCTGGTTTCTCATTTCTTGATTAGTAAATTCAGCGTGTAGGTTCTATCCAGGCTAATTTATACACTTCCGGAAGGAACGGCCTCTTAAATCCACAGAGTGTTGAGGTGGGGAACCCCCAACCACGTCAGACTCATTTCACATATGATAATATACATGTTTCAATCCATTCTCCCAAATTATCCCACCCTCGCCCTCTCCCACAGAGTCCGAAAGACTGCTCCATACATCCGAGTCTCTGCTGTTGTCTTGTATACAGGGTTATATCCTCTTGCTATATTCCATATATATGTGTCAATATGCTGTATTGGTGTTTTTCTTCCTGGCTTACTTCACTCTGTATAATAGGCTCCAGTTTCATCCACCTCATTAGAACTGATTCAAATGTATTCTTTTTAATTGCTGAGTAGTACTCCATTGTGTATATGTACCACAGCTTTCTTATCCATTCTTCTGCAGATGGACATCTAGGCTGCTTCCATGTCTATGGCTATTGTAAACAGTGCTGCGATGAACATTGGGGTACATGTGTCTCTTTCAATTCTGGTTTCCTCAGTGTGTATGCCCAGCAGTGGGATTTCTGCGTCATATGGCAGTTCTATTTCCAGTTTTTTAAGGAATCTCCATACTGTTCTCCATAGTGGCTGTACTAGTTTGCATATCCACCAACAGGGCAAGAGGGTTCCCTTTTCTCCACACCTTCTCCAGCATTTATTGCTTGTAGACTTTTGGATAGCAGCCATTCTGACTGGCGTGAAATGGTACCTCATTGTGGTATTAATTTGCATTTCTCTGATTATGAGTGATGTTGAGCATCATTTCATATGTTTGTTAGCCATCTGTATGTCTTCTTTGGAGAAATGTCTGTTTAATTCTTTGGCCCATTTTTTGATTGGGTCGTTTATTTTTCTGGAATTGAGCTGCAGGAGTTACTTGTATATTTTTGAGATTAATCCTTTATCAGTTGCTTCATTTGCTATTATTTTCTCCCATTCTGAAGGCTGTCTTTTCACCTTGCTTAGAGTTTCCTTTGCTGTGCAGAAGCTTTTAATTTTAATTAGGTTCCATTTGTTTATTTTTGCTTTATTTCCAATGTTCTGGGAGGTGGGTCATGGAGGATCCTGCTGTGATTTATGTCGGAGAGTGTTTTGCCTATGTTCTTCTCTAGGAGTTTTATAGTTTCTGGTCTTACATTTAGATCTTTAATCCATTTTGAGTTTATTTTTGTGTATGGTGTGAGGAAGTGTTCTAGTTTCATTCTTTTACAAGTGGTTGACCAATTTTCCCAGCACCACTTGTTAAGGAGATTGTTTTTTCTCCATTGAATATTCTTGCTTCCATGGTCAAAGATAAGGTGTCCATAGGTGCATGGATTTATCTCTGGGCTTTCTATTTTGTTCCATTGATCTATATTTCTGTCTTTATGCCAGTACCATACTGTCTTGATGACTGTGGCTTTGTAGTACAGCCTGAAGTCCGGCAGGTTGATTCCCCCAGTTCCATTCTTCTTTCTCAAGATTGCTTTGGCTATGCGAGGTTTTTTATATTTCCATACAAATTGTGAAATTATTTGTTCTAGCTGTGTGAAAAACACCGTTGGTAGCTTGATAGGGATTGCATTGAACTTATAAATTACTTTGGGTAATATATTCATTTTCACAACATTTATTCTTCCAATCCATGAACATGGTATATTTCTCCATCTGTTAGTGTCCTCTCTGATTTCTGTCACCAATGTTTGATAGTTTTCTATACATAGGTCTTTTGTTTCTTTAGGTAGATATATTCCTAAGTATTTTATTCTTTTCGTTGCAACGGTGAATGGAATTATTTCCTTAATTTCTCTATTTTCTCATTATTACTGTATAGGAATGCAAGGGATTTCTGTGTGTTGATTTTATATCCTGCAACTTTACTATATTATTGATTAGCTCTAGTAATTTTCTAGTAGAGTCTTTAGGGTTTTCTGTGTAGAGGATCATGTCATCTGCAAACAGTGAGAGTTTTACTTCTTCTTTTCCAATTTGAATTCCTTCTATGTCTTTTTCTGCTCTGATTGCTGTGGCCAAAACTTCCAAAACTATGTTGAATAGTAGTGGTGAGAGTGGGCACCCTTGTCTTGTTCCTGACTTTAGGGGAAATGCTTTCAATTTTTCACCATTGAGGATAATGTTTGCTGTGTGTTTGTCATATATAGCTTTCATTACGTTGAGGAATGTTCCTTCTATTCCTGCCTTCTGGAAGGTTTTGATCATAAATGGATGTTGAATTTTGTCAAAGGTTTTCTCTGCATCTATTTAAATAAACATATGGATTTTTATTTTTCAATTTGTTAATGTGGTGTATTACATTGATTGATTTCCGGATATTGAAGAATCCTTGCATCCCCGGGATAAAGCCCACTTGGTCATTATGTATGATCTTTTGGATCTGTTGGATTCTGATTGCTAGAATTTTGTTAAGGATTTTTGCATCTATGTTCATCAGTGATATTGGCCTGAAGTTCTCTTTTTTGGGGGGGCATCTTTGTCAGGTTTTGGGATTAGGGTGATGGTGGCCTCATAGAATGAGTTAGGAAGTTTACCTTCCTCTGCAATTTTCTGGAAGAGTTTGAGTAGAATAGGTGTTAGCTCTTCTCTAAATTTTTGGTAGAATTCAGCTGTGAAGCCATCTGGACCTGGGCTTTTTGTTTGCTGGAAGATTTCTGATTACAGTTTCAATTTCCATGTTTGTGATGGGTCTGTTAAGATTTTCTATATCTTCCTGGTTCAGTTTTGGAAAGTTAGACTTTTCTAAGAATTTGTGCATTTCTTTCAAGTTGTCCATTTTATTGGCATATAATTGCTGATAATAGTCTCTTATGATCCTTTGTATTTCTGTGTTGTCTTGTGATCTCTCCCTTTTCATTTCTAATTTTATTGATTTGGTTTTTCTCCCTTTGTTACTTGACGAGTCTAGCTAGTGGCTTGTCAATTTTATTTACCCTCTCAAAGAACCAGCTTTTGGCTTTGTTGGTTTTTGCTATGGTCTATTTTGTTTCTTTTATATTTATTTCTGCCCTTATTTTTAAGATCTCTTTCCTTCTACTGACCCTAGGATTCTTCATTTCTTCCTTTTCTAGTTGCTTTAGCTGTAGAGTTAGCTTATTTAGTTGGCTTTTTTCTTGTTTCTTGAGGTATGCCTGTATTGCTATGAACCTTCCCCTTAGCACTGCTTTTACAGTGTCCCACAGGTTTTGGGTTATTGTGTTTTCATTTTCATTCATTTTTATGCATATTTTGATTTCTTTTTTTATTTCTTCAATTAAAAATTGAAGGAACAACATTATTAGAATAAGCAGGAAGACAAAGGATGCCACCAGTGATCTATTACTTGGAGGATTTTACAGTTCTCATGAGAAAACACTCTCTCTCATCACCCTCGAGGCATCAGCACAAGGTAGGAATCATCTGCATTCTTTATTTACCCCTATGAACCAATCACTTCATGGGAAATAGATGGGGAAACAGTGGAAGCAGTGTCAGACTTTATTTTTGGGGCTCCAAAATCACTGCGGATGCTGATTGCAGCCAGGAAATTAAAAGAGGCTTACTCCTTGGAAGGAAAGTTATGACCAACCTAGGTAGCATATAAAAAAGCAGAGACATTACTTTGCCAACCAAGGTCCATCTAGTCAAGGCTATGGTTTTTCCCGTGGTCATGTATGGATGTGAGAGTTGGACTGTGAAGAAAGCTGATCGCCGAAGAATTGATGCTTTTGAACTGTGGTGCTGGAGAAGACTCTTGAGAGTCCCTTGGACTGCAAGGAGATCCAACCAGTCCATTCTAAAGGAGATCAATCCCGGCTGTTCATTGGAAGGACTGATGCTAAAACTGAAACTCCAATACTTTGGCCACCTCATGCGACGAGTTGACTCACTGGAAAAGAGTCTGATGCTGGGAGGGATTGGGGGTGGGAGGAGACGGGGACGACAGAGAATGAGATGGCTGGATGACATCACCGACTTGATGGACATGAGTTTGAGTGAACTCCGGGAGTTGGTGATGGACAGGGAGGCCTGGTGTGCTGTGATTCATGGGGTCGCGGAGAGTCAGACACGACTGAGCGACTGAAATGAACTGAACTGAACTGAACTGATCAATCTTTCAGAAACCTGTCCTTCAGGAGAAATCTCTGGGCTCTTCAGAAACTGTGAGTGGCGATGTCAGGTAACTCTGAGACTGAAAAGCAAGAGGAAAAGAGAGGGTGAGGAGATGAGACTTCTTGATGGATAAGCAGGAGCGTCCACGTTCACAGTCAACCTGTGAGTCTGAGTCAGTATCCAGTGAAAGCAAGGACCACCAGGACCTGGCCCCACTGGCCTCGTCACCTGGTGTGGGGACTGGAGACCCCCGACCTGCCCTGGCCACTTTCAGAGAGAGGAAGAAGGTGGGAGAACACCACAGGGGCCACACTGGAAAAGGTCACTGCTATGAAGTAAGATGCACTTTTCAAGAAAGTGAAAGATGATCCCTTGGTTCTCAAAGACTTGCAAAGATTCTGTGTTCTTCTAGAAACATGTTGAAGCCTCCTGTCTTGGAGGGCAGTGATGAGAAGGAGTGGGCCTCAAAACCATCCAGCACTCACTCCTTGAGTAGTGTCCATCCCAAGGGTGCTGTGGAGCCAGAAACCCCCTTATCACCTGGGACGGGAGGGGCCCCATGGGCACCCCACTGGGCCAGCGGGGTCTCGGCTTGTAGGCTACAGACCTTTATCAGGTACGTGATCTGCAAACATCTTGTGCCATTTTGGTGGCGGATCTTTTCCCTGACTCCTTTTGTGCACAACTTTTGTTCTGAAGAAGTCTGATTCATCTCTTTTGTTCTGTTGCTTGTGGTTTTGGTAGCAGATCTAAGAAATCATGGCCAAATCCAAAGTCATGAAGTTTTTCTCATGTTTTCTTCCATTGGGTGTATAATTTTGGTTCTTACATCTAGGCCTTTGAGCCATTTTGAGTTGATTTAGTACAGTGAGGGAAGTAGGGGTCCAACTTTGTTCTTTTGCATGTGGGATCTTGAGTACACTCAAGATGCTGGTGGAATGCATGTCCAGTCAATTTTGGAAGACAGTTTGGCACTTTCCTCCAAATCTAAACAGTCTCACCTCAGGATCCAAGGAGTGTGTCTCTTGTATTTAGACAAGTGCTTAGCAAAACTGTGAAATAAAAACTAGCATCAAGTAATGTACGAGAGCTCTATTCATGATAGTTAAACACTTAAAGATATCAGGATGTCCGTCCGCAGATGCATTCATAAGTAAATCAGGTCACAGACATGTCAAGGGGAGCACAGTACGGCACACCCGAAACACGTGCCTCTGACCAAAGGGTTATTCTGGACGGATTAGTTTAAAAACAGCAGCACCAGGAGAATCCTGGAAAACCAAGGAGAAGCACCATTTTATGAAGCAGATTTCCATTTATTAAGGATATCTCCATCGGTAAGAATGTGTCCCTCTCTGGGACAGGATTGGATGATGACATCTCCAGATGGTCAACACCGAAATTAGACTGATTATATTCTTTGCAGCCAAAGATGGAGAAGCTCTATACAGTCAGCACAAACAAGAATGGGAGCTGACTGGAGACCAGATCATGAACTCCTTACTGCAAAATTCAGACTTAAACTGAAGAATGTAGAGAAATCACTAGACCATTCAGGTATGACCTACATCAAATCCCTTATGACTATCCAGTGGAAGTGAGAAATAGTTTTAAGGCATTAGATCTGATAGAGTGCCTGAAGAACTATGAATGGAGGTTCGTGATATTGTACAGGAGGCAGTGATCAAGACCACCCCCAAGAAGAAGTGGAAAAAGGCAAAGTCCTTGTCTGAGGAGGTCTTATAAATAGCTGAGGAAAGCAGAGAAGCTAAAGGCAATGGAGCAAGGAAAGATATGCCCACTTGAATGCAGCGTTCCAAAGAATAGCAAGGAAAGATAAGAAAGCCTTCCTCAGTGATCAATGCAAAGAAATAGAGGAAAACAATAGAATGGGGAAGACTAGAGACCTCTTCAAGAAAATAAGAGATACCAAGGGAACATTTTGTGCAAAGATGGGCACGATAAAGGACAGAAATGGTATGGACCTAACAGAAGCTGAAGATGTTAAGAATACACAGAAGAACTATACAAAAAAAGATCTTCATGACCCAGATATCCACAATGGTGTGATCACTCACCTAGAGCCAGACATCCTGGAATACGAAGTCAAGGAGGCCTTAGGAAGCATAACTACAAACAAAGCTACTGGAGGTGATGCAATTCCGATTGAGCTATTTCAAATCCTAAAAGATGGTGCTGTGAAAGTGCTGAACTCTATAAGCCAGCAAATTTTGAAAACTCAGCAGTGGTCACGGGACTAGAAAAGGTCAGTTTTCATTCCAATCCCAAAGAAGGGCAATGCCAAAAAATGTTCAAACTACCATATAATTGCACTCATCTCACACACTAGCAAAGTAATGCTCAAAATTTCTACTCCAGGCTTAAACAGTATGTGAATCATGAACATCCAGATGTTCAAGCTGGATTTAGAAAAGAAGAGGAACCAGAGATCTAAATGCCAACATCTGCTGGATCATAGAGAAAATAACAGAATTCCAGAAAAACATCTACTTCTGCTTTATTGATTATGCCAAAGCCTTTGACTGTGTAGATCACAACAAACTGTGGAAAATTCTTAAACAGATGGAAATACCAGACCACCTGACCTGCCTCCTGAGAAATGTCTATGGAGGTCAAGAAGCAACAGTTAGAATCGGACAAGGAACAAGGGACTGGTTCCAAATCAGGAAAGGCGCATTTCAACACTGTATATTGCTACCCTGTTTATTTAACTTATATGCAGAGTACATTATGTGAAATGCTAGGCTGGATGAAAGACAAGCTGGAATCAAGACTGCTGGGAGAAATATCAATAACCTCAGATACATAGATGATACCACCTTTGTGGCAGAAAGTGAAGAGGAACTGAAGAGCCTCTTGATGAAAGTGAAAGAAGAGAGTGAAAAAGTAGGTTTAAAACTCAACATTCAGAAAACTAAGATCATGTCATCTGGTCCCATCACTTCATGTCAAATAGATGGGGAAACAATGGAAACAGTGAGAGACTTTATTTTTCTGGTCTCCAAAATCACTGCACATGGTGACTGCAGCCATGAAATTCAAAGACACTTGCTCCTTGGAAGAAAAGTTATGACCAACCTAGACAGAATATTAAAAAGCAGAGACATCACTTTGCCAACAAAGGTCTGTCTAGTTATGGATGGATGTGAGAGTTGGACTATAAAGAAAGCTGAGTGCTGAGATGTGGATGCTTTTTAACTGCGGTGTTGGAGAAGACTCTTGAGAGTCCCTTGGACTGCAAGGAGATCCAACCAGTCCATCCTAAAAGAAATCAGTCCTGTGTATTCATTGGAAGGACAGATGCTAAAGCTGAAACTCCAACACATTGGCCACCTGATGCGAACAACTGACTCATCTGAAAAAATCCTGATGCTGGGAATGATTGAAGGCAGGAAAAGGGGACAACAGGGGATCAGATGGTTGGATGGCATCACTGACTCGATGGACATGAGTTTGAGCAAGCTCTGGGAGTTGGTGCTGGACAGGGAAGCCTGGCGTGCTGCAGTCCAGGGGGTTGTAAACAGTTGGTCTCGACTGAGTGAACTAAACTGAACTTGCACCATTTCAGGTAGTGACTCAGATTTCCCTGGTATCTTTCAAGTATACACGAATGCGTGGCATATATTAAACCTTCCATTGTTTTTCTCCTGTTCATCTCCCTTTCATTATGAGGATCTCAATGAAGAACATCGAATGGTAGAGAGAAAATTATCTTTCCTCTCATATAATGCAACACAATAGTATTCATAGATAGACACGAGTGAACCACCAACCCATTTATTTATAAAGCATGAATCTAACACATTACTAAGTGAAGGAATCCAGCCTCAAGTGTTACACACTGTACAAACTTATAAGACATTCTAGAAAAGGCAAACCAGACATGATAAACAGTTTATGGAATGCGTGGTAGAAATATTTCATATGGTATTGCAGTGATGAATACCTGCCACTATGCATTTGTCTAAGCACATTTATTTTTCTTTTTAGAAACCAACAAGTAAATTACTACCTATTCACATTTATTTATTGATGGTATGGTGAGTGTCAAAGACTGGAATGCAGAATTTAACAAAGAATCTAACTGATTGAGAAATGTATGAAAAACTTCAGGACTTCCCTGGTGGTCCAGTGATTAAGACTCCCCGTTGCCAATGCAGGAAAGGTGGGTTCAATTCCTCGTCATGGACCTAAAATCCCACATGCCATATAGCACAGCCAAGAGATTTTTTTAAATAGAAGAAAAAGAAAAAACCCACTCTTAGTGGTAGGATAAAATGAGCTGACCTAAGTTCACTGTGGCAATGAATGGAATCTGCAGGCCAAAGGCAAAATGTACCATGCGTAAACAATGGACTCTGTAAGTTCTTTCCTATGGGAGGTTGTAGCTAACAGGACTGAAACTACTGTATCAATCATCGAATGGAACAAGCATTGAATTTGATAAATGACAAGTAGTGGAAGCCAGGTTTCTTACCACTGGATTGGGAAGTTTCAGGCAGACAAAGGGAGAAGGTTACAATACCTGTGTCATAACAGATCAGGTTGGAGACATAATTATAAACTGTCTTTAAACACATAGCTCCCTGTGAAAATCTTCAAAACTATGTGTATGCATAGTCTGGGATAGATGCATATGTATTTTCATGCATTGTCTACTGAGAATAGTAAGTTCCCACATGCAAGTTTTTATTATCATTCTCTAATAAAGAGGAACAAGGGCTCTTTAAATATGTGGCTGATACTAGGACTGAGACAGTAAATATGTAAAGATAATATTAAAATATGAGAAAGAAGTACCAAAAAACCCCACAAAAGCTGAATTATGTAAAATAAAAACAGGAGAACATGGAAAAAGCTCTCAATAGCCAAAGCAAGAATAAACTAAGCAGTCTAATAACGTAGTGCTGGATTATAACCAAAAGTTTAAAATAATTGTCATATGTCCAAACTGGTTTTTAAAGAAAGTCACATATGTTTTATGAGTAGTGTTGAATAAAAATCTCCATGCAGAAAGAGTCTAAACAATCGATACAGACACTCAGCTGTCCATCAAATATGTGAAGCTAACTTCCTCTCCTCAAATGTGGGTCCTGCATTATGACTTCCTCCTTAATAAGGCACACAGGATGGACATGGGGAAAATCAACAATAAAGAAAAATAACAAATGTTGGCAAAAATGTACAGAAATTGGAACTCAAACTTTACTTGTGGAGATGTAAAATGGTGCAATCAATGGGTGTAAAACTTCAGCATTTTCTCAAAACTATAGAAATATAATTATCATATGTTTTGGAAGCTCCACTCCTAGACATACATACAAAGAATTTAAAACAGGTGTTCAAATATAAGGTTGTACACCAAGATTCATAGCAGCACTGTTCTCAACAGCCCAAGGTAAAAACAATGAAAATGTCCACCAACAGGTGAATGAAGAAGCAAAATAAGGTAGATCCATCCACAAGATGCATTACTCTGCCATAGAAAGGCATATAGTAATATATGCCATATAGTAAAATAGAGTCACAGCTGCAGAAAACAGGAGGGGGCTTCTCAGAAACAAACACAGAGTTAACATAGAGTCCATCAATTTCAGTCTAGGGAATACACCCAAAATATTTAAAACCAAGAACGGGAACAGATATTCATATCCCATATTCAAGTAGCCAAAAGGTGGAAGCAACACAGCAGTCAACAGATGAATGGATAAGCACAGTGTAGTATATACACAATGGAATATGATTCAACCTTTAAATACAAGATAACTCTCATACATGCTCTAATGTGAATGAACCTTCAAGTCATTATGTGAAGTGAAACAAGGCCGACACAAAAGGAAAAATGTTCCATGATTCCACTAGTACGAGATATCCATATAAGACAAACTCCAAGTAGAAGAAGGTAGCCAGGGATTGAGGGTGGTGAGTGTTTAATGGTTACTTGTCACTTCAGGAAAAGGAAAAGATTCTGGAGATAAATGGTAAGGATACTTTTACAACGTGAGTGCAGTTAATGCTATAGAAGTGCATACTTAAAATGACTCAAATGATAAATATTATATGTTTGTAATCACAATTTTAAAATGATACAGGTTACAACATGGAAAAGCACTGAAAACATCCTCAGCGAAAGAAGCCACACAGAAAAGGCCATGCAGATCATAGTCATCTTGTCACTTTAAATCCACGAAAGTTTATGACATGAGGAAAAGCCCCAGTGGTGGTCCCAGAAAAAGAAAAGTGCATTAGAAGGCAGAAAGACATTTGCACAAAGTTTGGGCAGCTGATGCAAGTTGAAGTGGTCCTATGGATAGGATTGTAATGTGGACACCATAACTATCCCCCATTTGGGGGTTATGGGTTGGTTCCCTGGGAAAGTGACCCTGTTTTAGGTAAAACACATTGCATTTTTCGGTGTGAATATAGAAAACTTTGTACCACTATTTAAACTTGAAGCTTTTGAAATTTTACTAGAAAGCAAATTACTTTTCACTACAACCATATGTCACATGCCAGAAAATCAGAGATAGCATCAAACATTCCAATAGACTCCAAGACTTAACCAGACCAAATTCAACTAAAGTAGTGATGCTAATTGCCTTGTAGTAGTCCACATGGTATTAAAAGTCACCGTAGGAAGAGTCGCCACCATGCCTTGAGTGATGTGGATGGCCCTGATGGAACTGAAAGAATGAGATGTCTGAATTCTAGTTTTCCATGTAACACTACACCAAAACAATGTCAGAACTATAAAGTGAATTTGGGGACTTCCCTGGCTGTCCAGGGGTGAAGATTCTGCACATCCATTGCAGGGGGTCCGGGTTTGATCCTTGATCAGGGAACTAAGATCAAACATGCTGAGTTGCATGGCCAAAAAATAAATCAGTAGAACTGCAAGATCATGTGTGATTTTCTACACTAATAATGAACTATCAGAAAGAGAAATTAAGAAAATAATACCCTGTACAATTCATCCCTCCAAAACTAGAAATTTAACCAAGGACTTGAAAGAGCTGCAACCTAAAAACTGCAAGACACAGTGCTCAATTAAACTGAACAGATATGAAAAGATATCCCATGCTCATGGGTGACAATACCATTTAAACCTCCATTCTAACCAAAGTAACATACACATTCATGCAATCACTACCAACATCTCTGACATTTTTCACAGAAACGAAAACAATGTTACCATCCGTGTGGAACCACAAAGGACCCAGAAGAGCCAAAGTGACCCTGAGAAAGGAGAACAGGCTGGCAGCATCTCCATCCCTGACTTCAATCTACATTACGCACCTAAAGGCACCACAAGACGTGTGGAACTGTATCAGAAGCAGGCACAGATACCAGAGAGCCCAGAAATAAATCTGCAGGTTCATGGTAATCAATTTACAGGAAAGGAGCTAAGAACACACACCCAGGAAAGGACAGTCCCCTCAATAAGCCATGCTGGGGAAAATGGACACCACACACCAAGGAACAACACTGGACACCATTCTATATCACAGACAAAAACTGATGAAAAACCCACAACTTTCCACATCAAGCCCTAACTGTCCTGGGTCCTCTGAAGACAGACAGTCAGCAACAGCCACACACAGATAGTTTCTTCCCAATTTTCCTCACCTTTTCCTTCAGCGGCACCACCTCCCTGCAGGACCTGAGGAAACCAGACTCCTGTCAGACACGACTGAACCCCACAAGTACCAAAGATGAAGCCCCAGCAGGTCCTGAGGAAACCAGGCTGTCAACCTGAACTGAACCCCACAATATCCCAAAGCCAAAGCCCTAATGGGTCCTGAGGGGCCAGACTCCCATCACCCTGGATTGAACCCCAAAATCTATCAAAGCTGAAAACCCAGTGGGCCCGAGAAGACCAGACTCCCATCAGCTTAAGCTGAACCCTACAACATCCCAAAGCCAAAGCCCCAGTGGGTCCTCAGTGGCCAGACTCCCGTCTCCCTGAACTGAACCCCACAATGTCCCAAAGCTGAAATCCCAGTGGGTCCTGAAAAGACCAGACTCCAGTCAGCCTGAACTGAACCCCACAAAGTCCCAAAGCTGAAGCACCAGCAGGTCCTGAGGAGACCAGACTCCCATCAGCCTGAACTAACCCCACAATATCCCAAGCCAAAGCCATAATAGGTCCGGAGGGACCAGACTCCCATCACCCTGGATTGAACCCTAAATGTATCAAAGCTGAAACCCCAGTGGGTCCTGAGGAGACCAGACTCCTGTCAGCTTGAACTGAACCCCACAATGTCCCAAAGCCGAAGCCCCAGTAGGTCCTCAGTGGCCAGACTCCCTTCAGCCTGAACTGAATCCCACAACGTCCCGAAGCTGAAGCCCCAATGGGTCCAGAGGAGAACAGACTCCCGACGGCAGCCACACGCAGTTGGGCCCTCGGTCAGAGCGGGAACTCCGCTTGGGGATGGGGTGGGGCGGGAAGGCGGCTCCGCGCTCCTGCCAGCCAATGAGAACCGCAGATCTAGCCTCCCTCACTCCCGCAGGCGCAGCCAAGAGGAGACTCCGCCCCTCAGAATCTCTTGCCACCTCTTAATATCTTCTGCTTCTGTTAGGTCCACACTATTTCTGCCCTTTATCGAGCCCATCTTTGCATGAAATGCTCCCTTGGTATCTCTGATTTTCTTGAAGAGATCTCTTGTATTTCCTATTCTGTTGTTTTCCTCTTTCTTTGCATTGATCGCTGAGGAAGGCTTTCTTATCTCTCCTTGCTATTCTTTCAGTTCAGTTCAGTCGCTTAGTCGTGTCCGACTCTTTGCAACCCCATGAATCACAGCACGCCAGGCCTCCCTGTCCATCACCAACTCCCTGAATTCACTCAAACTCATGTCCATCGAGTCGGTGATGCCATCCAGCCATCTCATTCTCTGTCGTCCCCGTCTCCTCCTGCTCCCAATCCCTCCCAGCATCAGACTCTTTTCTAGTGAGTCAACTCGTCGCATGAGGTGGCCAAAGTATTGGAGTTTCAGCTTCAGCATCAGTCCTTCCAATGAAAACCCAGGACTGATCTCCTTTAGAATGGACTGGTTGGATCTCCTTGCAGTCCAAGGGACTCTCAAGAGTCTTCTCCAACACCACAGTTCAAAAGCATCAATTCTTCGGTGCTCAGCTTTCTTCACAGTCCAACTCTCACATCCATACATGACCACTGGAAAAACCATAGCCTTGACTAGATGGACCTTTGTTGGCAAAGTAATGTCTCTGCTTTTTAATATACTATCTAGGTTGGTCATAACTTTCCTTCCAAAGAGTAAGCGTCTTTTAATTTCATGGCTGCAATCAGCATCTGCAGTGATTTTGGAGCCCAAAAAAATAAAGTCTGACACTGTTTCCACTGTTTTCCCATCTATTTCCCATTAAGTGATGGGACCAGATGCCATGATCTTTGTTTTCTGAATGTTGAGCTTCACGCCAACCTTTTCACTCTCCTCTTTCACTTTCATCAAGAGGCTTTTGAGTTCCTCTTCACTTTCTGCCAAGAGGGTGGTGTCTTCTGCATACCTGAGGTTATTATATTTCTCCCAGCAATCTTGATTCCAGCTTGTGCTTCTTCCAGACCAGCGTTCCTCATGATGTACTCTGCCACTAGACCATTCAGATATGACCTAAATCAAATCCCTTATGATTATACAGTGGAAGTAAGAAATAGATTTAGGGGATTAGATCTGATAGATAGAGTGCCTGATGAACTATGGACGGAGGTTTGTGACATTGTACAGGAGACAGGGACCAAGATCATCCCCGTGGAAAAGAAATGCAATAAAGCAAAACAGTGTCTGAGGAGGCCTTACAAATAGCTGTGAAAAGAAGAGAAGCGAAAAGCAAAGGAGAAAAGGAAAGATATAAGCATCTGAATGTAGAGTTCTAAAGAGTAGCAAGGAGAGATAAGAAAGCCTTCCTCAGCGATCAATGCAAAGAAATAGAGGAAAACAACAGAACAGGAAAAACAAGAGATCTCTTCAAGAAAATTAGAGATATCAAGGGAACATTTCATGCAAAGATGGGCTTGATAAAGGACAGAAATGGTATGGGCCTAACAGAAGCAGAAGATATTAAGAAGAGGTGGCAAGAATACACAGAAGAACTGTACAAAAAAGATCTTCACGACGAAGATAATCACGATGGTGTGATCACTCACCTGGAGCCAGACATCTTGGAGTGTAAAGTCAAGTGGGCCTTAAAGAGCATCGTACGACCAAAGCTAGTGGAGGTGATGGAATTCCAGTTGAGCTATTTCAAATCCTGAAAGATGATGCTGTGAAAGTGCTACACTCAATATGCCAGCAAATTTGGAAAACTCAGCAGTGGCCACAGGACTGGAAAATGTCAGTCTTCATTCCAATCCCAAAGAAAGGCAGTGCCAAAGAATGCTCAAACTACCGCACAATTGCACTCATCTCACACGCTAGTAAAGTCATGCTCAAAATTCTCCAAGTCAGGCTTCAACAATATGTGAACTCTGAACTTCCAGATGTTCAAACTGGTTTTAGAAAAGGCAGAGGCACCAGAGATCAAATTGCCAACATCCACTGGATCATGGAGAAAGCAAGAGAGTTCCAGAAAAACATCTATTTCTGCTTCATCGACTATGCCAAAGCCTTTGACTGTGTGGATCACAATAAACTGTGGGAAATTCTGAAAGAGATGGGAATACCAGACCACCTGACCTGCCTCTTGAGAAACCTGTATGCAGATCAGGAAGTAACAGTTAGAACTGGACATGGAACAACAGACTGGTTCCAAATAGGAAAAGGAGTACGTCAAGGTTGTATATTGTCACCCTGCTATTCTTTGGAACTCTGCATTTAGATGCTTATATCTTTCCTTTTCTCCTTTACACATATTATCCTTTGATTACCCTTACAACACTCCCTTCCCCTTGGAGTTACATATCAGAAAGGCCACAGAGTCACTGAACTGCTTGACTCAATACTGGGCTACAGACACCAGCCTAAGACTGTTTTTGACAAGACCCTAACACCTCTGTTCCTCATCACTAAGTCCTGACTGCAAGCCCTCGTCTTATATAAGCCCCTGGACTCCTCAAGGGAGGGGGCACAGTTCCCAAGGCATCACCCTATTGGGTTCCCCTCTCCACTGGCTGGAAATTTCTTTTAGGAAGTTCTATTCTGTAACTTCAGAGTTATATTATTATGCCTTCAAAGTTTGTATAAGGCATTCAGCACAGACCTTTTTCAATATATAAATCGAGCCAAAGCAAAATTCCTATTTTTAAGTAAGAGGTTCTGGGATCACCAGAGTCGGGTAGAGCTGAGGAAGTCAGGCCCTTTTTGGCTCAGTTCAGTTCAGTTCAGTCACTCAGTCATGTCCGACTCATTGCGACCCCATGGCCTGCAGCACACCAGGCCTCCCTGTCCATCACCAACTCCCGGAGTTTATTCAAACTCATGTCCATTGAGTCAGTGATGCCGTCCAACCATCTCATCCTCTGTCATCCCCTTCTCCTGCCTTCAATCTTTCCCAGCATCAGGGTCTTTTCCAGTGAGTCAGTATTTGCATCAGATGGCCAAAGTATTGGAGCTTCAACTTCAGCATCAGTCCTTCCAATGAATATTCAGGACTGATTTCCTTTAGGATGGACTGGTTGGTTCTCCTTGCAGTCCAAGGGACTCTCAAGAGTCTTCTCCAGCACCACAGTTCAAAAGCATCAATTCCACAGCTCTCAGATTTTTATGGTCCAACTCTCACATCCAAATATGATTACTGGAAAAACCATAGCTTTGACTAGTGTTGAGAAACTGAGGAAGAGGTGCCTGAGGAGAAGGTCCTCACCAGAGGCCTGGCGGAGGGCCGGCCTTGCTTAGCACGTCTCCAACGTTTTCACCAACATCTTGCCCTTTGAAGTTGTTTCATTCAGCCCTTAACAACCCTTGGCATGCAGCGCAAGAAACACTCCCTAGCCTAAGAAACACTTTCTTTGTTCTTCTTTATTTAGCTTTAGGAATACTCCCTACGCACGTAGTCCTTGAGTTAATTGAAAGCCACGCCAGTAACCTTGATTGATAGCTGACTTGAAGCTTCAGTTCAGTTCAGTTCAGTCACTCAGTCATGTCCAACTCTTTGCGACCCCATGAATCACAGCACGGAGGCCTCCCTCCCAACTCCCGGAGTTCACTCAAACTCATGTCCACCGAGTCGGTGATGCCATCCAGCCATCTCATTCTCTGTCGTCCCCGTCTCCTCCTGCCCCCAATCCTTCCCAGCATCAGGGTCTTTTCCAGTGAGTCAACTCGTCGTATGAGGTGGCCAAAGTATTGGAGTTTCAGCTTCAGCATCAGTCCTTCCAATGAACACCCAGGATTGATCTCCTTCAGAATGGACTGGTTGGATCTCCTTGCAGTCCAAGGGACTCTCAAGAGTCTTCTCCAGCACCACAGTTCAAAAGCATCAATTCTTCAGCGATCAGCTTTCTTCACAGTCCAACTCTCACATCCATACATGACCACTGGAAAAACCATAGCCTTGACTAGATGGACCTTTGTTGGCAAAGTAATGTCTCTGCTTTTTAATATACTCTCTAGGTTGGTCATAACTTTCCTTCCAATCCCAAAGAAAGGCAATGCCAAAGAATGTTCAAACTACCGCACAATTGCACTCATCTCACACGCTAGTAAAGTCATGCTCAAAATTCTCCAAGCCAGGCTTCAACAATATGTGAACCGTGAACTCCCAGATGTTCAAGGTGGTTTTAGAAAAGGCAGAGGCACCAGAGATCAAATTGCCAACATCCACTGGATCATGGAGAAAGCAAGAGAGTTCCAGGAAAACATCTATTTCTGCTTCATTGACTATTCCAAAGCCTTTGACTGTGTGGATCACAATAAACTGTGGAAAATTCTGAAAGAGATGGGAATACCAGACCATCTGACCTGCCTCTTGAGGAACCTGTATGCAGGTCAGGAAGCAACAGTCAGAAATGTACATGGAACAACAGACTGGATCCAAATAGGAAAAGGAGTACGTCAAGGTTGTATATTGTCACCCGGCTTATTTAACTTATATGCAGAGTACATCATGAGGAACGCTGGGCTGGAAGAAGCCCAAGCTGGAATCAAGATTGCTGGGAGAAATATCAATAACCTCAGATATGCAGATGACACCACACTTATGGCAGAAAGTGAAGAGGAACTAAAAAGCCTCTTGATGAAAGTGAAAGAGGAGAGTGAAAATGTTGGCTTGAAGCTCAACATTCAGAAAACAAAGATTATGGCATCTGGTCCCATCACTTTATGGGAAATAGATGGGAAAACAGTGGAAACAGTGTCAGATTTATTTTGGGGGCGCCAAAATCACTGCGGATGTTGATTGCAGCCATGAAATTAAAATCTTGAAGCTTAGGAAACTGATTACGCTTAGAAGTGGAGTCAGCATGTCTGGTAAAGCTATGTAAATCTAAGTTTATCAACACTCCACAGGTGTCCTGGTTTTTGTCATGCTGATATAGCTGTTAAAGTCTTACTTCCTTGTTAAACTATATAATAGCGCTTGTAAAATAAAGCAAATTGTCAGTCTCTGAGAAGGCTCTCCAAGTCCCTTTTTCAGAGGCATCTCCGCCGAGCTCTACAAATGGCGCCCAACGTGGGGCTCGAAGCACACGCATTTCGAAAATGGAGACGTGCTTCCCGCAGAAAGAGGTAAGCAGAACATGGGACACCAAGCGAGTAAGATTCCTTTTGTTCCTCTAGTGCATCATTTTTTAAAACAGTTTGGAGCGAATGTTTCTACAGAACAGCTAATAGAATGATTGTTGTTGATTCCAACCCATGGTTTCCCGAGGAAGGGACTTTAGGTGAGCAGGTTTGGCACAGAGTGCGAACTAATGTCTTGACGGCATACAGACGAGGAGCCCAGATTCCTCCCCGTTGGTGCGTAACCTGGGCTCTGATTCTGCCGTCATTGAACAATTGGATGGGAAAGAGGTGGATGTTGCGGTAGAAACAGTGCAATCACTGCATGAATATGAATTGGAAGAAAAGGATATGCAGGGGACTCTTCATCACAGAAATGTCCTTTTTGGACAGAGGGGTGTATCTCATTTGCTGCCGCCGCCTCAGCCAGCAAAAACGGACGCAAGAACGGCTGAACCGTTGGAGAGCCAGTTTCCCCCTTCTCCGAAAGAATTCCTATCTTTCCCTACTGCTCCAACTTTAACTCTTCCATCACTGACAACTAACGTTCCCCCTGCTCCTTTTCTGACCCCCGCTACCAGCTCCTTGACTCCTCGGGACTTGGTCAAGCAGGCTTTTCCTATAATCTTTGACCATCCCCAACAGGGGCAAGTGACCAGGAACACTTCTGATTTCAACATCATCTCGACCTTTAAAAAAAGCATGTACGCTCTATGGGTCCACTGCTCCTTACTGTCTTGAAATCCTTCGGAACTGGGCAAAAAACTGGATAACAGCGGATTTTACTGCCATTGCGAAAATGGTTCTTCAGTTCAGTTCAGTTCGGTCGCTCAGTCGTGTCCGACTCTTTACGACCCCATGAATCACAGCACGCCAGGCCTCCCTGTTCATCACCAACTCCCGGAGTTCACTCAAACTCATGTCCATCGAGTCGGTGATGCCATCCAGCCATCTCATTCTCTGTCGTCCCCTTCTCCTCCCACCCCCAATCCCTCCCAACGTCAGACTCTTTTCCAGTGAGTCAACTCGTCGCATGAGGTGGCCAAAGTATTGGAGTTTCAGCTTTAGCATCAGTCCTTCCAATGAACACCCCCCCCCAACAATTGCTCCAGTGGCAGATGTGGGTGAATGATGAAGCGAAAGGGATGCTTCAAGAACAGCAAAGTCAGGGAAACCCCGCACAGCTTACTTTTGATATTTTAACAGACACAGGGACAATGGCAGAGATGGCCGCTCAAATACAGGGCGTGACTCCGCCCATGATGCATGGAATTAAACAAGTAGCCCTAAATGATGGTCTAAAGTGGATAGCTCTCTGATGGGTTCTTTGTAAAAATATTTCAAGGACCAAATGAGAAATATGCTCAATTCCTCGGAAAGTTAAAAGATGCAATGAAAAAATCTATTAGGGATGCAAATGTGCAGCGAATGATTTTGAAGCAATTAGCATTTGAAAATGCAAACGAGGACTGTCAAAATGTTATCAGACCCATCAGAGAAACAGGCTCTATTATGGATTTCATAAAAGTATGTAGAAACATTGGCTCCATATGTCATAGGGCGAAGGTCGCCGCTATGAAAACATATGCCATACAAAAAAGTATGAATGTAAAATGTTTTAACTGTGGCAAGCCAGGTCACATAAAAAAACAATGCCGTCTGCCTGCAAATCCATCTTTGACTGCTCCTACAAATAAAAAAGGGAAACCTCCCGGGCCTTGCCCGCGATGCAAAAAGGGCAATCATTGGTTCAGTTCAGTTCAGTTCAGTCGCTCAGTCCTGTCCAGTCGCTCAGTCCTGTCCAACTCTCCGCGACCCCATGAATCACAGCACACCAGGCCTCCATGTCTATCACCAACTCCCGGAGTTCACTCAAGGTTCCGTTCCGTTCCATTGCTCAGTTGTGTCCGACTCTATGCGATCCCGTGGACTGTAGCCTACCAGGCTTCTCCGACCATGGGATTCTCCAGGCAAGAATACTGGAGTGGGTTACCGTTTCCTTCTCCAGGGGATTTTCCCGACCCAGGGATCGAACCCGGATCTCCCGCATTGGAGGCAGACGCTTTAACCTCTGAACCACCAGGGAAGCCCTCACTCAGGGTTAAATGAATACAAATCTAAATTTGACAAAGATGACAATCCATTGCCCTTAAAGCTAAAACACAATCAGGGAGGTTCGAGAAACTAAAAATGGGGCTTCCCTTCAGCCCCGCACCAAAAGAAGGGGATAATACAAAACCGAGTATTATGACTCTTTCCTCAGCTATGCAGCGCAGTTCCTATGTAGATGTTCCTAGCCCAAGGGACAGAAAACTGTTAGTAATTAATTCTCCATATAAAATAGATACTGGTTATTATGGGCCTATTCCTGCTAACACTGTGGGACTTATATTGGGCAAAAGTTGTTGTACTATAAAAGGGTTGCATGTTATGACTGGGGTTATTGATAAAGATTATGACAGAGAGATTTCAATAATGGTACAAGTCACTCAAAATATATATCTGCAAAAAGGGGATCGCTTTGCCCAGATGCTCCTGTTACCCTATGAAAAACCACAAAAATCATCCCAAGCTGTTCGTGCTGGGGGCTTTGGCAACACTAACTTACCTGCAGGATTAACTGCTCTCTTACAGGAGTTAGAAAAGCCCATTTTGACTTTGAACATTAGGGGGAAAAATTTTTTTTAATGTTAAATACTGGGGCCGATATTTCCATTATCCGCTTGTCAGAGTGGCCCTCTAAATGGCCTCTCCAAACACCCACAAACCGTATTATCGGCTTGAGAGAGGTCAGCCTTAATAAGACTTTTGAAAGTGTCTCTTACCTGCAGGCTCGAGGGCCCGAACAGATTGTAGCCTATATTAAACCTTACATTACAGAGGTCCCTATAAATCTGTGGGGCCAAGAATATTTGCAACAGACTCAAGCCCGTTTGGTATCAAATAAACCTTTTTGTTAGGGGCCATTGAGATACAGCCGCTAAAATTACAATGGCAGTCTAATGATCCAGTATAGACAGCTCAGTGGCCCCTGCCTTTTAAAAAATTAGTGGCCTTAACAAAACTGACAAAACAGCAACTTGATCAAGGGCGAATCGAGCCCTTTTTCTCGCCACAGAATTCTCCTGTGTTTGCGATTTTTAAAAAAATCAAGAAAATGGCAAATGTTAATAGATTTTAAAAATGTTAATGAGACTATGGTCACCATGGGAGCCTTACAGCCAGGACTTCCAAATCCGAATATAATACCCAAAAGATGGCCAGTAATTATTATAGACCTTCAAGATTGCTTTTTTACTCTTCCTCTTAATCCAGATGACAGACAACGGTTTGTTTTTTCTATTCCCACAACAAATAACAAGTTCAAAGGTATCATTAAAAAGTGCTTCCTCAGGGAATGAAAAATTCCCCCACTATTTGCCAATTTTTAGTGAGACAGATTTTACTACCCATAAGGGAGAGATTCCCAGATGCATATATTACATGGATGATATCTTACTTGCTGCGTCAACAACAGCAACTGTGGAAGCCTTGTTAGTGGCTACCACACAATTGCAAATGAGAAATCTAATAGTATCTGGAAAAAAAAAATACAATTCCAGGAAACTTTTAATTATTTGGGATACGTAATGACTAAACAGACTGTAAAACCTCAAAAAATGTCTGTGAGATTGGACAAAACTCAAACCTTAAATGATTTTCAAAAACTTCTTGGCAATATCAATTGCCTTCTCTAGGTATACCCAATTATGCATAACAAATTATGCATAACAAAACCTTTCAAAACGTTAGAGGGACCCTCTGATCTAAATAGTTCCCGAACTTTAACCTCCTCAGCCAAACAAGAACGAAAACTAATAGAAGAAAAAAATTCTAAAGCCTTTGCCTTGCAGCTACAATTCGGTGTTCCGATTTCTCTTTACGTTTTTGCTACAATAGATTCCCCTACCGCCATAATAGCACAGGAAAAAAAGCCTTTAGAATGGGTTTATTTGCATACCAAGCAGACAAAAAAGACTGTTACTTATATTAAATTAATTGGCAAACTTGTTCATTCGAAAAGGCAACTCATTCAAGCCCTTATGGGTTATGACCCTACGAAAATTTATCTCCCAATTTCCAAAAAAAAATTTACTGCTGCTTTACAAGTTAATCTCATGTTCCAGATAGCTTTATCTGATTACCAGGGACAACTTATTCCTAACCCCCCAAAAGACAAACTATGGGATTTTTTTACAAACCACCCCGTTCATTATTAACAACATAGTATCTTCCCAACCACTTTCTGCAGTGCCTACTTATTTCATTGATGGCAATAAAGCAGGCTATTCTGGGGTAATAAGCCCAAAATGCATAAAACGACTCAAAAGTCCTTTCTCCTCAGTGCAACGTGCTAAATTACATGCTCTTTTTCTTCTCTTGCAAATGGAACCAAATGCCTTTAATGTGCTCACCGACTCTTTATGCATTGCTAATATGTTTCCACAATTTGTTACTGTTGGATTCTCCTCTTCTAATGATAAATTACTAGTTATTCTCTTCTACACAAACCCTTATTCAAGCCCAAACTAAACCTTTTCTCAATGCTCATATTCGGGCACACACGAGTCTCCCTGGCCCACTAACCGAAGGGAATGCTAAAGTTGATAAATTACTAAAAATGATTTTCTCCTCAGCACAAAAAGAGCATGACCTTTTTCATACAAACACAAATAGGTTACATGCTCATTATCACATTCCTTTAAAGAAAACAAGACAGCTTGTCCGTACGTGTTCAATATGTGCCCCTTTACATCAACGTTCACTTCCTGCTAGATCTAATCCTAGAAGACTAATCCCAAATAAACTCTGACAAGCTGCCTTCACACATTTCTCTCTCCCTCACACTACTCTTCTTTTTGTGGTTATAGATACTTATTCTGAATTCATATGTGTGGGGAGCAGTGTGCCTCGGGTGCCTGCCCTGGGAGCAATCCTTGTTTCAAGGAGCCTGTAAAGGCAGTTGCCCCCTGTCCCGCCACCCCTTTGGCCATGTTGGATAAACATCAACCCCGGGCTAAGGCATATGGAGGCAAGTGGGAAGGGCACTTAGTTTAAGTTTAAAAGACAAACAAGTTTGTTATTACCTTGCCTCTGACTTCGTGAGAGGAAGAGATCATTGTGTAAAAGAACAATTCTTTCTGTAACCCTAGGGATATACATTCCTGATGTACTGACTAAAATTTTGTTTGTCCTTGCATATATAAGGGGCACTCTACATAATAAAGGATTGCTGTTATACACTGCAATCCTCTCGACCCCATCTTTTCTCTACTTTTTTCTAAGCCAGCAGGAGCCGATTCGTGCCAAACGTTGAATCGTCCATGCAGGCACGGGCAGTTGGCGCCCAACGTGGGGCCCGAAGACGGACGACTGTTGGCCGCTACCCGGACCACGTGAGTCTCGCTTATTTTGTAGAATTACAAGTTTGAGGTTACAAGTTTGAGGGGTAGGAAGGTTTATTGTCGAGAGTATAAACCATGGGACAAAATAATAACCGACAATTCTTTGTGCATATGCTGCAGATTATGCTGAAAGACAGAGGCATTCGTGTTTCCACTCCACGGCTGCATACATTTTGTGCATTTGTAGAGGAAGTATGTCCTTGGTTTCCTAAAGAGGGGACAGTTAATTTAGAAACCTGGAAAAAGGTGGGAAAGCAAATTCAGGCACATTACACCTTGCACGGGCCCGGGAAGATGCCTGTGGATGCTTTTTCTCTGTGGTCCCTAATCCGGGACTGCCTGGACCTAGACAATGGCGAGGAATCGAGGCTTAAAGATAAGATACAAGATGATCCTCCTCCTCCGAAATCTAGTATTCCGCCATTGCAGAAAAGTCCCCTCGACCCTGAGGATACAGAGACTTTAGAAGAAGCAGCTGCTAAATATCATCAGGAGGATTGGGAGCTGCTTATGACTGATGCAGCAGGGGAAGAGAAAGAGAAAACCTGTATCCAGGAACTAGAATGTTTAATGAAACAGCTGCTGTCTACTATTAAAGACAATGTGGATGCTCCTCCTCTTAACAATTCTGCTACTGCCCCCTTGTCAGGGCCAAAAAAGCCTATTTCTTCTTCTGCGCCCCCGGCGTATGCTTCTTTTCTATCCCCCCTCCAGCAAGCTTTGAAACAAGCTCAGCAAGAAGGCGAAGTTCTTGCTGGCTATCCCAAGGCATTTCCTGTTTTTGAAAACGCTAACCAACGCTATTATGAACCATTGCCATTTAAACAATTGAAAGAATTAAAGGTAGCATGCGCCCAGTACGGTCCCACAGCACCTTTTACACAAGCCATGGTAGAAAATTTAGGGGGCCAAAATTTACCTCCTAGTGATTGGAAGCAAATTGCCTGCGCTTGTCTCACGGGTGGCGACTATCTATTATGGAAATCAGAATTCACAGAACAATGCGGAGTTATAGCTGAAACAAATCAGAGACAAGGGCTTCCCACTACTTATGAAATGTTAATTGGAGAGGGCCCTTATCTAAATACTAATGCTCAATTAAATTACCATCCTGGGGCTTATGCCCAGATATCCAATGCTGCTCGTCAAGCTTGGAGAAAATTGCCCTGTTTGGCCAATAAAACAGAGGACCTCTCAAAAATTAGGCAGGGGCCAGATGAGCCATATCAAGACTTTGTTGCTCGATTATTAGAGGCAGTAGGAAAACTGATGGCCGATGAGCAAGCGGGCATGGTGCTAACCAAGCAATTGGCTTATGAGAATGCCAAATCCGCCTGCCAAGCAGCCCTCCGGCCCTACCGAAAAAAGGGGGGACTTTCTGATTATATTCGCATCTGTGCTGACATTGGGCCCTCGTATATGCAGGGTATTACACTGGCTGCTGCCCTGCAGGGAAAAAGCATCAAAGAAGTTCTATACCAACAACAAATGAAGAATAAGAGGTGCCCCATCGCCTCTGGTAATGCAGGATGTTTTGTGTGCGGCCAGCCCGGACATCGGGCTGCCTTTTGTCCACAGCGGAGTAATACCAATAATGCCAGGACCCCCAATGTGTGCCCTCGGTGCAAAAAAGGAAAGCATTGGGTAAAAGATTGCAAATCCAAAACAGATGTGCAGGGCAATCCTCTCCCTCCCATGTCGGGAAACTGGGTGAGGGGCCAGCCCCAGGCCCCGAACCAATGTTATGGGGCCATGACGACCAAGCAGAGAGAAAACCATCAGGTGTCACCAGCCTCCTCCGTGCCACCACCGGGAGTGCCGGCCTGGACCTCTGTGCCTCCACCCACACAGTATTAACCCCAGATATGGGTATGCAAGCCTTGCCCACCGGGGTCCACGGTCCATTACCTCAGGGCACCGTGGGACTGCTGCTTGGTCGGAGCAACACTACTATGGCAGGGTTAATGGTGGCCCCCGGAGTGATTGATGCAGATTGCGAGGGCAAAATTAAGATCATGGCACATTCGCCTCGCACCATTACCACTAGTCCTGCAGGAAAAAGAATTGCCCAATTAATTTTACTCCCTATTGTTCCCGCGGGAAAAGCTCATTGTGTCACTCGCGGCACTGCTGGTTTTGGTTCCTCTGATGCTTATTGGCTCAAATCAATTGAGAACTCTCGTCCAGAATTAATGTTAAAAATTAATGGCAAGCGTTTTGTAGGAATTCTTGATACTGGGGCTGATGTCTCTGTAATTGCTGAAAAACATTGGCCAAAAAATTGGGCAAAACATGCAGCTATTTCCACCTTGCAGGGTATAGGACAGGCTAATAACCCTGAACAAAGTTCTGAATTGTTACACTGGGAAGATGGTGAAGGCCACCAAGGTGAAATGCATCCCTATGTTCTCCCTAACATTCCTGTTAATTTATGGGGACATGATGTGATGACATCCATGGGAGTGTACCTCTACAGCCCCAGTCCTCAGGTTGCGGCTCAGCTTTTCGATCAAGGGCTTCTTCCCTTTTCGGGGCTTGGAAAACACGGGCAAGGAATGCCGCAACCCCTTTTATTGCGTTCCAATAATGAAAGAAAAGGATTGGGCCATTTTTAATAGGGGCCATTGATCATCCCGCAACCCACGCTGATCCAATAACCTGGAAGTCGCCTGACCCTGTGTGGGTGGATCAATGGCCCCCGTCAGCCGAGAAAATTGCGGCTGCCCAGCTTCTGGTGCGGAAACAGTTAGCGCTGGGTCATATTGAACCTTCTAATTCGCCCTGGAATTCTCCCATTTTTGTCATCAAAAAGAAATCTGGCAAATGGCGTTTACTTCAAGACCTGCGAAGGGTTAATAGCACTATGGAACTGATGGGAGCCTTGCAGCCAGGGTTGCCTTCTCCCATGGCTATTCCGCACAATGCCCACCTCATAATTATAGATTTAAAAGATTGTTTTTATACTATTCCTCTTGCTCCTCAGGATTGTCCTCGTTTTGCCTTCAGTGTACCCTCTACTAACTTTGCTCAGCCGATGGCTCGATATCACTGGAAAGTACTGCCACAAGGCATGGCTAATAGCCCAACACTTTGTCAAAAATTCGTTGCTGCTGCTCTTTCTACCACACGAACTTCTTTCCCTGATGTATATATATTGCACTATATGGATGATATTCTTCTTGCCCACAGCAATGAGACCAGGTTGCTTGCTGCGTACGGCTCCCTTGAAATCTCCCTCACTAACGCTGGACTTTGTATTGCCAAGGAAAATGTACAAACCTTTCCCCCCTTTTCTTATCTAGGATTTCGCCTAGAGCGTACCGGTTTCTATACCCAACCCGTTAAGCTGTCTCGTGACAATTTAGTTACTCTTAATAATTTTCAAAAGCTTCTTGGCGACATCAATTGGCTCCGTCCTCAGCTGCGCTTAACAACAGGACAACTACAGCCCTTATTTAACATTCTTAAAGGCGATCCTCATCCTTCCTCCCCTAGGACCTTGACACCAGAAGGGGAACGGGCACTCCAGCTGGTAGAAGCTGCTATTTCCCAACAGCAGTCTGGGTATTGTGATTATCAGAAACCCTGGGGACTATATGTCTTGCCGTCCTCTCACTCTCCTACTGGAGTTCTTTTTCAGGAAACCCCCCTGCGCTGGATTCACCTTCCATCATCTCCTTCTCGTGTTTTGACACCCTACCATGTCCTTATTTCCAAAATTATTGCCAAAGGCCGAACGGAATCTACCCTATATCTCGGGCAAGAGCCTTCCTTTATTTGTGTTCCTTTTTCTTGTGAACAACAGTCCTGGCTCTTTCAATTCTCTGACGACTGGGGATTAGCGCTCGCCAATTATCCTGGACAAATCATTCAACATTATCCCCCTAACAGATTGCTGCAATTTGCATACACTCATTCCTTTTTGTTTCCTAAGGTTGTTCGCCAAAAGCCCCTTCCTGATGGAATTATTGTCTTTACAGATGGCTCTTCAAATGGCGTTGCCAGACTTGTTATTGCTGGGATTCCATATTCCTGTCAAACTTCCTATCAATCGGCACAGGAAGTTGAACTCTTTGCCGTTCTCCGTGCTTTGCAGCAAGTTCCTCACAGCCTTAATCTTTATTCTGACAGCCATTATGTAGTTCGCGCTCTCACGGTCCTTGAGACAGTGCCTTTTATAGGCGCCGTTAAATCTTCCATCTATACTCTATTCTCCCTCATTCAGCAACTTCTTCAAACCCAAACGTCGCCATGCTTCTTTGGTCACATTCGAGCGCACACTAACCTGCCGAGACCATTAGCTTCTGGTAACGCTCTCGCAGATCAAGCCACACACAGCATTTATTCTCTTACCCCCATTTCCGCTGCACAAGCCTCTCATGCCCTTCATCATCAAAATAGCCATTCTTTACGTCTACAATTTGATATCAGCCGAGAGGCTGCCCGGCAAATAGTTAAAGCTTGCCCTACCTGTCCGCAATTCTTTGTGGTTCCTTCCTATGGTGTTAATCCCCGTGGGCTATTGCCCAACGCACTGTGGCAAATGGATGTCACACACATTCCCTCTTTTGAAAAACTCAAATATGTGCATGTGACTGTTGACACTTTTTCTGGCTTCCTTTTAGCCTCCCTTCAATCCGGGGAAGCTAGCCGTCATTGCATTCAGCATTGCTTGCGTTGTTTTGCTACCATGGGGATGCCCCGCTGTTTAAAAACTGATAACAGTCCTGGATATACTGGTAAGGCTTTCCAGACTTTCTGCAGTCGTTTTGGCATTGCCCACAAAACCGGTATCCCTTACAACCCTCAGGGGCAAGGTATTGTTGAACGTGCCCATCAAACGTTAAAACATCAACTTAATAAATTGAAAAGGGGGACAGTGTACGGAGACACCCCTACTAACCTTCTTTATCACGCCCTATTCGTTCTGAACTTTTTGACTCTGGACCGCGATGGACGCTCTGCAGCTCAGCGATTTTGGCATCATGATGCGACAAAGGCGCGTCCTCTGGTAAAATGGAAGGATCCATTGGATGGCAAATGGTACGGCCCCGATCCTGTATTAATCTGGGGAAGGGGTCATGTTTGTGTTTTTCCGCAGGATGCCGAAACACCGCGCTGGCTCCCGGAAAGGCTGGTACGCATGGCGGAGGGGATCCCTGACCGCCCAGATGCAGCGCTTGACCCTGAGGGAAGCTGCCCCGTTGCCGACCAGTCAGCAGCTGAGAACAATGCTGCATGAGGCTCGCATAAACGCCGCTGAATCATCCTCATCCTCTCCAACTGCAATTCTTATATCTTTGCTGCTCCTTTTAAATCAGATAGGCTTTGTCACCGCGGATAAATCTTCTGCTCGCCCAGTATTTGGGCAAGGGGCTTATCTCCTCGCTCTGATTGTATCTAGCTCGCCTTTTTCTTCTGAGGGAAACGTCTTCCTGTCATGGGCTCATTCTTATGCTGACTTTCACAACAGCTCCGCCTGCTGGGTTTGCACTGCTATGCCTTTGTCTGTAGTCGATGGGTTTCCTTGGTGGGTATCCCCTATACAACAAATGCATTTTCCTGCAGTCTGTGACTTTTTAATCCAGTATAAGCAATCTCACAGAAGTCTCATCAATCTAAATGTCTCTGCCCTTCCTGAGTGTAACGACATGGGTAATCAGAAGGCAAGCTCCTCGCTACAGTTCAACGTTAATGTGAGTTATAAGGCTGTTGAAGATGCATACCGCACTTATTCTAATACCAGCAAAAATAAGACTCGTTCCAGTCGGTTTTTTGGAGATTATTATCAGATTTGGGATGAGTACTTTTGGATGACCCCGGAGAAAGGACAGTTGCTGAGACAAGCGGACATTTGCTGGGAGCAACGAGAACATCAACCTCATTTTGGGGGGAAAGACTTTGGCAAACATTTGTTAAAGCATGTGGGCATTACCCCTACTTCTATGTGTACTCGGGTGACTGATGTAACCTTTAATCGTGATGCTCACACCCTCTGGCCGGGATCCGATTGGGAAAACAGTCCCGGTATAAGATGGGTGGCTCCTAACGGGACAAGATGGATTTGTGGCTCTAATGTTTGGCCCTGGCTTCCCCTTGGTTGGGTGGGACGCTGTAGCCTTGGATTTGTGTTTGCTCCTGGCTGAATCACTCGCTCTACTATGAAAAACCCCGCTAATCTTCCCCTTTTGAAAGCTCGTTGGTCTCGATCGGTTTTTCACTGGTATGATTATTTAACTGCTGTTTTTGTTCCTTCCCTTGGCAATGCTGATATCATGGCACATGTAGATGCCCTAACAAATTTCACGCAGCAAGCCCTCCTAGATGCAAAAAGGGCTATAGAGGCTTTAAATGAAGAGCAAAAGCAAATGCGGAAAGCTGTTTTACAAAACCGAATGGCTCTAGATATTCTTACAGCTGCTCAGGGAGGGACCTGTGCTGTTATAAAAGTAGAATGCTGTGTTTATATTCCTGATTTGTCTTCCAACGTTTCCGATGCTGTTAATGATATGAAGGAACAAGTAGAGGCTATGCAAGACTCCTCTGTGCCATTCTGGGAACAAGTCAAATCATGGTTTCATACAGACTGGTGGAAATCTTTGCTTTTGATTCTGCTTGTGGTTATATGTGTGCTCTGTTGTGGTCCTTGTATTGTACAATGCTTATCCAATTTTATCACTCGCCAGCTCATGGCGTTCACCCGTATTAAAAGGAATGGTTAACTCTTGTCTTACTGCCGCCCTACTTCCTGACGCCTCCCTTTAACTGCCCTCACTTAATAGATCTTTATCCAACATTAAAGAAATAAAAAGGGGGAGCTGTGGGGAGCGGTGCGCCTCGGGTGCCTGCCCTGGGAGCAATCCTTGTTTCAAGGAGCCTGTAAAGGCAGTTGCCCCCTGTCCCGCCACCCCTTTGGCCATGTTGGATAAACATCAACCCCGGGCTAAGGCGGATGGAGGCAAGTGGGAAGGGCATGTAGTTTAAGTTTAAAAGACAAACAAGTTTGTTATTACCTTGCCTCTGACTTCGTGAGAGGAAGAGATCATTGTGTAAAAGAACAATTCTTTCTGTAACCCTAGGGATATACATTCCTGATGTACTGACTAAAATTTTGTTTGTCCTTGCATATATAAGGGGCACTCTACATAATAAAGGATTGCTGTTATACACTGCAATCCTCTCGACCCCATCTTTTCTCTACTTTTTTCTAAGCCAGCAGGAGCCGATTCGTGCCAAACGTTGAATCGTCTGTGCAGGCACGGGCACATATGGGCAACTGCTGCCACTTCAAAATCTGCCAAAGCAGCCATTCATGGCCTCCTTGCTGCATTGTCGGTAATGGGACTCCCTCTTGCGCTCAAAACAGACAATGGCCCGGCTTTTACTTCGGCCACATTCTCCTCCTTCTTAAATGATTGGGACATTCGCCATATCCATGGCATCCCTTACAATTCACAGAGACAAGCTATCATAAAACGAGCGCATCGCACTCTCAAGCTCACAACAACAAAATTAAAAGGGGGGACATTAGGCATGAAGTACGGTATTAAGAATTATTTACTTTTGATCTTATTTACTATTAATTTTTTAAATAAAAATGACGATCATGTAACGAGAGGACAACATCATTTTGAACAATCTAAAACTCTCTCTTCATCCGCACTGAATATTACTGTATGGGTGAAGCGTTTAGATAACTGGCAGCCAGGGGTATTAAAACTCCTAGGCAAAGGATTTGGTCTTGTCATTACAGATGGAGGAGAAGAAACTTGGGTTCCGCAGCGGAATATACTGCCCCGATCCGACCAATCCCTCGGGAACGCCAAAGTGGGTGACAAGCATCACCAAGCGGATGGCTACGGTCTCGCTCGAAAATCGCCAGCAGGGGGCCAAAAGACACCGGGGAAGCCCAGTTACCCGACCTGGGCTCAGATAAAGAATCTGATGCGGAAAGTCGAGGATGTCCTCAAAGAAACGGGAACCCCCAAGACACCGGATAAGCTCCTCCTGAGTATGTTGGCCGTGTTGTCCTGTGCCTCCATGGTAAGTGCGAATTACACACACTGGGCACACGTCCCGACCCCTCCACTGCTGCAGTTCGCTGAATGGGATGAGGCAAGTCCCCTTGTCTTTACCGACGACAGTGAACACTTCCCCCTGCCTTGGTCTAAGCGCAGGCCAAGCCACCCACAAGAAGAGGCAAAGAGGATAAATATATCCTTGGGGTATCGAGTTCTGCCTACGTGCTTTGCGAAGGGGCCACTGTGCATGACTATATACCCTCAGTGGTGGGGGTATTCTTACTCCAATGAAACTGGTTTTCGTTTGGGATTTTTTGCCACTGCATATTTTCTGCTAAACAACATCAAGAAATACCATCATGGACAAATTGGCAACAAAACCAGCTCCTTATTTCTTCCTGATGAGCCACCATGTGAAGTGGTATCCTAGAGAAAGAAGCATCAAGGACCACCGTTGCTATGGACAGACTGACTGCAGGGGAATTTTTGGGAAAATATCAATTCATTCGAACATTACCTTTGTTGACTGGGGGCCTCATGGTATGTTTGTTAATTGTCCAGACTGGGAAAATACGGAATGTGATCTTACTGAGAGGTTCAATTCAAACGTTCTGTAACGGGTTTCTGGCATCAATGAGACGATGTTTTAATCTGGTATAATGGTGGCCTCTCTCCCCCTCGGCCTCATGTAGTAACCCCTCATTTAGGACCAGAACATTGGCACATCTGGAAAATACCTGCTTCTCTACATCCCTTTGCCACCTCCATAGGCCATGCTCGCGTTTTGGGGGAACAAAATTATACTATAGAATATAATTCTATGGGCTGTGTACAAGCTTGTGTGCACCCTCCCTTTTTGTTTGCTATGGGAAAATTTATTCATGATGGAAAACTAATCAACGGTACTAATTGTCAGCTTTATACTTGTTTGAATCATACTATTGTTTTCAAGCAGACGCGCTTTTCCTCATGAAACAGCGACCGGACTTATGGATACCTGTTTCTCTGGATGAGCCCTGGACTGATTCCATGTTTCTGTCCTTTTTGGTAAAATGATTGTCTAAGCGTTACAAAACATTTGTAGGGTGGATTATAGCAGGGATTATTAGTCTAATTGGTGTAATCTCCTAGGGACTATCTCCGGCATGGCTTTGTATAATTCCATACAAAATCATGAATTCATTACTACCTGGCACAAAGATTCTCAGGAGCTACGGTCCCAACAGGCTAAAATAGATCAACAGATTCAGGCACGCCTAGATGAGTTCCAGGACGCATTATTGTATGTAGGGGATCAGATAACAAGAATACAAGCACAATTGAAGTTAAAATGTCTTTGGAACTTTACTAACTTTCGTGTTACTAATTTACGTTATAATGACACTAAATATCCTTGGGAAGTTATTAAGGCCCATTTACAAATGATTCATAATAGCTCTAACATAGCTTTAGACATAGACAAGCTTAAGCAACAAATTAGCCGTTATTATGCTCAATTGCCCCCCGAGATGTATATTTCGGCTTTCTATGATGCTTTGTCTAACGTCTTCTCTTCTTTTGATCCTCATAAGTGGTTTTCTTTGCTGCATTGGCCGCCCTATGTATTGATTGCTGTTGTTATTATTTTTGGGCTTCTAGGATTCCGATGCCTCTGGACCAGGCTCTCCTACGCCCACACCACAGGAGTAAAAACAATCGCAGCCGTCTTGGCATTAAAAAAGAAAGGGAGGAGATGTTGAGAAACTGAGGAAGAGGTGCCTGAGGAGAAGGTCCTCACCAGAGGCCTTGGTGGAGGGCCGGCCTTGCTCGCACGTCTCCAATGTTCTCACAAACATCTTGCCCTTTGAAGCTGTTTCATTCGGCCCTTAACAACCCTTGGCATGCAGCGCAAGAAACACTCCCCAGCCTAAGAAACACTTTCTCTGTTCTTCTTTATTTAGCTTTAAGAATACTCCCTACGCACGTAGTCCTTGAGTTAACTGAAAGCCGCGCCGGTAACCTTGATTGATAGATGACTTGAAGCTTCAGTTCAGTTCAGTTCAGTTCAGTCGCTCAGTCGTGTCCAACTCTTCACGACCCCATGAATCACAGCACGCCAGGCCTCCCTCCCAACTCCCGGAGTTCACTCAAACTCATGTCCACCGAGTCGGTGATGCCATCCAGCCATCTCATTCTCTGTCGTCCCCGTCTCCTCCTGCCCCCAATCCTTCAGGCCCTGTCTTCTTTGCTCAGGCACATCCCACTCATTTATTGCACAGTCCAGGAGGCCAGCTGGCCCTAAGGGTCCGCTTGCTCCCAGGATCCGAAGGAGGGCATGGGAACGTGCTGCCTCCTTGTGGACATTTCCTGTAACTACAACATGACCACAGGCACCTCAGTTCAATCCTCAAGGCCTGGGCTTCTGAACCAGTTGCCCCCAGGGAATGGCAGTGGCTGTTCAGGAAGCCAACTGCCTAAGGAAAATTGTTCTCCACCCTTAAAGGATAAGAAAGAAAGAAAAAACCAAAAAAGCACAGACGCACCCAACCTTCCCCACCAAACAAGGCACTCAGCATCCCTGATTATTGCAGGAATGCCAATCGATAGGACAATGGGAAGTCACATTGCGATAACTCACAAATGCCAACATGGCAAGGCTATAGACAATCAACGTGGAAGAGAGTCTAGAGGAAGAAGAATCGCCCTAGGCTGTGGGTGGAACACCCATTGACAGCAGCCACTAGAATGCAGATGGACAGTCTCTGAATGCCTGAAAGAAACACTCTCAAGTCAGGCCTTATGTCATTCCCGCACCTTGGCCTGTTTCCTGAGAGCTCCATCGATCAAAAGGCACATGCACCCCAACAAACCTCGAGCACTTCTTCCTCAGGAGCCTAGACGCGCACCCCGCAAAACCCCCAATGAGAGACTGAAGCTTAAACAAAATGTTGTACATAGATCCAGTAGATGGTTTCTCACTCAGAAAAAGTAACACAGAAAGTAGGGAACTCTAACCCTTGGAGACACGGATGGGTGGTCCATGAAGTGTAGGAGGCCAAGAGTAGTCAGTCAGGCAAAGAAAGATTCGAGTATATGAGGTCTAGTCTAGGCCAAGTGAGGACAGACATAGAAGGCAATAAATTGACATCCCAGAAAGAGATGCTGAGAGTTCAAAGTCAAAGAAAGGGTTTCAGAAAGAAAGAAAAGAGCACAGCCTGGAACAAATTAGCTGGTAAGTACCCAAAAGCTGATTGCCGAAGACTTGATGCTTTTGAACTGTGGTGTTAGAGAAGACTCTTGAGAGTCCCTTGTACTGCAAGGAGATCCAACCAGTCCATTCTAAAGGAGATCAAGCCTGGGTGTTCATTGGAAGGACTGATGCTAAAGCTGAAACTGCAATACTTTGGCCACCTCATGCGACGAGTTGACTCACTGGAAAAGACTCTGATGCTGGGAAAGGTTGAGGGCGGGAGGAGAAGGGGACGACAGAGAATGAGATGGCTGGATGGCATCACCGACTCTGTGGACATGAGTTTGAGTGAACTCCGGGAGTTGGTGATAGACAGGGAGGCCTGGCGTGCTGTGATTCATGGGGTCGCGGAGAGTCGGACACGACTAAGCGACTGAACTGAACTGAACCCAAAATGAAAGCAGATCTGTCCCTGTAATGAATCACCCACGTGGACTGTACCCTTTCCTCCTCCCTTCCACCCACATAGACGTACAACTCTGTAGCTCTAAGAGACGATCCAGACCAGTTATCTGTTATCTTCCTGCTTTCCATTGGCAATAAAAAGGGTATCTGAGGTAGAAAAGGCATGAAGACCTGATGCTCATCACTCTGCTCGAACTCCTAAGGCAAATAGTCCCCTGAACACCATAGAGAAAACCCATAGATGACTTTATATCGAATCAGTACAGTGACAATCGTCGCAGCAGGTCAACTGGACTATGCTGCGGGTAGTATTGGCAAGATGGTAAAGAAAAGGGAAGGAAAGCAGTGCCTACTGTATGATGTCTGAATTCCCTGGCATAGGACGCTATTCCATCCCTGGAGGCCGAGCAGGCTTGAGTCCCACTGCTGAACTGGGGTGAGGTGGAAACAGTCTGGCAGGGTGCCCTTCACTGAACAATTTTTAAAGGTTTAATGTGTGCTATGTTGGGCTAGGACAAGATTGCATTGTGGGATCAAGGCTGCTAGGAACTTCAAGGCAAAATTAAGCCAGTCTTCACCTCTGCTGGTCCTGGGGAATCTCAGTTCAAGCCTCCTTACTGTCAATGCTGCCTCCTGGCATATAAGCACCCTCAGCAGTGTACTGTGGACCCTGAAAAGATTAGTCTGGATTGGGTGTTTGTGTGATGCTTTATGGGGAAATAGTAGTGAGACTCAAGCCCTTTTGTGTTTGTTCAGGTAGAATCCAGACAGGTAGTTCAGGTAGAATCCACAAACACAGAAAACTAATCAAACTGGTCACATGGACCACAGCCTTGTCTAACTCAATGAAACTGAGCCATGCTGTGTAGGGCCACCCAAGGCGGACGGGTCATGGTGGAGAGTGCTGACAAAACGTGGTCCACCGGAGAAGGGAATGGCATACCACTTTAGTATTCTTGCCTTGATAATCCCATGAACAGTATGAAAAGGCAAAAATATGTGATACTGAAAGATAAACTCCCCAGGTCGGTAGGTGCCCCATATGCTACTGGAGATCAGTGGAGAAATAACTCCAGGAAGAATGAAGAGACAGAGCCAAAGTGAAAACAACGCCCAGTTGTGGATGTGATTGGTGATGGAAGCAAGGTCCAATGCTGTAAAGAGCAATATTGCATAGGAGCCTGGAATGTTAGGTCCATGAATCAAGGTAAATTAGAAGTGGTCAAACAGGGGATGGCAAGGGTGAACATGGACATTTTAGCAATCAGTGAACCAGAATGAACTGGAATGGGTGAATTTAACTCAGATGACCATTATATCTACTACTGTGGGCAAGAATCCCTTAGAGAAATGCCTCCATAATGAAAAATCATATTAAGTTTTGAAAATTGTTAAATTAAGTTTCTAGAGGAAATGGCAACCCACTCCAGTGTTCTTGCCTGGAGAATCCCAGGGACAGGGCAGCCTGGTGGGCTGCCATCTATGGGATCACACACAGTCGGACAAGACTGAAGTGACTTAGCAGCAGCAGCAGTAGCAGTGTTTACTAAGACTCACTGCTGAGACAGTTCAGATAAAGGTCAGATGCTCCATAATGTACAACCAGGAGATTAACACCAGACTATAGTCATTTAAGGGCTTCCCTGGTGGCTCAGAGGTTAACGCTTCTGCCTCCAATGCGGGAGACCCGGGTTTGATCCCTGGGTCGGGAAGATTTCCTGGAGAAGGAAATGGTAACCCACTCCAGTATTCTTGCCTGGAGAATCCCATGGATGGAGAAGCCTGGTAGGCTACAGTCCATGGGGTTGCAAAGAGTCAGACGCGACTGAACAGAACAGATAGTCATTTAACAAATGAAGTCAGGTGACTTGGGGTATACCAGGCTTTATCTAATAAATGTTCTTGACTTATAATTCTTATTTTACTATTAACTGCTCAGTTCAGTTCAGTTCAGTCACTCAGTCGTGTCCGACTCTCCGCGACCCCATGAATCACAGCACGCCAGGCCTCCCTGTCCATCACCAACTCCCGGAGCTCACTCAAACTCATGTCCACAGAGTCAGTGATGCCATCCAGCCATCTCATTCTCTGTCGTCCCCTTCTCCTCCCGCCCCCAACCTTTCCCAGCATCAGTCTTTTCCAGTGAGTCAACTCGTCGCATGAGGTGGCCAAAGTATTGCAGTTTCAGTTTCAGCATCAGTCCCTCCAATGAACACCCAGGATCTAGCTATGGCTATATTATTTTCTATGTCACTTGTTTCACTGAACCTGTGATATAATGCTGATATGCAGTTCCATATGAGATCAATAATTGTAATAATGTGACTCTGGGTATGAGAAAAAGCAACAAGAGGGAATATTTTCCTGGACCAGGAGGCTAGTAAGACAGTGGTTCAGAGACTTTTGCTACTTGCAAGGCCTGGTCCAATTTTAGCACACTGAATGGCCCATCGCTTCCCTAGACCTGGGAATGAGCCTTTCCAGCACCGCGGGACACAATGGCCATGAAATGGTGTCACATGGTCAGATGTGTGGCTATGAAGGGACCCTGCTGGCTGGAATTTGGTACTTTCCAGCTGCCTATACAAAGATTACATCATGACCATTGCAAGCTGCTGACCTTCAACACCCCCTGAAAGAAGTTCAGGGTGAAAATCAGGAATGAGACACTCTGTGCTCTGAAAAAAACTGGCAGAACAGGCCTTCAGATAGTCAAATCTTTTCAGAAAAAGGTTTTATGAGTTCCAATTCTTGCATCTTCTCATACCTAGAAAAACACTGATGTCATTAATGGTGACATTTGCTTCGGCTATTAAAATTTTTTTTTTTTACAATTAAAAGTCAAAATAGAGTAGCTATGGTTCAGACATCCTGGGAAATAACTATTTCCCAGATATCCTGAAAAATTATATTATGGGTGTGATTTCAGATTAGACACTGTGACCTAATGTAGAACTTAATGCTCCTGTAACGCATTTTTGCTTCTGTACTTTGCTTGCTGCTCATAAAACCAAAGTTACTCCATTTTAAGATAAGGTTGTTTTTAAGTAAAGATTCCTAAAATTGTTTTTGAGTAAGGCTGTATAATGATCCCTGGATCAAACTCTACCCACGGAGGAAAATTCCTCCGTTTGAACAACAGAAAAGGGGGGAATGTAAGAATGGGTTAGCATAAGAACGGCCATCTTAGAGGCCGGAAAAACCATTTTTACTGAGTATGTGACTTGAGGGAAGAAGAATTAGATAAAATCTGGGAGACAAGTTAATCTTAAGTACCAAGAATGTGGGCGGCTGAGACACTGAAAATTAGGTAAACAGGTCTGATAAGCTTATCTCGTTAAGACACCAGGATAGAGACATGCACTGCTGTGTGTGTGTGTGGAAAATTACTGTGAGTTATGTAATTTAGAAATATCATGATTTGAAAATGCTATATAACCCCTTGGCTCTGAGTGCTCGGGGTCCTTGTTGAAACCCGCTGCGTCGGGCAGACACTTGGACCCCAGCTAGCTGGAAATGAAGCTCACTGTGTGTCTTGCAAAAAAAAAAAAAAAAGAGAGAGAGAGAGAGAAATGGAGTAGCCATCATAGTCAATAAGAGTCAAAAATGCAGTACTTGGGTGCAATCTCAAAAATGACAGAATGATTTCTGTTCATTACCAAGGCGAGCCATTCAATATCACAGTGATCCAAGTCTATGCCTCGGCCAATAATACTGAGGAAGCTGAAACTGAAAGATTCTATGAAGACCTATAAGATGTTCTAGAACTAACACCCCAAAAAGATGTCCTTTTCATTATAGGGGCTGGAATGCAAAAGTAGGAAGTCAAGAAACACCTGGAGTAACAGACAAATTTGGCCTGGAAGTACAAAATGAAACAGGGCAAAGGCTAACAGAGTTTTGCTGAGAGAACACACTGGTCACAGCAAACACCCTCTTCCAACAACACAAGAGAAGACTCTACACATGGACGTCACCAGATTGTCAATACCAAAATTAGATTGACCATATTCTTTGCAGCCAAAGATGGAGAAGCACTATACAGTCAGCAAAAAACAAGACCAGGAGCTGACTGTGGCTCAGATCATGAACTCCTTGTTGCCAAAGTCATACTTAAAAGGAAGAAAGTAGGGAAAACCACTAGATCATTCAGGAATGACCTAATCAAATCCCTTATGATTGTACAGTGGAAATGACAAATAGATTCAAGGGATTAGATCTGATAGACAGAGTGCCTGAAGAACTATGGACAGAAGTTCATGACATTGTTCAGGAGGCAGTGATCAAGACCTTCCCCAAGAAAAAGAAATGCAGAAAGGCAAAATGGGATTGTCTGAGGAGGCCTTACAAATACTGAGAAAAGAAGAGAAGTGAAAGGCAAAGAAGAAAGGAAAGCTATACCCATTTGAATGCAGAGTTTCAAAGAAGAGCAAGAAGAGATAAGAAAGCCTTCCTCAGTGATCAGTGCAAAGAAATAGAAGAGAACAATAGAATGGGAAAGACTAGAGATTTCTTCAAGAAAATTAGAGATACCAAGGGTACATTTCATGCAGAGATGGTCACAATAAAGGACAGAAATAGTATGGACCTAACAGAAGCAGAAGATATTAAGAAGAAGTGGCAAGAATACACAAAAGAACTACACAAAAAAGATCTTCATGACCCAGATAACCATGATGGTGTGATCACTCACCTAAAACCAGACATCCTGGAATGTGAAGTCAAGTGGGCTTTAGAAAGCATCACTACAAACAAAGCTAGTGGAGGTGATGGAATTCCAGTGGAGCTATTTCAAATCCTAAAAGATGATGCTGTGAAAGTGCTGCACTCAATATGCCAGCAAATTTAGGAAACTCAGCAGTGGCCGCGGGACTGGAAAAGATTAGTTTTCATTCCAACCCAAAATAAGGGCAATGCCAAAGAATGTTCAAACTACCACACAACTGCACTCATCTCTAGCTAGCAAAGTAATGCTCAAAAGTCTCCAAGCTAGGCTTCAACAGTACATGAAGAATGAACTTCTAGATGTTCAAGCTGGATTTAGAAAAGGCAGAGGAACCAGAGATGAAATTGCCAGCATCCATTGGATCATAGAAAAAGCAAGAGAATTCGAAAAAAACAACTACTTCTGCTTTATTGACTACACCAAAGCCTTTGACTGTGATGACAACAAAGTATGGAAACTTGTTCAAGAGATGGAAATACCAGACCACCTGAACTGACTCCTGAGAAATTGTATGCAGGTTAAGAAGCAACAGTTAGAACCCGACATGGAACAATGGACTGGCTCCAAATTGGGAAAAGAGCATGTCAAGGCTGTATATTATCACCCTGCTTATTTACCTTGGTGCAGAGTACATCATAAGAAATGCAGGCTGGATGAAGTACAAGCTGGAATCAAGATTGCTGGGAGAAATATCAATAACCTCAGATATGCAGATGACACCACCCTTATGGCAGAAAGCAAAGAAGAACTAAAGAGCCTCTTGATGAAAGTGAAAGAGGGGAGTGAAAAAGTTGGCTTAAAGCTCAACATTCAGAAAACAAAGATCATGGCATCTGGTCCCATCACTTCATGGCAAATAGATGGGGAAACAATGGAAAAAGTAAGAGTTTATTTTCTTGGGCTCCAAAATCACTGCAGATGGTGACTGCAGCCATGAAATTAAAAGATGCTTAATTCTTGAAAGAAAAGTTATGACCAACCTAGACAGCATATTAAAAAGCAGAGACAATACTTTGCCAACAAAGATCCGTCTAGTCAAACCTATGGTTTTTCCAGTAGTCATGTATGGATGTGAGAGTTGGACCATAAAGAAAGCTGAACACCAAAGAATTCACTCTTTTGAACTGTGGTCTTGGAGAAGACTCTTGAGAGTCCCTTGGAATGCAAGACCAAACCAGTCCCTCCTAAAGGAAATCAGTCCTGAATATCCTTTGGAAGGACTGATACTGAAGCTGAAACTCCATACTGTGGTAATCTGATGCAAAGAGCTGACTCATTGGAAAAGACCCTGATGCTGGGAAAGATTGAGGGCAGGAGGGAAAGGGCATGACAGAGGATGAGACGGTTGGATGGCATCACCGACTCGATGGACATGGGTTTGAGCGAGCTCTGGGAATTGGTGATGGACAGGGAGGCCTGGCGTGCTGCCGTCTATGGGGTCACAGAGTGGACACGACTGAGCGACTGATCAACAAGAAGGCGTGCTGCACTCACATGGTGGACGATTTCTCACTCACATAAAACTGCCGCTGAAGTCAGGGAATTATGACCCTGGTGGTCACAGGGACAGACCTTGAAGGATCATACACTAAGGGAAGTCAGTCAGGCAGAGGTAGAACATGATGTATGAGGCATTGTCCAGGTAAACTAAAAAACGGTGTACAAGTCAACAAATTTACATTCAGACAGAGACTCTGACAATGCAAAATCAAGCAAATGGTTCCAGAAAAAAAAAAAAAAATGAAGTGAAGGAATGGAACAAATTAGGAGGCCCATACCTAAATTGACAAGAAATCAATATATCTAACAAGTAATCCATGAGGATAATCTTCTTTCTGCCTGCCTTCCTTCCTTCCTTTGACGTATGCACAGAAATCTTTCTCTCTAAGAGATAATTCATAAAATTTATCTCCTACTGAAAGGTTGTTGCTGAACCACGAAAGCTGGGATTCTTGGCCTCCAGAGGAGAAGAATTCAACCCGGGGCCAGAGACGAGGCTTGAGAGTTTTTGTGTAATAAAGTTTTATTAAAGTATAAAAGAGATACAGAAAGCTTCTGACACAGACAGCAGAAGAGGATAGAAAGAGTGCCCCCTTCTCTAGTGTTAGCAAGGGAGTTATATACTTTTTAAATAGTTACTACAATGAATCAAAAGAATGTCTGGAGGTTGTAAAGATCTACTAGACCCACTCTCATAATTTACATTTTAAGATAACAGGATTAGCCAGGTTTTCAGGAAGGAGAAACTGTTCTCAAGCAGGATCCATTGTTGTTATATAATCCTTCCGTTCCGTTCCGTTCCGTCGCTCAGTCGTGTCCAACTCTTTGCGACCCCGTGGACTGTAGCCTACCAGGCTTCTCCGTCCATGGGATTCTCCAGGCAAGAATACTGGAGTGGGTTACCGTTTCCTTCTCCAGGGGATCTTCCCGACCCAGGGATCGAACCCGGGTCTCCCACATTGGAGGCAGACGCTTTAACCTCTGAGCCACCAGGGAAGCCCTATAACTGAGTTTTTTGTTGTGTAATCATCAGTTTGAGGCTAAGGAACGTAAGAGGGAAAAAAGTTCGTCCTTTCCTCCTCCTCGAGAACCCCAGACCCCTCTCTCCTTGGGGACCCCTGGATTTCTTATCAACCTGCCCAGGAATTGACTCTCTCACTATCTTCCTGTTTATATTCACAGAAAAGTGTATCTGATATAAATAACTCACAAGGACCCTATGCTCACCACTCTGCTCAACCTTCTAAGGTAAAAAGTCCAGGGAACAAAGCAGAGATTCCCCATAGATAACTTGCATTTCAGTCCCCTAAGATGAAAAGGACATCTCTTTTTGGTCTTGGTTCTAGGAGGTCTTGTAGGTCTTCATAGAATTGGAACTTCAGCTTCTTCAGCATTGGACATTAGGGCATAGACTTGGATTACTTTGATATTGAATGATTTGCCTTGGAAACGAACAGAGATCATTCTCTTTTGAGACTGCAGCCAAGTACTGCATTTCACACTCTTTTGTTGACTATCAGGGCTACTCTGTTTCTTCTAAGGGATTCCTGCCCACAGTAGTGGATATAATGGTCATCTGAGTTAAATTCACTCATTCCAGTCCATTTTAGTTTGCTGATTCCTCAAATGCCAATGTTCACTCTTGCAATCTCCTTGACCACTTCTAATTTACCTGGATTCATAGACCTAACATTCCAGGTTCCTATGCAATATTGCTCTTTACAGCATCGGACTTTACTTCCACCCACAACTGTTTCCCTTTTGGCTTAGCCTTTTCATTCCCTCTGGATTTATTTCTTCACTCTTCTCCAGTAGCATACTGGGCACCTGCCAAACAAGGGAGTTCATCTTTCAGTGTCACATCTTTTTGTCTTTTCATACTGTGCAGCTGAACATTAAATGCCAGCTGAATTGTGAAGCAGTTAATATTCAGGAGGATCCAGGGTTTTGTAGTTGTCCAGTTGCTAAGTCATGTCTGACTCTTTGTAACCCCATGGACTGCAGCATGCCAGGCTTCCCTGTCCCTCACTGTCTCTAGAAGTTTGCACAAACTCATGTCTGTTGAGTGGGTGATGCCATCCAACTGTCTCATCCTCTGCTGCCCGCTTCTCCTCCTGCCCTCAATCTTTCCCAGCATTAGGGTCTTTTCCAATGAGTCAACTCTTCGCATCAGGTGGCCGAAAGATTAGAGCTTCAGCTTCAGTCCTTCCAGTGAATATTCAGGGTTGACTCCACAAGGAGTTTCTCTCCAACACATACAGATCATTAGTACAGCTCAATTAAAACAACAACAACAACAACAAAACTCAAAAAAAAAAAAAATCAACCAAAGATCTAAATGCGTGTTTAGATGCATTTAAAGAGGTCATAGAGACGATCACAAAGCACATGAAAAGATGCTCAGCATCACTAGTTCTTTGAGAAAGGCAAACCAAACGTACCATGAGGTATCACCTCATACTGGTCAGAATGGCCACGTCAAAAACCTACAACAATAAATTCTACAGATGATGTGGAGAGAAAGGAACCCTCCTATACTGTTGGTGGGAATGTAAATTAATACACCCATTAGGAAGAACATTATGGAGGTTCTTTTAAAAACTAAGCATACAAGTACCCAGTGACCCAGAGATCCAATACCTAGAAGTAGATCCAGAATAAAAAGCAAACTTTTAAAAGACACTTGCACTCCAAAGATCATGGCAGCCCTAGGTACAATAGCCAAGACAGAGGAGCAACTTAAGTGTCCGAGGACAGACGAACGGATAGGTAAAATGTGATCATGCGCACATTGCAGTATCGCTCAGACATAAAGAGGGTGAAGCGATGCCATTTCCAGTCACAGCGGAGAGACCTGAGGCCCTCAGAGCAGTGACGGAACCGAGGAAGGGAGAGGCGGGCAGCAGAGGGCGTCGCTTCCGGTGGGATCGAAACGCGGCGCGAACGAGCCTCACCGCGGAAGAAGAGCAGGTCGCAGACTCAGAGACTTATGATTACAGAAATGGAAAGGCGGAGGGGCGGGGGACAGTCAGCGGGCGCAGATCAATACTCACAGGTTAAAACTGGTGCAGTTGTTGCTGTTTGGTTGCGCTGTCATGTCTCTGCGACCCCACGGGCTGTAGCCTGCCAGGCTCCTTTGTCCATGGGATTCTCTAGGCAAGAATACTGGAGTGGTTTGCCATTTCCTTCTCCAGGCGATCTTCCCAACCCAGGGATTGAGCCCAGGTCTCTTGAAAGTCCCTGCATTGCTGGTGGATTCTTTTACCACTGAGCAAGCAGGGAAGCCATAAAACAGGTGCTGAAGGGCTCTAAATAGTCACAAGTTTGACAGGGCTTTAAATGACATCTGCCCTCAAGAAATGTCCTGGGGTATTTCATCAGAAAAGAATTCCAAACAGGGCCGAGGTTCAGGAAGCCACTTTCAAGAGGTAAACTGTACACACAAAGTATAAAATAATAAAAACACACAGAAAGATACTACACAACAATAATTATTAAATCAGTGCCAATCAAAACTACCATAAGGTATCACCTCACGCTGGCCACAATGACCATCATCACAACGATCTACAAAGAATAAAGATAAAATAAATAAATAAAAAGATCTGCAAAAAATATACAGAAAATGAAATCCTCCTACAATCTTTTTGAGAATGTAAATGGTGAAGCCACTATGGAAAGCAGCATGGAGCTTCCAAGAAACACAAGACATAGAGGTACCACGTGACCCTGCAATCCCATTCACGGGCTTAGGTCCAGGGAAAGTGAAGTGAAATTCGCTCAGTCATGTCTGACCCTTTGCAACCCCGTGGATTATCCAGTTCATGGAATTCACTAGGCCAGAACACTGGAGTGGGTAGTCTTTCCCTTCTCCAGGGGATCTTCCCAACCCAGGGATCAAACCCAAGTCTCCCTCATTGCAGGCAGACTCTTTACCAGCTGAGCCACAAGGGAAGTGCAGGTCCACAGAAAATCACCATTCAAAATGACACGTGCCCCTTGATTTTCAGGGCAACACTATTTCAATAGGCGAGACATGGGATCCACCAGAAGGTCCACTGACAGACAATGAAGACCAGGTGGTACATCTGTGCACAGGAATCCTGCTCAGCCGTGAAACAGAATGGAGTAAGGGTGCAGTCAGCAGCATCTGTGCACCGGAATCCTGCTCAGCCGTGAAACAGAATGGAATAAGGATGCAGTCAGCAGCATGGGTGGACTAAGAAATCATCACAGTAAGTGACGGAACGTGGAGAGAAAAAGACAATATCATGAGATCTCACTCACGGGTGCAATCTGTAAACTCATACCGATGACCTAGTGTACAAAACGGACCTCACAGCCTGAGAAAATCAAATTATGATTATCAAGAGAAAGTTAGAAAGAAGGGATAATTAAGAGTTTAGGATTAATATACACACTAATATGTAACAAATTAATAATCAAATAGGACCTAGTGAATAGAACAGGGAAACCTACTGAACAGACTGTAATAATCTATAGAGAAAAAAATGGAGAAAGAATAGATACGCTTCTATGTAAAATGAAATTAAGTTCTGATACCGCTGAAACTAGCAAAACAATAGAAATTAACTTGACTCCAATAGAAAATAAAAATTAAATTACCTGAAATCCATCTAGGGAACCCCAGACAGTGGCGACCCTATGGATTAGATATGTGATACGCTATGACATTAATATGACACCACCAAAGCTTTTCACTCAGCAGAAAACAGAGCAGCAACCCATTCAAAGGTGCCTCACCTCATGTGAAGAAAAAGGACCACAGGTTAATTAGGGCAACACCCTCAACTCAGATGCCAGGAATCTCCGAGAGGCAAGACACACTGAGGTGAAGAGCAGACACAGGGTGTCCGGGTACAAGATCTGGGCCCACGTGGAGGGGTGAGACCCACACAACCCCAGACCCTGCATCTGGGGTCGCATGACTCTTGGTTAGGACACCAGGTCTCTGATGGCTGGGCCCCTAAGGCGGAAACGAGTGGGTTCCTGGAACCTCCTGGGATGGTAAAAAGAAGCATAGGGTGGGTCTCCTCTCCCCACACTTGTCCCAGAGAAGTCCTCCTCTCCTGCCCTTTGGTTCTGTCTGATACTGTTTTTACAGCCATCACAATAATGTTGAACACACTACCTTGGTTCCAGCAGGCTCCATACTTTGTTTTCCCACTGAGGTGTTGAGAAAACACACCAGGCATGGGGCGGGAAGCTAAGGGGCAGGTCTGGTCTCTGCTGAGCCGGGACGGCCGACCGGAAGGCGATCACACAGCAACCTCACCTGCTGCCCGTTGGTTTTTTGCCTGATCCCTGCACCCTGGAATCAATTTACCAGGTGAAGCTGCCTCCCTACTCAAACTGAATGAGCTGGAAAGCTGGAATAATTACCAGGTGGGAGCGGAGAAGGCAATGGCAAGCCACTCCAGTACTCTTGCCTAGAAAATCCCATGGACAGAGGAGCCTGGTAGGCTGCAGTCCGTGGGGTCGCTAAGGGTCGGACACGACTGAGTGACTTCACTTTCACACATTGGAGAAGGAAATGGCAACCCACTCCAGTGTTCTTGCCTGGAGAATCCCAGGGACGGGGGAGCCTGGTGGGCTTCTGTCTATGGGGTCACACAGAGTCGGACACGACTGAAGTGACTTAGCAGCAGCAGCAGCAGCAGTAGCCCACCTGAGGCGTCTCCATGAGCCCCAGGGCAGATGAGCCTGGCAGGAAGAAAGACTAGGAGCCCTACTGCAGCACTGACCCCTGGGAGGGCCATGGAACCCCACTCAGAGGAGGGCACGTTACCCAGAGAAGCCCACCTCAGCTCCAGACCCCAGACATCTGAGCACTGACATTCAGACACAGGCACGGAGTTTTCCAGGACAGAGGACAGGCCCAGGCTGCACCCAGGTCTCCACATGCTGGTGCACACAGGACGTGGTCAGGTGGAAATATTCTCATCGTAGAAAGCACACAGTCTTGTCTAAACATAATCAGGGCAGACAGGATTGAAAAGTCAAAGTGTTCATCGTTCAGACATGTCTGACTGTGACCCCGTGGACTGTAGCCCTCCAGGCTCCTCTGTCCATGGGATTCTCCATGTAAGAATACTGGAGTCAGTTGCCATTCCCTTCTCCAGGGGATCTTCCTGATCCAGAGATCGAACCCAGGTCTCCTGAACTGCATGCGGATTCTCTACCATCTAAGTCACCAGAGAAGCCCTTAGATAAGACAGAGAGGTCTAAATCTACCATGTAGACAGAACTCGGTCAGGTTTAAACTAGCTTAAAGTTGCTCTCCCTGGAGGCACAGGTTACACCCAGGCAGGGTCTCTCATCGTTGGACAGGGGGCTCATCCTCGTGTAGGAGCTGGCACGTAAGTCTCTTAAAGAAGAAATCATCACTGGGCTCCACATGTCGCCCATATCAGGAAACTGAAAGAATCTTTGTCATTAAACAGTTCAATCGCCAGAACAAAACGTTACCAGTATCTTTTTGGCAAGCGGTGGCCAGGATCCAGGGGAGATCCAGGGATTCCTTAGAGTTGAGCCCAGGGTCCTGTACAGACAGACAGGAAGTGCCCTGATTCCATCATCCAAGGCTTCTAGCAGGAGGCAGCCACACTGTGGAAACCTTCTAGAAAAGGATATTCTTTATCAGAATAAAAATTGTTAAAATTTAAAGCATACTAGTTATTATTTGCCAACCTAAAATATTCTTAAAAGCCTGGCCCCCCGATCTTTGCAGTTCCCACTAGTTCCTTTGTGTTCAGATTGTCAGGGTAGAAACAATCCATCATTTCAAATTAGTTTCTTCTAATTCTGTTATTTGATATTATATGAAGGAAAGGTCACACTTGAAAAAATACATAAGAAAATTCTTGCAAAAAAATTGAGTCAAGGAGCCCATAAGCTGCATGAACTCTGCCTTCTAACAGTTTCAATTTCAAAGACTGAGGGCAGGAGGAGAAGGCGACAACAGAGGATGAGCTGGTTGGACGGCATCACCGACTCAATGGACATGTGTTTGAGCAAGCTCCGGGAGACGGTGAAGGACAGGGAAGCCCAGAGTGCTGCAATCGATGGGGTCACAGAGTTGGACACGACTGAGTGACTGAACAACATCAAGCTTCAATTTTCTGCCTGGAGGAACCTGATAAAATGGGCACCCTGATTTTTTCAAACTGTTCAAACTCTGTTCAAACTCTGCTAAAATGAAATTGATATTCACATCAACACGTAGGAGTTTCTGAGTTTTGAGATGTCACAACAAGGTAAGAGGTTCTGATGAAAATAGAACACTACTGGTAGGCAAAACATTCTTAAAATAAAGCTTTGTTTCAAACTGGATTTAAATACAACACTACATGGTTACGTGAAGCATGAACTAAGAGTCTGAATACAGCAGGCGACATGTGAAAGCAAGTCTGAGATCCCACCCGTGAGAACGAAAGCTACCGGCTCTGCGGCGGTCCTGTGCGGATGCGACAGTAGGGCCAGGAAGGAGGCGGAGCACCAAAGAACCGATGCTTGTGAGCTGTGGTGCTGGAGAAGACTCCTGAGAGCCCCTTGGTCTGAAAGGAGATCCAACCAGTCCATCCTAAAGGAAATCAGTCCCGAGTACTCACAGGAAGGACTGATGCTGAAACCAAACCTCCAATCCCTTGGCTGCCTGACGTGAAGAGCCAGCCCCCCGGAAAAGACCCTGATGCTGGGAGAGACTGAAGGCAAGTGGAGCCGGGGACGCAGAGGAAGAGGCGGTTGGGCGGCGTCACCGGCTCAGCGGACAGCGGTCTGAGCGTCTCCAGGGGACGGTGAAGGACGGGGGTTCCCAGCAGGCTGCAGTCCACGGGTCACAGAGAGTCAGACACAGCTCAGCAACCGAACAGCAGCGACGGGAGAGTGAGCGTTTCTCGTCAGATCTGCAGCTGGCACGCACAAGTTGGTTTAGAACACTCTCCAACACAGATGGTCTGTAAGTCTGATTAAGTGTGTCACAAGTGCATGAACCAAAAGGTAATGTATTCATTCCAGGATGGAATAGAATGTTACTTTGAACAGTCTGTAAAACTTACACAGAGTCTGTAATCCACTCGAGATTCAAATGATAAAACCTTTACCTGAGGTTTAAAGCCTCTTGGAAAGCTGTGCTCTATCTGTGAAAACACTTCATAGATTTCTTTTCATGATCATTTTCCACAGAGATAACACTTTTAACTCCTCAGTTGCTGATGTTATTGCCAAGATAAACTTGCCCTCACAGGTGTGGGAGATGAAGTTGATCCATTGCGACTGCTCTCTGGCCAAATGACTCTCGCAATTTCTAACTATGTTCTACATCCATAATATTTCTTTTTATATCCATCAAAATCTACTTCTCAGATCTTCATGTACACCAAATAATAGACACACCTGGTGAGTTCAGATTATATTAAACACTCTTTCGATAGCTTTCCCCATGTCAATTGAATCTGAACAAAGTGAAGCAGGGAGAAGAGTTGAAATTTTAAATGATTTTTAAGGCCTCTAAAAAAAAACATTAGACAGAAATCCTTGCCTTTACTGGTCTATAAAAAAGAATCGCAAGGTGCCTTTTTCATGAAGTTGCAACAATTGCAACTCTAGTTAGAGTTGCAACAAGTTGGAGTTATGTTTGGAATGATTTGAGTTGAAACAGTTTGGATGTGGGCATATGAGGATAGATAGGATGATACACACTTAAGGAGGAGCAACAAGTATGAGTCCGTAAATTGCAAAGGTATACTTTGTAAACAAAGATGAAACATTTAACTTGTTTTCACTCTCTGACCCTTCCAGAATTTGCCATCATCTACTGACTCCCCTTGTAGACTTGGTTTATCACCACCAGATTAAAACTAGTTACATGAATCGTGGTTAGATTTGTTCTCTTTATTTTGAAATTGTTTATGTTTCTCTCTCCCAGTATGATCTTATAAATGCCACTATCTGTATCACTTAATTTGTCTATAAGGTTGTCTCTTGCATTTTCCACTGTGTAGCCATCTTCCACGTATATAGATATTTATATGTCTATGTATATAGATATTTATGTCTCTATATATCGAAGTATTTATATATCTGTGCATACAGACATTTATATATCTATGTACCTAGACATTTATAATTATGTACACTTATATATACACGAATAGATGTTTTACCAGTGTAACAGGGCCTGGCGAAAAGGGAACACTCCTACAAAAAGAATCAGACATGACTTGGAGATTGAACAACAACAACAAAATAGAAAATACATTCGGTTCACCTGCTACCAACGACACATAGTTTATCAATGTTACTACAATAAAAAATAAAGATTAATTTTAAAAAATAATGCTCAGGGGGACTTCCCTGCAGTCCAGTGATTAAGATTCTGTGTTTCCAAAGCAGAGGGTGAGGGTTAGATCCTTGGTCAGGCAATTAAGATCCCACAAGCTGCATGGCACGGCCAATAAATAAATAAAATTATTAAAATAAATAAATAAGAATGTTCAGGAAGAACACACAAGCTTTTGGGTGTTTTTTCAAGTACATTCCGTATTAAATTACAGTCCTGAGTTAAAACTCAAAAGCTTTCATTTCCAAGGTAATCACAACTGGGCATGAAAAAAGCCTGCCGCCTGTGGCCATACCCTGCAATAGCAACCTTAAGAGTCTTGCTTGTGAATACCTCTTTGTTGTTCAGTCCCCAGGTCGTGTCCCACACTCTGCAACCCCACAGACTGCAGCGCCCCAGGCCTCCCTGTCCATCACCATCTCCCAGAGTTTGCTCAGACTCGTGTCCATGGAGTCGGTGACGCCATCCAACCAGCTCATCCTCTGTCGTCCCCTCTCCTCTTCCCTTCGGTTCGGTTCAGTTAAGTCGCTCCGTCGTGTCCGACTCTTCGCTTACCACACCTCAATCCACAGTGGGGCTGAGGCTGACCGCACAGCTCACCCCGCGATGAGGTTGACCCTGACCTCACCCCATGGTGGAGCTGGAGCCGATCCCACTACTAACCCCACGGTGGGGCTGGCCCCACACCTCACCCCACGGCGGTCCTGGGGTTGACCCCAAACCTCTCCTTACAGCGGGGCTGACCCGACACCCCAACCCATGGTGGGGCTGGGCTTGACCCCACACCTTACCCCACAGTGGGGCTGAACCAACACCTCAGACCACGGCGGAGCTGCAACTGACCCCAAACCTCACCCCTCGGTGGAGCGGAGGCTGATCGCACACCTCACCCCACGGTGGAGCTGGGGCTGACATCACAATTCACCCCACGGAGGTGTTGGGGGCGGATCCCACACCTCACCCCAAGGTGTGGCTGACCTGATACCACACCCCACGGTGGGGCTGACCCCGCACCTCACCCCATGGAGGAACTGAGGTTGGACCCCACACCTCACCCCACGGTGGAGCTGGGGCTGACCCCACACCTCATCACATGGAGGAGCTGGAGCAGACCCCAAACCTCTCCTTACAGCGGGGCTGACCCGACACCCCAACCCATGGTGGGGCTGGGCTTGACCCCACACCTTACCCCACACAGTGGGGTTGAGCCAACACCTCACCCCACGGCTGAGCTGCAACTGACCCCAAATATCACCCCTTGGTGGAGCTGAGGCTGTCCGCACACCTCACCCCACGGTGGAGCTGGGGCTGACCAACACTTCACCCCACGAAGGAGTTGGTGTCTAACACAACACCTCATTCCACGGAGGAGTTGGGGGCTGACCCCACACCTCACCCCACAGTGGAGCTGGGTCTGACCCTAGACCACAACCCATGGTGGACCTGGCCCTGACCCCACACCTCACCCCACGGTGGATTTGGGGCTGACCGAAAACCTCACCCCACAGTGGAGCTGGGGCTGACATCACAATTCACCCCACGGAGGTGTTGGGGGCGGATCCCACACCTCACCTCAAGGTGTGGCTGACCTGACACCACACCCCACGGTGGGGCTGACCCCGCACCTCACCCCATGGAGGAACTGAGGTTGGACCCCACACCTCACCCCACGGTGGAGCTGGGGCTGACCCCACACCTCATCACATGGAGGAGCTGGAGCTGACCCCACACCTCATCCCACGGTAGAGCTGGGGCTGAACCCGCACCTCATCACATGGAGGAGCTGGAGCAGGCCCTATACCTCATCCCACAGTGGAGCTGGGGCTGAACCCACACCTCAGCCCATGGTGGGGCTTACCCCGTAGCTCAGCCCTTGGTGCAGCTGGGGCTGACACCACAGCTCAACCCACGGAAGAGGTGTGGATTGACCCCATACCTCACACTATTCGATCTGGGGCTGACCCCACACTTCACTCCATGGTGGGAATGACCCGACACCTCACCCCATGGAGCTGCTAGGGCTGACCCCAACCTCAGACCACAGTGGAGCTGGGGCTGAACCCGCACCGCACCCCTCGGTGAATTTGGTTCAGACCTGGCACCTAAGTCCACGGTAGAGCTTGGGTTGACACCACACTGCGCCCCAGAGTGGGGTTGGGACTGACTCCACACCTCACCCCACAGTGGAGTTGGGGGAGGAACCCACACCTCACAACACGGAAGGGTTTGGGGTGGACTTCACACCTCAAACCACAGTGGAGCTGGAGGCTGATCCCAGAACTCACCCCACGGTGGAGCTGGGGAGGACACCACACTTCACCCCATGGGGATTTGAAGCTGATCCCACACCTCATCCCACGGTGGAGTTGGTAGACCCCAGGCCTCAGCCCACTGTAGAGCTGGGGCTACCGCACATCTCACCCTGTGGTGGAGACGAGCTGACCCCACACCTCCACTCAGTTTCCACCTAGAGATGACCCTCTGCATCCCTCAGGTGGAAAATGGATGGACTTCATGACGAGTCTCAGACAGCCCGGCTCTGAGCCCACATCTCACCCCACGGTGGAGCTGGGTGCACCCCAGGCCTCAGCCCACTGCAGAGTTGGGGCTACCCCACACCTCACCCTGTGGTGGAGACGAGCTGACCCCGCATCTCCACTCAGTTTCCTCCTAGAGATGACCCTCTGCATCCCTCAGGTGGAAAATGGATGAACGTCACGACGAGTCTCAGACAGCCCGGCTCTGAGCCCACGTCTCACTTTAAGAGTAACCGTGCTTGTTCCCACACTTGTTCTTTGGCCGCTGAGAGTCATTGTGCAGCCCATCAGCACTGGGTGGAGCTGAAGAAGATCCCAGGGTGGATCTAGGGGGGACCCCACACATCACCTCAGTTTACACTGGAGTTTTTACCCCGTCACCTCAGGTTAACGTGCAGCGGATCTCTCATCTCACCCTGTGCAGGGCTGCAACTGATCCCACCCCAGTCACGTCTGTCTCAGCAGCTGACTGACAGGAAGTCCAAACGGGCTCACCCCTTAGCATTGCTGTTCAGCCACGAAGTCACGTCTGACTCTTTGGGACCCCATGGATTACAGGGCATCAGGCTTGCCTGTCCTCCGCTATCTCCCGGAGTTTGCTTACACTCAAGTCCATTCGGTCGGTGATGCCATCTAACCATCTCTTCCCCTAACCCTTATCACTTCCTGGTTTGAGTGACAATGAGCGGAGACTGAGTTTGTTACTGTGTCCGCCTCCCGAGACAGGCCTGGAGGCGCCCGAGCGACACCGCTTTTATTTCAGGTGAGTCCGAAGGCACAGTGTGGGCGGTGAGGGGCCCGTGCTGGCGTGCAGGCTCCGCCTCTGCTCCCCACGCCTCCGTCTGCTTCTGCTCAGCCAGCGGGAGGCCTGCGCGCTACGTGAAGAAGAACAGCGGCTCCCCCCGTCCTTGTCCATCAGCTCGTGCTTGGACTGCTCCTCTGTCTTCAGGGCGGGTGGCCGGGATCGGCACACTAGCCTCCTGCCCCGCTGCAGGGAGGGGACGCCGTGAGCCTGCACCCCGGCCTCACTGCACCCGGGCTGAGGCTGGACACCTGCCCCGAGCGCACGGGAGCCTGGGGCCCAGGCCCAGCCCAGCCTTTCCGGTGGCTGAGGTCATGTGTGGTCTGCGGACTGGCCAGGGCCTCCGAGAGAGCCGGGGTAGGGAAATCTATGTGGCCTGCACGCCAGGGTGCTGGCCCTGGGTGAGTGGGGGCGGGGCAGGAAGGAGGCACCCAGAAACTCGGGAGACGCCAGGCTAAAGGGACATCTCTCTCGTCACGAGGATCAGGAGAGACTCCATGGGGTCCACGGAGTCAGGGTCAGGGTCAGGATCGGGACTCTTCAGGGACCACAAGTCCAGCAGGGTGGCTACTCCGGCCCGTACGCTGTGGGTGGGGGACGCGGTGGCTGGGGGACCCTCAGTGAGTGAGGGGTGGTGGCCTTGGCCTGGGGTCTGGCTGGAATGTAGGTGGGACCCCAGGGAGGCACTGAGCTGTGGGCACCAGTGCTCCTAGGGAGGGTTGGGAGGTTGCCCGGAGGAAGTAGGTCCTCAGGGGCAGGTGGGGGGGAGCAGGCCTGAGATGGGGACCCTGGCTCCACCCTGACATTGCTCTGGTGACCCGTCTCCCCACAGGACCCCAGCAAGTGTGTCTACAAAAGTGGGCGAGACCTGGCGGGTCTGCAGCCATGAGACCTCCTGGCCACGCCCCCTTGACACCGCCCCGCCCCTCTGGGCCGCCTCGCCCCGGACCACTCCTCCTCGGGGCCTCCCTTACCTTCTTCTTGACGTCGGCGTGGGCTCGCGCCTGTGCGCGCAGCAGTCACTCCTCCTGCAGCTGTTTCTGCAGCTTCGCCTTCTCTTCCCAGAGTCTGGGTGCAGGAAGGGCGAGGTTACTAACCAGAGGCCCGGAGAAGGCCGCCAGCTCCTCCCCACGCAGCCTCAGGCCTCGGCGCCGCTCTGCCCCACCTCCTTGTTGGCTCTGGCCCTGGTTGCTTGGGAGGGTCTGGCTCGAGGCTCATCTCCCCCCGGAAGGCCCAGGTTCCTGGCTTCCCCTCCCTGGTCACTGATGCATCGCCACCCTTGAAAGCCCAGGCCCCAGCAAGGTCAGCAGTCCCGAGTCCTCCTGTCTGTACTTGAGGCCACCAAACCTTGTCCAGTGCCTGCCTGAGCAGGGTCTGGGGACCCAGGGGGAGAGCCCGTGTGTGGGAAAGACATGGCTGATCGCAGATGGCCGTGCCTCAGGACTCTGCTGGGACCGAATGACCCAGGTGGCCGGGAACTGGCCTGCACCCCATCGGGCCCACGGGGCACACCCTTCGTTGACTCCCCTTCGGCGGCTCTCAGGCTGGCCCTTTCCCTCCCTGGGCTCGGGCAGTATAGCTCTTTGCCCGCAACGTGCCTCTCACTGTCCCTTCTCCTCGGTGCCTGGGTGCGGGAGGTGGGGGTTTGCCCATCACTTTGCTCCCGGGCTCCCTAAGGCCACCACATGCCTCTCCCAACGGAGGGACCTTTCCCACTGGGCCGAGCCTGTGGGGTGTGAGCCAGACACCCCCCCTCCCAGCGGGGAGCCCCAGGGCGTTCTCAGGGCCAGTCCAGAGCTGGTGGGGATGTGCAGGGTCCCCCCACGCACCGGAGGCGCCTCTCCTTCTCCTTTGCTTTCTCGGCCTGCTCGATGCGGGCTGGGGGCATGCACTCCAGGTTCTCAAGCAGTTCGTCCAGCTGGTGCTCGATGGTGGCCAGCATCTGCACGGTGCCCAGGCTGGACTCCTGCTGGCCACCCACGCAGTGCTGGTAGACGTCCAGCACCTTGCAGTTCAGACTCTCCAGCAGCTTGTCCTGTGCGGTGGGCAGGCCTCCCTCCAGTGGGGCCGCGCAGGCCCGGGCTGCCGCCATGCCTCAGCCAGCTGACCTCCCGGGGCTCTGTCGAGCCAGCAGGGGGTGCTCGGGAAGTCAGGGGGCACAGAGCTGGACACTTGGGCTTCTCTTGGGCAGAGGGCCACGCCCTGGGATCAGCCAGATCCCGGGTCCCAGTGCCTACTGGGGCTCCTGCCTGGACAGGGGGTGCCCACTGAGGCCCCGTGACCTACTCTGCCCCTGCCTTGCCCTCAGCTCTCCCTGGGACCACGTTCTGTGGCCTGCTTTCTGTAGTGCTCAGCTAGACGAAGCCCCTCTCTCAGCCTGTTCTGATGTTCAGAAGACACAATACCCCTGTCCCCTGGGGTGGCCAAGAGGGAGGGGCGGGGGGCAGGGGGCACAGGGTACAGCTGGTGCCCGGTAGTCTGGGGGTAGATGCCCGGCCCGCTCTCGGGACTCCAGGCACTTGGCCCGGAAGGCAGGAGGCTCTCAACAGCAATCAAATGAACTAGGAAGCTAGGTGCAGGCCCTTGGCCCCTGGGCTCCGTGCTCTGAGTCCTCTCACCCTCCTGACCTGGCTGGGGACGTGCCTGCCTGCCTCCCTGCAGGGTCACTTCCAGACGCACTGAGTGTTTAGGAAGAATGATGATTTCACGGAAGGAAGGAGGGATGGAGGAGGGGTGTTGCCGAGCTGCCCATTCATGGGGCGTGAACACACGGCTGGTTCTGATCTGGGGCCAAGGGCCATGTCCAGTGGTGCCCATGGGTCAAGCCCAGAGCCTGGCGAGTGGCAAGGACCACGGCAGCCCTGGAGAACCACGTGCCTCCGGGCTGGCTCTCCCGCGGTCTAGGCCCCTCTGGTGGGGATGACTCCACCCTCCACTGGGGCTATGGCCACGTGCCCACCGCTGCCATCTGCCCATCCGGGGTCCTTACCTCCTGATCACCCTTGAACTCGCCAAAATGGAAGACGCGGGCTTTGAGCTCCAGCTCCGCGGCCATCTCCTTCTCCTTGGCAATGGACGTCATCAGCGTGGTAATCCACTGCTTCAGCTGGTTCACCTCCCGGTCCCTGAAGGGCAGCAGCACCTCTGAGCCTACTGGCCCTGACGCATGCTGAGGGCCAAGAGCCCCAGCCTCAGAGGCCCTGGTGAGAGGCCCTGGTTAGGGGAAATCTAACATCTTTAACAATCCACGCTAGAAAAAAAAGGGAAAACCCAAACCTGCCTTATTAAGGTATAGAATTCACCATAAAATTATTTCGAAATGTCCAATTTTTTTCATGACCATCATAATCTAATTTCAGGACAGTGTCATTAACTGGAGAGAAGCCCCCGGTCACTCTCGCCCACCCCCTCCACTCTGTCTCTCCTGGACGTAAACACGGAGCCCCATGGCGTCTGTCCCTTTGTGTCTGGCTCTTTCACCCGGCACCGTGTTTTCAGGTTTGTCTCTCCTGTAACGTGCCTGGTCAGAGCCTCGATTCTTCTTACAACCACTGTGGTCCACCATGTGGGAGACCAGGCTTTGCCAGAGTCATTCTTCAGTGGACATTAGGCAGTTTCTACCTTTAATCTCTTGGGAACAATGCTGCTGTGGACGTTCACTGGACACGGTTTTCCGAGCCCAAGTTTTTAATCCTCTTAGGGGTTTCCCTGGTGGCTAAGCTGGTAAAGAGTCCGCCTGCAATGCAGGAGACCTGGGTTCGATCCCTGGGTTGGGAAGATCCCCTGGAGAAGGGAAAGGCTACCCACTCCAGTATTCTGGCCTAGAGAATTCCATGGACTGTATAGTCTATGGGGTTGCAAAGAGTCAGACATGACTGAGCGACTTTCACTTTCACTAGGAATAGGATTGCAACAATCACCTTTTATATGAAACATTAAATTTTTCTCAAGTCTTTCATGTTCATGGCCGACATGCATTGTCTGCTGGGGTTTCTGGAGCAGAAACCCTGGCTCTTATAGTTGGCATGGGTCTGGCCAGTGTGGGCAGCGGCATGCCAGTCCTGACCAGAGTGAGCAGGACACTAGTCGCTCAGCCAGCTGTGCCTGTGGGGTCTAGAGGTGCCCCTTTCCCTACGGTGGTTCTGAGGCTCCGCCCAGGTGAACAGAACCACCGACATTTTCCTGTGTTTAGGCAAAGTGCCACGGGAGCGGCTCCTTTGCCCTCTGTCATGAGCATGGGTGCCGGGGTACATGCCTCCGCCCCCTGGCAGCCCTCCAGAATGTAGCCCCATGGCTGTGGGGCTGAGGCCAGGAACCTGAGTGCGAGGGGGGCAGAGATGGTCCAGCCAGCCCTCCCAGGCTTTCAGAGGCGGGTGGCCAGGTGGACCACCTGCAGCTCACACACACCCTCCCTCAAGGCCTGGGCCCTTATGGGGGACAAGCAGGGCACCCAGGATAAGAACAGAGGCCGGACCTCCCCTCAACCCTGAGTGTCCACTGCAGAGTCAGCGGCGCATCTCCCAGTGCTGCATGACTGCCAAGAGTCCAGCCTGCTCCTTAGAGCTTCCTCTGCATCCAGTGCCTGGACACGAGTGACCCTGCAGCCAGCGTCCCTTTTACATGGACCAGATGTTGTGGGGGGGCTGGTAATTTTGTTCTTCTATTTCTTTCCCAGGTGTTTGGGGGTAAAAAGACGCCTTTTCCCCACTGTGTGTGCGCTCAGCCACACCCGACTCTTTTCAACCCCAGTCCAGTCTTTTGGACTGGAGTCTGCAAGGCTGCTCTGTCCATGGGACTCTCCAGGCAAGAACACTGGAGTGGGTACCTGTTCCCTTCTCCAGGGGCTCTTCCCGACTCAGAGATCGAACCCGAATCTGTTGTACCTCCTGCACTGGCAGGAAACAGTCTTTCCTGAGAGCTCGTGTTTCAGCATTATTCTGGAGACTCTTGGTAGGAAATTATCCAAGGCAGGGTGTTGGTCAACAGAACGTGAGCACACAAGCGGTCAGAGCTGTGGGCTGGCTCCACCTCAGGACCTTTGCACGCAGTTCCCTCTTCCCCCAAGATTCCCTGTGGTGTCCCATCACTCAGGAAGTCCATGGCTGAAAGGACACCCTTGCTGGGAGCCTCCCCTGCCCTCTCCCATCTGCCGCCAACCTCCACTTCAACCTCCTCCTCATAGGACCCTTTACCCCTAGCATGTGTTACTATCCACAAGGCAAATCTGTGCGCCTTGAAGTCGGCTCCCCTGGGCGGCCAGCTCACGGGGCAGGGTTTACCTTATTTATGAAGGGCCCAGACCCCGGCCTGACCCAGAGTGGGTGCTTACTCAAGGTTCGGGAGTAAAGCGGTGATCCCCTGCTCCCAGCGGCCTCACCTGGAGCCAGACCCTGCCCAAACAGGCTCTGCAGGGCTTCGTGTCAACAATAAAACTGACGCCTCTTTCTGTTCCAGAAGACTTACTCTGAGCCAACGCTGGGCAGGAAACACTACATGACGAAGCCTGGAAAGTCAAGTAGCTTGGATCATATTACTACTATTAAATAACAAATAACAGTGCCAATCATTATAATCATTAGTAAAATAAATGCGCGTGTGCTCAGTCGCTTCAGTCATGTTGGACTCTACAACCCCATGGACCGTAGCCCAACAGGCTCCTCTGTCCATGGGATTCTCCAGGTAAGAATACTGGAGTGGGTTGCCATTTCCTCCTCCAGGGGATCTTCCCAACCCAGGGATGGAACCCGCAGCTCCTACATTGCAGGCAGATTCTTTACTGCTGAGCCAGTAAGATAATTATTACAGAACCACCTTGGGGGGTGTCCGTGGAGATGCCCCCTTCCGACCGCAGGCTGCTCCAGGGTGGGGAGAGGTCAGCCCCTCAGGGCTCCACCCGCCTGGCCCACTCTGAATCTCAGCTCCGGGCCCAAGAGGACACAGCATCTCCCCAGAGCCGGCAGGGCCAGCACCATGGACAGGGCAGGGTGGGCCACCCGGCCGCGGAGCCCTGCCTGAGACCTACATGCGGGTTTGGGTGTTCTTCAGGGTGAAGCTCAGCTCCTCCAGGGCCTCCTCCATTTCCTGGGTGTTCTGGACCAGGGACAGGTTCTGCTCCTCCAGCTTTGTGAAGACGTCGAGGAGCTGCTGCGGGTCTGTGATGTATAGCTCCAGCTCCTGCGAGCAGAGCCGGGTGAGGCCCCGGGTCAGCGGGCCCTGCCCTGCAGCCCCGTGGGAGCAGGCACTCACCTCCCCATCGTCGCTATCGAGGTCGTCCTCCACAGGGAGGGTGGAGCTGGACCTGCGGGGACACGGGGTTGGGGCCTGGGGCACCTCCCCAACCAGCCCTCGTCCCGTCCTCTGTCCCCCCGGCAGCCGAGGCCGTGGCCCCAGCCTCCTCTCGGCCCCTCCTGTGGCCCCGGTCACATCACGCCTGGTCAGTCCCTCTCACTCTGGTTAGAATAAAGTGTGGCTCCCACCTCGAGGCTGCCAGCCCCAGCAGCTCCTTCCTGAGATCCAGGAGCCAACCCGACCTCAGACCCACTGCTCCCACTGCCAGGCCCCTCCCTGGTCCCTGCTCTTTCCCTCCCACCTGGGCCTTCCCTGCCCCGCTCCCTCCTTAGCACGTGTCATCGCTGGCCCCTCTCACAGCTGCTGTGCCACACCACACATCAGGGACCTTGCTGGACACGCACGGCCCAGTGGCCACAGGGAAGGCTGTGAGGGCTGCAAGCACTGGGGGGACCTGGCCAACCTCAGTCCTGCATCCGTCACCCCTCCCAGCCTGCACCCTGTATGGACATGCAGGCTCTGCCACCCCCGGAGCTGGTGAGGCCGGCCTGCAGCTGCAGGAGGCTAGGCCGAGACCTCCAAGACCCCAGCTCAGCCTTCCTGGAGCGCAGAGCTGGCGTCACGGGGCCCCGCCGACGGCGAGGACACCGCCAGGCCTGTGCCTCAGCCTGTGTGCACGCTGACTTTATTGTCCGACTCTGCGACCCCGTGGACTAGAGCCCACCAGGCTCCTCTGTCCGTGGGATTTCTCAGGCAAGAATACTGCAGTGGGTTGCCGTTTCCTCCTCCAGGGGATCTTCCCAGAACAGGCACTGGCAGGCGGATTTACCGTCTGAGCCACCAGGGGGCCCCACGCACACAGATGCCACCGAATCGGCACACGAGAGCCCTGCCGTCAGAAAGCCAGTCACCTGCCCAAGGTCACTCTCGGCCTGGAAGGCGCCCTTCTGAGACTCCTCCTGCCAAGAGGACACAGCCTGGGGCCAGGCTGGACTCTAGCTCCAACTCGCCCTCCCAGCCAAGTGCCTTGTGTGGCCCGCGACATGCCCAGATGTGCACGGTGGCCGTGGTCACGGGGCTGGCAGGCGGAGGTCCCAGACCTCTGCTTCCAGGGACTTTCCCTGCTGCCGGGAGCTCCAAGGCTGAGGGCACCTCGCCAGAGGAGGCACGCACATCCGATCCCGGAGCTGGAGACCACAGCCCGGCGCGGAGGGGTTACGGGGACCAGAGATGACCTCTGCACGTGCCTGGCTTGTGCACTTGGTGACCTGCCACGTGCACCACAAAATCAGAGAAAAAGGTACAAGACCAAGGTCTGATTGTGTCGGCACCCTGCCGAAATTTCCTGGCCTCTGCAGCCCCAGACCCCAGGGCAGGGACTTGAGGCAAGGCCAGGGTGCAGCCCTGCCTGGCTGCCAGGCGCCCCCGGCCCTCCGCACCTTGTGGGGAGCCCGCCCGGAGAGGCTGGGGTGCACAGTGACTGTGCTGCAGGGGCAGGGGGCCCCGGAGGCGGCGGTGGGGCAGGCGTGTCCTGCGGTCAGTCATCACGGCGTGTGTGTATGTGTGTGTGTGGGGGGGTGTCAGGGAATCACAGGAAGACATTCAGGACAGGACCCAGGGCAGCTCGGTGGTCCCCAAGGGGGTTTTGCAGCGGCTATGGGGTGAGACACCAGAGCTGGATCTGGTCGGTTGGTTTGTCCCTTACCGTGTTTTGCATAAGACTTGAAAATAACTGTCATAATTAAAGTTTGGGATATTTTATATGAAAATCCAGACACTTCCTGCTTCCCTTTCAAGGTTCAGGGGCTCTGCCAGCCCCCTGGCCAGCACTCTGGACTCTGAGGGTCCGGGCAGGTGGGTCCTCTCCCAAGTACCCCTCCGGCTGCCTCCGCCATGCACCTTTGACTGTCCCAGCAGCACCCACGTGGGCCACCCCAAGCTCAAGTTCACTAAATCACATGAACATAAGTGTCTGCTCAGGAAACACCTCGATTTTCAGGCTTACGTTTAACTCTAGACCCTCTAGGCTGGACATGGCCCTTCCTCAGCCTCTTCCCTGTTCCAGGCACTCTGAGCTGGCGCCACTGGGGGCCGCTCCCCAGCAGGCCAGTCTCCGCCATCACCCCCTCCCCATGCCCACTCACCTTTTGGACTCCACCCTGCTGGGCACACTGGGCAGGGTGCTCTGCTGCTGGCTGACGGTCATGGACAGTGCCTGGTGCAGCCGCATCACTGGCAGGAGCTTGGCAGGCTTCTTGGGGCTCTGCCCCTCTGGTGGAGGCAGAGGGGGGCTGTCTACCTGCCCATCCCCACAGCCCAGAGTGGGGCCCCTCCAGCCGGGGGCCGCCACATACCTCTGGAGTTCAGCTTCCCCTTGGTCTCCAGTCCTGTGGGAAGCAAGGAGAGGCTCAGGGTCCCAGGCACTTGCCCGTGGTCTCCCCAAGCGGCAGGGCTGTTTGGAGAGCTGGCCGACGACCTCCCTGAGTGTGTGGGCTGAGCAGTGGGGGTTGGGGGGGCTCTGGGGGATGGGGAGACCTGTGGGGGGGGCTCTGGGGGATGGAGAGGCCTGACCCAGGGGTGGGTACTCTGGGGGCTGGGGAGGCCTGGGGGGCTCCGAGGGATGGAGAGGTCTGGAGGTGGGTGGGGCTCTGGGGGATGGGGAGGCCTGGGGGGGGGGTTCTGGGGGATGGAGAAGCCTGGAGAGGGCGGCGCTCTGGGGGATGGAGAGGCCTGGGGGGCTCTGAGGGATGGAGAGGTCTGGAGGTGGGTGGGGCTCTGGGGGATGGGGAGGCCTGGGGGGGGTTTCTGGGGGATGGAGAGGCCGGGCCAGTGGACACGGGTGCACCTGCCCCTCCCTGCTACCTTTGTCCCCCACTGAGGACAGCAGCAGGCTCTCGAAGGCCTCTACCACCTCCGTGCCCTGTTTCAGAGCCGAGCGCTCCTCCTCCCGCTCCTCCAGCCGCTCCCGGGCGGCACTTCCGGCTCGTACAGGAAGTCCCTGTGGACCTTGTGCTGCTGCAGTGCGTCCTCAGAGTCGGAGATTCCGCTGCACCCGGGAGGGGACAGGCGAGGTCAGGCTCCATCCCTGGGCCCCTCGGAGGGGAGGCAACCCAGACCCTGCACGCAGGCGAGAGGGCCGGCCTGGCGGGGCAGCACAGCTCAGTCCCCAGGTCACCGCCACTCCCGGGGCAGAAAGGCCTCGGGGTGAGCCCTGCCCCGTGTCCTGGCCTCGGTCACCCGCAGGGCCTGGGCTCCCGGACATGATTGGGGTGCAGAGCGGTGTGCCGCGCGGAGCTCCCTGGGCTCTGGGAGACACGGCGGGGTCAGTGCGCCCCCTGAACTCACCTCTTGATGTTCATGATCTGGGTGGTCAGCTCACGAACCTCCAGGATCTTCTCCATCTTGGTTTGGACTCCTTGTCAGCCCTGGGGGAGGGGGGCAGAGGGGAAGGGGCTTGGGAAGTGTCCACGCTGCCTTCGGTCAGGGCTGCAGGCAGGGGAGCTGCCAAGCAGGGGCCTGAACTGAGGGCAGGGGTCCGTCCACGGCCGCTGCAGGCGGGCTGGGGGAGTGGTGGGCATGCAGGCCTGGGCCAGGCCCGGGCGGGGGGCTCACGTTCTCAGCGCCTGCACAGAGCTGCGGTCATTCTCCCTGAGAAACTCGTCGAACGGGGCTGCATCCTTCTCCAGGAATATCTCTGCCCGCTCCAGCTCAGCTTCCTCCTGGGCCGCCAGCCTCTCCAGTCACTGGCTCTTGCTCCGCTTCATATCCAGGGCATACTGAGGGCAGGAGTGGCATCATGCGGGCCCCACGGGGACAGGGCGTGGGGCCCACGGGGCAGCCGGCCTACCTGGATGAGAAGCATCTGCCGGTTCCGGTCCTCGTAGCTTTTGATGTCGTTGGGCTCCAGCTTCTTTTCTGCAGCGAAAGGCATGAGGCATCTGGGGGTGGGCGGGCAGTAGGAGCAACCCCCCCCAGGCTGTGGCCAGGGACCCGCGAGCCAGGCGGTCCTGAGGCCCGGGTCACAACAGGGACCGCGACGGAGCGAGCTCCGCCTCCAGGCTGTGCAGATACAGAGCATCTCCATGGCTGGAGTCTGGCCAGGTGGGAAGTCCTTCCTTGGGTCTGCCTTGAGTTGCTCTTGCTTGTAGCACCCTTCTCCCTAGAATGAGGCTCTGGACAGCCCACCCTGGAAGTTTCACCTGGCTGGATGTCATGATGAAAGGTCTATTGGCCAGGACAGTAACAGGAGGGGGTGGTGAGAGAGAAAACAAGGCAGCAAGACCTCTAGTTGGGGCACCCTAAGCCTCCAGCAAGGCTTCCCAGGTGGCACTAGTGGTAAAGAATCCACCTGCCAAGGCAGGAGATGCAAGAGACACAGGTTCGATCCCTGGGTCGGGAAGATCCCCTGAAGAAGGAAATGGCACCCCACTCCAGTGTTCTTGCTGGGAAATCCCATGAACAAAGGACCCTGGTGGGCCACAGTCCATGGGGTCACAAGGATCGGACACAACCGAGCATATGAGCACACGCACAAGCCTCCAGAGGCTAAGTCCAGGGTTCAGCCGGGTGCAGGGTTCAGCCGGGTGGGAAGAAGCTGGGGTGGGCATCAGGGCCGCCTTCTGGAGCAGAAGCAGCGAGGCATCGCAGTTGGGGTCAAGGCCCACGGGGTCTCTTTCCCGGCCTTTCTGAGAGCACGGGCCGGGGTGCCCCCACTGTGGATGCAACTGTGGGCTCTTGGCCTTGTCCTTCAAGCCCGCTCCTTTCCAGAAGGACGTGCTGTGGTCCAGGAGGCCTGATTTAAGTCGAGACGCCTGGCCTGGCCGTCCTGAGCTCCTCAAGGAAGTCAGACCTGCTGGGTCCAGTCTTGTCCACTTAGATGCCCCCTGTGGCTCCCGGGTCTTGGCAATAACGGGCGGTGGAGGCAGAGATAAGACACAGGCAGAGCTCCACACTTGACATAACAAGCCTCGGTGTCAGGGGCGGAGGCTGGGGTCTCTCCATGTTCACATTCAGGGCCCCTGTAGTCCAAGGGGTCCAGGACCCTGACCTCAACTGGTTCTTTAAGCTTATTGGTTTACAGTTCATCGGTAGAACACTGATGCATATGTTTAGTACTCTAGACTACCTTGCTTTGTCCCTCAGTCGTGTCCGACTGTTTGTGACTCCATGGACTGTAGCCCACCCACCAGGCTTGTCTGTCCACAGGATGCTCCAGGCAAAACTACTGGAGTGGGTTGCATGCCTTCCTCCAGGGGATCTTTCCAACCCAGGAATCAAACCCGGGTCTCCTGTGTTGCAGGCAAATTCTATACCATCTGAGCCACCAGGGAAGACCTTCAGACTTCTAACCAGGTGATGAGAATAACAACAGCTCACACACACAGCTCCCTCTCACTACATGCAGTGAGTGAAGACCTGAATCCCAGGACCCACGAGGCTAGTGATCAGCGGGACACGCTGACTTGCCCAGGACAGACGAGCCGAGTGAGACACCTCGCCTGACAACAGTCAAGCCTGCGCTCACGGTGAGTGAAGACCTGAATCCCAGGACCCACGAGGCTAGTGATCAGCAGAAGGGGCAGCATCAGGATAAGCTGACTTGCCCAGGACAGATGAGCCGAGTGAGACGCCTCATCTGACAACAGTCAAGCCTGTGCTCACGATGCAGGTCAGCACTCTGACTGCACTCAACACCAGGGTTCAAAGGCTGCTGGTCGGCAGTGGATCTGGAACTGATCTTTGCGGCCTGGGAGGCAGAGGTCGGGCATGAAGAGGACCCGTTGCCCCCCACCACACACACACACACCGCACCACAACCCCGCATGGCTCAAGCCCTCTAAAAGTGCTGCTCGTACAGGAAGGGCAAAGGCGGGCCTGGGGACCAGGGCTGGGGACCACGGGGTGGGGGGGCGGGGTGCACCTCGGGTCATGGCGAGCTTCCAGGCCACCTGCTCATGGAAGCTGCGCAGCTGCTCAGCCCGCTCCTCCTGGTCCTCCGTCTCATCCTCCAGCTGCAGCTCGCGGCGCAGGCTGGTGTGCTTGGCAGACACTTTGGACGAGTAGGTCATCTTCTCATGCACCCGCAGCTTCTTCTTCTGCTCCCGGTCCTGAGGGAGGCGGGCGGGAGGGCAGGGTCGGGTGGGGACGGACAGACCGGGCCCGGCCCCTCCCCGCTGCCTGTCCCGTCAGGCGACAGGCAAAGGTGCACCCCTGGAGGGGTGTAGGGGCCTAAGCGTGTGCCCTGTGCAGGGGGAGCGCCAAGGGTGACGGGCATCTCCCTGTGGAGAATGGGGTGCAGGAAGGCAGTGCACCAGAGGAACTGGGGAACCCTGGTCAGATGCGATTCCAGTCCAGGGGTACAGGGACACGCTCACTGCCTCATCTTTCCGAAGGTCACACTAAAACCGCGTGTCTTGGGCTGTGATTTCTAAATCTGACAAACCAAGGCTCAAAGAAGCTGGATCTTCAGAGTTTCCAAGTTTGATAAGGAAGCTTGCTACTTACTAGGGGTGACCTGGGGCTGGGGGTCACTGGGGATCTGCAGCGCCCCAGCCCTTCACTTGGGGGGGTCTCAGGTTGGGGAAGGGCTTTCTTCCTGGTGGCCTAGTGCCCACCCCTCCTGCCACCCAGGCCCTGAGGATGTTGCTGCCTTGAGCCTGCGTGCGGCTTCCCCTGGTCAAATCCCACATCCCACCGGTCCTGCCAGTAACAACGCCTGTTGCCCTGTAATGTGTGGTGGGCCCTGATTTGTGTGTCCTGGTACAATAAAACTGGGAAAGTGTCACCTGCGAGGATTCCAGTGGGAAAAGGTCTGCAGTTTGAAGGCACTCAGAGGCTCCTCAGTTTGAGCAGGCTGGAGCTGTGCTGGGGGGGGGCGGGGTGGGAAGGGCGGGCAGGGGGCCCTGAAGGAAGGCAGAGGGTCCCTGAGGCCGGTCCAGGCTGGGAGAAGGAAGTCCAGGCTGCGCCACTGCTGGATGAAGGGGAAGTGTGTGTCAGTGTGTGTGTGGGGTGAGTGTGTGCATGTATGAGTGTGAGTGTGTCTGTGCATGAATGTGCATGTGTACACGTGTGTGTGCATGTGCGTGGGTGTGCGTGTATGGGTGTGTATCTGTGCATGAATGTGTGTGAGTCTACACGTGTGTGTGCATGTGTGTGGGTGAGCATATATGAGTGTGTGTGCATGAGTGTACACGTGTGTGTGTGGATGTGCATGGGTGTGCGTGTGTGGGTATGTGCATGTGCGTTAATGTGCATGTGTACACGTGTGTGTGCATGTGTGTGAGTGTACACATGTGTGCATGTGTGTGGGTGAGCATGCATGTCTGTGAGTGTGTGTGCTCATGTGTGGGGGTGTGCACACGTATCCGTGTGTTTAAGAGTGTGTGAGCATGACAGTGCGTGTGTGCACGTGTGTGTGCATATGTGTGCGGATGCACTGCCTCAAGTACCTCTCAGACTGGCTCAGGGTCTGTCGCCCCTCCATCCAGGCGGGAGGTGGGAGCATGACTGGCACCCGTGGAATCCTGATCAGGTCTGGGGTAGAGCCGGAGGACCTACCTGTTCCCGAGTGTCCTTGGTCCTGGTCAGGGTGGCAGAGGGAGCCTCTGCCTGAGGAATCTCAGAGGCTGAGCCCTGAGCTGGGGGTACACAGGCAGCCCCTGAGGGAGCCCGGGACACTGGCCACGCTTGTGCCTCTGACCACGTGTCCCAGAAACATGGCCCACTCAGTGAGTCCCCTCAGCCTGGAGGGGTAAGGTCCGTCATGCTGCAGGGCAGTCGAGGGGTGGACTAGCTGGGCACATGGTGGTGCTAGCATGCAGACACAGCGTGAGCTGTGTCCAGGGCTGATCCTGGACCTCCTAAGCACTGCAGAGACACAGCTGTGTGTGTGCACACGCAGTGTGTGCATGTGTCTGGCCTCCAAGAAGACCAGTGAGAGAGGACTGTGCAAGGTTACAGCATTCGGGGGGTCTCCTAGGGCCTGGGGGTCAGAGAGGGTGTTGGGAGGGGATGGCGTCTATTCCAGGTTCCGCAGAAGATAAGACACGCTGGCTAAGGCTCTGGGACAGACACTCGCTGGGGGCCCCCGTGACAAAAGCCCAGGAATGGCGGTGGTGAAACTGGTACGAGAGTAGGATGAGAGACCTGGGGCCAGGCGGAGTCGAGGAGGCTTCACAGGCGGTGTGAGCCATCGGCTGTCCTAGAGCAAGAGTGCCGGGGGACCAGCGCTCTGGCCGAGGCGGGCAGGCTCCCCCCAGATACTCACCAAGAGAGACTTGTTCCGCTCCTGTTCTCTGAGCAAGAAGAAGTCCACGTCCCCAGACATGTGGAAAGGATTCACTGGCTGGTCAGGAACATTCTTGGACGCTGGGGAGGGAGAGGTCCCGTTGGAGAACCAGGCGCGATCTGTGTGCTCCCCGCCGCCCAGCGAGGGAGCGCCAGCGAAAGCAGGCGCGAACGGCAGACGCTCTCTCGGATCCAGCTGTGCCTGAAGTCCGAGCCTGGACCTCCCAGCTCTATAAACTTCCCTGCCTGGTTTAGCCTGCTTAGCTTCTGTCTCCTGCATCTGAGAGACCGTGTGAACACAGACCTTCCTGTGTCTCAGATATTGCTACACTCCTGGCCCTCTGTCCTCGCGTTTAGTCTCAGGAACCCCGAGGCCATAAGGAAGAGAAGTTCCGCCTGCCCTTTGTAAGCGATGCAACCGACTGACCCTGGCGGGTGAGGCACCCGCCTGCAGGGGCGCGGAGGCCGGCACAGCGGCTGTGTCCTCAGGAGCCTCCGGGAGCAGCGAGGGCAGAGCTCCTGGGTGCTGGGGAGGCTGGGGCTGCCAAGGACCCCAGTCCTGTTGCCCCCACCCAGGCATAAGGGAGATGTTCCCACAGCCCAGCTCACCAGGTGTCAGAGAAAATGGAACCCAGAGGGCTCCAACCTAATGGCTTAAAAATGTGGTTGCTTTCCTACTACCCTCGATTTAGAAGAAACAGGGTTCATCATTTTAAAAAATCTTCAAATTAAAAGGAAATTTGTACGTGCTCAGTCATGTCTGACTCTTTGCGACCCCATGGACTCTGTCCGTGGGATTTCCCAGGCAAGATTACAGGAATAGATTGGCTGTTTCCTTCTTCAGGAGACCTTCCTGACCTAGGAATCGAATTCACGTTTCTTGCATTAGCAGGCAGATGCTTTACCACTGAGCGGCCAGGGAAGCCCAGGAATCATTAAACTAAGGAGACAGACAACCAAGTAGAAAAGTGGGCCGAAGGCAGGTGCTTCATAGCAAAGAATCATCAATGCCCGTAAACACAGCTCGTCCCCCTCGCTGGTCACGGGGAACACGGGATGCTAACGCATGCCCAGTGGCGTGCCAGAAAGGTAACCCAGAAAGGAAGGGCCGGTGCCCAGGGCTGGAGCGGCGCAAAGTGACTGGAGCCCTCACACCTGGTGGTGTGCTGTGAGCTGGTACAGTCGCTCTGGTAGATGTTCAGTGACAATTTCTAAAGTTTAATATCCCAGCAGCAGTTCCAGTCCTCCTGGTACGCGCGGGGGAAACAGCCTCAGAACAGCAGATGGTGGACGAGCAGGAGGACGCAGAGCCCATCTCTCCCCACAAACGCATGGGCGATGCACGTGCGCACAGAAGGGTTGTCACAGAGCACCCGCTGGACCAGCCAGGCCCTCAGACACCTAAAAGGGTCCCACGCGGCCAGGCAGGACGAAAGAAGGAAGGGAGGGGATGGGCGGCAGGACCTGTGCTCTGGGGGACTGAAGGGAGGGGAGCTCCTGCCGCCGGCGAAGCCCCGTCTCCGGTGGGGAGATGAACAAGGACAGAAGGGGAGCGTCAGGGGCTCTGAGGATGCCCGGCAGCCGGCCGGGGGCAGGCAGGCTGTGGCTTTCCAGTGGTCATGTGTGGGTGTGAGAGCTGGATTATAAAGGTGCCCGGCAGCCGGCCGGTGGCAGGCAGGCTGTGGTGTTTCCAGTGGTAATGTGTGGATGTGAGAGCTGGACTATAAAGGAATCTGAGCATGGAAGAATGGATGGTTCTGAACTGTGGTGCTGGAGAAGACTCTTGAGAGTCCCTTGGACTGCAAGGAGATCCAACCAGTCCATCCTTAAGGAAATTAGTCTTGAATATTTATTGGAAGGACTAATGCTGAAGCTGAAACTCTAATACTTCGGCCACCTCCTGCGAAGAACTGACTCATTTGAAAAGACCCTGATGCTGGGAAAGATTGAAGGTGGGAGGAGAAGGCAACAACAGAGGATGAGATGGTTGGATGGCATCACCAATTCGATGGACGTGAGTTTAAGTAAACTCCAGGTGTTGGTGATGGACTGGGAGGCCTGGTGTGCTGCAGTCCATGGGGTTGCGAAGAGTTGGACACGACTGAGTGACTGAACTGAATTGAACTGATGGGGACAGCAGACCATCATCCATCCTCGGGAGAAAGGAGGGAAACATTCTAGATGGCAAACGGGGTGGAGGCTGTACACAGAGTTGTACACATTTATCAAAATGGATCAAACTGTAACCTGGAGGTTTGTCATTGCACTGCATAGGAATGGTACCTCAGTGAAGACAGACAGACAAGCCACAATGCAGGCCCCTGGCCCTTAATGTCACAGGACTGGTACCTCAGTGAAGACAGACAGACAAGCCACAATGCAGGCCCCTGGCCCTTAATGTCATGCTCAGCTCAGTGCAAGCATCATGGGTAGAAGAAACTGGTGGGTGAACAGCTGGGATTGGCAATGCGGGATCAGGCCGAACCCAGGGCTCACAGGTGGCTCCCAGGGAGGCAGCTGAAGGCACACAGCCCACCGGGAAGAGGTGTGTGCACACACAGGCAGACAGAGGTTCTCTCAAGCACCCTGGTTAACGCTGAGCCAGAGGAAATGCAGGGCCCACAGACAGAGCCTCAGTGACCCCACCAGGAAGGGAGCAGACGTGCTCACCACAGGGTCATGCTGTAGGGTTAGTAAGACCACGTCCCCACCAGGCAAGCACAGAGGGCGAAAGGGCACGGAGGCTGCTCTGCTCGGTTAGACAAGACTGAAGGTGCTCAGATCTCAACTGACTTTGGACGAGAACAAGTCTTCTGTGGGAAGACGTTCCTGAGATAACCGGGAAAGTCTGATGTTGGCCTGGTTATCTGCTGCTGGGCATGTGAGAAAGATCCTGATATTTGAAAAATGCACACTGGAGGAGTGAAATAACGTCTGGAGTTTATCCTGGCAGAATCTGTAGCAACGTGGATGCAACCAGCGATGATCACAGGAAGTGAAGTCAGAGAGAAAAAGACAGACACCTCACGCCGTCCCTCAGACGTGGCACCTCACATTCGCCACAGGGGCCTCCCTGGGGGTCCAGCTGCTAAGTCTCTGTGCTGCCAATGGAGGGGGCCCAGGTCTGACCCCTGGTCAGGGAACCAGATCCCACAGGCCACAACTGAGGGTTCACACGCTGCCAACTAGAGACCCCGCATGCCACAATGAAGACAAAGCTCTCGTGTGCCCAGCTAAAACCCAGTGCAGCCAAAACAGGGCTTCCCAGGCAGCACGAGTGGTAAAGAACCCACCTTACAATGCAGGAGATATAAGCGACGCAGGTTCGATCCCTGGGTCAGGAAAATCCCCTGGAGGAGGCAGTGGCAACCTACTCCAGTATTCTTGCCTGGAGAATCCCATGGACAGAGGAGCCTGGTGAGCTACAGTCCATGGGGTCGCAAAGAGTCAGATATGACTGAGTAACACTTTCACTGTACAGCACAGCTAGTCAATATCCTGGGATAAACCATAATGGAAAAGAATATAAAAAAGAATGTATATATGTGTATAGCTGAGTCACTTTGCTATACAGTGTAAATCAACTACACTTCAAAAGAAACAACAAATTTTGAAACAGTAAAATATTCTGCCAAAGACAAAAAAAGAAAAAAGAGAAGAAGGACAGGTGAAGCAAACATGGCTAAATCTCGTCTGCTTCCGATCTGGTGATGAGCACACGAGTTCACTGACCTCCAGTCTCTATTTCTAGGCAGGTTTGGGTTTTGATAAGTAACAGGAGGAGGAAGTGGGCATGGGCAGGGTAGACGGGGAAGTCCAGCCCCAGGGCGGGAGCTTGGCCAGAGAAGGACAGGCTCAGGCAACATGCTCAGAGCTGCACACCTCTTCAGGAGGAGCAGACTGGCTTGCGGGGCCGGGCTGGGGGTGGGGACAGCCAAGGAACCAGGAGGGAGTCCAGGAAGCCAAGGCATGGAGGACACAGCAGGGCCCAGAGGACAAGGCATGTGCTGCCAGATGCATCCCTTTCTATCTCCTAACAGGTGGTGACCTTGCGACTCACTAAAAAGCTACATTTCTCAGCTTCCCTTGCAGATACTGATGGCCCCATAACAGATGGAGTGTGGCAAGAAACTGTTAGGTGGGGCTTCTGGGGAAGATCTTTTCCCAAGGATGGCTGAGTTAGCCCTTCCGTTTCCTCCTTCTCCCTGTCTGGAAGCAGATGTGATGGCTGGAGCTGCCACAGCCATTTTTTGACCAGGCAACAACCTTGTGGTTGAAAGACCCGAAAGTAAAGATAGTGGAGCAGAAAGACTTAGTACCTGGTCACCTGGAAGATTTTGTAGGACTGCTTCTGGTAGAGCTCCACAGAGCCCTGGCCTGCCTCCCATACTCCTCATTACTGGAGGAAAACTAAATCCTACTTTGTTGCTTACGTTCCTGTTATTTCAGGTTTCAGTAATCCAATTTCTAATGAAAACAGAACCTTTTCTCACTGTCCTTCCCACCAGAAGCTACATCTGAGGACATCTGGGGCCTGAGGGTGAGCGTTTGCCTCCCACTGATGGGACGTGCACTCCCAAGTCCAGATTTACCTTTGCCTTTTTTGCATGCTGCTTCTTTTCTTCAGTGACTGAAGAACTATTGTCCATGGATTCTGGGCCATGCTCTGGGGAGACACAAAAGTGACAGTCACAGCAAAAGACTCAGCAGTTTGTGAGAGATGTGCACGTGGCATCAGGCCAGGGAGACTTCAGAGGTTCCAGCCCTGGGGTCTCACCTGCCAGATGACCCTTAGCTCCCACACCTGCGATGATTATACTGACTCTGCCAGGAAGTTTTGAGGACTGAGCAAAAAACGGGCCACAAAAGTTCCAGCACACGTGCCTGACCCATGATGGCAGCTTGTGACTCCCGCTGGGCACCCCTCCCCTTTGCTCCTATGGACAGAGCAGGATGGTTTTTCACAGAGGCCACAGGCTCTGAGCCTCTGACACCCGCCCAGCCAACCCTTCTGCTAGGAGCCTCCTCAGGCCTCCAGGGGCTGCAGTGGAAGACGCAGAGACCCCTTCCCTGCCGTTCCCCTGTCAGCTGACACCACGGCACCTCCTGAAGCAGGCAGGCAACAAAGCGAGAGCAGGTGGGTGGCTGCCGTCACCCGCCAGTCACTGGGTCTGTGGAGATGACCCCGCATCAGCGCTGAATTCCCCCAGCGTTCCACAACTCACCACACATCCCCCAGGGGCCCTATAGGAGCCTGGAGCTCAGCCAAATCGGGGCCGGACGCGTGGCCAGGCCCTCCTCCTCCACGCAGAGCCTGTCCGCAGCAGCCCCCACGGCCCCTGAACCTGAGCCCTGAGCCCAGCCCGCTGTGCAGGCTCCGGGTCCCTCCTCGAGGTGCCTTTCTCGCCTCCATGGCGCTTGTCCACACGCCCTTCCTTCCTCTGGGTTCGTCCCAGCATCTCCCCCGTGTCCACCTGTCCAGGACGGCGGGAGCTCACCCCACCCCGGACCTCCCTGGTTCAGCTCTGGAGCGGTCCCCACAAGACTCAGGAGACGCTGCTGCTTCTCGGTAACCGAGGAAACAGACACGGGAGGTGGGCTCGGACAGCACAGGCATGACGCCTCCCTGCCCCAAGCCCCTGGGCACTCCTGCCCTCCAGAAACTCCCATGGCCCAGGTGCCACAAGAGAAAGGCGTAGGTCTGTGCTCCTCGATGGGGCTGCGATGGGGGTTGGGTTTTCTCCAAAAATAAATCAATAAATAAAATTTGTAAGAAAAGATTTCCTAAGACTCTGACTCCAAAGCAAGAGAAGGGGTCCCGTTTCTAAACTCCCACCAACAGATGTGGCAGGGAAGTGGCTCCAGCCTCTGTGTGGCCCTTCAGCAATCAGACAGCCCAACTTGGAGGACGACCCTTGCTGTCCACCCTGGTGTTTCCAAGTGCAACTAGCTCTGCTCGCCGCACGAGAGCCCAGTGAACCTGAGAGACGAGGGGCTGAGGCAAGAAAGAGGCTTGAATCAGGAAGCCGGCAGATCAAGGAGACGGTAGCTCGCACCTCAGAATAACCATCTCATGGGCTCTCAAAAAGACCCTGATGCTGGGAAGGCAGGAGAAGGGGATGACAGAGGCTGAGATTGTTGGATGGCATCACCGACTCCATGGACGTGAGTTTGAGCAAACTCTGGGAACTAGTGATGGACAGGGAGGCCTGGCGTGCTGCAGTCCATGGGGTTGCAGACAGTTGGACACAACTGAGTGAATGAACAACACAGTGGGGTCTGGATGCCGGTTCTTTTATAGATCAGAGACGGCAGGAGATGAAGAAGCAACGTGAACAGGCCGTTAATCTTGCAAACATCTCCTAGAATGGCAAGCCCCAGGCAGGGGGATGTGTCAGTTTCTTCTTTGCCATCCATAGGTGGACAGAGTTCTGGACAAAGGCGCTTAACAGTCAGGCAGAGGGGCAGGATTCTCTGAGGCAGGCCATTCTGTATGATTATGATAGCAAAAGTGATGGAAAGCAAGTCAAACAAACAGTTCCAACATGGAGTCAGAACTTCTTCCTGCTACACTGGCACCAACAAGCTACACCAGGAACTCAGGCCGCCCTCCCCACTGCTGCTGGACTGGAGGCTGGAGGCTGGTAGCCACGCCACAAAATGCCAGAATCCCCCGAAATCCCCCCCACCTTGGCATTAACTTCTCTCCTGGAAGCTGGGGAGGTTCTGTTCCAGGTTCTGACGGAGCCCGCCTGCTGGAGAGTCGTTTTGGTGGAGAGACTGACTCCCGGGTCTTCGTGCTTGGTCATCGCCCACGACGTCACCCCTTTCCTGGATATCCATTCTATTCAGTGCCGTCGTGAATGGAACTGCCCCTTAACTCCCAAGTTGGACTGTTCATGGCTGTATCTATTCTATTCAGTGCTGTCGTGAATGGAACTGCCCCTTAACTCCCAAGTTGGACTGTTCATGGCTGGAATATGGAAACACAACTCACGTTTGAGTACTGACCTTGTGTTCTGTGCTGCTACATCATTTATGAGCACACAGAGCTTCCTCAGGGCTTCTCCACATACAGGATCACGTCATCTGTGAGCAGAGTCTTGCTTCTTCCGTCCCCGTCCAAACGCTCTAGCTGAACTCAGCATGGCATTGGAAAGTGCCGGGAGCCAGCAAGGGAAATCCTACCCGTGGCAAAGGTCAACTGGGGAAGAGGCCTGACGGCAAAGGCTAATCAGGACTCGAGGAGCCCCCTGGACTTACCTGAGCATCTACCCCAAAGAAAACTGGAATCTGACTGCTTTACTATCTTACGCCTCTTACCAAGTCCTCTAATACTTACAGGGGCTTCCCCCAACCACCTTTCTCTGAAAACATTAATTCAGAGCTGTAGTTTAAAAGTTCTCCTCGGCTTAATAGGAGTGTTCCAATCCAAGCCCCTCTGATAGCTTTCTAACTTGCATGACAAGTTTGTCCGGGCTCTTACAACTATGAGTGTGACTGTTTATAGCCTCCCAGCCATGCAAGGACAGAAAGCCTAATATTCTAAAATACAGGAATCTGTTGAAGAAGTTAAAATCATTAGAATAGTACTAGAAAAGATTTCATTGTTGAATCAATGCTTGCTGCAGTTTCCTCTATTGTATCCTTGGAAATATATTAATCCTTTGATTTAACCACATCAGATCTTAAGTTAATAAATTCCTTTCTTGCAGCTCACTACACCGGTGCCTTATAGGAATGTAACTTTGTTATGTGTCTACCACCTAACTTTAGGAAAGTCACCTTAAAAGAAAAGTCTTTTACTTGCTAACTAACCTATTGTCAGGAGAGAGGGCCATAAAACTGTTAGCAGGCCCCCTGGCCAGAAGATGATGTAAATCACCTAAAACTTTTATCACACAAAAATAAGCCCTGATCCTGATAAGGGTCAAGACTGCTGACCCCACGTGATTTTGGTGTGAATCTATACCTCCCTTTCTCTGTTTCTTATGCGCATAACTTAGGGTATAAAAGCAGCACTGGAAAATAAAGTTTTGGGCCTTGCTCACTGAAGCTTGGTCTCCCCGTGTCGTTCTTTCTCTTTTTCCATCCTTTTCTCTATTCTCCTTTTTCTGGTTGAGATCCTTGGAGCGCTGGGCCCTCTGAGTTTACTTATCTGCCTGGGCTTCTAAGACCCACTCGAGGGGGTGCCCTAGTGGGGTGCCTCAAGTGATTCGAGAGGGCGCCTGCGGCCTACGTAAACAGAGCAAGCCCCGTGCTGGGGTTTTATTGGTTTCCAGCGTAAACCAAGGAATCATCAGCCCCTGTCTCTCTCTCTCTCTCTTTCTCTCTCTCTCTCTCTCTAACGCCGACGCCGTTCATCCCGAGGATACCCTGGGTCATACTGGGGCTGGACCCCGATAGGAAAGCAGTGGCGGAAGGTCCTGACCCTTGGGGAAAGCTTGCAGCCTAACAGAATTTCATTGCAGGCTTTCTGTGTACCGGGTTTTGGAAAAGACAGCAGCCTTAGAGGCAAACAGAGAGCCCCCAGCCCTCAGGCAGATGACAATCTACCGGCGGGGGGAGGGGGCCAGGGCTACTAGAAGATAAAGCTGGGGAAGGAGGGTGGGGAAGGTGTGGGCGCCCCAGGAAAGCCCTGGATGGTGGGGTGGGGAGGTGGCTCACTGAGTAAGCTCGTGCGGGGGTGGGGGGGCACTCTGTGCAGGGACTGCCTGGTCTGTCCAAGAAGCAGAGAGGAGAGCAGCAGGTCACGCTGCCCCAAACCCTCTGAGAGCAGGCCTGCCTCTGTGCCCTTGACCTCTGCACTCCAGCACAGTGCCAGGCACAGAGCAGGCGCTCCCACACGCTGCCGCCAGCCCGGGTTTCGGACAGCCCGATTCTGCAGCTCCCCAGACTAAGGCTGGGTCACTTAAAACCATGTTCCCTAAATCACCAAATTAAAGGACCGCATCCAGCCCCACCCCTACAGTCAGCGGTGGATGGGGGAAGGGACCTAACCCTAACCCTAAATCACCAAATTAAAGGACTGCATCCAGCCCCACCCCTACAGTCAGCAGTGGATGGGGGAAGGGATGCCTACATGCGGGGCGGGGGCGTCCCCAGCGCAGGAGGTGCAGACATGGGGGAGCACGCCCCACCCCACCCTGACCAGCCTGCTCAGGTTAGACCCAGGCAGTGAGCTTCCTTCACCAGGAATGACCCCTCGCCCCGCCCAGTCTCACCTTCAGGAGATACCACCATCCACTCAGTGATCACTCCCCCCCAATCCACCCCTGGACCCAAGAGGCTCAGGCGGGTTCTGGCGTGGATGTCAGGAGCCCCCAGAGACAGGGGGACCAGCCACAGGCCGCGTCTCCCAGAAGCAGGGGTGCTGCAGCCCTGCCCCCACCAGCCCTGCCTGGGAAGCCTGGGTTCCACTCTGGTGTGGCCAGTCCCTCCACCTGGCCAAGCTCCCCACCAAGGTCCTCTGCCCTCAACTCCAGGGCACAGACTGGCCATGTCTCGATGGAGCTGTGGCCATTTCTCCCCCCGACCCCCGCTCAAGGTGGGAGGAATGGTGCCCCAGTCACACACTCTAGACCTGGGCTGTCTCCATCATCCCAGCAGAGCCAAACGGCCCTCCCCTTGCCCAGAGGACCCCACACACTGGCCCACAGTGGCCTCTGTCTCTTTCTCCAGCACCTCACCTCATCCCCAGCTCAAGGCCTAGAACACCCTCCCCTCTGAGAATGGAGTATTTTCCGCCACATCAATAAACAAGGAAGTCACAGCCTGAAGTTACTCCTGCCCTCCAGGGCACCCAGGAAGGAGAACAATACCTGTGATCCCAGGGTGCCAGTGCCAATGGAAAAGGAAGGACACTGGCCCCAGGGAGGTGACAAGCACGTGAAAGGAATGATTTCAGTGAGCCCAGACTCTTGCATCTCCCCACACTTGGAGAAGCGCTAACTTCCTTAACCCGCGCTCTCTGGTTTTCTTTCATTAACACTAACCTTTGGCTGTCAGGGCTCCCTAACTTGCGCCCAACCTGCAGAGCTTCTGCAGCCAGCCTCCTCCCTCCCCTGCTTGTCGCAGTTCTCACTGTTTCTCCCAGGCGTGAAGCCCTACAAATTCACACTGAACAAAGCACAACTCAACTTTTGTGTGTGCTCAGTCAGGTCTGAGTCTTTGCGACCTCGTGGACTGTAGCCTGCCAGGCTCCTCTGTCCATGAAGAAGCGCTAACTTCCTTAACCCGGGCTCTCTGGTTTCCTTTCATTAACACTAACCTTTGGCTGTCAGGGCTCCCTAACCTGCTCCCAACCTGCAGAACTTCTGCAGCCCTCCTCCTCCCTCCCCTGCTTGTCGCAGTTCTCTCTGTTTCTCCCAGGCGTGAAGTCCTACAAACTCACACTGAACAAAACATAACTTTTGTGTGTGCTCAGTCATGTCTGACTCTTTGCATCCTCGTGGGCTGTAACCTGCCAGGCTCCTCTGTCCGTGAAACTCCCCAGGAGAGACTATTGGGGTGAGCTGCCGTTTCCTGCTCCAGGGGATCTTCCGAACTCAGGGACTGAACCCGCACCTCTTGAGTCTCCTGCGTTAGCAGGCGGTTCTTTACCACGAGGAAGCCCAAATATCCCCAGGGAATGAAACATAATTCCGAACTTGTAGGTTGTGAATATTTTTTCTGTCAACAGCACCATTATGTTGCATCGTTCTGTGTGAGCGCATTTAGAGTTATTTTGTTATCTGTAAACATTTCAAAGCTATCTTTTTTCTGGGAACCCCAGTTCAACCTTTCTTCATTTTTCAGTTTACTCCGGAGCAGAGCGGATGAGAAAGAGGGAGGGCGTAAATCACACAGTGTAAGAGGGACAGCCATGGACAGCAGCCGTCAACAGAGACTGGTGCCCGCACACGTGGAAGCGCCTTTGCTGGAAGCTCTAGGTTTACAGGAGCTCAAGGTTTGATAAGCAGCAGTCTGCATAGCCTCTGGGTTGATGGGGAAGAAGGCACAGGGAGCGTTTCAGTAGTGTGGCCATTGGTGTGAGAACAGGACAGGCTCTGTGTGCATTTGTGTGGATGTGTGCAAGGTGTGAGCACGGCAGGCGTCAAGTTTGGAGGGAGAGAGAACACAGCGGAGCCTCCAAGAAGGTGGAGTTTCACACGGGGGCTCTCAACGCCCTTTGGAATCGGAAGCTCAGGACCAGTAAACCAAAGCAGAGGGTGTGTGGCCAGTTCTGCCCCTCAGCCCCGCGGCCACGCCCGGGGCCACTCAGCGGGAGCCCGGGGAGGAGGTGCGGGCCTCCAGCGCGGGGGGCTGGCCAGCAGCTGAGGCTGCAGGAAGGCTGAGCGAGCCCCACCTCCACTGCGGCATCCTCCTCGAGGCCTGTCTTGGGGTGAGCTGTGTTCCCCCCTCAAATGAATGCTTTTGAAGATCTGAAGTCCCAACGCCCGGCACCATAGCATGCAACCCTGTTTGAAAAGAGAGTGGCTGCAGATGTAACTCTGGTGAGGTCACGCCGGGCGAGTGTGCACAGCCTTAACAAGAAGGGAAAATAACGGATACACAAGTCCAACTTGATGGAGTGAAGGTGAGGCAGAGACCAAGGCGACGCTTCTGCCGATCACCGCCAGAGGGCGCTAGCACACCACCGGAAGCTGCGCGCGCACAGGGCGCAGGGTCCCCTCCTGCCTCAGAATGGAAGCATCCCTGCCCCGGACTCGAGGTCCAGGCAGCTGTGAAACAATACACTCTGGGGGTTAAACCCCAGGCTGGGGTGGGGCTTGGCTAGAGCAGCCCTAGGGATGGAGTTTCTAGGGAAGTCGGCAAAGCCTGTGATTTCCGGTCCGCGGCCTGGCTTAGAATCGCTGTCGCCTTGACTCCACCTTGAACCCGCCGCCCCAGGCCCCCTAAGGCTGCCTCTGACGCTGCGCAAGCCCTCCCCAGCCCGGCACTTACTGTTGAAAGTGACGCTCTTGGAGACCATAGGAGGCAGGATCTCCCACATCGGCGCCGAGGAGGAAGCGTGCACTGAGAAACCTGACATCGGCTAGAGGAGACTCCCAGCCTGGGGAGAGACAGGGTCTGAGCCGGGTGGGTCCAGCCCGCAGCCCGCAGCCCGCCCTCCGCCGACGACCGCTGAGAACAACAGGCACCTGCCCAAAGCTCACCAGGAGGAGGACACTTGCAGCTCCGACCCGCAGCGCCTCCCTCCTCTGCCCCGCGTGGTTCCAGCAGCCCAGGGCTGGTCCTGCCCTCAGAGCCGCCCACCCACCGCCAGCCCGAGCCTCGGCCCCTCCCACCCTCGCCCAGCGCTCAGGCCGCCCCCTCCCCAGAAGCATCTTCCCACCACCCCATCCTCTTCCCTTTAACCAGTTTCCAAGAGCTGACGTATCCCTTTAACGACGGTCGATTACCTGATTGCCCCAGAATGTAAGCTCCCTGAGGACCAGGGGAGGCACTCATTGGCGGCTCATCAAGCGTTCCGCCCCACCGTGGCGCTTGTTTTCACTATTTGCGGAGCTAGTCTGCATTCTGCAGAGGAGGAAACAAAGTGGCAAACTGTCCAAAGTCACACAGCCAGGAAGGGCCGAGACTGGGACTCCCGCCCGAGATTCTTTGACTCCAAAGCTTGCACCCTTCCAGCCGCATGCCTGCTGCAGCCTCCACGAAAGGAATCGGGGTACTCGGCTTATAGCAGAGTCGGGCCTCACCACACCCACGTCTGGACCGTCCGGGCGTGTGGCGAGGGTGCATGGGCCTGGAGGGAAGAGGGGTTGCTAGACGGCTGGCTATGCGATGAGTAAGGAACAGGGAGCCTTGCGACAGGGGCTTGGAAGGACGCGCGAGGTGTCCGTCCCGACCCCGCCCGAGGCTCCCGCCCAGGCCCCGAGCGCACCCACCGGCTCCTCAAGCCGGCGCTCGCTCCGAAGCCTCTGAGTTGCTGCCCGGGGACTCAGCGAGCCCAGGCCGTCGGCTTAGGTCGCCATGGCAACCATTCTCCCGGTGGGCGGGGCTGTGACATCACAAAGGCTCCGGCCTTCCCGCCGCGCCCGCGCCGCAGGGGGGCTGCGCTGTAAGCGGACTCGCCCCGCCCAGCGTGCGCGGGCTTCCTTCCTGGTCTGCACCCCTCTGGCCGTTTCCCTCATTCTCCTGATTGATTTTTTCACGTGCATCACCTACCTGCCTCTTCCTGCCGAGCGAACCTTACAGTCTAGAGGGGCGGCTCTGACAATCGTGGTACCAGGCAACAGCAGCCCACGTGCTGGGAACTAGTTACAGAAGCAAACATTCTGCAGGACCCGGGCGGCGGACCCGGCGATCTGGGCGCCAACAAGCTCACCCGGCGAAGGTGACTTCAGTGCTGACTCGGGTGGAGATCCGCCGCTCCACAGGCTGCATATGACGCATGATGAAGGCAGGGTGGCACACCTGTCAGTAAGCAGGGAGGGGTCCGCGCTAGATCGCCGAGACTCACCACCCCCCGCCCCAACCCCCCCCCCCCGCCAGGTCCCCTATCCCCCAAAACAGCAGGAGACCTCTCCTTGAGATTTGACCATGGCCACCAGTTCTGCCCACACATCTCATCTCCGGGATGAGATAGATTGACAAGAGTGGCTCAGAGGTAGAGTCCGCCTGCAGTGCAGGTAGACCTGGGTTCCATCCCTGCGTTGGGGAGATCCGCTGGAGAAGGGAGTGGCTACCCGCTGCAGTATTCTTGCCTAGAGAATCCCGTGGACAGGGGAGTCTGGCAAGCTACAGTCCATGGGGCTGCAAAGAATAGGACTCGACTGAGTGACTAACACACATAAGGCATTTAGGGGCCACTGGGGGCCTCTGGACAATCTGCAGGCCAGTACTGCGGAGCCAGTGAGTCCCAGCAACTCCCGGCTCTGCCCGAGGCAAGAGCAGTTCTTTGGTCTGTTCTGGGTCTGCCCAAAGTGGGGAGACTCTTACAGTCCCAGTGATCCAGCTGCCAGCCTGAGCCTGTAGCCCTGCCTCCCTGGGGTCCACAGTCTATAGTCCAAGCTGTGTGACCAGTGACTGAGTAGGAAAGCACACGGTTCTGAGAGGGTTCATCTCAAACACCATGAGTTCTCTAACTAGACTTTAGGAGTCTGGAAAATATCCATCTCAAAAGGAGAAAAGCCAACCCCTTGTTAACAACATGTGAGCTGATTTCCTCCTGAAAGAAGCTGTGACAGAGTTCTTGAGAATAGGTACAGAAGTGAACAGTAGCCAATTAAAAACGGAAAGGGCAGGGGTGCTCCCTGAGTCCGCAGTGGGTGGGAGCCAGCCACCCTCAGATGGTGGTGTCAGGAATGAGCCCAAAGCGGGCAGCAGGTGTGACCCTGGCCATGAGGGGGTCCTGATGTGTGTTTCTGGCCTGCAGAACGTGGGTCACCTGCCTGCCTCCATGTCTGATAGGCAGGAGCCTGAGGGTTCCCCCTCCACCCTGACTGCAAGAGAGGCAGGAAGGAAGTGGGGGCTCCTAAGAAGGGGTCCCCAGCCCGGGGTGGGGGGCGGGCGTTGTCAGAGGCACAGGTGGTCCAGCAGGACAGGAGCTGGTATGTTTCCATGGCAGCAGGTCTCAGGTCACTCCTACAAAACCGACTCTGTGCCTGGGCTTCTATTCATCCCGTTTTTGGAATGACCTTTATTCTGATGTCAAACTCCTACTGTTAGCAAACTCAGGTTCAGCTGCAGGTGGATCAAGAAATTAATACTGAGAGACAAATGTTAGGTAACAGGAAAGATGGTTTTATTGGGGAAACTGCAGTCTTGGGTAGAAGGTGGACTTATGTCCAAAAGACAACTCCTCACTCCCTGGGTTTTGCTTGGAGATCACGTAGGAGAGGGCTATGCCAGGGCAGAGGGTTGCAGGGGCCATGATCAGCGCACGGACATTCTTCCGATTGTGAGGCAACCAGGGGTCAGCATCACCAACCTTCTGGTTCCATCCGGTCTGGGGTCCACATCTTGTGGGCAGCACACAGTTAAGTTCTCCCATCGGGCAGGGGTTTCGGTGTCTGCAAAACAGGTCAAGGGGTGGGGCTCACAATATTGTCTACAGTTCCTGGGAAGATCTAAAGGTCCCTGACTTTGTGCTGCGCTCAGTTTAATGACTAGCCTCTTACTATTTTGTCTCACTTGACTGCTTTCCTTTCTCTCTGTGTTTTCTCATTTCTCTGACCACATTTATTCTTTGGCTAACGTCTTTCTACAGACAAGAGGCAGGTGGATGACATGAGTGGGGAGGTCTGTCCCAGGAAGGCCGAGAGGATCCTGCTTGGCTTCACTACATTTCTCAAGACTCAGTTCGGGGCTGACCTCTTGGGAGACACCCCTGGAAGAGGGCATCCTGCTGCTCTGTCCCATCACGGCCCGCATCCTCCAGGACCTTCCGCCAACACTGCGTAGCCCTGGCTCCTCTGGACGCCCGAGGGGCCTGGCGGGGGAGAGGCTGGGGGGCGGGGACGTACTGGAGCCAGAGCATCTGTCCCCTCCCTCTGCTTTCAAGGGCTCCTCCGCTGTGGCCTCCTAGGCAGGCCTGCGTGGTTCCAGCCTGGCCAGGAGCCCTGGCTAATTTCCCATGACCCCACCATTCATTCCCATTTCGGCAGCTAGTTACTTCCCTCACATGTGTAACAAATTTCCTATATTCAACTTCCTCTCCTGGAAACTCCCAGGGCTTCTGTTTTCCAGATGAGAGCCTGACCCCCACCCACCGCTCAGAGACAGGAGACCTTGGTGGCCAAGGGGACAGGCTGTGGCATCAGGCCGGGTTGGGTCCATGCTGACCCTCTCTGGCTGTGTGACATCGGACAATTTAGTGCTCTGGGTCTCAGTTTCTCCACTAAAAAGTGGGACATAAGAACACCTGGGAGAGATGCTGTGTGACACCACAGAACCCAGTACCTAGCTCAGGATGCCAGTCTGCCTCCGTCATAGTGTGGCTGGAGGGGTATCCTGTGTCAGCGTGGCTGGAGGGGTGTCCTGGGTCACAGTGTGGCCGGGGGGTGTCCTGCTTCATAGTGTGGCCGGAGGGGTGTCCTGACTGGAGGTCTGCAGAGCACCCCAGCAGGGTGGTAGTCATCTCCACAAGGAAGCTGACAGTCAGACAGGAAGGTGTTTGCCCACCACAACCACAGACCTTAAGAGGCAGAACTGGGACTCAAACCTGGGCAGTCTGACTGCACAGCCCAGCGCATGACCACCCCTGTGCTTCCTCCACCCCAAACACCGCCCCTGCCTGGGGAGACACGGTGCCCAGGCGCTGGGGAGGGCCAGGTTAGGGGGGTCTGCAGCTGGGGATGGACGCTGCGCGTTCTCAGCCAGGCAGGGTCCCTCGCTGTGCTTCTCGGCCTCAGGGGCCCTGATGTCTGGGCCCGTGTGAGTTTAGAACCCCTCCCCCGGATGCCGATCCTCTCCTGCAGAACGGACGTGGACCACGTGGGACGCCTCCGTGGCTGCCCCGGGAGCCTCGAGGCTGACAGTGGACGCGGGAAGGAGCGGCCCCGCCGCCGGCAGGGGGCGCTCTCGGAAACTCCCAGTGGGGCTGGACTGGCGCCCCGGCGCTCAGATGCCTGCCTGCTCCGGCCACTTGCATCTGGATTTCCCTTTCTCCTTTCAGGTTCAGAGGTTGCAGGACGTGGAGAAAGTCTGCCTAGCGGTGAGCCAGGGCTCTCGTGGGCCATACGGACCCTGTGCACGGCTTCCACCTCACTGGCCTGCCACACGGGACCACCTGGCTCCAGTCCTGCTGTGGTCCACGCTACTCCTGTGGGCCCATCCAGGGAGCCCACCAGGCCCTGGAAGGGAGTATGAAGCATTCCACCTGCCCCTCAGTCTCCTCCCACCCCAGGGCCCTCACCTGTCCGGGCAGTGCTTGGGCCTGGCCTGCTCTTTCCCTCACTGTCATCGGATTGCTTGCCTGACAGCGCCAATGGGCAGGTAATTTGATTGGCGCCTGGGGAGAAAACAGGGCGGCTTTTGGCATCCACATTTGGCTGCAGGAGAATGTGTTCAGAGAGCTATAGGCAAAGTGTCAGAGCCCAGGGTAGGAGTCTGGGCAGGGTTCTAGGATGCCTAGGGTCTAAACAGGGTCCTGGGAGGGCCCTGGGGGAGCAGGGACGCTGCGGAGCCTAGGGAAGGGGAGTGACCCTGCGCGGCTGCGGTGCAGAGTGCGCGGTGGTGAAGGCAGTGGGGCGGGGGGGAGCGGGTGGGAACTGCCCGCCAGGTCAGGGAGGGTTGGCATGTCGTTCCCGCTGTGATGGGGGGTCTGACATGGCTCCCGGGATCAGATTGTTCCCGGGACCAGAGGACCCTGGGGCAGGCGGGCAGAGTGGCGGCTGCGCGCGGTCCGACCGGCCACCTGGCGGCGCCCGAAGGGGGTGTGCGCGCCGCCCCCGAACGCCCTCTGTCCCGCGGGACTCACCAGGGAAGAACCTTTTGTTCCTGGCCGCCGCGGACGTTTCCCGGTGACGCAGGACGGTAAACAAACTACCCGGAGGGCCCACGACGTCAGGCGCAAACGGCGACCTTGTGGCCGGGCGAGCGCGCGGCGGAGTCCGGGTCGCTGTTCTGCGCGCCCACGGACGAGGCCGCAGCCACCTCCGGGCACTGAGTCCTGCTGGGGACCCCAGGGTCCCTTCCTGGACTGCTGCAGACCGCCGCGAGGGGCGGGGGTGTGGACATCAAAGTCTATGCGGCCTCTGTGCCCACAGGCAAACACCCTCCCCCTCCAACCTGCCCGATGATTTACACCTGGTCGGGAAACCTGCAGCCCTGCCCCAGCCCCGGTTCCACCGGAATCCTCATTTATATTCAGAATCCTGTTTCAGAAACACAGTTTAAATAAACCCCTTCCTCCCCAAACTCTAACCCAAGGTGTTTTTACCCCAACTCTGCTGGGCCCCTTAGTGAAAAGTGAGTGAACTCACTTAGTCCTGTCAAACTCTTTGCGACCCCATGGACTGTAGCTTACCAGGGTCCTCCATCCATGAGATTTTCCAGGCAAGAGTACTGGAATAGGTCGCCATTTCCTTCTCCAGAGGCTCTTTGTGACCCAGGGATCGAACCCAGGTCTGCCACATTGTGGGCAGATGCTTTACCGTGTGAGCACTTCTGAAACCAACAGCATCAAACCTTGGGCTTCCCAGGTGGCTCAGTGGTGAAGAATCCATCTGCCAATGCAGGAGACTCGGTTTCTAACTCTGGGTGGGGAAGATCCCCTGGAGGAGGGCATGGCAACCCACTCCAGTATTCTTGCCTGGAAAATCCCATGAACAGAGAAGCCTGGTGGGCTACAGTCCATGGGGTCCCAAAGGGTCCAACACGACTTAGCAATTAAAACACCACACGACCATCCCTGGTCAGTTATGTGTGTGACAAATATCTCCATTTTCTAAAGACTTTACAGACACGCCTTCCACGTTTTTGTCTTTAATCCTCCTGGAAACTATTTGTGTGTGTCTGTAGTATGTCAGAGGCTCAGTTTCACTCTTCCCCTGTTTGGCTAATGGATTCCTGCCAAACACTGAGGTCTATGATTCCTCTATCTGCACTTGGATCATGGCCACATATGAAGGGTCTGTACATACCCTGTGTCCCGGCTCCGTTTTATTCAGTCAGTCCCCTTGGCATCTGTTTCATTCTGTGTGTGATCACTCATCACTACAGTGGTTCTAAATATCACTTCCCAGTGACAGACGCACAGGCTGCTAGTCAGCGCCTTCCGAGTGCATGTTTTCCTGCATAGATACCCCGGGACACCATGCCCTCCTGCCCTTACGTCGTCTGGCTGATCTCGTGGCCTCCCGGTTAGTCGTCACCTTAGGACTTGCTTTCCTTCTTCCCTGCAGGACAGTGTCTTCTGCACCCTTGCTCTCCTCCCTTGTTTTGGTGGAGTGTTCTTTTAGAGGCTTTCTGAGACCGTCACAGGAGTGAACTTTCGAGAGCTTGCACTTTCACTCACCTGATTGATAGGCTGGCAGGGTACAGAATTCTGCTACTACCACTACTAAGTCGCTTCAGCTGGACTGAAGAACTACTAGCAGTCTACTACCACTAGTAGACGAGTGTGTTCCAAGGTCAGTTATGTTGTTTGGAGGTGATGCTAAGTCCGGTAAAATCAGATTCACAGAAATTATCCTACTAGTCCTACTAGTAGACTACTCTAGAGTTGGACTCTATCCAAAACATAACCTGCAAAATGTCCACTGACAAATGAAAGGTTAAAGAAGATGTCTTACATATAGACAATGGACCATTACTCAGACATGAAAAAGAACCACTGAAATTATGAAATTATGCCACTGGTTGCTAGGAAGATGGACCTTCCATCTTCCTAGGATCATACACTAAGTGAAATCAGCCAGACTGAGGAAGACAATAGCCTTTGATGTCCCTTGTGGGAAAAAGTTTAAAAGAGATACAAAGAAACTAAGTTACAACCAAAAGAGAGACTCTGAGAGTTCAATCATAGAGGGTTCCAGTTAAAAAATAGGTCAGGGATGAATTCAGAGGTAGGGACTTACATATATACAGAAATCTGTAGGTGTGATGCAATGGCAAGCCACTCCAGTACTATTGCCTAGAAAATCCCATGGATGGAGGAGCCTGGTAGGCTGCAGTCCGTGGGGTCGCTAAGGGTCAGACACGACTAAGCGACTTCACTTTCACTTTTCACTTTCACACGTTGGAGAAGGAAATGGCAACCCACTCCAGTGTTCTTGCTTGGAGAATCCCAGGGATGGGGGAGCCTGGTGGGCTTCCGTCTATGGGGTCACACAGAGTCGGACACGACTGAAGTGACTTAGCAGCAGCAGCAGCAGTAGGTGTGATAGGTAATCCTAAAGGATTCTCTCATTTCTTCCTCCATATATACACAGAAATCCGTAGGTGTCATAGATGCTCAAGAAGGACCTGGTGTTCAGCAAGTGGAACTTTGCTTGAATTTCAGCAATAATCTCTATGGCAAAAGAATCCGAAAGGAGCAGATCCACTGTATACGTCTGTCATAACTGAAGCAGGCACTGGAACACTAGGCAAGCACAAAACTGCACACCGGCTGCACTCCGATACAGCGTCAGCACGAGAGCAAAGGAACCAACAGAAAAAATCAACGCCTAATTCATTCCCTGGGACCTCCCTGATTTGGGCTGCTATCCCATCCCTGGAGCCTGAGCAGACTTGTGTCTCATGTTTGGACTGGGGTGGGGTCGAGAATACAGCCAAAATATTTTTAAAAAGATGGGTAACCTTGTGATTTTGACCATGTAAGGTACAATAGCCCAGACTGGGAATCAAACAATTGTAGAAGCACAGCTGAATTGATACAGACTATGGGGTACATGAGAGATCATTCCGAGTGAAGTAAGGGACACGGGATGAGACATGTATCAGTGTCATATGACATCACCTCTAGGGGTTCTCTAAGGATGGATACAGTTGAACCTCTTGCCCAGGGACAGAGGCTCACAGACTTAGAAAAAAAACTTCTAATCACCAAGATATAAAGATGTGGAACATGGAGAAATGAGTTCCTTCAGACTAATATATGCACACTACTATTTATAAAATAAATGACCAGGACCCACTGTATAACACAAGGATGCTTACTCCATACTCTGTAATAACCTATATGGAAAAAAAAAGCTCAGAATTTATTAATAGAAGTGAAACTAGTTGTGGTAGAAGGAAAAAGAGCCACCCATAAGACTATAATTCATCTATATACTCCAGTTCAAATGATGAGATAAACACAGCAAAAGCAAAAAGAAATGCTGACTCTCTTCCCCTCAGGACACAGTGACCTGGGCTGGTGTCACATCCTGGGGTCTGGTTGGCTTGGGTCCCAAGTCTGGAGGGTCCTGGGGCTGGGGGAGCTGGGGGCATGTGGCAGGCAGTGTGCCTGCATAGTGGACCTGGAATGCCTGTTGCCCTCCAAACACAGGCAGGATATTTTAAGGGATTGGAATTAACATATACATGTTCAGTTCAGATCAGTTCAGTGCTCAGTCGTGTCCGACTCTTTACAACCCCATGGACTGCAGCACACCAGGCTTCCCTGTCCATCACCAACTCCTGGAGCTTACTCAGACTCATGTCCATCGAGTCCGTGATGCCATCCAACCATCTCATCCTCTGTCCTCCCCTTCTCCTCCCACTTTCAATCTTTCCCAGCATCAGGGTCTTTTCCAATGAGTCAGTTCTTCACATCAGGTATTGGAGTTTCAGATTTAGCATCAGTCCTTCCAATGAATATTCAGGAGTGATTTCCTTTAGGATGGACTGGTTGGATGCCTCTGGGATCACTGCGTTAGTTCCTTACGCACCTCAGCTGTCTGGGGCCAACCCTGTTTCCTTGTCCACCTTGCTTCTTGCATTCCCCCAGCTCCTCAACAGTCACCGTAGGGGAGGCAGCATCTACTGGATCTCAGCTTGGGGAGCCCTCATCACATTTGGAGGCCAGAAATCGCTGATGGCTGTGACATGTCTTGTTTATTAATATGGCAGGAGATATTTTCATTTCACAAAGTAAAAAACACCTGCTCTCCTAAGGCATGGAGAAATGCCTAGGGGTAGTCATCGGAAAAAGAATTCAAAACAAGGCAGGTATTAATGAAGCCAATTTCAAGAAGTAAGTTTAACTTACATCCTTTAAAATAATCACAACAAAAGATGTCAACATCACTATTCAGTTCAGTTCAGTTCAGTCGCTCAGTCGTGTCCGACTCTTTGCGACCCCATGAATCACAGCACTACAGGCCTCCCTGTCCATCACAAACTCCCAGAGTTCACTCAAACTCGTGTCCATCGAATTGGTGATGCCATCCAGCCATCTCATTCTCTGTCGTCCCCTTCTCCTCCTGCCCCCAATCCCTCCCAGCATCAGTCTTTTCCAGTGAGTCAACTCTGCATGAGGTGGCCAAAGTATTGGAGTTTCAGCTTCAGCATCAGTCCTTCCAATGAACACCCAGGATTGATCTTCTTTAGAATGGACTGGTTGGATCTCCTTGCAGTCCAAGGGACTCTCAAGAGCCTTCTCCAGCACCACAGTTCAAAAGCATCAATTCTTCGGCGATCAGCCTTCTTCACAGTCCAACTCTCACATCCATACACGACTACTGGAAAAACCATAGCCTTGACTAGATGGACCTTTGTTGTCAAAGTAATGTCTCTGCTTTTTAATATGCTATCTAGGTTGGTCATAACTTTCCTTCCAAGGAGTAAGCGTCTTTTAATTTCATGGCTGCAATCAGCATCCGCAGTGATTTTGGAGCCCAAAAAATAAAGTCTGACACAGTTTCCACTGTTTCCCCATCTATTTCCCATGAAGTGATGGGACCAGATGCCATGATCTTAGTTTTCTGAATGTTGAGCTTCAAGCCAGCTTTTTCACTCTCCTCTTTCAGAAACACAAATCTAAAGTACAGTGAGATATCGAAGGAGGAAAGGGAACAGGCTCCATCTTGAAAGCAAGACTCCATCTTGGGCCCAACTGTGGACTTTGAGCTATATGCCCTGTATCTATGGAAACGACATACAAACTGGAAAATCAGACCCCCTGAATGGAAGAGCCCCAGGGCTCATACCTAGACTCTCCATCGCCTAAGAGAATACCCTAATTATCTGTGTAACCGAATAGAATCATACATTCTATTATGCTTACTGGGGCATGACCACAGGCCTATTGATAATTGTCCACTGCTAACTACCTAGGCTTAAGGCATATGAATCACAGGTTAACTTTGGTTGTATCTTTCTCTCCCTTTGTTCAGACTATTTCAGAGAATTTGGGGAGGTGGGTTTGGGCACGTACACTTAGGGTATGTAAGGTTTTCACAAAAACTGGTCGGGGTCCTTGGCTAGGAGGAGACTGTGCCTTGGGCCCGCCGGTGTCATAAACGGCACTCCACTGTCTGCATTGTCCTTCTGAGTGAGTTTGTTTCCCGGAACGCGTGGCTACAACAGTATCACATCACACCAGTCAGAATGGCCATGGCCAAACACTCTAAAAGCAGTAACTGCTGGAGAGGGTGTGGAGACAAGGGAACACTCCTCCACTGATGCTTGGGATGTAAATTGGTAACAGTCACTATGGAGGACATTGTGAAGCTTCCTTCAGCCATGAAAATGAACATGAGGTTAGAATACTCTCTAACACCATACACAAAAATAAACTACAAACAGATTAAAAAATCTAATTGTAAGGGTGGATACTATGAAATTCTTGAGAAAAATATAAACAGGACACAATTTGACATAAATGCAGCAAGTTCTTTGTGGATCCACCTCTTAGAATAATGGAACATAAACCTCAAATCAGAAAATGGGACCGAATTAACCTTAAATGCTTTTGCATACCAAAAGGATACCCTCAAGTAAAGACAAGGACAGCCCTCAGAGTAAGTAGAAATAATTTGCAAAGGAAGAGACCCACAAGGAATTCATCTCCAAAACATACAAACAGCTCATGCAGCTGTCTCAATGTCAAAAATACATACAAACCAAGACAAAAACAAAAAAGGGCCAAAGACTGAAATGGATATTTCTCTCAGGAAAGTCTACAGATAGCAGATAAGCACATGAAAAGATGCTCAGCGTCACTAATGACTGCTGCTGCTGCTAAGTCGCTTCAGTCGTGTCCGACTCTGCGACCCCATAGACAGCAGCCGACCAGGCTCCGCCGTCCCTGGGATTCTCCAGGCAAGAACACTGGAGTGGGTTACCATTTCCTTCTCCAATGTGTGAAAGTGAAAAGTGAAAGTGAAGTCGCTCAGTCGTGTCCATTAGTAGCAACCCCATGGACTACGCCCACCAGGCTCCTCTGTCCGTGCGATTTTCTAGGCAAGAGTACTGGAGTGGCTTGCCATTGCCTTCTCCGCACTAATGACTAGAGACAGGTAAATCAAAGTCCAATGAGGCAAGCACTCACATTCATCAGAGTGGCCACCTCAGAGCATCTCAAAGAATAAATGCCAGAGAGGATGCGGAGAGAAAGGAACGTCCTGCACTGTTTGCAAAGTACTTAGGCGAATGTGTGGAGGGTCACTTAAAAATAGCATACAATTGTTGCTGGCCAAAATCTTGGCTTTCTTTGAATAAAATATTACGGAGACAGAGCTTGGAGGATTTAGAAAGGTGACTTCAATTCTCCGCGAATGGAGGGGGGAACACAGCAGCCCCCCATGAGGAGTCTGGGGCTTATATAAGGCAAGAGTGCTCAGTGAGGGGCCGGTGATGAGGACAAACGTGTCAGAATCTCCCCCAGAACAGCCACAGGCTGGCGTCAGTGACCCAGGAATGGAGTCTGGCAGTTTGGGGCTCTGCAGCCTTCTTTCAGATGTGTAACCACAAGGGGCAGGGCGTGGTTAGGGCAAGCAAAGGACTTGAGGTGTGAAGTGCAGCTCCTGCAGAGTGAGGGGAAGGAAAAGTAAACTAAGTTACAGACATGCAGAGTTAGGAGCGGCCAAACTAAAAAACAAACTAGGAATGCTCAGGCCTGCTCACTCTGCCCTTTATCTTCTTTGTTTTCAGGAAAGAAAAGAAAAAAACTCACTCCTTTTTTTTTTTCTTTTCACTCCAAAAATTCCCCGTCATTTTATTTCTTCCATATCAACGGAGAAAGGGAAATAGGTGTCATCCTTGCTCCTGTCTGGCTGAGGACAAAACCTCAGTTTTGCTCTGTTTGACAATCACCAGCTGTTCAGCCCGGGGCCCATCTTTCTCCTACTTCAAATTTTCCTTGAGAGATGTGAACCCCAAGAAATCTTCCCTGGGGTGAAGGGGGATCAGATGGTCAATCTTTCGTTACTTCTTCAATGCTGACATGGGACTCACAGACCCTATCTAAACAGGATCATAGAGCTTTTAAATTTATTGTTCAAAATTTCTATATTCTTGCTATTTTTTGGTCAGTATTTAAGACTCTAAGATAGCAATAGCTAAAAGTGTTAAAGTTTCATATATAACATATATAATGCAAAATTCTCAATATAAAAATTCTATATATAACATCAGCATATTTTAGTTCTGTCAGTTTTTGTTTTTATTTTAAAGCTGTGCTTTAGATGTGTACAAATTTAAAATCTCTATATCATTTTGGTGAAAAGACACATGAGATAGTAATTCTTTTTTTCTAATGCTTTAAAGATAATTTTTGTTATCAATAATACTATGCAAAATTGTATATTTGAAATTGTTGGTTATAGAGACAAATTGACAGCAACAAAAACGTTTAACAATAAAACATTGATATACAAAGGATAATATATTTCATATTTGAAACACTATGTGATTAAATAAAATAATATTACATATTATAAACTTCATAAAGAAAAATGAAAAGTAGAAAATAACTTGCACTGTATTGATACTATTTTTGTACGCCCTAGATACATATGTGAATGTATGTAAAGCAAATAGCCTGATATTATCCACCAAGAATGTCATATTGGCTACTTTGAGGTAAAGGAATTACAAACAGTTTCTTTTGTTTGTTTGTTTTTTAATTTTAACTGGAGGCTAATTACATTATTGTATTGGTTTTGCCATACATTGACATGAATCTGCCCCGGGTGTACATGTGTTCCCCATCTTGAACCCCCTCCCACCTCCCTCCCCATCCCATCCCTCTGGTTCATCCCCGTGCATCAGCCCCGAGCATCCTGTATCATGCATCGAACCTGGACTGGCAATTCATTTCACATATGATAATATACATGTTTCAATGCCATTCTCCCAAATCATCCCACCCTCGCCCTCTCCCACAGAGTCCAAAAGACTGTTCTATACATCTGTGTCTCTTTTGCTGTCTGGTATACAGGGTTATCATTACCATCTTTCTAAATTCCATATATATGCGTTCGTATACTGTATTGGTGTTTTTCTTTCTGGCTTACTTCACTCTGTATAATAGGCTCCAGTTTCATTCACCTCATTAAACTTGTTCAAATGTATTCTTTTTAATTGATGAGTAATACTCCATTGTGTAAATGTATCATAGCTTTCTTATCCATTCATCTGCAGATGGACATCTAGGTTGCTTCCATGTCCTGGCTATTATAAAAAATGATGCGATGAACATTGGAGCACATGTGTCTCTTTCAATTCTGGTTTCCTCACTGTGTATGCCCAGGAGTGGGATTGTTGATTCCTTAAAAAACTGGAAATAGAATTGCCATGCGACCCAGCAATCCTACTCCTGGGCATACACACCAAGGAAACAGTTTCTAATATATTTTTCTTTTTTAAAAATATATTTCCATGGCAGAAGCTAATTTCTTTTGAATAATGAACATGTTGCTTTCATTAATAGAAATACAATATAGCTTTTTATTTGACAGAAACAAGGCCTCCTCCCTTATTCTATAGCTTTTTGTAGCTGGAGAAAAAGGAATTTTAAGCTAGAGAAACTCTTGTTTGTAAAAATACTATATTTTAAAAAGTGTCCATGATGCTTTCTTTTATGGGGGCAATTTTTTTTAAAAGAATAAAGTGACTACTCTGTTATATAAACTTTAATTTCTAAAACACAAATATCTGGGGAGAATAAGAACCTTGTATTCATTTTTTCAGCAACAAAAGTAATGATAAACTCAGAAAGGAATGTGAAATAATGACTTTTAGAGATCCTATTTCAAGCTGTTATATTTCAGAAAGGCAGAGTGAAGGACAGAATTTTGGAAATTCAAATGCAAGAGTTCTTTTGAACCATGAATCTAGGGAAATCCCCTCAAATTTGAACAGCTAAATGAGAATGCTTTCTGTAGAAAGTATTATTTTGTTAGTATCCTCTTCAGAGGTTAGAAGATGAGCAGCAACACGATGAAGCTGTCACTTGGTGGAGCTAGAATACTATGAAATTCCAATACACTCTTTCAGCTGAATTCTTGGAAAAAATGGTTTAATGGCAAAATTTGAGACTAATGCCGCCAGTTTCCAAATATTGGAATATGTAGCCTCTGGGAAAGCCTGTTTTCATGGTTCTTTATTATTGTGCCAGAGTTTAAGTAAATGTCAGATTTATTGGGCACGAATGTCTTTTGCCTGTTGCAGTTACTGCATTATAGTCTTTTTTCCACAATAAACATTAAAAAATTAAAGTATAGTTAACTTCAGGTATACAGCAACGTGATTCAGTTTTACATCAGTTCAGTTCAGTTCCGTTCAGTCGCTCAGTTGTGTCCGACTCTTTGCGACCCCATGAATCACAGCACGCCAGGCCTCCCTGTCCATCACCAACTCCCGGAGTTCACTCAAACTCATGTCCATCGAGTTGGTGATGCCATCCAGCCAGTTTTACATACATACATGTAAATTCTTTTTCAGATAAATAAACAACAGGGACTTACTATATAGCACAAGGAATTATATTCATCATTATCTTTTTTTCTTTTTCTATTGTCTATCATATGAGATCTTAGTTCCCCAAACAGGGATTGAACCTGTGTGCCCTGAAGCATGAGTCTTACCCACTGGACCACCAGGGAAGTCCTAGTATAGTCTTTTTATCAAGCTGAATTCAACACTGTAACTTCTTCCACTCCAGGGTTCTGATAAACGGGTATATTATCTATTGATTGGATGATGTCTAAGCTCATTTTGTATGGCACCTAAAAGTCCATGATTATTTATTATTGCTGTGTCAGTTACTGTAGGATCAAAATGGGCTTTTAAGCGGCTTATGATGCTGAGAGCAAAATGCTGAATGGATGCTACACAAGAGTTTGTTGGCAGGTACCAGCCTTGGGGACTCCCTGGGCAGATGGGTATTTTATTGACCAACACTTTGAAGGTAGCATTTTCAGGTGGCCACTAATAAAGGCACTGCAGATGTGGGAAATCCTTCCCAGGAGTAAACTGACCTCTTTTGGAAAACTCTGTATCACAGCCTTTCTTACTTTGATCTTCCCTGAATTGAAAATCAAAGACAGATTTTATATTTATATTTATGTATGCATAGGTCAGTTTTATGCTTTTATCAAGGTTATGTTTTGCCAACCTTTCCTCTCAGGCAGTGGATACATTCCAAAAGAATTGATTCTAAAATAAGACCAGTATCTTTCATACTTGCGATGTCTTAGGTAAGATAAAACCATTGCATATTTTGACTCTTTGAATGGGATGATGAAATTTATGCACATGTGGATGATTATGACATGTCAAAAAGAATAATCAAGGGTTGTTTTAACAATTTCTTAATTTTCCTTTGTTATGATCCTCTCATATCTGTATTTTTTTTTTCTTTTTTTCATAGAAGATTTGTTATTTCTTTTTTGTTTTTTGCAGTGGGAAGATTTCATTTGACTCTGTAGGTGACCCTTTCTGGGAGAAGCATGAAAATAGGATAATTAGCCTTCTATTATTGTTAGGCAAGGTCCAGGTTTTGTGGGACTTGACACTGAAGCCCCTATACAGTTTAGCACTCTTTTTATATAAAAGGATACACCATTACAAATGCTGAATTAGGTATGAAAGTCCACATTTATTTAAAATTGAAAATGTAGAAAAGCTGAGAATAAACCCCTAAAACATCACAAGATCTAGAGAAATAATATTTTTGCTAATTAACTGCCAAGACACTTGTGTAATAACTTCCTGCAGACTGTCTTCTGACTCCAAATATTTGCAAGTTTGTTCCTTTTCTACTCTCCAGTCCTGGATACCATACCCACATTCATATCCCTGTATGACTTCTGTCTCTCATCTTAGCAAACTCATGCTGGATAACTCACTACGGTGGGCAGACAGAGCATTTGGATTTCATTTGTATATCAGGATAATACGATCCAATAATAACTGCGCAGAGGAGTGACTAAAGGCCACATAAATAACTCCCACTAAACTCAGACTAAATGCATCTTCCATGAAACTCAAAATAAATGTATCTCCAGCTCAACACTCCAGGCGTTCTGGCATGGTCTGAGGCAAATGAGAAGCACGTAATGTAAACTTTATTAGCTCCACAGTAATTCTAGCTTTAGTTAAGTTACCCAATCATAATGCACCTCAAGTGGCTAAAACCGTCATTGTCTTTAGGGTGATTAAAAATCCGGAGACCGCTAATGCTAACGAGACAATCAAGGGACAGGAAGTTGGGGTAAAAATATTTTTAAAAATCCTTGTGTAAATGAGAACGTGCACATAGAGGTGTTGACTTCAATATGCTGTTTTTTAAGAATTTCTTGTTGGCTTTAATCAAGGCTGCTGAAGGCAATAAGGGCACTAGGATTTTCTTTTTCTTTTTTTATTGGAGTATAGTTGCTTGACACTGCTACGTCAGTTTTTTGCTGTACAGCAAAGCGAATCAGCCACATGTATACATACATCCCCTCTTCCTTGTATGTCCTTTGCGCTTAGACCACCACAGAGCATTGCGTAGAGTTCCCTGCACCACTCGGCAGGTTCTCGTGAGTCATCTGTTCTGCGCGTAGCAGTGTGTATAGGTCAATCCCAACATCCCAATCCACCCCTGTCCCCTCTTCCCTCCTTGGTGTCTATATGTTTGTTCTCTACTTCTGTTTCTCTGTTTCTGCTTTGCAAATGAGTTCATCTATACCATTTTTTCTAGATTCTACATGTATGTAGTAATAGACTGTATTTGTTTTACTCTTTCTGAAAAAATTCACTCTGTATAACAGACTCTGGGTTCTTCCATGCCTCTGCAAATGGCATTTCATTCTTTTTTATAGCAGAGTGATGTTCCATTGTATATCTGTATATCTTCTTTATCCATTCCAGAGCTTTGGTTCTTACTTATTTTTCTGATTCACTGTCATTTGTTCAATATACTATTAGAAAGTATCATTTAAAATTTTGTTTAAAAGGCACGGATACTTTCTTATTATTTAATTTGTATTCCTAACCCATCAGAAAGTTCTGCAACTCCAATAGAGAGATTCATCAGTTATTTTACAAAGCTTATCCATCCACATTGTTGAAAGACCCTCCCTTTTAGTAATCCAATAAAAATAACTCAGACTAAAACCAGCACAGCTTTGTATCAAATACGAAATTGTGTTTGGCTTGATGCTGTAAGAAAAGCATCTCTTTCTTCCTTAGCAGATGACTGTACGGGTCCACCTTTTGTTGAAATAAAGCCATAGTAATCTTAATAGTCAATGCTTATCAAGTGCTGGCGATGAGCCAGGCACTTAGCTAACTGCTTTACATGTGTTCCGTGTTTAATCATCCAGACAGATCTCTGAAGTAGCTACTACTTTACAGATGAGGAGACTGAAGTTTAGAGAGTTTAGAAGACAAGTCTAGATGTGTGCAGTGTAAGTGGCAAGCCTGGTGTCTGAACACAGGCTTTATTTTTTAAAATACTTTTATTTTATTTGTTCTATTTCTGGCTCTTCTGGGTCTTTGGTGCTATGTGGGCTCTATCTCTAGTTGCATCCAGCAAGGGCTACTCTCTGCTTGCTGTTTGCAGGCTTCTCATTGTGGCGGCTTCTTTCATTGCACAGGCTCGAGGGCACTTGGGCTTCAGTATTTGCAGCATGTGACTCAGTAGTTGCGACTTTTGGGCTCCAGAGCACAGGCTCAGCAGTTGTGGGACATGGCTTAGTTGCTCAGAGGCACATGGGATTGTCTGGAGTCAGGGATGGAACAATGTCTCCTGCGTTGGCAGGTGGATTCTTTCCTACTGAGCCACCAGGAAAGCCCTGACAATGTAGACTTCAAAAAAAAACCTACCTTGCAATATTGTTTCAGAAGCAATGAAGAAGTAGCAGGGGGGTTCACAAAACTTGCAGATAGCCCTTGAATGACCACAACTTTGGAAAGGGAGAAGGTCTAAATTTAAGAGAGGGAAAAGCCAGTAGAAGTCCAGCACTAGAGTCAAACCGTGCAACTTTGTATTAATATCTTGGCCCCAACACTTACTAGCGGGTTTACTCCTGGCAAGTTACTTAAACTTTCTGGACTCCACTTTCCCATTCTGTCAAAAGAAGTTAATATGAATAAGGTGTGAAGATTTAATGCAGTGATACAAAGATTTTAAACCAGCACCTGGAATAGTAACCCTAAAAAAGTTGTAAGTCATTACTGTCCATTAATATTTAAGATTATTTGTCCTTTGAAATAGAGTATGTGGTGTGAGTGATGCTAAGGAAACAGTATAAAATGATTTCTCTATCTTTCCTAGTTTTGTATTATGTGTTTTATTTGGTTAAGGACTCTGTAGGTATATTAGAGAGTGCATTTATATAATATTTATAGCAATATTATAATATTGATGTAAAAATGTATTCTAGTTTAAAAAAAAATGAAAACATTTCCCAGGAAAATAAAATTCTAAAAGTTTGTACTTTATTTATAAGTTTACTTATACTTCATGTTGATTTAAAAAAAATATTGCCACTATGTAAAAGAATTTCTGGTCCAGGTATGTTTCAGTGGATGTTATGACTTTTCAAAGCTTAATCTACTATTTATGTTATAAAATTATTAATATCTTGTATCTCAGCAGAAACTGTAATATAACATAATGAGAAAAGTTGCATCTCTGATCCTGATACTCTTAATAAACACATTATTCATTTTTATTCAATTTAACTGCAAATAGCTATATTGAAAACAGTGCCAGAGGATACATTTCTATTTTAGGGTGACAGGAAAATAACTCCTGAAGAGTCTCATAAGCGAGAAACAAAATATAAATTGTATAGTGGATAGAAGAACATGAAAGATTCTGATATCTATGAATAACTGTATTTCCCAGAGGAGTAACCATTAATGGCTTTAATTACGTTATAACTGCTCACAGAGCGAGCTCTTGCATGGGATAAAAATACCTGACAATGTATTACACTGTGCTTTCCTGTCAGTAACCTAGGATGGGTTAATGTGCATGCCATTTAAAGGCGGGCACTCCTAAATGTAAACTAAGCCCTTAATCAGTGCCAACATGATGAAAAGCCACTCTTATAATTAGGTCAAATTCAATTCCATCCTGTCCGTTTTGCATCACACTGAGGTTTAAGACAGGATTGTTTCTACCGAAGACTCCAGAAGTGTCTCCCTTAGGAATATTTCTTACTTCACAAATGGTATAAAAATAAACAGATGAGAATATTTTTCTTTCTTGGAAATTTCTTTCAACTGTATTGTTCCCATTATTTACTTGGAGAAACTCTCTGGACATAATCTGGTTTGCGGTTTGATGTAGGGATTTTCTTTTATTTCTTGGTCACAGTATTGGAATCTGTATTTATCCCATCACCACTGATCCAGGAGACTCTGTTAATAGATGTGTTATGGGACTTCACTGGTGATCCGGTGGTTAAGACTGCATGCTCCGAAGGTGGGGACCTGAACTTGATCACAGGTAGTGGAACTAAAATCCCACATGCCCTACATGGTGCGGCCACAAAAAAAAAAGGATGCGTTTTGCAGTTTCCTTGCGTGCGTGTTTGCCTCCCAGTCGTGTTTGATTCTTTGTGACCCCATGAACTGTAGTCCTCCAGGCTCCTCTGTCCACGGGATTCTCCAGGCAGAGATACTGGAGTGGGCTGCCTTTCCCTTTTCCAGGGAATCTTCCTGATGCTGGGATGGAACCCGGGTCTCCTGCACTGCAGGCAGATTCTTCTGAGCCACAGTTTCCTTAGGTAATAATCACGATGACTCAGAATAATTAAAATGACTCAGTAGTAGGCTAAAAATTTCATCAAGGATTTTCAGGTCTCATTGGAAAAAAAATTACTCACGTGTTAAATGACTAAGTTCTCTATGATTTCTTAATTTATTTTGTTTTTAATAGTTTTAGAGAAGAGGCATCTTAGTTGGGCAAATCTAGCCCTCATAGGACTTTCAGGATTATGATGTTTTTATATCCATCTAGTCATCTGAGCTCAGGCTAAACAGTTTGCATAATGGATTTTACTGAGATTTTGTAATGAGTCCATCTGTCATCAGACTCACTGTATTTCATTGTGTTGATTAAAATTTCCTGTGATACCTTTCAGAGTCCATTAAGCTCTTCCAAAGCCATACATTTCATCTTTGACACAAATCAGTCAGGTAATATAAATCAGTGAAGCAGGTGAGGGGCACAGTGGTGACCTAGAGGTTTGTCCTCTGTTCAGTGGGAACAACTGATAGACGTGTAGGGTGTGGTAGCCACTGAAAGCAGACATGATGACTGAAAAGATGCTAAAAATCTGTTTGTTAGATTTTGACTGTAACTTTGATCTTTTTAAAAAATTTATTGAAATATCATTGATGTATAATGTATTAGTTTCAGGTATGTTGTGCTGTGCTCAGGTGCTTCAGTCATGTCCGACTCTTTGTGACCCCATGGACTGCCGAGCCAGGCTGTCCATGGGATTCTCCAGGCAAGAGTACTGAGTGAGTTGCCATCCCCTCCTCCAGGGGATCTTACTGACTCAGAGATCGAACCTGCATTTCCCGAGTCTTCTGCATTATAGGCAGATTCTTTACCTGTTGAGCCACTGAGGAAGCCCCCAGTTTCAGGTATATATACCTGAATATATATATATATATATTTTAGATTTTTTCCAAATCTGTTTTTTAATGTTTTTTTAATGTAAACTCAGTTTTTTTTAATGTTTTTTTAAATGTAAACTCAGACAATTAAATGGAAGCAACTAATTCAAATAAAAATATAAGAAACCAAAGACGCCAATGCCCGCTAGCCTTCTATGACATCATATAAGGAATTTGAAAAAAAAATCTGTCAGTCTCTCCACTGCAAAACAACTAGCCAAATTAGCATATTGTTCCAGTCTCATATTCTGCTATGCATTTCACTTGCAGTTATTTTCTAAAATTAACGCAACTGTAGTTTAGCTGCATATGTTTTTATACAACAGTATACAGTATAGCACAGCAGTGAAAATGTGCCATAGTCAGAGGAAAGATAAGTGAGAAATTTATCCCGTTAATGATGATATGCCTCTCCTGTTTATTTAAACCTTTCGGCGTCTGTGCTGCTGGGGAGATTAAGGAACAGATGGGGGAGTTGTGATATCACAGCACAGAATTTCAGTGCCAATGCTGCGTCTAACTCCAGGTGCCCCTTGGCAAAAACAGTCAACCTGTGTTATAGGATCTGGTTTTGAAAAGCCACTCAAAACAATAAAGACAACTTGCAAACATAAAATGGTGCTTAAAAGTTTTTAAATTGTAGAGGATTCAGTTCTGGATGAAACAACTGCTTCATAAAAATAATTTTGTGTATAGTTAATATGGATCATTACAGGGAAAGGCAGAAACAGTCATCAGTTCAGTTCAGTTCAGTTGCTCAATCATGTCCAGCTCTTTGTGACCCCATGGACACACCAGGCACACCAGGCCTCCCTGTCCATCACCAATTCCCAGAGCTTGCTCAAACTCATGTCCATTGAGTCGGTGATCCCATCCAACCATCTCATCCTCAATAGTTCTCTTTTCCTCCTGCCTTCAATCTTTCCCAGCATCAGGGTCTTTTCCAATGAGTCAGTTCTTCCCATCAAAGTATTGGAGTTTCAGCTTCAACATCATTCCTTCTAATGAATATTCAGGACTGATTTCCTTTAGGATTGACTGGTTGGATCTCCTTGCTGTCCAAGGGACTCTCATGAATCTTCTCCAGCGCCACAGTTCAAAAGCATCAGTTCTTATAAGACATGTGAAAACCTATCTCCATTGATGAAATTCTGCATTACTGCACTGTGAATGCAGATTTAAGAGTGCAAAGAAAAGAATATAGAGGTCAGAGTGAAGCACACAATTGAGAACAAACTGGCAAGCAGTAGAATTAAATGAGGAACAGACTCACTTAGGGTGACAGTGGAAGATACTGGCCGAAGGTTAGCAAGATACTTTTTAGTAATTTCCAGTGTTAAGAGGTAAATTGTTTAACAAAAGCAATGATCACCTTTTAAATCAATAATGTCTACCTGAAACTTAGTGATTGAGCAATATTAATTTTGCAACATGTGGCCTTGGAATAAAGGTTTTCTCCCCCCTCCTGTGAGATCAAATATAAATTAAGCACAAGATGCAACTTGGTTAGCTTGGCAGTAGGTAAACATGGCCTTGGCTAGCTTGGCAGTGGGTAAGCATGGCCTTGAAAGGCTTGCCTGTCTGCTCTGGGCATGAACCCAGCTCTGCTTCACACTAGGTAAGTTGGGAAAATATTTCACTTTTCCAGCCCTCCATTTCCTTAACTACAAGTGGAGGCAACAATGTTATTTATATCATGGGATCCTTGACCTGTTTATAGAAAAGAGTCTATGTTTCCATGTATACAACAGCACCAGGCACACAACAAAGGCTAAGTGGTGACTGCAATTACTAACACAAAGCAGTGTCCCTGCCAGTCCAGATCTGTTCTAAGTACAGTGGGAGGAAGCTGATGTTAATTGACTCCCTCAATAAGCACTCAATAAGCAATAAGAGAAGCAAGGTACAGAATTGACACACTATTGGAACACACGAGTCAGACATGACTGAAGCAACTTACAGCACAGAACATCAGTGGTATATGTACTACTTAGCAAGGAAAAGAAAGCTGGATGTGTGTCCTAGTATTTTAAATAATAAAGAGGATTCAAAGAATCACTAAAAGGAGGCTTCCATTTCTGTTTGCAGTGACTGAAAAGAACAATTTGAAATGCACTTATGCTGCATGAGGAGACACCTGCAGCACAACTGGAGCCTCGTGTGACACCCTGAGATAAAACTGTGCGACGGTTTTGAGAATCTTTCTCTGAAGAGTTTGTAGTTTACGTCTCATGCGGGTTGTAGACCCTGAGCATTGGGACTGTTAGCATGAGGTTAATAATTCCACCAGTATTTTATTTTTGTCTAACGGCAAAAATGTAATATCTTCAATATAAAATGTGAATAAGAATAGAGATGCTATTGGGCTTCCCTCTGCCTCAGATGGTAAAGAATCCGCCTGCAATGCAGAAAACCAGGGTTCGATCCCTGGGTTGGGAAGATCCCCAGGAAAAGGGAATGGCTACCCACTCTAGTACTCTTGCCTGGAGAATCCCATGGATAGAGGAGCCTGGCAGGCTGCAGTCCTTGGGGTAGCAAAGAGTCGGACATGACTGAGCGACTAACTCTTTCAAAGAAAGATATGCTGTTAAAAATAGCTTGCAGATTAAAATGAGCAATTAGCAGTAGCACTTTTCACTTAAAATAATATGAGCAATCATGGCCTCCTTCAGACTTTTAAGCTTTAGTCTTTCTGGGAACATAAAGAAACAGAGCCCACTTGGTAGTAGTGAGGTTAACAATTCACAGAGTATGGCTTGAATAACTAAATGCTTTCAACCTGGGGGTTGAAAAAGTAGTTTCTGGGACAAAGATTAGAAGTTCCCATAAGTGAATCTGGCTAACAATTTATGATAGAAATGTGTAGTGACAGACTACAGAGTCTGAAATATAACTTGGAAACAAATTCCAGGTGCAAAGCAATTTGAGATTCACAGCTGAACATTTGTGAAATCTCCAAAGAGCATACTTTATGGCAGAATCAAGAGAAATGACTGTACTGACAAACGTCTTTTTATTTTCCTGGGAGTAAACGTCTCATCAGGAACTTCCGTGGATCCAGAGGGCAAGACCACATCAAGAGTGGTTGGCATGCTTTGCCCAGTGATGTGTTTTATTATTCCGAATAGCTATGGGAGAAAGGAGGGATATTGGATCCTAAGGACATCTTAAACACACAAAAGATATATTAGATATGGCAACACAGCTGAACTCAAGAGCATTTTGGCAAACTGAAAGTGGCAGACAAGTGATAGACCTGGCCACACGTGTAAAAATCTAAGAAATGAAATGGGTAAAATTCAATCGTGCAACTGGTTGAAGAAAACCTGAAAAAAAACAATGTGGGTTGGTCAACACTTAGTGAAGCACCCGTTACTGGGGATTGAGGGGAGGCAGAGGAGTCGGCCTATGGGGGGAGCAGAGGCCAGTGTCACCTGTGGGTGGGGGCAACGTCACTGGCCTAGTCGTCTGGGGGGCTATCTGCTCCAGTGAGATGGAGTTGCCAAGCCAGTTGACTTCCTGTGAGCCAGCTAATGCTGTTTCAGACAGGAGGAACTGTTCTTTCTGTCATGGAAATGTTGAAAAATACTGAAACTTTTGGAGCGAATCTGTATGTGCTTAAAACCGAACACAAGCTATTGCCTCTTTTCTGACCCCATTATACATGGTCCAAGGACCGTCTTCACGTGCCCTGAACATTTACATAATCAACATTTTCAAAATTGACTCACTTTTCCACTAAAGAAAGCTCATGCAGCTTTCATGAATGGAAAGCTTGTGTCACTAGTCATAAATACTTGGTAACTTTACTTAAAAGTAAAAACAACTGCCACTTTCCTGGCTGTCCAGCGTCTCGGACTCAGAGCTCCCAATCCTGGGAGCCTGGGGTCGAGCCTTGGTTGGAGACCCAGATCCCACGTGCCATAACTAGGAGCCGGGGAAGGCAAATAGATAAATAAAAATTATAAGAGTAAAAGTCAAAGGAAATAAAAAGAAATGTGATTAAATTCTAGCTAACTTCTGTGGCTTGTTGAAGGCTCTCATTCTGAGGCAAATGCTCTGTTAATATAAGTGCACGTCCAGCTGTCTGTGACTCCTTGGGTGGGGGCCGCCAGGCTCAAGAATACTGGAGTGGGTTGCCGTTTCCTCCTCCAGAGGATCTTGCCTGCTCGGGGATCAAATCTGTATCTCTTGTGGTTCCTGTGTTGGCAGGCAGATTCTTTACCATTTGAGCCCCCTGGGAAGGAAGGTCCCTAATATAGTCATAAAAAATGCTATATCCTTTTACCTGGCAAATGTACATACTTCTGTGAATATATACTGGAGATTTGTTTATACTGAGCCAAAGACCTATGTTCTAGGTTACATACTGAAGCATTGTTTGACATAGCAAAAGATCAGAATAAAATAAATTCTCATTGATAGTGATTAGTGAAAATCTATAATGCATCCATACCATAGAATATAATGCAGCTACTAAAACTCTGCAGAAGATTTTTAGGTAGATTTGATGTGTAAAAAGGCCCATTGGTAATTTATAGCCACGCACATTGATTTTTATATATGTTTATTACATGTATGGAAATTTCTTGGAGGATTTACAAAAAATTGCATGCATGTGTACTAAGTCGCTTCAGTCATGTCTGACTCTTTGTGGCCCCATGGACTGTAGCCTGCCAGGCTCCTCTGACCATGGTATTTTCCAGGCAAGAATACTGGAATGGGTTGCCATTTCCTACTCCAGGGGATCTTCCTGACCCAGGGATCGAACCCACATATTTTACATCTACCTGCATTGACAGACAGGTTCTTTACCACTAGCGCCGAATTAGTGATTGCATCTTTTGGGGGCAGAGGGCACCTTGTTTTGTGCTGTGTGTCCTTTTGGCACTCTCTCAGTCATATAACAGCAGTTCAGAGCACAGGCTTATCTGGGTTCAAATCCTTGCTGTGCCACTTATCAGCTGCATGACCTGGAGCAAGTTTCTTTCTGTCTTATATTTTAACCTGTAGAATGGAGATATGAATTGTATTCACCTCACAGAATTATGATGCAGGTGAGATAAAACATGTGAAATGTGTTTAGAACAGTGCCCAGCACATAGCAAAGCTATACAACACTTGCAATTATTTTCATCATTGTTCTCTGTACTTATTTGATCAATTCAAAAACAAATACTTAAAATTTTTAATCTTTTTATTAAAGTATAGTTGATTTTCAGTGTTCCAGGTGTACAGCAATGTGATTCCATTATACACACACATTATACACACACACACACATATATATACATATTCTTTTTCATACTCTTTGCTGTTAAAGGTTATTACAAGATACTGAGTACAGTTCCTTGGGCTATACAGTAGGCCCTTCAGTTCAGTTCAGTGGCTCAGTTGTGTCCGACTCTCCGCAACCCCATGGATCACAGCACGCCAGGCCTCCCTGTCCATCACCAACTCCCGGAGTTCACTCAAACTCATGTCCACAGAGTCGGTGATGCCATCCAGCCATCTCATTCTCGGTCGTCCCCTTCTCCTCCCGCCCCCAACCTTTCCCAGCATCAGAGTCTTTTCCAGTGAGTCAACTCGTCTCATGAGGTGGCCAAAGTATTGCAGTTTCACCTTTAGCATCAGTCCTTCCAATGAACACCCAGGATTGATCTCCTTTAGAATGGACTGGTTGGATCTCCACTGGTTATCTATTTTATATAGTGTGGTCTGTATGTTAAATCCCAAATTCCAAATTTATGCTCCCTCTCCTTTCCCCTAAAACAAACTGTTTTTAAAAAGAGCTTTGCCAATCAAGAATTGACACCTGTGACTTTCTGCATCTGATACTTAGAAGGAATGAGATACATTTAGTCCTGTGCAGGATGCCAAACCCTCAGAAACTGAGAGCTGGCTGCATTCATTATAGGGCTGTATTGATTGTACTCTGCTGCTATTTTATATAAGGCATTTGAGCATCCGTGGATTTTGGTATCCATAGTGGAGCTCCTGGAAGCAAGCCTCCCACAATAGCAAAGGAGGACTGGAAAACCAAAAGGAGAATTTCTGTCTTACTCTAATATTCAGTGTTATTTAGTGTATGGTCTGCAATGCACCTAAAAACCATCTTTGCTTAAAAAAACAAACAAAAAAAGACCTACTTCTTGGAGCAATGCATTAAAGAGTCAATACTGAATAATACCCCATTCTGCATAGGTTTATCCTTTGCTCCATTTCTGAACACGTCACTGTGAGCATTTTTGTCACTTGCTTGCCTTTTTTTTTTTTTTTTTTGACCAGCTAGCAACCTTCATGTTTTCTTGTCCAGTGTCTTTTACCCCTAGGATCAGAACCTATAGGCAGCTCGTGAAATCAGTCTCAGTTCAGTTCAGTCGCTAAGTTGTGTCCGACTCTTTGCGACCCCATGGGCTGCAGCACGCCAGGCTTCCCTGTCCATCACCAACTCTTGAAGTTTACTCAAACTCATGTCCATCGAGTTGGTGATGCCAACCCACCATCTCATCCTCTGTCATCCCCTTCTCCTCCTGCCTTCAATCTTCCGCAGCATCAGGGTCTTTTCAAATGAGTCAGTTCTTCACAACAGGTGGCTAAAGTATTGGAGTTTCAGCTTCAGAATCAGTCCTTCCAATGAATATTCAGGACTGATCTCCTTTAGAATGGACTGATCGGATCTCCTTTCAGTCCAAGGGACTCTCAAGAGTCTTCTCCAACACCACAGTTCAAAAGCATCAGTTCTTCAGTGCTCAGCTTTCTTTATGGCCCAACTCTCACATCCATATATGACTACGGGAAAAACCATAGCTTTGACTAGACGGACCTTGGTTGGCAAAGTAAGGTCCGCCTAGTCAAGGCTATGGTTTTTCCCGTGGTCATGTATGGATGTGAGAGTTGGACTGTGAAGAAAGCTGATCGCTGAAGAATTGATGCTTTTGAACTGTGGTGTTGGAGAAGACTCTTGAGAGTCCCTTGGACTGCAAGGAGATCCAACCAGTCCATTCTAAAGGAGATCAATCCTGGGTGTTCATTGGAAGGACTGATGCTAAAGCTGAAACTCCAATACTCTGGCCACCTCATGAGACGAGTTGACTCACTGGAAAAGACTCTGATGCTGGGAAAGGTTGGGGGCAGGAGGAGAAGGGGACGACCGAGAATGAGATGGCTGGATGGCATCACCGACTCGATGGACATGAGTTTGAGTGAACTCCGGGAGTTGGTGATGGACAGGGAGGCCTGGCGTGCTGTGGTTCATGGGGTCGCAAAGAGTCGGACACGACTGAGCGACTGAACTGAACTGAACTGAACTGAGGGTTGTCACAGTTTTTCTTCCAAGAAGCGAGTGTCTTTTAATTTCTGTGGCTGCAGTCACCATCTGCAGTGACTTTGGAGCACGCCCGCTCCCCCCAAAAAATAGTCTCTCACTGTTTCCACTGTTTCCCCATCTATTTGCCATGAAGTGATGGGACCGGATGCCATGATCTTAGTTTTCTGAAAAGCTTTAAGCCAACTTTTTCACTCTCCTCTTTCACTTTCATGAGGCTCTTCAGTTCTTTGCCTTCTGTCACAAGGCCAGTGTCATCTGCATATCTGAGGTTACTGATATTTCTCCCAGCAATCTTGATTCCAGCTTGTGCTTCACCCAGCCCAGCGTTTCTCATGATGTAGTCTGCATATAAGTTAAATAAGCAAGGTGACAGTATACAGCCTTTATGTACTCCTTTCCCAATTTGGAAGCAGTCTGTTGTCCCATGTCTGGTTCTAACTATTGCCTCTTGACCTGCAACAGTTTAAAGAATAGAATAGCAATGACCAGAGTATTTACCAGTAAAGCTAAGTACTGTTTTATGAAACTTTTGCCTCTTCCTCCCCAACCAGGAGAAAAAAAAAAAGTCTGAAAATGTCACCTATTTCTGAAAGCCCAGTAACAATAGGGGGCATTCAGCGGGTGATGGTGCAGGCCTCTGCTGTGTGTCTGAGGATCAAATCACATCAAACCAGATATTCTCTGTAGCAAGTTGGAATCTCCAGTAATTCTGCAACTGCCACAGCCACTGGAGACCTGAAATAGTCTCTAGTCTGAATATCCCTACAGCATCAGGAAATAATGGAAGAACTGGAGGGAAGATCAGAATTTATCAACCAGAGGTTTGGGTCTATAACTGGGAAACAGGAAACTACAGACCCAGCGACTCTGTACAGTTGGTTGCTTTCTGCCTGAAATGAGCATGTGCCAAGCACGGCCTCGTGTAATGTGCTCTCAGATTTAATATGGCACTCCATTTTATTGTCTTTTGTGGAATATCAATATATCAGTCAACATCAAAATTTCTTATATATTTTGAATGTTTAAAAATCTTGGTGTATTTAAACATTTGTTTTTATATTCCTCCATGTATATTCCTCCATGTAGCTTCCTCTGTGTGAAAACTTGCATCTCTCTCCTAACTATAAGAAAAATTAGAGAAACTTTAGAGAGTAGAGAAAAACACATGCAAAATTACATAGCAAACACTACCAGAGAGATTAGGAAATTTAGAGAACTAAAAGGAAGAAAAGTAAAATTTACCCATAATGTCACCCTTGAGCAATAAATGCTGTTTTGTGTATTTCCTTCTAGTTCATGTTTGTGTGCACATATATGTAGATGATTTCTTTTTTTCACTATTGCCAACAACAATTTGACAGGTGGCCATATATGTAAATATTCACCAGTACATTTGAAAAAGGAAATGACCATTCTAAAGGCTTGTATATTACATTGCCAAATATCTTTCCAGGAAGCTTGAATAATCTACATGGTCATCAATAATACCAACAGTGTATTGTATTCCAGTAGATTCTTGTCAGTACTGGTTATTATTAACAGTTTGAATATTTGCTAATTTGATGGCAGGAAACGTCATTAATTTTTAACTTCTTGGCCTTGAGAGGTTGAATTCCATAGTATATTTGCTAGCCAGTTTTATTTCTCTTGGGATTGTTTGTTCATGTCCTTTCCCCTGGTTCTTGTGAGAGTATTAATAATTTCTTATTAATTTTTGCATCTTGACTAAATCAATAAATTAAGGCCTTAATCTCTTATCACTTAAACTTGTGGCAAATAATTTTCCAGATATATCTTTTACCCTTTTAATTATTTTGGAGATTTTATACAGAAGTTCCAAACTTTTCTCCAAACTTATTTTTTAAATTTCTCTTCATAGTTTGTTTTATGGTTTTTATGTTTAGAAATTCCTCTTCTATCCTGTGGTCAGAGAAGTATTTACTTATATTCTTGATTGGTTTTTGAAAAATGGCTTATTTTATTAAAAAATTTTTTTTGCAATTGGTTTATTTTTATTTATTTATTTTTTATACAGAATTGGACTATAGTCCACCAGGGTCCTCTGTCCATGGGATTTCCAAGGCAAGAATACTGGAGTGGGTTGCCATTTTCTTCTCCAGGGGATCTTCCTGACCCAGGGATTGAACCCAGGTTTCCTGCATTGCAGTTGGATTCTTTACTGTCTGAGCCATGAGGGAAGCTATTTTGGGAATAAGTTTATATTAAATATTGAATTGTGTACTCCTGTTAGAATTTATTTTGCTTTGTTGCTTTAGGTAAGAATCTAAATTGGACCTAAAAACACCCTCATAATTAACTTACTGATCAACACTATTTGGTGAATAATTCTTCTTCGTTGATTGTGATACTGAATTCATCTATTTTATTCTGTTTAATTGTTTCATCTACTGCTGTTTCATCCCTACTATTTAGATGACTATAGCTTTACTATATATTTTGATATCTGTTTGGAAAATTTCCTACTCATTTACACTTTTTATTTTGAAATAAATTTAGATTTACAGAAGATTTACAAAGAAAATACAGAGTTCCCTGATGTTCTTCACTCAGCATCCCTCAATATTGACATTTTTCAAAACCATAGGGCAATATTGTTGTTGTTTAGTTGCTAAGTCATATCTGACTCTTTTTGAGAACCTGTGGACTGTAGTCCAACAGGCTCTTCTGTCCATAGAATTTCCCAGTCAAGAATATTGGAGTGGGATGCCATTTCCTTCTCCAGGGGATATTTCTGACCCAGAGATCAAACTTGTGTCTCCTGCATTGGCAGGCAGATTCTTTACCACTGAGTCACCAGAGTGCCCAGGACAATTATTAGAACTAAGAAATTAACACTTGAATATTGCTAAGTAAATGTCAGATTTTCTTTGGATTTGCCCAGTTCTTCCCCTGATCCTCTCTTGCTTGTCACAGCTTTTTGGTAATTTTGAGAACTATGCCAACTTTTTGTAGAAAATGTCTTATTGAGGTTTTGGAAGGAATTTTTTTAAACGTGTAGATAAATTTGTTAAGACTGACATCTCTATGATACTTAGGTTTCTAATCCAGGACCACAGTATCTAGTTCTGTAACTAATGGCTTCAGGAAACATTTCCAGCCTCTCTGTAGGCTTCGTACTTCCTAGATCAAATTCCTGCAGTGGTCTCCTGGTTTGTCATCATGTCATGTCTCTCACTAGCAGCTGCAGTTCTCTTCCTTTAGGAGCCACATGTTTGGTGTTAAAGTTATTTCTGTGTAATTAAAATTTTAGGTATATAATCCTCTATTTGTTATAATAATTTTGTTTACTCCATTTACGTGTTTTTGCCTCTAATTTACTATGTTTTATTGACTTGCCGAATTTTCAAGATAATTGAAATTAACAGAAATAATAAGTAATAGAAAATGGTGAGCTTATAAAACCGTAATTGAACTACCCTTGCACTCCTGAAATATAAGAGGAGAAGTAGAGAATGTGATTTTTTAGCCAAATGAAGGAAGAGTTTCTAGAAGAAAGGAGGGGTAAGCAGTGTGCAGTGCAGCTTACAGTTCAAATAACAAGATAAGAGAAAATGAATCTTTGGATTTATCAGTGTGGAGGTCAGAAATAAATTTTGGTGACATGATTGAGAAGATGACCTGATTGGAAAGCAAACGAGAGAACTGGGGAAGCTACCAAGCATAGAGAAGCGTTTTCAGGAATTTTACTTGAAAGGAAAAGAGAAGTAGGGTTGTATTAAGAGAATAATATGAGGACAAATTATATTTATAAGGTGGGAGAAAAGTATGAAAACGGGAGCTAACATGTCAAGTTTGCATGCTGATAGAAGTAATCAAGCAGAGAGAAGAGCAGATGCAGGGAGGAGAGGGAAGCTTGCTGGCAAAGTATCATCTTGGGGGAGTGAATGTGGCATACAAGTGTAGGGACTGGCTGCTGACAGAATTTGGACAATTCATCTGGGAAAGGCAGTGTTTCTGAACACAGATGCTGGCAGGTGGGTAAGTGTGGGGGGAGCAGTTCATGGAGGTTCTCTTCTGACTCCTTTTTTTATTTTTCATTCAGCTAAGAAAGAGGATGGGGCAGGAGGTTTTACAGATTGAAGAGAACAGAAGATGTGAAGTCATTGGCTAGGAAAGAAAGAGAGTGGATGAACTGTGGACAGGAGCCATTGTGAGTGGGCTCCACGAAGGGCCCTCAGTGTTAACAGGAAGGAATTGAAGCTGGGCTTGGTCAGTCTGCTTGAGTGATTTTTCCATCAGCTTTCATTTAAACAAGACCTTTGTAGCATCAGTGCATTGAATCAAGACTGGGGATATGCCAGGCAGTTAAATAAAACAAATGGACAAAAGAGTGATTACAGAGATTGACAATGAAATTTAAGATAAGTTAGGGGAGATGTGAAGGCTGAAAGTGAAAAGGACTGATGGAGTCTCAGTTGATCAAATGATTAATTTTGATTTATGTTCTATTTGGAATTTATCTTGAAATATGAGGGAAAACAGAGTCCGCAGGCCACTGCTTAGAGAAAATGCCAGTCACAGATTAAAGGACCTCTGTCCAGTTTTCTACTTGATGGGGACTTGGATCCATAGACCAGGGTCAGGCAAGGTAGTCCCCAGTTTTAATACCCAAATCCACAGAATTAATAACTCACAAAGAAGCAAATCTGGAAGTTCATTCTTGAATTATAAATGCTTTTAAATAGTTTCAGGATAATTTTTAAAACAGTTTTCAGACATCATAACAAATGGTGTAGAAATGTCAGTCATCCAAGATAAAGGTGAGATTTTGAATGCAGAGAGACAGAAACAGAAAGAATGTAGAAAATCAGTGAGAAAAGAAAAATCAGACTGTAGAGAATAAGCATGCCACATGCATTTGTGTTTGGATCTGTATCTCCTTGACTCACATAAGAAGAGATTGACCATGTGCTGGTAGGTGAGGGATCATTCAGGGGCAACAGGGCAGAAAATATATCTTAATGGGGAACACCAGAAGTGGCTCAGACAGTAAAGAAGCCACTTGCAGCACAGGAGACGTGCATTCCATCCCTGGGTCAGGAGAATCCCCTGGAAAAGGGCATGGCAGCCCACTCCAGTGTTCTTGCCTGGAGAATTCCATGGACAGAGGAGCCTGGTGGGCTACAGCCCATGGGGCCACAAAGATATGTTGGCAATTTGATCTCTGGTTCCTCTACCTTTTCTAAATCCAGCTTGAACATGTGGAAGTTCATTGTTCATGCATTGTTGAAGCCTGGCTTGGAGAATGTCCCATCACTTCTTGGCAAATAGATGGGCAAACAATGGAAACAGTGAGAGACTTTACTTTTGGAGGCTCCAAAATCACTGCACATTGTGACTGCAGCCATGAAATTAAAAGACTCCTTGGAAGAAAAGCTATGATCAACCTAGACAAGCATTAAAATACAGAGACATTACTTTGACAACAACAGTCTGTCTAGTCGAAGCTATGGTTTTTCCAGTGGTCATGTACGGATGTGAGAGTTGGACCATAAGGAAAGCTGAGTGCTGAAGAATTAATGCTTTTGAACTGTGGTGTTGGAGAAGACTTTTGAGAGTCCCTTGAACTGCAAGGAGATCCAACCAGTCCATCCTAAAGGAAATCAGTCCTGAATATTCACTGGAAGGATTGATGATGAAGCTGAAGCTCCAATACTTTGGCCACCTGATGTGAAGAACTGATTCATCTGAAAGTCCCTGATGTTGAGAAAGATTGAAGGCAGGAGGAGAAGGGGACAACAGAGGATGTGATGGTTGGATGGCATCACCGACTTGATAGACATGAATTTGAGTAAACTCCGGGAGTTGGTGACGGACAGGGAAGCCTGGTGTGCTGCAGTCCATGGGGTCGCAGAATCTGACATGACTGAGTGACTGAACTGAATGAAAAGTTACACTTAAAATATAGATGCATTTTTCTCGATGTGATTGCAATTTTAGGTAAAGGCCAAAAGTTACTTAAAAAAAAAAAAACACCTCTCTGAAGGGTTTTATAATATGCTTATTTGAAGTCTTATTCAACTATCTTCAACAGAAGAAGAAAAATATAAATCAAGTCTATGACACTGCAGTAGCAACAAATAAAATTCTAGAAACATGACAATAGATAAATTATTGTCATGCAGTTCCAGAGAAACATGTGAGCAGAGAAGTTATGGGAAGAATTAAAAAATGCAGTGAAGGTTCCTGGGCAATCACACTGCCAAATATTGCTGAGTCAAACACATTTCCTAGCATACCTTTATTTTCTGTTTATTCTCTTCTCTTCAATTTATGAAATCATTAGAATGAGGCATAAATGCTATAAGAATGCCTTTTAAACTAGATATTGTTAGAATAGTGTCTAAAATGAGTGGAAATCTAATTCCCTCATTTGTTTTCTATGTTAAAATTTGACTAGGGCAAAATCTGGGAATTTGGAGCTTCCTAAAGCTGGGTTATTCCTAAACATGTATAATGCTTTATGACTGTTCAAATGTTGTCATGATTTAAATGGCTCTAATTCTAGTGGAAAATTTCCAAAATCTAGGCTGATTTTATGTAAATAATCTCCCCAATATTTATTAAATCAATCATCATTATACATCCCAAAGAAATTCAGAGTTTTACACCAACATTTTATTATAAGGATAAATCATCTTGGAAGATTCCAAGTTTGTGATGGTATTGTCAAATTACTTTTATTTTTAAAAATAATTTGCTTATTTTTGGATGTGCTGGGTCTTTGTTGCTGTGTGGGCTTTTCACTAGTTGCAGTGACTGGGGGCAGCTCTATATTGAGGTGTGGGGGCTTCTCATTGCAGTGACTTTTCTTGTTGAGCGTGGACTTTAGGTGTGCAGGCTTCTGTACTTGCAATTCCTGGGCTCAGTGGTTTCAGTCCCAGGGTTCTAGAGCACAGGCTCAATAGTTGTGGCATGTGGGCTTGGTTGCTCCTTGCCATGTTATGTCTTCCCCAATCACGGATTGAACCTGTGTTCCCTGTGTTGGCAGGTGAATTCTTTATCACTGAATCACCAATGGGGTTGTTGGCGGTTTAGTTGCTAAGCCAAGTCCAACTCTTCCGACTCCATGGACTGTAGCCTTCTAGGCTCCTCTGTCCATGGAATTCTCATGGAGTGAGTTGTCATTTTCTTCCCCAGGGGATTTTCCTGACCCAGGGATCAAACCCATGTCTTCTGCATTGGCAGGCAGATTCTTTACCACTGACCCACCAGGGAAGTCATCACATTAATTTTAGAATTGCATGTATGCAGCAAAAGCTGGAATCAAGATTTCTGGGAGAAATATCAATGACCTCAGATATGCAGATGACACCACCCTTATGGCTGAAAGTGAAGAGGAACTAAAAAGCCTCTTAATGAAAATGAAAGGGGAGAGTAAAAAAGTTGGCTTGAAGCTCAACATTCAGAAAACAAAGATAACGGCACCTGGTCCCATCACTTCATGGGAAATAGAGGGGGAAACAGTGTCAGACTTTATTTTTGGGGCTCCAAAATCACTGCAGATGCTGAATGCAGCCATGAAATTAAAAGACACTTACTCCTTGGAAGGAAATTATGACCAACTTAGTCAGCATATTAAAAAGCAGAGACGTTACTTTGCCAACAAAGCTCCATCTAGTCAAGGCTATGGTTTTTCCAGTGGTCATGTATGGATGCAAGTGTTGGCCTGTGAAGAAAAATGATCACCAAAGAGTTGATGCTTTTGAACTGTGGTGTTGGAGAAGACTCTTGAGGGTCCCTTGGACTGCAAGAAGATCAAACAAGTCCATTCTAAAGGAGATCAGTCCTGTGTGTTCATTGGAAGGACTGATGCTAAAGCTGAAACTCCAATACTTTCGCCACCTCATGAGAAGAGTTGACTCATTGGAAAAGACTCTGATGCTGGGAGGGCTTGGGAGCAGGAGAAGAAGGGCATGACAGAGGATAAGATGGCTGGATGGCATCACCGACTCGATGGATATGAGTTTGAGTATACTCCAGGAGTCGGTGATGGGCAGGGAGGCCTGGCATGCTGCAGTCCATGGGATCGCAGAGTCAGATACGACTGAGTGACTGAACTGAAATGATGCATATGTGTAACTGTCTTTTGAGATGACTCAGTGAAGATTCAGGCAAATATATACATATTTTTTGAGGATAGATTTTTAAAAAATATAACCTTTCCTCTGATTCTAAAAGTAGTAAAAGTTTCTCATAAAAATATTAAAAACTGATAACCTTTAATATAGTTGGAAAGAATCTTTGGAACTCAAAGACACCCACACCAAAACGTGTTATAATTAAAATGTCAAAAGTTAAAGACAAGGAGAGAATATTAAAAGCAACAAGAGAAAAACAATTTGTTACATCTAAGGGAATAAAATCATCAGTCAGTTTTTCAGTAGAAGCTCTACAGATCAGAAAGGAGGGGCACCTTGTATTCAAAGTACTGAAAGAATACACAACCAGAGGGTGGAGGATTGAGAAAAGTGACTGTTTCAATTGTAAGGGGGAAATAAGGGGTGTCAAGTGCCTCAGTGAGACCCAGCCACATAAGAACAGGAAAGCACAGGGTTTATCAACACAAAGGTTCTACTTTGTGAGTCTAGGGTCGGAAGTGGGGCACTGGGCAGGGAAACTGGGTGAAATGAGTGGCAGAGGGGGACTGGGTGGGAGAAGCACGCGTGGAAGCCATGGGTGGAGAAAGCTTTTCCAAAAGGCTTGGATTTGAAAGGCTGGGAAAAGGAAAGAAACACCAGAGTCAACACAGGGTTTCTGTGCTGGCTGAGCTCCCTCAGCCTGTTTAAAGAGGAAAGAATCTATAGACTGGAAACAGGTGAGGAAGTCAGAAAAAGGGGTGAAGACAATTGATGCATGGAGATATTTGAGGACCAGGAGCAGTATCAGATTTATCTCAGAGACAAGGAAAGATACGTCTCCTGCTGACAGGAGGAAAAAAGCCAAGTTGGCTGGATATTTTGAATTGAGGAAGGAGATAACATTTGAGTATGTTCCCAAGTGATGTTGATGACCCCATGACCCTTCGGTTAGAGTTACAGTTAGTCTTGATTAAGAAGGGAGGTGGAACATGAGGAGCTTGCAGTGAGTGCAGTGTTTTGAAAGCATCTTACTGGGGAGCAGGGGGAAAAACTGTCTAGGAACACAAGATTGTTGGATAGAGTTGAAAATGCAGTTATCCTGGGAACTGAATTTGTAATTACACAAATCTATGAAAAATGAGCCAGCTAAGCATACTGTGAGGGCTGGAACCTCACTGTCTTATTCACCATTTTATCTTACAAATCTACAGAGAATCTGGCAGACAGTAGGTTCATGAAAATATTTTGTAATTTTCTCTGAAGATACTCAAAATCCTGTTATAGGAGATGAGACAGAAGAATATTGGCATGACCTAGATTTTTTTTCCCTTGTTAAACCTAGTGTTTTATAATATTAGGTGCACTAGAATGTATTCAGTTCAGTTCAGTCGCTCAGTTGTGTCCGACTCTTTGTGACCCCATGAATCACAGCACGCCAGGCCTCCCTGTCCATCACCAACTCCCGGAGTTCACTCAAACTCATGTCCATCGAGTCGGTGATGCCATCCAGCCATCTCATTCTCTGTCGTCCCTGTCTCCTCCTGCCCCCAATCCCTCCCAGCATCAGACTCTTTTCCAGTGAGTCAACTCGTTGCATGAGATGGTCAAAGTATTGCAGTTTCAGCTTTAACATCAGTCTTTCCAATAAACACCCAGGATTGATCTCCTTTAGAATGGACTGGTTGGATTTCTAATATTTCTAAATGTGGGTTCAGAAATCAATATATTTGGAATCTCTGTTTGATCCCTCTGGTACATACACACAATGGAATATTACTAAGCCATAAAAGAAACAAAACTGAGTCATTTGTAGAGATGTGGATGGACCTAGAGTCTGTCATACAGGGTGATGTAAGCCAGAAATAAAAGATATCGTCTGTTAACACACACATGTGGAACCTAGAAAAATAGTACAGATCAACCTATTTCAAGGGTAGGAGTAGAGGAAAATGGCACCTTGCTCCGGTATTCTTGCCTGAAGAATTCCGTGGACAAAGGAACCTGGAGGGATGCAGTCTGCAAGGTTGCAAAGAATCAGACGTGACCGAGGGACTGACAAGAGTAGAGACAGCGACATTGAGAGGTGCGTGCGGAGGGCCAGGAGGCGAGGTCTGAGCGCCCGCACCACCACGCGCCCAGGGGACAGCCGACGGGGAGCTGCTCAATGGCGCAGGTAGCTTGGCCCGTGCTCTGTGCTGACCTGGGGGGTGGAATGGAGGTCCAAGAGGCGGGATGTGTGCATATGTGTAACTGACCCACTTTCGCATACAGCAGAAACTAACACAGCATTGTAAGGTAACTATAACCACCCCCCCACCAAAAAAAAAGAGCGAGAGAAGGAAACTCCCTTTCTGAATCAAATTCTGGACAATGACAGTGGACATGGGGAGGGGGCCAGCAAGCGTTAAGTGAAGAGACCATTCAGTTCAGTTCAGTTCAGTCGCTCGGTCGTGTCCGACTCTCCACGACCCCATGAACCACAGCACGACCATTAGCAGAACCTAAAGGCTTCAGCTTGACATTATGGCTCAGGTCACTAATTCCAGGGAATGGGCTCATGAGAAATGGACCCAAAGTTACATTCGCAGTTGTGAGGCTGAATTTTGGAGGAGCGAGCTTGAAAAATATGAAAAGGATTCTGTAAAATCTAACTATTAATACGATTCTAGGATGAGTGCCATCAGTTCAGGGCAGTCTAGAAGTCCCCTGAGCCCCAAGTAATAGATGTGGTTCAGATGGCACTTCAGATATCAGGAACTCAGATGTAGGCAATAATCCAGTTTTGGAGGGATTAGGGCATAAATAAAGCACACTAGATAAGTTTGGGGCACCTAGGAATTTTGATTCTTTTATTTATTCATTCTTTCCTGTGACAAACATTTATTGAAAAACCTCTGAGGCACTGTTTAAGGCAGGGAGACAGTAAGACGACAGCCCAGAGATGACAGAACTGGAGTGTAAAGCTTATAGAAGCGGCTCAGCAGCAAAAATGATCTGGATTTATCCACCGTCTGATGTGGGCCCTCCTACAGGTAGGATTTATGTTTGTCAGCTTAGTTGCTGAGATATAGTGCTAAGCAAGGTGGTAGAGAGTCATTGCTTTTCAGTTGCTTTGGAGGATGGTGGTTTAAGGTGGACAAAGGAAACCGCTTTCTTAAAGAGCCGTGGTTCTATGGACCCAAACAACGAAGCATGTTATGGTTAAATCTCAGACTAAAGAGCATTTTAACCTGATAAGAAGGAAATTATTGTTATCATTTACTTATTTTTTGTATTAATGGAAGATTCTTTAAATTGTATGATACTTCACAGTTTTCAGACATTTCACACACATGACTTCATACAGTCACATAACCATTTTTCAGAATCTCCTGCCCTGTGCTGTCCCTCCCAGTTCTCTTACCCCTCTGGTAACCACGATTGGTTCTCTATGAGTCTACTTTGTTTTATTCACTAGTTTGCTGTTTTATTTTTAATTCCATATATTAATGACATGATACTGTATTTGTCTTTCTGTTTGAATTATATCATTTAGCATTATGCCCTCCAAGTCCATCCATGTTGCTGCAAATGGCAATATTTCATTTTTGTTTTATGGCTGAGCAGTGCCCCATTGCACACATGTACCACATCTTCTTTATCCATTCCTCTGCTGACGGCACCTAGGTTGTTTCTATGCCTTGAAAACTATAAATAAAGCTGCTATGAACATTGGGGTGCATATGTCTTTTCAAATTAGTCTTTTTGGATTTTTTTGATATATGCCCAGGAACGCAATTGCTGGGTCATATGGTAGTTCTATTTTTAGTGCTTTGAGGAACTTCCATACCATTTTCCATAGAGTCCACACCAATTTACATATCCACGAATGGTGTATTAGGGTTTCAGAAGGAAATTTTCTTAGGAAAGACTTAAGTCCCTCTAAGAGGCCAGAGCAGACATCCACATAGATGACTGTCAACACCTTGCCATTCCATGGGAAAAGAAAGATTTTCCTCAACCTTGTCTGCCAAATGTTATTTACAAATTTCTTTATGATGGTCAAAACCCCACCACGACTCCTTGTTACTCAAGCTGGGAACATATGGGACTCAGGTATGAGTCAGTTCATTAAAAACTTTATAATTTTGATCAGTAAGGAGAGGGTAGGTGCTTTAAAAGACTGAATGTTGATGAAAGGGAGAGGGAGTTTTATTAATGAATAACTATGACAGCAAAAGGGGAAGAATATAAAATGCCCTCAAACCAGTTTTGATTCTTTTAAAAACACTACCTTCCAAGGGAGATGGAATCAAAATTCTTGAGTGCATCCCTGACATCTTATATTCTTTGAAATGCTAACTGTACTTTTGCATTATACCAATGGTGTTCTTACTCATAGATTTCAAATTCCCTGGATAACCTGCTAAAAATTTATTTTGTTGCACATAGAACCCCACAAAGTTATTGATCTCTACAGTCTTTATAAGGTGAAACTCAATTCAGTGAATAAATTAATAAAATGAATAAATGATGAATGAACTGCTGCTGCTGCTGCTGCTAAGTCGCTTCAGTTGTGTCCGACTCTGTGTGACCCCATAGATGGCAGCCCACCAGGCTCCCCAATCCCTGGGATTCTCCAGGCAAGAACACTGGAGTGGGTTGCCATTTCCTTCTCCAATGCATGAAAGGGAAAAGTGAAAGTGAAGTCGCTCGGTCGTGTCTGACTCTTAGCGACCCCATGGACTGCAGCCCACCAGGCTCCTCCATCCATGGGACTTTCCAGGCAAGAGTACTGGAGTGGGGTGCCAGTGCCTTCTCCAGATAAATGAACTGAAATGTAATAAATTAATATAACTTCAACATACTATTCCTTCTAATATGTTCAGAAGGGAGTGTTTCGGCTACTAAATGGATTGCAGTTAAGTGAATTAAAAAACAAAATAAATTTTAAAGTGCTCTATTATTCATTAAAGTACTTTAGGACCTCTTTAATCTATTTCAGATCACTCAGGCCCATAAGTACCTGTTGTCAAAAGCTGATAAAATGTGAGGAATCGCTTTTCATACCCTGGAGTCAACTGAAGGCAGTAATACTCTTAGAATGTTAAGGTTAAGTCTACAGGGCATAAAGTAAGTGCCTTTGCAGCTTGAAAACTCTCAAAAAGTGTTGGAGTTATTTTTATGTTTTGCAAGAGTCACTCTTTAAAATTTGTTGTTCTTTAAAAAAATAAAAATGAAATGGAAGAAGCTTCTCAATTTTAAACAATTCAATTTAAAGTGAGATACATCAATGGGTCATCCTGGAAGATTTTCTGAGTTAAAACTCAGTGGCTAAAAATAGATGATCCAGAAATCCTAGTCCTTGGTACATATCTGGAGAAAACTCTAATTGCAAAGATACGTGCACCACAATATTCACTGCAGCACTGTTTGCAATTGCCAAGACATGTAAACAGCTTAAATGTCCATCAACAGAGGAGTGGATAAAGAAGACATGGGCAACGGGCAAAGGGGGAACAATAAATTAGTTTGGGATTAACAAATACACAGTTCAGTTCAGTCGCTCAGTCGCGTCTGACTCTTTGCGATACCATGGACTGCAGCACGCCAGGCCTCCCTGTCCATCACCAACTCTCGGAGCTCACTCAAACTCATGTCCATCAAGTCGGTGATGCCATCCAACCTTCTCATCATCTGTCGTCCCCTTCCTTCTTCCTCCTTCAATCTTTCCCAGCATCAGGGTCTTTTCAAATGAGTCAGCTCTTCACATCAGGTGGCCAAAGTATTGGAGTTTCAGCTTCAACATCAGTCCTTCCAATGAATATTCAGGACTTATTTCATTTGGCATGGACTGGTTTGATCTCCTTGCAGTCCAAGGGACTCTCAAGAGTCTTCTCCAACACCACAGTTCAAAAGCATCAATTCTTTGGTGCTCAGCTTTCTTTAGAGTCCAACTCTTACACCTGTACATGACTACGGGATAAACCATAGCTTTGACTGGATGGACCTTTGTTGGCAAAGTAATGTCTCTGGTTTTTAATATGCTGTCTAGGTGGGTCATAACTTTTCTTCCAAGGAGCAAGCATCTTTTAATTTCATGGCTGCAGTCACCATGTGCAGTGATTTTGGAGCCCCCCAAAATAAAGTCTGTCACTGTTTCCATTGTCACTATTATATATAAAATAGATAACTAACAAGGTCCTATAGTATAACACAGGTAACTATTCTCAATATCTTATAATAATCTATATGGGAAAAGAATCTGAAAAAGAACGTGTATATATCTATATGTGTCTATGTGTGTGTGTGTATGTATATACATACATATATATATATATATATATAAAACTATGTCACTTTGGTATATGTCTAAAAGGAACACAATGTTGTTAGTCAACTATAATTCCATAAAAATTAAAAAAGCTCAGTGGCGACTTTTACTTTCCTGAGCACTGTTGTCATCTCTGAGAGATAAGTTATGTGTCCTTGAAACTATGGGAAATTTAGGATATGTATTTTAAATAATTTTATAGTCAGACCTACACTTTCAAGTGTACACACACATATGGTGGAGAGAACTCTGGATGTTACATCTTTTCTTTGTGACCTTGGTTAAATCTCAGTCCCTCTGAATATGGTTCACACTATGAGGCAAAGAGTAGTGGGAAATGACAATGATATTTCCTTCCAGACCTAATGATCTCTTGTTTTTTCAGAAGCAATGTAGAGTAAGCAAAATCATAGAGGATAAAATTTTAACACCTAGGGCAGTAAGATAGTCACGAGAAAACTAAAGAAAACTAAGAGGAATGTTATTAAAATGTCTTTGGATGAGTTGATTGGAGACATTTAAAGACGGTAACTTTTTTGTCAACCATAATACATTAGGAACAACTGCTTTTACTGTGGGATGTACAGATACCCTGAATCTTCTGCAAAGCGCAAGCCACCTTACTGAGGCCCCGCCCTCCCTTAATAGGAGTGTGAGATCTAAACAGTGGGGGGAGATCCACACCTTCTTGGGTCACAGGGTCACCTAAGAGGAAGCAGTAGGAATCCTAATCCTCTCTCAGGTACTTCCCTGGCCCCCATTCCATCACCATCTAGAACTTTTGCCAGATGTAGCAGCAAAGATATGCTCTTGCCCTTCAGGCAAAAACACTTAAGACTAAGTAGTGTTTGAATGGTCCACTCACCTGCCATTTTGAGATAACCTGCAAGGAAAAAAACGCACACACAGACACACACACAGGGCTAAACTAGAGGAGATATAATGAGAAAGGCAGAGTCTTAGAGACGTTAGTCAATCCATAGATCAAGCCATGTCTGAACTCCTGGATTTTCAGTTATGTGATCTAATAAATTCCCTTTTCTGTATTAGCTAGATTGAATTGCTTTCTGGCATTTGCTCCCCAAAGAGCTATTATTAAAAAAGAAAATAACATGGAATATCAGCCATCTGGGTTTCCCTGGTGGCTCAGATTGAGAGGGTAACAGGCAGGAAGGCCAGGGGTCTCCAAGTGGAGGAAATAGCCTGCAAGTGTCAGACATTTTTATCTCTCTTAAGCGGCAGGAGGAAACAAACTGATCCTTTTTTCTTCTCTATACAAATTTAAAAGGAAGTTTCTCTTAAAATACTGTGTTGCCTGGTTTCACCTGAACTTAACCAATGCATTTTTCTTATGGAAATGTTGGTCTTAAGCTATGTTAATGTACTACACATTTGCCCCAGACTCTATCTTCAAGTGGGTTCCACCAAATGGCTCAGAACCTACTTGACAAACCTGTATGTTATACTCAGATATTGTTCCCCTAATCTATGTAAAACGAAACTATTTGTATGGTAATCTGCCCTTCCACAAAATTCAAGTTAATCATTTTATGGCCCAGGATGAATCATCCTGTGTCAAGATTCTCCCAAAGTGCATCTTATGGGTGAGGGGCCTGGTGCCATTCTGAGCCTTAAAACATTCCTTTCTTTCATTAACAGACTGCTAGTGACTATATAACATCCAGCTGAAGACTAGCAGGGGGTACTCTTTCTGCCCCCTTCTGATGTCTATGTCAGAAGCTTTCTCTGTCTCCTTTACACTTTAATAAAGCTTTATTACACAAAAGCTCTGAGTGATCAAGCCTTGTCTCTGGCCCCGGATTGAATTCTCCTCTGGAGGCCAACATCCCGGTGCCTGTGTCATTCTGCAACAACCTTTCAAGATGATAAGGAATCCATCTGTAATGCCAGATACCTGGTTTTGATCCCTGGGTTGGGAAGATCCCTTGGAGAAGGGAACAGCTACCCACTCCAGTATTCTTGCCTGAAGAATCCCAGGGACAGAGGAGCCTGGTGGGCTGCCGTGTATGGGGTCACACAGAATAGAATATGACTGCAGTGACTTAGCAGCAGCAGCAGCATACCTCAGAATGAGGATATATGGAAATTTAAACACATTTTTCTTAATTATAATAGTTTAAATTATTCTTTTGATTAAATGAGAGGTTTGAAGGGAGATTTGACAATAGGGAGGAAAAGCAGAGAAGAAATTTGAAACAGGCACTCCTTTGATGGAATGAGATCTTGTGGAAGGAGACTGGAGTGAAGAACTTGTGTGTGTTTTATTAATTTTATTGGCATATAGTTTATTTTCAATGTTGTGTTAGTGTCAGGTGTTAGTCAAGTGATTCAGTTATACATAAACATTCCACTCTTTGTCGGATTTTTTTCCCATATAGATTATTACAGAATGATGGGTGAAGGACTTTAGACAATTATAAAGCATAGTGACCACTTTGGAGGATAGTATCCTATACTTGCATGCAAGAGGCCAGCTAAAAGTAAGGTAACAAGTAATGCAGTACACTGCCTGGGGCACAGAAGGCCCAGTGGTCACTGCAGCGTGTGTGGTTCCTGTCCTTCCCAGGCTCATGGGCCAGGAGGCCAACCTGGAGGCCTGTGCTGCGTTTATGCTGAGTGTTCTAAAGGGAGCCCTATTGATAGACCCAAATCATCCCATGTCGGCCCTCGTGAGACAGGTCTCTTCACCAATCTCTGCAAAATCTACTACCTGGCCTCTTTTTACAGCCTTGATCATCCTTGGGGATCTATGAGTTATCTAACAGGCTTTCTTGGTTCTCTTATAGAGTCAATAGATGAGGGTAAGTTTGACTCATTCATTTTAGTATTCTACAAAACTAAGTCTTATTATAGCTTTTTTTTACTGAATGCATCACACCTCCAAGTTATAAGATATTTATTAAAAACCTCCCTTTTGTAACTATGTGTAGTGATAGAAGTTAACTAGACTTATTGTGATGATCATTTCATAATATATACAAATATTGAACCATTATGCTGTATACCTGCAAGTGTTATATGTCCAAAAAGCCCAGCTATATCTAACATATCTGTAATTAAATGCATTTAAAATGACATTGCTTAGTTATGTTTATAATAAGGCTATTATCTATTTGCATTTTTAATTGAAGTAGAGTTGGTTTACAGTGTTTCATTAATTTCTGCTAATTCTTATACATATGTGTATGTGCATACATTCTTTTTAATATTCTTTCCAATTGTAGTTTATCATAGAATATTGAATATAGTTCTCTGTGCTGTACAGTAAGACTGTGTTGTTTATCCATTCTATACATAATCACCCCAGTCTCCCACTCTGTCCTTTCCCCTTCCATCCTGGCAATCCCTTGTCTGTTCTCCATGTATGATTCTGTTTCTGTTTCATAGACAGGTTCATTTGTGTCATATTTTAGATTCCACATGTAAGTAATATCATATGGTATTTGTAATAAAACTGCTAATGACTCTTAAATATCATGTTTCTACTTGATAAAACTTTGTAACTCAGAATGACTAAGTTTTCTTATAACCTTTTTATACTGGTCTGCTTTCTTTCATTCAATTCAGTTCAGTTCAGTCACTCAGTCGTGTCTGACTCTGCAACCCCACGGACTGCAGCACATCAGGCTTCCCTGTCCATCACCAGCTCCCTCCTGGAGCTTGCTCAAACTCATGTCCATTGAGTTGGTGATGCCACTCAACCATCTCATCCTCTGTTGTCCCCTTCTCCTCCTGCCTTCAGTCTTTCCCAGCATCAGGGACTTTTCAGATGAATCAGTTCTTCACATCAGGTGACCAAAGTATTGGAGTTTCAGCTTCAGCATCAGTCTTTCCAATGAATATTCAGGACTGATTTCCTTTAGGATGGACTGGTCGGATCTCCTTGCTGTCCAAGGTACTCTCAAGAGTGTTCTCCAACACCACAGTTCAAAAGCATCCATTCTTTGGCCCTCAGCTTTCTTTATAGTCCAACTCTCACATCCAAGCGTGACTACTGGAAAAACCATAGCTTTAACTAGATGGACCTTTGTTGGCAAAGTAATGTCTGCTTTATAATATGCTGTCTGGGTTGGTCATAACTTTTCCAAAGAGCAAGCATCTTGCAATTTCATTCATGAAATGAAAGCTTTCTTTCATTACAGAGCACTAATTTTAAAACCACTTGACAGTTTTCTTTCTCTTTTTCCTATCTTGGATGTAACAATTTCAGAGCTAAGTTTGTGATCCACTGCAGTATCTTCCCTTTTTTGTTTTTTTAATTTTTTAAAAATGAAACAAAGATGAATATTTTTAACAATAAAAGGTACAATTCACAAAGAAGATAGATATCATAAACAGTTAGACACTTAACAACAAAGAAATAAAGGTACATAGGGAAAAAATCAGAAGAAATGTAAGGGAAAAAAAAATAATCATAGTGAGACATATTAACATTTCTCTGAGAATATTTATCAAGTGCAAAAAAATAATGGGAACATCTTGAATGATGTCATTGAATTCAAATACATAGATTTATATTAATCTATATTAATCATATCCTACACAAATATATTTAAATTTTTGTATCTCATATGTTAGATATCTATAGGAAATTTAGAAAAACTGGCAAAAAGATAAACATTACTAAATTTCAAAAAGTAGAATTCTATTTTATCTGTGATTCAGTTAAACATATACACATATATTTATTTTGAAATTATTTTCCAATATAGGTTATTATAAGATATTGACTATAGTTCCCTGTGCTATACAGTAAACCTTTGTTGCTTCTTGCATATCTATTTTTTTTTAATTAGAAATCTGGCATTCTATTCATACTAAGTCAAACGAGTAGAATCAAGAATGTCATAAATTTTTTAGTTAGGTAAAAATTCACAAATTTTCTAAAATATATATATTATGCGTATTATTTATATAAATGTATATAAAAGCTTTTCTACCATGCTTGATAGAGGTTTAAGGAAGAACATCAAAAAGAGAACAAAGAGATGGAGAAATTGGAAAACATAAGCCTAATGAAACAGGAGCACGGAACACGGAAAAAGAAACGGCAACGCAAACAAGAAAAATGTGAGAGAACTTCACATAGTCCAGTTGTTTTTAAAGATGGCTTCTCATTAGAAACACATCTGGAAGTCTGGTGAAAAAGGAGTAACACCTGGGCATTTGTAGTTTTCAAAAAATTCCAAGATAATTCTGATATGCCTCTGAATTTCAAAAAGTAATTGCAGGTTTTTCTATTAAATGGTAGTTTTGGTGATATAGAATTCTATTATTTTTCTGTTGACTAAACATGATATAATGGTATGAATTCAGTAATAGTTACATAATCACAATAGTAAGAGATGTTTTTCAGTTTTCAGAATCAATAGCCAGATTTAAAAAAAAGATAATTGCAGTTGCAAGCCATAATGGGAACATGATTAATCTAACAATGTAAAGCAATTACATGCATTCTGGGGGAGGAGCAGAGTGATGTGGTAAGTGGAAATGCATACATACATGTGCTTTCATCTGCTCTGCCAGTCTGTGCCTTTGGGTTGGTGCATTTACTCCATTTACATTTAAGGTAATTGTTGATATGCATGATCCTATTACCATTTTCTTAATTGTTCTAGATTTATTTTCTTTAGGTAGGTATTTTTCTTCTGTTTTCTGCCTAGAGAAGTTCCTTTAGCATTTGTTGTAAAGCTGGTTTGGTGGTGCTGAATTCTTTTAACTTTTGCTTATCTGGAAACTTTTATATTTCTCCATCAAATCTGAAGGAGAGTCTTGCTGGGTAGAGTGTTTTTGGTTGTAGGTTCTTCCCTTCCATCACTTTAAATGTATCATGCCATTCCCTTCTAGCTTATAGAGTTTCTGTTGAGAAATCAGCTGATAACCTGGTAGGAGGTTGCATGTTATTTGTCATTTTCCCCTTATTGCTATTAATATTTTGTCTTTGCCTTTAATTTTTGTCAGTGTGATAACTATATGGTTTAGTGTGTTCCTCCTTGCGTTTATCCTGCCTGGGACTTTCTGTGCTTCCTAGACTTGATTGACTATTTCCTTTCCCATATTAGGAAAGTTTTCAACTATTGCCTCTTCAGGTCCTTTCTCTCTCTTCTCCTGCTGGAACCCCTACAGTGCGAATGTTGCTGAGTTTGATGTTGTCCCAGCGGTCTCTTAGGCTGTCTTCACTTCTTTTCATTCTTTTTTCTGTATTCTGTTCTGTGGCAGTGATCTCCATCATTCTGTCCTCCAGGCCAGTTATCCATTCTTCTGCCTCAGTTATTCTGCTATGGATTCTTTCTAGTGTATTATTCATCTCTATTTGTTTGTTATTTAGTTCTTCTAGGTCTTTGGTAAACACTACTTGCATCTTCTCAATCTTTGCTCCATTCTTTTTCCAAGATCCTGGATCATTTCCACTATCATTACTTGGAATTCTTTTTCTGGAAGGTTGCCTATCTCCATTTCATTTAGTTGTTTTTCTGGAGTCTTGTCTTGCCTTTACACGGGACATAACTTTCTGCTTTTTAATGCTGATTAAGCTCCCTTTGTGGCTCAGCTGGTAAAGAGTCTGTCTGTAATGTGGGAGACCTGGGTTTGATCCCTGGGTTGGGAAGATCCCCTGGAGAAGGGAATGGTTGCCCACTCCAGTGTTCTGGCCTGGAGAACTCCATGGACTGCATAGTACACAGGGTCCCAAAGAGTCGGACCTGACTGAGTGACCCTCACTTTCACTTTCTTCAACTTTCTGTAATGTTGTTTCTGTTTTAGTTGCTATGAGGCTGTGGTTCTTCTTGCTTCTTTCTGTCTGCCCTCTGATGGAGGAACCTAAGAGGCTTATGTAAGCTTCCTAATGAAAGGGACTGGTGGTGGGAAAAACTGGGTCTTGCTCTGGTGGGCAGGGCCTTGCTCAGTAAAGTTTTAGTCCAGTACCTGCTGATGGGCAGGGTTGCACTTCTCTCTTTTGGAGAAGGCAATGGCACCCCACTCCAGTACTCTTGCCTGGAAAATCCCATGGACGGAGGAGCCTGGTAGGGTGCAGTCCATGGGGTCATGAAGAGTCGGACACGACTGAGCGACTTCACTTCACTTCACCTGCTGATGGGCAGGGTTGCACTCCTCTCTGGTGATTTTCTGGCCTGAAGTGATGCAGCCCGCAGGTCTGGGGGCTGTCTGGTCAGGCTAGTGGTGACCTCCAGGAGGGTTTATGCCAAGGGGGACCTTCCCAAACTGCTGCTGCAAGTGCTGTCCCCACGGTGAGGCCCTGCTGACCCACGCCTCCACAGGAGACCCTCCAACACTAGCAGGTTGCTTGGTTCAACCTCCTGTGGGGCTACTGCTCTTTTCCTGAGTCTTGGTGCCTGCAAGCTTTTGTTTGTACCCTCCAAGACAAGTCTCTGTTTGCCCCTGGCTTCCCAGTCCTGTGGAAATCTTGTAATCAAATCTCACTGGCCTTCAAGGTGACATTCCCTGGGGATTCCCAGTCCCTTTGTCAGATCCCCAGGCTGGGAAGCCTGACGTGGTGTTCCAAACCTTCCCAACAGTGGGGGATCTTCTCTGTTATTATTGTTCTACAGACTGTGGGTTACCCACCCGGCAGGTATGGGATTTGAGTTTATCACGACTGTGGCCTTCCTGCTGTCTCACTGCAGCTTTTTCTCTGTTTGGATGCGGGGTATCTTCTGGTGGGCTCCCGTGTCCTCCTGTTGATGGTTGCTCAACAGCTAGCTGTGATTTTGGCACTCTGGTAGGAGAGGCACGCACATCATCCTGCTCCACCTTCTTAAACTGGAAGCCAGTATTCTTTCATTGATTTTATTTTTCTAGATTTAAACTTTCTCTGTCTCACTTTCGACTTTCCTTCAGAAATTCCTATCTTTTACTCTTATTCAGAAGTTCTCTAAAAGGTATTTCTTTAAGCTGTTTCAAATTATTTCTTTTTTTTAAATTAATTTATTTTTTATTGGAGGCAAATTATTTTACAATATTATATTGGTTGGTTTTGCCATACATTGACATGAATTCGCCCCAGGTTTACATAAGTTCCCCCTCCTGAACCCCCCTCCCACGTCCCTCCTCCCTTTATCCTCCCTCTGGGTCATCCCCGCACGCCAGCCCCGAGCATCCTATAACGTGCATTGACCCTGAACTAGTGATTCGTTTCACATATGACAACATACGTGTTTCAATGCCATTCTCCCAAATCATCCCACCCTCACCCTCTCCCACAGAGTTCCAAAGACTGTTCTATACATCTGTGTCTCTTTTGCTGTCTCGTATACAGGGTTATCATTTGCATCTTTCTAAATTCCATATATATGCGTTAGTATACTGTATTGGTGTTTTTTTTTTTTTCTGGCTTACTTCACTCTGTATAATAGGCTCCAGATTATTTCTTTAAAAATGTTTTCTGTAACGGGTATAGGAAATTTTACACATCCAATTGCATTTTAGAATACAACTGGGAAATTATAATAATGTACTGTACAAGTTTGGAATAAATGTTCAGCTTGTCTGTTTTATCATTCATCCATCATTGATTCATAATTCTTATTTCCTCAAAGGCATAAAGTGGATAACAGGAAATATATATAATTAAGATGCATAATGTTTCTCAAGCTATATTTTGGTATGTTGATAGATATCATGACAAAACGGCTTTATGTTCAGATTTGTTCAAAATTTTGCTTAACTGAACTTCAGTGAGTTTCCCTAAAATTCAGCACAAAGTGACCCTTGTGGATGGCATGGAGCTGTAACTGCGGTGCAAAATTTCCCAAACACATTTTAAAAGCAATCTGTTCTTTCCTAATAAAGCATCTATTAACATATATAAGAACTAGTGTTCTAGGAAACCCAGTTGGAGAGATGTTTAATTAGTCAAATATAAATAAAATTAACAGCAGGAAAAGCCAAAATAGAGTAAATTATACCAGAGAGGAAAGAAAAAACCTCTCCCTATTCAGCCTCATGTAATTAAGTGGTAAATCTGCTTCTGACCTTCCTAGAGGTCAAAACTGAAAGAGAAACATGGTTTACTACATAGTGCTCGCTGTGTGGAAAGGAAAAAGAATATACCATTTCCTTGGGGGCTGACACACTGCCGCTGGATTATGGCAAATATGTTTCAGTTGCATCTCATGAGGTCTCTGCCTCTCTTTTCGCAGCTTTTCTAATAACCTTTGGGCAGGTGACAGGAGAAGATGCTGAATAGGTTTTGCCAGAAGCAGTGGTCCAGCAGCCAGGCAGTTTCATCAGTTACCAGCGTGGAGGTCTGGTGAAGCCGCTCCAGAGTGGAGCAACAGAGAGCAATGAGGCAAAGTCTGAACGTCAGAAAGATACACAGAAGTTGCTGGGAAGTTTCATATGACCATGTGCCACCTTCCCTATGCAGGGGTCAGTTTGAAAATAAAGTAACCTAATCAAAAACAAATATTATTGTCCATCTACATATTATCATCCACCCACATATCCCTTCATCTTTTATTTATCCACTTATTCATCTATTTAAAGGGATGCTGTAAGTGTCTTTTAAGGCATCATGTAAATTTTTGATAGTTAAGGTAGTCTATTTTTTCATATGCAGTTTTTACATCATCTGTGTCTCATCTGTAAAGTAATCCTGAAATAAAACTGTTGACCCCGTCACTATATTGACAGTTTTCATTTTTCTAGGGTGTAGCAGTTAGACCACTTCTCACAGACAAAGGTATTTTTTAAAAAATGGTCACTTTATGAAACTTGTCAGCTTTCTAAGTACAACATACCAACCTTAATTTTTTTCAGACATTGGACTTGATAGCTAGTTCAGTAGATAATTTATGACATTATGGAAGGATAATTATATGCTATATTTCTCTATGCCACAAAAATAAATATTTCCTCATTTATCATTCTTTACGTATTATAGCATAGAAGCTCAAATGAAAGCTTTTGACGTTAGAATACATTTTCAACATTAGGAGATGTTCAGTTTTGATGCATCTGACCTCAGCTACACCAGCTGCTTTTTAAAAAAGATTTATTTTTCTTTTTGCCTGTGTACAGGCTCCTCTCTAGTTGCAGAGAGCAGGGGCTACTCTCTCACTGCGATGTGTGAGCTTCTCATTGCAGTGGCCTCTCTTCTTGCGGGCAGGTTCCCCGTGAGCGGGCCTCAGCAGTCTGGCACACTGGCTCTACGCATGGGCTCACGAGTTGTGGGCTTAGTTGCTTCGTGGCAAGTGGGATCTTCCCGGACCAGGGATTGAACCTGGGTTCCCTGCATTGACAGGCAGATTCTTAACCACTGGACCACCAGGGAAGTCTCACATCATCTACTTTTAATAGTCGTGTGATATTAGGGAATTCCTGAATCTCTCAGAACCTCAGTTTCATTATCTCTATAATGGGAAATATTAGTACACAACTTATAAAGTTGTGATGAGAAATACATAAGACGAACAAGCAAGTTATTGGAAACTGCACATCAGGATAACCCAATAATTTTTCAGTATTATGATGATGATAATCAGGTATTTTAATAACGAAGTATAGACTCATTGACTTCTACAGCACTGTTTTCAAGTGCTATAAACAGAAGACGTGTATAAGAAGTGTATAAATAGAAGACCATTCAGATGTAGCCAAGTGAGAAAAGATAAGGTCAACTCTCCTCTTTCTACTATTAAAGAAAAGTTGATTATGTGGAATGATGGAGATAAACCTATATTCAAACAACTTATTTGAAAGGACAGCCCCAGAAGATATTGACATTCAGCACTAACGTTCTGAAGTTCAACTGTGATTCCAGTATTTATTTTATAAATATTTGGAGTTTTTCAGAAGTTATGGTTTTGCTGTTCCTGTGTTGACTTTGAGTAAGAATATTGTGTTCTAATTTTACAGCTGCGTTTGGAATTCAACATCATTTTAGGATTTACTAATTGAATTGAAGAACAGGTGGGCAGTTTTAAGGTAGCAGGTTGGAAACATCAGCAATAGAGGGATCAATGAAAGAGAGAAGAAACAGCGTCTGTTATGGCATCAGAGCATTTTTCTGTGGACGTTTATCAAGAACACGATTGTTATTTAAAATAACCTTGCTGTGATACGTAGAATCCAGAAAAAAAAAAAGGGTATTAACTTCTTTATAAAATAGAAGTAAAGCCACTGATGTAGAAAATAAGCTTATAGTTACCAGAGAATAAGAAGTTGGGGGATAAATTGGGAGACTGGAATGAGCATATACACACACACACACCACTGAATATAAAACATATAACTAACAAGAACCTACTGTACAGCACAGGGAACTCTGCTCAATATTCTGTAATGGACAGTTGGGGAAATAATCTAAAAGAGAGTGGATTTATGTATGTGTATAACTGATTGGTCTGCTGTACACCTGAAAACAACACAACATTGTGAACCAACTTTGTTGTTCGGTCTCTCAGAAGTGTCCGACTCTTTGCAACCCCATGGACTGCAGCATTCCAGTCTTCTCTGCTCTTCACCATCTCCCGGAGTTTGCTCAAACTCAGGTCCATTGAATCGGTGATGCCATCCAACCATCTCATCCTCTGTCATCCCCTTCTCCTCCTGCCTTCAATCTTTCCCAGCATCAGGGTCTTTCCCAATGAGTCAGTTCTTCACAGACCCTGACCTGCTCTAGGTTAGCCTTGATTCTGGAGTTCAGAGAGTATAAATTCTATAGGGCACAATGATTGACAAAAGACATTCTGGTGTATCGAACATGCAATTGTTTTTTAAAGTCTGTTTACAAAATTTATAAAATCGTATTTATTATCATTAGAAGAATCTTTATAAAATTTTATTGAAGTATAGTTGCTTTGCAATGTTGTATTAGTTTCTGCTGTACAGAAAAGTGAATAAATTAAACATATTCATATATCCTCTTTTTTTTTGGATTTCCTTTCCATTTAGGTCACCAAAGAGTACTGAGCAGATCAATACCAATTTCCAATCCATCTCACCCCTTCTTACCCCCTTGGTATCCATGTTTGTTGTCTACTGCTGTGTCTCTATTTCTGCTTTGCAAACCATTTCATTTGTATTTTTTTCTAGATTCCACAGATGAGCCGCCTCATACTACATCTGCTTTTCTCTTTCTGACTTGCCTCAGTCTGTATGACAGTCCAGGTCCATCCACGTCTCCACAAATGACCCGGTTTCATTTCTTTTTATGGCTGAATAATATTCCACTGTATATATGTATCCTCTCCTCTTTGTCCATTCCTCTGTTAATGGACATTTAGGTCATTCTATGTCCTTGCTGTTGTAAATAGCGCTGCAATGAACATTGGAATGCAGATATCTTTTTGAATTGATTTTTTTTTTTTTGAGGTGTATGCCCAGGAGTGGGATTGCTGTGTCATCTGGTAGCTATATTTCTAGTTTCTTAAGGAGCCTCCCTACTGTATTCCATAGCGGCTGCAATCAACTTACATTCCCACCAAGAGTGAAGGAGGATTCCCTTTACTAAACACCCTCTCCAGGATTATTGTTTGTAGATTTTGTGATGATGGCCATTCAATACATGATATTGAATGATATCTCATTGCAGTTTTGGTCTGCATTTCTCTAGTAATCAGTCATGTCGAGCGTCTTTTCATGAGCTTCTTGGCCATCTGTTACATGTGACTGTTTTTGCATCAGAGTCAGCCCCATCCATGCCAAGTGCACTTCAGCATCTCAGAAAGGGTTACTATGCTACAATTTCTAGGTACTTCAAATTGTTTGAAATGTTTTACAAAATAATTATAACTCTCATCAGTTGATATAGCTATTTATTGGTAATTTCTAAATTAAAAGCCTAGTAAAAATTAAAAAAAAAATTCAACAAAGTGAAAAAAAAAACCCACCAATTCTATATAAAAACATGGCAGTAAGTATGATTATGAGTAACATTATGCTTATGTGTTCACAACAGGGCATTTCACAGCTACTTTTTTGTTTTGTAGTATTTTATTAAAATAATTGATCAATCCTTATTTAGTGTTAACATTTCATTAAGAGCAGGGGTGGTTAGTGCTATTGTTTCATGTTGGCCCAGACGTATCATTTGCTGAGAGCCTAATTTACCTGACTTCATTGATCTTTTCCTTTCCTTTAAAGTTTTCAAATGGAATCTCAAGTGAATAAATTAGTAAATTTATCATTTTCTCTATAATGCTGTCATAAGGACAGTTTGATAAAATAGCTCATTATGGTCAATGATGTGAAATATGAGTTTCATCAGCATATTTTCATCAAATGCAGCTACAGAAATTAGTTTGCTATTATCAAGGTCTGTCGAATGCAGAAATAAAATTAAGCTTGCTATTATGTTGGTTAAATTTTGGGATGGACCCAAGTGAGTTAAAACAGAAAAACTTGTAGTGACAAAAGACAAATCAAAGAAATCATCCAAAATTAACTGATAAATGATAATGATAGTCTAGTCATGAGTCACTTGAAATAAGCTGTTATTCCCTTCAAAGGTAGAATTCAGGTCAACTTTTTAAAAAATGCCACCACAGTACGTTTTAGTCACATTTTCATATGATTTTAAGTCTTCTTTTGATAAAGGAAATCAAATCCTGTATATAATAAGGACCATTTGCTATTTGTAATGATTGTATGAATATAATTATTGGCTTAATTGTATCTGTACCTGTTGTATCTATGTTTTGAACCCTAATTTTGCTTAAGATGGTACATTTAAGAAGTAATGGAAAAATCTCAATTTTGACAGGTATGTGATTGGTTTAAGGTAAATACACTTACATCCGTTATGTCTGATAAGTGCTGATATGAGAACATGTCACTCAAATAAATACATAAATATTAGTTAGCTGCTGTTACAAAAGCAGCACGGGGCCAATGACCACAAATGCATCTATTTAGCTCCTATGCCTGGGGGTGGCTGTGCTTGGAGGTTTGTGCTGGGGTAGCTGGCTGGGTGAGTCAGCTCCATGAACTTTTCATCCTTCTGCTGGAATCAGCAGCACTTTCTAGGCACATGTGTCTTAGAGCAATGGTAGGAACAAAAGGTAAAAAGTGAAAACGCGTGTGGTCTCTTGAAGTCTAAACTGAAAACTGGCACACTGGTCAAAATCCTACGGCCAAACCCAAAGGGTGTGGCAATATACTTCACTATTTGAATGAGACAAATTGCAAAATCATATGGCTGAGAGCATGGACAGAGGGAGGGGTGGACAGTTAGGGCTGGGGATGAGATTTACCATACATTAATTCTGTTAAAATAATAATGTTGAATACTTTAAATCAAGACATAATGAAGAGAAGATAAAAGGAAATAAAAAAGTTGCTGACTGTCAGCCCTTTTCACAAACTCACAGTGGGCTTAGGTGGGGTGGCTGTGTCCAACTAAACCACTGTAATTTTTTAAAAATAATTTTCAATGTATGGCAAAACCAATACAAAATTGTAAAGTAATTAGCCTCCAATTAAAATAAGTAAAAAAAAATTTATAGGAGTACAGTTGATTTACAATGTTGTGTTAGTTTCAGGTATACAGCAAAGTGATTCAGTTATATATATATATATATTCTTTTTCAGATTTTTCCCTTATAGTTTATTAAAGAATATTGAGTATAATTCTGTGTGCTATATAGTAGGTCATTGTTGGTTATCTTATTATATATAATAGTATATGTATGTCAGTCTGAAACTCCTAATTTATCACTCTTCATCATGTTTCCCATTTGATAACCATAAATTTATTTTTAATGTCTGTAAGCCTGTTTTCATTTTGAAAGTAAGGTCATTTGTTTCATTTTATGAAAACTAGGTTCCATGTGTGAGTGATATCATACGATATTTGTCATTGTCTGACTTAGTTCACCTAGTGTGATCATCTCTGGGTCATCCCATGTTGCTGCAAACAACATTCTTTCATTCATTTTCATGGCTGAGTGATATTCCATTGCATATATGCACCGCATCTTCTTTATCCATCCCTCTGTTGATGGACAGTTTTGTTGTTTCCATGTCTTGGCTATTATAAATAGTGCTGCAATGAACATCGGGGTGAATGTATCTTTTCTAATTATGTAAGCCATTGTAAGTTAAATTCCTAGTGTATCTTAGCTTCAAATGTATTGAAGGTATATATTGAAAAATAAAATACTTCTTAATATTTAGTAGTAAGTTAGAATATTTAGACAGGCTTACAAATAAAAATATATGTATGTTCTTTTGATTATACCAGAAGGAAACTCATATACTATTATTTAATATAATTTTTCCAATTTAAATGTTTCAACAAAAATATTTTGTTTCCTTGGACCCCATCCTCTTTCTTGACTTTGTAACTGAATCACAGAAGTCAAAGTACATTAATTATCATAGTGCCTTTAACCTAGCCCATATGTATACTGTGACAGATAAACTCAAGTAAATTCTGTTTTGGAGTAGGGAGAGAATATGAATAAAAGTGAAAATGAAAAATTTTATAGGAATACTTTGTTATACAATGAGCAGAAAACCTGAAATATCAAGTGTCTGGAATCATGTCATATTTGAGCATTTTTAAAAACTGCCCTGTTTATTCTATATAAAAGCTGAAAACATGGATGGTGTGAAGAGAACTGAAAAGTACGTCAGAAAGAGAGGACAGAGGATGCACAGAGTAAGCATCAGAAGAATCCTGAGATGCCAGGGGTCAGGATTCATGTGCTCAAGTTTTCTGAGGGCAGACGAAGGGACATTTCTGACATCTTAAAATGTCAGGAAGCAGAAAATTTTGAATGTAATTTAGATTTAATTATTTGCTAATGAAAGTGAAATCGCTCAGTCGTGTCCCACTCTTTTCGACCCCATGGACTGTAGCCCACCACGCCCCTCCATCCATGGGATTTTCCAGGTAAGAATACTGAAGTGGGTTGCCCATTTCCTTCTTCAGAGGATCTTCCCAACCCAGGGATCGAACGCGGGTCTCCGGCATTGTAGGCAGACGCTTTACCGTCTGAGCCACCAAGGAAGCCGATTTGGTAATGGGAAATGTCTTTAAACCACTTCAGCTGTGGGACAACTGAGCATACAGGGACAGGAGGTATTTTCTAAGAAGGTGAGATGAACCATAAATCAAAAAGACACATGCACCCCAGTGCTCATTGCAGCACTATTTGCAACAGCCAAGACATGGAAGCAAGCAAAATGTCCATCAACAGAGGCATGGATAAAGAAGCTGTGGTGCATATATGCAATAGAATATTACTCAACTATAAAAAGAATGAAATCTTGCCATTTGAAGCAATATGGATTGACCTAGAGCTTCTCATACTAAGTGAAGTCAGACAAAGTCAAATACCATATAATATCACTTATACGTGGAGTCTTTAAAAAAAAAGGTATAATTGTACTTACCTACAAAATAGAAATAGGGTTACAGATGTAGAGAACAAATTTATAGTTACTGGGAATAAGTGGAGGAGGGACAAATTGGGATGTTGGAACTGACATATATACACTACTCTATATATAACAGACAACTAATAGAAACCTACTACAAGCCACAGGGTCGCAAAGAGTCAGACACAACCAAGCGACTAAGAACAGCACAATAAAGACCTCCTGTATAATACAGCTCAGGGAACTCTACTCAGTCCTCCGTAGTGACCTCTATGGGGGAAGAAGCTAAAGCTAGACTTGATATATGTATATATAGCTGATTCACTTTGCTGTACGGCAGAAACTAACACAACATTGTAAATCAACTATACTCCAATAAAAATTAATTTTAAAAAAAGGTAAGCTAAGCATCATTGGACACCATTCTTTTTAGAAGGAATTATTCTGAAGACTCGTAGCCTATATAGTTGGACTCTGAAGAGGCTTTTTGTTTGAAGTACAGTGACAAAGTAAGCCACAAGAAAACAGAGTAATGAAGTGATCCACAAGAAAGCAAGTTGCAGTCTATATAATCATATGTAGCTCATATATGATTCATAGTTCATATATGAACTAGAGTTCATAGTTGAATATCTACTAGCAACAGAGTGATTGTAGTATTTCAACTTACTCAATTTATAGTAAATTTTCAATTTCAATGGTATCTTTATGACAAGATATCATCTATCTTTCTGGAAACACAAAAGGCAGACATCTAAGAATGTTGTGCTAACCTTAACAGATAAAATGTAGAGCTGAGTGTTACTTGAAAAGTGAAAATACAGGGGAACACTGGCAGATCTATAAAATATTGACTAACTTGCAATATATGATTTAAAACCTCAGAAGGAATAGCTATGCAGAGGCAACTAAAACAGTATACAACAGTGATTAGTAAGAGCATGAACTTTGGACCCAAAGAGAAAGGATTGGAATACTGTCTTCCCATTTCTTAGGACTTCCCTGGAAGCTCAGATAGTAGAGAATCTGTCTGGAAAGCAGGAGGCTCAGGTTCCAAGCCTATTTTTTACCCAGCATGGGTGACATTGGGTCATTCACTCAAACACGCCTTGTCTCCACTCCTTCATCTCCACAATGTGGAGAGGAATAGCTGCTTCATAATCTCGTGAAAATAAAATGAGTGCTTGGTTAGGGAGCAAGATCTCAACAAATGTTACTGTTATTACCAAGCATTCAGCTGATAGAAGGAATTTAGGTTAAAAGTGTCCATTTCTCATTCTTAGGTAAAAGGTCAAAGTATCTGGATTATTGTTAATTAAAATGCTAAAGCTTTTTATAAATAAATAAAAACATGCTCACCAATCTGCTGCATGCTTTTTCTTTTTTAAAATATTTTAAAAATGGCATTTATTTTTTTCTTTATACATAAATTTAGACTGGAAAACAGTCTATATAAACTTATTTTAATAGCATATTTTATTTCAAAAATAATGTTAGTATATTAGTGTACATTACTATAATAGCTACTTTAAAGGAATGATTCTGATAATTTGTCAAAAAAATTTTTTATTGGTTACAGAGTTGTGTTAGTTTCTACTGTACAGCAAAATGAAACAGCCATCAGTTCAGTTCAGTCACTCAGTCATGTCCGACTCTTTGCGACCCCATGAATCGCAGCTCGCCAGGCCTCCCTGTCCATCACCAACTCCCGGAGTTCACTCAAACTCATGTCCATCAAGTCGGTGATGCTATCCAGCCATCTCATCCAATGTCGTCCCCTTCTCCTCCTGCCCCCAATCCTTCCCAGCATCAGAGTCTTTTCCAGTGAGTCAACTCTTCGCATGAGGTGGCCAAGTATTGGAGTTTCAGCTTTAGCATCAGTCCTTCCAATGAACACCCAGGACTGATCTCCTTTAGGATGGACTGGTTAGATCTCCTTGCAGTCGAGGGACTCTCAAGAGTCTTCTCCAACACCGCAGCTCAAAAGCATCAATTCTTCGGCAATCAGCTTTCTTCACAGTCCAACTCTTATGACCACGGGAAAAACCATAGCCTTGACTAGACGGACCTTTGTTGGCAAAGTAATGTCTCAGCTTTCTAATGTGCTGTCTAGGTTGGTCATAACTTTCCTTCCAAGGAGCAAGCGTCTTTTAATTTCATGGCTGCAATCAGCATCCGCAGTGATTTTGGAGCCCAAAAAAATAAACTGACACTGTTTCCCCATCTATTTCCCATGAAGTGATGGGACCAGATGCCATGATCTTTGTTTTCTGAATGTTGAACCTTAAGCCAACTTTTTCACTCTCCTCTTTCACTTTCATCAAGAGGCTTTGAGTTCCTCTTCACTTTCTGCCATAAGGGTGGTGTCATCTGCATATCTGAGGTTATTGATATTTCTCCCAGCAATCTTGATTCCAGCTTGTGCTTGAACCCTGGAAGCCAGCCCAGTGTTCCTCATGATGTACCCTGCATATAAGTTAAATAAGCAGGGTGACAATATACAGCCTTGACATACTCCTTTTCCTATTTGGAACCAGTCTGTTGTTCCATGTCCAGTTCTAACTGTTGCTTCCTGACCTGCATACAGGTTTCTCAAGAGGCAGGTCAGGTGGTCTGGTATTCCCATCTCTTTCAGAATTTTCCACAGTTTCTTGTGATCCACACAGTCAAAGACTTTGTCATAGTCGATGGAGCAGAAATAGATGTTTTTCTGGAACTCTCTTGCTTTCTCCATGTTCCAGTGGATGTTGGCAATTTGATCTCTGATTGCTCTGCCTTTTCTAAAACCTGCTTGAACATCTGGAAGTTCACGGTTCACATATTGCTGAAGCCTGGCTTGGAGAATTTTGAGCCTGACTTTACTAGCGTGTGAGATGAGTGCAACTGTGCGGTAGTTTGAGCATTCTTTGGCATTGCCTTTCTTTGGGATTGGAATGAAGACTGACCTTTTCCAGTCCTGTGGCCACTGCTGAGTTTTCCAAATCTGCTGGCATATTGAGTGCAGCACTTTCACAGCATCATCTTTCAGGATTTGAAATAGCTCAACTGGAATTCCATCACCTCCACTAGCTTTGTTCGTAGAGATGCTTTCTAAGGCCCACTTGACTTCACATTCCAAGATGTCTGGCTCTAGGTGAGTGATCACGCCATCGTGATCATCTTGGTCGTGAAGATCTTTTTTGTACAGTTCTTCTGTGTATTCTTGCCACCTCTTCTTAATATCTTCTGCTTCTGTTAGGTCCATACCATTTCTGTCCTTTATCAAGCCCATCTTTGCATGAAATGTTCCCTTGGTATCTCTAATCTTCTTGAAGAGATCTCTTGTTTTTCCCATTCTGTTGTTTTCCTCTATTTCTTTGCACTGATCGCTGAGGAAGGCTTTCTTGTCTCTCCTTGTTATTCTTTGGAACTCTGCATTCAGATGCTTATATCTTTCCTTTTCTCCTTTGCTTTTGGCTTCTCTTCTTTTCACAGCTATTTGTAAGGCCTCCTCAGACAGCCATTTTGCTTTTTTGCATTTCTTTTCCAGGGTGATGGTCTTGGTCCCTGTCTCCTGTACAATGTCACAAACCTCCGTCCAGAGTTCATCAGGCACTCTATCAATCAGATCTAGTCCCTTAAATCTATTTCTCACTTCTACTGTATAACCATAAGGGATTTGATTTAGGTCATATCTGAATGGTCTAGTGGTTTTCCCTACTTTCTTCAATTTCAGTCTGAATTTGGCAATAAGGAGTTCATGATCTGAGCCAGTCAGCTCCTGGTCTTGTTTTTGCTAGCTATATAGAGCTTCTCCATCTTTGGCTGCAAAGAATATAATCAATCTGATTTCGGTGTTGACCATCTGGTGATGTCCATGCGTAGAGTCTTGTGTTATTGGAAGAGGGTGTTTGCTACGACCAGTGCATTCTCTTGGCAAAACTCTATTAGCCTTTGCCCTGCTTCATTCCGTGCTCCAAGGCCAAATTTACCTGTTATTTCAGGTGTTTCTTGACTTCCTACTTTTGCATTCCAGTCCCCTATAATGAAAAGGACATCTTTTTTGGGTGTTAGTTCTAAAAGGTCTTGTAGGTCTTCATAGAACCATTCAACTTCAACTTCTTCAGCGTTACTGGTTGGGGCATAGGCTTGGATTACTGTAATATTGAATGGTTTGCCTTGGAAACGAACAGAAGTCATTCTGTCGTTTTTATGATTGCATCCAAGTACTGCATTTCGGACTCTTTTGTTGACCATGATGGCTACTCCATTTCTTCTTAGGGATTCCTGCCCACAGTAGTAGATATAATGGTTATCTGAGTTAAATTCACCCATTCCAGTCCATTTTAGTTCACTGATTCCGAGAATGTCGATGTTCACTCTTGTCATCTCCTGTTTGACCACTTCCAATTTGCCTTGATTCATGGACCTAACATTCCAGGTTCCTATGCAATGTTGCTCTTTAAAGCAATGTACCTTGCTTCTATCATCGGTCACATCCACAACTGGGTATTGGTTTTGCTTTGACTCCACCCCTTCATTCTTTCTGGAGTTATTTCTCCACTGATCTCCAGTAGCATACTAGTCACCTACCGACCTGGGGAATTCCTCATTCAATATCCTATCATTTTGCCTTTTGATACTGTTCATGTTGTTCTCAAGGCAGGTATACTGAAGTGGTTTGCCATTCCCTTCTCCAGTGGACCACATTCTGTCAGACCTCTCCACCATGACCCGCCTGTCTTGGGTGGCCCCACACGGCATGGCTTAGTTTCATTGAGTTAGACAGGGCTGTGGTCCGTGTGATCAGATCCACTAGTTTTCTGTGATTATGATTTCAGTGTGTCTGCCCTCTGATGCCCCCTCGCAATACCTACTGTCTTATTTGGGTTTCTCTTACCTTGGGCGTGGGGTGTCTCTTCATGGCTGCTCCAGCAGAGCGCAGCTGCTACACCTTACCTTGGACAAGGGGTAGCTCAAGGCCGCCCTTCCTGACCTTGAAATGTGGAGTAACTCCTCTTGGCTCTCCTGCGCCCGCCCAGCCACCGCCTCTTGGACGTGGGGCAGCTCCTCTCTGCCGCCGCCCCTGACCTCAGGCGTGGGGTAGCTCTTTTCGGCCACGGTCCTGTGCCTGGTCGGTTGGACCGGAGCCGGCGTCTCTGGCCTCTGCGCCGCCGGAGCCGGCGTCTCTGGCCTCTGCGCCGCAGGAGCCAGTATGACCCAAATCAAATCCCTTATGATTACACAATGGAAGTGAGAAATAGATTCAAGGGAATAGATCTGATAGACAGAGCGCCAGATGAACTGTGAACAGAGGTTCATGACACTGTACAGGAGGCAGTGATCAAGAACATACCCAAGACAACAAAATGCAAAAAGGCCAAAAAGTTGTCTGAGGAGGCCTTACAAAGAGCTGTGAAAAGAAGAGAAGCAAAAGGCAAAGGAGAAAAGGAAAGATATACCCATTTGAATGCAGAGTTCCAAAGAATAGCAAGGAGAGATAAGAAAGCCTTCCTCAGTGATCAATGCAAAGAAATTGAGGAAAACAATAGAATGGGAAAGACTAGAGATCTCTTCAAGAAAATTAGAGATACCAAGGGAACATTTCATGCAAATATGGGCACAAAAAAGGACAGAAATGGTATGGACCTAACAGAAGCAGAAGATATTAAGAAGAGGTGGCAAGAATACACAAAACTATATAAAAAAGATCTTCACAGCCCAGATAATCACTATGGTATGATCACTCACCTAGAGCCAGACATCCTGGGATGTGAAGTCAAGTGGGCCATCACTACGAACAAAGCTAGTGGAGGTGATGGAATTCCAGTTAGGCTATTTCAAATCCTAAAAGATGATGCTGTGAAAGTGCTGCACTCAATATGCCAGCAAATCTAGAAAACTCAGCAGTGGCCACAGGACTGGAAAAGGTCAGTTTTCATTCCAATCTCAATGGCAAAGAATGTTCAAACTATTGCACAATTGCACTCATCTCACACTCTAGTAAAGTAATGCTCAAAATTCTCCAAGCCAGGCTTCAACAGTACATGAACTGTGAAGTAACAGATGTTCAAGTTTGATTTAGAAAAGTCAGAGGAACCAGAGATCAAATTGCCAACATTTGTTGGGTCATTGAAAAAGCAAGAGAGTTCCAGAAAAAGTCTACTTTTACTTTACTGACTATGCTAAAGACTTTGACAGTGTGGATCACAATAAACTGTGGAAAATTCTGAAAGAGATGGGAATACCAGACCACCTGATCTGCCTCTTGAGAAATCTGTTAGCAGGTCAGGAAGCAACAGTTAGAACTGGACATGGAACAACAGACTGGTTCCAAATAGGAAAAGGAGTATGTCAAGGCTGTATATTGTCACCCTGCTTATTTAACTTATATGCAGAGTACATCATGGGAAATGCTGGGCTAGATGAAGCTACTAGCTGGAATCAAGATTGCTGGGAGAAATATCAATAACCTCATATATACAGAGGACACCATCCTTCCGGCAGAAAGCAAAGAAGAACTAAAGAGCCTCTTGATGAAAGTGAAAGAAGAAAGTGAAAAAGTTGTATTAAAACTCAACATTCAGAAAATTAAGATCATGGCATCTGGTCCCATCACTTCATGGGAAATAGATGGGGAAACAGTGGAAACAGTGTCAGACTTTATTTTGGGGGGCCCCAAAATCACTGCAGATGGTGAGTGTAGTCATGAAATTAAAAGATACTTGCTCCTTGGAAGAAAAGCTATGACTAAACTAGACAGCACATTAAAAAGCAGAGACATTACTTTGCCAACAAAGGTCCATCTAGTCAAGGCTATGGTTTTTCCAGTGGTCATGTATGGATGTGAGTGTTGTCCTGTGAAGGAAGCTGAGTGCTGAAGAATGGTGCTTTTGAACTGTGGTGTTGGAGGAGACTCTTTTTAAATTTATTTATTTATTTTAACTGGACACTAATTACTTTACAATATTGTATTTTTTTTTGCCATTGACATGAATCAGCCGTGGGTGCACATGTGCCCCCATCCTGAACCCCCTCCCACCTCCCTCCCCACCCCCTCCCTCAGGGTCGTCCCAGCGCCCCAGTCCTGAGCACTGTGTCTCATGCATCGAATCTGGACTGGCGATTGTTTCACATGTGATAATATACATGTTTCAATGCTATTCTCTCAAATCATCCCACCCTCACCTTCTCCCACAAAATCCAAAAGTCTGTTCTTTACATCTGTCTCTTTTGCTGTCTCGCATATAGGGTCATTGTTACCAAGTCCCTTGGACTGCAAGGAGAGCCAACCAGTCTTTTCTAAAGGAAATCAGTCCTGAATATTCATTGGAAGAACTGATGCTGAAGCTGAAACTCCAATGCTTTGGCCACTTGATGAGAAGAACTGATTCATCTGAAAAGCCCCTGATGTTGGGAATGATTGAAGGTGGGAGGAGAAGGGGATGACAGAGGATGAGATGGTTGGATGGCATCACTGACTCAATGGACATGAGTTTGAGTAAGCTCCAGGAGTTGGTGATGGACAGGAAGGCCTGCTTTACTGTAGTTCATGGGGTCACAAAGAGTTGTACGTGACCAGCGACTGAACTGAATTGGTCACATGCCCAGTAGTGGGATTTCTAGGTCATATGTTAGTTCTATTTATTAAGGAGACTCCATACGTTTCTCCTCAGTGGCTGTATCAATTTACACTTGCACCAACAGTTCATGAGGGTTCCTTTTTCTCCACTTCCTCTCCAGCATTTATTGTTTGTAGATTTTTTTTTATGATGGCCATTCTGACTGGTGTGAGGTGATACCTCATTGTAGTTTTGATTTATATTTCTCTAATAATTACTGATGTCAAGCATCCTTTCATGTTTTTTGGCCACTCATATGTCTTCCTTGGAGAAATGCCTATTTAGGCCTACTGCCCATTTTTTGATTGAGTTTGTTTGTTTTTGTTTTTTGTTTTTGATAATGGGCTACATGAGCTGCTTTTATTTTTTGGAGATTAATCCTTTGTCAATTGCTTCATTTGCAAATATTTTCTTCCATTCTGAGGCTTGCTTTTTGTCTTATGTATGGTTTCCTTTTTTTGCTTTTGGTCCCAAAGACAGAAGTCAATTGAGAAGGCTACAAATAGGTAGTATTTGGGCTCAGTATAAGGATACCATGAAAATGCTCTATGGCTTTTGGGGGGTACTTACCCTGGAGAACAGCTTAGTCCTTGATGTTAATCCATACTCAATAGTCCATATTATTTTTCTAATTTTCATCCATTCCAATTTTTTGAGTTACTACTTTCATAAATAATTTTGAGTTATTGCTAGCCTAACACTGATAAAAACCACTCAATATTCATTATACATGCCAGTTTAAAATTATATTTTTGAAGCAATTACACAGCAAGATGTTCTTAGTTGTGAAAAATTGGGAAGGCCTGCCTTTTGAATATACAGGAATTTGAATTTAAAATGGAAAAAATATCTGATAGAAAATGAACTTTCAGTCAGTAAATCAACATAACAAACTGATAAAGACACTGTAATTATTTGGGTGATTTGACGAAGGTAGATAGCAAAATTGGATAGCTCAGGAAAAAAATCAATACTGGGATGAATAATATCACAGATAAAATATCAATTTAGAAGGACTAAATATATCTTTCCTTTGGAAAGTCTGCTACTCATGTATTTCTCTTTCACACACTCTTTTCAGATAAACAAACAAGAATAAAGTCATTTGGAAAGCCCACATGATGCTATCAGGATGGGTACTTTTCACTTATTGGCTTAGCCTACTTAGCTATTCTCTTTTCTCTAGATTTCACGAGGCAGTAGTTTGATTTTAACAGATTTTCCATCAATGGAGTAAAATATCTCACCCAGAAATTTTAGCTTTTGTGTGTGTAATTAGCTATGTTCCAGAACTGTTCTTGCTTTAGAAAATGAGTTATTATTTCTTTTATATTCCAGGTTATATTTTCAGAGGATATGAAGCTGAAAGCCTTAAGTCTTGCTTTTCTTCATTTGTTCTCTCTATGAGCAGTCCTGCTCTCTACAGGGGGGATCTCAGGTCTCCTAGGTGTCTCCACCTCTTAATACTCTTTACTTAACCTATCATCAAATGCTGCTTATTTTACCTTCCAAATGTCTTTTATCATATCCGATTTATCGGATATTTTTGAAATCTTTACTTTCAACACCTTGTCCAAGGATTCATCATTATCTTTCACCTGAACAATTGCAACAGACTCCCAACATGGTCTGTATATTCTCCTTATATATCTCCAGTGATCTACCAATGATCTATTCTCTGCATTATCTATTCAGCAATAAGTCATATCGAAGGCTTCCCCTTGGCTTTAGACCAGTCATGGACTGGGGGTTGGTCATCTCTCAAAATTCTCTCACTCTGCTTCTTCATCCACACCGACCTTCTTGAGTTCTGCAAATATGTCAGTTCTTTCCTAAATGCTGTTTCACTTAGGCAAATGTCACATCTCTTTGCTTATATATCCCTAGGTGGCTACAGAGGTCTTGAAGAGGAGATGATGCCTGAGCGGGAAAATTAAAGATGCATTATGGAAGATCACCGGAATGTGGGAGCAGAGAAGGCACCAATAACCAGGGAGGACTTGGTGCTGCTGAATGTTTGCTGCTGCTGCTGCTAAGTCGCTTCAGTTGTGTCCGACTCTGTGTGACCCCATAGACGGAAGCCCACCAGGCTCCCCTGTCCCTGGGATTCTCCAGGCAAGAACACTGGAGTGGGTTGCCATTTCCTTCTCCAATGTGTGAAAGCGGAAAGTGAAAGTGAAGTCGCTCAGTCGTGTCCGACCCTTAGCGACCCCTCGGACTGCAGCCTACCAGGCTCCTCCATCCATGGGATTTTCTAGGCAAGAGTACTGGAGTGGCTTGCCATTGCCTTCTCCGGCTGAATGTTTATGTTCTGTTAAATATCTTGGATCTTTATCTTGATGGTTATTGAGGAACCATTCTAACCATGTTGTTGTTCAGATGCTCGGTTGTGTCAGACTCTTTGTGACCCGATGGACTGCAGCACACCAGGCCTCCCTGTCCCTCACCATCTCCTAAAGTTTGCCCAAGTTCATGTTCATTGTATTGGTGATGCCATCCAGCCATCTCATCCTCTGATGCCCTCTTCTCCTTCTGCCCTCAATCTTCCCCAGCATCAGGGACTTTTCCAATGAGTTGTCTGTTTGCATCAGATGATCAAAATACTGGAGCTTCAGCTTCAACATCAGTCCTTCCAGTGAATTTTCAGGGTTGATCTCCCTTAAGATTGGTTTGATCTCCTTGCTGTCCAAGGGACTTTCAGGAATCTTCTCCAGCACCACAGTTCAAAGGCATCAATTATTTGGTGTTCTGCCTTTTCTATGGTCCAGCTCTCACAACTGTACATGATCACGTGGAAGACAATAGCTTTGACTACATGGACCTTTGTTGGAAGAGTAATGTGTCTGCTTTTCAACACATTGTCTAGGTTTGTCATCACTTCCCTGCTAAGAAGCAATCGTCTTTTTCATGGCTACAGTCACCATCTGCAGTGATTCTGAGCCAAAGAAGAGGCGCTCTGTCACTGCTTCCACCTCTTCCCCTTCTATTTGCCATGAAGTGATGGGGCTGGATGCCATGATCTTGATTTTTAAAAAAATATTTAGTCTTAAGCCAGCTCTTTCACTCTCCTCCCTCACCCTCATCAAGAGGCTCTTAAATTCCTTTTTGCTTTCTGCATTATAGTGGTATCATCTGTATATCTGAGGTTGTTGATGTTTCTCCTGTCTACCTTGATTCCAGCTTGTAACTCATCCAGCCCAGCATTTCTCATGATGTGCTCAGCATATAGTTTAAATAAACAGGGTGACAGAAGACAGTCCTGTCATACTCCTTTATCGATCCTGAACCAAACAGTTGTTCCATACAGGGTTCTAACTGTATTCTAGCCATAGGTAATAGTATATACAAAAGTTCATGTGTTTTAAACACATCTTTTAAAAAAGTAAAATCATATGTTGAAAGGATAATATGTCATAGTCAAGTGAAATTTTTATCAGGGCTATAAGAATGATTCAACATCTATGAATCAATCAGTGTGATATACCACATTAACAAAAGGAAGGACAGAAATCATATGGTCATCTCAATAGATGAAGAAAAATCATTTGACAAAACTCAGCATCCATTCATGATAAAATCTCAACAAACTGGGCATAGGGGGAACATCAGTTCAGTTCAGTCGCTCAGTCGTGTCCGACTCTCCACGACCCCATGAATCACAGCAGGCCAGGCCTCCCTGTCCATCACCAACTCCCGGAGTTCACTCAAACTCATGTCCACAGACTCAGTGATGCCATCCAGCCATCTCATTCTCTGTCGTCCCCTTCTCCTCCCGCCCCCAACCTTTCCCAGCATCAGAGTCTTTTCCAGTGAGTCAACTCGTCGCATGAGGTGGCCAAAGTATTGGAGTTTCAGCTTCAGCATCAGTCCCTCCAATGAACACCCAGGATCGATCTCCCTTAGAATGGACTGGTTGGATCTCCTTGCGGTACAAGGGACTCTCAAGAGTCTTCTCCAGCACCACAGTTCAAAAGCTTCAATTCTTCGGCGATCAGCTTTCTTCACAGTCCAACTCTCACATCCATACATGACCACGGGAAAAACCATAGCCTTGACTAGACGGACCTTTGTTGGCAAAGTAATGTCTCTGCTTTTTAATATATTATCAAGGTTGGTCATAACTTTCCTTCCAAGGAGTAAGCGTCTTTTAATTTCATGGCTGCAATCAGCATCAAACAACCATATATAACAAGCTTACAGCTAGCATCCTCCACACTGCAAAGTTGAAAGCTCTCCCTCTAAGATCAACAATAAGACAAAATTTTCCTCTCTCACTACTTTTACAGTACTAGAAGTTCTAGTCAGAGATGTTCAGCAAGAAAAAGAAATAAAACACATCCAAGTTGAAGAGGAAGAAGTAAAACTGTCTTACTATCAGATGACATTATAAACACCAACTTGAAATTACCTCTTCAGGGGTATATATAGAATACCCAAAAGACTATATTAAAAAAAAAACTGCTAGAACTAATCAATGAATTCAGTTAAAGTTTCAAGATAAAACATCAGTATACAAAATTAGTTGCATTTCTCTACACTAATGAATTATTTGAGAGAGAATTAAGAAAATAATTCTATTTAGATCAAAAAGAATAAAATATTTCAGAATAAATTTAGCCAAGGAGATGAAAGTCCTGTGCACTGAAAACCACAAGACTTCGATGAAAGACAGAAAAACACAAATAAATGGAAAGATATTTTGTGCTTATGGATTGGAAGCATAAATTATATTGTTAAAATGTCCATACTACTCAAAGCAAAGAAATATACAGAATCAATGCAATCCTTATAAAAATTCCAATGGTATTTTTTACAGAAATAAAATCATAAAGACCTCGAATAGCCAAAGCTATCCTGAAAAAGAAGAATAAATCTGGAGGTATCATGTTCCCTGATTTAAAACTGTATTACAAAGCTATAGTAATCAAAACAGTACAGCAGAGGCATAAAGCAGACACATAGATCAATGGAACAGAATGGAAAGCCCAGAAATAAAGCCATGTGCACACAGTTACGACAAAGGAGCTGACAGTGCACATGAGGGGCGGATAGTCTCTTCAATCAATGGTGTTGGGGAAATTGGAGAGCTGCAGGCAAAAGAGTCAGCTCCGAATGGATTAAAGTCTTAAACATAAGACCTGAAACCATAAAACTCTTGGAAGAAAACATAGGCAGTAAGCTCCTTGATAATAATCTTGACAGGGCTTTTGTAGATTTGATGCCAAAAAGCAAAAATAAACAAGTAGGACTACAAGCTAAGAAGCTCTGCACTTATCTACAAAGTAAAATAGCCTCCAGTATTCTTTCCTGGAGAACTCCATGGGCAGAGGAGTTTGGAGGGCTATAGACCATAGGGTCACAAAGTGTCGAACATGACTGAGTGACTAACACACTTTCAAGGGACAGATCCATCTGTGTGGAGGCTGCAAAGGGCAAATCCTCCAGCTGAAGGTGTGCTTCGTTTGCAGCATATTTGAGGAAAGCAGTGTGTTTGTAGATGATGCTTGTGATTAAAGGGAGAAAACGCTAGAATTCACTGTACATAGCTCTGGACACTAGCATGAAGTGATGTTTTTATTTAACATATGTGTCCTGGTGAATATGATTTTCATAGTTTTGTTGTAAATTACTTAAAGTGCTGTAGCAATGTTTTGGGGAAACATGGTTGTTCAATTTTGTAGGGCGTTCCTAACTTTGGTTTTCTGTGGTTTTCCATACAACTCTTATATTAGCAAACACTTGGTTCTTCACATCACATCCAGGTTTAAAGTGACTCTGAAACTGATAATTTTAGGAGCTGCTGGTGAAAATGCCCAGTTAAAGCCTGAAGACAACTGGAGAAGGAAATGGCAACCCACTCCAGTGTTCTTGCCTGGAGAATCCCAGGGACGGGGGAGCCTGGTGGGCTGCCGTCTATGGGGTCACACAGAGTTGGACACGACTGAAGTGACTTAGCAGCAGCAGCAGCACACACACGGAGAAGGCCATGGCACCCCACTCCAGTACTCTTGCCTGGAAAACCCCATGGATGGAGGAGCCTGGTAGGCTGCAGTCCATGGGGTCGTGAAGAGTCAGACACAACTGAGCGACTTCACTTTCACTTTTCACTTTCATGCATTGGAGAAAGAGATGGCAACCCACTCCACCGTTCTTGCCTAGAGAATCCCAAGGACGGAGGAGCCTGGTGGGCTGCCGTCTATGGGGTCGCACAGAGTCGGACACGACTGAAGCGACTTAGCAGCAGCAGCAGCAACACACACACACACACACACACACTGTTGTATCAAAACTGTGCTCATGTATACCTTTAGATTAATTCCTGTTTAAGTGAAGGGATTCCCTGGTGGCTCAGACAGTAAAGCGTCTTCCTGAAATGCGGGAGACTCAGGTTCCATCCCTGGGTCAGGAAGATATCCTGGAGAGGGAAAGGGCAATCCACTCCAGTACTCACAACCCACTCCAGTATTCTTGCCTGGAAAATCCCATGGACAGAGGAGCCTGGTGGGCTATAGTTCATGTGGTCGAAAGAGTCGACCCGGCTGAGCAACTTCACTTCTATTTAAGTGAAGGCCACTGTGGGTGGAAAATCCCATGGACAGAGGAGCCTGGTGGGCTGTAGTCCATGTGGTCAAAAGAGTCGACCCGGCTGAGCAACTTCACTTCTATTTAAGTGAAGGCCACTGTGGGTTGACACAGTTCCGGTTCCGGTTTTTAGTCTGTCCCAACACAGAGCAATGTCCACGCTGTGCTTATACCTGTCAGTGTGTGGGAGCTGGTGGTCTTCTTTCAGAAGTGACAATTTATTCACATTATGTTTATATTTAGAGTGCACTGGAGGTTTTCAACTACACTCACCCTCCTTTGTAAACTAAAATCCCAGAAAATCTATTCAAATCCAACAATTTATTTTTTATTTTTTTATGTTTATTAAAATATCTTATTTAGCTTTTTCTTTGGAATAATTGCTGACATATAACTTGTAATAAATGTTTCTGTAAGATAACAAATGAACATGCTTGGGTTTATATATTTATTTCTGGATTTTGCCTAAGTAGCTTCCACTTGGCTTAAAGGTTGATATTTGTCAGTTAACCAGCTCCTGCTGACCCTGTGTACAGAATGTGCAGTTTCACTTTGGCTATATCCATGTTAACTCACAGGCAAAGTCCCTTTGTGGAGAGAAGTTTCATTTTATTTAATATGCAGAGTTGTTCCAAGTAGAGGGCAGAAAAATTTCCCTCAACTTTTTCTTGGGAGAATATAGCTCGCTGGTGTTAGCGATGGTTTCACCTCCTGTGTGGCACCCTGATGATAGGTCCCTATGAGCTTGTTGACAGCAGTTTCCTGCTAAGAAACAGCACCCCCATACCATGTTTATTGTTGACTGAGAACATTCCTCAAGCAGTAAATTCTAACCCTCTGGGGTGCCTCTAATTATCTGTAGGTAGATGGCAAAATTCTCAATCTGGATACTAAGCCAAAAATATACTTTAATTGATCTTATTAAAATATTCAGTGAAAGTGAAAGTCATTCAGTCATATCCCACTCTTTGGGACCCCATGGACTATACAGTCCATGGAATTCTCCAGGCTACCCTGGAGTGGGTAGCCTTTCCCTTCTCCAGGGGATCTTCCCAACCCAGAAATCAAACCCGGGTCTCCCACATTGCAGGCAGATTCTTTACCAGCTGAGTCACAAGGGAAGCCCAAGAATACTGGAGTGGTTAGCCTATCCCTTATCCAGGGGATCTTCCTGACCCAGGAATTGGACCGGGGTCTCCTGCATTGTAGGTGGGTTCTTTACCAGCTGAACTATGCAGAGCCAATAATGCATTTCAGAGAAGGAAGGTATAGAGAAAGTGGTTGTTTAGACATTGAAGAAAGACTAGCTAGTCAACTATCAAACTTGGGAATCGAGGTCTGAGAGGAAGGGGAACAGGCAGGCTCTTCGAGACAGCATTGAGGTCTCAGCCTTGGCTGTTTTGGTCTCTTACGTGCTCTTTTTTTTTTTTCATTTTTCTGAAAGATGCTATCCAGCCTGAAATTAAACCAACCAGGAAATGAGAAGCAGTTCTGTAACTCTACTGTTAGTATCAGTGAGAAGCTTTGTTGAATAGTTTCATTTAATGTTGCTATATTATATGGATCATGTGTAATGTTGATTGATTAAATTTTGCAGTGGAAATAACACTGGTATGTCCTTGAATTACCATGTCTGGGAAATGGGCAATTGCATGTTAGAAATCAACTTGAACTTGCCTTTATATTCACAAATAAGTATGCTTGTTGAGATATAATATGAAATATATCTTACAGTTTTATAAATAGGTACTGATGTAGGAATTTGATTTTTAAAATATATTTAGTACTGTGTATTTGAGAAACTTCACAATTACCCTCCACCATATTTATGACCTCATTTAGATATGAATCTAAGCTACTATGGCCCTGCTGATTGATTTTTTAAAATCTTTCTGATGTCATTGTTGGTGGTGTTTAGAGAGATGGTAATTCCAAAGAATATGCTGAATTGAATCAAGTATTAATTAACCATGATTTTTTTCTGGTAACCTTGTGTATTAATGTGTCTGATGCTATCTTCTGCTTCCTAAGAGGTCCTGAAAACTCCCATCTTTACAACAAAATATTCTTTCCTCAATACTCTCTGAAGTGAAGTGAAGTTGCTCAGTCGTATCCGACTCTTTGCGATCCCATGGACTGTAGCCTACCAGGCTCCTCCATCCGTGGGATTCTCCAGGCAAGAGTACTGGAGTGGGTTGCCTTCTCCAGGGATCTTCCCAACCCAGGGATTGAACCTGGGTCTCCTGCATTGGAGGCAGATGCTTTAACCTCTGAGCTAATACTCTCTGAAATCCCCCAAATAACTTCTCCTTGAAGGATCTTTTATTTTGTCACTGATTAAGTTGTTTAGACATCCAGGTAATGCCCAAATGTTTTCAGTTCATCTGAGTAATCCCGGATTACCCAGAGGTTTAAGGAAACGGTTTGAAACATCAACTTCAGTGTAAAAGAGGAAATTATAAAGTAACATCATACAAAATACTTTTCAATGTAGGATGCTGGAGGACCCAAGACCACCCATGTTTCAGAGTTCCAGAACTGCTCCTCATTCAGTGAATGAAATATTGGTGGATACTATGTTGAGTCGGTTGGGAATTGTTCTTTGAACAGGCAGCTCTGCCTAGAATCTTCACATTTCAGTCTTTGCAGGGAAGGTCTCGAATGGTGTTATTCTGGGTAGTCAAAACCTATTGATGAGGTCATTGTAGGCATAGAGAGAAGATATACCACATTTTGTTTATTCACTCACCAACTGATGGATTTTTTTCCCCAGTTTTAGGCTCTTATCAATAATACTATTATGGATATTTGCAAGCACATTTTCCTTGCCTTTTATTTTCATTGTGAACGTTTTTTGGGGCAGATTTCAACCACAGGAAAAGTAGACAAAACAGCATAATGAGTTCTTAAGTGCCTACCCTCCAGGGTTAACAATTATTACTTTATGACCCATCTTGGTTCTCCTGTACCCCAGTCACTTTCCCCACGACTGTATCATTTTAAAGCAAATCTGTCAGGTCAGTCTATCCAGCAATAGGTCAGTTCAGTTCAGTTCAGTCGCTCAGTCGTGTCCGACTCTCCGCGACCCCATGAATCACAGCACGCCAGGCCTCCCTGTGCATCACCAACTCCCGGAGTTCACTCAAACTCATGTCCACAGTCAGCGATGCCATCCAGCCATCTCATTCCCTGTCGTCCCCTTCTCCTCCCGCCCCCAACCTTTCCCAGCATCAGACTCTTTTCCAGTGAGTCAACTCATTGCATGAGGTGGCCAAAGTATTAAATAGCCCTAAAGACAAATCCCTTTAAAATAAATATTGATGTAACTTAAATACCATTAGCAAACTGAAGAGATAGCATTGATTCCTTAAGTTCCTACATCTAAATTCAAATGAGATATACTCAGTTTTCCGATTTACAATTTTTATGTAAATATCATGCATGTAAAAGCTTATCTGAATTTGTATTCAAGTAAGGAAGCGACTTAGCAGCAGCAGCAAGGCCCACATAAGTGAAAGAGGAGAGTGAAAAGACTGGCTTGAAGCTCAACATTCAAAAAACAAAGATCATAGCATCTGGTCCCATCACTTCATGGGAAATAGATGGAAAAACAGTGGAAACAGTGTCAGACTTTATTTTGGGGGGCTACAAAATCACTGCAGATGCTGATTGCAGACATGAAATTAAAAGACGCTTACTCCTTGGAAGGAAAGTTATGACCAACCTAGACAGCATATTAAAAAGCAGAAACATTACTTTGCCAACAAAGGTCCGTCTAGTCAAGGCTATGGTTTTTCCAGTGGTCATGTATGGATGTGAGAGTTGGACTGTGAAGAAAGCTGATCGCCGAAGAATTGAAGCTTTAGAACTGTGGTGCTGGAGAAGACTCTTGAGAGTCCCTTGGACTGCAAGGAGATCCAACCAGTCCATTCTAAAGGAGATCAATCCTGGGTGTTCATTGGAAGACTGATGCTAAAGCTGAAACTCCAATACTTTGGCCACCTCATGCGACGAGTTGATTCACTGGAAAAGACTCTGATGCTGGGAAAGGTTCGGGGCGGGAGGAGAGGGGGACAACAGAGAATGAGATGGCTGGATGGTATTGCCGACTCTGTAGACATGAGTTTGAGTGAACTCCGGGAGTTGGTGATGGACAGGGAGGCCTGGCGTGCTGTGATTCATGGGGTCGTGGAGAGTCGGACACGACTGAGCGACTGAACTGAACTGAAGGCCCACATACTGTACTTGATCACAGTAAATATTCTGTATCTTTTTTAAACTACAGGTTCCTGATCTATTTGTTTCTCTGTCTCTCAGAAATCATTTATTGAAGGAACTGTGTCTGTTCTCCTGTGGAATTTCCTATAGGCCGACTTTGACTGACTGTATCCACATGCCGCAGTTTAACATGTTTCTGTGGCCTCGGTTTTCATATAAATTGGTAGTTGGCTCTAGAGCCTTGGTCAGAGTCAGATTTTCATTTATGTTTTTACAGAAATGTTTCATAGGGGGTGCCGTTCTTCCTTCTAAAGGAGCACAATGCATGGTCTTCCCTTTCTTTCTGTACATCAGCTGACTTTGAACCTCATTGTCCACAATCCCTAGGAGTTGCAATGTGATGGTACTGTAGTGCTCACAGATCCTTCTACCCCAGTGGAGAGAGATTTCCCCATCTAGGGTTTGGGTTCCTAGTGGTGCCATTCACAAAAGGCAGCATGGTTGGATGCTTCATTCTCTCCCTTTACCCACCAGTTTTCCAGACAGTGAGCTGGTTCCCGAACATCCTCCAGAGGTGGCCATTCCTTTTCCTCACATCTTTTTAAACACAACACTATGGATGAAAATTTAGTCACATTGTGACAATTCCGTTGTAATACTCTATGCATATGTAATAATCTATACTACGACCTCATACTCACATCTACGTGCTCAGAGGAGCTGAGCTCGCCTGTCACGACGCGCACGGGCGCTGCACGCCCCGCCTCTTCTCCCCTCCCGCCTCTTCTCCTCCCGCCACGCTCTCTGGAGCCTCTTCCTGCAGGACAGAGAGAGGAGTGTGCGGCACAGGATGGCGCAGGGGAGGCAGTTAGGCAGTGTCCTGCCTTATTGGCAAATCAAAGCTGCTTTCAAAGGAGCTCAAGATGACACTGGAGGGGACAGAACAACTCCACACCTTGACTGTGGTGGTGGCTGCACTTGTCAAAACCCATAGGACTGTGCATTTAAAAAAGATGGACTTTCTCTTTGTGAATTATACCTAAAGAAGATCATATTCTAACTTACTTTAAAAATGCATCCATAATCATCTATACATTCCAATTATTTATGGTGGCGTCATAAAAATATTATTAAAATGCTTAAATTTTGGAAAAACTTTAATGTGACTATGATGACTTTATGACTTAGATCAATTTGTCATTTTATTTATTATTTTTATTTATTTATCCATTTTGGCCACAGCTTGTGGGACCTCAGCTACTTGGCCAAGGCTTGAACACTGGCCATGGCAATGGAAACTTAAATTCTATCCACTAGGCCACCAAGGAACTTCAAATTTCTGTCTTCTTATAGTGTGAAGATTTCAGTTAGGGAGGCCCAACTGTTCCCAGGCTTTGTTGCACATTAGAAATCACCTGTGGACTTTTAAAATTGTGATCCCAGAATGTCTGTATGTGGGATGGAGACATCAGTGTTCTAAAAAATTTCCCAGGTGACTCCAGTACACAGGAAAGTTTGAGAACCAGTGACACAGGATCTTCATAACTTATCTTAACCTTGGCTAGAGGTGGAATCATGTATGGATGTGACAGTTGGACTATAAGGAAAGCTAAGTGGCAGAGAATTGATGTTTTTGAACTGTGGTGTTGGAGAAGACTCCCCTTGGAGCACAAGAGGATCAAACCAGTCAGTCCTAAAGGAAATTGGTCCTGAACATTCACTGGAAGGACTGATGCTGAAACTCCAATTATTTGGCCACCTGATGCGTAGAACTGACTCATTGGAAAAGACCCTGACGCTGGGAAAGATTGAAGGCAGGAGAAAGGGGCAACAGAGGATGAGATGGCTGGATGGCATCACCGACTTGATGGACATGACTTTGAGTGAACTCTGGGAGTTGGTGATGGACAGGGAGGCCTGGCGTGCTGCAGTCCATGGGGTTGCAAAGAGTCGGACACGACTGAGCAACTGAACTGAGAGGTGCAATCACTTGAGGATCTTTCAAAGAGAACGCGGTCTGGGTTGCCTCTCCCCTGCCGCCAATTAGGATTTAGAGGCCAAAGCATTAGGATTTTCAAAAACTCCCCAGGTGACTTCACAACTGAGAAATGCTGGCCTATATTGTTCTTCAGCTACCCAGTCACATCTGACTCTTTGGACCTCATGGAGCTCAGCACACCAGGCCTCCCTGTCCCTCACCATCCCCACCTTGGGAGTTTGCCCAAGTTCATGTCCACTGCATCAGTGATGCCGTCCAGCCCTCTCATCCTCTGACTCCCTTTTCTCCTTCTGCCCTCAATCTTTCCCAGCATCAGGGACTTTTCCGATGAGTCATCTGTTCCCATCAGATGACCAAAATACTGGAGCTTAAGCTTCAGCATCAGTCTTTCCAGTGAATATTCAGGGTTGCTCTCCCTTAAGACTGACTGGTTTGATCTCCTTGCTGTTCAAGGGACTTTCAGGAGTCTTCTCCAGCACCACAGTTTGAAGGCATCTGTTCTTTGTCCTGCTGCCTTCGTTATGGTACAGCTCTCACAATCATACGTGAGCACTGGGAAGACCATAGCCTTGACTATATGGACCTTTGTCAGCAGAGTAAAGTCTCTGCTTTTCTATATTGTACATGCTCAAAAGCTGTGTAGGAGTTGTTACACCCCTGACACTTCTCTAGGACTGTTGTTCTCAAAGTATGGTTCTGAGAACAACAGCATCAGTATTACCTGGAAATGTGTCCTCAAAACCTACCCCAGACTTACTGAATGTGAAACCCAGAAGGGATTCAGCAGTATGTATGTTGCAATCCCTATCTGTATGTGATACATAGCACAGTTCACGAAGCACTGCTCAGGGAGTTTTGGAGGCCATTCCTCAGTTAATGGTGGTGGAACTGGACTTTCTCACTGCTAAAGCCTGTAGGAGCCTTCTGCGGGTTGGGCCATCCCAGCTTTTGGACCTTAGGGCAGAGAGACCTGACTTTGACAGATCTGATTGCTGCTATGTCCAAGTGGCATAATAAGTGGTCCGTGGCTCTAAGAATGACCAGCCCATTCACACAGTTTTTTTAATCAACTATGGGGAATGTGAACAATGCTATCTTTTGGGTGCACCCAGTTAAAAGGCTTCGCTATTAACATGGCCTAGTTCTCTGCAATTCTGTTCTGGAATCTGTAGGTCTTCCTTTGTTGGACCTGCTTTGATTTAAAAAAAAAGGCAAGGCTCATCTTGAAAGAAAACCACGTTTATAATAGAAAGTCCAGAGACTTCAGTGCTTCTTCGTCACAATGTCCTGTCTGTTAACATTGCTCTGGTTTTCGATTTTATTGTAATGAGACTTCTTAAAAACTTTAAAAAGACAGTTTGCCCCAGTTGCATATTATCCTCATTTAGAAAGACCTAAATATTCAAGTATTAGAAAACAATACCATATGAAAGAGCTTTATTCTATGTGTGGACAGCATGGATTGTGAATCCAGTCATTTAAAGTTTTAAGATTTGGGGTGGTGGTAGACCTTAAAATGGACCTATCTTACAGTTTGTTAAAACTAAACATAAAAGCTAAGACTGAAGATTGTTTTCTTTTATTTGAAGTATAGTTGACTTACCATATTATATTAGTTTCATGTGTACAACATAGTGATTCGATATTTTTAAACACTGCAAAACAATCACCATGATAAGTCTAGTTATATCTGTCACCATACCAAATTATCACAGTGTTATTGACTATATTCCCTATGCTGTACATTGCATCCCCTCTGACTCATTTATTTTTAAATTTTTTAAGTTAAAATAAAAAACAAACAAACTGTGAATACAGTGGGAAACAGTAGAAACAGTGGCAGACTTTATTTTTGGGGGACTCCAAAATCACTGCAGATGGTGACTGCAGCCATGAAATTAAAAGACACCTACTCCTTGGAAGAAAAGTTATGACAAACCTAGACAGTATATTAAAAAGCAGAGACATTACTTTGCCAGCAAAGGTCCATCTAGTCAAGGCTATGGTTTTTCCAGTAGTCATGTATGGATGTGAGAGTTGGACTAGAAAGAAAGATGAATGCCGAAGAACTAATGCCTTTGAACTGTGGTGTTGGAGAAGATTCTTGAGTCCCTTGGACTGCAAGGAGATCCAACCAGTCCATCCTAAAGGAAATCAGTCCTGACTATTCACTGGAAGGACTGATATTGAAGCTGAAACTCCAATACTCTGGCCACCTGATGCAGAGAAATGACTCACTGGAAAAGACCCTGATGCTGGGAGGGATTGGGGGCGGGAGGAGAAGGGGACAACAGAGAATGAGATGGCTGGATGGCATCATCGACTCGATGGACATGAATCTGAGTGAACTCCGGGAGTTGGTGATGGACAGGGAGGCCTGGCTGCTGTGGTTCATGGGGTTGCAAAGAGTCAGACATTACTGAGCGACTGAACTGAACTGAATACTGAGCGACTGAACTGAACCGAAGTTAAACTATTTTATTGTATAGCTGTTTTATGATCTGTCAGTTTCTTCTCTGCGACTCAGTGAATCGGCTGTATGTTTCTGTGTGTCACCTCCCTGTTGAGCGCCGTCCCCACATCGTCCTCTAAGGCATCACAGAGTGCCGAGCTGAGCTCCCTGTGCTAGACAGCAGCTTCCCACTAGCTCTCAGTTTTACACATTATTAAGATGGAAGGTTATTAATAATTGAAATTCTACTTGAAGATCAAAAACTGAATTATTTTCAATGCAGTGTGACTTTTCACCTTTTCCTCCAATAAAGGAAGATCTGCAGATTCTAAAAAAAAAGCCACATGTCACCACTTTCTCTCCACCCAAATATTTTAATATTTAAAATATATAATTAGTAGGATGGAACAGGAAAACATTTCTTTCTTTTTAATTGGTAGAAAATTGTTTTACAATGTTGTGTTGGCTTCTGCCGTACAACGCCAATCAGCCATATATGTATATATACCCCCTTCCTCTTGGGCCTCCCTCAAGCCCTAGCCACCTTCCTAAGTGTGCATGCCACTTACATATTTAACTTGATGCTTCAATTGCCCTGTACAATTTTTCTTTCTTTTTATCTTTTGCATTTCATCTCTATCCTAGCCACTTGTTTGTGGATTAGTAACAATAATTTGGGAATAAAAGATTTGAATAAGAGACTTCAGTGAATGAGCTGATCAGTAAAAGGAAATTAAGATTTTGAATTGTTACAATAAATATTAAAGAAAAGAGATCCTGACAGGTTAGAAGATGAAATTTAAATTCCCATGTTCTAAACAGTTTTATCTGAATACTACCTTTAGGTAAATAGCAGAAACTAATTAGCAATTGGATTGCTTTTTAAAAATAATTCCTGGTTTTAGACAGCAGCTGAGAATAAGTAATGGAGTTGAATATTTGGAAAAAAAAAAATCTTCGTAGTGGTAGAATTGAATTTAGGGATGGTGCCTATGAGTTAGAATGAAAACCTTTGATGGTGAAAGTTTCTATTCTGTTTCTTTCTTGTATTGAAAAAGGAAGTTTTCTGAATGGAACTGTGGGCTCTAAATTTCATAGAAATAATCAATCCTTTGTTGTAACTTCAGAATATCTTCTCTGCGAGTGAGGCTTTTAGGATTTGCTGTGCCAGCTGCAGGGCTGGGAGGCCTGTACAAGTGATCACTGGTCACCCGGGTCTTGGCACAGTGAGGGGAATGTGGTCTTGTAAATAGCAGGTACGGGGTTAGCTCCCACTTGGGATGTGCAGAACTAGGCAGCCTAGTTCTGTAAATGTGGAAACCAGTTCAAAAGGGACCACAGTGATGCAGATTCTTTTACAGGAGCTCAAAGAAAGTCTACTCATCATCTTCGCATGTGGGATGCAGGTTTTTGCTTAAATTTAACTTTAGGCTTATACTTTCCTTCAGCAAGCTGACCATGACCAAAGAATTTAGATTTTTCACCCTTCCTTTGTTGAGTTATGGAAATTTGCAGAAATGTGTGGTCATGGGTATGTGGACTACGCAGGGTAGAGCATTTGAAAGGAAAGGGTGGAAACAAAGAGAATAATAGAAGAATTTGAGAATTATGACTTTAATTTCTTAGAATTTAATAGAAATTAAATTCAGCTAAGGGGATATATTTTTATGGAAAATTGTGCTAATTTCTTTCACACTATTCCACCCCAGTCCTCAGGTTCTTTAATTTCAACTTTTAATCTCTGCTTTTATAAAGATAAACTCTGTGCCTTGTTTAATTTTTGTACCCATACCTTAGTCAGATAATATTATTGCATATGACGTGACTTAGCCCTCAGATGCATAGAACTATGCCTGCAGGAAGGAGGCAGTGTTTGTTGGTGACTTGTTTTATATCTGTACTTCAGGAGTCCACATTGCATTCTATTGAGCTCCCTAAAGCCAAGAACTGCATTTCTGCCCTTTTTCCTGGTGAGATAATAAATTACATTTACAGGGTTAGGGGTAGTCCCTTTGAAACACGTTAACACTTTTAGGTCTTGGCTTTTCATGATCAGTGTGCCCATCTTTTATTATATCAATATTTTTGTGTCAGAAAGACATAAGCCAAAAAGTGAAACACAAAACAAAATAATACAATAGCAAAACTACGTGCAAAGTAAATCCTTGAAGTGTGTTAGAAAACAAGAGAGACATGTCTCTGCATCATATTTGAGCCTCTGAAGACACTTAGTTTTCTGTTTTTGGCTGTTCAAGTGACTTGTTACATATATACTAGCTATCCGTTCTTGCATCACAAATTACCCTGAAAGTTGGCAGCTTAAAATAATAAACATTTCTTATCCTATACAAAGAGTGGCTTAACTGAGTGGTTCTAACTTAGGGTCTCTCATGAAGTTGCAGTTATATGGAGAACAGTATGGAGGTTCCTTAAAACACTAAAAACAGAGCTGCCATATGAACTTGCATTCCCTTTTCTGGGCATGTATCTGGAGAAAACCATAATTTAAAAAGACGTGTATACCTTCATATTCGTGACAGCACTATTTCCAGTAGCCAAGACATGGAAGCAACCTAAAATGTTCATTGGCAGATAAATGGATAAACAGAATGTGGTATACAATGGAATATTATTCAGCCATAAAAAGAATAAAATGATGCCACTTGCAGCAACATAGATGGACCTGGAGATTATCATACTAAGTGAAGTAAATCAGACTAAGACGAATATCATATGGTATTAGTCATACATGGAATCTGAAAAAAATACAAATGAACTTATTTACAAAACAGGAATAGACCCACAGAGATAGAAAACAAACATGGTTACCACAGGGGAAAGGGTGAGGAGGATAGTTAAGAGTTTGGGATTAAGAGATAAACACACTACTATATATATAACAACCAACAAGGACCTACTGTAAAGGAAAGGGAACTCTACTCAATATTTCATAATAGCCTGTAAAGAAAAGAGTCTGAAAAATCCACCCCAGCTATCTGTGTTTGTTTCCTCTGTTTTGGTCTCTTCCCATAATCTACCAATGTGATTTACGGGGGACTTATGATCATGGTAGCTTCCCTGGTGGCTCAGAGGGTAAAGTGTCTGCCTGCAATGCGGAAGACCCAGGTTTGATCCCTGGTTTGGGAAGCTCCCCCAGGGAAGGAAATGGCCACCTACTCCAGTATTCTTGCCTGGAGAATCCCATGGACGGAGGAGCCTGGTAGGCTACAGTCCATGGGGTCGCAAAGAGTCAGACACAACTGAGCGATTTCACTTCACTTCTATGATCATGGTATCAGCTTGTCCTTTAGAGGGCCTGGAGACTAAAGGTCAGCCACACAGGCACTCAACCATGTTTTGATGACAGCACCTTTTCCCTGGTGGCTCAAATGGTAAAGCGTCTGCTTACAATGTGGGAGACCCAGGTTTGATCCCTGGGTTGGGAATATCCTCTGGAGAAGGAAATGGCAACCCACTCCAATACTCTTGCCTGGAAAATCCCATGGATGGAGGATAGTGGTAGGCTACAGTCCATGGGGTCGCAAAGAGTCGGACATGACTGAGCAACTTCACTTCACTTCACTTCACCTCCATAAAAACTCTGAACACTCAACGCTCAAGTGCATTTCCCTGATTGGTAATATTCCATGTGTATTGGCACACATGACTGCCGAGAGGATTTAGAGCTGTGCATGACACTGAAGCAAAAAGATAGCTGAAAAGTCCATGAGGGGATTCTTCCTGGATTCTTCCCCAGGCTTGTCGGTCCTCGGCTGATTGTAATATGTATCCTTTCAATGTGATCGACTGGAAGTCGAGTGTAACAGCTTTCAGTGAGTTTTCTGGGTCCTTCTAGTGTATTATTGAATCTAATGGTGGTCCCAGGGAGCCTTGAAGTTGCAACTGGTGTCATAAGTGATGATGGTTTGGGGACCCTTGATTTTGCATTTGGTTTCAGAAGTGACAGCAGGCTTGAGAACTTCCCTAACTCCTGCAGTGGGCCACCCCATTGCTCTTGGAACAATATTTGAGCATCTGATAATAGCACTGGGGGGTCCTCCCTGTCCAACCTTATTTTGTACCACCATCTGCCTCACTCATTACTGAAAAGATGGGTACAATAAAGGACAGAAATTGTATGGACCTAACAGAAGCAGAAGATATTAAGATGATGTGGCCCCAAAAAATAAACCCATGTACCTATGGGTACCTTATTTTTGACAAAGGAGGCAAGAATATACAATGGGGCAAAGATAGCCTCTTCAATAAATGGTGCTGGGAAAACTGGACAGCTACATGTGAAAGAAGGAAATTAGAATACTTCCTAACTCCATACACAAAGATATACTCAAAATGGATTAAAGACCTAAATGTGAGACCTGAAACTATAAAACTCTTAGAGGAAAACATAGGCAGAACACCTGATAACAAAAGCAAGATCCACTATGACCCACCTCCTAGAGAAACGAAAATAAAACCAAAAGTAAACAAGTGGGACCTGATTAAACTTAAAACCTTTTGCACAGCAAAGAAAACTATAGGCAGGGTGAAAATAATGAAAAAACTGACAAAGGATTAATTTCCAAAATATACAAGCAGCTCATACAACTCAATTCCAGAAAAACAAACAACCCAATCAAAAAGTGGGGAAAAGACCTAAACAGACATTTCTCCAAAGAAGACATACAGATGGTTAACAAACAAATGAAAACATGCTCACCATGGCTCATTGTTAGAGAAATGCAAATCAAAACCACAGTGAGATATCACCTCACATGGGTCAGAGCGGCCATCATCAAAAAGTCCACAAACAATAAATGCTGGAGAGGGTATGGGGAAAGGGAACCCTTTTGCACTGTTGGTGGGGATGAGCCAGAGAGATGGGATGGTAGCCTCCAATTAAAATAAATTAAAAAAAAAAAAAGATGGGGAACACATGTACACCCGGGACAGATTCATGTCAATGTATGGCAAAACCAATACAACAATGTAAAGTAATTAGCCTCCAATTAAAATAAATTTAAAAAAAGAAAAAAAAATTAGAAATTAGCAGCAAAAAAAAAAAAAACAACAACCTAGGGATAAAACCACCTTATGACCCAGTAATCCCACTCCAAGGCATACACCCTGAGGAAACCAGGGTTGGAAAAAACACATGTATCCCATTGTTCGTTGCAGCACTATTTACAAAAGCTAGAACATGGAAGCAACCTAGATGCCCATCGACAGATGAACGGATAAAGAATCTGTGGTACATATACACTATGGAATATTACTCAGCCATAAAAAGGAATGCATTTGAGTCAGTTCTGATGAGGTGGATGGACCTAGACTGTGTTATACAGTGAAGTGAGTCAGAAAGAGAAAGACAGATATCGTATACTAACGCACATGTATGGAGTCTAGAAAGACGGTTCTGAAGCACTTATCTACAGGGCAGCAAAGGAGAAACAGACATGGAGATAGAGATATTGTATACTAACGCACGTGTATGGAGTCTAGAAAGACGGTTCTGAAGCACTTATCTACAGGGCAGCAAAGGAGAAACAGACATGGAGATAGAGATATTGTATACTAACGCACGTGTATGGAGTCTAGAAAGACGGTTCTGAAGCACGTATTTACAGGGCAGCAAAGGAGAAACAGACATGGAGATAGACTTATGGACGTGGGGAGAGGGGAGGAGAGGGTGAGATGTGTGGAGAGAGTAACGTGGAAACTTATGTTACCGTGTGTAGAATAGACAGCCAATGGGAATTTGCCGTGTGGCTCAGGAAACTCAAACAGAAGCTCTGTATCACCCTAGAGGGGTGGGATGGGGAGGGAGACAGGAGGGAGGTTCAAAAGGCAGGGGATACATGTATACCTACAGCTGATTCATGTTGAGGTTTGACAGAAAACAATGAAGTTCTGTAAAGACATTATCCTTTAATAAAAAAAAACGTGATAGAAAGAAAAGAAAAAAAAAGATGTGATAAGAATACACAGAAGAACTATCCAAAAGAGATTTTCATGACCCAGATAATCACGATGGTGTGATCACTCCCCTAGAGCCAGACATCTAGGAATGTGAAGTCAAGTGGGCCTTAGGAAGCATCTCTAAGAACAAAGCTAGTGGTGGTGATAGAATTCCAGTTGAGCTATTTCAAATCCTAAAAGATGATGCTGTGAAAGTGCTGCACTCAATATGTCAGCAAATTTGGAAAACTCAGCAGAGGCCACAAGAATGGAAAATGTCAGTTTTCATTCCAATCCAAAAGAAAGCAATGCTAAAGAACGCTCAACCTACAGCACAGTTCCACTCATCTCACACACTAGCAAAGTAATGTTCAAAATTCTCCAAGTCAGGCTTTAACAGTATGTGAACCGTGAACTTCCAGATGTTCAAGCTGGTTTTAGAAAAGGCAGAGGCACCAGAGATCAAATTGCCAACATCCGCTGGATCATGGAGAAAGCAAGAGCATTCCAGAAAAACATCTACTTCTGCATTACTGACTATGCCAAAGCCTTTGACTGTGCGGATAACAACAAACTGGAAAATTCTAAAAGAGATGGGAATACCAGACCACCTGACCTGTCTCTTGAGAAATCTCTATAGAGGTCAGGAAGAAATAGTTAGAACTGGACATGGAACAACAGACTGGTTCCAAATAGGGAAAGGAGTAAGTCAAGGGGTATTGTCACCCTGCTTATTTACCTTATATGCAGAGTACATCGTGAGAAATGCTGGGCTGGATGCAGCACAAGCTGGAATCAAGATTGCTGGGAGAAATATCAATAACCTCAGATATGTAGATGACACCACCCTTATGGCAGAAAGTGAAGAACTAAAAAGCCTCTTGATGAAAGTGAGAAAGGAGAGTGAAAAAGTTGGCTTAAATCTCAACATTCAGAAAACTAAGATCATGGCATCTGGTCCCATCACTTCATGGCAAATATATAACAGCACTGGGGCTGAGCAGGCTTCTGTGGCCTCAAAAAGGCCTTTGGCAGATACAGGACAGTGCCATCCTCATGATGGTCCAAGCTCACATGGGTTTCAGCTGAGACTGGAGTTCAGCATGTGTGACGGGACACCAGTAGTGTTACCAGAAAATCAGAATAGAAAAAGACATTGCAGTTGGGGCCAAAGGTTTGCATTCCAACTCATGATATGGCACTCGCTGAATAACCCTGGCAAGGGCATTGACCTTCCTGGTTTTGTTTTCTCAGGTGTACAGTGAGGGCAGTATTATCAGGTGACATTTGTGCGCAAGATATGGAGCAAAGGGTCTTGAGTCACTAGGAGAAATGAAGTGTCTGGCTGCCTGGGGGCCTCTGGAGGAATTCTCCACAGTCCACGGAGACTAAGGTTTTCCCTGTCCCAAAGAGGTGTCTTCTTGTAAGGCACAATTTGTTAACCAAATTCAGGCAGACTAATGTATAAACCAGCATGAACAAGAAGGGTCAGGGTCCCTGGGAATGGACAGTGGTATTCTTTGGCTAGGACAAACTTGCCTGTGTAGGCAAGCTATTTTGGAAATTCAGTCAGATTGTCGTCAGATGGGAATAGAATTCAAATATATCAAGTCTCATACATATGAATGAGTTCCATTCTGAGAGTATGTCCGCAAGTCTAAAAAAGTGAGCCTAGGTACCCAACTAACACATTTGGTTATAGAGTACTCTACTATAATAGGTTTATAATACTTTTCATACAAATAATACATTAAAAAACAAACACAAAAAATAAAAGACTTTTAGTCTTACACTGTGCTTAGTCGCTCAGTCGTGTCTGACTGTTTGCAGTCCTATGGACTTCAGGCTGCGAGGCTCCTCTGTCCATGGGATTCTCCAGGCAAGAATACTGAAGTGTGTTGCCATTCACTTCTCCAGGGGATCTTCCCAACCCAGGGATTGAATCCACATCTCCTGCATTGTAGGCAGATTCTTTATTGTCTGAGATGCTAGGAAAGCCCTGGTTTTTCAATACAGTACCTTTAAAAATACAGAAGTGCAGTACAACAGCTGATGCTTCTGAGCAATATCAGCTATATTACCACTGCTTATATGCTTGCTTGTGGACACCCTAGGCTGGAAATACAGATACTGTACTAGTTACTCTATGCACGACTGTAAATTAAAGTACAAAAAAATGCAGCCACTCGTAGAGAATGCACACATGTGACAGTGTACATCAGACACGTGACCTAATATGAGTGAACATACGAACACAGTTTCTCATCTTTTAAAGTTCCCACCTTGAAGGTTCATATGTAGGGGACTTACATGGCTTGCATTTCAGAGCCTCAGGTTCAGGGTAGCCTGATGTATCCTTTTTTGCAACAGGGCTATCACCTCCTTTGACTTGTACAGTGACCTTCTTTAGCATTGCCCCAGTCATTGGCAAGTATCTTTCCTCAAACTTGCTATTTATGCATGTCTGGGATTCAATCGACCTTCATAAATCAACTTTGCATACATATCTCTATCACTATGCATTGTATTGATTTTTCAGTGCAACTTTCAGAGGGAAACTTTTTTCAAAAACCAACCTCTTCAGGGAGCAATTCATCCTTAACACTGCCTGACAGGGTTACTGCAGAGTTTAAATGACATTGTTAAACTGATAAACATTGTGTGTGTTACTCTTCACATTATTCAACCAGTAGAATCAACCTGGAAACCAGTAGACAGTAATGGGCTTTTGTAAGTAGAAGGGCTTCATAATCAATGAGGTAGAAGAACACTTTTAAAAATTCCTACTTTGTTGAGGAGTTAAAGGACATTTATAATTATGAATAGAAGGGCTTACGTGATGTTAGTTTTTCGAGCTAAATTCTGTGCTTCAGACATATAGAAAAAACAAATTGATACCAAAGGGGAAAGAGAAGGGTGGGAGAAATTGGGAGATTGGGATTGACATATATATACATACTACTGATACTATGTATAAAATAGATCACTAATGAAAGCATACCATATAGCACAGGGAAATCTACTTAATGCTCTGTGGTGACCTGAATGGGAAGGAAGTCCAAAAGGGAGAGGGTTTATGTATATGTAAGTGGGTTTCCCTGGTGGCTCAGCCACAAAGAGTCAGTCTGCAACACAGGAGTAACAAGTTCGATCCCTGGGTTGGGAAGATCCCCTGGAAAAGGAAATGGCAACCCACTCCAGTATTCTTGCTTGGGAAATCCCATGGACAGAGGAGCCTGGTGGGCTACAGTCCACGGGGTTGCAAAGAGTCGGACATGACCTAGTGACTAAACAACAACAACACGCATACGTATGGCTGATTCATTTTGCTGTGCACTAGAAATTAACACGACATTGTAAATCATACTCCAATAAAAATTAATTAAAAAACCAAATTCTGTTTAAAGCCAGATTACTGTTGATCAAGTTATAAATTGATCTTAAAAGCACTGTGAAGAATTTTATTAGGAATTGTCAAGTCTAGTAGAGGGGGAACAAAACATTTATAAATTTGGGCTTGTTGACCATATCATATAATTTTTAAAAGCTACATTTAAGGAAATAGGACTAATGTGGAAGTTGGGAGACTTAGATGACTTTGGCCAATTCTCTATCTGTGATTCAAGTTTCTTCAACTGTAAAAAGAGGAGTAGATTAGTTAATTCTGTCTATATTGCAGTTTTAACACTTTTTTGATGAAAGTAAACAGAGATTCTTGAGGATGGAGGAAATGAGGGGGGGGCTTGGGATGGGGGACACATGTGCACCCGGAGCGGCTTCATGTCAACGTCCGGCAAGACCAATGCAATAGTGTAAAATGATCAGCCTCCAATTAAAATAAATAAACTAAAAAATAAAAAAAAATGTGAATGTTTTGCAGAGAAATAAAGAAAGAGAAGAGCTTCATTTTTGTAGAAGGGAGATCACTAATTTATATTCCAGGAAGTTACAGTCTAACATTTTCAATTTTGTGACACTAAAATGGAAGGAAAACCCCAGAGAAAGTCCCTAATAATGATGAACCATCATCCCTGTTTGTGTGGAAGTCTTTTCCAGAAAGGAGGGCTTTCACTACTAAATAGAGGAATGTCTTGGGCAAAATGGAATGATAGTCTCCTTACTTGTACTATGCAGTATTAGTATGTCTTCGTCTTTTCTGCTGCAACAAAGATACCATGAACTGAGTGCATTAAACAAGAGGCACTTATTTTCCCCATTTCTGGACGCTGGGAAGTCCAGTTTCAAGGTGACTGCAGGTTTGGAGTCTGGTGAGAGCCTGCTTCCTAGTTCATAGATGCTGTTTCTCGCTGTGGTGGAAGGGGCAAGGGTGTCCTTTGAGGTCAGCTCACAAGGGCACTCATCCTGTTCTTCAGGGCTGCACCCTCTTGACCTAATCACCTCCTATAGGCCTCATCTCCTAATCAATACCCTCATATTGGGGGATAGATTTCAACATATGTAGGTTGTGGAGACAGACATTACCCATTGCAGTAGCATTTCAGCCTAAGCTGCCAATGGTGGGAGGAGTGGCCACTAATAAACTTCAGAGGAAGCCCCCTATGGATGTGTGTGTGTGTGCTCAGTTGTGTCTGACTCTTAGGGATCCCCATGGGCTCTAGCTTGCCAGGCTCCTCTGTCCATGGAATTTTCCAGGCAATAGTGCTAGAGTAAGTTGCCATTTTCTTCTCCAAAGGAGCTTCCTGACCCAGGGATCGAACCCGTATCTCCTATATTGTCAGGCAGATTCTTTACCATTGTGCCACCAGGGAAGCCCACTCTATGGACAGTGCTTCTGAAAGGTACCATCCCAATGAAGAAAACAGCTTTAAAGTCACCGGCAGGGGAGTGTGCCAACTGTCTAAGATATAAACAAGTTTCTTCCCAGTACTATGTATCTAGTTATTTGTTCGTTCATGTCTTTGGTGTTATTAAGAACCTCCTCTGTGTGAAGCACATTGCTTGCTGCTGGGAACACAAACAAGCAATAGAACAGAAACACCTCCCTCATGAAATTTATTTTAAATTTTTAGAATGCCTTCTTGTTATTAAATTGGTCTTCCCACTCATCCTCCAGAGTACTGTCCTGAAAACATCTACACCTCTTGGTCCTGAGCCCAGGGCCCAGTGCTCAGCAGGCACTCAATAAATATTTGGTGAATTGAATTTCTATTATCTCCTTTGCTCTTTTTGCCCACCCTAAAAACAAAACAAAAACACCTTCTTTTCTCTTCTTTGTCTCAAAGGATTCACTAATATTTTTTCTTTGGGACTCAAAGCACTTGGCAAACATTTTCTAAGATCTTTACAGCCTGTCTCTGAAATAGATAAGACGTACCCTGATGGCAATCGTACTCATACTGGCTACAGTCTCTTTTGTTCTCTTTTTCCTACTAATGCTGGTTCGTTTCAGCTTCCACAACAGGTCAAGACACAGTTTAATAGCCCTCATGGCTCATTTCGGGTATCTTCAGGGCAGTAGTCTCACGAAATACGTGGACTTCAAAGGTACTTATTGGAGGCTAATTCAGATCAAAGCAAGCAGCACAGTAAATATAGCAAGTTTAGGCCTCTAGTTCCACAGCACAGGCCAGAAAGGTCTCCCGAGGACACAAGCCAGAAAGAGCCACCTGGAGTTGTAATTTTCCAGTCCTTCTGGAGATTAAGGTGAGGTCATAGCTGTTGATTTCATTTTGGAGTTTGGCAGCAAGCAGGGATCTTGGAATTTAACTCTGTCCAAATATGACTACATTGAAAATAGGACCGAATAGTAAGACATTTATGACAAGACTATTTGCTTTTTGCATAATGTCTGGAATTGAAGAGCTAAAAATATTATCCAGTTAAAAAAATCCTTAATTAATTCCCATCACATTTTAGTGAGATAGATGAGTATGTTCATTTTTTTTTTTTTTAGTAAGAAGGAAAACTGAATCCCTTAGTAATTATCGAGGGTCACACATCAAATTAAGAGCAATATAATCCCACAGACAGATAGCACCACATCATAAGACATTTCTTGGTCTCAGCAGGTACCGTACAATAGAAACTATCTACGCTGTTGGACATTACTTTTGATTCTAGGATTACAAACCAAAAAGGTGCACTATTTTAACTTATTTACTTATCATTGATCAATGTGATCTGATATCTACACAGTTAGTATCTTAAGCTTGTGTGCGTGTGTGCTAAGTCACTTCAGTTGTGTCTGACTCTTTGCGACACTATAGACTGTAGACCACCAGACTCCTATGCCCATGGAATTTTCCAGGCAAGAATACTGGAGTGAACTGCCATGCCCTCCTCCTGGGGATCTTCCCAGTCCAGGGATTAAACCCGCGTCTCTTACGTCTCCTGCATTGGCAGGCAGGTACTTTACCACTAGTGCTACCTGGGAAACCCATCTTAAGTTTGCTGCTGCTGCTAAGTTGTGTCAGTCGTGTCTGACTCTGTGCGACCCCACAGACGGCAGCCCACCAGGTTCCTCTGTCCCTGGGATTCTCCAGGCAAGAACACTGGAGTGGGTAGCTATTGCCTTCTCCAATGCATTAAAATGAAAAGTGAAAGTGAAGTCTCTCAGTCGTGTCCAACTCTTAGCGACACCATGGACTGTAGCCCACCAGGCTCCTCCGTCCCTGGGATTCTCCAGGCAAGAACACTGGAGTGGGTAGCTATTGCCTTCTCCAATGCATTAAAATGAAAAGTGAAAGTGAAGTCTCTCAGTCGTGTCCAAGTCTTAGCGACACCATGGACTGCAGCCCACCAGGCTCCTCCGTCCACAGGATTTTCCAGGCAAGAGTCCTGGAGTGGGTTGCCATTGCCTTCTCCCATCGTAAGCTTCAGTTCAGTTCAGTTCAGTCGCTCAGTCGTGTCCGACTCTCTGCGACCCCATGAACCACAGCATGCCAGGCCTCCCTGTCCATCACCAACTCCCAGAGTTCACTCAAACTCATGTCATCGAGTCGGTGAGGCCATCCAGCCATCTCATTCTCTGTCGTCCCCTTCTCCTCCTGCCCCCAATCCTTCCCAGCATCAGTCTTTTCTAGTGAGTCAACAGATCTGCCTAAATGATTACTCCAACTTAGGCATGTGGCTTGTGGAGAGATGTGTCTTTCTGTAGTTGGGCAAACTCCTGCACATGGGCAGGGAATGTCTTTAAACTTAGAAACAACAATTGGGAAATTGTCTCTAGAATAAAGCAATAAACGAGCCAGTCCTTCTTGATGTAGGTTTGTGTGTGTGTGTGTGTGTGTGTGTGACCATGGGAGTGGATGTGTGTCTGTCTGTTATTTACTAGATTGTTATAGGTCATCAGCAACTCGAAAAAAAATGAAACCACAATTTTTCAGGGTCTTGATGGGAAAGATGGAGTAGCAAGCAATTAAAGGCAGTAATCCTTTCTAGCTACTACTTGGGAGATACGCATTCTTAGAAAAAGCTACCTCTTTCTGTAGCTGTCTCTCCATCTTAGAGTTAATACATTCATGTGGTTAAAAAAAATCAAAGTTCAAAAAAGTTCATAGCTATGATTCTCCCTCCTCTTCCTTGTCTCCGCTCCCCCAATCCACCAACACACCTTCAGTTCAGTTCAGTTCAGTTGCTCAGTCGTGACCGACTCTTTGCGACCCCACGAATCACAGCATGCCAGGCCTCCCTGTCCATCACCAACTCCCGGAGTTCACTTAAATTCATGTCCATTGAGTCGGTGATGCCATCCAGCCATCTCATTTTCTGTCTTCCCCTTCTCCTCCCGCCCCCAATCCTTCCCAGCATCAGAATCTTTTCCAGTGAGTCAACTCCTTGCATGAGGTGGCCACAGTATTGGAGTTTCAGCTTTAGCATCAGTCCTTCCAATGAACAGCCAGGATCGATCTCCTTCAGAATGGACCGGTTGGATCTCCTTGCAGTCCAAGGGACTCTCAAGAGTCTTCTCCAGCACCACAGTTCAACACCTTAGCCATAGGTAATTAGTCTTAATTTCTTACAAATCCAGATTTTCAGAGTTTTATTAATAAAACATTATGTGAAGCCAATTAAAACATGATTTCTTCCCTCCTTCCTTTTGCACAGTAGGTAATATGTTATAATCTTCTTTAGGTTGTTTAGCTTGGTGATCTTGCCTTGGCAGGATATAGAGAGCACCCTCATATTTTCCCCAGCTGTATGGTACTTCATGGTTGAGATCAGTATTTTTCAAATTTTGATATGCATTGGAATTACCTGAGGGGTGTGTCAAACTATTGATGAACAGATTAACTCTCCCCCTCTCTGATTCAAGAGGTCTGGGATGTGGTGAGATAATCTGCATTTCTGATAAGTTTCGGGGAGATGCTTATTCTGTCATCAAGGACAAGACTTTGAGAACTACTGTTCTAGAAGTGTCATAGTATATTTATCCTGCATTACACTTGGTTCAGGCAAATTACACTGGAACTCCTCAGTAGGTGGAATATACCAAATACTTCATGCTTCAACTCATAGAGTTAATACTGCCATTGTTCATGTTTTAATAGTTTATAGTTGTATTCATATGCTCAGTCACGTCTGACTCTCTGTGAGCCCACAGAGCCCATCAGGCTCACCTCTCCATGGGACTCTCCTGATGAGAATACTGGTGGGGTTGGCATGACTCCTCCAGGGGGTCTTCTCGACCCAGGGACTGAAGCCCAGTCTCCTGCGTCTCCTGCATTGGCAGGCGGATTCTTTACCACTAGTGCCATCTGGGAAGCCTCGTATTCTACAGAGTGTTCACCAAATTTTACAGTGTTTTCATCAAAAATAGTGTATCTTTAGCTCATAAATCCCTAACATTATGATGTTAGAAGACAGAGATGAAGATAAAGGAAAGTTGTTGCCTGTGCTTTAAGGTATTATCTTCATGAAATTTGAATACTAAAGGAAATGATGCATCTCTGTGCTTACTACAATTGTTTCATTTTACCTAGATCTAAATCTCATCAAATTTAAGGTATAAAGTTATGCTTACATTCAGTAAAAGAAAAATATATATAGTTTTTAGCCTGTGGACTGATAAAAGGGATTCTTTTAATCACCTGCTGTTTCAAACTATGCAGCAATGGATATTTTTGTTCATATACCATTTCATACAGGTATAGCTATTTCTGTAGGATGAATTTCCAAAAGTAGATTTTATGGGTTGAGAGTTATATAAATATGCAATTTTGATATATAGTGACAAAATGGTGGTGGTTCCACCTTATACTTCTGCCAGCAATGACATATGAAAGTACCTTTTACACCATGCCAAAAGAGTCTGATAGGCAAAAAATAGTTTAATTTACATTTATATCTTCATAAAGTTAAGGGTCATTTGTATTACGTTTTTGAAATTTAGTCTTTTGAGAAAGTTACCTAATCATTCTAGATCTCAGTTTAACTGTAAAATGAGGACATTAGTAATACTTGGGAATTCAGTTCAGTTCAGTCGCTCAGTCGTGTCCGACTCTCTGCGACCCCATGAATCACAGCACGCCAGGCCTCCCTGTCCATCACCAACTCCTGGAGTACACTCAAACTCATGTCCACAGAGTTGGTGATGCCATCCAGCCATCTCATTCTCCGTCGTCCCCTTCTCCTCCCGCCCCCAACCTTTCCCAGCATCAGAGTCTTTCCCAGTGAGTCAACTCGTCGCATGAGGTGGCCAAAGTATTGCAGTTTCAGCTTTAGCATCAGTCCCTCCAATGAACATCCAGGATTGATCTCCCTTAGAATGGACTGGTTGGATCTAGGAAATCCAAATTGCTATGACCCCAAACTTTATCTTTGATTTTCATTAATCAAGTAAATTCCATTTTCTTTCTTCACAGTTTCATTTGTCCACTTATTTGTTGATGAAATAATTATTCAGTACCTACTGTACTAAGTGCTAGGAATGAAGTTCAGTTCAGTTCAGTTGCTCAGTTGTGTCCGACTCTTTGCGACCCCATGAATCACAGCACGCCAGGCCTCCCTGTCCATCACCAACTCCCGGAGTTCACTCAAACTCATGTCCATTGAGTCGGTGATGCCATCCAGCCATCTCATTCTCTGTTGTCCCCATCTCCTCCCACCCCCAATCCCTCCCAGCATCAGAGTCTTTTCCAGTGAGTCAACTCGTTGCATGAGGTGGCCAAAGTATTGAGGTTAGTTGAATTAGACAGTAGCATTAATCCTTAAAGAGTAGGAATGGAAGAAGGACCACTCTGATTTTCTAGTTCACCTCTGAGGTGAGAGAAGAACCTCATTCCTTCAGACTGGTTCATTCCAAACCCTGGAGAACAATACGAATGTCTCCCTCATGTTCCCACTAGCCCATTTTCCCTGTATTAGTTCTCGCATCTTGTCCTCGGTTGGTCATTGCATTTGTGGTCTGGACACTTCTTTGTCTCAAAGGAAGATTTATTTGGGTCCATGCTGTCTGTACTTGCCAAATTAATGTTCCACCTACTACCACATAATTCTCCATGAGAGAGTCAGAGGTTAACAGAAAAATTACATAGAGGAAATATGTCTTATGCTATAACTGTAAGAGTATCTTCTCAAGGACTCTTTGTGGAGACACTCAGAAAATATTATTGAGTAAGAGAGGATGCAGAACATCTAAAGATATAGCAAGTGTCCTTTCTGGTATTTTTAAACAGATAAAATAATCTACCTATTTATCCATCTATAAATCCATCTATTTATCATCTATCTAATCTGTCATCTATCTATACTAACATTTGGCAGTGCAATTTTATGTTTTTTAAAAGCTAATGTATTATGATGTATTTATACATCATTAAAACCAGTTTTAGACGGTCTTGGCTACCATTCATGACACCACTGGGTGGACAAACCATTTGATTATTTATTCTCTGATTATTAGGCATTTGGGCTTGTATATTTTTATGCAAATAAATGCAGTTTTAAAAGAAGTAAACTAAATTACTAACAGAGTTTATCTTGAATAGTAGGAAATGGGCAAATATAATCTTTGTATTAAAAAACCCAAAACCCAGATGTGTGAAAGAGTAAGTCTGGCATGCTTTTTGCTCTGGGCTGCTTAGTTCGCCAAAGGCCACACCATGAAGTCTGTACTGTTATCAGCCCTCTTTGATGTGTAGAGAGGAATTTTGTGTTTCAGCAGAAAATAATAGCACACCCTTATGGCTTATCAGATTCTGACTGTTTCTTGTCTTTGAGCTATTTTGAACTTCTTTGTAAACTGCAGACAACAAATGTATGCAAACTCTGATTTCTCTGGCAGAGATTTAATTAACTTCTCTCTGTGTTTTTGTTGTTGTTGTTTAGTTGCTAAGTTGTGTCTGACTCTTTGCAACCCCATGGTCTGTAGCCTGCCAGGCCCCTCTGTCCATGGGATTTCTCAGGCAAGAATACTGGAATGGATTGCCATTTCCTTCTCCAGGAGATCTTCCCATCCTTTGGATCAAACTGCTGTCTCCTGCATTAGTGACCCAATGGACTGTAGCCCACCAGGCTCCTCTGTTCATAGAGTTCTCCAGGCAATAATACTGCAATATGTTGCCATTTCTTTTTCCATTGTGCATTAGTAGGCAGATTCTTTACTGAGCCACCAGGGAAGCCCTTCTCTCTGTGTTACCTGCCTACAAATTGAACTGTGTCCCATCACCTTGCATAAATGATCAATCCTTACTTAATTTTCAGTTCTTCTACTTTATGCCAATATATGGCTTCAAGCTTCTAAACTAACATTTCTGGAACCAAGCAAGACCCTATAAGACTTCCCCAGGTACAAAGTATCCAAGTACTGCATTTCGGACTCTTTTGTTGACCATGATGGCTACTCCATTTCTTCTAAGGGATTCTTGCCCACAATAGTAGATATAATGGTCATCTGAGTTAAATTCACCCATTCCAGTCCATTTTAGTTCATTGATTCTGAGAATGTCTACGTTTACTCTTGCCATCGCCTATTTGACCACTTCTAATTTGGCGTGCTGTGATTCATGGGGTCGCGGAGAGTCGGACACGACTGAGCGACTGAACTGAACTGAACTGAACTGAATTTGCCCTGATTCATGGACCTAACATTCCAGGTTCCTATGCAATATTGCTCTTTACAGCATCGGACCTTGCTTCTGTCACCAGTCACATCCACAACTGGGTATTGGTTTTGCTTTGGCTGCATCCCTTCATTCTTGCTGGAGTTATTTCTCCACTGATTCCAGTAGCATACTGGGCACCTACCGACCTGGGGAATTCCTCATTCAGTATCCTATAATTTTGCCTTTTGATACTGTTCATGGGGTTCTCAAGACAAGTATACTGGTTTGCCATTCCCTTCTCCAGTGGACCACATTCTGTCAGAATTGCAGTACTTGGATGCAGTCTTAAAAATGACAGAATGGCAAACCATTCAATATTACAGTAATCCAAGCTTATGCCCCAACCAGTAACGCTGAAGAAGCCGAAGTTGAATGGTTCTACGAAGACCTACAAGACCTTTTAGAACTAACACCCAAAAAAGATGTCCTTTTCATTATAGGGGACTGGAACGCAAAAGTAGGAAGTCAAGAAACACCTGGAGTAACAGGTAAATTTGGCCTTGGAGCACGGAATGAAGCAGGGCAAAGGCTAATAGAGTTTTGTCAAGAGAACGCACTGGTCATAGCAAACACCTTCTTCCAACAACACAAGAGAAGACTCTACACATGGACATCACCAGATGGTCAACACCGAAATCAGATTCATTATATTCTTTGCAGCCAAAGATGGAGAAGCTCTATACAGCTAGCAAAATAAGACCAGGAGCTGGCTGTGGCTCAGATCATGAACTCCTTATTGCCAAATTCAGACTGAAATTGAAGAAAGTAGGGAAAACCACTAGACCATTCAGATATGACCTAAATCAAATCCCTTATGATTATACAGTAGAAGTGAGAAATAGATTTAAGGGACTAGATTTGATAGATAGAGTGCCTGATGAACTCTGGACGGAGGTTTGTGACATTGTACAGGAGACAGGGACCAAGACCATCCTCATGGAAAAGAAATGCAGAAAAGCAAAATGGCTGTCTGAGAAGGCCTTACAAATAGCTGTGAAAAGAAGAGAAGCCAAAAGCAAAGGAGAAAAGGAAAGATATAAGCATCTGAATGCAGAGTTCCAAAGAATAGCAAGGAGAGATAAGAAAGCCTTCCTCAGCGATCAGTGCAAAGAAATAGAGGAAAACAACAGAACAGCAAAAACAAGGGATCTCTTCAAGAAAATTAGAGATACCAAGGGAACATTTCATGCAAAGATGGGCTTGATAAAGGACAGAAATGGTATGGACCTAACAGAAGCAGAAGATATTAAGAAGAGGTGGCAAGAATACACAGAAGAACTGTACAAAAAAGATCTTCACGACCAAGATGATCACGATGGCGTGATCACTCACCTAGAGCCAGACATCTTGGAATGTGAAGTCAAGTGGGCCTTAGAAAGCATCTCTACGAACAAAGCTAGTGGAGGTGATGGAATTCCAGTTGAGCTATTTCAAATCCTGAAAGATGATGCTGTGAAAGTGCTGCACTCAATATGCCAGCAGATTTGGAAAACTCAGCAGTGGCCACAGGACTGGAAAAGGTCAGTCTTCATTCCAATCCCAAAGAAAGGCAATGCCAAAGAATGCTCAAACTACCGCACAGTTGCACTCATCTCACACGCTAGTAAAGTCAGGCTCAAAATTCTCCAAGCCAGGCTTCAGCAATATGTGAACCGTGAACTTCCAGATGTTCAAGCAGGTTTTAGAAAAGGCAGAGCAATCAGAGATCAAATTGTCAACATCCACTGGAACATGGAGAAAGCAAGAGAGTTCCAGAAAAACATCTATTTCTGCTCCATCGACTATGACAAAGTCTTTGACTGTGTGGATCACAAGAAACTGTGGAAAATTCTGAAAGAGATGGGAATACCAGACCACCTGACCTGCCTCTTGAGAAACCTGTATGCAGGTCAGGAAGCAACAGTTAGAACTGGACATGGAACAACAGACTGGTTCCAAATAGGAAAAGGAGTATGTCAAGGCTGTATATTGTCACCCTGCTTATTTAACTTACATGCAGGGTACATCATGAGGAACACTGGGCTGGCTTCCAGGGTTCAAGCACAAGCTGGAATCAAGATTGCTGGGAGAAATATCAATAACCTCAGATACGCAGATGACACCACCCTTATGGCAGAAAGTGAAGAGGAACTCAAAAGCGTCTTGATGAAAGTAAAAGAGGAGAGTGAAAAGCTTGGCTTGAAGCTCAACATTCAGAAAACAAAGATCATGGCATCTGGTCCCATCACTTCATGGGAAATAGATGGGGAAACAGTGTTAGACTTTATTTTTTTTGGGCTCCAAAATCACTGCGGATGCTGATTGCAGCCATGAAATTAAAAGATGCTTACTCCTTGGAAGGAAAGTTATGACCAACCTAGATAGCATATTAAAAAGCAGAGACATCACTTGCTAACAAAGTTCCGTCTAGTCAAGGCTATGGTTTTTCCAGTGGTCATGTATGGATGTGAGAGTTGGACTGTGAAGAAAGCTGATCACCGAAGAATTGATGCTTTTGAACTGTGGTGCTGGAGAAGACTCTTGAGAGTCCATTGGACTGCAAGGAGAGCCAACCAGTGCATTCTAAAGGAGATCAGTTCTGGGAGTTCATTGGAAAGACTGATGCTAAAGCAGAAACTCCAATACTTTGGCCACCTCATGAGACGAGTTGACTCACTGGAAAAGACTCTGATGCTGGGAGGGATTGGGGGCGGGAGGAGAAGGGGACGACAGAGAATGAGGTGGCTGGATGGCATCACCGACTTGATGGACATGAGTTTGAGTGAACTCCGGGAGTTGGTGATGGACTGGGAGGCCTGGCGTGCTGTGATTCATGGGGTCGCAAAGAGTCGGACAGGACTGAGCGAATGAACTGAACTGAACAGATACAAAGGCCCCTCTATGTTCCCGACTCTTGCTTGTAGCAAAGCTGAAATCTCCCAGGTCTCCCAGGGTCACAGAAGTGTAGGCTCGAGCCGTTACTGCTGAGGACGGCATCTGATGAAAGAATGGGATCAACACTCTTGCTCATAATAATCTTTATGGGCATCAAAATCACTTTAGCTTTGCTGCCTGTATATGTAAGCAGGCAACTGAAATTGTCAGCAAAGAGATGATCCAGACCCATGTCAACATCTTCCACTCTAAGAATATGGCTCCTTATGTCAGCATGAAAAATTTCCAGATCGACCTTTGCCCTTAATCCTATAGAAATGGAATGATGTCTGACAAGGGGGGATTTGTAAAAAGCTCTTTTGCCCACTTTCCTGCTTGTTTATTTCTGTTCCCTTTAAACCTTAATCCTAAAAATAAGATTAAGCAACAGTTAACCTAACTCATAATTTATTCTTTATGAAATGTACTCAATGTCTTGTCTAACCTGTTGATTCCTTTCCAGGATTAAAAGGAGTAAAATAAAGAATCAAGTCGTTAAAGATAGATTCACTCTCCATGTGGGCAAAACAACATTCAAGGAAGATCAGGAGTAGTCAGCAGGTCTATACGTAATGAAAAAGTGACAAGAAATTTGACCCCGTACATTAATGATTAACTGAGATTGTTTCTCCTTTATCCCTTTAAAAGTTGTCATGGCCGAGCAGAATCTTCAGTGTTGGTCTCTGGACATGAGTCCATCTTCTCCCAAGACTGTCCACTTTTCTGAATAAAGCATCTTTCCTTTCTACTGACACTTGGCTCTTGATTGTTGGCATAAGAGTAGTGAGCATATGATAATATACATGTTTCAAAACGAATCGCCAGTCCAGGTTCAATGCAAGATACAGGATGCTCGAGGCTGGTGCACTGGGATGAACCAGAGGGATGGGATGGGGAGGGAGGTGGTAGGGGGTTCAAGATGGGGAACACATGTACACCCGGGGCAGATTCATGTCAACATATGGCAAAACCAATACAATAATGTAAAGTAATTAGCTTCCAAGTAAAATACATAAAAAAAGAGTAGTGAGCAGCTGAACTTGAGTTCAGTAACATTTCCAATTTTTTTTCTTTTCCCTATGACTTGGCGTCATCAAGACCTAAAACCTGAGCACTCAGATTCCCATGAGCCATTTAGGTGGCCTTTCCAAGGATCTGAAGAACCTCTGTGAGCTGAAGCCTGATGACTTGCTATATATCTGGAAGGGCTTCTCACTTCAGTGAGCCACGTATGAGATGGGTTTCTCCATGGACAAGCCACTGTCTGGGCCTTTATACTCAGGTCACAAACCAACATATAACCAAGACTGCTCATTATCAAGAGCATTGAAATCTTAGCTTCAAGAAACTGAGTGAGCAGTGCTAGAAAACTGAAGTATATCTATCCATCAACCTCTTAGAATCCAGTGGGCTAGATCCCCTTAGGGTTCAATTCCTTACTACATCATCTTATATTAATATTTATTTTTCTTTCTAGGAACCACTCTTAAAATCCTACCATATAGGACATTAAACAATGGATCTTTGTCACCACCCCTCAATAGCTGGTTGAACTGCTTTTGCAGGAACAATGACAGCAAGAGTGCTCAGGAAGCTGTTGCTTAGACCCTGGTTCACTCTCTATCTACTCTGTGTTGTTCAGTGATGAATGGTATTCATTTATCTTGAATAAAGGACAGTTTAACAGTGTTGAACTTTACCTGCGCCGCATGCTCCTAGGAAACAGGGGGGCTAAGAAATCTCTTTACTCTTCTGTGTTCTGGGTAATGGCTTACTGCCAAGACCCACCCTTCTCCATATGGCTTAGATGAGACTCAAAGGTGAAACCCTCGTCTGACCTAGGAAAAGCTCAGACATACCCTTCTGATCCTTATTCTTTATCTTAAAAGTAAACGAGTTGAAATACTTGTCCTCATTGAGCAAACTAAAGAAAACATCCATTGATTTGATGTGACCAAACTTTACTCAAGGTTCTTTCCTTCCTCCAGGCTCCTGAACCTTGGCCCTTCCTTGAGCATTGGAACGTGGAGCACCCTCTCAGTTGTCCAGTCAGGCTACTGCTCCTCTGAATTTCTCACAATCAGCCCTTCCCACCGTTATTTACTCCTTCTATAAAGGAGAAGTCTTTCTGCCAACCTCTGTGATGCTGCAGATATTGTGGTCAGTAAGTGTTAGTTTCCAGTTGTGCCCGACTCTTTGTGACCCCCATGGACTGTAGCCCACCAGGCTCTTCTGTCCATGAGATTTTCCAGGCAAGGGTACTGGAGTGGGTTGCCATTTCCTTCTCCAGGAGGTCTTCCAGTCCCAGGGATCAAACCTGGATCTCCTGCACTGCCGGCAGATTCTTTACCGACTGAGCTAACAGTCCTTTTCAGAGATTCAGTGACCCTATCCTTATTCAAAAGTCTCTTCTCCCCTTATTGCAATGTATTTTGGGTGAAGTCATTCCTAACTATGTCTGGACTTTTTATGGCTCTATTTTCAAGGGCAGTTTTAGATTCACTGCAGTCTTGGGCAGAAGGTACAGAGATGTAGCATATGTCCCCTCTTCCACACGTGTGGGAAAGCCTTACCCATTAGTGACATCACCCATGAGAGTGTACGCTTGTTTCAGTGATGAGCCTCCATCGACACATCATTATCACCCGAAGTCCATTCCATAGATCACGTTACGGTTCACTCATGGTGATCCTCCTTCTATGGGTTTGGACAAATGCATAATGACGTGTTTCCTTCATTATAGCTTCATACGGAATAGTTTCACTGGCCTAATAATTCTGTATTCCACTTAGTCATCACTCGGTTTTTCCTAACCCCTGTCAACCACTGATCATTTTACTGGCTCTATAGTGTTGTCTTTTACAGAATATCATATAGTTGAAATAGTACAGTATATGATTGGCCTTTCAGATTAGCTTCTTTCACTTAGTAATGTACATATAAAATTCCTCTGTAATTTTCATGGCTTGATAATTTATTTCTTTTTAGTGCTGAATAATGTTCTATCATATGATGTATCACAGTTTATTCATCAATCCATCTACTCAAGGACACTTTAGTTGCTTCTAAGTTTTGGCAATTATGAATAAAGCTTCTGTAAACATCTGTATGTAGTATTTTTTGTGGGCATTAGTTTTCAGCTCCTTTGGTAGACACCAAAGAGACTGATTTCAAGATTGTATGATATGAGTATGTTTAGTTTTACAACAGCAATGAAAAAGCCCCACCAAACTATTTTCCAAAGTGGCTGCATCATTTTCATCTCCACTAGCAGTGCACTGGAGAGGGAAATGGAAGCCCACTCGTGTTCTTGCCTGGAGAATCCCAGGGACGGGGGAGTCTGGTGGGCTGCCGTCTATGGGGTCGCACAGAGTCAGACATGACTGAAGCGACTTAGCAGCAGCAGCAGCGAATTAGAATTCCTTCTGTCCCGTATCTCTGCCAGCATTTGGTGTTGTCAGTGCTTTGGATTTTGGGTATTTTAAAAACTGTGCAATGGTATCTTGTTATTGTTTTTTTTTTTTTTTTTAAATAGGGAACCCACAGTTCAATTTTATTCAGAGTAAAGAAAAGAAACTTTCAATCATACTAGAAGAAACTGGGCCTTAAGTTTGGGAACTGTACTGAAACTACACATGCAATGAGGACAACATTCTGCTAATACAATTGACTTGCTGCTGCATTTGTTGACTGTTTTTCTAATATTAACAATTATAAACAAAGCAATGCAACTAGTATTTGGATTAATCCTTACAGTGTTACAGCGTCAGACACGAAATTTCACTTCTCCTCACACCACTGGTTCTCTTTGCATACCTGAGCTTCCTCTTCTTCAGTAAAATCATTTTTTATATTGAATGTCTTTCAAATCTGCTCAGGAGTTTTCGCCTTGATTATATTAGCAACAGTCTTGCAGGTAACATCAAGCAAACCTTTGATGTCTAAGTAGTTTGCTGCCAATATAAGCTCAAAGAGTGTCCCTTGGTCAACTTTCAGGAATTCTTGATCCCAAACAGGTATATCATCTGTTTGTTTTTCTTTGTTCTCATCATCCTCAGGAGGAGGAGGATCATCCTTGTGGCGGGTGCACCACTGAATGACCTTTTTTAATACTGCTGCATTAACATTTGGCAAGGGGACTGGATCATCATCTCCTTCATCATCCATTCCCAAATCTTCCAACATAGTCTTGATGGTCACAGACTGTTTTGTAATTTCAACATCAACTTCGAATATCTCTCCATCAGAACTCTGCAACTTAATTGAAGGCATGGTGTTAGGTCTCAAGGAGATGGCGGGCCGGAGGCAGAACTGAGCAGGGCGACGCCGCCAAACACCAAAACCGAAAAGCGGAGAACAAGGCCAATACAGCCGGTATCTTGTTATTGTTTTAATCTGCACTTCCCTGATGACATATGATGCAGAACGTCTCTTCATATGCTAATTTGCCTTCTGTGTATCTTCTTTAGTGAGGTAACCGTTGATGTGTTTGTAAGGTGTCTGCTGAGGTTGTTTACTTTGTTGCTGTTGTTGAGTATTAAGCATTCTTTGTATATTTTGCATACCAGTACTTTGTCAGATGAGCTTCCCTGGTAGTTCAAGTGGTAAAGAATCTGCCTGCCAATGCAGGAGACATGGGTTTGATCCCCTGGAGAAGAAAATGGCAACCCACTCCAGTATTCTTGCCTGGGAAATCCCATGGACAGAGGAGCCTGGCCAGCTACAGTCCATGGGGTCACAAAAGAGTCGGATACAACTTAGCGACTAAACAACAACTTCGTTAGATATGTCTCTTGCAAGTATTTCTTTTCTCCCAGTCTGTAACTTATTTTTCATTCTCTTGATGGATTTTTAACTTGATAGATATATTTAGAAAAGACAATGTGAAAGACTTTGAAATGGTCAAACCCCCACTTTTCCCCCCCAACATTACTGAATGTCCTGTTTTGTATACTCTTTAGAGTTATCTATGTCTTTCACTGTCTTTGAGTGAATTTACAACTGTGTAAGCTTCAAAAGACAGATAATAATTATGATTATTCTCCTTAGAAATGCAAATAAGCTGTGTCCAAAATAAAACTCCTTATAAGCAGAGACATTACTTTGCCAACAAAGGTCCGTCTAGTCAAGGCTATGGTTTTTCCAGTGGTCATGTATGGATATGAGAGTTGGACTGTGAAGAAAGCTGATCGCCGAAGAATTGATGCTTTTGAACTGTGGTGCTGGAGAAGACTCTTGAGAGTCCCTTGGACTGCAAGGAGATCCAACCAGTCCATTCTAAAGGAGATCCATCTTGGGTGTTCATTGGAAGGACTGATGCTAAAGCTGAAACTCCAATACTTTGGCCACCTCATGAGACGAGTTGACTTACTGGAGAAGAGTCTGATGCTGGGAGGGATTGGGGGTGGGAGGAGAAGGGGACAACAGAGAATGAGATGGCTGGATGGCATCACCGACTCGATGGACATGAGTTTGAGTGAACTCTGGGAGTTGGTGATGGACAGGGAGGCCTGGCGTGCTGTGATTCATGGGGTTGCAAAGAGTTGGACACGACTGAGGGACTGAAATGAACTGAACTGAACTGATTGATTTGAGGATAGACATATTTGCCTCTGTTAATTCAGTTCAGTGATTCTTACTGCTTATATAGTTGTGGTTCTTTGAGTTATCCTTTGAGATGGTTATAATCTTATTAGTTTCCTCAATTGATGCGCTAAATAAGCTCTTTGATACACATTCACTTTGTATTCATTTGTATGAGATTCATGATCATATCTTTTTAAAAACTTGTTCTTTACCAGATAGATGGTCTAACTTAGGCTGCGCAGCTGATGGAGATGTGTCTCACTGACAAGACTTAGAGCACATGCTCTTCCTTACATGTTTTGTTGTTCAGTCACCTCATCGTGCCTCAATCTTTTCAGCCCCGTGGGACTGCAGCGCGCCAGGCCTCCCTGTCCCTCACCATCTCCCTCATGCCCAGTGTATCAGGTGTGCCACCCACCCATCTCATCCTCTGATGCTCTCCTCTTCTGCCCTCAATCTTTCCCAGCATCAGGCACTTTACCAATGAGTCAACTGTTTGCATCAGGTGACTAAACTGCTGGAGCTTCAGCTTCAACTTCCTTCCTTCCAATGAATATTCAGAAAAGAAAGATTGAGTGGTTTGATCTACTTGCTGTCCAAGGGACTCTCAGGAGTCCCATGTTATACTTGGAAACGAAAAGACAAAACGGAGAAATGAAAATACGTTGTCAGCGGAGACCAACGTGCTAATGGTTAAAGCCATTGATTCCCACGCGGAACTCATTTGAAAAGAATAGATAAGTTCATTTATTAGGAGTTGGGAAACTTACATTTTGCACAAAATAGAGTCTTCCAAAAAGCCCCTCTTTGCATTTGGGAATCAGAGCAATTCGCAGAGAAATTGGGCTGCTCTGCTGGGCTTCAGGACACTTTCTAACAAAGCCTGGTGTCAATATGAAATTCTTTATCAACACTCCAAGAGCATGGTCACATGGGCCAGTGTGCCCAGGGTGGTGGAGGAGCTGCCTTGTTTGAGTGAAGTCCCCTCATATTAACAGTTGGATATTTGCAGATTACATGCAGACAATACTTAAGATAGTCGAAAAAGTAATTTTTTAATGCTTTCCCTAGCAGCTGCTGACAGATTAGCTGGGATGTTATCCAGGTTCCTTCACTGTAGCTGATAAAACTTCATGAAAGAAGCACATGAGTTTCTGTATTATTGTTAATTTTGCTTGGGAAAGAATCTGGAAACTCTGTTGCACTTCTTTTATGGGTTGTGAATCAGCTAGTCTAAGCAATGTGGCCTATTTATTATTATTACAGAAGTCCCTTTATCATTTCTTATAAAACCAGTTTAGTGGTGCATAAGCTTTTTCAGTTTTTGCTTGTCTATAAAAGTCTTTATCTCTTATGTCTATCTTGCCGGTAGAGCATTCTGGGTGTAGGATTTTTTCCTTTCATCATTTTGAAAATATTGTGACACTCCAGGATGGCCTGTAATGTTTCAACTGAAAAATCAGCTGACTCTCTTATGCAACTTCCCTTATTTGTGACTAGTTGCTTTTATTTTACTGCTTTAAGATTCTTTTCTTTATTTTTTGTTGTTTTAATTATAATGTGCTGTGGCATGAACTTTTTTGGGTTCATCTTGTTTGAGACTCTTGTGCGTTTTGGACTCGGATGTCCATTCCCGTTTCCAAGTTAAGGAAGTTTTCAGCTATTATGTCTTCAAATAAGTTCTCTGCCTCTTTTTTTATCTTCTCTTTATGTGACCCCTGTAGTACAAATGTTAATATGTTTGATGCTGTCCCAGAAGCCTCTTAAACTGTCTTATTTAATTGAATTATAGTTGATTTACAGTGTTGTATTAAACTGTTCTCATTTAAAAACATTTTTATTTTTCCCCTTCAGTTTGGGTGATTTCCACTACTCTTCCAGGTCACCACTCTGTTCCTCTGTACCATCTAATCTCCCGTTGATTCTTTCTAGTGTGTTTAATTTCAGGTATCGTATTCTTCAGCTCTGTTTAGTGTTTTGTTGTTGTTGTTTTTAACACTCACTCTTTGTTGAAATTCTCACTGTGTTCATCCATTCTTCTGAGTCTGTTGAGCATCTTTATGACCATTACATTGAACTCTTTATTGGGTTTATTGCTTATCTCCACTTTTCCTTTTTCTGAGGTCTTTGTCTTTTGTTCCTTTGTTTGGAACATATTTTTATGTCTTCTCATTTGCCCAATTCTCTGTGTATATTTCTATGCATTAGGTAGGGCAATTATGGTTTCCAGTCTTGGAGAAGTGGCCTTTTGTAGGAGGCATCCAGTAACCCCCCTTGTAGTCATCTGCAGCTGTGTGCTCTGAGGGGCTCCATGTGGGTTGTGTAGGCCCCGCTGCTAAGGTGGGATCAATGAACTGTTCCTGCATGGGCACTCAGGGCAGACTCCAGCCCGACTGGCTGCCTGGTCCTGCCTTGTGTGAAGGCTGCTGCACTGCTTGTGGGTAGGCCAGACCCTGGAGCAGCTGGCTATGGATCCTATGCTTGGTGTCAGCCTGCTGCGGAGCTTAGCGGGGTTCCAGAGTAGCTGACAGTGGGCCTGGGGTCCTTGGACTTGGTACTGCCCTACTGGTGGGAAAGGCCAAGTCCTGGTGCAGGTGACTGGGGGCCTGGGGTGCTGGGCTGGTGCCCGTCCACTGGTGAGTGGGCCTGGGTCCTCCTAATGCTGACTGTATGGCCCAGGGTGTCCCAGGACTGGTGTTGGCCTGTTGGTGAGTGGTTGAGCCTCCAGTACTAGTAGGCCAGAAGGAGGACTCCAGTATGGTGCCTGCCGGCACTGAGAGGTAACAGGCAGGAAGGCCAGGGGTCTCCAAATGGAGGAAATAACCTGCAAGCATCAGACATTTTTATCTCTCTTAAGCGGCAGAAGGAAACAAACTAGCGATCTTTTTTTCTTCTCTATACAAATTTAAAAGGAAGTTTCTCTTAAAATCCTGTGTTGCCATAATGACACCTGGTTTCACCTGAAGCTAACTATTCTCAAATCTTGAGTCAACCAATGCATTTTTCTTATGGAAATGTTGGTCTTAAGCTATGTTAATGTACTAGGCATTTGCCCCAGATGCTATCTTCAATTCAGAACCTACTTGACAAACCTGTATGTTATACTCAGATATTGTTCCCTTAATCTATGTAAAATGAAACTATTTGTATGGTAATCTGCCTTTCTATAGGATTTCAAGTTAATCATTTTATGGCCTGAGATGAACTGTCCGGTGTCAAAATTATCCCAAAAAGCATCTTATGGGTGAGGGGCCTGGTACCATTCTGAGCCTTAAAACATTCCTTTCTTTTATTAACAGACTGTTAGTGACTATATAACATCCAGCTGAAGACTAGCAGGGGGTACTCTTTCTGCCCCCTTCTGATGTCTATGTCAGAAGCTTTCTCTATCTCCTTTATACTTTAATAAAACTTTATTACACAAAAGCTCTGAGCGATCAAGCCTCGTCTCTGGCCCCAGATTGAATTCTCCTCCGGAGGCCAAGATCCCGGAGTCTTTGTGTCTTTTCGCAATAACCTTTCATCTTGGGGGCTCGTCCGGGATCCTCAGGACAAGGTAAGGATGCTTGGAGCTCTAGTTCTTTGTTCTCCTAGGGAACACGTTTTCTGCTGTACTGTACTAACTCTACGGTGTGCTTGCGTGAATGAATGACATGCCTTGCATGAAGCAAGTGAGGATCCCTGCTCTGAGGTTCCACGGTGATCTCATACGGCTTAGAGCAGAAACTGTCAGGGGTTTATACCGACCTGCCCATGCCAAGAGGCACCCAATGTCTCCTTTGGGGAACTGACCAGAAATGGGCAAAGTGTGTGGACCGAACTCTCCTTTCTTGGTCAAACTTTTTGGTCTCTTTGACCATTTCATAACTCCTTGGGGTACTTTGGCTACCTAATGCGACGAGTTGACTCACTGGAAAAGAGTCTGATGCTGGGAAGGATTGGGGGCAGGAGGAGAAGGGGACGACAGAGGATGAGATGGCTGGATGGCATCACCGACTCGATGGACATGAGTTTGAGTGAACTCCAGGAGTTGGTGATGGACAGGGAGGCCTGGCGTGCTGTGATTCATGGGGTCGCAAAGAGTCGGACACAACTGAGCGACTGAACTGAACTGAATTGAACCTCATCTATTGAATGATAGACTTTCAAGGGACTTGTGATCTATGCTGTTACTGCGTACTGTGACTTAAGTCCCAAACTTGGATTGGTAGTCAGGAAAGTGCCTAGCCTTGCTAGGAATCGAAAGTACTGAAGGTAGATGGAGCTCTAGCTACATGAGCATCTCTGAGGTTAAAGGTTACTCAGATTGGGACTGCAATGGGTTTTATTCCTTTGGAAGCTCTGGCTCTTAGCGGACCAGAGGAGGCTCTTATACTGGTGTGGTGACGCTTGGAAGGAACATCTCAATTTAATGTTCGTATCGGTCTTACTGTGGTCAGGAATATACTCAGGGTTGTGCACAGGCACTCAGGTGACGAATGTTTCCCCCAGCGGTCTTAGCTCGGGAGGCATTTCAGAAGGTTACTCGGATCGCACCCCGGGTGGCATCAGAGGCAAAGAAGCTTAATGGTGAAGAGCTGGACGTCAGTCAGGGATGCCATCAGGTCTACCCCTGGTACATCCCCACCCCGTCTGGGTGGTAGAACCGGGAGGGACGAGTACGGCGCCTGCGTTGGTAAGGGACAGATTAAGTCCGACCAGGGAAGAAAAGCTTTGGTGTAAAATCTGTCTAAATCCCCATCTAGAGCAGGGAGGGACGCCTCCGGTAGAAAAAGGGCGCTGGTCGCTTTTTTTTCTCTCTTACAGATGGGAGGTAACAATTCTAGCCTTTGAACAATTCACTCCTTTGAACTGTATCCTGAAAAAACTGGGATAGATTTGATCCCCAGGGCTTAAAGAAGACACACCTTGTCTTCCTATGTGATATTGCGTGGCCACAGTATCCATTGGAGGATGGCGAAAGGTGGCCAGTTGGAGGTTCTCTTCAGTATAATACTGTTTTACAATTAGACCAGTTCTGTAAGGCACAAGGGAAAAGTGATCTTAAAGGATAGATTTCTTACTCAGTCGGCTCCAGATATCCTCTGTAAGCTATTAAAACGGGTGTATGGACCAAATCAATCTTTAGATACTCTGTTACAACTGGCTCAGACAGTCTATTATGGTAGGGAATATGAGGAAAAGAAAGAAAGGCAGAAAAAGACAAAGGAAAAGGTGGAAGCCTTCGCAATGGCTATGAAAAACGTTCTTAAACAGCCTGAGAAGAACGACCAGAGGGACCCAGGTGAGAAGGGGTGGACCTGCTATTACCGTGGAAAGGAGGGGCACCTCAAGCGGGATTGCCCTCAGGCATCTAAGCCGACCCCGGCACCATGTCCGGTTTGCAAAGGAACACATTGGAGGAGAGACTGCCCCCAGAGGCGTAGGTCTCAGGGGTCAGACTCTCGGGACAATCAGGACTGAAGGTTCCCCGGGGATCCCCACACAAGCTCCCAACCTAATTACACCTGAGGAACCCCGGGCATTAATAACTGTGGGAGGCCAATCCGTCGATTTCCTTTTAGACACTGGGGCAACTTACTCCGTGCTTCCTGAAGCCCCTGGCCCACTTTCTTCCCGATCCGCTTCCGTAACGGGACTGTTGTATCGCTTCAGTGTTCCTGTCAGTTGTGACTGGGATTCGGTGCTATTTTCACACGAGTTTCTGATTGTGCCAGAGTCTCCCTCACCCCTTTTGGGGAGGGATATACTGAGCAAGGTCCATGCCTCTGTTTTCATGAATATGGAGCCTTCCCTTTCTCTCCCTTTAAGTGAACAAAATGTAAATCCTAGGGTATGGGCTGATGGAAAATCTGTGGGTTGAACACAAAATGCTATTCCTGTAGTTGTCAAGCTCAAAGACCCGCACTTATTTCTACATAAAAAACAGTACCCACTGAAATCTGAGGTTAAGGAAGGGTTAAAACCCATCATTGAAAATTTAAAGGAGCAGGGACTATTAATTCCCTGTAACAGTCTATGCAACACTCCTATTCTGGGTATAAAGAAATCAAATGGTAAATGGAGACTAGTTCAAGATTTACGAATAATAAAATGAGGCTGTAGTTCCTTTACACCCCGTGGTGCCTAATCCTTATACTCCATTGTCTAAAATTCCTGAACGAGCCAAATATTTCTCAGTAATTGATTTGAAAGATGCCTTCTATTCAGTGCCTTTGGCAGAGGAAAGTCAATTTCTATTTGCCTTTGAAGACCCTACGCAGCCAGCTTCTCAGTTAACCTGGACAGTTTTGCCCCAGGGATTTCGTGACAGTGCGCACTTGTTTGGACAAAGTTTGTCACGGGATCTAGAAAACTTTAATAGCTCTGAAGCGGTGGTGTTACAATATGTAGATGATATTTTGCTCTGTGCTGAGACAGAGGAAGCTTGTTCACGAGCCTCAGAAGATTTCTTAAACTTTCTGGCAGGCTGCAGTTACAAGGCATCAAGAGAAAAGGCTCAGCTTTGTCAACAATCTGTTAGATATCTGGGCCTAATCATATCAGAAGGGACTAGGGCCATAGGCCCTGAGAGAACTAAACCTATACTATACTAAATCATCCCCTACCTATGACTTTAAGACAATAGAGAGGATTTTGGGGAATCACAGGTTACTGTCGCATTTGGATTCCGGGTTATGGAGAACTTGCCCGGCCTTTATATAAACTTATAGCTGAAACTCAGCCGGCCCAAACCGACCAACTGGTTTGGTCTCCAGATACTCAAAAGGCTTTTGGCTTCCCTGGTGGCTCAGAGGTTAAAGCGTCTGCCTCCAATGCGGGAGACCAGGGTTCGATCCCTGGGTCAGGAAGATCCCCTGGAGAAGGAAACAGTAACCCACTCCAGTATTCTTGCCTGGAGAATCCCATGGAAGGAGAAGCCTGGTAGGCTACAGTCCACAGGGTCGCAAAGAGTCGGACACGACTGAGCGACGGAACGGAACGGAAGGTTCTTCAGACTGCTCTCCTGCAAGCTCCCGCTCTGAGCTTGCCCACAGGGTCAGACTACAGGGTCAGACTTTAATTTGTCACTGAAAGAAAAGGTGTGGCTTTGGCAGTTTTGACACAACCCCGAGGGCCTCACCAGCAACCTATTGCTTATCTAAGTAGAGAATTAGATGTAATTTCACGTGGGTGGCCACACTGCCTAAGAATAATTGCGGCAGCGGCTTTATTAGCACCTGAAGCTTTAAAAATAATTAATGGATGAAACCTTACTGTACTGACTTCTCATGACGTGAGTGGAATCTTAAATTGTAAAGTTAATATTTGGATGACAGACAGTAGGCTTCTTAAATATCAGTCATTGTTGTTAGCAGGACCAGTAACTAAGCTTAAAGTCTGTGGAACTTTAAATCCTGCACTTTCCTTCCTGAGAAGGAACATGAAACGCCTCATCATGATTGTTCCCAACTCCTAACTTTGAACTATGCAGCTCGGGAGGATCTAACGGATACCCCATTAGACAACCCTGACATGGAAATATTTACTGATGGCAGTTCTTTCGTTCGGGATGGAAAGCGTAAAGCAGGTTAGCAGTGGTAACTGCTGAACAGGTTTTAGAGGCAAAATCTCTCCCTCAGGGAACCAGTGCTCAGTTAGCAGAGCTTGTGGCTCTGACCCGAGCTCTAGAGTTAAGCAAAGGGCAGCGAGTAAATATCTACACTGATTCTAAGTATGCTTATTTGACTTTACATGCTCATGCTGCAATATGGAAAGAAAGACAGTTTAAAACAGCAACAGGAGAAACTATTAAGCATTTCAGAGATCGAGTGACTTTTAACTGATATATACTGTCCTAAAGAAGTAGCTGTTATGCATTGCAAAGGGCACAGAAGGGATGGGAGTAAAGTAGCTGAAGGTAATCAGTTGGCTGACTGTCAAGCCAGAAAAGCAGCACTTTACGAAACCTCCTCGCTACAGACACCTTTGATCTGGACAGGACCTGAGGAACAGGAAAAACCACAATATACTGGGGAAGAATTAGAGAGATATGAGAAAAGAGGAGCAACAATTACTGATAAAGGGTGGTTACAGTCCGAGGATGGACGATTAATAATTCCTGAAAGTGCTCAATGGAAAATTCTTAAAGGTTTACACCAGAGTTTTCATTTGGGTGCAGAGAGTACTTACCAGATGGCTTCTCGTTTGTTTGAAGGAAAAAATGTAATGAAAACTTTAAAGAACATTATCAAAAGGTGTGAAGTTTGTCAGAAAAATAACCCAAAGACTGAAAAGCTAGCAAAATCTGCATTACAACGAAGTGGGAAGTATCCTGGAGAGGACTGGGAAATAGATTTTACTCACAGGCCAAAAGCTAACGGATGTTCTTGCTTACAAGTTTGGGTAGATACTTTTACTGGATGGGTTGAAGCTTTTCCATGTCGCAGTGAACAAGCTAAGGAGGTTATAAAGATTTAAATCCATGAAATTATTCCCAGGTTTGGACTGCCACGGAGCCTTCAGAGTGACAATGGCTCTGCCTTTAAAGCTGCTGTAACTCAGGGGGTATCTAAAGCTCTAGGAATAGAATATCACTTACACTGTTCCTGGAGACCCGAATCCTCAGGAAAGGTTGAAAAAGCTAATGACATTATCAAAAGGCATCTGGGCAAATTAACTCAAGAGAAGCAGGACAACTGGATTAAAGTCTTACCCATAGCTTTAAAGAGGGCTCGAACTGCCCCCCAAAAAGAGGGACTATCCCCCTTTGAATGTATTTATGGAAGGCCTTTCTTATGCACAGACATTATTAAAGACCCTGAAGCCTTAGAATTAACTAATTATGCAACTCAGGTCTCAGCTTTTCAACAGGCATTAACAGAACTCCGGGAGACGACTCCTGACCCAGCCTCTGACTCAAGCAAGCCTCTATTTGAGCTGGGAACCGAGGTCCTCATAAAAACATTGGGATCTGGGGGCCCATTCCTCGAGCCTCTCTGGGAAGGCCCTTATCAGGTTATTCTTTCTTCTCCCACAGCTGTCAAAGTGCCAGGAATTGATTCGTGGGTACATCACACTCGAGTTAAGAGGTGGCACCCTGACCAGAATTAAGTGACTTCATTTTATGTCTTTACTTTCTATGCTTGGACTTTGTACTTTTCAGATGGGCCTGATAACTGATGTGAGCCTACTTCTGCTGACTCCAAAAATCCTGAGTCTGCCATTTGATCCTCAAGACAATGCGTTCCTGTCCTGGGCTCACTCCTACGCTGCATTCCACAATCGGTCCAACTGCTGGGTCTTCAGAGGGCTCCCCTCTTCATCAGTGGAAGGCTTCCCGCGGTGGACATCTCCACTTCAAGGAAAAGACTTTCTCCGAGTCTGCGGATACTTTTTGACAACAATCGTATGTGATGCCTCTTCTTCATCTGATGATATCTAACAACCCTAAGATGGACTGGTGCAACACTTTGTACTTTAACTATGGACATAACGTCACTTTTAATTTTGATTATACATTGTCTCGGTTTAATGACTATTTCGCTACACATAAGACAAATAGGTCTATATCTAATGGTTTTTATCTGACGATTATCAAATATGGGATGAGGTTATATGGCTAACTCCTGAAAAATGACGTCTAATATCTACCGCCCCTATATGCTGGGAACAAACAGAGCCATCCCCAAATTTAGCCAACAACTTAATTACAATGATTGGAAACAGTTGGGATTTTTGCCTCAAGAAATATGCAATGTAATCATTCCAGTGTTTTCCAACCCTAGTTCAGGTCCTCCCTTTGTCTGGCCAGGCACTAATTGGGACTGTATATCTCAGTCACCGGAGAAGGCAATGGCAAGCCACTCCAGTACTCTTGCCTAGAAAATCCCATGGATGGAGGAGCCTGGTAGGCTGCAGTCCGTGGGGTCGCTAAGGGTCGGACACGACTGAGCGACTTCACTTTCACTTTTCACACGTTGGAGAAGGAAATGGCAACCCACTCCAGTGTTCTTGCCTGGAGAATTCCAGGGACGGGGGAGCCTGGTGGGCTTCCGTGTATGGGGTCACACAGAGTCGGACATGACTGAAGTGACTTAGCATAGCATCATCTCAGTCACGCTGGCTTGCTCCAAACGGGACTTATTAGATATGTGGCTCTTACCTATGGGCATGGCATCCCCCTGGTTGGATAGGGAGATGCACCCTGGGTCTAGCATTTACTCACGGCTTTATATTTTCAGAGCTTCCAGAGAAGCCTGCTAATTTACCCCAACTTAAAACTCGGTGGGCAAGGTCTGTATTTCACTGGTATAATTATTTGGCTGCAGTGTTTGTTCCCTCTTTGGGAACTACAGATGTTATGCTACGAGTAGATGCTTTGACTAATTTTACTCAACAGGCATTACAAGATTCTCAAAAAGCTATTTCAGCTCTTAATGCTGAACAAGCACAAATTAGAAAGGTGGTTTTACAAAACAGATTGGCTTTAGATATTCTGACAGCTACTCGAGGGGGAACTTGTGCAGTTATTCATACCCAATGCTGTACAGATATACTTGATATGAGCACCAATGTTACTCATTTTACTAAACACATGAACAAGATGATCGGGGCCACGGATACTCCTGAAGCCTCAACTGCCTCACTTTGGGAGACGTTAACTAGTTCTCCATGGTGGAAAACTATCTTAATTACAATAATTCTTTTGTTTTTGCTGTTTGCTCCCTGCATCCGTAACTGTGTAACTGGATTTGTTTCCAGTCGCATGAAAGCTTTTAAGTTACAAATTGTTGCTCAAACTCCTGCTACTGCTGCAGATTCCTCCAACTACTATTTGGGGCCCCTGGATCAGACATCCTCAGTATGAGGGTTAGGAGAATATGTCGTCTCACCAATTTAGGGACAACGCCCTTTGTCAGCTTGGAAGCAGTTATGGAACGAAAACGACGCCCCTTTTCCCTGGGCAACATAATTCTCCTAAAAGAAAAGGGGGGAATGAGAGGGTAACAGGCTGGAAGGCCAGGGGTCTCCAAACGGAGGAAAGAGCCTGCAAGCATCAGACATTTTTTTCTCTCTCAAGCGGCAGGAGGAAACAAACTAGCGATATTTTTTTCTTCTTTATACAAATTTAAAAGGAAGTTTTTACTGTGTTGCCATAATGACACCTGGTTTCACCTGAAGCTGCTGCTGCAGCATCACTTCAGTCGTGTCTGACTCTGTGTGACCCCATAGACGGCAGCCGACCAGGCTCCCCCGTCCCTGGGATTCTCCAGGCAAGAACACTGGAGTGGGTTGCCATTTCCTTCTCCAATGTGTGAAAGTGAAAAGTGAAAGTGAAGTCGCTCAGTCGTGTCCGACCCTTAGCAACCCCTCAGGCTGCAGCCTACCAGGCTCCTCCATCCATGGGATTTTCTAGGCAAGAGTACCGGAGTGGCTTGCCATTGCCTTCTCAGTATTCTCAAATCTTGAGTGAACCAATGCATTTTTCTTATGGAAATGTTGGTCTTAAGCTATGTTAAAGTACTAGGCATTTGCCCCAGACACTATCTTCGTTTCTGCCAAATGGCTCAGAACCTACTTGACAAACCTGTATGTTATACTCAGATACTGTTCCCTTAATCTATGTAAAATGAAACTATTTGTATGGTAATCTGCCCTTCTATAGGATTTCAAGTTAATCTTTCTATGGCCCGAGATGAACTGTCCGGTGTCAAAATTATCCCAAAATGCATCTTATGGGTGAGGGGCCTGGTGCCATTCTGAGCCTTAAAACATTCCTTTCTTTCATTAACTACCAGACCACCTAACCTGCCTCTTGAGAAACCTGTATGCAGGTCAGGAAGCAACAATTAAAACTGGACATTGGAACAGACTGGTTCCAAATAGGAAAAGGAGTACATCAAGGCTGTATATTGTCACCCTGCTTATTTAACTTATATGCAGAGTACATCATGAGGAACGCTGGGCTGGAAGAAGCACAAGCTGGAATCAAGATTGCCGGGAGAAATATCAATAACCTCAGATATGCAGATGACACCACCCTTATGGCAGAAAGTGAAGAGGAACTCAAAAGCCTCTTGATGAAAGTGAAAGAAGAGAGTGAAAAGGTTGGCTTGAAGCTCAACATTCAGAAAACAAAGATCATGGCATCTGGTCCCATCACTTCATGGGAAATAGATGGGGAAACAGTGGAAACAGTGTCAGACTTTATTTTTTTGAGCTCCAAAATCACTGCAGATGCTGACTGCAGCCAGGAAATTAAAAGACGCTTACTCCTTGGAAGGAAAGTTATGACCAACCTAGATAGCATATTAAAAAGCAGAGACATTACTTTGCCAACAAAGATCCGTCTAGTCAAGGCTATGGTTTTTCCCATGGTCATGTATGGATGTGAGAGTTGGACTGTGACGAAAGCTGATCGCCGAAGAATTGATGCTTTTGAACTGTGGTGCTGGAGAAGACTCTTGAGAGTCCCTTGGACTGCAAGGAGAGCCAACCAGTCCATTCTAAAGATCAATCCTGGGTGTTCATTGGAAGGACTGATGCTAAAGCTGAAACTCCAATACTTTGGCCACCTCATGCGATGAGTTGACTCACTGGAAAAGACTCTGATGCTGGGAGGGATTGGGGGTGGGAGGAGACGGGGACGACAGAGAATGAGATGGCTGGATGGCATCACCGACTCAATGGACATGAGTTTGGGTGAACTCCGGGAGTTGGTGATGGATAGGGAGGCCTGGCATGCTGTGATTCATGGGGTAGCAAAGAGTCGGACACGACTGAGTGACTGAACTGAACTGAACTGAGTGACTATATAACATCCAGCTGAAGACTAGCAGGGGGTACTCTTTCTGCCCCCTTCTGATGTCTATGTCAGAAGCTTTCTCTATCTCCTTTATACCTTAATAAAACTTTATTACACAAAAGTTCTGAGCGATCAAGCCTAATCTCTGGCCCCGGACTGAATTCTTCTCCGGAGGTCAAGATTCCGGTGTCTTTGAGTCATTCCGCAACAACCTTTCAGCACCAGTGTCCTTGTGACAGAATGAACTCCCTAGTATGGCTGCAAACTGTGTTAGTGTGTTAATAACCCCAGGGTGGGCTCCAGTTGCTTCCTACGTCTCTTGTCGGGGGGGTGGGGGTCTCCAAGTTGAGCACATGAGTCTGACTCAGCCTCCTTTCAAATGCCTACCTCTGTGCTGGGATGTGGGATGTATGAGATTGTGCATGCGCCCTTGAAGAGGGGAGTCTGTTTCCTACAGCCTTCTCACCCTCCTGAATACAGGCCTGTTGGGCTTCAGAGTCAAATATTCTCGGGGATAATCTTCACAGTGCAGGAGTCTAGGCTGGGGAGCCCATTGTGGGGTTTTGACCCCTTGCTCCTTGGGGAGAACCTCTGAAGTTGTGAATACCCTCCTGTTTGTGGGTCACTTACTCTGAATGTAGGTTTTGGTTTTACTGTCATCACTCCTCCTACCCATCTGTGTTTTCTTCTATCTTTAGCTGTGGAAAATATTTTTCTGCTAGTCTTCTGGTCGTTCTAGTAGACAGTTTTTCTGTAAGAAGTTGCAATGTTTGTGTGTCTGTATGAGGTCTTCCTACTTTGTCATCTTGGCCAAAACTCCAGAGTTTTTCTAAAGTAAATTCACTGAAAGTTTTATCCCTCACCCCAATCTTTATTTAACATTTTCTTTCCTCTAAGTTCAAATGACACCCATCAGCTGAATTTCTCTAAGAAGAAAGTTGTTTCATTGATAACTGTTGAACAACTGTTGGCTTGATGAAATCTCTGGGTGCCGTGGGTAAAATAATGAATAACATATAAATATTCAAGGAATAATGTAGCTTTGATTTTTTTTTTTAAATAAATAACTTGCAGTGTCAAGATTCATGTTTTTGAGCAGCCTACATGCTTTTGGTATTACTGGTTTAGTTGCAAATAGCTGAACATGGTAAAGACAGGAAAAAGAAAAATGCCACAGTTAGTTCCTTTTCTTTGCTATAACATATTAGTTGAAATATTAACTTTTTATAGCTAAAGGGATAGAAACCATGAATCCAATTCTGCTAACTTCCAAGAAGGCTAGATAAGAACCGTTCAATTACAGGTGGCTTATTTATCTAATTCTCTCGGCAGAATTTGTTTTAGTGAAACAAATCACTGTTGATGGGGGGAGGTGCAGGAAGCCATTAAAGTGATTAAAATCTACTTTGGCTAATTTCCTCTTCATCCTATTTGTAAGCCTGCAAGAACTGATAGTTGTAATGGATAGTTCTTATGGGAAACTTTAAGTTGACATTTGGATCTCATTAGACTTTGAAAAAGTCTACCATCTTGTTATTTTTGAGCTCTTTCACTGGGATTAGAGTTTTCAAGGTAAGCTTCAGTGCATGGAGTTACGTGCATGAGCTTTAAAGGTTTAGTTTGGAATTCAGCACTGCCATCACCAGCTGTGTGAACCAGGATAATTCTTAAACTTTTTAAATTCAGTTTTTGCAGTTGTAAAATGATTGTTGCTGTGAATCATTTTGCTAATTATGTAAGCTAATATAAAGTGCTAAGGTTAAAGGTGTAAAGTGCTTACTGGTGTTCACACTCAAATTAACAAGTATCAGTTCAGTTCAGTTGCTCAGTCGTGTCCGACTCTTTGCGACCCTATGAATCACAGCACGCCAGGCCTCCCTGTCCATCACCAACTCCCGGAGTTTACTCAAACTCATGTCCATCTAGTCGGTGATGCCATCCATCCATCTCATCCTCTGTCGTCCCCTTCTCCTCTTGCCCCCAATCCCTCCCAGCATCAGACTCTTTTCCAGTGAGTCAACTCTTTGCATGAGGTGGCCAAAGTACTGGAGTTTCAGCTCGTTACTAATAGAAGCTCTGAAATGAAAAAAGTTGACTGGATAAAGTGGGGGAGGTGCTAGAGTAACTTCCTCTTTATAGTTAATTGCTGGAAATTTTAGCAAATGAGTAACAGATACCTGCTCTATTATCAAGAAAATACTAGATACAGGCATCTTATCAAGTTCTGGCACCAAACTACTTCTGTTCCAGGCACTATTCATTCAGAATTCTCCTTTTATAGGCTATCTTATCTCAGGAGTCAGAGTGTGCAGTACTTTTGGAATGAGAGCTCTTTAGTCTCAGTGAAGAATTAAAATCAGTTACTATGAATGTCAGCTCAACTCTTCCTTTTGGTGTTTTAAGTATAGATCATTTAAAGGTGACAAAGATGTAAATTGGAAGAAGTGACTGCAGGACCTGGTGCACGTATGAAAACGGGAGAGGAGACAGATAATGTGGTTTCTTGATGTGATATATATACACATGGTACAAAATTATATTTATCATTGCTATTTTGTAGCATGCCATCAACCTCAGTTTAGATCCTTTTTGAGGCTGGAGAATATTCTTAGACAAGAAAGTCAACTTTTTGGTAATCTATGCAGAAGAGAGAGTGGGGTTTGTAAAAACTGACTCATGCATGCATTTGAAGTGTTTGTAGCGTGTGTGTGAGAGAAAGAGGCTCCCCAAGGTGGCTCAGTGGTAGAGAATCTGCTTGCAGTGCAGGAGATAAGGGCTCAGTTCCCGGGTTGGGAAAACACCCTGGAGGAGAAAATGGCAACCCACTCTAGTATTCTTGCCTGGGTAATAATCCCATGGACAGAGGAGCCAAGTGGGCTGTAGTCCATGGGGTCACAAAGGGTAGGACATGACTGAATGACTGAGCATGCACACATTGTGAGGGAACAGTCTGGTTTGTCATCTCAAAATAGTTTGTTCAGTTCAGTTCAGTTCAGTTGCTCAGTCGTGTCCGACTCTCCGCGACCCCATGAATCACAGCACGCCAGGCCTCCCTGTCCATCACCAACTCCTGGAGCTCACTCAAACTCATGTCGGTGATGCCATGCAGCCATCTGCTTCTCGGTCGTCCCCTTCTCCTCCCACCCCCAACCCTTCCCAGCATCAGAGTCTTTTCCAGTGAGTCAACTCGTCGCATGAGGTGGCCAAAGTATTGCAGTTTCAGCTTTAGCATCAGTCCCTCCAATGAACACCCAGGATCGATCTCCCCTAGAATGGACTGGTTGGATCTCCTTGCGGTACAAGGGACTCTCAAGAGTCTTCTCCAACACCACAGTTCAAAAGCATCAATTCTTCGGCACTCAGCTTTCTTCACAGTCCAACTCTCACATCCATATGTTCAGTCTAATCTTAAAATTAATTTGCTTTTTGAACACACACCAATGTATTTTCCACTAGGTATACTATTTAAAGTTAATGTAGCTGGTATTTAAAATGAGGTGACTCATTTGAAAAGACCCTGATATTGGGAAAGATTGAAGGCAGGAGGAGGCGGGGACGACAGAGGATGAGATGGCTGGATGGCATCAGTGGCTCGATGGACATGGGTTTGAGTAAACTCCGGGAGTTGGTGATGGACAGGGAGGCCTGGCGTGCTGTGGTTCAAGGGGTTGCAGAGTCGGACACGACTGAGCGACTGAACTGAACTGAGGTGGTATTTAAAAGTATGCAAGTATCCATACTTTGGAGAAGGCAATGGCAAGCCACTCTGGTACTCTTGCCTAGAAAATCCCATGGATGGAGGAGCCTGGTAGGCTTCAGTCCATGGGGTCGCTAAGGGTCGGACACGACTGAGCGACTTCACTTTCACTTTTCACTTTCATACATTGGAGAAGGAAATGGCAACCCACTCCAGTGTTCTTGCCTGGAGAATCCCAGGGACAGGGGAGCCTGGTGGGCTTCCGTCTATGGGGTCACACAGAGTCGGACACGACTGAAGTGACTTAGCAGCAGCAGTATCCATACTGTAAATAATATGTATGCAAAAAAAAAATAACAGGGAATTCTTATTTTTATTTATTCAGTAGTCTGCTCTGAGTTTAAATGTAATCTCTTGTTTATACTGGAAAGCTAAGGAACTTTTTCCTAGTCTAGAAGTGGTTTAGCCTACAGACGAGTTGACTCACTGGAAAAGACTCTGATGCTGGGAAAGGTTGGGGGCAGGAGAAGGGGTCGACAGAGAATGAGATGGCTGGATGGCATCACCGACTCTGTGGACATGAGTTTGAGTGAACTCCGGGAGTTGGTGATGGACAGGGAGGCCTGGCGTACTGTGATTCATAGGGTCGCGAAGAGTCGGAGACGACTGAGCGACTGAACTGAACTGAACTGACTGAAAAATAGCCACATGAAAGAACAGAGTTTGGTACCTCTGCTCTCAGTTTAAAAATGTTTCTTAATTTCCTGACAATGTGCTGATTAGAATAACAGAAGCCTGTCTTAGAGAATGAGGAACGTCCAGATCAGAAGTAAAATGCTGAGCATGCCCAGCAATAGTTGGTGCCTCAGAAGTTTAGCCTTCTGTATCTCTCCTGCTGTATCTCTTTATGTCACCAACGTGTTTTTAGCTGCCATTTCTGTCTCAATGACTAAGCTTGTCTTTGTTAATCTTTCATTATCCTAGTTCTCCTAGGGTTAGTTTCAAATATGGCTTCCTGAGAGGTAAAGCTCTGGAACTGATAGAGAGCTTAGCGGTTGCAGGGGCCAAGCGGAGGAAGGGCTGAGCAGACGGAGCAGAGGCTCTTGCGGGCAGTGAGACTACTCTCCACGCTACTGTAATGGAGGCCACCTGTCATTGCACGTTTGTCCAGATCCCCAGAATGGACGGCCCCAAGAGTGAACCCTGTTGTAAACCATGTTCGTCCCATGGAACAAACGTCCTACCTGGTGGGGTGTTGATAGAGGGGCAGAAGGTATGTCTGTGGAGGAACAGGGTCTAAGGAAACCTCTGTACCATCTCCCTCAACTAGTGGTGACCCTAAAACTACTCTTTAAAAGTCTTTTTTAAAATGGTTAAATTGAACAATGGCCTCCTGAATACCCTCTTGTTGAGGAGGCACAGAGCAAGAGAAAGCACCAAGACTTTCACTCTCAGTTTATTAAACTCGAACTAAGATAGTGTTCGAGAAGCCTCTGAGAAGCCATTCACTCTCGTGATCCACATTCCTGCCTATGGTTTGGGTCTCCAAACTACAAATAGATGTGTTTCCATTTGGGGAAGAGCCTGTTATATCATTTTCCTTCTGGGAAAGAAAACCAGTTAGCTCCTGCTAAATCTGTATTGTCGAGGAGTTTGCATAGTGCAGATGTATGCTGAAGGTTATTTTTGCCTCTTGTGCTTGTGCTAAGTGTACTCTACCGGAAGGCATTGTGAGGGCTGCAGAGAGGGAAAGGGAGATAGGGACAGAAAGTGAGAGGGAAGGGTTAGTTGGTGTCTGCAGTTTCCATAACCAGCTGGGGCTATGAGTAGAAAGTCTTCAAATTTCACATCCCAGGGTGGCATCCCGCCCAGTGGGAACAACACCCCAGGGACCCAGCAAGTGGCAAACTAGGAGAGTTTGTTGGGTTTCCTGTAGCTTTAACTTTAGACCTTAAGAAGAGAATTAACCAACAAAGAGCAATGGTATTTGCTTTAGCATCTCAGGAAACATAGTAGGATTTCAGTCTGAGTGAAAAGCATGAAGACTGTAATTGAAAAGCAGGATCTGGAGACGGACATACATCAGCTTGAAAGCAATGGCTTTCAAAGTTTGGTCCCTGGACCTTAAGTGTAAACATCACCACCGATTTGTTAGGAAGGCAGATTCCAGGCTCTCAGCCCAGACCTCCTGAAGCAGAGGACAACCCAGGAGCCTGGGGTTCAGCAAATCCTCTGGGTGTTTCTTCCACATACTAACACTCAGTCGGACTAACTTTGGTCAGCAGGGCCACTTTCCTCTATGAGCTACCTTCGTGAGGAGGTGGCCTTCATCCACCTGCTCCACAACTGACGGCTCCGGGTTTGTGGACGACTGAATGCGTAGACAGCAGATTCAGAAAGTGATGACAGAGCCTAGAAGGGCTTTGCTATTCCATTTCATCCGTCTCAGACCTGAACTGACCTCTCTGTTGGGCTCCTCTTTCTTCTCAAGTCTTCACTACCTCATCTCCATGAACCTTGGCAGATGCCATCAATGGTTACATCACAGTGGAAATGAGCTGCCCCAAATGGTAGCTACTCCCCACAATGGTTATTTAAATTAAAATTAAATAAAGTAAAAGATTTAGTTCCTCAGTCACAACAGGCATATTTCTACTGCTCGGTAGCCACATGTGTGCTTGAAAATACACATACATACAGGACAACTTCATCTGCCTGATACTAACTTGCAAACTGACAAGCAGTGTTGACCAATTTCTGTGCTATTTCTGTTGACCAATTTCTCCCATCGCTTTCAGTTGCAAGCTACCAGCACAATATCACTAAACACAGATACAAAAAGAAGTACCCATGGTCACCTCATGAAGGCCAGCATGAATTGGTTCCAGGTCACCACTGGCTTTATGGGAGGAATACTGTCCTGATGGCAGGAAGTATTGATTCTGTTCTTCATATCTGAATTTCATTTTACAACAAGACTAATTTCTAGAACACAAGTTAATAACATAGTAAAAATGTTTGATCATCTTAACTCTATTTTAAGTAGAAGGTGAGAATATCTAATATGCAATTTAAGAACTTTTTTCTTAGCAGTGGGAAAACTGCTCAGAGTGTCTTGGGACCAGCTGTATAAACTGAGTTAAACCATGTAAAATATTAAGATGCCTGTGTTCCAATCTGAATTTTATATTGAATCAACAGTGGTGCTCCATTGATTATTTCTATTACTTGCTTCCTGATCAAAAAGGGAATTGTTGTATTTGATTTTTGAGGTTATGAAAGGCTTGCAAATATTCTGTCAGAGGTAAGTAATGTACTAAACTTTAAATATTTGCCATCTTTAAAGTGCTTACAAATCCTTTTTGAAAGGTGGAGAATTATTCTTTAATTGGAAGCTAAACAAACCTCAACTGTTATGCTAGTTTTAAAGTATCACACAGAAGTAAATTTTAAACTATGGATTTCATATCCCAAATTTTTGGAAATAAGAAAACTGAATGGTTTTTGTGCTATTTCCTCTCTTGAAAAGAAAAATCCATAACTCTGAATGCCTTTGTTACTAAAACTGTTAATTGTGATAGTCATAACTGGATGAGAATTATCAGTTAAACTGATAAGCTTGTTGAGCCCACATATGTCTGCAGAAAGCTTATACACATTTGTGTCTAACTGGGTCATTTTCATTGACTATGCCAAGGCCTTTGACTGTGTGGATCACAATAAACTGTGGAACATTCTGAAAGAGATGGGAATCCCAGACCACCTGACCTGCCTCTTGAGAAACCTGTATGCAGGTCAGGAAGCAACAATTAAAACTGGACATGGAACAACAGACTGGTTCCAAATAGGAAAAGGAGTACGTCAAGGTTGTGTATTGTCACCCTGCTTATTTAACTTATATGCAGAGTACATCATGAGGAACGCTGGGCTGGAAGAAGCACAAGGTGGAATCAAGATTGCCGGGAGAAATATCAATAACCTCAGATATGCAGATGACACCACCCTTATGGCAGAAAGTGAAGAGGAACTCAAGAGCCTCTTGATGAAAGTGAAAGAGGAGAGTGAAAAGGTTGGCTTGAAGCTCAACATTCAGAAAACAAAGATCATGGCGTCTGGTCCCATCACTTCATGGGAAATAGATGGGGAAACAGTGGAAACAGTGTCAGACTTTATTTTTTTGGGCTCCAAAATCACTGCAGATGCTGATTGCAGCCATGAAATTAAAAGACGCTTACTCCTTGGAAGGAAAGTTATGACCAACCTAGATAGCATATTAAAAAGCAGAGACATTACTTTGCCAACAAAGATCTGTCTAGTCAAGGCTATGGTTTTTCCCGTGGTCATGTATGGATGTGAGAGTTGGACTGTGATGAAAGCTGATCGCCAAAGAATTGATGCTTTTAAACTGTGGTGCTGGAGAAGACTCTTGAGAGTCCCTTGGACTGCAAGGAGAGCCAACCGGTCCATTCTAAAGGAGATCAGTCCTGGGTGTTCATTGGAAGGACTGATGCTAAAGCTGAAACTCTAATACTTCGGCCACCTCATGCGACGAGTTGACTCACTGGAAAAGACTCTGATGCTGGGAGGGATTGGGGGTGGGAGGAGACGGGGACGACAGAGAATGAGATGGCTGGATGGCATCACTGACTCAATGGACATGAGTTTGGGTGAACTCCGGGAGTTGGTGATGGATAGGGAGGCCTGGCGTGCTGTGATTCATGGGGTCGCAAAGAGTCAGACATGACTGAGCGACTGAACTGAACTGAACTGAACTGGGTCATTTTCAGACCTTGGGAGTCTGCCGTTCCAGTGCTGGCCCAGCTAAAGTTGGGTGTCCTTGAATGACAGCTGCTAAAAATTCAATCAATAGGTGGTGTTCAAATGTCAGAGAGTCATGCAAAGCGGGGGCAGGTTGAGACTGTATGCAGGGTTTGATTCTAGGTAGTCCGAGTTTAAATTTGACTTAGAAAAGAAACAAGTCAGCATCTTTAATCCGCAAATATTATACACCGTGTAGTCAGTAGACTTAGTAAAGGTCAAGCAATCAATACGGTTGGCATTAGTAGACAGAGGTTATGAGAGATGGTTTTATTCCTTGAAATTTTTTTTTTTTTACATTTCAGCACACAAACAGGCAGGCGAACTGTTAGGTGCAGTAAAAAAAAGAACTTTTATGACAGTGAATTGAGTAGATCATTGGTCAGAGGGCTAAATTAAGAGATTCAGAGGACTTGGGAAGTAACGGATGGGGATCTCAAATTGCTTCTACATGTGTCTCTGTTAAGGGTTTAATATTTTGAATATGTGTTCATCCTTTTGGGGAAAAGTGGGCTGCCTGGTATATCATCAACTAAGCAAGATAGAAGTACCAGGGTAAGTATATTATGGTTTATCATGTTGTTACTCTAATCTTGACAAACTAGAAGGAAAAATGTAAAAAAGAAACGGTGCATTTTATGCTCATTCTCGCAAATTTATTAATACTTGGACTATATTGCATGAGAAAGATTAGTTAAATATTAGATTCTCCTATTAAATCCTGTTTATAAATTTGCAAACTGAGGGAAGAGGGGGGTTCTTGTATTTTCATCTATAGATTATTTTTAGTGACGTAACAGGACATTCATGGAAAGAGAAGGAGGAATAAGACTGAAAAGGAAGGAAATGATGACTTGGGTAAAGCTTAGTCATTTGAGAACAAACTAGTCATTATATGAACATATTCAAGAAAAAGAATTCAGCATGATCATTCAGAAACCCAAAGCAAAGAAAAAAAATTCCCTTGATTCTTTCTTTCAAGTAAAATAGTTTCCAGAGAGTACATGTGTTTTAATTTTCACCCCAAAAGATTCCAATTACAATTGATCAAGAAATTAACTTGTGACACCCTCATTTTTTAAATCTTATTTTCTCACATTTCTAAAAATTAAAGCAAAATATAAATGTATATATACATACATACATATATATATATATATACATAGACCAAATATTTTGACACAGTAGGAGATGAAATTAGGGACACTTTCCTGCTTTTTCTTAAACTCTAGACTGTTTTCTACTGAAGTTTGGACCAGGTAGTAATAAGGAATTGATAGCAATAGGTGGCAATTCATGTCAGATCCAAAGGTTCTGAGATGATCTTTTCAGTGATCTCAGATGCTCCAGATGTCACAAGGAAAAAAGCTGTTCTTAAGGTTTAAGCATGTCCTCACTATTGAATCTCACCAGGGCAATCTAGAGAGCACTGTTTGCAGACCCCCTATCGAGAAGAGTAAGTGAAGAAAGTAGCAGAATCCAGCCACAGGCCTGATTCTTCAACCCATCCTTGTACCCACACCCTTCTCCTTGAGACAGCATCTCCTCTCAAAGAAAAGACAGTCTTGTTCCCTCGAATCTACACTTGCTTCATGAATTGTTTTGGCTGGTAACATGCAAGAGGAGCGGCAGTGCCATTTCTGAAGCTGGGTCTGAGATGGCATTGTGTTTCCCGTTTATCCGCTTGCTGAGAACACTGCCCTCGGAACATCCCTGGCCTGGCCTGCTGGGTGATGAGAGACACCGACACCTGAGCTCAGGCAGTACCAGCAGAGCCATCCAAGTGACCCCACATGAGAGCAGTGAATGATTGATGCTATTGATACATGCCTCAGATGTTTCTTTTCTTTTTTTAAATTGTAGTATAGTTGATTTACAGTGTATGTTAGTTTCAGGTGTACCGCAAAGTGATTCTGTCACACATATACATGTATCTATTCTTTTTCAAATTCTTTTCCCATTTAGGTTATAGAAGAATGTTGAGCAGAGTTTCCTGTGATACACAGTAGGTCCCTGATGCTCATCTATTTGACATATACTGATTGCAGCCAGGAAATTAAAAGACGCTTACTCCTTGGAAGGTAAGTTATGACCAACCTAGATAGCATATTAAAAAGCAGAGACATTACTTTGCCAACCAAGGTCCGTCTAGTCAAGGCTATGGTTTTTCCCGTGGTCATGTATGGATGTGAGAGTTGGACTGTGACGAAAGCTGATCGCCGAAGAATTGATGCTTTTGAACTGTGATGCTAGAGAAGACTCTTGAGAGTCCCTTGGACTGCAAGGAGAGTCAACCAGTCCATTCTAGAGGAGATCAATCCTGGGTGTTCATTGGAAGGACTGATGCTAAAGCTGAAACTCCAATACTTTGGCCACCTCACGCGACAAGTTGACTTACTGGAAAAAGACTCTGATCCTAGGAGGGATTGGGGGTTGGAGGAGACGGGGACGACAGAGAATGAGATGGCTGGATGGCATCACCGACTCTATGGATATGAGTTTGAGTGAACTCCGGGAGTTGGTGATGGACAGGGAGGCCTGGTGTGCTGTGATTCATGGGGTCACAACGAGTCGGACACGACTGACCGACTGAACTGAACTGAACTGAGTGTGTATCTGTTAACTCCAAACTCCTATTTCTCCCTTCCCCTTCCCCCCTTAGTAACTCTGTTTGCTTTTCTATGTCTCTGAGTCTATTTCTGTTTTGTACTGATGCTTCGTGGTGGCTTCCCAGCACCGTTACAACAATAGATGACTATTGCCAAACTAAACGCAGGGCAGCAGTTCCCAGACTGACTGAAGATGTAGAGTTCTGATTAATTCTTCACGGAGTTCTTGATGCTTTATGAAAATAAACAAGAAGTCCTTGAGGTGACAAGCTTTCTTAGCCCAAGCACCTCCCTTGAGGCAATCATCTACTGAGTTTATTTGACCTGGGAGCAAAGGTCTCTGCTTGGTAGCAGCAGTATGCAAATGTAGCTATGTCTTTCAGGACCTGAGAGATAGGTGTCTAGAAGTTTTCAATTTAACACTAACGCAGGACATCCTTGTATCAGCATCCTCAAAATTCCAGCAAAGAGCTTACTCATCTTAGAGATTAAAAGTGGCTTAATAATGGCCACTGTCTTGCTTGAATTCACCATCACATTTCCATATAGAATATATTTCGACAAAGTAAACACAGACTTAAAATTTTTTTTGTTTTGTTTTTGCCAAGCCGTTTCTGGTATATTGAGCCAATCGGTGTGCTATCCTTTCCATTGTTTTCTGGCTTTATCTTCCTTCTACTTTCCCTTACTAGAAAAAAAAAAAAATGGAATTTTGTGGAAGCTGCAGAGGTTTTGAATCTGAGGACAGCCTTTTACCTCTGAAGAGAAGGGGAGCCTGGTAGAAAGCAAGGGCTATTTCTGATTCATTCAGAGTTTTCCCTCTGGATCATATTGTTTGCCCAGTGATTGGAGTCTTTGCAGCTCTTGAGAGCCCACTGTGAGATGACTTGCTTCAGCTGCTCAGCTCTTTTCAAATATTTTCCAAGGACAAACACCGTCCCTCAGCTGCAATGACTGTCTTGTCTGGGGATTATATTCTGATTAATTTAGCTTCCTTACTGCTTCAGTGGATTCCAAATTTGTCATGGTTAAAAAAAAAATCTGGGCAGTTGCATAAGAGAAGTTCTGCTGAGCAACCTTTAGAACGTGGCAGAGAGCTGAGCGGCAAGGGGAAAAATGGAAAGAATGCCAGCAACTTCCGGATGCATGCTCATTATCAGGCATAATTTCATGAACTTTGCAGAAATGTTGATGATCACGGCTCTGCACGGAGATGCCTCCAACCCGCTCAACACTAGAAAGCATGCAGTAAGCGCCTGCAGCCAGCAGGGGGCGGGAGCGCCACGGCCATAAGCCACGATCTCTACTTCCGTTGCTGGGACCAGTCCACGCCAGCTGTTCTTCAAGTCAGCTGGTTCTGAACTGGCCGCAAGGCTGTCTTTTCCCAAGATTTATGCCTTCATTGTCTCTTCTTCTTACAGTATATGCGGTCGAGTACATCTGCCTGGATTAGAATCCTGGCTGCCCCACTTTCTAGCTTTGTCATCCCTTTGTGCCTCCATCTTTCTCATCTGAGAAATGGGAACAGAATAACTACGAGGAGCTTGTGAGGAGGATTGAGCTAACCTACCAGATGCATTTAGAACCGCGCCTGGCACCTAGTAAGTACTTGAGGAATACTAGCTGCTGGAGGACAGTCCTTTGCCCTTCACCTTCCAAACTCCCAAGTCTGGTGCAAAGATAAATTCATCTGGCCTTAGGTTCTGCAAGCTGGCTTCTCATTCTTGAAAACTCATCTCAAAAACATACTGTCACCTCTGGCACTTCTGCCAGAAATGCTTATGCTAAATCTAATAATGAGACGGCATCAGACAAAACCAACTTGGGCGACATTCTACTAAATAACTAGACTATGCACTTCAAAAATGACAAGGTCAGGAAAGACAAAGAAAGCAGGTTAGACTGCAGGAAACTGAACACCTACTACAACTGAGTGCAGTACGTGAGCTGGGAAGTTCTTTTGCTGTAAAGTACACATTGGGACAGTTGGTGGTGAAATCTGAGTAAGATTTGAGGTAAGACAGTATTAGAATAGTTAATTTTCTAATTTTGCTAATTGTAGGCTCTAGAAGAGAGCCTTTGGATTTCAGAAACACACATTCTAGTATTTGAGTAAAGGGGATATATTCTCTGCAAGCTACACTTAAATTGTTTAAAAAAATGTGTATCTGATACAAACTATTAATGTGCTAACTTAGAAAAACCCCTCATGACCACTGCTTAGACGACTGTTTATGACTTTCTATACCTTTCAAGGATGAGTGCTCTTATGAGGACTTACCATTGGTGTTTCTGGATACCAGAGAAATAATCTGTACTTTCTGGAGTGTGTCCATCCTAAATATAACAAAATATAAATTGCTTATTTACTAAAATGTTAAGAATGAGTGTCTGTTTACAAACATATTTATCATTTTTGTGAGAGAGCACATTTGATATAATAACATTGCTGTCCAGTTAGTCACTCGGTCGTGTCCGACTCCTTGCGACCCCACGGGCTGCAGCACGCCAGGCCCCCCTGTCCATCACCAACTCCCGGAGCTTGCTCAAACTCAGGTCCATTGAGTCGGTGATGCCATCCAACTATCTCATCCTCTGTCGTCCCCTTCTCCTCCTGCCTTCAATCTTTCCCAGCCTCAGAGTCTTTTTCAATGAGTCAATTCTTCGCATCAGGTGGCCAAAGTATTGGACTCTGTCTAGGTATTTTATTCAAGGGAATTCCACTGTATGTGCTCAAGGCTAAATATTTTGTATTAAAAGAAATATTTATTTGTTACAACAAAGTTCCTGGATGCAAACCGTGATTTCATCTGGTATGCAACTGAAGCAACAGCAATCTGATCTGAAATTGGAGGCAGAACTGACCGTAAGAGCATTAAGGAGAAACTCTGTGTATGTGTGTGTATTTCCTACTTAGTTCCTTTTTTATGGATATTGTTGGGATTTTGTTAAGGTCTGGTTTGTCTGTATGCAACGGGTTCAAGTTAGAATGTAATATCATAAAGATGTACCTCACAATGATCTCCATGTTGATTTACTCTCATTAGAGGGTGTGCATTGTGGTCATCACTTCACACTATTTTTATCTGATGCTAACTTCCAAGCTAGATATTTTGCCATTTGACCAAGATAACAATGCAACAGGAAATCAGTATAGTTTTTATCTTTCCTAGAAGCCATACAAGCCTATCTAGAAAAATTTCAAGTGTGTGCACATGACTCAAGGGAAAGAACTCAGGTACATACAGATGGTGAGAAATTTCTAACCAAGCCAGGTTTCCTACTGAGGTTCTTTATAACCTGGTGGATTGAAGCCATGGCATACATTGTCTTTAGTTCAGAAGCGAATCTCTGTGAGGAAGAAAAATTGGGTGAGGAGGATCTGGTCAGTATGAATAGATGAGGAAAAAGTGTACCTCCCTTGACCTCAAAAATAACTCCCTCACACATCCCACCAAGTCAGACACACGTGGAACAACAGATTCTTCTGACAGCTGCTAGGAAGGTTAAGCCTCCTACCATGTATACTTTAAAGTGGACTGTTTTAACCAGGCACTTGACAGCTTTTCCTCTAACACGTGGCTGAGAAGATGGACTAGTTAGTGGTCTTGTTTTGAAAGAAACTGGAGAAGGAGGAGAAAAGGGCAACTACAAAACAAGAGCTATTTTGTAAAAGGTGCTGACCAGGAGGAAAGTGCTAAAGTGAGATGCTTGGGATAGCTGCACACAGGGTCCTGGTTCTTGGAAGTTGAGCGTCAGAGACAGGGAGAGGAGTGGAAGTGGCCATGGTTCCAGAGAGAGAAGGATGAAGTAGCCGAAACTGACACAGTGGTGGCAAGAATCCTTCTTACATCCTGCTGAGCAACACACAAGTCATGTTTGTGCCGTTGTCTGCCTTGAAGAATTACTTGACTTGTTTCCTCCCGAAGAATAAACTGTCTCATGCATCAATGATTATCTTAGAATAGAATATCCCCATGTTAGTGTTCAATAAACACTCAGCTACTTAAAGCGTCAATGTTTTTGATGTCTTTACCATACCTACTGATGATTGTCCAGGACCTTACCACCTGGAACTTGATTTCTATCAAAGTTTGCAAAGTCCTTGGCCAAAACTAACTTCAACTGAACTTTAAAAATAAAATAGACACATTCTAGAGCAACCAACTGAGTAATTCTGCTATGTGAACCATCAGGCTAAATAGCTCATTTATCTAAATGGCATTCAATCTCACGTGGGCATTCAAGAGTTTTAAAACAGACCGCAGCAATTTCTCCAAACCCTAAAAATCCCAGAAAACAGGGGCAGCAGGCAGAAAGCTTTCATCCTTCTGTGCATCACCGTGGTTGTGTGTCAATGTCACATTCTTGTTCACTCAGGCAGATGTGTCTGGGCCACTAGCCCCTCATTCTAGATATAAAACCAAGAGCTGGAGAGTAGTAAAAGTCAGAGCTCCAAACGAGGAAGAAAGAAGTCAAGAAGTGGGGACGAAGAGGTCAACGATCATAAGGAAACTGATCTTGCCAAGGGCGTTGTGGGGAGAGAATGGGAGACCATCCCTAGGAACTGAGTAGTAGGTCACAGCAGGGCACACATTTTTGTAGCTTTCCTAGTTATTTGTCATCTGCTGCCAGATCTTCCCTGAGAAACTCCCAGGATAACTTCTTAGAGGAAATATACTCCTTTTTTTGGGGGGTGGTGAGCAAAAGTTTAAATCAGGCAGATGAAAAATTTATAGGCCAGTCTGATCTCAGCTGCTGCTGCCTGTATTCACATTCCCATCATCTCTCCTCTGCAAATTACAGTCATCCTGTGACTACCGTGGTGTTGGAGAAGATTCTTGAGAGTCCCTTGGACTCCAAAGAGATCCAACCAGTCCATCCTAAAGGAAATCAGTCCTCAATATCCATTGCAAGGACTGATGCTGAAGCTGAAACTCTGATACTTTGGCCACCTAATGCGAAGAACTGCCTCCTTGGAAAAGACCCTGATGTTGGGAAAGACTGAAGGCGGGAGAAGGGGATGAAAGAGGATGAGATGGTTGGATACCATGACTGACTGGATGGACATGAGTTTGAGTAAACTCTGGGAGTTGGCGATGGACAGAGAGGCCTGGCATGCTGCAGTCCATGGGGTCACAAAGAATTCGACACGACTGAGCAATTGAACTGAACTGTTACTACTGGTGTTGTTTGCATTGCTCTGCGTCTCCTGCCTCACCCCAAGCCTTCAAAGTCAGTCCTTACTCTGTTACAGGGAAACATTTTCCAAACTGCAAGTATTACTTGACAGGCCTGCTTCAAAGCTTTCTGTGACTTTCCAATTTCTGTGGAATAAACCTCAAAGTTTGTAGCGGGAAGAACCTCAATATTCTATTCCTCCAACCATCTCTTTCGTGACTTTCTTTTATTAATTCTAGCTTCACACAGTTTTTACAATTTCTATCTCCAGTCTTTATATTGTTTTACCTACCCGGCCCCTGCCAGCAAGCGCTCATCTTGTGTCCACCCGGCTTCCAAGGCTTGCAGGCCTCTAAGCACGCTGGCTACTCTGCGCGAATGGAAAACGCAGTTCTCTTCAGCACTCAAACCCCAGAAGCTCAGCCTCCTCAGAACCAGCCAGGTCGGCTTGTCCAGCAGACCTGGCCACGTGGGACCAGCAGATCCCGTTTTTCCCGACGGCGCGGCGGCCGCTAACTGGCGCGGCCGCGCACACGACAGGGCAGCAGCGGCTGTGGTCCTGAGACCACGCCGGCCAGAGGAACACGTATGCTCACGGCGGCTGTCACAATCCCGTCACGCGCGCCCACAGCGGCCGTTACAATCCCGTCATGCAGCGGCCTGCGGTAGCGGCTGCGCACGTGACCCTGCCGGCGCTCACCCCTTTAAGTGCGCGTCTGGCCCACGTGACACGACCGCGGTCCGAGACCACGCCGCCCGGAGGAACGCGCGCGCTCACGGCGGCCGTCGCAACCCCGTCACGCGCGCTCACGGCGGCCGTCACGATCCCGTCACGCACGCTCACGGCGGCCGTTACAGTCCCGTCACGCAGCGGCCTGCGGTAGCGGCTGGTCAGGGGGCCGTTCGGCGCTCACCCCTCAGGTGCGGGTCTGGCCCACGTGACGCGACCGCGGTCCGAGACCACGCCGCCCGGAGGAACACACGAGCTCACGGCGGCCCTTACAGTCCCGTCACGCAGCGGCCTGCGGTAGCGGCTGGTCAGGGGGCCGTCCGGCGCTCACCACTCAGGTGCGGGTCTGGCCCGCGCGCCGCGGCCCCGGCTCCTCCCGGAAGCAGGAACCGCGCCTGTCCTTGTGGGGGGCATTGCCACCGGTGAGGGGCGCTCCTCACAGGCTGTCGGCTCCCCGCAGCGGCCCGAGCTCGCCGAGGAGAACACAGCTCCGCGCCTTCCTTCAGGAGCGGGGTGGGCGGGGGGCGCGTGCATTTCCAGCCCCGTGACCGTCGTCGGTGGGCCTGCATCCCTTCTCGTCGTCCAAAGTGGCGATCCCTCTCTCCTGGCCGCTGAATTCTGGCCTTGCCGTGCCCTGGAGCCCTAAAGTGATTTCAATGGCATGTCACGCAGATTTGGGTTTCCTTGGTGGCTCAGTCGGTAAAGAATCCGCCTGCAGTGCAGGCAGGAGACGCGGGTTCGATCCCTGGATCGGGAAGATTCCCTGGAGGAGCGATAGGCTAATCTACTCCAGTCTTCTCCCCTGGAGAATTCCATGGACAGAGGAGCTTGGCGGGCTGCCGTTCATGGGATCACACAGAATCGGACACCTGAGTGACTAACAGTTCATTTGACAAGCTGCTGCTCCACTGTGTAGAGGCAAAATCAAGTGTTTTCTCAGCTTTGGAGGCTCCCTCCTCATTGCCCCACCTCCAAACTGCAGAAGATCAAATTGAGTGTAATCATGGATGTTGTCAGTTTTCGGGTATTCACGTTTATGTAGTATACGCCTACTGTAGATGTGTATACTTATCTCCCGTCCTGGATTTTTACCTTCTTCGAGGTTGATACCTAATGTATTTATTTTTATAGATCTAAGATATGGAACGTAATAAGTGCTTAACCGTTGACTACTGGATGAATGAAGTTCCCATGCTTAAACCCCAGTATTTAATCGGTTACTCAATAAGTAAAACTGAAGACAGTTTATCAGGAGTCAGCTCAGTACTAGCCTAGGTCACCTGTCAGGGTAGAAAGTGAAACAGGCACCGGTTGGAGAGAAGGTTTTGGGCCAGTGCAGATGTCAGTTCATTTTGTAGGGAAGGTAAATGTAGACAAGCAATAGCTGGTGGGAGGGTAGTTATTACTGCACACGGGAGATAAACAGGATATTTTGGGAAAACATTGTTTGTTAGGTTAGGTGATATGAATGGAAAAATGTATCATATTAGATGTGTACCTATTTTGGAATAGGAATAAAATGTACTGAAATAGCCAGAATTGGATGAACATGAATTGGTCAGTGAGAGAATTCATGTTGTGGTTGGTAGGGGACTGCTGTAGGTATGGTGATGGCAGGGAGTCTTTGGCTCTGAGAGGCTGTCAGCTGTATCAAGAGGGAGAGGGAGGCAGAGGTGGCGTCTGGGGGCATTTTGTGCAGAGGATAAAGGCTGCGATCGTATTTTTCACTCTGCTCCCTTGATCTGAGGAACCTTCCCGCTCCACACAGCAAAGCCTCAGTGATGATGAGCAATAAAGGTTCATGAATTTTCTATTTATTGGTGCTGTAGCAGCTGCTACAGTCAGAGGCTCACAGCTTGGTATCTCAGCTGTATACAACTTTCTGACCCAGCGTGTGGCTCTTATGAAAAAATATTTCATAATGAAAATTTATAAATACACAAAAATAGGGAGATTGTACCCTTGTCCCTATGACCTACTTTTAACAAAATCAATGTTTTTGGTCCTTTTTGATGGATATATTTTAGAGCAAATTCTAGACTCATAGTATCTCACACATCTGTACATCGGGACATCAGCATGTATCTCTATCTGATAAGGATATTAAAAATAATATAACCACCAAGCCATTATCACATCCAGGGTTGCTTTTAATATGCTTAAGGGACTGGCTCCCTCCCTTCCACCTCATCTCACTCCTCTATCGGGGGTACATACTATTATTCCCAGTTGTGCCTGAAGCTGTTGTCTTTCTGGGAGAAGGACCAGTCATTTTACCCACTTTCCTTGTGCCAGCAGAGTCTTCTATTTGCAGAATACCATCTACAAAGAATGAAATTTCCTGTCCCGTGCCTTTGCTCAGCTCACACCTGATATTTTAAAGAGACAAGAGATGTGTCCAATCTGAAATGCATGTAACATTATTTCAAGTCTCACCCCTTCCTATTATGTCCAAAGGATTCACTTTAAAAAATCCTAGCTTGAGAGTTATTAGAGAAACGCAAGCAAGGCAGGTATGCCAAGTGTTTATAGGTGCACATGGAGTTGCTTGTTATGCGTTTCAGTTTGCTGGGGAAATAAACTCATTCATGTATACACAATATGTATATAAAATAGATAACTAGTAAGGATTTGCTGTATAGCACTGGGAACTCTACTCAGTACTCTGTAAAGACCTATATTGGAAAAAAAATCTTAAAAAGTGGGTATATGTATATATGTAACTGGTTCATTTTGATACTGCAATAAAAATAAAAAAAATACTTTGTTGCTGAAAAATAATATCCTCTACAAAAAAGAAGGTCCTTCACCTAGTGACTTTCCAAGGTGGTTTGAGATGGCAGCATTCATGGCAACCATCTACCTAGCTTCTGTCTTTGTTCTTTGCTGCCAGAGAAGGTCAAAGCCATGTGTATGGAGTAGGGTTAATCAACAGAGTGGATACAAGAAACTGTGGCCCTCAAGTAATTATGATCTACTTGGGAAGGTAAATTATTCATATATATAAAGATCTAATTATTCAACTCAGCAGTAGCCACAAGACTGGAAAAGTTCAGTTTTCATTCCAATTCGAAAGAAAGGCAATGTCAAAGAATGCTCAAACTACCACACAGTTGCACTTATCTCACATGCTAGTAAAGTCATGCTCAAAATTCTCCAAGCCAGGCTTCAACATTATGTGAACTGTGAATTTCCAGATGTTCAAATTGGTTTTAGAAAAAGCAGAGGAACCAGAGATCAAATGGCCAACATCCACTGGATCATTGAAAAAGCAAGAGAGTTCCAGAAAAACATCTATTTCTGCTTTATTGACTATGCCAAAGCCTTTGACTGTGTGGATCACAATAAAGTGTGAAAGACTCTGAAAGAGATGGGAATCCAGACCACCTGAACTGCCTCTTGAGAAATCTGTATGCAGGTCAGGAAGCAACAGTTAGAAGTGGACATGGAACAACAGACTGGTTCCAAATAGGAAAAGGAGTGCATCAAGGCTGTATATTGTCACCCTGCTTATTTTAATTATATGCAGAGTACATCATGAGAAACACTGGGCTGGATGGACCACAGGCTGGAATCAAGATTGCCGGGAGAAGTATCAATAACCTCAGATATGCAAGATGACACCACCCTTACGGCAGAAAGTGAAGAGGAACTAAAAAGCCTCCTGATGAAAGTGAAAGAGGAGAGTGAAAAAGTTGGCTTAAAGCTCAACATTCAGAAAAGAAAGATCATGGCATCTGGTCCCATCACTTCATGGCAAATAGATGTGGAAACAGTGTCAGACTTTATTTTTTGGGGCTCCAAAATCACTGCAGATGGTGACTACAGCCATGAAATTAAAAGACGCTTGCTCCTTGGAAGGAAAGTTACGACCAACCAAGACAGCATATTAAAAAGCAGAGAAGTTACTTTGCCAACAAAGGTCTGTCTAGTTAAGGCTATGGGTTTTCCAGTAATCATGTATGGATGTGAGAGTTGGACTATAAAGAAAGCTGAGCACCGAAGAATTGATGGTTTTGAACTGTGGTGTTGAAGAAGACTCTTGAGAGTCCTTTGGACAGCAATGAGATCCAACTAGTCCATCCTAAAGGAGATCAGGTCTGAATTTCATTGGAAGGACTGATGTTGAAGCTGAAGTTCCAATACTTTGGCCACCTGATGCAAAGAGCTGACTCATTTGAAAAGACCTTGATGCTGGAAGAGATTGAAGGCGGAAGGAGAAGGGGACGACAGAGTATGAGATGTTTGGATGGCATCACTGACTCAATGGACATGAGTTTGGGTAAACTCCAGGAGTTTGTGATGGACAGGGAGCCCTGGTGTGCCGCAGTCCATGGGGTCGCAAAGAGTCAGACACGACTGAGTGACTGAACTGAACTATCCATAAGGCATTGATTGGAGTTAAGGGTCCAAAGTTAGAGCTGTTCATGCTGTAGGCATTAAGAAGAGTGAGGGACTCTTCAAACTGGAAATTTTCCTAGGTTTTTGAAAGGAGTGACATTTCACATGGATGTTGACTGTTGGTGACAATGATGATTTAAGAGGAAGGAGGGGTATTTGGGAGTGTAGTGATAGTGGGAGGAGAACAGGACAAGTGAAGGGTCGGCATGTGAAAGACGAGGCCAAGCACTAGGATGTGTGTGTGACCTAACGTTTCAGTCTTTTATGATGAGCTGCATGTCACCACCTTCCTGCCTGATGTAAGGTCAAGTGGGCTGGACAGTTTCACATGGTGACACGACCTCATCTCAGGTGTCTACTAGGAGGTCTCTCTGCTTTTTTTTTTTTTTTTTGGCCTTCTTTGATGCCCAGAAAGGCTGTTCTGCACAGCAAAGATGGTCCACAAATGTTGGAGGTTCAATGTCTGTGGAAGCAGCCCACAGCTAAGGGAATATGAGGAACAGTATAAATGTCCCAGAATTGTCACAGGGACAATTCTGAGATGCATTCTATGTGGTTTCTCAAGCAGCCCCCAGTGGGACTGAACCACAGTGATGCATGGTGGTAACCAGCTCGACCATGCCTCTCTGCATTGACGTTCCCTGCTTCCACCACCTGCTGCTTCTGCTCCCTGAGAATGGTCTCCACAACAAACTCCTTGCGCCTGGATTCTTGTTGAAGACTCTGCTTTTGGAGAATTCCGAAATCAGACAACCAGACTTGCAGAAATGAGGCAGTGTTCCAGAGACATACATACAAGATCGATGAAGCCTTGTTACAGTTTCTTCCTAGTTAGAAAGAATTATTCCTCCTTTTCTGTTTGCTTTTTGCTTGCTTTCTCCTCACTATTATTCCAGAAAAGTGGAACTGTAAATCATATGTTGAGATTACCGTTACGTGGAACTAGACATGGCCTGTGGCCTGTAGTCCTCGAGGAGCTAAGGTTGAGGGTTCTGGCCCAGTGTCTCCTCCTTTCAGTAAATGACAATCCATTCTTCCTGACTACAGGTGTTGAGGGCATCTCAGACTTCCCTTTTTCCCTTCACACCTGTCCATCAGAGAACCTGCCAGCTCCGCCTTCTCGATACAGGCAGGAGCTGGCCGTCCTCAGCACCTTCACTATCACCGTTCTGGGTTAAGCCTGGGCTCCTCACTAGGGTTGTTCCAAGACCACCTTACTCTCAGGATTCTTCCCTTAGTTCTCTGTGAGCTCTCCTCAGCATAACAGCCAGAGTGATTTTACTAAAATATAGGCGAGATTATGTCTTTCCAGTCCTCAGCAACGTTTTGTGGTTTCCCATCCTTCTTTGAATGAAAGCCATCATTGTTACAGTGACAGAGTAAAGCCAGGTTTTCCATGATCTTTCTATCTTTTTCCATTTGTAACCCTTTTTCTTACTACTCACCCCCTTGCTTATCTGACTCTAACCTACTGGCCTCATTGCTGCCCCTTGGACAGGCCAGCATGCGTTCTCATGGAGAGCTTTGCCCCTGGTAACCCACATGGCGCACTCCCCACCTCCTCAGCTGTCTGTTCACCTGTTATTTTCTCATCAGTCCTTCCCTGTCTAAAATTGCGCCCACATCTGACACTTCCTTTCCCCTTCCCCTCCTTCGTTGTTCCTTTTTGAACTTCTCACCATCTACTAAGTATTTATTTTATTCATTTAAGACTTTCTAAACTTATTTCCATTCTAGGAGGCAAACCTCATGAAGGAAAGTGTCTTTTTCCTTTGGTTTTTGGGGTGAGGGTCTCTTGTTCATTGTTTTCTTTCCAGCCTTAAGCAGTACACACACACACACTGATGGATAGTGGATGAACAATGAATTTGCTGGTGCTCAGTCACTTTGGCAGCACATACATTAAAACTGGGATAATACCGAGAAGATTAGAATGGCCCTTACACTAGGATGACATGCAAATTCATGAAATGTCCCATATTTTTATAGCTGATTCACACTGTTGAACAGCAGAAACCAACACAACACTCTAAAGGAATTATATTCAAACTAAAAAATAAAAAATAAATTTACTGGCTATTTGATAAACATGTGGCTAGTTAATAAATGTGTCTCCAAGTATTTAGTAAATGCCAAAAATATGTGTGTAAATATAGATGTCTAACATAAACAAAAATGAAAAAAAAAAAGGTATATGACTTGATTTAACCTCTCTGAGGCTTTTTTTTAGCTGAAAATAGGGATCCTATTTTCCTATACCTAACTCATGGGAGCAAATCAGATAATGCTTTTAAAAATCTTAAGAGAGAAAAGAACCTAAGTGGATGGTAGGAATGACTGTTTATCAGAACTTGTGTCTTGATTTTTAGTTCAAGGTCTAGAGATTTATATCTTAAGCCACAAGAGGACTTTTTTAGAGGTTTTTAAAGTGATGTTTAAGATAATGAGATTTACTTCTTTTGCAATTCATTTTTCTGTAGAAAGCAGGTGGGAATGAATCCCTTGTCACCTCTGACTTGTTGAAAGTGTGTTGTGGAGTTTCTCAACTAGACCACAGGGACCATCAGAGCAGATAGCAAGTTGTCTTGCCACTTGCAACATTCCCAGTGGCAGCACCTGGTGGAGAGTACACTCTCAGTGAGTCTGTGCTGAGTGAACAGATAGGTAATGTCAAGTTTTCCCTTCATTTAAGATGTCCCATTCTCGGAGATGCAAACTAACTATATGTAGGATGGGTAAACAACAAGATCTTGCTGTGTAGTACAGGGAACTGTATTCAGTGTCCTCTGAGAAACCACAGTGGAAGATATGAAAAAGAACTTATATATACATATATATATATAACTGATTCACTTCGCTGTACACTAGAAATGCAACATTGTAAATCAAGTATACATAGATCAGAACAATAAGATGTCCCATTAGTGTGACTGAGACCTAGCAAGATCTATGATCCTCTTCTTTGCCCCCAGCAAAAGGCCACAGGTGGTGACTTCATCTCGTCCTCTTGACCTGCCGCCTCCCGGGGTTTGGTTTGGGCTGGTTTCTCTTCAGCGTTTCCACTGAGCTGCTCCCGTCCATCCTCAGCACCAGGCTGGCCCAGCATCTGTTCTTTTCTTACCTGAATAGAGTGCTGGGAGAGACAGGCAGGAACTGTACTGTTTCTACTGTGTCACGGGCTTACCTTTAGGTAGAGATCGTGTGGGTACCAGGAGGCAGACTGAGCTGAGCAGAGGTATTTGGGTTGTTTGTGGAGGAGCTGCAGCGGCTATTGCAAGGGGATGGACGCTGATGCAGCACCATGTCTTCCCATTTTAAGATCAGAGGGCATCATCTACCGTAATATAAAAAAATGAGGTGCTCTTCCCATGGGAAACTTTTTGCTTTTCAGAGAAAAATTGTTCTCATTTGTGGGTAGCATGGATGGTAGAAATGAAGAATTAGTCCAATGCTTAGTTCCATCTCTTAGTTTCATATTCCTGTTAGTTTATCTCTTTGTTTCAGTGATTGCATCTAGCTTAGTTTCTTTTGTTTTCCTATCCTAGGATTGGAGCCTTTGTTAGTAAAATCAGCACAGATATCTAAGCAGGTCAGCATCTGCCAGTTCAGATCACTTGGCTTTTTTTTTTTCCCCTGGAGGTGTGAAGAGAGGGGTTGATGAGTGACTGTGGGAGAGGCTTTTAACCTATTAACAGTAAATTTTGGAGAAATGTGTCATAACTTTGTTGTTTTATTTCATTTACACAGTTTTACAAATAAAATGTGGTTTCTAGTAGGCAGATGGAAAAAAAGAAAATGTGACTTAGTGCCTTTTTTGAGGACCTTAACCTTTACTCATTTGTAGTTACTGGTTTAATGACAACATAAGTAGATTACCTAGGGTACGCTGACTGCATGAGCAATAGACCTCAGATATTTGCTGGTTCAAACAGGAGCTTATTTTCAGTTCATCTCGTGGTCGAGGAATGGTTGATGGCTCAGCAGATCGTGCTTCACCGCTGTCACTTAGAGACTCAGGCTAAGAGAGGCTGTGTCTTACACCGGCTTCTAAGTCACTCCGGTTTTTCCTCTCATTTTTCCTTTTCAGTTGGTAGGGAAAAAGAACAATTTTTTTTTTCCAGTCTTTTGATGTGCACCATTTAAAAAATCTGTTGAATTTGTTACAGTATTGCTTCTGTTTTATGTTTTGTTTTATTTGGCTGCCAGTTGTGTGGAATCTTAATTCCCTAACAGGTGTTGAACCCATTCTCCCTGCACTGGAAGGAGAAGTCTTAACCACTGGACTGCCAGGATGTCCCGAGAGCACATTTTTATGTGCCAAGTTTAGAAGTGGTACACTAGGTGTCTTCTTGTATTCCAGTGACTCGAATTCAGTTGCGTGGTCACATCTAACTTGAGAGGAGTCTAGGTAGTGTAGTTATTGACTCAGGTTCCTAGGAGAGAGAATTTGAGCCGAGGACTAAGTTTTAATGTTTCATTTGAGAAGTATAAGCCCAGGGCATCAGGAATGAGAACAAGGGGGTGAGGCAGTGTGAGATCACACGCTGACAGTTACTTCACCAAGAGCTGAACGAGACGGCAGGTCACTGAACAGGCCCACCTACTCTGCTGGGCTGTGTGGTGAAATATGATGCAGAACGTTCTGCGGGAGTGAGGAAGGACAGAATTTATCTGTCTGGCTCTCTCCCGTCTCCTGCCTCTTACTGGCCAAAGCTGGCCCCCCCCTTTGCCCCTCAGCACAACTGGTGTGCATCATTCAACACCTTCAGTGGCTTCTCAGATGCCAAAGCAAATGCTCTTTGATGTGGTATTTCATCTGAAGCTGAGTTGGAAAGGGGCAGGAGACAGAGACTTGTGTGTGGCTAGTTACCCTCAGGGAGCCGATGCTCATGCACCGAGCAGGTTAGTTGTGATGACAACTGTCTGCAGGAACAGTAAAGCCAGTCCAGTCTGAAAAGTTCCACAAAGATACCTTATAGTCTGCCCCTTGCACCGCCGGGATTCATTTATGCCCTCTAATTATATCTGCTTCACAAACTAAACCCTGGGGACAGCATGGTATCCTTAGAATAAGAGGACGTCCCATCTTCTGGAAAGCGGAGGTACAAAAGTCCAGTTACTCATCTTCCTGGAAGAGGTAAGAAGTACGGTGAAAGCAACTACAGTTCCTGTCTCTGCTGCTGCCGCCCTGAGGCTCTGCTGGATTTTATCATCTCTCGTCTCCACTTGTGTTGTAGATCTCCCACACACTCTGCAAGTACTTCCACCGGTCTGCTTCCCTAGTGGGCTGACCCAGACCTTCATTCTGAGGACTCTAAGCCCTTTGTTGCCCTGATGCTTTTGTGTTGCTGCTGCTAAGTCACTTCAGTCGTGTGTCTGACTCTGTGCGACCCCACAGATGGCAGCCCACCAGGCTCCCCCATCTCTGGGATTCTCCAGGCAAGAACACTGGAATGGGTTGCCATTTCCTTCTCCAATATGCTTTTGTGTTACAGTTGGCCAATGACAGTTATTACTGGGTATGGAAATACTAAGAAATGCCTTCACGAAGATCCCATATTCATAGGTATTGTGTAGAAACATGCCTAACTTCTCAGGGTTATCAAGGTCGATTATCTCAGCAGTAACTGACTTCTTTGATGGCTGCTGTCATGAAGAGTTCAAACTATCCCAGTGGTAGATACAGCTTCTACTTCAGTGGAAGCAGCATTGCGTCTCCTGGGCTAAGTGCTCCTCCTTTGGGAACTGGGAATTGCAGCCTCACAGAGCCTAGGATTGTGGAAGTGGAAGCACAAGCTCCACCAGCGGATTATTGTATGTGATGATGATAGGGGACACTTCTATTTCTACCACTTTGTTCTTGGACTTTTTGAGTTACTGGAGGCCTAGCATCATCTCTCTGGTGTTGGTATGGCACATACACTGCCCCCAGGGGTTGGAGTCTCACCTCCTCACCGTGGTGTTCCTGAGCTGGCTCCTTGGCTGAGCCTTTAATCGATCATTCCACTGTTCTTTTGGTTGCCTGCTTCTGAGTGATGAACTCATTTGTTAGAAAGGCATGGATGATCTTAAAAATATACTTTAATCACCGACAAAATAAAAACACAGAACAGGGTGTGTCAGTAGTTTCATAAGCCTTAAACTTTTATATGAGGAATCAGAATACTCTTAGCAGAAAAATATACAGTATTTTATTATTGGCTAGAAACTTAAGGGGTCAGATAATTCAGCAGCTCCATTTTACAAAAGAAAAATGGAAGCCCCGAAAGAAAGAATGACTTTATGGCATAACAGCCAGTTAATGGATGGATCTTTGCCACATTCAAGTTTTCTGATTTCTAGTTTCCTGAAAATTCAATCATGTAATTTTTTGAACAAAAAACAAGGTTCATCTTTTGGAAATTTAGAGTGAATTTTTAAATGCAGATAAGTTTCAAGATGGCAATTGGCTTTGTTCATCTTTTGCCACGATGTATAAGAGAACTGTATTTTTTTGTTCCTGGAAGGAGTGCAGTTTTTCATGGAGAAGCAGGGGAACCATTCATCTTGAGGCGATGATTACTTTCCGGTCCTTCCAGGGCTTGTTCAAGCCTCACGTCCCCCAGCACGTCTTCCCTAATTCTTTAGTTTATGGCAAGCTTGTCTTCTCCTTACTCCCACAGAAACTGTTGGTCATTTTTTTGTTTATTATTTTCACTGAAAACCAATTTTTACAAGATCACAATAAAATAAATGAATGAAATGAATGAATAAAATAAATGAAAAAAGCTTCTAAAATCCTGTCATTTCAACAGATTATACCATTTTCATTTTTAAAAATTACATTCATCCTTTGCATGTGTAATTTGCCTTGTTGTTGTTTAGTTGCTAGGTCATGTTGGACTCTATTGTGACCCCATGGACTGTAGTCCTTCAGGCTTCTCTGTCCATGGGATTTCCCAGGCAAGAACACTGTAGTGGGTTGCCATTTTCTTCTCCATGGGATCTCCCAGACCCAGGAGTCGAACCCGTGTCTCCTTTATTGGCAGGTAGATTCTTTACCACTGAGCCACCTGGGAAGCCTATGTAATTTGCATATCCCTGGATATTTTTGTCATCTTGATGCAGATATGTATGTATACGTGTGTGTGTGTATTTATAGTCATTTCCCCACTTGACACCTATGCATAGTCACTTTTTCAAGTTGCCACATGATCTTTACAATTATTTTGAGTGATGTTGCTCACTACCTTTTGGATATATTCGAGAAATTTTACAGTTGACGTGTCTAAGTGTAGAGTTAAATTTTCCATTCAGTGCAACGCAATTTTAGACAGCAAAAGTTCTGAGCCGCTCTCTCTCATTTACTATCCCCTGGTCCCATCACTTCAGGGGAAATAGATGGGAAAACAGTGGAAACAGTGTCAGACTTTATTTTTTTGGGCTCCAAAGTCACTGCAGATGCTGATTGCAGCCATGAAATTAAAAGATGCTTACTCCTTGGAAGGAAAGTTATGACCAACCTAGATAGTATATTAAAAAGCAAAGACATTACTTTGCCAACCAAGGTCTGTCTAGTCAAGGCTATGGTTTTTCCAGTGGTCATGTATAGATGTGAGAGTTGAACTGTGAAGAAAGCTGATCGCCGAAGAATTGATGCTTTTGAACTGTGTTGCTGGAGAAGACTCTTGAGAGTCCCTTGGACTGCAAGGAGATCCAAGCAGTCCATTCTAAAGGAGATCAATTCTGGGTGTTCATTGGAAGGACTGATGCTAAAGCTGAAACTCCAATACTTTGGCTACCTCATGCGACTTGTGGGAGTTTGACTCACTGGACTCACTGGAAAAGACTCTGATGCTGGGAGGGATTGGGGGCAGGAGGAGAAGGGGACGACAGAGAATGAGATGGCTGGATGGCATCACCGACTCGATGGACATGAGTTTGAGTGTACTCCGGGAGTTGGTGATGGACAGGGAGGCCTGGCGTGCTGTGATTCATGGGGTCGCAAAGAGTCGGACACAACTGAGCGACTGAACTGAACTTCCATTCATTTACAAGTTGAGTCCTACTAAATATTTCTTTTTTATAAACCCTTTTGTTAAGTTTCATCACTGAATTAGACTTCTTGAGGCTCACTTGTCTATTCATAGTAGGCTAGTATTGGCTACTATAACAGGTGGCTAGGGGTAGGTTTTGCAGTTAATCCTCCCTGCAGATGCACACTTAATCTTTCTAAAATGAATATCTGATGCTATGACACTGCTGCTTAAAAACAGTCAATGAGTCTCCTTTGTCTGTGTGGAGGTTGTCAGTCCTTAAAACTGAAGTTATTTTACACAAAAATGTAGATTTTTGGCTTATCTTGTGAAATTGAATATCTGCCCACAACGGGTCTGTATCCCAGCCTGGCACCAGAAGGCTGAAGTGAATAGAGGCTCTTTCTATAGACAAGGCTACTACTCTGCAGTCTGACATGAGGCCTCCTACATCTTTTATTGATTTTAGCTTCCTGGCTCCTACACTTTGGAGTTTTAGAGCCGGTACTGTCCAGGCTAAACCCTAAACTCTGTTGAATGTCACCCAAGTTTCTTCTTGCTGAGTTCTTTAGCCTGATCTTCCACTTACCAAGAGTTAGAGGGTAGGTCCTCAAATGGGCCTTGAAATGTCCTCCTCTTCACTCTCACATCCGCGGAAACTCCTCTTTAAAATTTTTCTTTGGGTTTTAATTGGAGAATAATTGCTATACACTGTTGTGTTGGCTTCTGTCATACAACAACATGAATCAGCCATAAGTATACATATGTCCCTTCCCTCTTGAACATCCTTCACACTGTAGTTGCAATAGAATACTTCTCAGCCATAAAAAGGAACAAATTTGAGTCAGTTAAAGTGATGTGAATGAACCTAGAGCCTGTTATACAGAGTAAAGTCTGAAACAGACAAACAAATGTCATATATTAACACATATATATAGAATCTAGAAAAATAGTACTGATGAACCCATTTGCAGGGCAGGAATAGAGATGCAGGCATAGAAAACAGACCAGGGATTGAACCCATGTCTCCTGCTTGGCAGGCGGATTCTTTACCACTGAGCCATCTGGGAAGCTCATTTTTCAAAATGCTGTGGCTTAATTGTGACTATCATATACTTTGCTGTTAAGTTAATTCCTCTTCTTCCTCTTATAAAGTTTTTCAAGCTACTTTGAGAATAAGTAAAAGTAAATCTGTTTTGGGAGAACTGAATCCAGTTTTTTGACTAAGTTAATGTTAGTGTCATGAAGAAACTATGGGCCTAGAAGGCAAAAGAGACCATGAGATGTAGGCCCATGGGAATTTGCAGAAACTTTGGAGCAGAATTTTGGTTTTCCATTGGGAATGGAATTACTAAGAGCTCAGACAATTATCGGAGAAGGCAATGGCAAGCCACTCCAGTACTCTTGCCTAGAAAATCACATGGCCAGAGGAGCCTGGTGGGCTGCAGTCCATGGGGTCGCTACTAGTCGGACACGACTGAGCGACTTCACTTTCACTCACTGGAGAAGGAAATGGCAGCCCACTCCAGTGTTCTTGCCTGGAGAATCCCAGGGATGGGGAAGCCTGGTGGGCTGCCGTTTATGGGGTCGCACAGAGTTGGACACGACTGAGGCGACTTAGCAGCAGCAGCAGCAGACAATTATTCCTAGCTCTCCAAAGAGAAGAAGATTCCTGGCTGACATTTGATTTACATTTGCATGTACACAAATGACAAAATGATATTTTATGAGAACCATCTAAGTCTAAAGTTTCTTTTCTTCTTCATGAAGATAGTAAAATAATTAATGTTTTTATTTCAGAATTGAATCAGAACTGATTTGGAAAATGCTTTCCAGTGAGCTGGATTTTATTCACAGTTCTGCCTATTTACTGGGTGCCAAGGGACTTGCCAGTGGGTAATGGTTTAACTTCTCTGTTACCTCATGTTTTTTTGTGAGTAAAATGAGGGATTATGGCCAATCGTTGTTTCCTGCACTTTGATCCATGTAACAGTAGTTATGGAAATTTCCACATTTTTTCTCCACTTCCTAATGACATTCGCAGGTAGGATGACTGTATGTCCACATTTACCCTAAATAGTTCCAGTTTATGCCTATTTTCTGGTGTAATTAGTAATCAGTGCTCCATTTCACTCTCAAAAAGTGTTCCGAGCTGGAAAGTTACATTTATAATTGTATATAAAGGAATAGGAGTTCCTTGGGTGTAAAAGTTTCAGTTAAATAGTTTTAGGCAAGTTTCTTAACTACAACACTTTGCTGATCCTTTAATATGCTGATATACATTGTCGATGTTGTTTAGTAGCCAAGTCCCGTCTAGCTCTTTGTGAGCCCATGAACTGCAGCACGCCAGGCTTCCCTTTCCTTCTCTGTCTCCCAGAGTTTGTTCACACTCCTGTCCATTGAGTCGGTTATGCCATTCAACTATCTCATCGTCTGTTGTCTCCTTCTCCTTATGTCCTCAATCTTTCCCAGCATCAGGGTCTTTTCCAGTGAGTCAGTTCTTCACGTCAGGTGGCCAAAGTATTGGAGCTTCAGCTTCAGCATCCATCCTTCCAATGAATATTCAGGACTAATTTTCTTTAGGATTGCCTGGTTTTGATCTTGCCATCCAAGGGACTCTGATATACCTCATGATTTTCAAAAAGAGTAGAGCTTTCAAGATTTTGGCTTTGGAATCCTTTTGCTTCATATGGGAATAGATTAATGACGCTTATTTGGGGAAAGGATATGAAATCATCTTAATTGAACAAATACTTATCAACTGCTAAGAGCCAAGTCCTGGAAAAGGCAATGGAGAAATAGTGATAGATAGAACCTAATTCTGCCCCAAAGTGGTTTATAGTCTGATATATATGTAAGGTAAGTGGCAGTGGGAATTAAGACCGCATACAAAGGATTGTGTAGGGGAGTAAAGTTTTCAATCCCAAAATGTATCTCTTTGGCATGTGTATTATTTTAGCTGAAAATAATCAAGGCCCAAAGGACCCGGGAAGAACCTTTAATCTTCTCCCTAACTGCATAAAAGAATGTAGAGAAAGGACCTGCTCCAGGAAGGGAGATGTCAGTGTAAATAACTATGGTGTGAACCACGTGTATGGGCAGGGAGGAACCCAGTAAAGGCTGTTAAACTTCTGCTCTGTGTCCCATTGTCTCTGCTGGTCCAACAAACATTTACTTTTCCATCTTTGTGTGAATTGCCTTCTTTCCCTGTGAAGTTCCAAACCACAGCATCCTCTTTTGTCTTCAGCTGCGGATGGTTTTTAAGGTGAGGGCTTTGGCCATTTTAGCAAGTTCCTGATTTTTCCTGAGTCTCTCCATGAATACATGGTGTGAAATGTGGTTTCTCTTGTTAATCTGTCTCATGTGAATTTAATTCGTAGACCAGCCAGAAGAGTGAAGGAAAATTTCCTACTCCTTGACTAGTGCAGTTTAAGGTCATATTCTAGTTTTAATATTTGATTATGGTATCGTGTAATTAGAAACCAAGATAAAACAGAATAAGTCTAAATCTTGAGTGGTATAATCTCTAAGACTTAATACAAATGAATATGTTTGCCAAATCTTTATGAATATCTATATAATGGTCCAAAGAAGCATTATTTTCATGACCATGCAGAGCATCTTATTTTAAGATTCATGGTCTTAACAGTATCCAAGAGGAAGTGACTTTTAGGTTATTTCTAAAATGGTACAAGAAAGACTTTATGGGAAGACCTTGTGAGTAGGCACCGTCATTAACAAGTTACCCAGAGATTTATTTTCAGTCGAGTTGTATAGTGAACAGTAATAGTTAGCACCATGTGACGAGCTGACTCACCGGAAAAGACTCTGATGCTGGGAAAGGCTGGGGGCGGGAGGAGAAGGGGACGGCCGAGAATGTGATGGCTGGATGCCATCACTGACTCTGTGGACACGAGTTTGAGTGAACTCTGGGAGTTGGTGATGGACAGGGAGGCCTGGCGTGCTGTGATTCACGGGGTCGCGGAGAGTCGGACACGACTGAGCGACTGAACTGAACTGAATACACATTCATTTAATAATTTATTCACATTCATTTATAGTTTATAAAAGTCAGATTTTCTTTTATAGCAATCAGAATTCCCTTCTTACAAAAGAAAATCATAAAAACTGGAGCCCAAACAGGGTGGATAATTTACCAAAGTTTTCATAGCTGAACCACACTTAAATCCAGGCAGTTTTTCTCCAAAATCTGCATGCTTTGTCACCACTAAACATAAATGTCTATGGATACATGTGAGGGCTGTTGGTTTGAAGGTTTCAGTGATCTCACGTTAGTAGCCTGAAATCAGCCATGGGTAGAGTATTTACACCGTGAAAATCAGTAAGTGGTACAAGTCAGAGCTCCTCTCACCCCACAGAGCTGATGGTTAAACCTTTGCCAGCAGGCAAATGGTTATAGACACATTTGGAAAGCTGAGTTTTGCAGGTATTCGTTTGGGGAATTGTTAGTACTCTTTATATATTGTCTTGGCATTTTCATCAAATGCAGATATGTTTAGCGTAAATTGAAAGAAGATATACAAAATGAAAATTCTCATGATGATTAAATTATTGGATATGGGAGTCTTTTCAGAAAATTGAGTACTCTATCCCTGTATTTCATTTTGAGAAACTTTGGTTAGGAGTAAATTCTGAAAGACATGGGAATCCCAGACCACCTGACCTGTCTCTTGAGAAACCTATATGCAAGTCAGGAAGCAACAGTTAGAACTGGATATGGAACAATGGACTGGTTCCAAATAGGAAAAGGAGTACGTCAAGGTTGTATATTGTCACCCTGCTTATTTAACTTATATGCAGAGTACATCATGAGGAACGCTGGGCTGGAAGAAGCACAAGCTGGAATCAAGATTGTAGGGAGAAATATCAATAACCTCAGATATGCAGATGACACCACCCTTAGGGCCGAAAGGAAAGAGGAACTCAAAAGCCTCTTGATGAAAGTGAAAGAGGAGAGTGAAAAGTTTGGCATGAAGCTCAACATTCAGAAAACTAAGATCATGGCATCTGGTCCCATCACTTCATGGGAAATAGATGGGGAAACAGTGGAAACAGTGTCAGACTTTATTTTGGGGGGCTCCAAAATCACTGCGGATGGTGACTACAGCCATGAAATTAAAAGACACTTACTTCTTGGAGGGAAAGTTATGACTAACCTAGATAGCATATTAAAAAACAGAGACAGACCAACAAAGGTCTGTCTAGTCAAAGCTGTGGTTTTACCAGTGGTCATGTATGGATGTGAGAGTTGGCCTGTGAAGAAAGCTGAGTGCCGAGGAATTGATGCTTTTGGAACTGTGGTGTTGGAGAAGACTCTTGAGAGTCCCTTGGATTGCAAGGAGATCCAACGAGTCCATCCTCAAGGAGATCAATCCTGGGCGTTCATTGGAAGGACTGATGCTGAAGCTGAAACTCGAATACTTCGGCCACCTCATGCGAAGAGTTGACTCATTGGAAAAGACCCTGATACTGGGAGGGATTGGGGACAGGAGGAGAAGGGGAATGACAGAGGATGTGATGGCTGGATGGCATTACCTACTCAATAGACATGAGTTTGGGTAAACTCTGGGAGTTGGTGATGGACAAGGATGTCTGGTGTGCTACAGTCCATGGGGTCGGAAAGAGTCAGACACGACTGAGCGACTGAACTGAACTGAACTGAAGTGTCCAAACACAGTTCTGCCTATACTTCTGAATTTCTGAAGCCCATTATTAGCATATTTCTCATTGCAATTAGGCTTTGAATTCATCCTAGTTAGTTATATATGCATATTTTCTCCCTATTAGGTGAAGATCCATGCTAGAGTCCACGTCAGATCAGCACAGCATACACAACCTAGAAAAGTGTTTTTCCAAAGGAACTGAGTTAAAGATTGTTTAAATAAATAGCCTTCCCCCCTGTTTCAAACACTACTTGATGATTTGGATAGAGTGGTAAAGGAAACCATGTAAGACATCACTTTATGTAATTTTGTTACTGAACACAAGTTACTATTCCTGAAGTACAGTGAGGCCAAAGAAACTGAAACATCAGTTTGGAGCAGAAAAAGATTTATTCCAGGGCCAAGCAAGGAGAATGGGTGGCTTGTACTCAAAAACCTTGAACTCCTCACAGTTTTCAGGGAGAAGTTTTTATAGGCACTATTTGGGGTGAGGGCTGCAGGGTGTGTGGCTTTCTTCTGATTGGTTGGTGGTGAGGTAACAGGTTGGTACTCCAGGATCTTGTGCTCAGTCTGAATTTACCATTCTCCTCCTGGGTGGGGCCCTTAGTTCCTGCAGAAGAACTGGAAGATACTGTTATGTTTGTTCCTTGAGGAGGAACCAGAATCCTGTCTTAATTGCTACATTATAGTTTCTTGATTGTTTGTCCTTTGTTTCTGCATTTCCTTACTTCCCTGATTAGCAGCTGTCTCAATCTGCTGTTTGGTGTTCAAGAAAGTCCAGGAGGCTGAAGTCTTTTCCCGAAAATAAGAAAACAGGGGACTCAGAAAAAGTTTGTATCTGGGAGGGCCCACAGGGTCCTTCTTGGTTTCAATTTTGGAATATTGTTTTCAATAAGTAGTTTTTAGGACTAGTGAAGGGGAAGACGTGGCCTTTCTCCGTTGTGGGTAGTCAACCTGCGCGCATTTAGTTATGGACTAGTGCACATCAGTGTAACCTGGGAGTTGGATAGAAATGCAATATCTTCGACCCCCTCCCAGACATATTCAATCAGATTCTGCATTTAACAACATCCCCAGGAGATTTTATGCATATTAATGATTGAGAAAAGCCAACTGAGTCTTTTTCTAAAATTCACCCTGCTGCAAAAGCAGCTGACTATAACATATTCTTCAATGTTTGGAATTCTGATTTGTTTGATGGCTTAATGTGTATTGACTGCACCTGGTGTGCTAGATGCTGCAAAGAAATTTCAGACCACCCAGCCATTGTTCTATACTTGTTTTACTCTAAAATCAGAAGATAAAAACAATATACTATTTTTTATTTGTACTTCAAACGTATGTACATGTAAAAGTATATATACATAAAGACTGAAAGAAGAGAAAAAGTGGGTAGGAGAGACAATCAGATTAGAATCCCATTCCAGGAGATGTGGTTCATTGTTAAAATAAGAGCAGGTGAAGATGTTCATATGCATACAGAGAAATAAAAGGAATTCCATCAACATCTAGATGTCTGGGGAAAGGAAATGTCTGAATGGCTGAATTTTGTGAAGACAAGGTATCAGGATAATTGCTTGCATTTTCCTCTCCTCCTCCAGATGTTTTAGTATTGTGTTGACACAGCCCAAGCCTAATACTCTCAGACATTTTATGAATTTTTAGTAGAAAAAGTTCTGAAAGCATTGATTTCATGTCTACATTCTATTCTTCATGAAAATTGCAGTCTTTTAAATGTAATATTTGGTCAAGTTCTCTATTCTTGTATTAAATTACCATTTTGTATAGTGAATGTAGAAGACATTCTCAGTCACTGTCGTTAAGATACGATGACACTGAAATCATGCAACTCAGATTGGGACTTGAACCCATGTGGCTGGGACTCCAACCTGGCCGAAATTCATTGTCTTCTAGGTAAGATCACCTGCCTGGTTTTGAGACTTAATGAAGCTCAGGTTCTTGATGTATCATCCCAGAAAATAATTCAGTGAGAGACAAAGTGATAGAGGTAAGAAGTGGATTTATTTAGAGAGAAACATACTTCACAGACTGAATATGGGCTATCTCAGAAGGCAAAAGCGACCTTAAAATGTAGTGTGGTTAGCTTTAAGGGCTGGGTAACTTCACAAACTAATGTGTGGGAGGATTATTCCAACTATTTTAGGGAAGGGGCAGAGATATCCAGGAACTGGGCCATCATCCACAATTTGGTCATTGATAATCAGCCTTGTAACAACTGTCCTGGTGCCTGTGGGTGTGCCACTTAACTTGCTGATGTGTTACTGTGAGTGTATACTGAGGCTCTGGGTCTAGTGGAAGCCGACTTTTCTGCCGTCTTGGACCCATTTGGTTCTAATATTGTGTTAATATTTCAGTTCTCAAGCTATGTCATTTTTTTAAAAGGTTGTGCACTGCTCCCTTCCTGTTTCAAAATGAAATTAAGAATTTTGAAGGGGCCTAGAGTTTGTCTCCCAAATGTGCCACTTTTGCAAAATAACTATTTTGAGTTGAAGGCAACTGAACTGAAGGCAGTTGAGAACAGATACAGGAAGAGTATTTTTACCTTCCCCGGCAACCCATTCCAGTGTTCTTGCCTGGATAATCCCAGGGACGGGGGAGCCTGGTGGGCTGCCGTCTATGGGGTCGTGCAGAGTCGGACAAGACTGAAGCGACTTAGCAGCAATCTGCCTAAAACAGATGTTTCCAAACATGTTCCCAAACTCAGGTTCAACTGCTTGTTGCTCAGAAGCCAGCACTTAAGAGACAAGTGTTGATTGGAAAGGGAAATTTGCTTTATTCAGGAGCCTGGAAACTTGGGGAGAAGCTGGACTTGTGTGCAAAAAACAATTCCTAAAATTCTGAGAAAAGAAGAGACGCTAAACGCAAAGAAAAAAAGGAGAGATATACCCATTTGAATGCAGAGTTCCAAAGAATAGCAAGGAGAGATATGAAAGCCTTCCTCAGTGATCAGTGCAAAGAAGTAGAAGAAAACAATAGAATGGGAAAGACTAGAGATCTCTTCAAGAAAATTAGAGACACCAAGGGAACATTTCATGCAAAGATGGGCACAATAAAGGACAGAAATTGTATGAACAGAAGCAGAAGATATTAAGAAGAGGTGGCAAAAATACACAGAAGAACTATACAAAAAAGATCTTAATGACCCAGATAATCACAATGGTGTGATCACTCATCTAGAGCCAGACATCCTGGAATGCGAAGTCAAGTGGGTCTTAGGAAGCACCACTATGAACAAAGCTAGTGGATGTGTTGGAATTCCAGTTGAGTTATTTCAGATCCTAAAAGATGATTCTGTTAAGTTTCTGCACTCAATAATGCCAGCAAATTTGGAAAACAGCAATGGCCACAGGACTGGAAAAAGGTCAGTTTTCATTCCAATCCCAAAGAAAGGCAATGCCAAAGAATGCTCAAACTATTGCATAATTGCACTCATCTCACATGCTAGCAAAGTAATGCTCAAAATTCTTCAAGCCAGGCTTCAGCAATATGTGAACCGTGAACTTCCACATGTTCAAGCTGGATTTAGAAAAGGCAGAGGAACCAGAGATCAAATGGCCAACATCCACTGGATCATTGAAAAAGCAAGAGAGTTTCAGAAAAAACATCTCCTTCTGCATTATTGACTCCGCCAAAGCCTTTGACTGTGTGGATCATAACAAACTATGGAAAATTTCTAAAGAGATGGGAATACCAGACCACCTGACCTGCGTCCTGAGGAATTTGTGTGCGTGTCAAGAATCAGCAGTTAGAACTAGACATGGAACAATAGACTGGTTCCAAAATGGGGAAGGAGTATGTCAAGTCATGTCAAGGCGGCTTATTTATCTTATATGCAGAGTACATCATGAGAAACACTGGGCTGGATGAAGCACAAAGTGGAATCAAGATTTTTGAGAGAAATATCGATAACCTCAGATATGCAGATGACACTACCCTTACGGCAGAAAGTGAAGAGGAGCTAAAGAGCCTCTTGATGAAAGTGAAAGAGGAGAGTGAAAAAGTTGGCTTAAAGCTCAACATTCAGAAAACAAAGATCATGGCATCTGGTCCCATCACTTCATGACAAATAGATGTGAAACAGTGGAAACAGTGACAGACTTTATTTTGGGGGGCGCCAAAGCCACTGCATATGGTGACTGCAGCCATGAAATTACAAGACACTTGCTCCTTGGAAGAAAAGCTATGACCAACCTAGACAGCATATTCAAAAGCAGAGACATTACTTTGCTGACAAAGGTCGGTCTAGTCAAAGGTATGGTTTTTCCAGTAGTCATGTATGGATGTGAGAGTTGGACTATAAAGAAAGCTGAACACTGAAGAATTGATGCTTTTGAACTGTGGTGTTGGAGAAGACTCTTGAGAGTCCCTTGGATTGCAAGGAGATCCAACCAGTCAATTCTAAAGGAAATCGGTCCTGAATATTCATTGGAAGGACTGATGCTGAAGCTGAAACTCCAATCCTTTGGCCACCTCATGCGAAGAGCTGACTCATTGGAAAAGATCGTGATGCTGGGAAATATTGAAGGCAGGAAGAGAAGAGGGTGACAGAGGAGAAGGGGGTGACAGAGGATTAGATGGTGGGATGGCATCACCTACTCAATGGACATGAGGTTGAACAAGTTCAGGGAGTTGGTGATGGACAGGGAGGCCTGGAATGCTGCAGTCCATGTGGTCACACAGTCGGACATGACTGAGTGACTGAACTGAACTGATGATTCTGCTCAGGGGGTTTCCTGATCAGGGTTTCCTGAGCAGGTGGCTCAGTTGTAAAGAATCTGCCAGCTATGCAGGGGCGTGGGTTCCATCCCTGGGTTGGGAAGATCCCCTGGTGAAGGGCATGACAACCCACTCCACCCTTCTTGCCTGAAAAATCCCATGGACAGAGGAGCCTGGTGGGCTGCAGTCCATGGGTCACACAGGATTGGACTTGACTGAAGTGACTGAGCACAAGATTATGACAGTTTTTAAAGGGAGAATCATTTGTGGAGGGGGTTAAAGTCTTTGTTATTATGTTTTACTGCATGCAGAATTTTTTCTGATTGGCTGGTGGTAAGATCAGAGTGTTACTCCAGGATATTATGTTCAACCTGAAGTTACCATTCTCCTCCTGGGTGGGAGTCTTAGTTCATGTAGATGATCTGAGAGATAGTGTGATGTATATTCCTTGAGGAGAAACCACGGTCCTGATTTACCTCTGCATTATTGTTTCTTGACAGCTCCTTTGTTTCTCTTGCATGATTAGCAACTGTTTAAATCTGCCCTTTGGAACACAGGGAAGGTCATGGAGGCTGAATGAACCCTACTTCTTATAAGGAAGAATTGGAGAACATAGAAAGGATTCGTATCCAGGAGTGTCCCACAGGTGTAACAGGGAAGAATCTACTTTTGACTTCTTGTTGGGTCTGTTTCTTTGACCATAATCCTCATTTTTTGGTTGCTTTTGTTATTACAATCGTATATAATGTCCTACCTCAAAGGACCCTGCCTCTCTGCTTGACCATTAAAATAAAGGGCTTTTGTGTAACTCACAGGGAGCAACTCTGACCTGCCCGCCTGTGAGTGACTCTAAGAAAGAAGTGGGGATGCAGCCGCCTCCAGGCTGGATGCTGAGGAGACCTTGAGACGGAAGACCCTTTCACTGTGCTCGCCTCTCCGCCTCTTCATTTTACGTCCCCTGCCTCTCCCTCTCTGTTCTGCTTTTTGACCTTCGTTCCTTATTGCCCCTCTCTCTGGCTCTATAACAGAAGCTAGCATCCAGACCTTGACTAGATGGTTCCTTTGAGATATTAGTCTGCTCTCTTCTCGGTCAACTGGCTTTCCAAATAAAGTCATATTCTTTGCCTCAACACCTCATCTCTCAGATTCACTGGGCTGCCATTGTGGCAAGCAGACTGAGCTTGGATTTGGTAACCCAGGGTCCTGTTCAGTTTTAGGCATAACTTTTTCTCTGTGAGGGACTGCCTTGAGATGAATTGCATTAACAAAGTTACTAAAATAATCCTTCTCTTCCATTAGTTTTCCCTGTATATTCTCTAGTAATTTTTCTGTAGTTTATTTTACCTCAAAGAATAACTGCTTTTCCTTTATTAGAATGGTATATAAACTGCTTGAATATCATTTTTTTTTTCTTTGAACGCCTGTAGGTGCAGAATATAAATACATGTTTTTTAAAAATGTAAATGTGTCTTTGGTCAGTTAAATTTACATGCCTCCAGTCACTGAATCTGAGAGGTAGAGGAAAACTTCTTCCTCCCTAACAATTTTAACTCTACTAAAACTTAAGAAAAAAATTCATAAATCAGTTTAAAAGAAGAAAGGAAGAAATGAAGAAGGAAGGATAAGAAGGTAAGATATGAAGTACGTGGAAAGTCTGAAACATCAATAGAAATGGAATGAGAGCTTTTAGGAATTAGCTATTTAATCGTCTGTTTCATCTAATCATTACTCAAGCTGTCAGTGACTGCAGGCACACTGTATGGAGACATTACTATTGTCACACCCTAAGCCTGCAGAGAGGTCAGCTGTTGGATCAGTAACAACCCTGCTGCATCAGATAGCGAGTCTAAATGAGAATTGCCACTGTTAATCAGGTGTCTTGAAATCCTTGAACAGGGCACTGTGATAAATGATTGCTGATTATTCTTCTCCTTTTAACCTTAGTGGACTTTGCTCACTCGTATTTTTAATTAACTAATTTAGATCAGGACATTTAAAATGCTCAAATCTTTTCAAAATTCTCCCTGAGGAGGTTATTCCTGGAGTAGACAGGAGGAAGAATGTCTTTCCTTTCTTTGAGGTGATATATTTGGCACATTTAATTTTTTTTTTCTCAGAGGCACACGTTTTCAAGGAAGACTTTGGTTTCACATTTCACTTAGCATTTAGTTCTTTACATTACAGAGTGGTAGAATTTTAAAATTCAGCAAAAATGTACAGAGTTCTTTACGGGGTATTAAAAGTTAAAGCTATGGAAAATTATAACCTTTGGTGCAAAAGAGATATCTTTTGCTTTTTTGAGAGCTAATTAGTAATGAAAAATCTTTTAGAAAGAAAATATTGGTTAAGCTGAGGTTATGGAGACATCTTAACAATTAAAAGATATTTTGTACATTAAAAAAGACTAAGATTGTGACTATTGTGACTATTATTTAGTTTTACCTTTTGTGGTCTTTGTTCTTTAACATGTGTTAAGGTCTGAAATTTTAAAACTTAAAGAGTTTGCATCTTCTCTCCAACAGTGAGAAAGGCCCATGATATTATATCTATTAAATAGTAATAATTTTATAATACTAGGGTTGACATATTCTTAAATTTTTTAAGTACAGTTGATGTACAATGTGTTTAATTTCTGCTATACAGTAAAGTGATTCAGTTATATATATATATATTCTTTTTCATATTCCTTTCCATTATGGTTTATCACAGGATATTGAATATAGTTCCCTGTGTGATACAGTAGGACCTTGTCGTTTATCCAGCTTGTATATTATAGTTTGCATCTGCTAATCCCAAACTCCCAATCCTTCCCTCCCCTACTTGGCAACTAGGGTTGATTAGTTAACAGAGCAAAGCCATTAACCTGCATTTTTGCTCTTCAGTTCATCTCTCTCATATCCAGAAACTGATGAAGACAGGACAACAAAGAACTGATACTTTCTTTGGTCTTTCTGATTTGACTGGTAAGTTAGCAAATGTAGTTAAAACACTATGTGTGCATCTTGAGGTATGTAGAGATAAAACGAGTTCTCCTAGCATCTCATTGAAGACTTCTGAGTAGTGAGTCCAACTTTCTCTCTCCAGAAATCTTCCTGTCTATTCAGATGAGCTCAGTATAGCATGAAAAAAACATTCATCTCCTGTGGTTATCTAAATGTCAGATATTTTGATACCACTTACAGCATTTATGAAGCACCATTTCCAGTTATTTATTGCTGAAGAACAACACACCCTAAAATGTCGTAGCGTAAAATAACAGCTGTGGGTCAGGAATTCAGGATACCATAGGGGTGGTTTGTCTCTCTTGAATAAGCCTGGCATCTTATCCGGGAAGGGTCAGATGGTTGAATGGTGGCTCAGAGGAACCGGGGCTGGACTTGCTGACTTCTGCACTCAAATGTCTGATATGAGGGCTAGGATGAGGCAGAGTCTGAACTGGACTGGAGCCGTTGACAGGTGCACGTGCGCATGGCCTCTGTGTATGTGTTACGCTTCTCAGGGCTGGCTCTGCATGGGAGCATCCTGAGAGGAAGCATCAGGAGGGAATTCTAAGAGACCCAGGGAGAACCACATGGCCTTCTGTGAACCAGCCTCAGGAATCACAGAATGTCGCTTCTGTTCTATTGATCAAAGCAGTCACAGGCCTGCTCATATTCACGGGGAGGTGATGTAGATCTCACCTCTTGTTGGGAGCAGCATCAAAGAATTTAGAATTTGTGATCTTTTTTAAAATCACTGCAGCATCCAATTCATAGTATTTTTTATTCTCTAAGAGACTTTTCCATACTAATTATTTTTAAAAGCAGCAGAAGATGTATGGCACTTTATCAGCAGAAGCCAGAGGTAAGTCCAATGTTCTGTGATAAAGTCAAGTGCAGAAATCTTATCAATGAATTCCTTTGCCTCTCTAAATGTTACTTAGTTCATCATTCTGTACAAAGTAGGTTCTAGAAAAATGTTAGGGGTAAAAATTAATTGTTAAGAGAATTTTATGTGAATTATGTTTCTTCCAAGATAGACCGGTCATGGTGGAGAGGTCTGACAGAATGTGGTCCACTGGAGAAGGGAATAGCAGAGCACTTCAGTATTCTTGCCTTGAGAACCCCATGAACAGTATGAAAAGGAAAAATGATAGGATACTGAAAGAGGAACTCCCCAGGTCGGTAGGTGCCCAATATGTTACTAGAAATCAGTGGAGAAATCACTCTAGAAAGAAGGAAGGGATGGAGCCAAAGCAAAAACAATCCCCAGTTGTGGATGTGACTGGTGATAGAAGCAAAGTCCAATGCTATAAAGAGCAATATTGCATAGGAACCTGGAATGTTAGGTGCATGAATCAAGGCAAGTTGGAAGTGGTCAAACAGGAGATGGCAAGAGTGAATGTAGACATTCTAGGAATCAGTGAACTAAAATCGACTGGAATGGGTGAATTTAACTCAGGTGACCATTATATCTACTACTGTGGGCAGGAATCCCTTAGAAGAAATGGAGTAGCCATCATGGTCAACAAAAGAGTCCGAAATGCAGTTCAGTTCAGTTGAGTTCAGTTGCTCAGTCGTGTCCGACTCTCCACGACCCCATGAATCACAGCACGCCAGGCCTCCCTGTCCATCACCAACTCCCGGAGTTCACTCAAACTCATGTCCACAGAGTCGGTGATGCCATCCAGCCATCTCATTCTCGGTCGTCCCTTCTCCTCCCGCCCCCAACCTTTCCCAGCATCAGAGTCTTTTCCAGTGAGTCAACTCGTCGCATGAGGTGGCCAAAGTATTGCAGCTTCCGCTTTAGCATCAGTCCTTCCAATGAACACCCAGGATTGATCTCCCTTAGAATGGACTGGTTGGATCTCCTGGAGGTACAAGGGACTCTCAAGAGTCTTCTCCAGCACCACAGTTCAAAAGCATCAATTCTTCGGTGATTAGCTTTCTTCACAGTCCAACTCTCACATCCATACATGACCACGGGAAAAACCATAGCCTTGACTAGACGGACCTTTGTTGGCAAAGTAATGTCTCTGCTTTTCAATATATTATCAAGGTTGGTCATAACTTTCCTTCCAAGGAGTAAGCGTCTTTTAATTTCCTGGCTGCAGTCAGCATCTGCAGTGATTTTGGAGCTCAAAAAAATAAAGTCTGACACTGTTTCCACTGTTTTCCCATCTGTTTCCCGTGAAGTGATGGGACCAGATGCCATGATCTTTGTTTTCTGAATGTTGAGCTTCAAGCCAACATTTTCACTCTCCTCTTTCACTTTCATCAAGAGGCTTTTGAGTTCCTCTTCACTTTCTGCCATAAGGGTAGTGTCATCTGCATATCTGAGATTATTGATATTTCTCCCGGCAATCTTGATTCCAGCTTGTGCTTCTTCCAGCCCAGCGTTCCTCATGATGTACTCTGCATATAAGTTAAATTGGGCTTCCCTGGTGGCTCAGAGGTTAAAGCGTCTGCCTCCAATGCAGGAGTCCCGGGTTCGATCCCTGGGTCAGGAAGATCCCCTGGAGAAGGAAACGGTAACCTACTCCAGTATTCTTGCCTGGAGAATCCCATGGATGGAGAAGCTTGGTAGGCTACAGTCCACGGGGTAGCATAGAGTCGGACATGACTGAGCAACGGAACAGAACGGAATCAAGGTGACAATATACAGCCTTGACGCACTCCTTTTCCTATTTGGAACCAGTCTGTTGTTCCATGTACAGTTCTGACTGTTGCTTCCTGACCTGCATACAGGTTTCTCAAGAGGCAGGTCAGGTGGTCTGGTATTCCCATCTCTTTCAGAATGTTCCACAGTTGATTGTGATCCACACAGTCAAAGGCTTTGGCATAGTCAATGAAGCAGAAATAGATGTTTTTCTGGAACTCTCTTGCTTTCTCCATGATCCAGCAGATGTACCGAAATGCAGTACTTGGATGCAATCTCAAAAATGACAGAATGATCTCTGTTCGTTTCGAGGCAAACCATTCAGTATTACAGTAATCCAAGCCTATGCCCCAACCAGTAATGCTGAAGAAGTTGAAGTTGAATGGTTCTATGAAGACCTTCAAGGCCTTTTAGAACTAACACCCAAAAAAGATGTCCTTTTCATTATAGGGGACTGGAATGCAAAAGTAGGAATTTAAGAAACACCTGGAGTAACAGGCAAATTTGGCCTTTGAGCACAGAATGAAGCAGGGCAAAGGCTAATAGAGTTTTGCCAAGAGAACGCACTGGTCATAGCAAACACCCTCTTCCAACAACACAAAAGAAGACTCTACACATGGTCAACACTGGAATCAGATTGATTGTATTCTTTGCAACCAAAGATGGAGAAGCTCTATACAGTTAGCAAAAACAAGACCAGGAGCTGACTGTGGCTCAGATCATGAACTCCTTATTGCCATATTCAGACTTAAATTGAGAAAGTAGGGGAAAACACTAGACCATTCAGATACGACCTAAATCAAATCCCTTATGATTATACAGTGGAAGTGAGAAATAGATTTAAGGGACTAGATCTGATAGATAGAATGCATAATGAACTATGGACAGGGTTCGTGACATTGTACAGGAGACAGGGACCAAGACCATCCCCATGGAAAAGAAATGCAAAAAAACAAAATGGCTGTCTGAGGAGGACTTACAAATAGCTGTGAAAAGAAGAGAAGCGAAAAGCAAAGGAGAAAAGCAAAGATATAAGCATCTGAATGCAGAGTTCCAAAGAATAGCAAGGAGTGATAAGAAAGCCTTCCTCAGTGATCAGTGCAAAGAAATAGAGGAAAACAACAGAATTGGAAAGACTAGAGATCTCGTCAAGAACATTAGAGATACCAAGGGAACATTTCATGCAAAGATGGGCTCGATAAAGGACAGAAATGGTATGGACCTAACAGAAGCAGAAGATATTAAGAAGAGGTGGCAAGAATACACAGAAGAACTGTACAAAAAAGATCTTCACGACCAAGATAATCACAATGGCGTGATCACTGACCTAGAGCCAGACATCTTGGAATGTGAAGTCAAGTGGGCCTTAGAAAGCATCACTACGAACAAAGCTAGTGGAGGTGATGGAATTCCAGTTGAGCTATTTCAAATCCTGAAAGATGATGCTGTGAAAGCGCTGCACTCAATATGCCAGCAAATCTGGAAAACTCAGCAGTGGCCACAGGGCTGGAAAAGGTCAGTCTTCATTTCAATCCCAAAGAAAGGCAATGCCAAAGAATGCTCAAACTACCGCACAATTGCACTCATGTCACACACTAGCAAAGTAATGCTCAAAATTCTCTAAGCCAGGCTTCAACAGTACATGAACCATGAACTGCCAGATGTTAAAGATGGTTTTAGAAATGGCAGAGCAACCAGAGATCAAATTGCCAACATCCGCTGGATCATGGAGAAAGCGAGAGAGTTCCAGATAAACATCTATTTCTGCTTCATTGACTATGCCAAAGCCTTTGACTGTGTGGATCACAATCAACTGTGGAAAATTCTGAAAGGGATGGGAATACCAGACCTGCCTCTTGAGAAACCTGTATGCAGGTCAGGAGGCAACAGTTAGAACTGGACATGGAACAACAGACTGGTTCCAAATAGGAAAAGGAGTACATCAAGATTGTATATTGTTACCCTGCTTATTTAGCTTACATGCAGAGTACATCATGAGGAACGCTGGGCTGGAAGAAGCACCAGCTGGAATCAAGATTGTCGGGAGAAATATCAATAACCTCAGATATGCAGATGATACAACCTTTATGGCAGAAAGTGAAGAGGAACTCAAAAGCCTCTTGATGAAAGTGAAAGAGGAGAGTGAAAATGTTGGCTTGAAGCTCAACATTCAGAAAACAAAGATCATGGCATCTGGTCCCATCACTTCACGGGAAACAGATGGGAAAACAGTGGAAACAGTGTCAGACTTTATTTTTTGGGGCTCCAAAATCACTGCAGATGCTGATTGCAGCCATGAAATTAAAAGACGCTTACTCCTTGGAAGGAAAGTTATGACCAACCTAGATAGTATATTAAAAAGCAGAGACATTACTTTGCCAACAAAGATCCGTCTAGTCAAGGCTATGATTTTTCCAGTAGTCATGTATGGATGTGAGAGTTGGACTGTGAAGAAAGCTGATCGCTGAAGAATTGATGCTTTTGCACTGTGGTGTTGGAGAAACTCTTGAGAGTCCCTTGGACTGCAAGGAGATCCAACCAGTCCATTCTAAAGGAGATCAATCCTGGGTGTTCATTGGAAGGACTGATGCTAAAGCTGAAACTGCAATACTTTGGCCACCTCATGCAACGAGTTAACTCACTGGAAAAGACTCTGATGCTTGGAGGAATTGGGGGCGGGAGGAGAAGGGGACGACAGAGAATGAGATGGCTGGATGGCATCACCGACTCTGTGGACATGAGTTTGAGTGAACTCCGGGTGTTTGTGTTGGACAGGGAGGCCTGGCGTGCTGTGATTCATGGGGTTGCAAAGAGTTGGACGCAACTGAACTGAACTAAGTTGTATTGAGTGCAGAGGGTATGTGCAGTACCCTGCTTTTGCTCTCAACATCCAGGTTTTTGCTCCAGGCTCTTCAGAAGTGGCAGAAAAATTTTTTAGTCCTTTGTATCTTTTTGTTCAGAATTTGCTCTAACTGTGCATGCATGCAGTTATTTTTAGTCCCACATAGTTCTTTGTATTTTGCTGCTTGAGGAGAGGTGTGTCCAGGTGGAAGTACTGCAGTGGAGGATCCTAGGTCCCAGTCTGTCTCAAAGCCATGTAGATGGCAACATGGCAAGTGGTTGAACTGGTGGTTGTCACTGAATGTTTCCCATTCCCACTCAGCAACATGGGCCTTGTCAAATTATGTGAAACTCTGGATGAAGCTGGACATCTTTAAATCTGGTGATAATAGTAGCTTGTGATGCTGGTATGGCAACCATTCTGAAAAAGAATTGCCAGGGAGATTTTCCAAGGCAAAGATTGCCAAACCTATATGACCAGCATCGTCCACTACATAAACAGAGGGCTTTTGTATCCAGTTGGTACCATGAGGGCCATGTCTCCATTCCTACACAGGATATGAGGCAGCATTACCTGGGGCAGATGCTGGTTTTGAGCAGTATAAAAATTGTGTACCATGTGATGTTCTGGCCTAGCGTTGACAGTATTCAATTTATCATCATAAAAGTATTCACGCGATCTCAGTGTGAGGTCCTTCTATTTGTTCTTAGCTGACCTGCTAAATTGTTGGTGTTCCTACAGTACCAAAGGCAGTGACTATACTGGTATTAACTTTTCTGCAAGGTCTGTGTATTTGCTTTTATTTTTTAATTTTTATTTTTTGACAGTACCACATGGCTTGTGGGGTCTTAGTTCCCTGACCAGGGGCTGAATTTGGGCCCTTGGTAATGAGAACATGGAGTTCTAACCTCTGGGCTGCCAGGGAATTCCCCAAGGTCTGTATATTTGATATAGAGGAAGGATGCAATGTGCAGGGAGCACCATTCAGGCATGAAAAGCTGCAGCACACTACGGGAAGCAGTATGAGTAATGTTTCTTTCTCTTTAAGTGTACCAGATGTACCTGATAAAAGTTCTTGAAAGCTTCTATTTTAGTTCTGTCCTAAATATTAGGAATGGAAAGATGATTAAGACACTGACTTTTGGACGCCCGGCTCCGGCGGCGCGGGCGCAGACGCGAGAGACGCCCGCCTCCGGCGGCGCGGGCGCAGACGCGAGAGACGCCCGGCTCCGGCGGCGCGGGCGCAGACGCGAGAGACGCCCGGCTCCGGCACAACCGACCACGTGCAGAATCGTGGCTGGGATGAGCTGCCCCGCGCCCAGGGTTGGGGCGGTGTCTGAGAGGAGCTGTACCACGTTCAGGAGGCGGTGGCTGCTTGGGCACCGGAGGGCCGAGAGGAGCTGATCCACATTCAAAGCAGGAGGGGCGGCCTTGAGGAGATACCCCTCGTCCAAGGTAAGGTACAGAGGCTGTGCCTTGCTGGAGCGGCTGGGAAGAGATACTCCACGACCAAGTGGAATATAAGAATCCAGTGTTCTGGGGAGGAAGGAACAAGATGGCGGAGGGATAAGATGGCAAGACCGCTTTCTCCCCCACAAATTCATCAAAAGAACATTTGAACGCGGAGTAAAGTCCACAAAACAACTTCTGAATACTGGCAGAGGACATCAGGCTCCCAGAAAAGCAGCCCATTGTCTTCTAAAGGAGAGAGAAGAAATCCAGCTCCACCCACCAGAACACCAACACAAGCTTCCCTAACCAGGGAACCCGGACAATCACCCGTCCAACCCCACACACAGCGAAGAAACTACATAATAAAGAGAACTCCACAAACTGCAAGAAGAGGGAAAGGCCACCCAAGCAAAGCAATATAAGCAAGATGAAGAGGCAGAGAAATACCCAGCAAGTAAAGGAACAAGATAATTGCCCACCAACACAAACAAAAGAAGAAGATATAGGGAATTTACCTGATAAAGAATTTCAAATTTTGATGGTGAGAATGATTCAAAATCTTGAAAGCAAAATGGAGTTACAGATAAATAACCTGGAGAAAAGGATTGAGAAGATGGAAGAAAGATTTAATAAGGACTTAGAAGAAATAAAAAAGAGTCAGTATACAATGAATAATGCAATAGATGAGATCAGAAACACTCTGGAGGGAACAAACAGTAGAATAACAGAGGCAGAAGACAGGATAAGCGAACTAGAAGATAGAATTGTAGAAATAAATGAAACAGAGGGAAAAAGAAAAACGAATTAAAAGAAATGAGGACAATATTAGAGACCTCTGGGACAATGTTAAACGCTCCAACATTCGAATCATAGGAGTCCCAGAAGAAGAAGACAAAAAGAAAGACCATGAGAGAATACTTGAGGAGATAATAGTTGAAAACTTCCCTAAAATGGGGAAAGAAATAATCACCCAAGTCCAAGAAACCCAGAGAGTCCCCAACAGGATAAACCCAAGGCGAAATACTCCAAGACACATATTAATCAAATTAACAAAGATCAAACACAAAGAACAAATATTAAAAGCAGCAAAGGAAAAGCAGCAAATAACACATAAGGGGATTCCCATAAGGATAACAGCTGATCTTTCAACAGAAACTCTTCAGGCCAGAAGGGTGTGGCAAGACATACTTAAAGTGATGAAAGAAAATACCCTACAGCCCAGATTACTATACCCAGCAAGGATCTCATTCAAATATGAAGGAGAAATCAAAAGCTTTACAGACAAGCAAAAGCTGAGGGAATTCAGCATCACCAAACCAGCTCTCCAACAAATGCTAAAGGATCTTCTATAGACAGGAAACACAGAAAGAGTGTATAAATTTGAACCCAAAGCAATAAAGGAAATGGCTACGGATCGTACTTATCAATAATTACCTTAAACGTAAATGGGTTGAAATTTTCAAAAAGGCTAGGAAACAATTCTCATAGCCATCAATAGTTCAGTGTTGAGTTCATGAATAGTTTTTAAAGTTTGGGACAAACTGTAGTATTTGCTATTTGAAGTACTATTTGTAATTGGCATATTACGATGTAACATTGGTCTTCATTTCCAACTTAAAACGCCTAAAAATGCCTAACAGGTTTTTAGATTTGTGAATTTTAGTTGAAATGTATTTTACGATGTTACTAAACCTGCAGAAATATTGAAATATTTCAGAGAACTTATTCACTGTACATTTAATTTATTTTATTTATAAAAGTTATGAACTGTAGAAAGTTTTACTTGTTGGGTCAAATGCTTGTTGCTTCAAATGCTTGTTGCATTTGAAGTGCTAGTTACAAGAAAATCAAATACCTTCAATGTATAAATGCTATTAAGTTTTTAAAGGGCTCTGGAGTATAAATAAGTTTGTTTAAAGAAATTTAGTCTGTTCAACTTGAAAAAAAAAATAAAATTGGATTATTTGATTTAAATAAATAAATAAATATAAAAAGAAGAAAAAAAAAATTAGTAACAATGTCTTTAGAAAATTTCCAGAAGGAAAAAAAGATATTGTCAGATTCCTTCTAAGTAACATTTCAATTTTCTATTAACAATATGCGACAGCATCTTTTTCCTTACATCACAGCAATTAATAAGCATTATCATTCTGTTTCATGGGCTTACCTGGCAGCTCAGCTGGTAAAGAATCCACCTACAGTGTGGAAGTCCTGGGTTCAACCCCTGGGTTAGGAAGATCCACTGGAGAAAGGAACAGCTACCCACTCCAGTATTCTGGCCTGGAGAATTCCATGGACTGTATAGTCCATGCAGTGATAAAATGTCAGACACGACTGAGCAACTTTCACATAACATTCTTTTTCAGTTTTTGCCAGTCATATTGGTATAAAGTCATTATTTCTTTGTTACTTTAATTTCCAGCTCCATATTGATAAATTGAGAAATTTTTCCCAACAAAAAGATAAGTATCCTGAAAGCCCACCCACCTAAAATAAAACAAATTAAAAAAAAAAAAAAAGACACTGACTTTTAATGTTCTGGTGTGTAGTTGGATGGAATTGGAGTGATAATTTTCATTTGTTACATGGATTTTGAAATTACATTAGCTTCGTTGATCAGAGTCATAGAAAAGAAGAGGGTATGAGTTATGAAGTGAGTTTCAGACTGTTTTCAGAGAATCAGGACCAACATAGATGTGAGAAAAGGCTTGGAAAAACTGTTCTATTAAGAAGTTGAATTCTCACTTTTTTCCTTCAAGGGCACAGAGAATTTGCCTTCAAGGAGCAGGAACAGACCCACCTTCCAGTCTCCTGAATTCTTTCCCCCCAGGCAGCCCCAATCAATGACAGATGTTTGAATGGTGCTTTTCATACCCCAGATGCCACCAGAGGTCACTCCTTCCCTGTCAGGTGGCTTGGCCAGTAGTGGTTTTATTTCCAAGTTAGACTGACATTCAAACAGAGCAAGCCACTTGTTCAGGGTCACAAGGCAGCTACTAAGGGTTGGAGCAAGGACTCGGTTGACCCCAGTGCCCAAAGCCCACTACTCATGTGGGAGAAACCACAGTTCTCTTGGATAGGCAGTTTTCCAGGGTTGCTTTTGCCTTTTCTAAGAGCATCAAACAAGTGTTCCTCCTGCCATACCTTACCAGCTTCCAGTCTGCAGACAACTCGGGATGGGCAGGGTGGGCAACAGGAAGGGGATATGACGAGCCCAGAGTGCTTGGTTCTCACCACAGCATTTTGATTTTGCAAGGGGAAAACATTTTCTCAGCGTGGACACCACCGATTGTCCCGACGCCCTCCCTGCTTCATGTTATGGTGAAGAGGGAGATATCAGGTTCTACACTTAAAACTGAGGCGACTGAGCCTTAGAGGGTTGAAAGTATGACTTGTGGTCCCACAGCTTGTTAATTGGTCATGTTTACTGAGGTTACATCAGCCTCGAAGGTCCATTATCCTTTGGTTTGGTCCAGTATCACTTTGGTACTCTGGGCTCTTAAGCATGAGTGCAGCACATAGAATATGAAGATGGCTGGGTGGTTCAAGGGTGTGAGAAGAGCTGGGTGAACAGGCAGTGATCCAGGACAGTGAGAGGGTGGGAGGAGCTGCTGTGGGAGGGTCGGCCCTGCAGCGTGCCTGTGGCCTGTGTGAGTGATGGACACTGTGGCTTCGCCTGCATGCAGATCCCCTCTCTTTAGCTCTTCCTTCACCTTGAAGGTTATGTAGTTCTCTCTGTGTTCTTTACATGAGTATAATTGCAGCAAACTTATTAAAGCTACAATTTATTGGAAGAAAATTTAAATTGTATATTTGTAAAACATACATTGTCTTAGTGATTAAGTCCTAAAAGTAAAGTTCCAATGAGGGCTTTTCTTCACAATGATAGCAGGACTTTCCACATAATTGGCGCTGCTTCTCATGGCTTGGACCCACACTGCACCTTTTTAGATAGGAACTCAACTTATTCCAGTGGTTGCCTTCTGAGCAGCACAGAGGGTAGGAGCAGATGGATTATCTTTGAATTCTGGCTCTTGCACGTGTGACCTTGGGCACGGTTCTTAACCTCTTTTAACTTAGGTACTTATCTACAAGTTGGGGGTAATTTCCACCACACAGAGATGCCGTGAGGATTAAAGGATACACATAATGTGGGGTTCAGCGCAGGGCCTCGTGTCAAACAAGAGGTCAGAAAACTCGAGTTTTCTCCCTTTTTCCTGCCTGTGCGACAGAGGATTGGCTTCAGTCTTGTTACCTCATTCTGCATGTGGAGAAACAGCACAAAAGTGAAAGATTTACCAAATTTTCCAATAGAATCTAGTCCTATTAACGTTCAGTTTGCTGCTCTCACTACCAGCTGTTAATCTTGGATCTGCAGGAAGGAGGAAGCCCTGCGGAAGGGGCTCGCCCTGTTCTGGGACTGCTGGCAGCTGCTGGTGCTGTCAGATTAACATCCTGGGGCTGCGTGGGAAAGCAGTTGCTGTGCTTTCAGTTCTCTCAGTGGGAAGCTGTGTGCCTTCAGTCAAGTCGTTTGACCATGCTGGGCTTTGATGCTTTCATAATGGCTGGATTCTACCTCTCCTCTTGGACTTACATTTTTTCTTCCTACCATCATTGTGTATCTACTTGCCGCCTCCACTGTTAGAGCCCGAGTGTGTGGGGCACAGAGGAGCATGTAACCTAGGGACGTGTCTGCGGCTTCCGGCACCTTGTTTACTGCTGGTCAGAGCACCTGGAGCAGCTTTTCCATGAGATGCTGTGACCGTGCTGCAGTGCAATGGCCGTAGCAAGGAGGACGTCTGTTCCGGTAACTGCGTACGCAGACATGCACACACTCACACACTCACCCACACAGATCCCTGCCATGCAAAGGCCATAGTGCGAGCAGTATGACTGTCTCTCTCAAATGAGTGTTAAGGTAAAAGCTTTGGCGTTATGAAAACAGCCCTTGTCAGGTGTATTTGTTTGCTTGATACTATTTCTCTTTCCTGCTACTGTGTGAGCACCATGAAAATGGAACCTCTCTCTGTTTTGTCCACTGTAGCTGCTACTGAACTCAGGTCCAGCCACTCACCCCTTGAAAGCTGATGCTCAAGAGCAAAGTGTGGGTAGGAGAGGATAGGTCACTTTATTCAGGAGCAGCTTGGGAAGAAGGTAGACTCATGTCCGAAAGACAACTTCCATCTTCTGATCACAGGGCGGGAGTGTTACAAGGGGATTTTCAGGGATGCACTGGCCGAGGTAGGGGTGGGGGTGACATGCCAAACAGCAGTCAGCTCCAATAGTCTTGAAATTGACTGGGTCGGCTTCATCTCGACTGTTTAAAGTTGTTAATCTTCAGTTCCAGAGTTGGTCTGTTCCCATTTCCTGGAGACCAGTTATCAGAATTGTGTAAGATGGAGCAGCTTGTTCAGTCGCTCAGCCAAGTCCGACTCTTCACAACTGCATGGGCTGAAGCACGCCAGGCTTCCCTGTCCTTCACCGTCTCCCAGAGGTTGCTCGGATTCATGTCCATTGAGTCTGTGAAGCTGTCCAACCATCTCATTCTCTTCTGCATTCTTCTCTAGCCTTCAGTCTTTCCCAGCATCAGGGTCTTTTCCAGTGAGTCAGTTCTTTGCATCAGGTGGCCAAAGTATTGAAGCTTAAGCTTCAGCATCAGTCCTTCCAATGAATCTTCAGGACTGATTTCCTTTAGGATGGACTGATTTGATCTCCTTGCAGTCCATCATATATTTAAGTTCTCCCACTTGATGGGGGTTTCAGTATCTGCAAAAACAGCTTACAGGACATGGCTCATGATACTGTCTACAGCCCTTGAGGAAGAATTAAAGCTTCTTGACTTTGTTTAGTTACTATTTGTTTTTGACTGCTTTCCATTGCTTCTGCATTATCTCATTTTTGGAATAAATTTATTCCTTGGCAAAAGCTTTTCGGCAGACAGAGGACTCGGGGATGGAGGAGTCTGTCCTGGGAAGGCTCCATGGGATCCAGCTCGGTGGCATAGACCCAGTGCTAGAACAGTGTCTAGACATGGTAAGGTGTCAACCTACATTTAATGACTTGTAATGAATATAAAAAATCACCATCCCCTTCATATTTTCTGCTTACTGGGCAGGAATACCAGGAAGACGACAAGGTTCTAGTCATTGTTCTTCAGAGAAATCACTAGATCCCTTGTGAGGAAAGAAGGGTCTGTGAGGACTGTTAAGGGCAGTGGGGTCTACAAGACAAAAGCGGCACCTTAACAAGGGAAGGAGTTCCAGTAAGACTCCTGTTATGGGGCCTCCCTGTTAGCACAAGTTCAGTTCAAGCGCTCAGTCATGTCTGACTCTCTGCGACCCCGTGGACTGCAGCACACCAGGCCTCCCTGTCCATCACCAACTCGGAGCTTTCTCAATGTCCATTGAGTTGGTGATGCCATCCAACCATCTCATCCTCTGTCGTCCCCTTCTTCTCCTGCCTTCAGACTTTCCCAGAATCAGCGTATTTTCCAGTGAGTCAGTGCTTCACATCAGGTGGCCAAAGTATTGGAGTTTCAGCCTCAGCATCAGTTCTTCCAATGAATATTCAGGACTGATTTCCTTTGGGATTGACTGGTTTGATCTCCTAGCAGTCTAAGGGACTCTGAAGAGTCCCTTCTTCAACACCACAGTCCAAAAGCATCAATTCTTCAGCACTCAGCTTTCTTTATGGTCCAACTCTCATATCCATACATGACTACTGGATAAACCACAGCTTTGACTAGATGGACCTTTGTTGGCAAAGTAATGTCTGCTTTTGAATATGTTGTCTAGGTTGGTCATAGCTTTTCTTCCAAGGAGCAAGCATCTTTTAATTTTATGGCTGCAGTCACCATCTGCAGTGATTTTGGAGCCCTCCAAAATAAAGTCTGTCACTGTTTCCATTGTTTCCCCGTCTATTTGCTATGAAATGATGGGACTGGATGGTATAATCTTAGTTTTCTGAATGTTAAGCTTGAAGCCAACATTTTCACTCTCCTCTATCACTTTCATCAAGAGGCTGCTTAGTTCTTCGCTTTCTGCCATAAGGGTGGTGTCATCTGCATATCTGAGATTATTGATATTTCTCCTGGAAATCTTGATTCCAGCTTGTGCTTCATCCACCCAGCATTTTGCATGATGTACTCTGCATATAATTTAAATAGGCAGAGTGACAATATAGAGCTTTGACATACTCCTTTCCCGATTTGGAACCAGTCTGTTGTTCCATGAACGGTTCTAACTCTTGCTTCTTGACCTGCATACAGATTTCTCAGGAGGCAGGTCAGGTGGTCTGGTATTCCCATCTCTTTCAGAATTTTCCAGTTTGCTTTGATCCATACAATGAAAGGCTTTGGCATAGTCAATAAACAGAAGTAGATGTTTTCCTCGAACTCTTGCTTTTTTGATGATCCAGCGGATGTTGGCAATTTGATCTCTGGTTGCTCTGCCATTTCTAAAACCTGCCTGAACATCTGGCAGTTCATGGTTCAGGTACTGTTGAAGTCTTGCTTGGAGAATTTTGAGCATTACTTTGCTAGTGTGTGAGATGAGTGCAATTGTGTGGTAGTTTGAGCATTCTTTGGCATTGCCTTTCTTTGGGATTGGAATGAAGACTGACCTTTTCCAGCCCTGTGGCCACTGCTGAGTTTTCCAAATTTGCTGGCATATTGAGTGCAGCGCTTTCACAGCATCATCTTTCAGGATTTGAAATAGCTCAACTGGAATTCCATCACCTTCACTAGCTTTGTTCGTAGTGATGCTTTCTAAGGCCCACTTGACTTCACATTCTAGGATGTCTGACTCTAGGTGAGTGATCACACCATCATGATTATCTGGGTCATGAAGATCTTTTTTGTACAGTTCTTCTGTGTATTCTTGCCATCTTTTCTTAGTATCTTTTGCTTCTGTTAGGTCCATACTATTTCTGTCCTTTATTGAGCCCATCTTTGCATGAAATGTTCCCTTGGTATCTCTAATTTTAACTCTTAACTCTTATCACAAGAGTTGATGGAAATAGTTATTTGATGGAATAACTCTAAATCAGTGTGACAGAAGCTAAATTTAATAGCCCGAAACCTAGATTACAGAAGCAGATAAGCACATTGTTTACCTTTTAATTTTATTTTCAATTTGCCTCCAATCCTGACTGAATTAGATGTTGCCTTCTTCCTGTCTTATGCTTTTCCAGCTTCACTCATATCATTTCTCATATCTTTTGACTTACTGTTTGCTTACTTATCTAAATTTTCTTTCTCTTCGGTCCCAGGTTTCATTCCTTACTTTTCTATTCATCTTATGCAAAGGAGGGGCCGCGTATCTAGGATGATGCCTTCTTTCTCGCCCCAGCTCTTCAAGGCTCAGCTTGCACCCACTGATTACAAAGAATATACCTCTGTTTCTTCTGCCTGGGAATTGTGTATCATAAATTCCTTCTGCTGGGCATGTTAGTTTTGGATTATTGATATGATCATTATTTTAGTGGATACAATTCTGAATGAACGAAACTTAAGAGACAAGAGGACTGCCTACACTGCCATCCTGAAAGATTCTCACTGTACAGAAGAAAGGGTTTCAGCTCAACTGACTTTCTTCTATTTTTTTCTTTCCTCCCCATTTGCAAAGTAGCTCCTGTATTCTCTTTAGCTTCTTGAAACGAATCTATTTAACCACATCTACATTGGTCAAAGAGGTGATGCCATCATCTTGTGATGTGAACTCTTCTACTGAGAGACAATCTGTCCCAAGTAACTTGTACCTTTAGGAATTCATGACTTCAAAGTCCGTAATAAGTCATGTCTCATTAAAAGTTTTGGGGAAGGGAAAGAATAAGATATTAAACAACGGGCCATTGTAAAATGTTTGTCTTTTTTATGTTTCTGTAAATATAATTTACCCCTAATTTCTGTTCATATTGCTTTATTTAACACTGTTCAGTTCAGTCACTCAGTCCTGTCCAATTCTTTGTGACCCATAGACTGCAGCACGCCAGGCTTCCCTGTTCATCACGACTTCCTGGAGCTTGCTAAAACTCATGTCCACAGAGTCATTGATGACATCCAACCATCTCATCCCTGTCATCCCCTTCTCCTCCTGCCTTCAGTCTTTCCCAACATCAGGGTCTTTTGCAGTTAGTTGGCTCTTCATATCAGGTGGCCAGAGCATTGGAGCTTCAGCATCAGGCCTTCCAGTGGAAATTCAGGACTAATTTCCTTTAGGATTGACTTGTTTGATCTCCTTGCGGTCCAAAGGACTCTCAAGAGTCTACTCCAACACCACAATTCAAAAACATCAGTTCTTTGGTGTTCAGCTTTCTTTATGGTTCAACTCCCACATCCATACATGACCACTGGAAAAACCAGAGCCTTGACTAGATGGTCCTTTGTTGGCAAAGTAATGTCTGCTTTTGAATATGCTGTCTAGGTTGGTCATAGCTTTTCTTCCAAGGTGCAAGCGTATTTTAATTTTATGGCTGCAGTCACCATCTGCAGTGATTTAGGAGCCCAAGAAAATAAGTGTGTTACTGTCTCCATTGTTTCCCCATCCATACGCCATGAAGTGATGGGACCAGATGCCATGATCTTCGGTTTTTGAATGCTGAATTTTAGGCCAGCTTTTTCAAGCTCCTCTTTCTTTTTAATTAAGAGGCTCTTCAGTTCCTCTTTGCTTTTTGCCATAAGGGTGGTATTATCTGCATATCTGAGGTTATTAGTATTTCTCCAAGCAATCTTGATTCCAGTTTGTGCTTTGTGTGGTCCTACATTTCATGATGTACTCTGCATATAAGTTTAATAGCCTTGACGTATTCCTTTCCCAATTTGGAATCAGTCTGTTGTTTCACGTCCATCTCTGATTGTTGCTTCTTGACCTGAATACAGATTTTTCAGGAGGCAGGTCAGGTGGTCTGGTATTCTAATCTCTTGAAGAATTTCCACAGTTTGTTGTGATCCACACAGTCAAAGACTTTAGCGTAGTCAATGAAGAAGAAGTAGATGTTTTTCTGGAATTCTCTTGCTTTTTCTATGATCCAGCAGATGTTGGCCATTTGACCTCTGCTTCCTCTGCCTTTTCTAAATCCAGCTTGACTATCTGGAAGTTCACGGTTCTCATATTGTTGAAGCCTGGCTTGGAGAATTTTGAGCATTACTCTGCTAGTGTGTGAGGTGAGTACAATTGTGCAGTAGTTTTAACATTGTTTGGCATTGCCTTTCTTTGGGATTGGAATGAAAACTGACATTTACCAGTCCAGTGGCCACTTCTGAGTTTGTCTTTTTATTTTTTAAATGTATTATTTAATCAAAATGATAAATAGCATTTAGAAAAAAAAATCAATGTTGAAAAGTAAGGTGGGAGAGCAAAAATACTCATCCCGAATCCCACTACCTTTATGGAGTTATAATTCATATTAGGTAGATATTATTCCAGGTATCTTTCTATGCCAATATAGGGAGAAACAGAGGTATTGTTGTATAAATAGTAAATGTCTGATTATCCTCTTAAGTTAATCTTGATGCACCTCCCTACATGTGGATCCAGGAGCCTTAGATCTCAGGGAAGAAAAGGCTGAGCTCCATGTGGTCAGCCCTGAGTGTGTCCTGGAGTCACCTCATAAGTTTTTAAGCTAATACACCTGCTGAGGTGCCTGCTTCAGAGATGTTTGAAGGCTTCAAGATGAATCCTTCAGCTTTGAGTTCCAGTGTTAATATTTCTTTTAAAACTTCCATAGCAAAATGGTAGTTTTGAAAGCTAGATGGTATTGAAAAAGGAATTTTACAATATGTCAAGGTCCAGGTGTAACGGACCTGTAACGCCCAATGTGTCTCGGGCTGAGAAATGGGGGCTATGTGAGAACGGTTAAGTGGGCACTCTTTGTGTTCCCTGATTTGACAGTTTGAGGCTGGATCTTAGCAAGAAGGAGTGACTTTAGAAACATCCAAGAAAGTCGCATCTTATGAGGACATAAGATGAAGTGCACTTTCCAGAGAAAAGTCAGGGGTAAGCTCTGAAGTCCTACGAGAACTTTGGCCTTCATCTCCCTGTTACTTGATGTGAGTCCAGGCAGCAATGGTAGAGGTCATGGCAGGAGACAGAAAAATGGATGAGCTTGGACATAGCTCCCAGTTATCTGACTTCTATGCCTGAAAGCAGAGGATCAATAATGTACCTGAATTTTCTGGGAGGAGTGCAAAAGAACCAAGAGTGCCAAGAGTCTTCAGTGGAAGAGGCTGCAGGGGCACAGGAGGATGGTCAGAGCCATGGACTCCATCCCGGGTGGATGTGTGTTAGTTCCTCCCCACCCACAGCCCGGTGTCACAGGGGCTCAGTTCCAAAGCACTGGGAAACACAGAAGCCAGCTCTGGGTGTCACAGAGTCTCCAGAGAACAACTGGAAATTCGAGGACTTCATCTCCCCCCTCCCACACACACTGTTGCAAGGCCATCCAAACTATGCTTTTAAAAAAAATATTTAGTTGGCTGTAGTGAGACTTTATTGCGGCATGTGATATCTAGTACCTTGACCAGGGATTGAACCAAGGCTCCATGCATTGGAAGTGCAGAGTCTCATACACTGGGTCACCAGGGAAGTCTCCAAGCCATACTTCTAATACACCCAACCCCATCTTGGAGAGCTGCAAGGGGAGAAGAATATAACCTTAAATATTTGAGCATTTATTTAGATCATGTAAGCTGAGGCTGGATACAGAGTAGTTGAGCTTTTCTTTTGTAACTGGATCTCACTAAGTGATATAGAACATCAGGTGAAATAGGCTGGATGAAGCACAAGCTGGAATCAGGATTGCCAGGAGAAGTATCAATAACCTCAGATATGCAGATGACACCAGGCTTATGGCAGAAAGTGAAGAGGAACTAAAGAGCCTCTTGAAGAAGGTGAAAGAGGAGAGTGAAAAGCCTGGCTTAGAACTCAACATTCAAAAAATGGAGATCATGGCATTTGGTCCCATCACTTCATTGCATATAGATGGGAAAACAATGGAAACAGTGAGAGACTTTATTTTTGGGGGCTCCAAAATCACTGCACATGGTGACTGCAGCCAGGAAATTAAAAGACTCTTGCTCCTTGGAAGAAAAGCCATGACAAACCTAGACAGCATATTCAAAAGCAGAGACATTATCTTGCCAACAAAGGTTAATACAGTCAAAGCTATGGTTTTTCTAGTAGTCATGTATGAATGTGAGAGTTGGACCATAAAGAAAGCTGAGCGCTGAAGAATTGATGCTTTTGAACTTTGGTGTTGCAGAAGACTCTTAAGAGTCCCTTGGACCGCAAGGAGATCCAACCAGTCCATCCTAAAGGAAATCAGTTCTGAATATTCATTGGAAGGACTGATGCTGAAGCTGAAGCTCCAATACTTTGGCCATCTGATGAGAAGAACTGACTCATTTGAAAAGACCCTCATGTTGGGAAAGACTGAAGGCAGGAGGAGAAGGGGACGACAGAGGATGAGATGGTTGGATGGCATCACTGACTCAATGGATATGAGTTTGAGTGAACCCCAGGAGTTGGTGGTGGGAAGGGAGGCCTGGTGCACTGCAGTCCATGGGGTCACAAAGGGTTGGACATGACTGAGCAACTGAGCAACAACAACACTAAGAGAACTGGGACTCTAGAAAATCCCTGTTCTTCAGCCCACAGGCTGATAAACCCATTTCACATGAAGAGTGTTCATTGTATTACACAGCAGTATTTTTTAACCATCTGCTAGATGACTTCTGAGACTGGCTTCCAGTCAGTACTTGTAACGGTCAAAGAGTTATATATATATATATATATATATTATATATATATATATATTTTAAATATTTATTTATCATTTTGGTTACTCTGGATCTTAGTTGCAGCAAATGAACTCTTAGTTGAGGCACGTGGGATCTAGTTCCCTGTCCAGGGATTGAACCTGGGCTTCCTGTGTTGGAAGCACATAGTCTTAGCCACTGGACCACCAGGGAAGTCCCTCAAAGAGTTTTATAAATGATATGTTATGATTATTTCCTTGGGGTTGATCTGTGTCTTTGTATTCACAATCCATTTAATGTTTAAAGCTAAAATATTCACTAGAACTGAAAGCAAACAGATGTTTTTGCCATTTGGCCTCTAGAAAAGCTACAATTTCCCTTAAATGGTTTCTTTATGCCTAGATCTGTCACTTTGGGATTGAGTTTCTAATGTGCTCCAGTTATTCTTCTTAAAAAGCACCAATTCTACAGCTACCAAAATGCTTTAGCTTCACGTCTAAATGACATTCTTGTTTTAGTATAACTATTGAGAGCAGGGGTTATTGTCCCAGCTACCCTGTGAAGTTTCAAAGATTGAAAGAGATTGGTCTTTGGAGCCCTTTTTTCCCTTTTTACTCTTTAAGTAGTTGCAGATTCTTTTGGACTATGTAATTGTTTCTTAATATTGTCAACATGATGCTTTCGAGCCCTTTAGATTAGAAACTCCTGGTGTTAAATCGCCTAATGCACACTTAAGACTGGAGCTGAAGTTTAATGTCTGCCTGTGACACCCCTGTTTCTGGGTCACACTTCCCAGGCCACAGCAGGAATGACACAGGGGCAGTTGGAACCTGGCACCTTGAAGGGTCCACCCTGGGGTCTCTCCTCTGCTCAGTGGTTCTGGCCCCGCCTCCTCACTCTGGCTGGTACAAAGCAGATGTCAGTGTAGCAGCAGCATCACAGATGAAAGACTCAGGCAGGCATCACATTTAAACCTCAAGGGAGAATGGAGGGGACAGTGCAGCGGCACCTAACCTGGTGATGCTCTTTATTTGCAAGTTTTCGTTTGGGTATGAAGAGTCCATGCTGGCCACGTATGAATCCCGCCCCAGTACAGATTGAAAACTGTGGCTATTTGTGTGATTATGACTTCTGGTTTCCTATTACAAAACTACCCGAGAACCTTTTATGATAAAGTTCAGATAAGTTCAGTGAATGGTTCCATGGAGTGCCAGAGGGGGGCAATTTGTCAACACATTTCTCAGGCGAGGGCCTGGAAGGCCACAACCCAGACTCTGAGATGACTTTTTCCTGGCCATCGATCTATAAAATTGGAACTTGAGTTATTGTTGCTTTGTTTTATTGCAACAAGTTTTGGGACATGCATGACATATTTTCTTCAGAGTTTGTAAAAGCCCAAGTTTCTGAAAGATATCATATGACAGATTCAGGGTAGATTTTATTTTTATGTGTAGATGAGGCTTGTGTTTGAAGACAAAGACGGGATGGAACGTTGACTCAGCTGAGTCTCACACACAATGTTTTTTAATTTTATTTTTATTTTATATTGGAGTATAGTTGATTAGATGCTGTGTTAGTTTCAGGTGTAGAGCAGAGTGATTCAGTTACACATTTACATGTGTCCATTATCTTTTGAGTTTATTTCCCATTTAGGTTATTACCGAGTATTGAGCAGAGTTCCCTGTGTGGAGTCTTGTTGGTTCTTTATTTTAAATACTGCAGTTAGAGTGACATGAATCCGATATGTTTTATTACTACCTAAATGTATTTGTTAATATTTTCTGTTCTGTTATTTTTATATATTTTTATGTATTGAATGGCATACTCAAGCTGGATATTCAAAAATTCTCTTTATATTAATAGTCTAGATATGGTATACTGTATTTTTTTAAAGATGGCTGTACAAATACATGCATATTATATGTGTATGTGTGTCTGTTTAGTCACTTAGTCGTATCTGATTCTTTGCTACCCCATGGACTATATATCCCACCAGGCTCTTCTGTACATAGAATTTTCCAGGCAAGAATACAGGAGTGAGTTGCCATTTCATACTCCAGGGGAATCTTTCCAACCAGGGATTGAACCTGAGTCTCCTCTGTCTCCTGCATCGGCAGGTGGATTCTTTACAACTAGAGCTACCTGGGAATATAATTGATATAAATATATGTACAGTCCATGTACAGAGATATATCCCATGATAGATGTTATTCTTATCATGTGACTAACACTTCTTTCACCAAAAGGGAGACTTTCTTCCCCTTGAATCTGGTGGGAAGCTTGAGACTGCTCTAATAAATAGCGTGTGTCAGAAGTGATGCTACCTGACTTCCAAAGTGAAGTTATAAAAATAACAGACCATGTGTCTGGCTCTCTCCTTGGGATGTTACCCTGGGAACTAGCCACACTATGAAGAAGTCCAAGGCATGCATGCCAAGTGACCGCAGAGAGTGAGTGGCCAGTATGCAGAGGAGGCAGTGTCCCCAGCTGGCAAGTAGCGGTCACTGCCTCATGTGCATCGGTGAGCCTGCAGGTGCCCCGGCCTAGCCGTCAGCTCTTTTGATGAGACCTCAGATCGACCTCGGGCACAAACAAGCCTGCCCTGCCCACAGAAACCACAAGAGGGAAAATGCTTGTTGATTTTAAGCCACTGCATTTGGGGCGATTTGTTAGGCAGCTCAGTCATTGTACTAGAGCTTTTTGGAGGCTTTTTTAGAAGGCTACCTTGGAGAGCTCCCTGTTACTCCCGACACGGTTTTTGCATAAATGTCCTTCGTCACATGGAATTAATATGTGGGTAAGTCCTGTCACCTGCCCTTTTCCATATCTAAGAGATAAATTCTTTTTCTTGCTTCTACATTGTTCACAGGCAGGACTTTTTCCAGGATACTTTCCCTGAAACTGCTGGGTTGACTTAGATGCCATTTTTCTGGGGTCCTTAGCATCTCTCACCAGTGAGGATGCTGTGCTGTCATCATCCATCTACTTGCCTTTTCTTCCTGTTCGACTGGGATCCTAGACAGCTTGGGCTTTTTCTCCTCATTTTTGTACTTGACACCATTTCTAGTGATGGTGGTGGTGGTGTTGTAGTCGCTCGGTCGTATCTGACTCTTTTCAACCCCATGGACTGTAGCCGACCAGGCTCTTCTGTCCATGGAATTCTCCAGGCAAGAATATTGGAGTGGGTAGCCATTCCCTTCTCCAGGGGATCTTGCCAATGCAGGGATCGAACCTTGTGCATGGTAGGTGCTTAATAAATTTTCAGTATTGAATTGTGCAATCAAGACTTCACTTATCTAGGCCTTGATTCAGAGGACAATGGAGGAGAGTTGAAAGACTTCCCAGAAGTGGGGTGGCATGAAATAATATTGATATTTCTAAGTGAAATTCTACTTGTAAGATTTTTTTAAAACAATGTTTTAGAAGATTTTTTTAAACAATGTTTTAAACCGGAGTTTTCCTGCATAGAAAGTGTGCAAGGCTTTAGCCACCTTCAGAGAACATAAAGACATCTTTCTTATGAGCTGGCATCTAGAGGGACAATAATCTGTCCAGCTCCTGGTGGGCCTCTTCAGAAACATAAAAAACTTTATGAGACACCATCCCTGGGAGCTGAAAAGAGCAGGTTGGTTGGGAAGATTAAAGTCCCTGCTCTTGCCTTCTTGATTTTGGGGTCAGTCGGAAGGGAAGACTTAGTCTTCTGTTCTTCTCCATCACAATGATTCATGAATTTATCATGCTTCAGCTGTACTTGGAAACCTTGTTATGATGCAGATACCCAGGTTCAAAACTCTGAAGCCTTAGATGTTGGGTGAACCTAGAACATGTCTTTTTAATAAGCTTCCCAGTGGATTCAGATACTGAAAATCTAAGGATTGTACTTTGAGGAAAAGAAACAAACAGCATGGTAAACTGAAAAATAAAAATTCCCTCTGGACACTTATAGAAATAAGGGCTCAGAAACTCTGGAAGTTACTTGAGCCAATTGTATAAATCATATGCAGAGACTCAATCCCCTCGAATTCCTAGCTGAGGATATGTTAAAGATGACCCTAGAACATACTGCAAGTATCTGACTTCTCTGGGTTGAAATCATGATTTACGCTGGTCTTCAGATAATGTGTAACATGGTCAGGGTTTGCGGTGAGAACAGAGCATGGGTCCTGAGTGCCTGCCTCCTTGGCAGCTGCGTGTGGGTTCTGCAGCTGCTGTGGCATGGCCCCCATCCCCTGTGACTGCTGCTCTGTATCTCACTGTTCTCCCCACCCACCTTGTATTTCCTCCCAGCCTCAGGGTCCCTTTGTGTGTTAAGTCCAGCCTGTTCATTTCCGGGGCCAATTTATCCCCAGAGAGACTGTGTTTTCCAGAATTTCAACCCCACCAGGGTATACAAATATATTCCCAAGGTAAAGAAGGACTCTGTCGTTTATGCTATAGTTGCTTTGATAGCATTTGGATTTTAACCTTAATCATTGCAAGTATGGTTATCAGGGGGTTGGGGGAGGAAAAAATTGGGAGATTGGGATTGACATATGCACACTACTATATGTAAAATAGATAACTAATAAAGACCTACTGTATAGCACAAGGAGCTCTACTCAGTACTCTGTAATATGCTTTAGGGGAAAAGAAACTAAAAAAGAGTGGATAAATGTATATATACAGCATTCACTTTGCTGAAACTAACACAACATTGTCAGTCAGCTATACTCCAGTAAAAATTAAAGCAAATCATCCAAGCTGACGATAATTAAACCATATATTAGCTCTGTTTGGAGTCTCCATGGAACTGGTCTCCTGCTATGATGGTCAGTGCACTCATCAAGTGTCATATTTTCAAATAGCATGATTCCTAAGTGGTTGCATTCACCTTGATATGGTTTCTAAGTTTTATTTAATGTAATGCATGATATTTTCTATGTTTTTCTGATAAATGTTTTAGAAGCAGTGCTTTAGCCATCTGTCCTGGCTCCACTGCAATGCCTGCCAAGAAAAAGTTTGTCCACCAGCTGGAGACTGTATTATTACATCAAAGAAGTCTGGAACCCACATTTAACCTTCGGTGCAACATCTCGCTGACACTTCTGTACATGAAGGGTATAGATATTTTTCACCCCACCCCCCCAAAGATGAACTTGTTAATGTGTTTAAAAATTTACTTATTTTTAATTGAAAATTAATTGCTTTACAGTATTGGTTTAGCTTCTGCCATATGTCAGCATGAATTATCCATAGGTATACATATGGCTCTTAAACCTCTCTCCCACCTCCCATCCTTTTCCACCCCTTAGGTTGATACGGAGCCCTGATTTGAGCTCCCTGCCTTATGCAGCACAGTTTGATTAGCTCTCTGTTTGCGCATGGTAGCGTACGTGCTTGCGTGCTCTCCCTCCACGCATCTGGCTGTCTCCTTCCTCCCCCGGCCCATGTCTGTAAGTCTTGAACAGGTTAACATTTTTAAGATTGAACTTTGTATGAAGAATAAAATGAAAAGTTGACTTATTTTTAAGCTGAGAACTGTCTAATGTCAGGTGGATATGTTGGGAAAACGAAGAAAGACGGGTTCTTTCCTAGACCCTGGGAAATGCTGGTATGTAGTTACCTGGGGAGGCAGTGACCAACAGAATGCTGAGATTGTCCTAGACCACCTAAGAGATGAGAGCTTGTCTTTGCTTTCGTGTCATACATTCGTGAGATCTGTCTTTGCATTCGGACTTTATTCTAAGATAGCTCGTCTCTCTCCAGCACCCATGCCAGCTTTTTCAGGTGAGGGTGGCATTGGGAATGGGTACAATTTAATAAAAGTGCACCTTTATTTTTGTCCCATTTGTCTTAGGTTCAGTTCAGTACAGTTCAGTCACTCAGTCGTGTCCGACTCTTTGCGACCCCATGAATCACAGCACGCCAAGCCTCCCTGTCCATCACCAACTCCCGGAGTTCACTCAAACCCACCTCCATCGAGTCGGTGATGCCATCCAGCCATCTCATTCTCTGTCGTCCCCTTCTCCTCCCGCCCCCAATCCCTCCCAGCATCAGAGACTTTTCCAGTGAGTCAACTCTTCACATGAGGTGGCCAAAATATTGGAGCTTCAACTTTAGCATCAGTCCTTCCAGTGAACACCCAGGACTGATCTCCTTTAGGATGGGCTGGTTGGATCTCCTTGCAGTCCAAGGGACTCTCAAGAGTCTTCTCCAACACCATAGTTCAAAAACATCAATTCTTCGGTGATCAGCTTTCTTCACAGTCCAACTCTCACATCCATATGTGACCACTGGAAAAACCATAGCCTTGACTAGATGGACCTTTGTTGGCAAAGTAATATCTCTGCTTTTTAATATGCTATCTAGGTTGGTCATAACTTTCCTTCCAAGGAGTAAGCGTCTTTTAATTTCATGGCTGCAATCAGCATCTGCAGTGATTTTGAAGCCCCAGAAAAAAATAAAGTCTGACACTGTTTCCACTGTTTCCCCATCTATTTCCCATGAAGTGATGGGACCAGATTCCATGATCTTAGTTTTCTGAATGTTGAGCTTCAAGCGAACTTTTTCACTCTCCTCTTTCACTTTCATCAAGAGGCTTTTTAGTTCCTCTTCACTTTCTGCCATAAAGGTGGTGTCATCTGCATATCCGAGGTTATTGATATTTCTCCCGGCAATCTTGATTCCAGCTGGTGCTTCTTCCAGCCCAGCGTTCCTCATGATGTACTCTGCATGTAAGTTAAATAAGCAGGGTGACAATATACAACCTTGACGTACTCCTTTTCCTATTTGGAACCAGTCTGTTGTTCCATGTCCAGTTCTAACTGTTACTTCCTGACCTGCATACAGGGTAGGTAGGGGTCTCTAAAAGCAGAGTCAGATTAGGGGTTCTTGTGCAAGTGACTCATTGAAAGGATACCTTTAGGAGAAGGAGAATGAAGGGTGCATGACAGGGCAGGGAAAGAAAACTAAGTAAGGATGTTGTCTTGACTCAAGTTTAGCTGTAATCTTGTTTCACGGGCTTGTGCACAAGTTGCATGACAAATATGAGTCCCCTTTCTTTCTTGAAATCCTACCTTTTGTATTCCTGACCTCCATCTACTGGGGTGTAATAGTGGCCAGTGATGTAGTTTGGGTGAGGTTGATACCAACCAGGATTCTTGGTCTCCTTAATCAATAGAAATTGATGAGAGGGCAGAAAGGAAATTCAGGCAAGCCTTTTTCTTTGGGGCTCCTGCTGCAACAAGGGGGAGTGAGAACAAGTAAGAGATTCCCTTGCTCAGTTGCTTCACAAGATGGGGAGAGCTGTTTGCTTATACAGGGTGAGGGTAGGGGGTGTGTCCAGGGGTCAGGCAGGAGGGGTGACTTAGGTGGTTTGCCCCCCTCTTAGGTGGTGTTGAGTTTCTGGGGCGTGTGCTGTTTTTGATTTTGCTCCTGACACCCCGTGTTTGTCCCTGGCTCTCCAGAAGTGGCAGTAAAGGTTTTTTGGTCTTTTTGTATCCTTTGTGTATAATGTGCCCCAACTGTGCATGCATGCAATTATTTTTAGTCCCTTATAGTTTCTTTGTGTTTTGTTGCTGGAGGAGCGGTATGTCCGGGTGCAAGAAGTGAAGGAAAGGGTCCGAGGTCCCAGCCTGTCTCAAGGTGGTTTCCATTCTGCTGCAGACAACTCTCTGGAGGAGGCAGCTTCTGACAGCCTAGCGCTCATGGCAGGGTGGGTTCAGTGACCTTCAGAAGGGCGTCTGGTGCATGGAAAATACCCACTACATCTATTGTCCTTTTTTATTTTAAAATCTATTTATTTTATTTTTTAAGTAACATTTTAAGATCCTTTATTGTTACCAAATATTCTTTGGATAATCTTTTTTAAATTTTATTTTATTTTTACATTATTGTATTGGTTTTGCCATACATTGACATGAATCTGCCCCGGGTGTACATGTGTTCCCCATCTTGAACCCCCCTCCCACTTCCCTCCCCATCCCATCCCTCTGGTTCATCCCAGTACAACAGCCCCAAGCATCCTGTATCATGCATTGAACCTGGACTGGCGATTTGTTTCACATATGATAATATACATGTTTCAATGCCATTCTCCCAAATCATCCCACCCTCGCCCTCTCCCACAAAGTCCAAAAGACTGTTGTATACATCTGTGTCTCTGTTGCTATCTCGTATACAGGGATATTTAGTGTGGGATATTTTCCACCAGCCACCATGAGCCAGAACTTTTCTGGTCACTACTGCACAGCTGATAGTCCTAGAGTCTCTAAGTTGAATGACGGCATTTTGATTAAGAAGTTAGAGTGCCCAGCATCATGTCACATAACAATTCGGACTTTATTCTAAGATAGCTCTTTTCTCTCCAGCACCCACGCCAGCTCCTTCAGGTGAGGGTGGCGTTGGGAAGCTGGCCTAACCCTTCTGGAGAAAAAGGTAGGATGGCACTGACTTGCTCACTGCCTTTCCTGAGCAAGCTGCTCTGAAATACCACCGTAGGGCTGCAGGGGTCAGAGATCAGGGCAAAGGTGGAAGATGCTTCTCCTTGACCAGTAGTCATAAGATGACTATGTTTGGCGTGTGGATATTTTCAGTCACTCATACTTGTGTGGGCTTTTCAGAGGCTTTCTTGCTGGATCCATGTGACTGTACCTCCCTTCTTGGGGATAATGCCTTCTATTCCTCTAGCTTCCCCCCGCCCCCCACTCCCACCCCATGGTCCTCTTGTGCAGGAGTCACAGTGCCTCCAAGCTGGTCTCTTTCTTGGAGAATACACATCTGGTCCACAGGAAACACACTCACGCATTCTTTTTCCCTGCAACCCAGATGGGCAAACTGTACACAACAGCAACCTTTTCTCCACTGCCAAAGCAAATGGCCAGCCTGTCACTCTTGCCATCTGAGTTGCAGACCAGAGATAGACAGTCCATTGTGCTTGTATAACTTCAGGATATTGATATCAAGTTCTGTTGGGAGTTCTTTTGAAGCCACTATCTTCCTTTTCCTCACTAGTTTATCATCAGTTCAGTTCAGTCACTCAGTCGTGTCTGACTCTTTGCGACCTCATGGAGTGCAGCACACCAGGCCTCTCTGTCCATGACCAACTCCCGGAGCCTACTCAAACTCATGTCCATCATGTCAGTGATGCCATCCAACTATCTTATCCTCTGTCACCCCCTTCTCCTCCTGCCTTCAATCTTTCACAGCATCAGGGTCTTTTCCAATGAGTCAGTTCTTCGCATCAGGTGGCCAAAGTTTCAGTTTCAGCATCAGTCCTTCCAATGAATATTCAGGACTGATTTCCTTTAGGATGGACTGGTTGGATCTCCTTGCAGTCCGAGGGACTCTCAAGAGTCTTCTGCAACACCATAGTTGGAAAGCATCAATTCTTCAGCACTCAGCTTTCTTTATCATGGCAATTTTCAAATATGTGATAAAGTTAAAATGTTTTCCATGTAATAAAGTTTAAAAGTTTTCAAGTATGTAATAAAGTTAAGTGAATATCCCGTACACCTACCACTTACTGCAGCGTTGTGCCGTGCTCATTTTATTGCACAGGTGTCCATTTATTCATCCCTTTATTCATCTACCAATTCATCTTATTTTTGATACATTTTAAAAATAAACTGCAGACAATCTGTATATGTCCATATGAACACCTCAGCATGTATATCAGTGACTAATGTTCAGCATATGTTTATGTTTCTTATTATAAAATTTACATGCAATGAAATGTACATATCAGATGTACTTATATTGAGTTTTGACAAATGCATACACCTGTGTGATCCAAAGTCCCATGAAGATATAGACATCATCCAAGAAATTTCTTTCATATTTCTTCAACGTTGTTTCCCACACCTACCAGAACCAACCACTTTTTTGTTTTATTTATCCAGTATAGGCCAGATTTGGTGCTCTAGAACCTGAGATAAATGGAATCATCCAGGGCGCATTCCTTTGTGTGTGGATTCTCTTACTTATCATGGTTCTGAGATACACTTTGTTGTTTGTGTGCTGTTAATTCCTTATTATTGATGAGTATTTTCTTTTATGACTGTAGCATAGTTTATCTTCTGATGATGGGCGTGTAGACTATTTTCTGTTTTTGACTAATATGAATAAAGTAAAGCTTCTGTCTTGGCTTGAGCTGAAGAGAGAAGCTTATTTTCCCCTCTGTCTTAGTGATGGAAGAATAAAGTGGGGCTGAGTTGCAATATGAGAACAGTTCTCCCCAAATAAGTTTCCTCACAAACCCCATAATCTCTAAATTGCTCAATCCTTTTAGTCTTCACTGAGGGCCAGTCATCCGATTGATTCTGTGCTGCTGCTGCTGCTGCTAAGTCACTTCAGTCGTGTCCGACTCTGTGTGACCCCATAGACGGAAGCCCACCAGGCTCCCCCATCCCTGGGATTCTCCAGGCAAGAACACTGGAGTGGGTTGCCATTCTGTGCTACTTCCTTTGAAAACAACATTCATTCTGTTTGACAGTTCAGCTTTGTACCTGATATGGTGTCTTGGTTTCTCAGTTGAAACTTCCCATTTAGCAAATTCTGGGACTCGTTATTCCTTGAGTTTCAACAGAAATAAAGAGCTGCTTTGGTAGAGAGGGACTAATGAGGTTGTAGAGGCTGAATGTTTCAGAGAAGCTGGAGAGGAGGGATTTTCTCACAGCTGGCCGTGGCTGTCAAGTTGTGCTCCAGGCATGAGTTTCTCACGTGATGTCAAATGACAAAACCAGCTGAGGGGCTGCTCTCCCTCCTGGTGTCTTGCTGGAGAAGGCTGTTGAATTCCTTGCATCATGAGGTTGTTGATGAGAATGACCTCCATCGTCACTGCTAGGGAAGATAGCCATGAGCAGTGGGGTAATGGGGTGCATGATTTGCTCTGGCCCTGTGATGGGCATGGAAGTGGCGCCCTTGCCTCCCCTTGCACAATTAATGGCCGCAGTGCTACTTGGGAGATGAAGACCTACGGGGTGCAGGTGCAGGCCTCCTGAGTGGTGCAGCGCACTGAAGGCACCGAGCTGAGGGGAGTCTGCAACGTTACCATCTTATTTTAAGTTAGAAGAGATTATAAGTTCACGTCCCATTTCAGCATGTAAATTTGCCAAGAATTTCAGTCAGCTTTGTCAATTGGATTCACTAATCCCAAAGTATTGGGATAGTTAGCTAACGTATGTTGAATATAAAGAAATACAAGAAAGCATTCAGATTTAGATGTTCAGTAAAAAGAAGAGATGAAGAAAGCTGAACATATTTAGCTGAAAAGCTAATAAAATTATATTTCTTCTGTGATAAGATACAGGAAATGGAATGAGACTTTCAAGCCACTGGAGGATGGGATCAGAGACTTAACTGTTATAAATACTCAGCACATTTACTGTTGATAGAGGAGAACGTGGTTCTCTTTAAAGCCCAGTTAATATCAAGGAAACAACTCAATACTTTTCTCTTTTTCTTAGATCCAAATTTGATCTGGTTAACATTTGTTCAAAGCTTGAGTTTGTCTCTCAAAGTTTCCCTCAGTCATTGTGGAACAAGATTTGATTTCATTTATTTTTGTAAGTTATGATTTATTTTTTATAAATATACAATTAAATAAAAATGTACTTAATATGAAAATCATGACTCATATAAACCTATGTTTCTTTTAGGGAGAAACACTAATAACGTTCTAAATATTCCCAGTGTAGCCTCCTTTATAATCTTGAAAATTCTTAGAGAATTTCTCATTTTTTTGCTATTGATGAATGCTTGCCTGGGTTTAAAATAAATGTCCAGATCCTCAGTAAAGTATTTGGATTAAAAGATAAGTTCTAGAAAAGTTATCATGGTGCCTAAGAAAACGGTATGAAAATAATAGGTGCTTTCAGTTCAGTTCAGTTCAGTCGCTCATAAGTGAATTCAGTTATTTTAAAAATCTTCCATTCTGTTCCGTCGCTCAGTCGTGTCCGACTCTTTGTGACCCCGTGGACTGTAGCCTACCAGGCTTCTCCGTCCATGGGATTCTCCAGGCAAGAATACTGGAGTGGGTTACCATTTCCTTCTCCAGGGGATCTTCCCAACCCAGGGATTGAACCCGGGTCTCCCGCATTGGAGGCAGATGCTTTAACCTCTGAGCCACCAGGAAGCCCCTTCTCAAAATTAAAAATACTGACAACAAGCTATACAACAGATGGAAGTAATTAATCAGAGAAAATCACAGCAGCAATAAAAATGAAGGTATAAATACAAGGTTAAGCTAAGTGTAAAATTAAAATGCAGAATGTACACTGTAAGATCCTGGGTGAATGGTGCCAGTATTTACCTCTGAACTCTCTGGCAACCAAAAAAGAGAAAAACAGTCAAGGCACACAGTTCATGCCTCTGTCAGATTAGACAAATCAGTTGTTCAAGGAAGAAATTTCTTATTAATCGGTGAGATTGATTTTTACCCACAGGTTATTCTTAGATTGACATAAAGTACTGTTATGAGTGATGTTCTCAACAGTAACTGTATAAAACATTTCTCAGTGTGTGGGGATGGTATAATATGTGACTTCAGTTCAGTTCAGTTCAGTTCAGTCGCTCAGTCGTGTCCGACTCTCCGCGACCCCATGAATCACAGCACGCCAGGCCTCCCTGTCCATCACCAACTCCCGGAGTACACTCAAACTCATGTCCACAGAGTCGGTGATGCCATCCAGCCATCTCATTCTCCGTCATCCTCTTCTCCCGCCCCCAACCTTTCCCAGCATCAGAGTCTTTTCCAGTGAGTCAACTCGCCGCATGAGGTGGCCAAAGTATTGCAGTTTCAGCTTCAGCATCAGTCCCTCCAATGAACACCCAGGATTGATCTCCTTTAGAATGGACTGGTTGGATCTCCTTGCAATCCAAGGGACTCACAAGAGTCTTCTCCAACACCACAGTTCAAAAGCATCGATTCTTCGGTGATCAGCTTTCTTCACAGTCCAACTCTCACATCCATACATGACCACGGGAAAAACCATAGCCTTGACTAGACGGACCTTGGTTGGCAAAGTAATGTCTCTGCTTTTTAATATACTATCAAGGTTGGTCATAACTTTCCTTCCAAGGAGCAAGCGTCTTTTAATTTCATGGCTGCAATCAGCATCTGCAGTGATTTTGGAGCCCAAAAAACAGTTTTTAATTTTTCCTTGAGGAAATAATGTGCAGAGAAGAAGTTGGCATATATATATGAAAGTTGTTCAGTCGTCTCTGACTCTTTATGACCCCATGAACTGTAGCCTGCCAGGCTCCTTTGTCTATGGAATTCTCCAGGCAAGAATACTGGAGTGGGTAGCCATTCCCTACTCCAGGGGATCTTCCTAACCCAGGGATAGAACCTGGGTGTCCGACATTGGAAGTTCTTTACCGTCTGATCATCAGGGAAGCAGCCCCCACTCCCGACACACACACATATTCATGCACGTGTGTGTGTGTGTGTTTATACTTCTGTAGTGGTATGGTTCAGCCTGAGGATAAGTTGTTTTGAATGTTAGAGGAATAGATGGTTTACTTTTTCTTCATGCAATTTTCTTTAGAAGTACTTCCCTTGACCAAAATTTGGTAAGTCCTGAGTGTCAGTGCATTTGAGTTTATACTTTCTGACAAGCACTTGGACTGAAAATATTTTTTCGTACTTAACTATGGCTTCAGTGTTTTGCTGCTCTTTGGATAATGTTGACATTCTCTCATGAAATTTGAAATAGGCGAAAATCTTACTTCACCAGGCTGAGAAGAGACCCAAGGGCAGCGACATGATTTTCCTTAAAGGAAAACAGAATCCACACCACTTCATGAAGAAATGGCTACCTTGGTCTCTCAACTTGACTTCACAGGTCAAGGCCATTCTAATTTTCATCTGCTATGAAGAAGAACCAACAGAGTTACCATGGAATGTTTAAATTTTTATAGAAAATTTCTCAGTTGAATTATTCAAGACAAAACAGTTTTTAAAATGTACCTGTTAGTAGCTGAATTGGGTTGATGTGCCATATAGAATTACTCACTGTCAATATTGGGAGTGATTACCTTGGTTCTTCAGCTTTGGAGAAGTTGCTAACCTGCCTTTCTTGCTAATAGATATTACAAACCAGACATAATGACTATGAAAGTCATGCTTAGAGTAAAATAGTTTTGGATGGAAACTTGACTATTTGAAAGTGTGAAAAATTTCCACTAAATCATTTATATCCCCTCTGATACAGCAAACATACCAGGCAAACTCTGTTTACAGTTAGATCTGATCAAGGAACAGTTTTAAAATGTGCTTTCTTCTTGGACTCAGGTAATAACAAAGTCAGGGTTAGGACAGGTGTTTGGGGTCAGTCCCAGTCTAGTGTCTGAGAAACGCTCATAGTAATAAACCAGTTAGACAGTCAGTCGACTGCCACGTTAGTCTCGATTTCTCTGTTCAGTGGTCTCAAATATGTGATAAATGATAAATCCTGCTACTATTATTTTTAATGCCAAAAAATGAAGTTGAATCCTTATCTTATGCTATTCACAAAAATTAGCTCAAAATGGGTTAAAGACATAAACATAAGACCTGAAACCATAGGACTTCTAGAAGAAAACATAGGGGAAAGTCTCCTTGACATTATCCCTGGCAATAATTTTTTGAATATGACACTAAGAAAAATACAAGAAGTAAAAGCAAAAAAAGTGGGACTACTGGGAACAAAAGCTTTTGAAAAGCAAGAACTTAAGCAAAATGAAAAAGCAACTTGTGGAATGGGAGAAAATATTCTCAAAACATATCTCAGATAAGGGATAATATCCAAAATTGTAAAAATTAATAGTAATGAAATTGAATCAATAATGAAGAAATTTCCACAAAGATCAGGACCAGACAACTTCACAAGATAGTTTTACCAAACATTTAAAGAAGAATTAATACCTATCCTTCTCAAACTCTTCCAAGAAATTGAAGAGGAAGGAATACTTCCAAACTCATTCTATGAGACAAGCAGCAGTTTTCTGATAACAAAACCAAACAAAAATATCACAAGAAAGAAAATAATAGACCAATATCCTGATGAACATAGATGCAAAAATAGTCAGAAATATTAGCTTACAGAATTTAACAATACAGTAAAGGGATCATGCATCATAATCAAGTGGGTTTATCCCAGAGATGCAAAGATAGTTCAGCATCTGTAAATCAATCAGTGTGATGTATCACATCAATAAGACAAAAGGCAATGTAATCATCTCAATAGATACAGAAAAAGCATTTAATAAACATCCATTCATAATTAAAAAAAAACAACTCCCAACACAATTGGTATAAAGGGAACCTAGCTCAGCAGAATAAAGTTCATTTACTTACTGGTGGCTCAGACAGTAAAGAATCTGCCTTCAATGTGGGAAACCCATGTTTGATCCCTGGGCTGGGGAGATCCTCTGGAGAAGGAAATGGCAACCCACTGCAGTATTCTTGCCTGTAAAATCCTATGGGCAGAGGAGCCTGGCAGTCTGCAGTTGACGGGTCGCAAAGAGTCGGACACGACTGAGCGACTGACACTTTCACTTTCATGTGACAAACTCACAGCTAACATTATACTCAAGATTAAGTTGGAAGTTTTTCCTCTAAGGACAGGGACAGAACAAGGATGCTCACTGTCATCACTTTATTCAACACAGTACTAGGAATCTTAGCCACAGCAATCAGACAAGGAAAACAAACCATAAAAAGAAGCCAAACTGGAAAGGAAGAAGTAAAACTATTTGCAGACAACATGATACAACTCAACAGAAAAATCCAATTAAAAATTGGGAAAGGAACCTCAATAGACATTTTTCCATTGAAGATATACAGATGGCCAACACACACATGAAAAGATGGTCAACATCACTGATCATCAGGGAAAAGTAAATCAAAACCACAATTAGATACTGCTTCACGTCTGTCAGAATGGCTGTCATCACATAGACAAGAGATAATGAGTATCAGTGAGGCTATAGTGAAAAGGAAACTCTTGTGCAATGTAGGAGTTTAAACTGGTGCGGCCACAATGGAAAATAGCATGGAAGTTCCTCAAAAAACTACAAATAAACCTACCATGTGATCCAACAGTTCCATTCCTGGGTAAACATTTGAACAAAATGAAAATACTACTACAAAACATATCTGCACTTTGGTGTTCATAGCAGAATAATTTACAATAGCCAAGATATGGAAGCAACCTAAGTTGTTTGACAAGTGAGCAGATGAAGAAAATGTGAATTTGTATATACCCAGTTACACAAAAAGAATTAACTCTTGTCATTTGTAACAACACAGATAGGCCTGAAGAATGTTGTGATGTGTGTGGTATTACACACTAGGTGGAATAAGTTGAATAGAGAAAGACAAATACTGAATATTTTCACTTATATATGGAACGTAAAAAAGGCCAAACCAATATAACAAAGCATAAACAGACTCAGAGATACACAGAATAAACCAGCTGTTGCTAGAAGGAATCAGGGATGAAAGTATGTGCTAAATAGGTGAAGAGGATAAGAGGTGTAGCCTTCCAGTTATGAGAGAAATCAGTCATAGATGTACAGCACAAGGAATACAGTTGAATGATGTTACGATAGCTTTGTATGGTGAGTAGTTTATAAAACAGTAAATCAGTGTGTTGTAGACCTGAAACTAATATAATATTGTAAGCCCATTATACTTCAATAAAAATTAACTGGTACAACCTAATAACAAAAAGCCCCAAACAGTCTGATTAAAAATGGGCCAAGGAACACAGACATTTTTCCAAAGAAGATACACGTATAGCCAACAGATGCATGAAAAGATGTTCAACATTACTAATCATCAAGGAAATGCAAATCAAAACCATAATGAGATATCACCTCACACCTGTCAGAATGGCCATCATCAAAAAGACAAGAGATAACAAGTGTTGGTGAGAATAATGAGAAAAAGAAATCCCCGTGAACTTTTGGTGGGAATGTAAATTGGTTCTGCCACTACAGAAAGCAGTATGAAGGCTTCTCAAGAAATTAAAAATATAACTACCATATGGCCCAGCAACCCCACTTCTGGGGATATATCTAAATGAAATGAAAACAGGATATCAAAAAGATATCTGCACTCCCATGTTTATTGTAGCGTAAGTCACAGATACCAAGATATGGAAACAACTTGAGTCTATCAATGAATGAATGGACACAGAACTTGTATAGAATATATATTTAAAATATATTAAGTAATATATATATATATATAAAATTATACACACACACACATACTTGAAAGGAGGAAATCCAGCCACTTGTGCCATCATGGAAAGACCTCGAGGGCAGTATGCTGAGTGAGACAGAGAAGGACAAATATCATATGGTCTCATGTGAATGCGTAATCTAAAAATGCTGAATTCATAGAAGCAGAGAGTGGAGTGCTGTTTACAAGGGGCTTGAGCTGGGGCGGGGGTGACTGGGGAGATGTTGGTCAGAGTGTGCAAATGAACCTGCAGTTGGATTGATGAATCAGTCTGGGGATCTAATGCCCAGTATTGTGATTGTCATTAATAATACTGCGTTACATACTTGATAGTTGCTAGCCGACCAGGTCGTAAGTGTTCTCACTAGAGAAAAGGAAGGATAATTATGTGATATGGTGGAGGTGTGAGCTAATGCTATGGTGGTAATGGTATCTCAATATGTAAATTTATCAAATCAACAGGCTTTACACCTTAAACTTGCACAATGTTGTATATCAGTTTATTCTCAATATTTAAAAAGATATAAAACGTATTTATCTATACTGTCCTTGGAGAAGGAAATGGCAACCCACTCCAATATTCTTGTCTGGGAAATCCCATGGACAGAGGAGCTTGGTGGGCTACAGTCCATGGGGTTGCGAAAGGGTCAGACATGACTTAGTGACTAAAAAACAACAAATGTATTTTGTCCTATCTTTAGGTGACAACTCTATGGCTTATACTCATTGATACTAATTAGCATAATAAGGACTGACACTAGAAAAAACCTAAGATTTTTTTTTTCCCCATTTTCCTGGTCCTTTCCCAGGGGGCCAAGCTTTAGTCCAGGCTCTTGTAACCACAGCTGGGTCTGTAGGCAAGAAAATTTTAGCCTAGTAAAAATTTAGGAACATTGAAGTAGAAATGTTGGTTGGAAGTAGTTTTATTCTCCTTTCTTATATTCCAGAGAAGCTACTACATGGTACTAAGAAGAATGATTTAGCTGGAGGAGCAACTGAAACTTACTATTATGAGGACACCACCTTCCTGTCATAAGCCAATTCACCTGTGGGCCCTTCACTCCTTCTGATCCTGCATTCAATGTTCTTTCTTCAGATGTGAGGCTGGGCTAATAGCCATGCTCTGCACCTGCCCAGCTAACAGTCTGCCTTGACTTTATTTGGCCATGTCCCCGCTTAAAGTTGGACTTCCCTTGAATGGGAATATATAATGTAGCGGAGTTATTGAATGGTGCTTCAGACATGGGGAGGGCGTCTATATAGATGAGGGTGTGTGTTTACCAAAACACAGTCCACAAAGAAGTGGTGGTAGGGCAAATGGGGATCTTACATGGAGACTTTAGTCATTACTGGTAGATAATTACCCTTGAAAAACAAGTTTTTTTATATGTGATTCACATTTAGTTGCCATCAACACAGGTCTTTCTGAAACACATCCACACTTGGTTATTGATTTACATGGTTCTTGTTTAAAAAATTATTGCTGTATAGTTGATTTACAATGCTGCGTTACCTTCAAGTGTACAAAATGATTCAGTTATACATATATCTACTCTTTTTCAGATTCTTTTCTCATATAGGTTATTATAGAACTCTGAGTAGAGTTCCCTGTGCTATACAATAGGTCCTTATTGGATATCTGAAGTTTTTAGATAACGAAAACTAAGGATAAACTAGTCAAAAAGCAAATGGCACACGTAAGTTGAGTATCTCCTCATGGTCTTTCTTTGTGTCACTGCACATTGGTGTGAAATCCATCCCATAGCCTTATACCCAGGACCAGAAATGAATGTTTCTGGGTCTGAAGGTTTCCATGACCCAGAGGAGGTTGGACCTTGTTAACCCCTGGGAGCAGGGGGAGTTGGCAATTGGGAAAGACAGGAGAAGTGCAGATTTCAGAAAGAAGGCAGGGCGATAGAATGAGAGGCATCGTGTAGAAGCTCTTGCATGGTTGAAGCCGTGTCCAGCTAGACGGGGCAGTTCTGTGCGTGGAGACACCAAGCTCTTCTCCAGGCACCAGTGCCGGTCAGAGCACTGGGGCCCAGAGCCTGGCCTTCACTGTCCCTAGTTTTCTGTTTGGAATTTTATCCCTTGCAGAACACCCAGCAAAGGAAACCAGTTCATTCTGTGGGGCTGTGCCCCTCCTCCCAAATAAAACAGTCACTACTCACCTTTGAGAGAAAGGGCCCAAAGCCCAGCATGCGAAGAGATGGAGACAGGGCAGGGACCACCACCACCCTGCTGTCTGCACTTTCTGGTCTACAGTTGTCGTTGAAAGACTTCACCCCTCACTGCTGACCTATGGAAATCGGTTTAACTTTCTCAGACAGTCTCCAGGCTACAGCCTCTCTGCATTAGTGGACTCAGGCTCGTCAGGCACCTCCAGCTCCCTGTCTGTTTACTGGCCGCACCATCTGTCACTCTAATACCTGTGTCACTGAGTTTTGAGCCGTAATTCTTGCCCCTCATCAGCTTCCAAATGGTTCTGTGATCTGTCAGCAGTGATCACGGCAGTGCGCTGAGACATGACTAGGCATTTCCAAGTCATATTTTAGGGAGGACCCAGAAGGAGAAAGTTGGAGCCTGGGGCCATTTGAATCATTCTACCTTGAGTCATGCTTGTGAAGTCTTTAGAGTTCCTGGTGTGTCTGTTTGTATTTTTATTTTATATTATATTTTAATTTTTTCAATTTATTGGTTTTACTGCAGGGAATGTAGGGTTGTCATCCCCATCCATGTCTTGAATCTGTGCGCACTTCATTGGAAGCATGAAGTCTTAACCATTGGACCACCAGGGAAGTCCCATGTGTTTGTGTGTGTGTGTTTTAATATCCGGAAGCAAAAGTGTATATATCTGACCTTACTCTGTGTGTGCTAAGTCACTTCAGTTGTGTCTGACTCTTTGCAACCCTGTGAACTGTAGCCCACCAGGCTCCTCTGTTCATGGGATTTTGCCAAGTGAGAGTACATGGAGTAGGCTTCCATGTCTTCCTCCAGAAGATCTTCCCAACCCACGCATCTCTTTTGTGTCCTGCAGTGACAGGTTCTTTACCACTAGTACTACCTGGGAGTGTGACAGCAGATAGAAGCACACTGTATAAAACCCTAGTACATAAACCACACATCCAGTGGAGTGTCTATCTGGTGGACAAACAAGAGAAAGGACAGAATGTGTGATAGAGTCGGGGTAGAGGTTCTGTGTGTGTGTGTGTGTGTATATTTGTGCGTGAGTGAGGGTGAGGGGCTTGAGAGGTAGTTTACTTTGAATGGCAGACTGCTTCAGAGGTGTGGATATGACGGTCACAATCATTGATCATTTAGAATCTGCTGTCTTAGGTGTTAGGCCAACTGTTGTGCATCCATTGTCTTATTTAATCCTTAAAAGCACTCATGAAATTAAGCAGGAGTAGTTTTAGGAAATGGCAACCCACTCCAGTGTTCTTGCCTGGAGAATCCCAGGGATGGGGGAGCCTGGTGGGCTGCCGTCTATGGGGTCGCACAGAGTCGGACACAACTGAAGCGACTTCAGCAGCAGCAGTTTTAGTACCAGGATTCCTACTGTCCTTGTTTTGTTTTGTTTCGTTTTTTTTACAGATGAAGACATAAACATTTTTTTTTCAGACAAAGAGATTGAATCTTGCTCAAGGTCATGCCTGTGACCTTGGAGAACTGAAGCTATGACAGATTCTAGACTATATGCTATTTCCATAACAAACAGAGGGTATGTGTACCAAGATTTTTCAGCTAATCTCTTTGAACCCCATATTCCCCAGAACAGTTTTGGGATACCTCCAGTTCTCAGAAGCTATTATCTCAATTTACCCAGCAAGCTCTTTTCCAGTCTTATTTCCTATCATTTGAAAAATATTCATTCTCTCTTTACCACTGCAGCAGTTTGCAATGTATCATTTCCTGCTGTAATGGAAGGTGGGCTAGGAATTACCTGTAATTTGTTTCTCCATCCAGGCACGTCAAAGTAAGTTACGATGAGAGTGGAGCGGCAACCTTGATCACCTACCATTTTATAGCTGATGTGATTGTTTTGATGAAGCCTATAACATTTTTAACGCTGTGGTTGTGATGATCCAATTCTTGTCTCAGCAGAACAATATTGCAAGAGTTCAGTCCATTCTGGTTGCAGAGGACGACAGTGTGGCTTGCTAGTGATGGGGTCAGAGACAGAACTGCACAAAACCCGCTCTTGTCCCCCTTCCCCCAAGCCAGATCACATTGCAACCTTTGACCAACATTCTGCTGCCTCCATGAATTATGCAGTTTTCTTCTTGGCAGAGAGGAAAAGAGTTGCAAGCAAGTCATTTTCCGATAACTAGATATTTAAGATGACATTCTCTCCAGACCATTATGGGCAAAGAGAAGATGTGCGTGAGGGCTTTTAGTGGAGCCGTCCTCCCCTTGGGGAGGTCCTGGAGCAATGCACCGCAGCTGTTTCCCCTGAAGGAAAAGGCATCTGAGGAGGCCCAGGATAGCATTAGCACCCTGGTCGTGGTCCTTGATATCTACTTTGATTTGAACAAATATTTCTAGAATGTTCAGTCTTTGTCATACTTTTGCTGGAGTCCATCGAGAAGACGAGATGAGGCCCCATGTCCAACAGCGTTTAGGAATGCTGACCCTTAAGAGCGTAAAAACCTGTTGGCAGGTGCTGCAGTAACGGTACGGATATGGGAGTGATGAGAATCTTAGTAGGGGAGGCGAGCAGGAAAGGAAATCAAGAAGTGAAACTGTTTGAGTTGCTTCTTCATCACTGAGTGATGGATTCTACCAGGCCAGATAAGGAGGAGACTCAGCATAAAAGCCAGAGGGAACTCTGCTCAATATTCTGTAATAACCTCAATGGGAAAACGAATGCAAAACAGAATACATACGTGCATTTGTGTAACTGAATCACTTTGCTGTACACCTGAGGCTCACACAGCATGGTGAATCAAGTGTACCCCAACATGAAACAAACACTGCTCAAAGTTCATCTCAAAAAAAAAAAATGGAGACGGAACAAGATGGCAGAGGAATAGGACGGCGAGACCACTCTCTCCTCCACAAATTCATCAAAAGAACATTTGAACGCAGAGTAAAGTCCACAAAACAACTTCTGAATGCTGGCAGAGGACATCAGGCACCCAGAAAAGCAGCCCATTGTCTTCAAAAGGAGGTAGGAAAAAACATAAAAGATAAAAAGCGAGACAAAAGAAGTAAGGATGGAGCTCCGTCCAGGGAAGGGAGGCTTTAAAAAGAGAGAAGTTTCCAAACACCAGGAAACACTCTCACTGGTGAATCTGTGGCGAGCCTTGGAAGCTCAGAGGGCCACATAACCCTCTTTTTTTTTTTTTTAAGATTTTTTTAAATCCCACAGACTACCCGCCAAACGGTAACTCCCAGCGGAGAAGCAGCGCAGACGCCTGCATATGCCATTAGCAAACGGGGGCTGGGCAGGGAGGAGCCGGCTGAACGGCTTAGAGAGAGGACTGGGCTTGAATGCTGCGAGAACAATTTGAAAGAACTGGGGAGAGCAAAGCAGACTGTGGGATAACTTCCCCACGAAAAGGCGGAAAGCTCTAACCTAAGATTCGGCCAGCCCCGCTCACAGAATAAAGGACTAAGCAGAGCGAGCCGGCTGCGGCTGGCCCATCCCCCATCCCCCGCCGAGACAGGAAGGGAGCGCAGCCAGAGCCGGAGCAGGCAACTGCGGCCCCAGAAAGGCATCTGATACAAACTGCAGACAGGCTTGTTGCTAATCAGGACTTCTTGGGCTCGGGCCGGTCGATATGCCCCTGAGAAGGTGCGCCGGTTGTACACCCAGAAAACTGAGTGGCAGGGACTGGGGAGGAGATAAGTCACAGAGACAGCGCTCGCCAAACACCTGGTCCCCTGAACTGCTTGGACCAGGGAAGGCACAAAACGCAGGCCTAACCAAGTCTGCGCCTTTGTCGAGTACCTGAGAACCTGAACTTGAGCCGCTCAGACCTGGGAAGTGCATACAACCTGGCGCCGGCCTCGGACAGTTCCCGGCAGAGCAACCTAGAGCCTGTGCAGTGTAGACTGGGACAGCACACGCGCTGTGAGCGGGGGCAAACCCAGTGTGGCCGAGTCACTGCGAGCACTCCCCACAGACGCCAGAGATATTCGCCTGCAGCGTTCCTCCCTTCCCAGAACAGGACTGAACAACTGAGCCTTAAAAAGTGTCCACCCACCCCCTAGTATCAGGGCGGAAATTAGACACTGAAGAGACCAGCAAACAGAAGCTAAAACAGAGGGAACCACCTTGGAAATGACAGATAGAGACGTCTAGAGGCTACTCCAAGAATAAGACCAAAAACCAGAGGCAAGAGGCTTAAGCCTGAATCCTGAGAACACCAGAGAACTCCTGACTCCAGGGAACATTAATCGATAGGAGCTCATCATACGTCTCCATACCTACACTAAAACCAAGCACCACCCAAGGGTCAACAAGTTCCAGAGCAAGACATACCACGCAAATTCTCCAGTAACACAGGAAACTATCCCTAAGCTTCAATATACAGGCTGCTCAAAGTCACTCCAAACCCACTGACATCTCATAACTCATTACTGGACACTTCATTGCACTCCAGAGAGAACAAATCCTTCTCCACCCACCAGAACACCGACACAAGCTTCCGTAACCAGGGAACCTTGACAAGTCACCTGTCCAACCCCACACACAGTGAGGAAACTACATAATAAAGAGAACTCCACAAATGGCCAGAAGAGGGAAAGGCCACCCCAAGCAAAGCATTATAAGCAAGATGAAGAGGCAGAGAAATACCCAGCAAGTAAAGGAACAAGATAAATGCCCACCAACACAAACAAAAGAGGAAGATATAGGGAATCTACCTGATAAAGAATTTCGAATTTTGATGGTGAAAATGATTCAAAATCTTGAAAGCAAAATGGAGTTACAGATAAATAACCTGGAGAAAAAGATTGAGAAGATGGAAGAAAGGTTTAATAAGGACTTAGAGGAAATAAAAAAGAGTCAATATACAATGAATAATGCAATAGATGAGATCAGAAACACTCTGGAAGGAACAAACAGTAGAATAACAGAGGTAGAAGACAGGATAAGCGAGTTAGAAGATAGAATTGTAGAAATAAATGAAACAGAGAGGAAAAAAGAAAAACAAATTAAAAGAAATGAGAACAATATTAGAGACCTCTGGGACAATGTTAAACGCTCCAACATTCGAATCATAGGAATCCCAGAAGAAGAAGACAAAAAGAAAGACCATGAAAGAATACTTGAGGAGATAATAGTTGAAAACTTCCCTAAAATAGGGAAAGAAATAATCACCCAAGTCCAAGAAACCCAGAGAGTCCCCAACAGGATAAACCCAAGGCGAAATACTCCAAGACACATAGTAATCAAATTAACAAAGATCAAACACAAAGAACAAATATTAAAAGCAGCAAGGGAAAAACAGCAAATAACACACAAGGGGATTCCCATAAGGATAACAGCTGATCTTTCAACAGAAACTCTTCAGGCCAGGAGGGAATGGCAATACATACTTAAAGTGATGAAAGAAAATAACCTACAGCCCAGACTACTGTACCCAGCAAGGATCTCATTCAAATATGAAGGAGAAATCAAAAGCTTTACAGACAAGCAAAAGCTGAGAGAATTCAGCATTACCAAACCAGCTCTCCAACAAATGCTAAAGGATCTTTTCTAGACAGGAAACACAGAAAGGGTGTATAAACTCGAACCCAAAGCAATAAAGAAAATGGCTACGGGATCGTACTTATCAATAATTACCTTAAACGTAAATGGGTTGAATGCCCCAACCAAAAGACAAAGGCTGGCTGAATGGATACAAAAACAAGACCCCCATATATGTTGTCTGCAAGAGACCCACCTCAAAACGAGGGACACACACAGACTGAAAGTGAAGGGCTGGAAAAAGATATTCCATGCAAATAGAGACCAAAAGAAAGCAGGAGTAGCAATACTCATATCAGATAAAATAGACTTTAAAACAAAGGCTGTGAAACGAGACAAAGAAGGAAACTACATAATGATCAAAGGATCAATCCAAGAAGAAGATATAACAATTATAAATATTTATGCACCCAACATAGGAGCACCGCAATATGTAAGACAATTACTAACAAGTATGAAAGGGGAAATTAACAATAATGCAATAATAGTGGGAGATTTTAATACCCCACTTACATCTATGGATAGATCAACTAAACAGAAAATTAACAAGGAAACACAATCTTTAAATGATACAATAGACCAGTTAGACCTAATAGATATCTATAGGACATTTCACCCCAAAACAATGAATTTCACCTTTTTCTCAAGCGCACACGGAACCTTTTCCAGGATAGATCACATCCTGGGCCATAAATCTAGCCTTGGTAAATTCAAAAAAGTTGAAATCATTCCATGCATCTTTTCTGACCACAATGCAGTAAGATTAGATCTCAATTACAAGAGAAAAACTATTAAAAATGCCAACATATGGAGGCTGAACAACACGCTGCTGAATAATGAACAAATCATAGAAGAAATCAAAAGAGAAATCAAAATATGCATAGAAATGAATGAAAATGAAAACACAACAACCCAAAACCTCTGGGACACTGTAAAAGCAGTGCTAAGGAGGAAGTTCATAGCAATACAGGCACACATCAAGAAACAAGAAAAAAGTCAACTAAATAACCTAACTCTACATCTAAAGCAACTAGAAAAGGAAGAAATGAAGAACCCCAGGGTCAGTAGAAGGAAAGAAATTGTAAAAATTAGGGCAGAGATAAATGCAAAAGAAACAAAAGAGACCATAGCAAAAATCAACAAAGCCAAAAGCTGGTTCTTTGAGAAAGTAAATAAAATTGACAAACCGCTAGCCAGACTTATCAAGAAACAAAGGGAGAAGAACCAAATCAATAAAATTAGAAATGAAAATGGAGAGATCACAACCAACAACACAGAAATACAAAGGATTATTAGAGAATACTATCAGCAATTATATGGCAATAAAATGAATAACCTGGAAGAAATGGACAAATTCCTAGAAAAGTACAACTTTCCAAAACTGAACCAGGAAGAAATAGAAAATCTGAACAGACCCATCACAAGCACGGAACTAGAGGCTGTAATCGGGACTCTTCCAGCAAACAAAAGCCCAGGTCCAGACGGCTTCACAGCTGAATTCTACCAAAAATTTAGAGAAGAGCTAACACCTATTCTACTCAAACTCTTCCAGAAAATTGCTGAGGAAGGGAAACTTCCAAACTTATTCTATGAGGCCACCATCACCCTAATCCCAAAACCTGGTAAAGACCCCACAAAAAAAGAAAACTACAGGCCAATATCACTGATGAACATAGATGCAAAAATCCTTAACAAAATTCTAGCAATCAGAATCCAACAACATATTAAGAAGATCATACATCATGACCAAGTGGGCTTTATCCCAGGAATGCAAGGATTCTTCAATATCTGCAAATCAATCAACGTAATATACCACATTATCAAACTGAAAAATAAAAATCATATGATTATCTCAATAGATGCAGAGAAAGCCTTTGACAAAATTCAACATCCATTTCTGATAAAAACCCTCCAGAAAGTGGGAATAGAAGGGACATACCTCAACATAATAAAAACTATATATGACAAACCCACAGCAAACATTATCCTCAATGGTGAAAAACTGAAAGCATTTCCCCTAAAGTCAGGAACAAGACAAGGGTGCCCACTCTCCCCACTACTATTCAACATAGTTCTGGAAGTTTTGGCCACAGCAATCAGAGCAGAAAAAGACATAAAAGGAATACAAATTGGAAAAGAAGAAGTAAAACTTTCACTGTTCGTTGATGACATGATCCTCTACACAGAAAACCCTAGAGACTCTACCAGAAAACTACTAGAGCTAATCAATGATTACAGTAACGTTGCAGGATATAAAATCAACACACAGAAATCCCTTGCATTCCTATACACTAATAATGAGAAAATAGAAAGAGAAATTAAGGAAACTATTCCATTCACTGTTGCAATGAAAAGAATTAAATACTTAGGAATATATCTACCTAAAAAAGCAAAAGACTTGTACATAGAAAACCATAAAACACTACTGAAAGCAATCAAAGAGGACACTAATAGATGGAGAAATATACCATGCTCATGGATTGGAAGAATAAATATTGTAAAAATGAGTATACTACCCAAAGTAATTTATACATTCAATGCAATCCCTATCAAGCTAGCAAGGATATTTTTCACAGAACTAGAACAAATAATCTCACAATTTGTATGTAAATACAAAAAACCTCGAATAGCCAAAGCAATCTTGAGGAAGAAAAATGAAACTGGGGGAATTAACCTGCCGGACTTCAGGCTCTACTACAAAGCCACAGTCATCAAGACAGTATGGTACTGGCATAAAGACAGAAATATAGATCTATGGAACAAAATAGAAAGCCCAGAGATAAATCCACGCACCTATGGGCACCTCATCTTTGACAAAGGAGGCAAGAATATAAAATGGAGAAAAGACAGTCTCTTTAACAAGTGGTGCTGGGAAAACTGGTCAGCCACTTGTAACAGAAAGAAACTAGAACACTTCCTAACACCATACACAAAAATAAACTCAAAATGGATTAGAGAGCTAAATGTAAGACCAGAAACTATAAAACTCTAGAGGAGAATGTAGGCAAAACACTCTCCGACATAAATCACAGCAGGATCCTCCATGACCCACCTCCCAGAATATTGGAAATAAAAGCAAAAATAAACAAATGGGATCTAATTAAAATCAAAAGCTTCTGCACAGCAAAGAAAACTATAAGCAAGGTGAAAAGACAGCCTTCAGAATGGGAGAAAATAATAGCAAATGAAGCAACTGATAAAGGATTAATCTCCAAAATATACAAGCAGCTCCTGCAGCTCAATTCCAGAAAAATAAATGACCCAATCAAAAAATGGGCCAAAGAACTAAACAGACATTTCTCCAAAGAAGACATACAGATGGCTAACAAACACATGAAAAAATGCTCAACATTCCTCATAATCAGAGAGATGCAAATCAAAACCACAATGAGATACCATTTCACACCTGTCAGAATGGCTGCTATCCAAAAGTCTACATGCAATAAATGCTGGAGAGGATGTGGAGAGAAAGGAACCCTCTTACACTGTTGGTGGGAATGCAAACTAGCACAGCCTCTATGGAGAACAGTGTGGAGATTCCTCAAAAAACTGGAAATAGAACTGCCATATGATCCAGCAATCGCACTCCTGGGCATACACACCGAGGAAACCAGAATTGAAAGAGACACATGTACTCCAATGTTCACTGCAGCACTGTTTATAATAGCGAGGATATGGAAGCAACCTAGATGTCCATCTGCAGACGAATGGATAAGAAAGCTTTGGTACATATACACAATGGAGTATTATTCAGCCATTAAAAAGAATACATTTGAATCTGTTCTAATGAGGTGGATGGAACTGGAGCCTATTATACAGAGTGAAGTAAGCCAGAAAGGAAAATACCAATACAGCATACTAACGCATATATGTGGAATTTAGAAAGATGCAAATGATAACCCTGTATACGAGACAGCAAAAGAGACACCGATGTATAGATCAGTCTTTGAGACTCTGTGGGAGAGGGTGAGGGTGGGATGATTTGGGAGAATGGCATTGAAACACGTATGTTGTCATATGTGAAATGAATCACTAGTTCAGGGTCAATGCATGTTACAGGATGCTCGGGGCTGATATGCGGGGATGACTCAGAGGGAGGATAAAGGGAGGAGGGAGGTGGGAGGGGGGTTCAGGAGGGGCAACTTATGTAAACCCGGGGCGAATTCATGTCAATGTATGGCAAAACCAACCAATATAATATTGTAAAATAATTTGCCTCCAATAAAAAATTAATTAATTACCAAAAAAAATGAACTTTAATTTAAACAAATGAAATGTCAAAAAATAAAAGTAAAATAAAAATTCAAAAGCCAGCATGGAAATCAGTACAGAAGCATGTTACGTGCTGGTGGCAGGTGTTTAGGCAGAGGGTGTGGGAGTGAGGCCTGGCCTGTTGAAGCTGGAGCAGCACTGTGAAGGGCTTGGAGAGCCTCGGTGAGGAGATGGGGAGGTGCTCACAGGTCACGGACGCATGAAGAGCCTGGAAGGGAATGTCAGAGGGGCGCTGCCTGGAGGGTCCCCGTGGTGACTGGGGCGTGAGAGTCCTCCTAAGGAAGGCAGCTGCTCCCAGGGGTGGCTCTTCTAGTGTCTGAGCACTGGGTCACCAGGTAACTCAATATTCTAGAAGAACCCTGAAATCTCTAACATGTGAGCTCTCATGGTACTTAAATGCTGGCAACTAGAAGAAAGAAAAATCGTTTTGGAAACACCTGTGGGTCATGAGGGTTTCCCTGATGGCTCTGTTAGTACAGAATCCGCCTGCAATGCAGGAGACCCTGCTTTGATTCCTCAGTCGGGAAGATCCACTGGAGAAGCGATAGGCTACCCACTCCAGTATTCTTGGGCTTTCCTGGTGGTTCAGCTGGTAAAGAATGAAAGCCAGCTTTAAGGTGAGTGTCTGTTTACAGATCATGGCTCTACAGAGGAGACAGATGGGAACTAACAGTATTTATACTCAAGGAGCCAATTCAGTCCTGGGGAAGGTAACCCTTGAAGGGAAGAGATGTGGTGGGACAGCTGGAGTCTGATAGGTGATGAGGCTGTACCCCCAGCACTTTAGGGGGTCGGTGTGTGGGGCCAGGGGAGTGGGGATGAGACCATGGAACTCCTGGGGAGCCCTGCGTGTGGGGTGAGGGTGTGTGGCCCTCAGTGACACCCAGGAGGTTCTGTGGCTGTTGGCTGCGTTGAGGGGGCAGTAGAAAGAGTTACTGTCACGTGCCTGCTGGGTAGCGATTTTGCTTTTTGCTGATTCTACATATGCTTTTCATTATGTATTTTATTCCTGCACCTTCTCTGTATTTCTGGAAGAAATTATTTGGAGTCAAAAGAATAGATTTCTTTTTCTTAAACCAAATAAATTACCCTTTTCCCTTCCCGTTCACACTCCAAGATGAACCATGAGCATTAGCTGCTGGGTTTCAGACTCGTTCCCTGTACGGCATTAAACACATTGATGTGGTGGAAGCAATGAGCTGAAAGTATTTTAATCCTTGATGGATAGCAGGAGAGGAGGAATTTATGAGTCCAATACTTTTCAAGTTTGAAGATAATGATTTTTGCCTTTCCTGCCTCTGCTTTTTTCTCTTGTATTTTACATTTTGCGACAGTGAGTCAGACACACTATTATTCCGTTCAGCAGCCTTGGCGTCAGCAGCAGATTTACATGAACTAAGGAAGGGATGCTTCTATATTACTTTCTTCCATTCAGTGTGGTATTTTGTTGTAGTGTAGATTTCAGGTGGCCTCTCCATTAGCACTTCCAGTGCTGTGGGAGGGTCTTCTATATTGCCTGTTGATTTGCTTAAAGGATCACTGGAGTTAGAAGGGAGCCTGAGTTTTTAGATGCCAAGTGTGACTCAGAGAGGTGAATGGATTAATTTAACACTGCTCACTGCACTTATGGAAAAGCTGAATCTACATGAGGGTGCCAAGTAACATGTGGAACTTACTGATGAAATCTCTCCCAAATGTTTTGTTTGCAGAGTGTTTTCCGTCCAGATTTAGTGACACAGGCTAGGACCTGGGACCCTTTGCTGTGGTGCTGCAGTGCCTGCACCTGGACTCACCGCTCCTCCAGCAACAGAATACAAAGAAACTATACCGGACTAAAAAAATAATTGCGCGCATGTATAGTTAGGACAGATTCTGGCCAAAAACATACAAAAGACCAAAAACCCAACTCCTACTTCTGAAGAGCCCAGAGCAAAAACTGGGTGTCAGAAGCAAAAGCAGGATATTGTGCATGCCCCCTGCACTCAGCGCACCTGAGGGGTTGGCCGACCACCTAAGGCACCCCTGTGACCCAGCTGCTGAACACTGCCCTACCCTCCCCCCGTATAAAGAACAGGCTCCCTGCCTCCCCACTTCAGGGAGCAAGCAAGCAAACCTGTGACTTGTTTCTGCTCCCCCCTGCCGTGGCAGGGACCCCAGTAAAGCCTTGCCCGAATTTCTTGTCTGGCCTCTAGACAATGTCTATTGACCGAGGAAGGCCAAGAACCCTGGTCGGTATCATTAGGACCCCTGCTTGTCCCTGCCATTGTCAAAAGTAGAGCTTATTTTTCCTTTCCTATTGCTCTATACTCACGCTTTTTCCAGGTAAAGTGATAAATTCTCGTTAGGTTGACCCACCTCTCTTTACTCTAAAAGAGGGGTGTAGGTAACTTGCAGCATTAGAAGCACGTGGGAGTTTCAGTTAGCTTCCCACGACCCTGGCAACTGCCGAGCAGTGGGGGTTGCCGTCCCGTTGTAGCTTCTGCGAAGCACGCTACCAGGGGCCCCCGGGATACGAAGGCGTGTCTCCTGTCTGTCCCAGAGCTGCCTTCCTCATTCCTCCGCAGGAAACGGGCGGCATTCAGGGGCTGTGTGCTCAGGTGGGAGCAGTGGCTGCACCGCCTGGGCAGACTGTCGGGTAGTGGACGGTTTGGGTACTTTCGCTGCTGGGCAGGTGGCAGGCAGGCAGAGAACTAGAAACAGAGTCTGTTTCTTCCCTTTAATGCGAATGCGTGTTCCATTAACCCTGGTGGCTCAGAGGTTAAAGCATCTGCCTCCAATGCGGGTAGACCCGGGTTCGATCCCTGGGTCGGGAAGATCCCCTGGAGAAGGAAACGGTAACCCACTCCAGTATTCTTGCCTGGAGAATCCCGTGGACAGAGAAGCCTGGTAGGCTACAGTCCACAGGGTCGCAAAGAGTCGGACACGACTGAGCGACGGAACGAACGGATGTTCCATTAATGTTCTTTCATTTAAAATTTTTTTTTAAAATGGCAACGGTAATTTTTTTTTTTTTTTGATCAGGTAATACATGTACATGGTAAAAAACTCAAATAGCATAAGTTATTCTTTAGTATTTCTTAAATCATGGCATAAGCCCCAGAAAAGAAAGGAGGAATAAATAAAAGGGAGATTTTGCTTCCAGTTCTGATAACCTACTGGCCAATTAATTACATCTTGGTCGTTTCACCTGGAACTTGGAAATAGGGGTCTTTTTTTTAATAACTTGAGGGTGTGAGACCTTTCAAACTCCTGTGTGAAAATGCTTTAAGGGCAAAGAGACAAAGGGTTTTCTTATGGTTTCGTCACATCACATTTGGGGCCCAGCCTATCTACTGTGTGTTTGTGTCAGCTGCCTGAGGATGAAGGACTCTAATTTATTAACTCAATTCTCAAAATAGTTCTTCCAGGAAAGTACTATTTTTATTTCAACCTTACAGTGAGCAAAGGGAGGCACAGAGAAGCTCAATAACTTGCTAAAGTTCACATAGACAGTGATAAGTTATTAAAAAAAAATAGTCTCTCTTTCTCCCTTTCTCACTAACTCTCTTTCTCTACATATATATACGTTGTTTGGCCGCTAAGTCGTGTCCGACTCTTCTATGCCCGCATGGACTGTAACCCGCCAGGCTTCTCTGTCCATGGGGTTTCCCAGGCAAAAAAACTGGAATGGGTTGCCATTTCCTTCTTTAAGGGATCTTCCGGACCCAGGGATCAAACCCACATCTCCTGCTTTGACATGCAGATTCTTTACCACCGAGCCACCAGGGAAGACCATATATATACATCAATATTTATAAACATATCTATCTGTCCATCTGATGATTGAACCACCTGCCCTTTTACCCCACTGTTTTATGCTGAACATTGTGTTTGTCATCAAGTGTTCTTTTAAAATACTTTATAATGATTTCACAATATATGTCTGCAGAGGAGTTCCTTAACCAATTCCTACCTGCTTGACCTTTGTTTTTATTTTTATTTTTTGGTCATTATGCCTAAGGCAAATTTCCTGGTTCACAAATCTTTGTGGCCATTTCTGATTATTTCCTTGGCTGGGGATGGAGAAGGGATCTCCAGAGATGGAATTGCTATGTCAAAGAGTATACGCATTTTCAAGGCTTTTGATATATACCACCAAAAGGTCACGCCAATTTATTCTTCCTCAGCACTCTGTATTCTATTTTCATGAAGATGACAGAGCAATTATACAAGGCTAGATTAGGACAGGACCTTACAAGTGGCCACATGCGCTGCCTCTGCATTTGCTCATATGCACACTGACAAGGAAAGAGAAGGTGAATATTTTGTCCAGGGGCACAAGGCAAATTGATGGTTGAATACAAGTGATATTGGTTAATGATAAGCAATAGACGGGGCAGGAAATGGCCTACGTGGGTGTGGAAACATGATCTTTCATTTTGTAGTCTCATTACAAAATGTCACTCTTCCATTTTCTGGTTGCTTTGTTCAGATGACCTCAGAAGCTCACCTACATTGTTAGAGCTCAATCAATCTTGTTCCAAGCAGATTTCAAGTGGCCCTGTGTCGCCAGGGAGTCCAGCCACACCTGCAAAGCCTCCACAACAGTTTTGAAGCTTCATGTGTATAGGGCAAGCAGCAGCTGTTTAAAAATGACAATTTATTGCACAACCTAATAGAAACATGAATACAAATGAAAATTAAATTTAAAAACACCAACAATTCTGTCATGACAAGTAAAATTGTTTTATCATATTTGATTTTTTTATTGAGTAATTTGCAGTGTTGTTAGTTTACAAAGTTGTGTTAGTTTCTGGTGTATAGCAAAATAATTCAGTTATAGATATGTATTCTTTTACATATTATTTTCTATTTTTTTAAATATTCTTGTAGTCTTAATTATGTCACAGATACAACTGTGTACTACTTTTTCACCTCTCAAGTCATGTTTTATAAAAGCATTTTGCTAACTCTGCCTGCAAAATTGAATTTTTTTTCAATTATTGGAGTTTAGGTGCTTTACAATTTTGTGTTTGTTTACAGCAAAGTAAATCTACTATATGTGTGCATATATCCCATCTTTGGATTGCCTTCCCATGTAAGTCACCATAGAGCATTACTCAGCCATCAGTCAGTCAGTCAGTTCAGTCGCTCAGTCATGTCCAACTCTTTGTGACCCTATGAATCACAGCATGCCAGGCCTCCCTGTCCATCACCAACTCCCGGAGTTCACTCAAACTCATGTCCATCGAGTCAGTGATGTCTCCCAGCCATCTCATACTCTGTCGCCCCATTCTCCTCCTGCCCGCAATCCCTCCCAGCATCAGGGTCTAAAAAGGAACAAAATTGTGCCATTTTCAGAGATGTGGCTGGACCTTGAGACTGTCGTACAGAGTGAAATAAGTCAGAAATAGAAAAACACCATATATTAGCGCATATATATGCAATCTAGAAAAATGGTACAGATGAACCTATTTGCAAGGCAGAAATGGAGTCACAGACATAGATCATAAACATGTGGACACCAAAAGGGAAAAGGTGGGGGGATGACTGGGAGCTTGCGATTGACAAAATTGCATTTTTAATAGCTTCCCAGCTAAGTATCTTGACATTATTCGTTAAGCATTCCCTCCTTGTTGGCTGTTTAGTCTATTTCCCAATTTTTAGTATCATTAAATACTGTAGCCAAGGTATCTCGATTATGTATATGTATTTTCCCTTTTAGTTGACATCCTTTGTAAGTCCTCAGAAAGAGATTGCATGCATGTGGGCTTGGTTGCTCAGTTGTGTCTGATTTTTTACAACATGTAGGTTGTAACCCACCAGACTCCTCGGTCCATGGGATTTTCCAGGCAAGAATACTGGAGTGGGTTGCCATTTCCTACTCTGGGGTATCTTCCCGGCCCAGGGATCAAACCCATGTCTCTTGTATCTCCAGCTTTGGCAGATGGATTCTTTACCACTGTGCTACCAGGGGGATACCAGAAAGAGACTGAGTTCAGTTCAGTTGCTCAGTCGTGTCTGAAACTTTATGACCCCATGAACCGCAGCACACCAGGCTTCTGTCCATTGCCAACTTTCAGAGTTTACATCCATTGAGCTGGTGATGCCATCCAAGCATCTCATCTTCTGTCGTCCTCTTCTCCGCATGCCTTCAACCTTTTCCAGCATCAGAAGGAGGTTAACTAACCTTAAAAAACTTGAATATGGGTTTTAATAAATACTGAAAAGTGCTTTCCAGAATTATTGGATAACTAAGATTATGTCAATAAACATTACAGAGAAATTTTAGATGAAATAATTTCTTTAAAAATTTTTAAGTTGCCCAAGCTAACTCTAGCTTCTGTTTTAGGAGCCAAGGCTGTCAGCCTCATAGAAGGTTTGCTCATAAACATCCCTGGTCAGGTGACTGTCACTGTTGTCCAATTTGGGAGATGATGCCACCAGATGAATGATTGTTAACAAATTCCATTCCCACACTGATCAGTCTCTTAACTGACCTGAGAATGTTTTGGCTTAGACTTTTACTGTCAAGGACTCCCTGATCTGTAAGTGTTGAAGGCAGACCTGCTCAATTTATACACTTCTTTGTCCACAGATTTTGTTTTCTTCAGTTCAGTTCAGTCGCGTCCAACTATCTGCGACCCCAAGGACTGCAGCACACCAGACGCCAACTTCTTCACTCTCCTCTTTCATTTTCATCAAGAGGCTTAGTTCTTCTTCACTTTCTGCCGTAAGTGTGGTGTCATCTGCATATCTGAGGTTATTGGTATTTCTCCAGGCAATCTTGATTCCAGCTTGTGCTTCATCCAGCCCTGCATTTCTCGTGATGTACTCTGCATTTAAGTTAAATAAACAGGGTGACAATATACAGCCTTGACATACTCTTTTCCTGTTTTGGAACCAGTCTGTTGCTCCATGTCCAGTTCTAACTGTTGCTTCTTGACCTGCATGCAGATTTCTCAGGAGGCAGGTCAGGTGGTCTGGTATTCCCATCTCTTTATGAATTTTCCACAGTTTTTTGTGAGCCACACAGTCAGAGGTTTTGGTGTAGTCAATAATGCATAAGGAGATATTTTTCTGGAACTCTCCTGTTTTTCCAATGATCCAACAGATGTTGACCATTTGATCTCTGGTTCCTCTGCCTTTTCTAAATCCAGCTTGAACATCTGGAAGTTCACGGTTCATGTATTGTTAAAGCCTGGCTTGCAGAATTTTGTGCATTACTTTGCTAGCATGTGAGATGAGTGCAGTTGTGCGGTAGTTTGAGCATTCTTTGGCATTGCCTTTCTTTGGGATTGGAATGAAAACTGACCTTTTCTAGTCATGTGGCCACTGCTGAGTTTTCCAAATTTGCTGGCATATTGATTGCAACAGTTTCACAGCGTCATGTTTTAGGATTTGAAATAGCTCAACTGGAATTCCACCACCTCCTCTTGCTTTGTTTGTAGTGATGCTTCCTAAGGCCCACATGAGTTCACATTCCAGGATGTCTAGCTCTAGGTGAGTGATCACACCACTGTGATTATCTGAGTCGTGAAGATCTTTTTGGTACAGTTCTTCTGTGTATTCTTGCCACCTATTCTTAATATCTTCTGCTTCTGTTAGGTTCATACTATTTCTGTCCTTTATCGAGCCCATCTTTGCATGAAATCTTCCCTTGGTATCTCTAATTTTCTTGAAGAGATGTCTTGTCTTTCCCATTCTATTGTTTTTTCTTGGGCTCCAAAATCACTGCAGATGGTGACTGCAGCCATGAAATTAAAAGATGCTTGTGCCTTGGAAGAGAAGCTATGACAAACCTAACCAGTATGTTAAAAAGCAGAGACATCACTTTGCTGAGAAAGATTTATATTGTCAAAGCTGTGGCATTTCTAATAGCCATGTACTACTGTGAGGGTAGAATCACAAAGAAGGTTGAGCACCAAATAACTGATTTTTTTTTTTTTTTAAATTGTGGTAAGGTGAAGACTCTTGTGAGTCTCTTGGACTGCAAAGAGATCATACCTGTCAGTCCTAAAGAAATACACCCTGAATATTCTTTGGAAGGACTGATGCTGAATCTGAAGCTCTAATAATTTGATCTTCTGATACAAAGATCCAACTCATTGGGAAAGACCCTGATTCTGGAAAAGACTGAAGGCAAAAGGAGAAGGGGGTGGCAGAGAATGAGATGGTTAGGTAGCATCACTGACTCAAGGGACATGAGTTTGAGCAAACTCTGGGAGTTAGAGGGGCTCAGAGGAGTAGTGCTACAGTTCATGGGGTAACAAAGAGTCAGACACGACTTAGTGACTGAACAACAATCATTGTCACTCATTCTCAGCATAAAGTCCCCTGTTTAGTTGCATTGGAGTTAGTTCAGTGCTATTTAGGTCCATCTTGAATTCAATAAACAGTAAATGAGTAGCGTACTGACTAGAGCACCATCCTGATTATTTCCTTCATATAACTAATTAATTTTAATCAGACCCTTTCTTTATTATCAAAAAAAAAAATAACACAATCATTTCCCAAGAATATTTTACCAAACTATCTCATTGAGTAAATACTGTTAACAGAAACTAAGGTGTTTCTGGGAAGAAAATAAACTGAATTTTCTTAGTCATTTTGAGAACTAGGAGGATATCTATCTAATGAAGGTGCTGTGCTTGTAGAAAGCAGACTTGATACCTTGGAAATCTGTGGTAGGAGAAAATGAGATTTGGAAATCACAGAGAGGTAGTAGGTAAAGTGCTTGTGAGTCTTGAGAAGTCAAGAAAGATACTGTAGAACACAGGCTGAGAAAGTGAGCTCAGAGTTCAGATGCACATGGGTTAAAATCTCGACTCTTCTTCTGACTCTGTGTCCTTGGGCATGTTCAGTTCAGTTCAGTTCAGTCGCTCAGTCGTGTCCGACTCTCCGCGACCCCATGAATCACAGCACGCCAGGCCTCCCTGTCCATCACCAACTCCCGGAGTACACTCAAACTCATGTCCACAGAGTCGGTGATGCCATCCAGCCATCTCATTCTCCGTCGTCCCCTTCTCCTCCCGCCCCCAACCTTTCCCAGCATCAGAGTCTTTTCCAGTGAATCAACTCGTCGCATGAGGTGGCCAAAGTATTGCAGTTTCAGCTTTAGCATCAGTCCCTCCAATGAACTCCCAGGATTGATCTCCTTTAGAATGGACTGGTTGGATATCCTTGCAGTATAAGGGACTCTCAAGAGTCTTCTCCAACACCACAGTTCAAAAGCATCGATTCTTCGGCGATCAGCCTTCTTCACAGTCCAACTCTCACAACCATAGATGACCACGGGAAAAACCATTGCCTTGACTAGACGGACCTTGGTTGGCAAAGTAATGTCTCTGCTTTTTAATATACTATCAAGGTTGGTCATAACTTTCCTTCCAAGGAGCAAGCGTCTTTTAATTTCATGGCTGCAATCAGCATCTGCAGTGATTTTGGAGCCCAAAAAAACAGTCTGACACTGTTTCCACTGTTTTTCCATCTATTTCCCATGAAGTGATGGGACCAGATGCCATGATCTTTGTTTTCTGAATGTTGAGCTTCAAACCAACCTTTTCACTCTCCTCTTTCACTTTCATCAAGAGGCTTTTGAGTTCCTCTTCACTTTCTGCCATAAGGGTAGTGTCATCTGCATATCTGAGGTTATTGATATTTCTCCCAGCAATCTTGACTCCAGCTTCTGCTTCTTCCAGCCCAGCGTTCCTCATGATGTACTCTGCATATAAGTTAAATAAGCAAGGTGACAATATACAACCTTGACGTACACCTTTTCCTATTTGGAACCAGTCTGTTGTTCCATGTCCAGTTCTAACTGTTGCTTCCTGACCTGCATACAGGTTTCTCAAGAGGCAGGTCAGGTGGTCTGGGATTCCCATCTCTTTCAGAATGTTCCACAGTTTATTGTGATCCACACAGTCAAAGGCTTTGGCATAGTCAATGAAGCAGAAATAGATGTTTTTCTGGAACTCTCTTGCTTTCTCCATGATCCAGCGGATGTTGGCAATTTGATCTCTGGTGCCTCTGCCTTTTCTAAAACCTGCTTGAACATCTGGGAGTTCACGGCATGTTATTTAACCTTAAAGCCTCACTTTTTGCATCTACATAATGGGGGTAATAATGCCTGTGTAACTGAGTGGATGTTGGCCACCTCATGTGACGAGTTGACTCACTGGAAAAGACTCTGATGCTGGGAAAGGTTGGGGGCGGGAGGAGAAGGGGACGACGGAGAATGAGATGGCTGGATGGCATCACCGACTCTGTGGACATGAGTTTGAGTGAGCTCCGGGAGTTGGTGATGGACAGGGAGGCCTGGCGTGCTGTGATTCATGGGGTCGCGGAGAGTCGGACACGACTGAGTGACTGAACTGAACTGAACTGAAGGATCAAATGAGATAATATAATTGATTAAGATTAATAAACATCAGCTGTTTTTGTAGCACATGTATTGTTGTTGCAGGAGTATACAGAAGGCCAAGCATAGATGGTCAGAAAAAAAGAAAACCAATAATATCCAGGAAAAGAAGGGCTCTTAGGAATGAAGAAATGAGCTGCAGATTCAAATAGGAGACAGAAGCCAATGAAGGTCAAGGTCAGAAGAGTTTTTTTTCCCCCAATTTGGGGTTCACTAGGTCTCCTATGACTTCCAAGAGAATGTATTTACTAGAAAAATTGGTGACAAATTACTTCGTAGGGCATTAGACAGCAGTAGGAAATTTCCATAGGACCCATTGAACTCAAAATAGAGAAGAAGCCTTGCCAGAGAGAGGTGACGATATTAGCCGTGTGAGCATCACTGGGTTGTTGATGGATTTAGGTTTTCCATGTGCTCTCTCACCATGCGTGCACTGAAATTCTGTGACTTTCAGAATTCTGAAAGCTGAGATGTGCCACTGCCTGCAGTGTTCTTGTCTGTGTGTCTATGTTCAGTTGTGTCTGATTCTTTGTGACCCCATGGACAACAGCCGTCCAGGCTTCTCTGTCCATGGGATTCTCCAGGCAAGAATGCTGGGTGGGTTGCCATTTCCTCCTCCAGGGGATCTTCCTGACCCAGTGATCAAACCCATGTCTCCTGCGTTGCAGGCTGTTCTTTACCACTGAGCCACCAGGGAATCCCAGTCTTCCTTGTACCCTGGCTGACATTCTGATTTAGAAGCCAGAATATTTTTTGCCTTGAACCACATTTCATCTGTTTATAGGAAAATAGGATGAAATCAGTAGGAATAGATTGGGTTCAGTACATTTACAAAGAGTTGATGGCATTTAGCTGTTAGATGTCTATTACACAGTTTCCTCTCACAGATAATTCACCTGCAATTAAAGGAAAGAGTGTCAGGTTAAAGCCACCCCACTCCTCCCATTGTGTGGATCTGCTGAAAAAGTTATTTGTTAGGAGGAGCTTTCAATCCTGTTTTGCCTTTGATTTTATTACCTTTCTGGCAGTCACAAAGATGGTTTTCTTTCTACTTTTATGCTGAAAATTATTGCAGGATAGAATGATTCAACTTTAAATGGAAATGAGGGATAAAAGAAAATTGCAGGTTTTCTTAAATGACACTGGTCTTTGGCAGGCATGCCATCTTCTGTAATTTCAGAGAATTTGATCCAACCCTAAGGAAATTAGGAAACCAACCAGAACCATTTCCATTTTGGAAAACAGTTGAAATCTCTGTCTCTGTTTCTGTCTTGTTCTCTCCTGTTTTTGTCCCCAGCATCTCATCCTGGGTTCAGAGTATTTCAGACTTGGAGTTCCTGCTTGTGTTCCTGTCTTAGGTTGCTCCTGGGGGTGCTTCCTCTCTTTGCTGCTGCCCACAGAGAACGCTGCAGCTACTCATACTCAGATGAGAGGTCACTTACTACCAGCACAGTGAAGTGGTTTGATCCTGATGGAACATGTGATTAGTATCTATCCTCATGAAAGGATAGGATGCCATCCACATTTTCTGCCTGAGATGACTGGCATTTTGAGCGGAAGCTATACTTCCTTTACAATACAGGAAAGGTATCCCAGAGCTCTGAGTGCAACCTTTCTCCCTTTTGCTGACGAAATGCACTCAGCTGCAGGCAGGCTTCTGGCATCTATTGCCCCGATGAAGAGCCGCCTTGCTGATTTTCTGATTATAGATAGAACTTTATAATTTCGAAGCTGCTGTCATAACATTGTTTATTGGCGAACCCACAGTTCCCTTTCCAAAAAGAGTTAAGTTGTGATAGACATTGATGAGTAACTCTTTCAAAGGCTGATTGGAAAGTGATCATAATAATTCACAGAAGGAAGCAGACATGTTTGTAGAATCCACTGTATGTGCCAAGTACCGTTTGGTGTTTTGTGGTGGGATCTCCCTTGATCCTCAGTAAAACTAGGAATGTTGGCATTGTTTGAAACTGGTACCGACAATCACTATTCACGATTTCTTCAGCTTGACTGGGAGAATGAGGCAGTTATGCTTGCAGCGTCTGAGAGATTTATTCCCCTCACAATGCACACAGAGAAGCCCTCTTGCCCAGCTCAGGGAGGTGATCCTTTAAAACAATTGAAGTTATAGGTTGAAACTGGTTGTGCTGGGCTGAGTTTGGCTTGCTGACCTAAGTATTTAGTCCTCACGTTATTAAAAAAAATTTTTTTTAAGGTGGCTTCCAGTATTGTAAAACTTGGAGGTTTCCTAGATAAATTTTGATGTGCATCTCTTGAAGAAAGTCAGATGATCTGTCAATACGAGGCGTCAGTTCCTCACTAACAACTGGGGCTGAGTAGCCCTTTAGATGACCTGAACGCCTTCCATGGAGCATTAGTATTAGAAATCCTTATTCAGGTACTAAAGCTCTCTTTGTATATCCCCTCCTAATTCAGCTTCTTCCAATGATCACATTATCCCACAGCTCATAGCAAGCAGTAGGAACCATAAATAAAAGAGGGGAACATACATATAATTAAGTGATTATATTTGGGGTTTCATTCAGAATCTTATCTTTACATCCTTTATATATTAGCGTATTTACCAGTCAGCACATTAAATAATTCCTCTCTGGATCAAGATGCTGCTCCTGTTGTCATGATTCAAGGGATAATACACCGAGCAATAATGTCTCAACCAGCATTTAGCATCAGGACATCTAAGATAAAGTGAATGTTAAAATTACATTGATCCTACAAAGCAAACACCTGGGCCACATTCATGTCCTAAGCTGCTGCTGCTGCTAAGTCGCTTCAGTTGTGTCCGACTCTGTGCGACCCCATAGGCGGCAGCCCATCAACCTCTCCTGTCCCTGGGATTCTCCAGGCAAGAACACTGGAGCGGGTTGCCATTTCCTTCTCCAATGCATGCAAGTGAAAAGTGAAAGTGAAGTCGCTCAGTCATGTCCGACTCTAAGCGACCCCATGGACTGCAGCCCACCAGGCTCCTCCGTCCATGGGATTTTCCAGGCAAGAGTACTGGGGTGGGGTGCCATTGCCTTCTCTGATATCCTAAGCATAAATATCTAAACCATAAACTGAGATAAAAAGGGATGTAGGCTGTCACAGAGGGTGCAGGCTAAACTTCTGGGGCAGGTTTGAGACAGCTGAGGGAGCCAGTGGGTTTACTGTGGTTAAAATTCAGATCTCAGTTTTAGGCCCCCTTAATATCATAGTTACCATAGTTTCCACTGTACAGATTAAGAAGTTTAGGAAGTATATGCAATTTGACCTGAAAACTGTGACCCTTAAAATAAGTGTTCATACTGTGCCAACAAAAGTCCGTCTAGTCAAGGCTTTGGTTTTTCCAGTAGTCATGTATGGATGTGAGAGTTGGACTACAAAGAAAGTTGAGCAGTGAAGAATTGATACTTTTGAACTGTGGTGTTGGAGAAGACTCTTGAGAGTCCCTTGGACTGCAAGGAGAGCCAACCAGTCATTTGTAAAGGAAATCAGTCCTGAATATTCACTGGAAGGACTGATGCTGAAGCTGAAAGTCCAATCCTTTAGCCACCTGATGCAAAGATCTGACTCCTTGGAAAAGATCGTGATGCTGGAAAGATTGAAGGCAGGAGGAGAAGGGGACAACAGAGGATGAGGTGATGGGATGGCATCACCTACTTGATGGACATGAGTTTGAGCAAGTTCCGGGAGTTGGTGATGGTTGGGGAGGCCTGGCCTGCTGCAGCCCGTGGGGTTGCAGAGAGGTGGACAGGCCTGAGCGACTGAGGTGACTGAGTGTGTCCCCGTGCGTGTCAGTGTCGGCGCCTGAGTCTGCGTCGGTGCCTGAATCTGTGTCTGCGTCGGCGCCTGAGTCTGCGTCAGCGTCTGAATCTGCGTCAGTGTCGGCACCTGAGTCTGCGTCTGTGTCGGCGTCGGCACCTGAGTCTGCGTCACCGTCGGCACCTGAGTCTGCGTCAGTGTCGGCGCCTGAGTCTGCGTCGGCGTCGGCGCCTGAGTCTGCGTCGGCGTCGGCGCCTGAGTCGGCGTCGGCGCCTGAGTCGGCGTTGGCATTGGCGCCTGAGTCTGCGTCTGCGTCTGAGTCTGCGTCAGCGTCCGGCGCCTGAGTCTGCGTCAGTGTCGGCGCCTGAGTCTGCGTCGGCACCTGAGTCTGTGTTGGCGCCTGAGTCTGTGTCTGTGTCAGCGTCGGCGCCTGAGTCTGCATCTGCGTCAGCGTCGGCGCCTGAGTCTGCGTCCGTCTCGGCTTCGGCGCCTGAGTCTGCGTCTGTGTCGGCGTCGGCGCCTGAGTCTGCGTCGGCGCCTGAGTCTGCGTCAGCGTCGGCGCCTGAGTCTGTGTCTGTGTCAGCGTCAGCGTCGGCGCCTGAGTCTGTGTCTGTGTCAGCGTCGGCGCCTGAGTCTGCGTCGGCGTCGGCGCCTGAGTCTGCGTCGGGATCTGAGTCTGTCAGCATCGGCGCCTGAGTCTGTGTCTGTGTCAGCGTCGGCCCCTGAGTCTGCGTCTGTGTCAGCGTTGGCGCCTGAGTCTGCGTCAGCGTCGGCGCCTGAGTCTGTGTCTGTGTCGGCGTCGGCACCTGAGTCGGCGTCGGCATCAGCGCCTGAATCTGCGTCTGTGTCGGCGTCAGCGCCTGAGTCTGCGTCTGTGTCGGCGTCGGCGCCTTAGTCTGTGTCGGCGCCTGAGTCTGCGTCTGTGTCGGCGTCGGCGCCTGATTCTGCGTCTGTGTCGGCGTCGGCGCCTGAGTCTGCGTCTGTGTCAGCGTCGGCGCCTGAGTCTGCGTCGGCGCCTGAGTCTGCATCGGCGTCTGAGTCTGCGTCGGCACCTGAGTCTGCGTCTGTGTCTGTCAGTGTCGGCGCCTGAGTCTGCATCGGCGTCTGAGTCTGCGTCGGCGCCTGAGTCTGCGTCTGTGTCGGTGTCGGCGTCGGCGCCTGAGTCTGTGTCTGTGTCAGCGTCGGCGCCTGAGTCTGCGTCGGCGTCGGCGTCGGCGCCTGAGTCTGCATCGGCGCCTGAGTCTGCGTCTGCGTCGGCGTCGGCGCCTGATTCTGCCTCTGCGTCGGCGTCGGCGCCTGAGTCTGCGTCTGTGTCGGCGTCGGCGCCTGAGTCTGCCTCTGAGTCTGCGTCAGCGTCGACGCCTGAGTCTGTGTCTGCGTCAGCGTCGGCGCCTGAGTCTGTGTCTGCGTCGGCGTCGGCGTCGGCGCCTGAGTCTGTGTCTGCGTCGGCGTCGGCGTCGGCGCCTGAGTCTGTGTCTGCGTCGGCGTCGGCGCCTGAGTCTGCATCGGCGTCGGCGCCTGTGTCTGCGTCGCCGTCGGCACCTGAGTCTGCGTCTGTGTCAGCGTCGGCGCCTGAGTCTGTGTCTGTGTCAGCGTCGGCGCTTGAGTCTGCGTCGGCGTTGGCGCCTGAGTCTGTGTCTGTCGGCGCGGATGACTGTGTCCGTGTGTCTGGCCATGTGTGTGTGTATGACTGTGTCTGTCCCTACGCATGTGCGTGCGTCCATGGCTATGTCCATGTGGTGTACATGTATCTGTCTACGTGGATGAGTGGGCTCAGTGATAAAGAAGCTGCCTGCCAATGCAACACAGGTTTGATCCCTGGGTCAGGAAGATCCCCTGGAGAAGGAAATGGCAACCCACTCCAGTATTCTTGCTGAGAAATTTCCATGGTAAGAGGAACCTGGCAGGCTACAGTCCATGGGGTCACAAAGAGTTGGTCACAACTCAGCGACTAAACAGTAACAAATGTGTATGTCTATGACTATGTTTATATGTATTTATATCTATTCTGTTACTGTGTCCATGTCTGTGACTCTATGTCTAAGTCTGTGTCTATGTCCGTGACTCTGTCTATGTCTATGTATATAATAGGTCATGTATCTATTCTCTAATAACAAGACATAGCATAATATATATGTCTGCATAATCCAGTTTTATTTATCTATTAAAATTTCACTCATTTGTCAGAGTTAGACTTAAAAGCTGTATTATCACCAGCAACATTTTCACTGCTTGAAGTATCTGCAGTCCCCCAGTGAGCATAATGTGGTAGGTGGCATGATGCGTGATGACAGCTCAGAGGAGGGACCTTGGACAGGGTGCCAGAAACGAGCCTGAAAATGGGGCTCTCCCTCTACCCCCCAGTGTGGAAAAATTATTTAACAAAATGTACCGCTGGGTTGTCTCGTGAGACCTTGACGTGCACTGGTCCATCAGCATTTTAAACAGTCAGGGTTTCTGTTCAAGGTCTCCCATGTCTACAGTCGCTCGGGAAACAAAGAATTCCAGCTTTGTTTACCATGCCTCAAAGTCAAAAAAGAACCTAACGTAAAAGGGACACAGGACCCTAGAGCGCAGCAAGCTCGCCGTCTGGGGTAGGGAGGGGAGACACAGACTGAGTGTGACCCCAGCCCTCACGCGAGGTGCTGAGTTCATCTCACTTCAGCTTCTCGGAATTCAGAGCATCTTTTAAAAATTAAGCCTTCTCAACACCTAGGACATCACAATGTCTTCAAAGAGGACTACTTTTGTCAGAGCAGAGAGTGACTATCAACACTACCTTTATTAGCAGTGTAAGTTTGGGCCATTGCCTTCACCTTTTTCATACTGAGTTTTCCTGTCTATAAAATGAGGGTGATGATAGCACTGTGAAGACACATAATCATGGTACCTCCTTGATAGGATTATTGCCATATTTAAATAAGGCAAAACATATACAGCAATTATAAGGATTCATTGATTTTCAGTTCAGTTCAGTTCAGTCGCTCAGTCGTGTCCGACTCTTAGCGACCCCATGAACCACAGCACGCCAGGCCTCCCTGTCCATCACCAACTCCCGGAGTTCACGCAAACTCATGTCCATCGAGTCGGTGATGCCATCCAGCCACCTCATTCTCTGTCTTCCCCGTCTCCTCCTACCCCCAATCGCTCCCAGCATCAGAGTCTTTTCCAGTGAGTCAGCTCATCGCATGAGGTGGCCAAAGTATTGGAGCTTCAGCTTTAGCATAAGTCCTTCCAATGAACACCCAGGATTGATCTCCTCTAGAATGGACTGGTTGGATCTCCTGGCAGTCCAAGGGACTCTCAAGAGTCTTCTCCAAAACCACAGTTCAAAAGCATCGATTCTTCGGCGATCAGCCTTCCTCACAGTCCAACTCTCACATCCATACATGACCACGGGAAAAACCATAGCCTTGACTAGATGGACCTTGGTTGGCAAGGTAATGTCCCTGCTCTTTAATATGCTATCTAGGCTGGTCATAACTTTCCTTCCAAGGAGCAAGCGTCTTTTAATTTCCTGGCTGCAATCAGCATCTGCAGTGATTTTGGAGCCCCAAAATATAAAGTCTGACACGGTTTCCACTGTTTCCCCATCTATTTCCCAAGAAGTGATGGGACCAGATGCCATGATCTTCGTTTTCTGAATGTTGAGCTTCAGGCCAACCTTTTCACTCTCCTCTTTCACTTTCATCAAGAGGCCTTTGAGTTCCTCTTCACTTTCTGCCATAAGGGTGGTGTCATCTGCATATCTGAGGTTATTGATATTTCTCCTGGCAATCTTGATTCCAGCCTGTGCTGCTTCCAGTCCAGCGTTCCTCATGATGTAAGCTGCTATCATTTCTCTTTACACTAAGGATAGGAGAAAAGGGTTAATCCTAGATATTACTCTCCAGGGCTGCCCCTGCTTATGTTTGCATCTTTGTTGTCTCAATAGTTGCCTGAGTTACAGCCCTAGGGTCTCCTCGTAATACAAGTCATGAGGTGGGGCACCTTCACGGCCAGTCTATGGGCCAGAAAGAGCCTTGATCACTGCTTCTGCCACCATCCACATCCTTCACCTTGGAGTCCTTCACCTTCATCTTTGGAACCAAGGGACCAAATCTGTGTCCTCCTTTGTCTCGTGTACCTCAGACAAATTTGCTTCTGCTTTAGAAACTATGTTGTTGTTGTTCAGTCACTCAATTGTGTCTGATCTTTGTGACCCTGTGGACTGCAGCCTGCCAGGCTTCCCTGCCCTCCACCATCTGCTAGAGTTTGCTCAAATTCATGTCCATTGAATTGGTGATGCTATCTAACCATCTCATCCTCTGCCACCACCCTTCCCCTTTTGGCTTCAGTTTTTCACAGAATCAAGGTTTTTTCCAATGAGTCAGCTCTTTCTTTACATCAGGTGGCCAAAGTATTAGAGTTTCAGCGTCAGTCCTTCCAGTGAAAATTCAGGGTGGATTTCCTTTAGGATTAACTGGTTTGATCTCCTTGCAGTCCAAGGGACTCTCAAGAATCTTCTCCAGCATTGCAATTTGAAAACATCAGCCTTCTTTATGGTTTGACTCTCACATCTGTACATGACCACTGGGGGGAAAAATAAAGAGTCTCTTTCCTTCCTCTTTTTGCCATTAGAGTGGTATCATCTGCATATCTGAGGTTGTTGATATTGCTCCTGGCAATCTTGATTCCAGCTTGTGACAGCCAGCCTGGTATTTTGCAAGATGTACTCTACATGTAAGTTAAATAAGCGGGGTGACAATATACAGCCTTGTCATACTCCTTTCCCACTTTTGAACTTGTTCTCTTAGGATGGTAGGAGTGGAGAGTGAATGAGCTGGCTTCACTACTGCAGTGCATTGTTCTTTCTGTGAACTTGGTTCTCCATGGAAGACTTTTATGTTCTGGAGCCCAGTACCATGGGGTACCTTAAACTTGCTTAGAAACAGGAGGGATAAGGTGGGGGTGTGGTGGCAGGGCGGTTCAATCGGGAGGAAACATATGTATACTTATAGTTGATTCAGGTTGTTGTATGGCAGACACCAGCACAACATTGTGAAGCAATTATCCTCCAATTAAAAATTAATTTAAAGAGAAAAACAGGTGACTACAGCAGCTCTTGGGGTTCCACTATTGGTGTGTAAGAGTGTCTGTTATGAGACTTAAATACTGAAAGCTTGGCTGGAAGAAAACTGTTGAATGTCTCATGGTGTCTTATATGCAGTTCGTCAGGAAGTGACCCCTGCCATCCGTTCTCGAGTAGAATTTCACATTCTACAAGCATGAATAAAAGGACATAGCCCAGTGAAATATGTGTTGATAATACCGGTGAGGTGGAAGGGAGAGGGAAGGGGAAAGTGGCGCAAATAATAGATTTCTGTTGAAGTTTATCATTAAATCATAGAATGTTAGACCTTAAATATTATGTGGGACAATCCCTTCAGTTTAATGGTGAGGGTTCCATGGCATGAAGAGGTTTTGTGGGTGACTCAAGGTTATCTCTTGAATTGGTCTTCAACATAGTTTCACTGCCTTGTCTCTCTAAACATGAGCTTCCTCCACAATTTTGTAACCTTCCACTGACTGACACGCAGTCTACCACACAACAGTGAGAGCCGCATACGAAATTATTTTATCTGTCACCTGGCTCATTGATGACAAGGTGTTCCTCTCTCCCTGCCTCCCTCCCCTCTTTCCTTCTCGTGAATATTCGAGTTAGAAGGGCAGGAGCTCAGAATCAGTCAGGCTTTATTCTCCTGCAGGAATTTAGAGTTTCTCATCTCTGCCAACTTCAGTTCGTCTTAGCAATATTAGTAAGGCAGTTTTAGTTGGTTTTTAAGAGACTTTGAAAAATTTCCCTGTCCATCCATCTTCTTTGCTATTTCCCCTTTGGTGAGGCCAGAAACTTTATCCACTGGTCTCCTGGCACTTTCTGAATGTGGAAGAGAAGGGGGTGGTGTGTCTGGACTTACACAGTAACGCATGCTATCTAGATGATTGATCATATCCTGTCCTGAAGTAAAGAATAAGAATACTCTCTTGGACTTCCCTTGCAGTGCAGTGGATAAGAATCCACCTCCAATACAGGGGAAGTGGGTTCGATCCCTCGGCTGGGAAGATTCCACATGCTGCAAGTGACTAAAAACCCGTGTGCTGCAACTGCTGAAGCCTGAGTCTCTAGAACCTGTACTCTGCAGTAAGAAAAGCAGTCACAGCGAGAAGCCAGTGCACTGCAAGTCAACCAGCCCCCATTCCCCGCTCCTAGAGGAAGCCTTTGTGCAGCAGCGAAGACCCAGCTCAACCAGGAATAAGTAAATAAATATATTTAAAAAAGAAAGAATCCTCTCTCCTGGATTTCCTAGGAATCTCTTAAAAATGTTTTATGCAGATATAGGAGCAATTAGCCTTTCAAAGAAAAAAAAAAAGGGCTAGGCTTTGCCTTTTGTTTCTGAATTATTTCTGGAAAGCTTGGGTATCAATCAGTTTATTGAGAGAAATCACTGATCTACTTCAAGATCATTGGCAGGCCTGTTTCCCAGCAGGGTTCAGAAACATTCCCTCTCTTCCTACCTTTTTTCTTTTATTGATATTGAAGCTTTGATCTGTTTAGGGAAAGTGGGAGTAGATGGAAGACATCTGGCAATGTCATTTTCCAGCAGAGGTTGAGAATTTTATCCAAGGAAACTTCCTAGTCTGGTTTTGAACTGCTCACAGCTTCTCTCCAGGAGCAGCATTCTCAAGCAGGTGGAGCCAGCTGTGGACATTTTGGTCCATATTTTATTCCTTCAGGGGCTCTCCTTTCATCTTTAATCCAAGCACAGTTTAAGACTTTCTTCCATTCAAAGTGAGCCAGTGAACTGAGAAAAAAAAAAAAACCCTACAAATCCCCACTTGTGCCCTGCTCATTCAAGAGTAACATTTTTATGTTTAAATACTAACTCAAAGGCACTATATTATTTTTTGGAAACTATCATACTTTTGCTCAAACCTAATTTCCAAGGAATTGGATTAACGGACCAAGTTATGAAAATAAGCTTCCTTGTGAGGTTGGAATGGAGAGAGCTGGGAGGAGAGTAGACTGCGACGGATAAAGAATAAGAGACTAGAAAGCAGGGTGGACATTTTCATTGTGGGCTCAGTGTGTGCTCTAGGCTTGTTGACTAACTCTTAAGACAGATTATCATATGAGAAATAATAAAAATGAGCTCATAAATTGTACTTGCAAAGGAGATATAAGTGTGAGTCCTCACCAATATTACTCAGAAAATACAACACAAATGTCAAAAGATAGGTTTGTTGTTGTTCAGTCGCCAAGTCATGTCCAGCTCTTTGGGACCCCATGGACTGCAGCACACCAGGCTTGCCTGTCCCTCTCTATCTCCTGGAGTTTGCCCAAGAAAAATGTTGGTGCCTGAAAGAAATCAGGCAGAGTCAAAACATAGCACATTTTAGCTAGAGAAATTGAGTAGATATTAGAAATATATGCCAGGAGCCAGCGAGGGAAATCCTACCCGTGGCAAAGGTCAATTAGGGAAGAGACCTGACGTGCAAAGGCTAATCAGGACTCGAGGAACCCCCTGGACTTACCCGAGCATCTACTCCAAAGAAAACCGGAGTCTGACTGCCTTACTATCTTACCAAGTCCTCTAATACTTACGGGGGCTTCCCTGCAACCACCTTTCTCTGAAAACATTAATTCAGAGCTGTAGTTAAAAAGTTCTCCTTGGCTTAATAGGAGTGTTCCAATCAAGCCCCTCTGATAGCTTTCTAACTTGCCTAACAAGTTTGTCCGGGCTCTTACAACTATGAATGTGACTGTTTACAGCCTCCCAGCCATGCAAGGACAGAAAGCCTAATATTCTAAATACAGGAATCTGTTGAAGAAGTTAAAATCATTAGAATAGTATTAAAAAAGATTTCATTGTTGAATCAATGCTTGCTGCAAAGTTTCCATATTTTCTATTGTATCCTTGGAAATATATTAATCACATATAGAGAAAATGAGTAGTAGCCTTTGATTTAACCACATCAGATCTTAAGTTAATAAATTCCTTTCTTGTAGCTCACTACACCCTTGCCTTATAGGAATGTAACCTTGTCATGTGTCTTTTGAGAATAGCGCCTGACTTTAGGAAAATCACCTTGAAAGAAGATAAGCCTTTTTCTAGCTAAGTAACCTTTGTTAGGAGAGAGGGCCATAAACTGTTAGCAGGCCTCCTGGCCAGAAGATGATGTAAACCACCTAAAACTTTTGTATATCATGAGACATACCAAAATAAGCCCTGATCCTGATAAGGGTCAAGATTGCTGACCCCGCGTGATTCTGGCGTGACTCTATACCTCCCTTTCTCTATTTTTTATGTGCACAACTTAGGGTATAAAAGCAGCACTGGAAAATTAAGTTTTGGGCCTTGCTCACTGAAGCTTGGTCTCCCCGTGTCATTCTCTTTTCCCGTCCTTTTCTCTATTCTCCTTTTTCTGGTTGAGATCCTTGGAGTGCTGGGCCCTCTGCGTTTACTTATCTGCCTGGGCTTCTAAGACCCACTCGAGGGGGTGCCCTGGTGGGGTGCCTCCAGTGATTCGAGAGGGCACCTGTGGCCTACGTAAACAGAGCAAACCCCGTGCTGGGGTTTTATTGGTTTCCTGCGTAAACCAAGGAATCATCAGCCCCTGTCTCTCTCTCTCTCTCTCTCTCGCTGACGCTGACGCCGTTCATCCCGGAATACCCTGGGTCCATATCGAGGCAGGTCCCCGATAAATATAAACACTGGATATGTGCATTTTCTCCTAGATCATTGTTCCTTCTGTCATGACCCATATAAGAACTGTTCTGGTGAGGTGTGTGACAAACTGGGAACATCTGATGAATTTTCTATAGTTGTAGTTGTGAATTATGCTATCCATTCTAAGCCCCACCACGGACTCCCGGCCCTGCATTGTGACCCAGCCTGCGGGGTCTGGACTGGTTTCACATGGGAGCCACTTGATAGTGTCTGGCGTCACACCCATACTGCATGAGACTTGCTTCTTTCCTTGCAGATCTTTTGATGTCAAGAAGGACATCTGCTAAGCTTTCACATTGGTGCTGTATGGAAGGTGGCCCGGTTAATGCCCTCAGGGTCACCCAGGAACAATGGAGGACCAATCCCCATGGATAAATGTGCCCAGGTGGACAGTAATGGAATATACTTCATAAATCTTCTCAGAAGATTCTAGAGAATCAAGCACCAACTGCCTGTAGTTATGGGCAGCTCAATTCACATCCTTGCGTTTGCTTTCTCTGGGTTCTGAAGGTATTAGTCTACACCTGCTGAGTGCTATGACCCAAACCAGTTTAGAATATAGTGAAGGAAGAGAAGACAGATCAGGTGTTTCTTTTACTTCCAAAATGGCTTCATAGCGGAGGCAAGCATTGTAAACAGGTAGGATAAAGACGTTTGTGGGGAAATGAGGTTATTCTGACAGAGTCCACAGTATGGGAACTTGATGTAGCACAGTCTTCTGGGTTAATTATGAGTACTTCTGTATTCCCGGGGCACAGGTAGAATGATGGGATGAAAGACAGAGCTGGAAGGGGGGACAGAAGCCCTGCCCATCTCAGCTCCTGTTTACAGACTGATTATGTTTAGGAGTTCTCTGCAGTTCTCTGCCACGTTGGGAGTTCTCTGCATGCAGGAACTGACTGTGATGTCTACTTGAACTTCACAGCACCCAGCACAGAATCTTGGGCACAGGTGACCAATCCAAATTCATCAGAATCGGGTTCTTAGACGTCTGTTAGTGTTGGAAGCATCCCAGTCACATGGGAGACACAAGGAAAGGGAGGAGGGGTGTCAATATGAGTCATTTGGTTCAAATGTTAAAATATAGAAAAATGAAAAAAATGCAACGAATATTGTCTAAATAATTATTTTTTATGAACACAATTTAAAATTGAGCGCTGAGTAAAACGGTGAAAGAGTTAGCTAAGAACTGAATCCATGCTAATAAACTGCACATTTTTGCAAATAGCTAAACTAAGACTGAGAATCCCTTGGACTGCAAGGAGATCAAACCAGTCAATCCTAAAGGAAAACAGCCCTGAATATTCGTTGGAAGGACTTTTGTTGATGCTCGAATACTTTGGCCACCTGATGCGAAGAGCTGACTCATTGGAAAAGACCCTGATGCTGGCAAAGATGGAGGGCAGGAGGAGAAGAGGGCAGCAGGATGAAATGGTTAGATGGCCTCTCTGACTCCGTGGACATGAGTTAGAGCAAACTCCAGGAGGTAGTGAAGGACAGAGGAGCCTGGTGTGCTGCAGTCCACGGGGTCACAAAAAGTCGGACGTGACTTAGTAACTGAACGACAACGAAACTCAGATTACTTAGACATAGACCGATTCAGACATCCATTCGATCTACTTTCACTCCAGGAGGCATATGAATACCCTGAATCATTTCATAAGCCAGAATGCCCAAAGCACGGTGTTTGCAGCAAGTTATGAATAAAAATCTCTCAGGTGACTGATGAAATATATGGGTGGACCAGGACCCCCTTTTCATTTCTCATTTTTAAACTTCGTTTTATATTGGAGCATAGCCGATTAACAATGTAAAAGTCTCAGGTGGACAGCAAAGGAACTCTGCCATACATATACTTGCATTCATTCATCCCCAGACCCCGCTTCCAGCCAGGCTGCTACATAACATTGAGCAGAGTTCCCTGTGCTGTACATGAATCCTCATTGGTTATCCATTTTAAATGTAGCAATGTGTATATCAGGACCCCTCCTTCAAGCTGATGATTTAACATTCCCTGCCAATATTGTTCATGTTGACGCTCACTGGCCTTTATTGGGTTAAACCTTTTTGGGGGATAAAAACTAACATACTAATCAGTGCATTTTGGCCTGTTTTTATTCAGCTACACCAAGTGTGTAAGTAATGTTTAGTGGTGGGTCTGACTGTACTCGGAGAAGGCAATGGCACCCCACTCCAGTACTCTTACCTGGAAAATCCCATGGACGGAGGAGCCTGGTAGGCTGCAGTCCATGGGGTGGTTAAGAGTCAGACATGACTGAGCGACTTCACTTTCACTTTTCACTTGCATGTATTAGAGAAGGAAATGGCAACCCACTCCAGTGTTCTTGCCTGGAGAATCCCAGGGACGGGAGAGCCTGGTGGGCTGCCGTCTGTGGGGTCACACAGAGTCGGACGGGACTGAAGTGACTTAGCAGCAGCAGCTGACTGTACTACATAGAGATTGTGAAATGCATGCCTAAGTTAACTATTAACACTGTTAGCTGTTTTTATTCCTTTTGACCATGGTAGAGAATTATCCAATACAGAACTGAGACTTATTGAATGCAAATAGTTTGTGAACGCTGTGACTAACTTCTCCAAAACCCTTCTGTGTTATACTGGGGATGGGTGTGTACCCACCGGAATGCCTCTTCTCTCATCAGTCGCTGATTTAGGGAGAGGAAATGAGCTTTCTGGGGTAAGTGTGGCCCGAATACATGTCCTCATTGCCTAACAATCTCATTTTCTTGGTTATTTCTTCCTTCCTCAATTAAGGAGTTTTCCTCAACTGCTAAAGCAGTGCTTAAAAACTTCACACCTACTGGCAGTTTTCTCTATTATTGTTTCAAATTCATACATGTTAGAAAATACACTCCTTCCAAATCTGAACTTGTATTTTTAATTATTGGATGACTGAGAGTGTAATATGCATATAGACCTCACATTTGATAATCACTCAAGTGAACTAAAGTTAAATAAAGCATGAGAAAATTACTTAAAAAATGTAGCATGGCAATGCAAGCAATAGCTCTCATGACAGTCCTAATCACTGATACAAGCTGGGGTAAAGCATGTATTTAAAATAGCTTTTTTATTTTTAGTGGGCCCACTATCTCAGTAATACCTTTGATATTTACATTCTGAAGTTTTAATGCTTCAGTGTTAAGATTAAGAATGAAAATAATGGTTAGAATCATCATGACATTTTAATGAGTCTTCAGGGGATGCAGGAGAGTTTTTTATGGTTATGAAAGTGGTAATTTGAAGCCAGAATCTCAGGGTTTAGAGCTCTGTTTCTTTAACACACACAGAACTGGGGTAACAATTGTTTATTTGTTCTCTTTTGAACTGGCAGGTTTAGAGATGATGATATATAAATATCCCTGCCTTGGCCTTACTTTGAAGACTTTAATAGAATATTAAAAACAGCTGGCCTGAGGAAATGGGGAATAAAGTCGAAGTGGAGGGGGCAACGGAAGTGAAAGCATCTAGCTTCTGTCAGTATGTACAGATGACTTTCCAGTGCTTCCCACAGGGGTTCTGGGGCAGACAGATCTGACTAGTGCCATGTCAGGACAGTGGAGACATATCCTTGTATTTCTGGGTGACTCATAGAGAGGGGGGTTAGAGCAGAGAGAGTACAGGTTTTGGAGTCAGACATCCTGAGTCCAAATCCCAGTTCCACCAGTGACTGCTGGTTGATTCTTTAAGTCCCTTACTTCGTGAGTCCCTGGTACCTCTAGTTCCTCTGTTTCCTCTTTCTTCTCTAAGCTTACTGTCGCTTTCACAGTGTTTTTTGCTTTGCCATGTACCCAGGAGTTCGTGGCCAGTCCCTCCAGCCCCTCTTGTCGACACCGTCAGCATCTGTACCTGCTTGGCCTTCTTCATTTCACCTGTAAACCCCAGCCCACCCACTCGGGCACTTCCTCAGTCCTGGGGTGCTCGCTGTAGCTGGAGGGAAGAATCCAGGCACACTACATGCGCCAGAGCTTGCTGTTTCTCTTCTCTGCTCCCTGACACCAGCAGGATTCCCACCATCACCTGAAAATTTACCTTCATATTTCAGTGACTTCCTGCCCCCATTACTGACAGTGGGTTGCACTCCTAAACGTTCGCTCGTCTTCCAAATTTCCTGTTCCTACTGCTTCACTTTCAGTTTATCGTCTTGCCTTTGCTTGTTTAGAATGTATGGAGTTTTCAGGCAGAAACTCCTTAGCCTTCTGGGTAAACACATGAAAAATTCTGTCTGAGTCATCTCAGCCTTCCAGCTGCCTTGTGGGGCGAGGTGGGCTAAGCCCCTTCTGGATGTACTCTCCTTTTTCTTTTTTCCTCCAGAATAATGCCCCCTATCCTTCCCCATCTCCTATTTCCTCTCTTTTTCTGCTGGCATTTCCTCCACGTTCATCTTCACAGAAAGGATTCTCCCATCAACCCTGTATTCTGCTGTAGCTGCAGTCCTGCTCTCTCCTTGTTCAGAAGCAGAGTTGGCTCCCAGCCCAACAGGCACATGAAAAATGCTCAACATCTCTAATTATAAAGAAATGAAACCAAAAGTACAATGAGGTACCACCTCACACTGGTAAGAATGGCCATCATCAGAAAAATCTACAAAGAATAAATGCTGTAGAGGGTGTCGAGGAAAGTGAACCCTCGTATAATGTTGCTGGGAATGTAGGTTGATTCAACTACTATGGAGAACAGTGTGGAGGTTCTTAAAAAGCTAAAAATAGAAATACTGTATGACGCAACAATCCCACTCCTGGGCATATACTCAGAAAAAAACATAATCCCAAGAGATGTGTGTACCCTAATGTCCATTGCAGCACTATTTACAATAGCCAGGACATGGAAGCAACCTACACGTCCATCAACAGAGGAGTGGATAAAGAAAGGTGGCACATATACACAGTGGAATACTGCTCAGTCATCAAAAGAAATTGTGTCGTTTGCAGATACACAGATGGACCTAGAGACTGCCATACAGAGCGAGTCAGAAAGAAGAACAAATGAGTATGTTCGCGCAGGTGTGTGGAATCTAGAAAATCGGTATAAATGCACCTGCTTGCAAAGCAGAAACAGAGATGCAGACATAGAGGACAGACGGGGACATCAGTGGGGGAGGGGGGGCGGCGTGGACTGGGAGACTGAGATTGACGCATGTGTTAACATACTGTGGATATTGTGTGTAGAGCAGACAGCCATGAGAACGTACTCTATAGCACAGGGAACTTAATGCTCTGTGGCAACAAAGAGGGAATATATGTAAACATATAACTGATTCTCTTTGCTGTACAGCAGAAACTAACACAGCATTGTAAAGTGACTATGCGCCAATAAAAGTTTTAGAGAAGAAGGGTCTGTGTGTGCTCCGAGGTAGTGAGGCCACGGGATGAAGACCTGGGTCAGAGGCAGTCAAGGGCTCGCCTTTGTCTGCCGCTGGCCCTCTGTTCAGCCCTTTGCTTCTGGGCTGTCAGCCCAGGCACCTTTGTGTTTTGGGAGCAGGGATCCAGTTCTGCCAAAAGTCTGATTTTCTTTCCTAAGAAAATCAAGAAATCTGGATTTCTTTTTTTAAGATTTTTATTTTATGTTTGAGTATAGTTGATTAACACTATTGTGCCAATTTCTGGATTTCTATTAGAAACTTCTCAATGTTTAAAAGCACTTTACGGTCCTAATAAAAGTACATGTGTGAGCTGAATGTGGATTACTGACCCTGATTTAAACTTGGCCTACACTATCTTGGTATCTCATCTAATTTAATCACCTTACTGCAATCAGTTTTCTGCATTTAACAGTCCTTGGAAACTGCTTTATGTAGCACTTCTCAAAGGTTTTTGTACCCATGAATCTTCCGGGGATTCTGGTAAAAGACAAGAATGAAATCTGATTCAGTAAAGTTGGAGAAAGGCCTGAGTTTCACATTTCTAGCAAACCCCCTATGTGATGCTACTGGTCCATAGACCACACTCTGAGAAGCAAGGCCTTCAAGGACCCACTCATCTTTAGATATTCATCTCAAGACAAACCGTTTAAGCCTCCGCCCTCTCCCCACCATTAGTGGAACTGACTCTGTCTTTTTCAGTACACCTGCTGCATCTTAATCCAACCTGTGCAGAGTGACTGAAGTCTCGATTTCACTTCCATGGCAAGGACCAAGTCTTACCTGTTCCCCCAAGTGCTCCTACGGTGCTGGGAACAAAGTAAGTACTTAACAACTCTGTCCCTCTGACTCATTCGACCTCAGGCCATCTCTAGGAGTGTGCGCGTGTGTTTCTTCTCTTAGGAATTAGTTTGAAATGTGGAGGGTTTGTTATGTTGAAAGGTAGAGTCTTCCTTAAAGTGGGTTCCCACAGGAGGACTGGTTCCTTATTTTGATAGATTTTTCTGTTCCATGTTCCAATTGGTCTCATAGTGTCATTGTTCCAATTTGTATTGCCAATTAAAAAAAAAAAACAACTGAATCCCTTTAGTTCTTCTCTTTTGAGTGTTCTCAAAGTTTCCCTTCCCTTCCAGTCATCGAGAAGTTGTGTGCTGTCTCTCATTCTGGCTTGGTGGATGTCGTCCAGGGGTCTTCTGCTTGAAAGGCAGCCTGCTGGGTATTTGAAGAGACCTGATTGTCTTCAGAAGAAAAGCACAGATGGCAGAGGACAGCAGTGTCTGGTAAAGGAGTATGGAACACACTGCACCCACAGGGATGATTCTTTTGGTGATGACAGGCTTAAGCATGCCTCTTTTCACTCAGGTGGTTTAATACAGTGCAGTGAGGTTCAAAGGACTGCATTCTTGAACCTGCCTGACACCTGTCAATCAACCAATCATTGAGTATTTACGAATAACTAAGCATGTGTCAAACACTGTGACAGATGCCCAAAATGGTAAGATACGTGTTTATATAACTTCCTGTTTACCAAGTACAGATACAGTATCTTAAGGGAACCAATACTGATCTAAGGAAAAGGGATTAATATGTATTAGAGATTTAATATATGCTATTCAAGGAGCTTTATAGACTTTGTATTATTGATATTTCATAGCCATTCTCAAGGGTTGGCACATAGGTGTCTTTATCCTCATTCTGTAGCTAAAGAAATTGAAACACAGAAAAGTTAAATGATTTGTTCAAGTTAAATAAGTAGTCCAGTCAGAATCTCAACATGGTTCTGACTGTCTCCGAAATCTGGAGATTTTCAATCACAATCGCTGGCAGGATCCTAATAAAACTTGGCAAGGAAAATTCAGTAAAGTCTTCCATACTTTTCAGCTTCTTTCTGTGTTAGGTTTCCAGAGGAATCTGGGCTTAGAAAGGAACTAGGCTTCGGCTCTGGGAGAATCGAATTGCTTACTCTGGAGGTAGAGAAAAAGGTTGTTAAAAATAGATTGAAGTCAAGAGATTTTGATCTTTGAAAACTGCATAATATTCTAGTGCTTCACAATCTTTGTCTACATCAGAATCACCTAGAGGGCTTATTAAAAACTGGTTTCCTCAGTGCCGCCCTCAAAAGTTACGAATGAGCAGGTGTGAATGGGGCCCCAGGCGTGCTTCCCTGTCAGCTCACAGGTAGAGCTGGTGTTGCCCGTTGGTTGATGCCAGTTTGAGTAACACTGGATTTTATTTTATTTACTTTTAAACTTTTAATTTTGTATTGGAGAATAGCTGATTAGCAATGTTGTGATGGCTTCAGGTGGACGAAGGGACTCAGCCATGCATATCCATGGATCCATTCTCACCCAAACTCCCCTCCCATCCAGGATACCACATGACACTGAGCAGAGTTCCCTGTGCTGTACAGTAGTCCTTGTTGGTGACTCATTTTAAATACAGCAGTGTGTTCATATCGAGGCCAAATTCCCCAACTACCCCTTTTTGAAATGAATAGCATTTATGTATATGCTTTACTTAGTCAACAGATAGTTTTTAAACTTTTGCCATGTGCCAGGTATCGTGCTGGATAGTGACCTCTAGTGCCCATCCTGGATAACTTACTGCTGGTTACTAGTGCAGAGTCTAATTTCCCAGGAATCTAATGATATAATTAATACTTTCAGAGATCACCCATCAGCATTTTTACTTATGCCTGAAGTTTTTTCCTCCTTTCCTCCTTTAAACTGGATGTAAGAGTCCCTTATACTGCAAGGAGATCCAACCAGTCCATTCTAAAGGAGATCAATCCTGGTTGTTCATTGGAGGGACTGATGCTAAAGCTGAAACTGCAATACTTTGGCCACCTCATACGACCAGTTGACTCACTGGAAAAGACTCTGATGCTGGGAAAGGTTGGGGGCGGGAGGAGAAGGGGACGACAGAGAATGAGATGGCTGGATGGCATCACCGACTCTGTGGACATGAGTTTGAGTGTACTCCGGGAGTTGGTGATGGACAGGGAGGCCTGACGTCTGTGATTCATGGGGTCGCGGAGAGTCAGACACGACTGAGCGACTGAACTGAACTGAAACTTGATTTATCATAGGGTGAAAGGTTTTTCAGGATTTTGATAATGAACTTGCCAAATTATTTTTCAGAAGAATTTTGCTGATTTGCTACTCACCAGCGACAGAAGAGAATGTGTTCTCATAGCCTGCCTGAACTCTAGGGTCATAATGCCTGACCTCTAGGGTCACAGTGTCCATGCAGGCGTTTGTATCCCCCTTACTGACTTTTAGGGTGCTTTTTCTATCCGTGATACGGAGCTTTTAAAAAGCTTAATTTTTATAAACTTTGTGTATATTTGTGCTAAGTGACCTTGATTTCCTGGAATACAAAGCAAAGAAAGAGTGGCAGGAATAGTTTGCCTTCTTTGATAAACAAGTTACTAAATAATTTTTAAAACATTAACTCTTTGAGAATGTACTAACAAATATTAAATAAGCTTCAGTGGTCATCCCAATTTTTAGGTTGCTTCTTTTGCATCTGCAGTGCTTTGAATGAAAGATGGAAAACATCTTTGCACAGGGCAGAATCCAAACGGATCTCCCTGACAAATGCAAACGTGGGAAGGGCTGTTTCTGCTCATACTCAGTGATGCAAGCAAACTGAAAGAGACAGCCCACACTGACACTAATATGTCACTGAGCTGTTTTGTATTCATAACTTTTCAACGATAGCACCTTTCTTTAATGCAGTATTGATTCAGCCAAGAAATGTTATTCTATTACTTTCCTGAGCCATTGAATTAGGTTAAAGGACACTGTTATGGTTTTTAACTGGAGATGGAGAATTTTTATAAACTAGTATCTCTTAAATTTTTCCAAAGGTCACTGGCCAGAAATTTGACTATTGGTGGTCTTGTCACAAACAGGGGAGACGTCTGGGTTTGCTGTCCGGTGCCCTGGTGTTTCAGACAGCACTGTGATGGGGAACGGTGCTTGGGAGGCTGAGAGCCTGCCGGTAACCTAGAATTAAAGAAGACGCTTGCATGCTAATCCTGTCCACTCACGAGTTTGACTCGTTTTCTTAAAGCCATGGTATGTGCAGCTGAGGGGCACCCCAGAGTTCAGTGCCGCTGCTTCTTTAAAGGCCTGGGAAGGCGGACTGTGATTTCTCCTTTTCCACCAAGTCTTACTTCTTCTGGATCCCATTCTCGGAAGTGTCAGAGATAAATGAGAAATCTGTATTAATATGATAATAGCTCCTCAGAGGAAGATTGTGTTGATTTGTGGGGGAAGGGCAAATGCACAAAATGATGGAACATATTTATTCTGAGTTTTTAGCAAAATTATCTTTCCTGTAATGGGATTTGGCCAGTTCTGGATAGTGTCAGGTCAGTTCCATAAGTGGGATTTCGTGGTGTCTTATCCACACTGTTGGGTACTCACCTGACTGACCGCCGGAATAAGGGGTCTGTATATGGACTGAGTCCTGTCCTTTTTAGGAAGGCCTCCTCCTCAACCTGAAGACTTTGCATTTATTTGCTCTTCAAAAACTAAGTACTTCTTCTTTTTTTTTTTAAAGGGGAAGCAATTCTCAAAGACTCAGGAGCCTTGTCGTATGGTGACTCATTGCCATACTTGGCTGCTGCGAGAATGATTTGTGGTGCTTGCAAGTCTTTTTCACAGCTTGGCCCACCAGTTCCCTGTGGGTGGTGAACAGTGTTCTCTTTCCGCTCATCTTCGCTGGTTTACCCGCCTCCAATATTGATAGGGCAGTAGAACGTAGATGTGTTTCTGGAGACGTTTTCACAAACGGAGGCTCCCTCCGTGGATCAGAGGCCCCCTCTGAGCCCAAACTTTCAGGCTCTTCAGGAAGACTTCGGTTCACCAAAACATGTCTTGTTGTTGCTTGTATTTAGTGTAACGTTTCTTGGTGTTAAATTTTAAAATAAGACCTCAGAGAGAAGTTATTCATCAGCATTTTATTAGGCTTAATATAAATCAGTTTTCAAAACCTTTTCCTGAAGAAGAGTTCACAAAGGCTGAGAAGAAACTTCACGACCCTGTGACCTGTGGTGAGGTGGGGCATTCATGGCCGTGGAGGGGGATGTGTCCTGTGGTACTTAGAGGGAGAGAGACAGTGGTAAGACTTGGACACAGACTGCACACAACTCAGTCTGCACTAAGAGAATTCCTGGAGGTAGTAGTGTGGGTGAATAGAAGTGCCCAGGAGGGCAGGTTCAGGGTTTTGCTTTCTCTCTCTGTTGTCTGTGAGGCTTAGGCGTGTCCCTGGGGCTCTGCCGCTACTCACTCGTCTCATGGGCTGAGCAGCTGTTCCTGTGACTGCCCTTCTTCCGCCTTCACGCACCCTCTTTCTGGGCTTCCCTGTGGCTCAGCTCATAAAGAATATGCCTGCAATGCAGGAGACCCGTTTGATTCCTGGGTCAGGAAGTTCTCCTGGAGAAGGAATAAGCTTCCCACTCCAGTATTCTTGCCTGGAGAATCCCCAAGGACAGAGGAGCCTGGGGCTACAGTCCATGGGGTCCCAAAGTCAGACACGACTGAGCAACTAATCACAACACCCTCTTTTCTACCTCCATTGTTTCCAAGTGTGTGGACTGGTCAGAGCTTTCTTTTGGGTTTTTCTCTATGGACTTCTGGAAAACCCAAATGAAACTTTTGGTCAACCCAATAGGTTTCTAGAACTGTTTCAACACTTCAACGATGGCGTTTTTCTTCTCACTAAAAATTTTAGTGGGTTTCCTGGCCCAGGGTGCCTCCTTCCTGTCTACCGTGGTTTTACCTCCCTTTCCAGATCCATCACTGCTCCTCTCATCTGACTACTCCAGCCTATAATGAAAGAAAGTGAAAGAAAATTAAGTCGCTCAGTCATGTCCAACTCTTAGCGACCCCATAGATCCTACCAGGATCCTCCGTCCATGGGATTTTCCAGGCAAGAGTACTGGAGTGGGTTGCTGTGACCTCCTCCCAAATCTGACAGTGTTCTGAAATTACCTGTCTCAGAACACGCAGCTGTTCCGTAACTGGAGAGTCGTTCTGTCGTAGGTTGGTCTTAACACCTCATGTAAACTCCAGGTTTCTTAGGACAAGGGAGACACTTCATATCTGAGTATAATTCCTTTCTTATCTAACAACTGGTGGATAGCACTGTTTATGGGCCCCTCTTATTATGGAGATGCTATTTTGAAAATAGTAAACCAACATAGATTTCTAACTTTCCAAATTATGGTCTAAAGGAAGTTCTCTTTGACCCAAATAAGGAAGATCCTTATGGCTACTGGGCAGTGGCTAAGGTGGAGGAAGTAAGTTCACGGTAGGGGAGGCTGAGAGGAGAATGCCATCAAGGGGGAGAGACTGGAGTCCCGTCTCCTTCGCCTGTGAGAGTCAGTGTTCTTGGAGCACTGATCCGCCAGAGTAATCCTCTGTGAGGTCTGCGGGCAGGGAGAGAATGCCAGGTGCTAGTAATGCCCTCAGTTATCATGTTGGCTTCATCCGAGAGCTGTGGACAGGCAGTGCTGTCATTATCGGTTCAGGTCAGTCACTCAGTCGTGTCCGACTCTCCGCGACCCCATGGACTGCAGCACTCCCTGTCCATCACCAAATGCCAGAGCTCACCCAACTCATGTCCATCGCGTCGGTGGTGCGATCCAGCCATCTAACTCTCTGTCGTCCCCATCTCCTCCTGCCCCCAAACCTGCCCAGCATCAGAGTCTTTTCCAGTGAGTCAACTCTTTGCAGCAGGTGGCCAGAGGATTGGAGCTTCAGCTTCAGCATTAGTCCTTCCAGGGAACGCCCAGGACTGATATCCTTTAGGATGGACTGGTTGGATCTCCTTGCAGTCCAAGGGACTCTCCAGAGTCTCCTCCAACACCTCAGTTGATTATCATTCTATCATTATCATTCTGTTGCAGAGGTTCCCTAACTTCCATAGTCCTTTTTTTTAAATTGAAATGTAGTTTATTTTACTTACTTCATCTGACTTACTTCACTTAGTACGATCATCTCTAGGTCCATCCCTGTTGCTGCAAATGGCATTATTTCATTCTTTTTTATGGCTGAGTAATATTCCATTGTGTATATTGGATTGTCCAAAAGGTTCCTTTGGGCTTTCTTATAAGATCTTACAGACAAATTCAAACTAAATTATTGGCCAACCCAACCTATCACATCTGTGTCCATTCATCCGGGTTGCTTCCATGTCTTACAGTCTATTTTTCTTTAATTCGCAATTTATTTAGTAGTGCATTAAAAAATTTCCAAGTTTTAATTTGACTGGCTTTTTATTGTTAATTTCTAATTTAATCATGACAAATTGCATGATTAAATGATATAATTATCCTAAAAATATTTTCAGAATTCCTTTGAGACATAGTTCAGTTCAGTTCAGTTCAGTTGCTCAGTCGTGTCCGACTGTCCGCGACCCCATGAGTCACAGCACGCCAGGCCTCCCTGTCCATCACCAACTCCCGGAGTACACTCAAACTCATGTCCACAGAGTCGGTGATGCCATCCAGCCATCTCATTCTCCGTCGTCCCCTTCTCCTCCCACCCCCAACCTTTCCCAGCATCAGAGTCTTTTCCAGTGAGTCAACAGGTCGCATGAGGTGGCCAAAGTATTGCAGTTTCAGCTTTAGCATCAGTCCCTCCAATGAACATCCAGGATTGATCTCCTCTAGAATGGACTGGTTGGATCTCCTTGCAGTATAAGGGACTCTCAAGAGTCTTCTCCAACACCACAGTTCAAAAGCATCGATTCTTCAGCGATCAGCCTTCTTCACAGTCCAACTCTCACATCCATACATGACCACGGGAAAAACCATTGCCTTGACTAGACGGACCTTGGTTGACAAAGTAATGTCTCTGCTTTTTAATATACTATCAAGGTTGGTCATAACTTTCCTTCCAAGGAGCAAGCGTCTTTTAATTTCATGGCTGCAATCAGCATCTGCAGTGATTTTGGAGCCCAAAAAAATAAAGTCTGACACTGTTTCCACTGTTTTTCCATCTATTTCCCATGAAGTGATGGGACCAGATGCATAAGAAATAGATAATTTCATAATTTTTCCATGTAAATTTGAAAGGGTATATTTTCTTGGTATGTGTTTATGTATATAAATAAATACACACCCACCTCCCCAAACATAGTGAACTTGGTGATTTTGTTGTTTAATCTTCAACATGCTTACTATTTTTAAAAAATTTGAACAGTAATTTTCTGATTGATCTGTATTAAATTCTCCCAAAATATTTTGGATGTGTCAGTTTTCTTTGCAATTATGTCTGCTTAAAAAATATATTTCAAATTCTGGTTTTAGGTACATATGTATTGATTATTATATCTTATCTATTATTCTTCTTATTGTGTAATGTTCCCCCTACATCCCTATCAATAATTTTTTGTTAAATTTTGTTTTGTTTGCTGTTACTGTTGTCACTCCATCTTTGTTTTGGCTATTATTTGTAAGATGTATTTTTCTGTTCTTCATTTTCAGGTTTTCTGTGTTTTGTTTTCAGTGTGGTTCTTTAAAGCAGCATAAAACTGTTAAAATTTTAACATGTTGTCTTCATTTTAATAGATCTATTATTAGCTTATATTTATTCCAATAATTGATATTTTTGTAACTTTTGTGCTTTCTGTTCTTTTCTTTTTGTTGGATGTTATTTTGCCCTTATTTTCTGCTTTTGATTGAATTAAAATATTTTCTGTGTTTCTATATTATTTTTATTCTCTGCTGGTTTGGAAGCTCTGTGTTTTATTTCTATAATATTAGCAATTACTCTTAAATTTATAACATATATACTTAATTTTATATAGTATGAATGTGGCATTTATATGTGTTTATATAGATATATATTTATTTTTATGAATTATATGTTTAGTTTCTTTCTGAACATTAAAAAAATAAAAATGCTTTGTTACTTACTTTATATCCTTTCTCCTTTTGTTTTTATTGACCCATATCTTAGTACAACTAAACAAAATAAAAACCCACAGCTATTAGTTATCACTTCCTATTTTGAGATATTTTGTCTGTTATTGTTGTGTGTTGGAGTAAAATGTTTGCATCAACGTGTGAATGCTCTATGTCATCATGAGTAGAAAACACAGCTGTCTAATTTAAACATGTTTGCTTGGTACTGAAAACTCTGCTTTGAGATCTATAAAAACACCTAAGTTGCAAATCTAAGACACATTGAAAAGGAGGCCAAATTTATGTCTTAATTTCCTCCTTTGTTATCAACTCAAAGAACTTGAAAGTGAGTAGGTGGTCATCTTAATGAAAGGAAAATGTGAATGTTCTGACTGGTTAGCTCTTGAGTAGATCATCTCATTAACAGGAATAGTTTTTCTTTCTTTCTTCTTCTTCTTATTTTTTTTTTTTCAATCTAGACTTTGTTTCTCCCTACTACTGCTTTCAGTATTTAAGGCTAGATTTGACCATTTTTAATAGTCAGAACCACCATAATAATGGCATTTTCTATTTGGGTTACAATGAAAGCAATCAAGGATAAGCTTGACTGAAGATCTCATATAATTAATCACTTCTCTTATTGTTATCTCTTCTTAAAAGTGTTTTGTAAAATAATCATCTATATTAATGGAACATCTTTCAAAGGAGAAGAAATGAAAGAATATCAATTTATATTCTCATACTAAATATCATGAAACATTTCACCGTCTTATTCAGGGAACCATCTATAACTATTGAGATTCATTTTTCAATTCACACTTTTTGGGGGATGTTGTTATCTATTGCCACATACAATAACAGAAATGTACTCATCCTATCAGCTGCCTACTTCCATTTGAGCAGCTGCAAATTTGATAACAGTCCTGGCGAAGGACAGTAATAAGAATATAATTTGACCTTGCTTTATGAATTACATGTGCTCTATGTAATGAGGGGGATAATGAATATTTATATATTTAATCGTGATGTTAATCTATTAGAACTTCAGAGATGTGTGCCTAAAAAATGGGCTCCAACACTAATAAAAACCCACACATGAAAATCTGAATAATTAGTCCAAATAGATACATTTGTCAAAGTATTGCCTGAGAGCATTTATTTCTTCTTTCAGCACCTATAAGAGGCTACTCAGATGGATAATTAGGCCAGATAAATTTTGCACATTTGCTTATTCAAAGAGACTGCTCAGTTCGTGTCCTTTTCTATTGCGAGTTCTTGGTGGTTCATGGAACTTGGAAGTTTAAGCTTTACCCTGGTAAAGTCTTTGGTTTCAGGCAAACATCTTTGAAGGACCTCTGATACAAAGCATAAGAGGACAAAAATCTAGGAGCTGTTAATGCTCAAACTGCGATAATCTTGTATTTAATGATAATCATAAATAATGTACAACCTAAGAAACTAAAAATCAGTCTGATTGACAAAGACAACTTCTCTCCAGAGTTCATGTTACCTATTTTGAGAGCTATTGGACTTGGTGATGGAGGCTGGCAGGATGTGTTTGCTGATGGACTCATCTAAAGATAGCTCTAGGTTTCCTCTCTGAAGTGTGGTTGACTTCTGGTCAAAGTCATTGAAGAAGGGAGAAAAAGAGCAAAGCAATTTGTCCTTCTCTAATTTTTAAGTTAGATACTAGATTTATATGAAATGTGTAAGGGATAGACAGACATGACCTTCTTCAAGTCACTTCTTCTTTTTCTTCGTCTTTTTTCTATTTTGTATGTGTGTTTTAAGAAGAGGAAGTAGGAGGAAGACATTGGAGGGAGGTTTGAGTAACTCAAATCCTGGGATGAAACTATCTTAAGGGACTGCGGTTGTCCTTGAAATAATACCAGTTGTTTAAGACAAAGTCCCTGGCTTCAGGCAAAACCAATCTTTTGAGCTGCAGTGAGTACGAGGAGCCTGGGAGATGAGAAGGGGGAGATGTGCACACCATAATCTTACAGCCCGTAGGGAAAATGTTCTTTTTCATGCCTGCTTTGTTTAAGATCAACTGTGGATGTATGCTGGCGGACTAGTTCGACTCACTGTTGCGCCTGCATGTAAGACATGATGGAGCTAAGAACGGAAAGATGAACAATGTTTGTAAAACCATCATTGGTAAACAATGTTGTGCTAACTTCACAAGTGTACAGGAAAGTGATTCAGTTATATCTATCTACATATACATACACATTCTTTTTCATATTCTTTCCATGATGGTTCATCACAGGATATTAAACATAGTTTTTTGTGCTATGCAGTAGGACGTTGTTCAGTTCAGTTCAGTCCCTCAGTCGTGTCCAACTCTCTGCGACCCCATGAATCACAGCACGCCAGGCCTCCCTGTCCATCACCAACTCCCAGAGTTCACTCAAACTCATGTCCATTGAGTCAGTGATGCCATCCAGACATCTCATTCTCTGTCCTCTCCGTCTCCTTCCGCCCCCAGTCCCTCCCAGCATCAGGGTCTTTTCCAGTGAGTCAGCTCGTCACATGAGGTGGCCAAAGTATTGGAGCTTCAGCTTTAGCATCAGTCCTTCCAGTGAACACCCAGGACCTTGTCAATTCACTGTATAAGTGAATGAATGAGTACATACTAAATGCATATGCTAATGCCCCGGAGACGGCGATGGCACCCGCTCTAGTCCTCCTGCCTGGAAAGTCCCATGGATGGAGGAGCCTGGTGGGCTGCAGTCCATGGGGTCTCAAAGAGTCAGACATGACTGAACGACTTCACTTCACTCACACCACTCACTTCATACTTTATCATTGGAGAAGGAAATGGCAACCCACTCCAGTGTTCTTTCCTGGAGAATCTCAGGGACAGAGGAGCCTGGTGGGCCATGGTCCATGGGGTCGCAGAGAGTCGGACACGACTGAAGTGACTGAGCATGCGTGCATGCTAATCCCAAACTCCCTGTCCATCCCCTGCTCAGCCCCCTTCTCCTTAACCACAAGTCTGTTTTCTATGTCTGTGGGTCTGTTCCTGTTTTATAAGTAAGTTCGTTTGTGTTGTATTTTAGAGGTCACGTGTAAGTGATATTGTTAATATTTGATATTTGTCGTTTTCTGACAGACATCACTTAGTGTCATCATCTCTAGGCCCATCCATGTTGCTGCCCATGGAATTATTTCATTCTTATTCATGGCTGAGTAAGATTCCATCACATGCATGGATTGTATCTTCTTCTTTTTCACTTTACATCATTGTATTGGTTTTGCCCGCATTGACATGAATCTGCCCTGGGTGTCCGTGTCATTTGTTCATCTCTCAGTGGACATTGAGGTTGAAGAAACATGCCGTTTTGTTGCATTCATCAGTCCGTGGTGGAAACTTCCTTTTTTGCATGTGTTCATCTCCATTGCTTGGACTGTTTGCTTAGTTCTATGCTCCTCAGCCCTATGTTTAACTATTCAGATCTCTGTTTCTCTTATGTTCCTCTGGTATTCATCTTAGCTGGCTCTTGGACTGAGATTATTATTTATTAAATCTTCTCCAGGGTGTACTTTGTACCCTCCTGCCTTCACTTCTTCTTTGTCCCCACAGTCCATCCCCATCTTTAGCTTTTGAACAAGTACTGATAATACATAGTGACTCATGACAGCAGAAGGAGAAATATCTGAGACATTCATGAAATTCTAATTAGTGACTCTATCACTTATTGTCCTGACTGTAAGTTCTCTGACCTTGTATTTCTTGGCATCAAAATTTTAGTGCCCAAAATGAAAAACATCATTTAAATGGTCCTCTTTTCAGAGCTGTTTGAACAAGGCATGTACCATTTTTGTGACTGTGAGTTATAAATGAATTTCTTATTTCTGGAGCTATTTGAGCAGATGTACCTGGCCTTCCATCAGGGATTATGTAGAGAAGACTTTTAGCACAAAAGAAGATTTGAGTTTGACCACCTGTTGTTGAATCATATATGAACCATGTTCCCCTTTATCTTCAGCTTGGACTGCCAACTTTGAAACTACAGAGAGCTCTAACTGCTTCGGGTCATGCTTAGTTGATAGTGTACAACTTGTGGTGTTCTTTGCTCTTTTTCCAAATCCTCCTACCGTGGGAGTTTTCTCTTTTGAACCGCTTAAACCAAAACTAGTGCTCTAGCCTCAGACTGTGTTCCCTGCATCCATGCCTTGCACTGAGTCCTGTCATAGGAGGCAGGATCGAAACGTGCCTCTCAGTAAATGATTTGCCCCAAATGACAGAGACAGTTAACCGCTGAGTCAGGATTTGATTATAAGGTAGATCATTTCCAGATGTTAATTACTACATTAGTCTGCTCTGCAGTTGTGATATGTTTTACTCATAGGATTCATATGCAGTTAAATAAAATAATGCATGTAAAACTCTTAGCATTAGTTGCTGGCATAAATTAAATGCACCCCTCCAAAAAAAAAAAAAAAAAAACCAAAACAAAGAAACAAGACAACAACAATAGCAAATGTGTAACTCATGTAACTCACTTCTGTTCTCCATATCAAAACTTCAATGCATCCCCTGACATTTCGGTTAAAATAGAAGCTCCCCACCATGGTGGCTCAGAAGGTAAAGAATCTGCCTTCAATGTGGGACACCTGGGTTTGATCCCTGGGTTGGGAAGATCCCCTAGAGAAGGGCATGGCAACCTACTCTAGTATTCTTGCCTGGAGAATCCTGTGGACAGAGGAGCCTGGTGGGCTACCGTCCACGGGGTCGCAAAAGCTCAGACACGACTGAGTGACTAAGCACGAGCACCGTGGTCTAGAACGACAGTGAAAGTGCAGTCCCTCAGTCGTGTCCGACTCTGCGATCCCGTGGACGGTAGCCCGCCAGGCTCCTCGGTCCGTGGGATTTCCCAGGCAAGAACACTGGAGTGGGCTGCCATTTCCTTCTCCAAGGGATCTTCCCAACCCAGGGATCGAACCTGGGTCTCCTGCACTGCAGACAGACGCTTTACCATCTGAGCCACTAGAGAAGCCATAGGAGGCAGCAAACTTTTTCTGTAAAGGATTATGAGGTAGTAAATATTTTAGGCTTTGAGAGTTAGGAGAATATTATATAGATATTTCTACATATATATTACTATTCAAAATGTATTGTTTGAAAATATAGAAACCGTTCTCAGCTGGTGGGGCTACAGAACCAGGCAGCACTCCAAGTATGGCCAGTGGGCATTACTTCACTGGCCCTTGGTTGCTGCTGCTGCTGCTGCTGCTATATCACTTCAGTCATGTCCGACTCTGTGTGACCCCATAGACGGAAGCCCACCAGGTTCCCCTGTCCCTGGGATTCTCCAGGCAAGAACACTGGAGTGGGTTGCCATCTCCTTCTCCAATGTGTGAAAGTGAAAAGTGAAAGTGAAGTTGCTCAGTCGTATCCGACCCTTAGCGACCCCACGGACTGCAGCCTACCAGGCTCCTCCATCCATGGGATTTTCTAGGCAAGAGCACTGGAGTGGCTTGCCATTGCCTTCTCTTACGGCCCTTGGTTCAGTTCAGTTCAGTTCAGTCACTCAGTCATGTCCGACTCTCGGCGACCCCATGAATCACAGCACGCCAGGCCTCCCTGTCCATCACCAACTCCCAGAGTTCACTCAAACTCATGTCCACAGAGTTGGTGATGTCATCCAGCCATCTCATTCTCTGTCGTCCCCTTCTCCTCCTGCCCCCAATCCCTCCCAGCATCAGTCTTTTCCAGTGAGTCAACTCTGCATGAGGTGGCCAAAGTATTGGAGTTTCAGCTTTAGCATCAGTCCTTCCAATGAACACCCAGGATCGATCTCCTTTAGAATAGACTCGTTGGATCTCCTTGCAGTACAAGGGACTCTCAAGAGTCTTCTCCAGCACCACAGTTCAAAAGCATCAATTCTTCGGCGATCAGCCTTCTTCACAGTCCAACTCTCACATCCATACATGACCACGGGAAAACCATAGCCTTGACTAGAAGACCCTTAATTCGTAGTCTGTTTTTAAACTTATATTCAGTTGGAGAATAATTGCTTCGCAGTGCTGTGTTGTGTCTGGTGCAGAGCAGTGTGAACCAGCTGTTGGGTGTCCGTGGAGTTCTCCCTCCTCCCACCCCTCCGAATCCCAATGTTGCCCCCTCTCTCAGACTGCAGGCCTCCTAGCATTCGTCTGATTGTCAAGCATCCCAAGCTCACTCTCCACGCAGGCCTCCTGCACCTACTTGTGTTCATGCCCAGAAAACCCTGGCCCTGATTCTCCCACAAGTGCCTCTGCCTCCCTGTCTTGTCACCTGGGAGATGTCACCTCATTAGGGAGGTGATCTTAAGGGATGTTGCTCCCCCCTCCCACCCCAGTGGCTTTCCACCTTATCCTGTATCACAGCCACAGGTCTGTGACTGCACCTGTCACTCTCAGATTAACCTGTTTGTTAGTATATTTACTGATTTATTGTCTTTTCTCCCACTAGAATGTGATCAGCATGAAAAGAGAGGGCCATTCTTATTCTTTACTATGATTTTGTTGATTTCGGTTTCCAGCTCTGGATATTACAATACATCATCTCCTTGGAAACAGTGGAGTAGTCCAAGACTTAACATTCTGGACAGTGCACTTTTTGCTTTTAGAATATTACTCTCAAATATTTAAGTTATAATAATTTTTGCAGGTGCATTTTCTCACTCACATTATATCATTCCTTGAACATCAAAATTATGCACATTGGGCTTCCCTGGCAGTGCAGTGGTTAAGAATCTGTCTTGCAATGCCAGGGGCACCAGTTCACCCTGGTCCAGGAAGATCCCACATATTGTGTGTGCCACACTTGCTGAGCCTGCCTGCCCTGGACTCTGCGCCCTGGGGCCTATGCCCTGGACTCTGCACCCTGAAGCCTGTGCCCTGGGGCCTGCGCCCTGGGGTCTGTCCCCTGGAGCCTGTGCCCTGGGGCCTGCACCCTGGGGCCTGTGTCCTAGACCCTGTGCCCTGGACTCTGTACCCTGGAGCTTGCAGTGAGCATCCAGTGCCCCGCAGCGAGAGAAAGCACAGTTCAGCAGTGAATCCCCAGCACAGCCACAAAGACCCATGCAGCCAAAAAGAAAATAAACCAATAAACATTTTTTTTCAAAGATAGCATTCTATCAAAAAATGTATGTAGATTTAAATAGTCATAGTAAATTACACTTTTGGACATCCAGTATGATGCGTAACCATCTTTATGCAGTGCCCACTATCTTCAGGGCTGAATTTGATTGGATTTTATATACTGTACTTAATAGTTACTATTTGTATTTTGCGTTGCCATCCATTCACCCTTCATTTTTTAAAAGATACCTCTTTCTTTTTGTCTGAATCCTATGTGTGTGAATGTAATATAAAAATTTTAACAGGGTTTCCAAGAATTTATACAGGTATAGAATTGTCAAAACCTTGGGAAGCAGTGAAGGGGGCCGCAGAAGGGTTGCTCTCTGGTATTTGTGTGATTAAAAATTTCATGTTTAACTGAAAAGGGAAGATAACACACAGAGACCTATGTATAAAGGTGTTTATGGAAGCATTTGGTTTTGATAGCAAAAGTTTGTAAAGAATCTCAAATGTCTGTCATTAAGAGATTGATTTTATTTCTTATTTTTAAGGGATTGATTATATATGGTACAAATATATAATATGGTACATTGAATGATGTTGGAGATCTGTACTATTAATGTTGAAAAAATGGTCACTACATGTTATGAAGAGTATAAACAAATTGTATGCAGTACGTTTACCATGAGACTATTTTAGTGAAATATGTATATATTATATATATTCCACTAAGCCCAGTATAATCATTTTGACATGTTAAAGTAGGAGTATAATCTGTGAGATATTTTTCCGTTTGTATGCCTGAAAAAATCTGAAAGATTATTTTCCTACGTTAACATGTTAGTGATGGTTCAGTTCAGTTCAGTCATTCAGTCGTGTCCGACTCTTTGTGACCCCATGAATCATACTGGGCTTATTCTCCTTCGTTAGTTAGCATGTTAGTGATGATTACACTGGGCTTATTCTCCTACGTTAGCATGGTAGTGATGGTTGTACTGGGCTTAGTGGTGTTGTTATTTAGTCTCTTAAGTCGTGTCTGACTCCTTCTGAGCCCCGTGGACTGCAGCCCACCAGGCTTCTCTGTTTGTGGGATTTTGCAGACGTGGGAGACGCTGCCCCCGGCGCAACCGACCAGGCAAAGAGGCGCAGCCGTGAGGACCTACCCCACACCTGAGGCCAGGGCCGGGCGGCCGAGAAGAGCTGCCCCACGTCCAATAGGCGGTGGCTGCGCGGGCGCAGGAGGGCCGAGAGGAGCTACTCCACATTCAAGGTCAGGAGGGGCAGCCTTGAGGAGATACCCCTCATCCAAGGTAAGGTTCAGCGGCTGCGCTTTCTTGGAGCAGCTGTGAAGAGATATCCCACGCCCAAGGTAAGAGAAACCCAAATAAGATGGTAGGTATTGCGAGGGGGCATCAGAAGGCAGACACACTGAAATCATAATCACAGGAAACTAGTTGATCTGATCACATGGACCACAGCCGAATGTGGTCCACTGGAGAAGGGAATGGCAAAACACTTCAGTACACTTGCCTTGAGAACCCCATGAACAGTATCAAAGGGCAAAATGATAGGCTACTGAATGAGGAATTCCCCAGGTCGGTAGGTGCCCAGTATGCTACTGGAGCTCAGTGGAGAAATAACTATAGAAGGAATAAAGGGATGGAGCAAAAGCAAAACCAATACCCAGTTGTGGATGTGACCAGTGATAGAAGCAAGGTCCGGTGCTGTAAAGAGCAATATTGCATAGGAACCTGGAGTCAGATCCATGAATCAAGGCAAATTGGAAGTGGTCAAACAGGAGATGGCAAGAGTGAACATCGACATTCTAGGAATCAGTGAATTAAAATGGACTGGAATGGGTGAATTTAACTCAGATGACCATTATATCTACTACTGTGGGCAGGAATCCCTTAGAAGAAATGGAGTAGCCATCATGAAATGCAGTACTTGGATGCAATCTTAAAAACGACAGAATGATTTCTGTTCGTTTCCAAGGCAAACCATTCAGTATTACAGTAATCCAGGCCTATGCCCCAACTAGTAACACTGAAGAAGCCGAAGTTGAACGGTTCTATGAAGACCTACAAGACCTTTTAGAACTAACACCCAAAAAAGATGTCCTTTTCATTATAGGGGACTGGAATGCAAAAGTAGGAAGTCAAGAAACACCTGGAATAACTGGCAAATTTGGCCTTGGAGCACGGAATGAAGCAGGGCAAAGTCTAATAGAGTTTTGTCAAGAGAACGCACTGGTCATAGCAAACACCCTCTTCCAACAACACAAGAGAAGACTCTACACATGGACATCACCAGATGGTCAACACTGAAATCAGATTGATTATACTCTTTGCAACCAAAGATGGAGAAGCTGTATACAGTTAGCAAAAACAAGACCAGGAGCTGACTGCGGCTCAGATCATGAACTCCTTATTGCCAAATTCAGACTTAAATTGAAGAAAGTAGGGAAAACCGCTAGACCATTCAGATATGACCTAAATCAAATCCCTTATGATTTTACAGTGGAAGCGAGAAATAGATTTAAGGGACTAGATCTGATAGATAGAGTGCCTGATGAACTCTGGATGGAGGTTCGTGACATTGAACAGGAGACAGGGACCAAGACTATCCCCGTGGAAAAGAAATGCAAAAAAGCAAAATGGCTGTCTGAGGAGGCCTTACAAATAACTGTGAAAAGAAGAGAAGCGAAAAGCAGAGGAGAAAAGGAAAGATATAAGCATTTGAATGCAGAGTTCCAAAGAATAGCAAGGAGAGATAAGAAAGCCTTCCTCAGCGATCAATGCAAAGAAATAGAGGAAAAAATAGAATGCGAAAGACTAGAAAATTAGAGATACCAAGGGAATATTTCATGCAAAGATGGGCTCGATAAAGGACAGAAATGGTATGGACCTAACAGAAGTAGAAGATATTAAGAAGAGGTGGCAAGAATACACAGAAGAACTGTACAAAAAAGATCTTCACGACCAAGATAGTCATGATAACGTGATCACTGAGCTAGAGCCAGACATCTTGGAATGTGAAGTCAAGTGGGCCTTAGAAAGCATCACTACAAACAAAGCTAGTGGAGGTGATGGAATTCCAGTTGAGCTATTTCAAATCTTGAAAGATGATGCTGTGAAAGTGCTACACTCAATATGCCAGCAAATTTGGAAAACTCAGCAGTGGCCACAGGACTGGAAGAGGTCAGTCTTCATTCCAATCCCAAAGAAAGGCAATGCTCCAACTACTGCACAATTGCACTCATCTCACACACTAGTAAAGTCATGCTCAAAATTCTCCAAGCCAGGCTTCAGCAATATGTGAACTGTGAACTTTCAGATGTTCAAGCAGGTTTTAGAAAAGGCAGAGGCACCAGAGATCAAATAGCCAACATCCGCTGGATCATGGAGAAAGCAACAGAGTTCCAGAAAAACATCTATTTATGCTTCATTGCCTATGCCAAAGCCTTTGACTGTGTGGATCACAATAAACTGTGGAAAATTCTGAAAGAGATGGGAATCCCAGACCACCTGACCTGCCTCTTGAGAAACCTGTATGCAGGTCAGGAAGCAGCAGTCAGAACTGTACATGGAACAGCAGACTGGTTCCAAATAGGAAAAGGTGTATGTCATGGTTGTATATTGTCACCTTGCTTATTTAACTTATATGCAGAGTACATCATGAGGAACGCTGGGCTGGAAGATGCACAAGCTGGAATCAAGATTGCTGGGAGAAATATCAATAACCTCAGATATGCAGATTACCCTTATGGCAGAAAGTGAAGAGGAACTCAAAAGCCTCTTGATGAAAGTGAAAGAGGAGAGTGAAAAGGTTGGCTTGAACTCAACATTCAGAAAACAAAGATCATGGCATCTGGTCCCATCACTTCATGGGAAATAGATGGAAAAACAGTGGAAACAGTGTCAGACTTTATTTTTTGGGGCTCCAAAAATCACTGCAGATGCTGATTGCAGCCATGAAATTAAAAGACACTTTCCTTGGAAGGAAAGTTATGACCAACCTTGATAGTATATTAAAAAGCAGAGACGTTACTCTGCCAACACAGGTCCGTCTAGTCAAGGCTATGGTTTTTCCCGTGGTCATGTATGGATTTGAGAGTTGGACTGTGAAGAAAGCTGATCGCCGAAGAATTGATGCTTTTGAACTGTGGTGTTTGAGAAGACTCTTGAGAGTTCCTTGTACTGCAAGGAGATCCAACCAGTCCATTCTAAAGGAGATCAATCCTGGGTGTTCATTGGAAGGACTGATGCTAAAGCTGAAACTCCAATACTTTGGCCACCTCATGCGATGAGTTGACTCACTGGAAAAGACTCTGATGCTGGGAAAGTTTGGGGGCGGGAGGAGAAGGGGATGACAGAGAATGAGATGGCTGGATGGCATCACCGACTCAATGGACATGAGTTTGAGTGAACTCCGGGAGTTGGTGATGGACCGGGAGGCCTGGCGTGCTGTGATTCATGGGGTCGCGGAGAGTCGGACACGACTGAGCGACTGAACTGTACTGATACATTGCTAGAAATGCCTTGAGCAACAGAAAACAGAGGCTTTTTTTTTTTTTTTAATTGGAGGCTAATATTTTACAATATTATATTGGTTGGTTTTGCCATACATTGACATGAATCCGCCATACATTGACATGACTAGACGGACCTGTGTTGGCAGAGTAACGTCTCTGCTTTTTAATATACTATCAAGGTTGGTCATAACTTTCCTTCCAAGGTGTACATGAGTTCCCCTTCCTGAACCCCCCTCCCACCTCCCTCCTCCCTTTATCCTCCCTCTGGGTCATCCGGGCACACCAGCCCCGAGCATCCTGTAACATGCATCGACCCTGAACTGGTGATTCGTTTCACAGATGACAACATACATGTTTCAATGCCATTCGCCCAAATCATCCCACCCTCACCCTCTCCCAGAGTCCCAAAGACTGTTTTATACATCTCTGTCTCTTTTGCTGTCTCATATACAGGGTTATCATTTGCCTCTTTCTAAATTCCGTATATATGCTTTAGTATATTGTATTGGAGTTTTTCTTTTGGCTTACTTCACTCTGTATAATAGGCTCTAGTTTCATCCACCTCATTAGAACTGGTTCAAATGCATTCTTTTTAATGGCTGAGTAATACTCCATTGTGTATATGTACCAAAGCTTTCTTATCCATTCGTCTGCAGATGGACATCTAGGTTGCTTCCATATCCTCGCTATTATAAACAGTGCTGAAATGAACATTGGAGTACATGTGTCTCTTTCAATTCTGGTTTCCTCGGTGTGTATGCCCAGGAGTGCGATTGCTGGATCATATGGCAGTTCTATTTCCAGTTTTTTGAGGAATCTCCACACTGTTCTCCATAGTGGCTGTACTAGTTTGCATTCCCACCAACAGTGTAAGAGGGTTCCTTTCTCTCCACATCCTCTCCAGCATTTATTGCATGTAGACTTTTGGATAGCAGCCATTCTGACTGGTGTGAAATGGTATCTCATTGTGGTTTTGATTTGCATTTCTCTGATTATGAGGGATTTTGAGCATTTTTTCATGTGTTTGTTAGCCATCTTTATGTCTTTGGAGAAATGTCTGTTTAGTTCTTTGGCCCATTTTTTGACTGGGTCATTTATTTTTCTGGAATTGAGCTGCAGGAGCTGCTTGTATATTTTGGAGATTAATTCTTTATCAGTTGCTTCATTTGCTATTATTTTCTCCCATTCTGAAGGCTGTCTTTTCACCTTACTTATAGTTTCCTTTGCTGTGCAGAAGCTTTTGATTTTAATTAGGTCCCATCTGTTTATTTTTGCTTTTATTTCCAATATTCTGGGAGGTGGGTCTTGGAGGATCCTGTTGTGATTTATGTCAGAGTGTTTTGCCTACGTTCTCCTCTAGGAGTTTTATAGAATCTGGTCTTACATTTAGCTCTCTAATCCATTTTGAGTTTATTTTGGTGTATGGTGTTAGGAAGTGTTCTAGTTTCATTCTTTTACAAGTGGCTGACCAGTTTTCCCAGCACCACTTATTAAAAAGACTGTCTTTTCTCCATTTTATATTCTTGCCTGCTTTGTCAAAGGTAAGTTGTCCATAGGTGCGTGGATTTATCTCTGGGCTTTCTATTTTGTTCCATTGATCTATATTTCTGTCTTTATGCCAGTACCATACTGTCTTGATGACTGTGGCTTTGTAGTAAGAGAGGCTTTCTTTTTAAGCTAAAAGACGGTTTTCTTGAGGGAAAAGGGGAGCGAGAGGGTAAGAAGAGAGTATCTGAGGAATAGGAAAGGAGATGGGAGAAGGAAAAAGGTTAAAGTGTGTTTCTGGTAGAGACTGAGGTTGGTCGTAACTTAAGAAGCAGAATTAATCTCTCCTGAGCCATCATTGGGTGACTGTTAATTAAATGATACCACATCTTCTTATCTTCAGACTTTCATAGCTCTACAGTTAAATGCTGAACTTGCTTTTTCAAAAGATAAGATTTTCCTTTGGCAGTTACCTGTAACTTTTGATGAAAGCTTAAAGCTTCCACTGCTTTAAAGTTCTCTTTGTATTCACTTGCCAAGCAAATAAAAGTTGCTTAATTTTGCTGACTGAAATTAGTTAAGCAGGGATGGAAAAGATTAGGAGCTCTTTTACTCTGTCCTCTCTCCAGATTCAAAGGAGTAAGATCTGAAAACCTGTACATTACTCTGTAGGACGTTTCAAGCCAGAGCCCCTTGACACATTTTCTTGATGATTACGTTTTTGGGGTTTGTTTCTGTTTTCTGCCCGATTGGCTGTTTATTTAATTTTGCCTTCTTCTCTGTTTTCTTTCCATGTGAACCAAGCACCATGTATTTAGTAACTCCTCACAGCCTTCTGATGTAAATTATCAGTGGGCCGCTGGAGTCCTGTGTCCTCCGGACTGAGAGGCAGGGAGTCTTGGTGTCAGGTCAGCTCTGCTGGTTCCCTCTGGGGGTCCAGAGTCCCGTCTGGGGACCCAAGCTGCAGGCGTGGGAGGCGTGTGATCCTTAGAGGGAAGGGGAATGGAGGGTGCGATGGCTGTGTCTGCTTCCCCTCTGTTTAGTAGAGAAGCTGGAATCCACACTCAGGAGTGAGGACCGTGGGTCCCTCTTCAATGAAGTGACCTCGAAGAACATGCAGTATGTCCTTCTGCTTCCCTCTGGGTCATCTTCGCTGAGGAACCACTGAGATGCTGGGCGAGGTGTGGCGCAGCCTGGATTCTCTGCTGTACCTGTATCCCACATTAGGAGCCTTTATTATGATTTCTGTTCTTTACATTCTCTGAAATTGTCTTTCTGGTTTTTCACCTAAATTTTTGTCCACTCCCTCATGCTATGTCTTGCCCCATGCTTTAATAAATTCCTCACCTAGGATGCATTTAAGATACTTTGTTTCGCTGGGTCAGTTGAAGTCTAGCAGCTTCTCTGGATCCTATGTACTTATGCAATCTATACTTTCCTGCTGGTCCTTGTCCACTTTGAAATCAAAGCTTTGTAGAGACACACAAACATACACATAAGTGAAATAAAGGCACATTGTAACATGATATTCCAGATATTGTCTTGGGCAGGAGAAATTAGTTTGGACTAAGGAAAAGAGGAAAAATCCATCAACTAATATTTTTCACACTTTTACGCTGGGTTAGGCATTGGCATTAAAATGGAAGAAACATTACATAGGTTTCCTTCTTTCTGGGGGATTATATTACAGGACACAGATTCAGAAACCATTGTAAATCATGGCAGGAAGTAACAAAGAATCAATGGTGGAAGTAGGCAGGGTTGAAAGTCTTGGGAGAAGGGAGGGTGTAAGTCAGGAAAGCACCCTTCCCAGAAGATTTGAACTTTTATGGATGGTTGCACAGAGGGAGGGAGAAAAAGAGGATGATCTGAGCAAAAAATCGCCGTTTCCCTGGCGCAGGAAAGGGCTATCCACTCCAGTACTCTTGCTTGGAGAATCCAATGGACAGAGGAACCTGGTGGGCTACGGTCCATGGGGTCACAAAGAGTTGGATATGACTGAGCAACTGACTCTTGAGCAAACGTAAATAGTGAATATAAGCCAGTCAGTGAGGCTAGAATATCCCGTTACTCTGTTTTCATATTCCCACAGACAAAATGCAGGTGGGTTTAGGAAAGCTTGTTTGTGCTTCCAAAATAAAAACATATGAAAACTCTGTCCTTTATGTTCTCTTTCAGACTCTTTACTTGGAACTCTCTCCAAGACAGCAAAGTCAGCTCAGATTCTGCACGGGAACAATCGCCTCCCTAACTCCGGTCTTCAGCACGGTGAGCTTTTTTTTTGATGATCTGCAAAATGTCTTTTCCTACAGGGACTTGTTTTTTGGATGATATTAATGGCTGCTTGCCTTCTGACTCCTGGTTGTCTTGAGGTTAAGCATTCCGGATGGTTTGCAATGATGGCATTCCATTTAAGTGCCTGGGTCACATGGAACAGGGTTGGAGGAGAAACTGGAGGGTGTGTTTTTAAAAGGCATCTGCCATTTGTAACAGCACCGTGTGGTTTACTGAGAGATGGAGCAGCTCATACTAGGAAAAAAAGACCAAATGCCTGTCCTCATGTGGAGAGAGAAAAAGAAATGGTTCAGAAAGGAGACGTAGTCCCCAGAGGCCTGATAGACTGGTGCCAAGTAGGAGAGAGGAGTTTATCCTCTGGGGGACAGCATCAGTCATTGGAGATGACTTAGCCAAATTCCTAATCATCATTACAGGACCCAGATTAACTTTTCTCTGAGATGTCAGCCATCCTGTATAATGGCACAGTGTTGCACTGTTAAAAATAGTTCTGTTGAGTGAAATGAGGCATAATAAATTGTAAGCAAATAGCAATGTATTAAAATGTGAGAAGAAAATGATTTGCAATAAAAGCCAAGTATTCAGTCCAGGAAAGAGATGCTAAGTAACATTATGTGCAAGCCTCACAGGTGGAAGCAGCGATGAGCTGTAGGATAAAAAACTTGAAAAGTCGTGTGTCAAGTGGCTGACCTCTTCTATAGCAGCTCTTGGCCAGTCTGACTTTTCACGTTTAACCCACGGTGTTGGTAAAGGCTTGAGGCTTATCCAGGACGTAAGAGATTGGAACTTTGACCAAAAAAGAAGCTCTGAAAAAATTTTAGGTAAAAGGTAAACTAATCTATCAGTCTGTAAGTGCTGAATACAAAACAAAAACTTTCTGTGTCAGGCACTATGAGAGTACATTTCAGAGTCATAACAGGTGGAAGGACAAGGCAGACTTGGGGAGAATCCATGTGCAAAGGCAACGAAGAGAGAGTTCAAGCATCTGTTAGAGAAAAGGCTCGCCACGGGGTCAGAAGGTGAGGGCATGGCTGGGACACGCTTAGCAGGGGACCCTTAGAGCAGGGGTCCGCGACCTCCGGGATCTAATGCCTAATAAGGTGCACAGTAAACAAAATGTGTTTGGATCGTCCTGATCCGCCCGCCGCCCACCCGCCCTAGTCTATGGAAAAATCGTCTTCCATGAAGTCTGTCCCTGGTGCCAAAACGGTTGGAGAGTGCTGTCTTAGAGCATGTTTTACTTTTACAAACAAGACCCAGATGGGCTTTGCCAGATGAAAGGGTTTGCTGTCATGCTGAAGCACAGACTTTGCCGTGAGGTTAACGGGATTTTGGAGATGTTGATGAAATTAATACTGAAAATAGCTTTGCATAACAGGCTGAGGAGTTGGGACTTTTTCTCTGTGTCTGTGGGACATCAACAAAGATTCTGAAGCAAGAGCATGTTTCTAGAAGGTTTTTTCTTATGTAGAATCAGTTGTGAAGGAGCTAGTTGAACCTTACAGCACCTGTTAAAAATTTCTTGCAGAATCTGAGACATGACAGGGAAAGTTGAGAGAAAGGAACAGATCCAAAGTAACAGTGAAGGGGGGTGTTGTGGTTTGTGAACTTAGGTTTCTGCTTCTCCATTCTTTGGCCATTCAATAAAGCTTGTGCTGTTCTAACCTCAAAAAGCCAAACCAAACAACAACAACATAAACAACATAATAGTGCAGGATAACTTCAGAGAACTTTTGACTGGAGCACAAAGAAAAAAGTCCAAGAAGATGCTTGTGTGTTAGGTGGAATTGTCAGAGACAAAAAGACAGATGTTGTATATTCTATTTATATGAGGTTCCTGCTGCTGCGCTAAGTCACATCAGTCGTATCTGCAGCCCACCAGGCTCCCGCCCCTGGGATTTTCCAGGTAAGGATACTGGAGTGGGTTGCGATTTCGTTCTCCAGTGCATGAAAGTGAAAAGTGAAAGTGAAGTTGCGTCAGACTCTTCACGACCCCATGGACTGTAGCCTACCAGGTTTCTCCGTCCATGGGATTTCCGAGGCAAGAATACTGGAGTGGGTTGCCATAGCCTTCTTTGTATGAGGTTCCTAGAAGAGTCCAATTCATGGAGACAAAAAGCAAAGCTGTGGTTACCAGAATCTGGTGAAGGAGGAGACAGGGGAAAAGCATACAGTAGGTACGAGTTTCAGTTTGGGATGATGGGAACGTTCTGGAGATGAACAACGGTGATGGTTGCACAACGGTATCAGTGTACCCAGTGCCACCGTGCTGTACATGTAGAAATAGCTAAAACAGTAAATCTTGTGTTATTCATACTTTAACCACAAGGAAAAAGTTCAAAGGAAAATACTTACGGTTTGGGCATTATGGTTAGAAGATTGATGGGCTGAAGGAATAAATAGCCAGCTTTGGGAACCTGAATATGACTCATTTCAGTCATAAGCTTGAAGGAAGAGCATAGCCCAGGAGAAATACTTGTCAGGATTTTGCAGAGATCTCCAGTGGTCATAGTGAGCTTAGAAAAATGTCTTGATCAAGACGGGAACCTGTCAGAACAGGTGTGTTTCTAGGCAGTGTCTCTCACGTACAGGGCATGTCTAGTTTGGGGACCGGCCTGAAAATGAGGTGTCAGGGTTCTTGCTTAGAGCTCCATCGAGGAGAGAGGAGAAACAGTTTGGTGGGAGCTGCTGTAGGAGTTTGAGCCCTTTGATAGGTTCACATATTAGCAGGAAGGAGTCAAAGCAGTCATGTTGGGACAAACAACAGGTATATGTGGAGATTTGTTTCCTTAGAATATTTGTATTTAATACATGCATTTTTGTGTACATCTTATGTGTATACTGATTCTTAGTGCCTGCATTTTAAGACCCTCTTGGTATGTCGTTTTTCCTCTGTATATGAATAGTTGGTTTGTATATGAATAGGAGCTCATTCTCCTGAATAAGCTAGGATTATTCCCTCAGGTGTAGGCAGATGATTCCTTCTTGGCTCCAACCTTATTGAAAAGGGAAATGCAGATTTACTAGAGAGAACCTTGGGGTCAACTTCTGATCTGATTGAGGAGATTCAAAATCTTGAAACTTCTAATTGTTGGAATGTCTCCTAAAGTAATCGTAGAAAGAGATATTCAGCAAAACAGATGACTTATAATTCATGACTTTTTATCATTTTGTTCAATGTTTTGAAAGGCATCTCTTATTTATAGAATGTACTGTTAGGCATTGTATCAGTGAATCACATTTGTTAATTGTTTTATGTGACCTCTTAGAGGATATTGCTTTTAAATATGTACAATCTGCATTATATCCACATTAGATTTTAAGTAATAAATATTTTCGTCACTAGGAACCCAAAGAATATACTATTCTAACACTGTGAGGAATGTTGATTTTAAGTTGAACTGTAGATATATTTGGTGAGTTCCTTTATCTTATTAATATCTTTATATTTTCACATTTTTACAATAATTCTTTTTATTTTTATTGATAGTTAAAACATTAATATTCAAAAGGAATTAGTTTTTACAAAATCAGCCCTTCAGCTAGCTACATCTGTGGGAAATATTTTAGAAAGCATGTTGATAATACATTGCAGATAAGCCTAAGACTCTTAGTTTAAATAACTTTCCTAAGGTTAGATAGTTCCATGTGACAAACACTGCCCCCCAAATTAGCATTTTATCTGGTTTGTTTATTTACTTTTGACACTGTTAATAGCAGGTGAACTGCAGAGTCATGGATGTCTTTGTTGATACTAAGGAGAGGTCATAGCAGGTAACTCATGAGCTAGAGCTGATCCTTAGATATGTTTTCTTGGCTGGTAATTTTGTAATTAATTTCAAATATATAAAATCTATACACATACATCACAACCTAGATTATGAAACTCTCTGAAAGTCAACTATAGCTGACAATACTGTACACATTCTTGGGTGGCAATATTTGTTTGGAACTAAGTGACTTCATCTCTGGATTACTGGATTCTCCAGGGCCTTTTCCCTAACTTCCCTCACACGTTTTATTATATGTTTGGCCCCTGAAGTTGCCTTAATTTATGATCCTTGATGTAAATAGTGCAGAAACAAAAAAATAAGGACTATTAACTAAGCCGTGGCCTCAGAGTTTAGAAAGGACGTTAAGAAGTTCTTCACCAAGGTTCAGTTCTATTCTGTTCTCAGTGGTAAAATGAACTGATGATATTGTCATGGCTTTAATTCCTTGAGTTGTTTCTCATTGAGAAGAGAATGGGGTTAAAGGCATCACAAAATATTTATTGCTTTCCTCTGGCTTTAATGGTCAAAGGGGAGAAACTACAGGTGGATTTGGGATGTCAGCTAATAGTCCAGAAAATTCAAGCCAAAAGCTGATTACTGAGTTCCAAGTGGTTTACCACTGTGGCCTTCCACTAAAGGGAATCCATTTATGTGGGGTCAGTGGGCTGTCCACCACAGTTTGTGCTCCCTGAGTGAGTTAGATCTATCACAGAGGGCATTTCTGGATAAAAACAGCAGTGATGCTTTAAGATCACATCAAAATGTGCCAATCAAATAGAAAAGGGCATGGTACCGAATTTTTCCCAGGCGGCACTGATCACTTGTGATAAGTTGGAGTTTTATCCATGACACAGCTTATGTCGACTCTGATGAAATCTGGAACTACTCTTTTAGAAAAAGAAAGAAAGGGGAAGGGAGGCTGGAAGTGTACGTGGTCTTTTGATTCGTTCACTTTTCTCCCAAAAGGGCAGTAGATATGCTTAGCTGACTTTCTGGCCAGTCTTTCTATACCTGTGCGGCTCTGTCTCTGACTCCCCCTTGACACGTAATTCCCCTCCATGCTGCAGTAGCCAGGCGGTGCTGCTGGCGTTGACATGGCTTCTTCAAACATGATGATTTAGCTCCTGTGTTTGTAGCAGTGTCAGATGTTTTCCCTTCCACAGAAGGGGATTATATAGGATCAGGTACCACTCCAACACTTTATCTGTGTTATCTGCCTTTGGAAATAGATCTCAAAAGTTTGGATCTCTGTTTGAAAGTGGAACAGAAACTTAAGTGAACGCTCTTCTTTCACAGTTTCTTTGGACATGCTGTGTTGCATTTTAAAGAATCTGATTCTCTTTCTTGTGTTTCAGAAGGTTCCCCAATAAAATGTAACAAGGAGAATAAGAAATAAAATATAAGCTTCAGAATTATGCCTTAAAGCAAAAGATAACTGGACTATTTATATACTTTCCATTCAATGATGTTAGCATGGTACATTGGCTTGGAATTGAAAATAAATTCTTGGTGGCATCTACATTACCTGTGCATCTTATTTTGAGGGTTACCTGTACAAACTCTCTCAACACTCTGCCTGATGTCACCCAACCTTCATGCCATGGCTGGGATTTTCATCTTTGTGTTTCATTTGTTTGGTCCAGACAGTCATGTAGTTACCTCCATGAATATAGGGAAACTTTCATTCTGTTCGGATGCCCGTTGCCTTTCACTTGTAGGCACTCAGTCTGTGAACTAAACAGTTCAGTTGTTAACTCTAAAATATAGTATCAGCAAGCATTGGATTTGCAGGCTTCGTAAGTCTGTTTCTGGACCTGTGTTTTCTTACCTGTATGCATGCTAATCTAGACTGCTCATGTCTTCCAGAATGAGGACCGGGGAATGTGACAGTCTCATGTCCTACTCTTCCCTTCCATTTTTCCTGTAAAAGGCTTTGTTACCATTTTCTACTCTCCTGGGCTTGAGTCCTCTTCCTGAGAAGAGTTTTTGAGGGTGTTCTCATTCATTTGATCTTTTAGTTTATTGGGGATCAGCCCAAGGATGGTCCGTGAACCAAATCTGACACATTACCTGTTCTTGTAAATGAAGTGTTGTTGAAACACAGTCACCCACATTTGTTTACATATTTTTGTTTTGTTTTTATTTTTTTAATTTTTTAATTTTTTTCAAAAACAATTTTAGGAATCTTTACTTAAAAACAACCTTATCTTAAAATGGAGTAACTTTGGTTTTACGAGCAGCAAGCAAAGTACAGAAGCAAAAATGCATTACAGGAGCATTAAGTTCTATATTAGGTCACAGTGTCTAATCTGAAATCACACCCATAATATCATTTTTCAGGATATCTGGGAAATAGTTATTTCCCAGGATGTCTGAACCATAGCTACTCTATTTTGACTTTTAATTGTAAAAAAAAAAAAAATTTTTTTTAATAGCCAAAGCAGATTTCACCATTAATGACGTCAGTGTTTTTCTAGGTATGAGAAGATGCAAGAATTGGAACTCATAAAACCTTTTCTGAAAAGATCCAACTATCTGAAGGCCTGTTCTGCCAGTTTGTTTGTTTGTTTGTTTTCAGAGCACAGAGTGCCTCATTCCTGATTTTCACCCTGAACTTCTTTCAGGGGGTGTTGAAGGTCAGCAGCTTGCAATGGTCATGATGTAATCTTTGTAGAGGCAGCTGGCAAGGACCAACTTCCAGTCAGCAGGGTCCCTTCATAGCCACATATCTGACCATGTGACACCATTTCATGGCCATTGTGTCCCGCGGTGCTGGGAAGGCTCATTCCCAGGTCTAGGGAAGCGATGGGCCACTCAGTGTGCTAAAATTGGACCAGGCCTTGCAAGTAGCAAAAGTCTCTGGACCACTGTCTTACTAGCCTCCTGGTCCAGGAAAATATTTCCTCCTGTTGCTTTTTCCCATACCCAGAGTCACATTATTACAATTATTGATCTCACATGGAACTGCCAGTTCAGCATTATATCACAGGCTCAGTGAAACAAGTGACATAGAAAATAATATAGCCATAGCTAGCAGTTATTAGTCAAATAAGAATTATAAGTCAAGAACTTTCATTAGATAAAGCCTGCTATACCCCAAGTCACCTGACTTCATTCGTTAAATGATTATAGTCTGGTGTTAATCTCCTGGTTGTATATTATGGAGCATCCGACCTTTATCTGAAGATTGGTTACTGAGATAAGCCTTAGAAACTAACCTAGAGTGTCCTTTTTAATAACTTAATTAAATCTTTTAGCAATATCACGTAACAAGGAACTGTCTCAGCAGTGAGTCTTAGTAAACACTAGACATTAACAAAACTAGAAACTTAATTTAACAATTTACAAAGCTTAATATTCTGTGATTTTTCATTCTGGAGGCCCTGTAGCCAGGGAGGCTTTAACCCATCAAATAAAAAAGGAGGTTTGTCAGGGAGCTGGGAAAAGCCAAGCAGCCATCTTGGATTTCCCATAGCCCTGACTCTGATTTCCAGCTATTGTTTTTAATTTTCCAATTTAGAAGCAGACTGTTGCCATGGTTTAAGGACATTAGGATGGCACAAGTCTAACAGAGTTTTTGTATAAGCAGAATGAGCTTTTACGTGTCTACAAACCCGACAATTGGATAAATTTCTAAAACTAGCATAGAATCAGGCCTATGGTAGAAAAGCATTTGATTTATATGCAGAGGACTAAGAAGTCAAGAAAACATTATAAATGATCACACGAATCAGGTCCAGCATCTTGGGCGAGCTGTCTACCTCTGATGTCGTCGTCTTCTCATCCTGGTGTAGTGTAGTTTCTTCTGAAAAAAGTCCTTCCATCCAGGTTGGAGACAGTCCTTTAAATTATGTCCTTTTTTTTTTTTTTTAGTCCTGGTTGCAGGTCACGAGGCATCTGATCTTCATCCAAAGATAGATCACTGAGATTAGCTTCAGAAACAAACTTAGGGTGTTCTTTAAGAATTCAATTAAATTTTACATTAATATCACATAACAGCAAGGAACTATCCAAGAAATGAGTCTTACTACCTCCATTGGTAGACCGCCATTAACAAACTGGGATTTAACATTTATTGAAACATCCTTTTGACAATAGCTGATTTTTCTCTACCGTGGCAGAGTTGAGTGGACTTGTGTAGACTACCACAGAAGAATTTCTAGAGACTAAATGGCTCATGAAGCCTCAAATATTTACTGCCTGGAGCTTTGCAGAACAAGCTTGCCGACTGCTGAACTTCGCATTCATTTAAAACACATTTATTGAGTGTGTAAGATTTTACTATGTGATTGATGCTGTAGATATAAGTCTAAACAATGTAATCCTTTCTCTTAATAGTCTTGTGGGAAAGACAGACACATCAGCAATGTCTCAACTATAAAATACAGAAAAAGGCTCTAAGCGTGAATTTAGTAGACAGTAAGGACTGAACTGAAGTATAGACTGCAAGGAGATCCCACCAGTCCATTCTGATGGAGATCAGTCCTGGGTGTTCACTGGAAGGACTGATGCTGAAGCTGAAACTCCAATACTGTGGCCACCTCATGCAAAGAGTTGACCCACTGGAAAAGACTCTGATGCTGGGAGGGATTGGGGGCGGGAGGAGAAGGGGACGACAGAGAATGAGATGGCTGGATGGCATCACCGACTCGATGGACATGAGTTTGAGTGAACTCCGGGATTTGGTGGTGGACAGGGAGGCCTGGCGTGCTGTGATTCATGGGGTCGCAGAGTCAGACACGACTGAGCGACTGAACTGAAGTATTGAGGGAGGAGCACACAACTGGTGGGAGGGCTAGAGAAGGTGGTTTAGAAGCGGGCTTCATGAGGAGGCTGTCTCTGAATTTTTGACTTGCGGGACCAAGAGAGCTTATCCAGGTAGAGGATGGGCTCTCATTCCTGGAAGAAGGTGATATGTGAGCAGAAGCACAGCTGGAGACAACAGGACTTCTTTGGGAAACAGCAAATGGTACAGTTTAGCTAAAGCCACAGTCCTGAAGGACTGTCACCCACTAAAAACCTTGCAGCATGTGGAATTGAGCTCTTCAGATGGTGTAGTGGAGAATGAACAGAGGGGCAGAAGCTGTGTATCTTGATGCTTCAGTCCTCTCTGACTCTTTTCAAGCCTATGGACTGTAGCCCGCCAGGCTCCTCTGTCCATTGGACTGTCCAGGCAGGAACACTGGAGCAGGTTGCCATGCCCTCCTCCGTGGGATCTACCTGACCCAGGGGTAGAACCCACATCTCTTACATCTCCTGTATTAGGCAGGTAGGTTCTTTACTGCTAGTGCCACCTGGGAAACCCCTGTTTTATCTTGCTTGTGTACATATTTATATCTATACCCATCTTTCAGCCCTTCTCTAGCTTGGCTATAAACTTCTCTATTTACTTGGGAAGCTCTTCTCTTTAGGGAAAGCAGAAGGAGCAAAATCTCCCATCAGGTGGAATCACTATTACTTCACTTCAAGTTGACATGATTTTTTTTTTTTTAAGAGGATTTGGAAGGGTTGCTTTTCTTTACTCTTTATTGGAAGGAAAAGGCAAGAATCATCTGTTTACCTCAGTAAGTACCCACACATGGTAGAGAATCCTAACAATTTTTCATGATTATGATAAGTTGGAAGGAAATTATCTACTGAAAATATTAGATCTAGTGGCAAGATAATTTCCACCCATTGCCTGTTTTCCTAGTGCCTGTCAGAGCTTTTTGATACTTGAAATTAATTTGTCTTCACATAGATATAGGAATTAAGCAAACTGAATAAAAAGAATAGTATCGGGGTCCAGCCCCGATATGACCCAGGGTATCCTCGGGATGAACGGCGTCGGCGTCAGAGAGAGAGAGAAAGAGAGAGAGAGACAGGGGCTGATGATTCCTTGGTTTACGCTGGAAACCAATAAAACCCCAGCACGGGGCTTGCTCTGTTTACGTAGGCCGCAGGCGCCCTCTCGAATCACTGGAGGCACCCCACCAGGGCACCCCCTCGAGTGGGTCTTAGAAGCCCAGGCAGATAAGTAAACTCAGAGGGCCCAGTGCTCCAAGGATCTCAACCAGAAAAAGGAGAATAGAGAAAAGGATGGAAAAAGAGAAAGAACGACACGGGGAGACCAAGCTTCAGTGAGCAAGGCCCAAAACTTTATTTTCCAGTGCTGTTTTTATACCCTAAGTTATGCGCATAAGAAACAAAGAAAGGGAGGTATAGATTCACACCAAAATCACGTGGGGTCAGCAGTCTTGACCTTATCAGGATCAGGGCTTATTTTTGTGTGATAAAAGTTTTAGGTGATTTACATCATCTTCTGGCCAGGGGGCCTGCTAACAGTTTTATGGCCCTCTCTCCTGACAATAGGTTAGTTAGCAAGTAAAAGACTTTTCTTTTAAGGTGACTTTCCTAAAGTTAGGTGGTAGACACATAACAAAGTTACATTCCTATAAGGCACCGGTGTAGTGAGCTGCAAGAAAGGAATTTATTAACTTAAGATCTGATGTGGTTAAATCAAAGGATTAATATATTTTCAAGGATACAATAGATAGAGGAAACTGCAGCAAGCATTGATTCAACAATGAAATCTTTTCTAGTACTATTCTAGTGATTTTAACTTCTTCAACAGATTCCTGTATTTTAGGAGCCCGGACAAACTTGTCATGCAAGTTAGAAAGCTATCAGAGGGGCTTGGATTGGAACACTCCTATTAAGCCGAGGAGAACTTTTAAACTACAGCTCTGAATTAATGTTTTCAGAGAAAGGTGGTTGGGGGGAAGCCCCTGTAAGTATTAGAGGACTTGGTAAGAGGCGTAAGATAGTAAAGCAGTCAGACTCCTGTTTTCTTTGGGGTAGATGCTCAGGTAAGTCCAGGGGGTTCCTCGAGCCCTGATTAGCCTTTGCCCATCAGGCCTCTTCCCCAGTTGACCTTTGCCACAGGTAGGATTTCCCTCGCTGGCTCCCGGCAGAATAGCCTCTTCTTTGTTGTGAAAACGACTCCAACTCTGTTTAATTAAAATATATTCTTAGTTAGTAGATAACACTGAGGGAGATTAACACAGCTGGTCAATTTATTTTCCCTCCATCAGAAATAATGTTTTTAAACTTCTTGCTATTTATCTTTGTTCAGCTTCAAATCCCTCTCATTCCCCTTTGAAGTCTTAAAGAAAAGCATTGCCAGCACACATCAGGACTCAGAAATATTCTCCCAAATCCCTGATCAATTGTGTTATCCAAACGTTACCGATAACTATCATTTACATAAACCTTTCAGGATAAAAAGTACATTTAACCTAGATTATTTCATTTTACCTTTGAAATTTTGCAAGGTAGATTCTACCCTGATCATCTCACAAATTGGAAATGGAGGTTTTGTGAAGTTCACTGTTCCCCTCAAGATCTCGTTTTAGTAAGTGGCAGAGTTCAGAATCACCACGATGACGTCAGAGTCTCTGCTTTTTAATTCCTCCTAGTGATTTTTCCCTTGATGGCGTGATGCACAGATGTAATGAATGGTATCAGAAGCAGTGGCACCTTGCCATCAGAGCCAGTCCACGGGGAAGGGTAGTGTCTCAGAAGGAACTCTGTATTGAGCACCTGTGCTCACTCACACGGAGATTCACTGCGGGGATTTTAGCTCTTTCTGGCTTCAGTGAACTTTGCAGGCCACACACAGCCCATATCAGAGAACACAGTTTCTACACCAAGGTCAGCAATGCAGCTCACGCATGTAATTCTCTTCCTCTCTCTCCTGCATGCTAGACTCGGACTCTACACTTGCAAAGTATTAGGCCTCCTTGGGTATTTATTTACTTTTTTCTTTTAAAAACATCATTTTTTCAAGTTCTTTTCCCACTTAGGTAATTACTGAGTATTGAGCAGAGTTCTTGTGCTATACATTAGGTCCTTATTGGTTATCCATTTTAAATATAGCAGTGTATGCAAGGAGATCTAACCAGTCCATTCTAAAGGAGATCAATCCTGGGTGTTCATTGGAGGGACTGATGCTAAAGCTGAAACTGCAATACTTTGGCCACCTCATGCGACGAGTTGACTCACTGGAAAAGACTCTGATGCTGGGAAAGGTTGGGGGCAGGAGGAGAAGGGGACGACAGAGAATGAGATGGCTGGATGGCATCACCGACTCTGTGGACATGAGTTTGAGTGAACTCCGGGAGTTGGTGATGGACAGGGAGGCCTGGCGTGCTGTGATTCATGGGGTCGCGGAGAGTGGGACACGATTGAGCGACTGAATTGAACTGAACTGATACATTGTCAATCCTGAAGTCCCATTCTATCCCTCCCTCCTACCCTTTCCCCCGAGTAACCATAAGTTTGTTCTCTAAGTCTGTGACTCTGTTTCTGTTTTGTAAGTAAGTTCACTTATATCATTTTTTTTTCTAGATTCTGCATATAAGCAATATCGTGTGATATTTGCCTTTCTCTGTCTGATTTATTTCACTTAGTATGGCAATCTCCAGGTCCATCCACATTGCTGCAAATGGCATTATTTCATTCTTTTTTAAAGGCTGAGTAACATAGGGCTTCCCTGGTGGCTCAGAGGTTAACGCATCTGCCTCCAATGCGGGAGACCCGGGTTCGATCCCTGGGTCGGGAAGATCCCCTGGAGAAGGAAATGGTAACCCACTCCAGTATTCTTGCCTGGAGAATCCCATGGATGGAGAAGCCTGGTAGACTACAGTCCACGGGGTCGCAAAGAGTCGGACACAACTGAGCGACTTAACAGAACAGAACAGAATATTTCATTGTGTTTATGTACTACATCATCTTTATCCATTCATCTTTCAGTGGACATTTTCATAGATTCCATGTCTTGGATCTTGTAAACAGCATGCAGTGAACAGTGGGTATATGTATCCTTTTGAACCATATTTTTCTCTGGATATATGCTGATGAGTGGTACTGTGGGATCATATATAACAACTTTTGTTTCCTAAGGAACCTTCATGTTGTCCATTGGCTGCGCCAGTTTACATCTCCTTGGGTATTTCTCTACTTAAATGACCTCCATAGGCTTACCTTACCAAGTCAACAATTGCAATTAATTCAGGTAAGTTTTGGGGACACTCATGGCATGTTAGCACCATCTTCCCAGGTGGCACTAGTGGTAAAGAATCCGCTTGCCAGTACAGGAGCTGCAGGAGACACAGGTTCGATCTCTGGGTTGCGAAGCTCCCCTGGAGGAGGAAATGGCAACCCACTCCAGTATTCTTCCCTGGGAAATCCCATGGACGGAGGAGCCTGGTAGGCTGCAGTCCATGGGGTTGCTAAGAGTCGGACACAACTGAGCGACTTCACTTTCGCTTTTCACTTTCATACATTAGAGAAGGAAATGGCAACCCATTCCAGTGTTCTTGCCTGGAGAATCCCAGGGATGGCAGAGCCTGGTGGGCTGCTGTCTATGGGGTCGCACAGAGTCAGATAAGACTGAAGCGACTTAGCAGCAGCAGCAGCAGCATGGTGTGTTAGCACCATCTTCCCGGGTGGCGCTAGTGGTAAAGAATTCACTTGCCAATGCAGGAGCTACAGGAGACACAGGTTTGACCTCTGGGTTGGGAAGATCCCCTGGAGGAGGAAATGACAACCTACTCCAGTATTCTTCCCTGGGAAATCCCATGGATGGAGGAACCTGGTGGGCTACAGTCCATGGGTGGCAAAGAGTTGGACATAACTGAGCAACTAAACAAAAACAACCACATGGTGTGTTAAAACCTCTGAAAGTGCCCCAGCTAGAGAGCTGTATAAAATAGCTGACTCCTGCTATTTAGGAAACTTTCATCTCAGCTGCATTCTTGGTCCTGGACTCTTCTGGACAACCTTGGTCTGTTGTAGCCCACATTTCCAGTAACAGGGTTGGTGATGACACCCTTGAGAAGACATTGTGCAGTTTTAGTCTGACAGCTGCCAGAGGTTTTTCAGATGGCTTGTGGATCAAATGTCTGTTAAGAGTCTTAGAAATTATCTTCAAAGTCTAGTGAGTATCCTTTGGCTTTGGGGAAGGAGGGTCAGGCTGTGCAGAAGGGATACAGATGAAAATAATCTCTTTCTTTGTGTCTTTTCTTTTTGTTCCATCCATCCTGACTTGATAGCTTGGTGGTTCCCAGGTGCTCCTTTATAGACCAATGTTAACCTGTGATCACATTATCCAAATTTTGGCTAAATAAGGTAAATGTGTTTATAAATTGTGCTTATATATTTTCTTTTAGGAAATTATATGTGGTGATCAGTGACATGTTGAAAGAAAAATAATTGCTTAGCAAAATAATGTTTTGCAATCTTTTGTAGATGCATACAACTTTTGGGGCACTATATTTCATTCATTAAATACAACAATCTAGGAGCTTGCCTGAGTGTAGACTCAGTGACCTGGACAATTGTCTGTGCCCTAGAATCCAGGGACTACATAGATGCTAATGACCATTTTCCAGCCTTGCTGACTTGAGTTACTTTTAGACAGCATAATTGTTGTTGGAATGCTGTGAATTACAGGCTAACTCAAAGTGGTATCACTTACACAATAATGTATGTAAATGGCACCTGTGGAGTTGATCAGTGCCCTACTTACCCAGCCTTATGTGGCAGTCTTGACATTGTCTGGGGCCACCGTGACCATTGTGTGACTTCCGTCTTTCCCATGGTCAGCCATTTCTGCTTGTTCCCTTTTTGCTCCTATTCCTTCTATGGCCTCTTTTTTCCCATGACTCATTTGGAACACAGTGTTTGTACTAGATTCTAAAGTTGATCTGAGACTTTGTGACCAAGAAGAGGAGATTTGGGATGCAGTGTTGGACCTGATATTCACAGTTTATTTCTGAAGTGTGTAAAGAGGGCAGAATGCAGAGTGAAGAGAACTTAGCTTGAGGATTTCTAATTGTGTGACCTTGAGCAGGGAACTTCTTGAGAGTTCTAATTCACTCAGATGCAGCATAGAGATGGCAACGTGCAAGTTGTAATTAATCTTTTTGGTGAGGGTGAAGATTAAATGAGATAATAAATGTAGAATGTTTGAAGCAGGCATATATTAGCCGCATATTCTAACTGCTCAAAAACTGGAAGTTAGCTCATCAGCTTTTTCATCTTGTTATTGAAGCTGTGTTACTAGATACATTAAAATTGTTGTGACTTCTTTGTAATTGGACTCTTACTATGTAGTGTCTCTGTGCATATCTGATAATTTTCTTTTCTTTGAAGTCTGGTATTAGTACTGCCATGCAGCTTTCTTTGGTGTTTTTGTGGTATATTTTTTATATCTCTTTGCTTCTAATATATTTTATTAGTATATTTGAATGATTTTCTTGTAGAAAACACATAAGTAGATCACTAAAAATCTATTCTGATGATCTGTTTTGGTGTGTTTATTTATTTTTGAAGATCACATTTTAAAAATTAATTTTTATTGAATTTGGTTGCTTTGCAGTGTTGTATCAGTTTCTACTGTACAGCAAAGTGAATCAGCTGTGTGTATACCCAGACCCCCTCTTTTCCGGATTTCCCTCCTACGTAGGTTACCACAGAGCACTGAGTGGAGTTCTTTGAGCCATAGAGTAGATTCTCATTAGTCATCCATTTTATACGTAGTAGTGTATGTCAATCCCAATCTCTTAATAGGTGTATTTAAGCCATTTATAGTTAATGTAATTTTTGTTATGTTAGGATAAGTCTATCACTTTATTATTTATTTTTTCTCTTTTTCCCTTTTCCTGTCTTACTTGAGTAATTTTTAGCATTATATAGTGCCTGCATAGTGTAGTTTTTTTAGTGTATATTTTTTGCAATTTTTGAAAATGGCTTTCACAGTGGTTGATCTAGAAATCACCTTATAGTCTCCTTCACAGACATACTAATTTATACACCTGAAGTTTAAGTCAGCAGCTGTTACAAACTGCCTTATATTTCCCAGCCTTCCTCTCGGGTTCTAGGAAGAAAGGATACAGAATCAGTGATACTCATAAATTTTCTCCTCAAATAAAAGTATAAACTGTAAACCTGAGTGCATGTGTTAAATTATAAAAAATAATATACTGTTAAAAAATGGGAATTTCTTATTACTATTTGTACATACTTTGTTTTTACTTTTTTGTACGTGAAATTATATTAGAGATTCTTATTTTTAATACCGTTTTCTAGTTACCACATTTTGAGTGTTCAAGAGCCTGAGCACTGGTAGGTTTATTGATCAAATTTATAAACCATGACAACTCAGGGAACAGAGCTTATTTCCTGCCAAACACAACCTTATTCAGAGTCAGAAGTAACTTCTGAACTTTGTTGCAATTATTTATTTGCTTTTAAAAATATTGTTGCCACATACTTACGTCTTCCTAAACAAAATAGCTCTGTTTTAACTGATTTTAAACTTTATGTAAGTGGAAACATACATGTATATTCTTTTGTGTCTTGCCACTTTTGTGTAATGTGGTGGTGGGGAAATTCATTCATGTGACTTTGGGTGGATAGAATTCCACAGGAAAATATGTACCATCCACCAGAAAAATTTGAAAAAGACTTGAACAGACACTTCAAAAAGTAGGAAATTCAAATAGTCAGAATTATATTAAAATGTGCACAATCTCTTTAATAATCAGGAGCATGTAAATTAAAACCACTTGAGCCTATTATACAGAGTGAAGTAAGTCAGAAAGAAAAACACCAATACAGTGTACTAATGCATATATATGGAATTTAGAAAGATGATAACGATAACCCTGTAAACGAGATAGCAAAAGAGACACAGATGTATAGAACAGTCTTTTGGACTCTGTGGGAGAGGGCGAGGGTGGGATGATTTGGGAGAATGGCATTGAAACGTGTATGTTATCACATGTGAAACGAATCGCCCGTCCAGGTTCGATGCATGATACAGGATTCTTGGGGCTGGTGCACGGGGATGACCCAGAGGGATGGGATGGGGAGGGAGGTGGAGGGGGTTCAAGATGGGGGACACATGTACACCCGGGGCAGGTTCATGTCAATGTATAGCAAAACCAATACAATAATGTAAAGTAATTATCCTCCAATTAAAATAAATGAATTAAAAAAAAAAAAAAAACACTTGACAATACTACCTGCCAGATTGGAAATAAAACTAAAAGGGTGACAATGCTATGTGTTGTTGAGAATGAAGAGCAATAAGAATTTTCATACACTGTAGTGGAAGCAAAAGTTAGTACAACCATTTTGGAAAGTCCTCTGACATCATCCTGGACAATATACCAGCAGTTTCTCTCTTACATGTATACTGGGAAAACACTGTGGTACTGTGAATCAGGACTCTTGTAAAGAATATTTATAATAGTGTTCCAAACTGAAAGGGACTGCTGAATTGATTGCAGGAAACTCACAAAATGTCTTAGTTACACACAGCAACACAGATGAGCACAGTGATATTCCCTGTATGTCTCCGTGAATCAGCTGTGTCTCTTATGCATTTCATCAGTTTTGACTCTGTATAGTGACCTTTTAGGAATTTCCCTGAACTAACATAGTCTATGGAAATGTTTCATTTTGTATGATGCAAACCCAAAAGTTCACTGTATCCATCCTCACTTTTTCTCAAAATCTGAATGGCATGTAGCATTTTCCTCTTCTTTTTTTTCAACTCAAAGGGCAAGGCACAGTATAAAAGTATGGTGATCTCAATAGGTCAGCCCAGTGCAGTCCTGCCTGTCACACACCATGGACCCTAAATTTTGAAAAAAGTCATTGGAAATTTCAGGAAACAAAATGCAACTTAGATCAAGCTAGCAGGAAGAAAGCAGCTGAAGGGAAAAAATCATTTAATGTTTATTTTACCATTATTTTGAGAATCTATACCTGGAAACATTTGGAAATTGTGATACAGCATCAAAGCTGGTGAATGGGTTTTGCAGTCCTTGTTCTTTTTTAGTCTCTAAGTCTCAGAGTTGTTTTTTTTTTTTTTTTAACCATAAAGAATGAAGAAGGAATGGGGAAAATGTAAGAGCTCCGTTCCCAGGTATGGTAGAGCACTAAGCATGGTATAGCTGCTTTAGACTGAGGAGGCTTCATTCGCAGCTTATGGAGAGTGACCTGGCACTAACCCACAGCTTTCTGCACCCGTTCACAACTGCTCTGCTAGCAGTGTGTGTTCTCAGGGGTGGTTTGGTTTATGCAGGCGCTGCAGGTCAGCCGCGCCCTAACAAGGCGCCCCTGCAAGTCAGTTTTCCTGTTGGCAGCAGATGGCAACAGCGGCCGTTTGCTCACCTGCTCTTGACAGCATTTGCTGTTTTCCAGCATAAGTGCCAGACCTAAATGACAGCACACCAGGACTGACGTACATGGAGACTTTCAGTTTATTTCCAAGGGAGAATTTGGCTTTCAAACCTAAGCTTCCTTTTGCTTGCAGATATAAGAATCACCGCATTGCAGAGTAAACGTATCATGGTATCTTCTGGAGGGGAGAAAATCCAGACTGTTAAATGAAGATTCATAGAGGTATCTACCAGGAAACACCCCAAAGGCTCTCTGTTTATCCTTATTCCCTCTACTTTGGTTGATCCAGGATCCACCCAACAACCTGCTGGACTGAGGTGTGTGTAGCTAAGCTGGCTTCACCCAGCACTCTCCTTCTGGAATAATTTAGCCTCGGTATACTGACTGTGGCCCTAATGCTTGTGGATATGCCTCCTGGCCTCTGGACCAAGGTTACAAAATCCTGAATGCTTGCTCGATCATACGTTTGCAATGCACAGGGCCATTCCTGGTGAGCCACTGGGTATTCAATTTTCTCATCTGTAAAATGAAGGAATGAGAGTAAATGACTCTTGCATCTGAGCTTGTCTTTGGACAATGCCCTTAACTCGGGTCCTTTGCCAAGATAATGTCTTGCATGTAGGCTGGAAGCTATTAGTTTAGCAAAAATTCCTAAAGAACAGAATATCCTAATATTCCGTCTACTGTGCTAAGTCCTTGCGTTCCGTTCCGTGGCTCAGTCATGTCCGACTCTTTGTGACCCCGTGGGCTGTAGCCTACCCAGGCTTCTCCGTCCATGGGATTCTCCAGGCAAGAATACTGGAGTGGGTTACCATTTCCTTCTCCAGGGGATCTTCCCGACCCAGGGATCGAACCCGGGTCTCCCGCATTAGAGGCAGACGCTTTAACCTCTGAGCCACCAGAGTGGTGTCTAACTCTTTGTGACCCTGTAACTATAGTCAGCCAGGCTCCTCTGTCCATGGGATTCTCCAGGCAAGAATACTGGAGTGGGTTCCCACGCCCTCCTCCAAGGGATCTTCCTGACCCAGGGATCGAACCTGTGTCTCTTTCGCCTCCTGCATGTCAGGCAGGATCTTTACCATTAGCTCTGCCTTGTTGTTGCTGTTCACTTGCCCAATCGTGTCTGATTCTTTGCGACCCCATGGACGGCATGGCAGCACTCCAGGCTTCCCTGTCCTTCACCAGCTACCGAGCTTGCTCAAACTCATATCCATTGAGTCAGTGATGCAACCCAACCATCTCATCCTCTGCCATCCCCTTCTCCTTCTGCCTTCAGTCTTTGCGAGCATCAGGGTCTTTTCCAATGAATCAGTTCTTCGCATCAGGTGAACAAAGTATTGGACCTTCAGTCCTTCCAGTGAATATTCAGGACTAATTTCCTTTAGGATTGACTGATTTGATCTCCTTGCAGTCCAAGGGGCTCTCAAAGAGTCTTGTCCAACACCACAGTTAAAAAGCATCCATTCTTCAGTGCTCAGCTTTATTTATGGTCCAACTCTCATATCCACACATGACTACTGGAAAAACCATAGCTTTGACAAGATAGACTTTCAGTAAATATTTGTTGAACAAATAAATGAGCAATTGAGGGGGGTGTCACCCAGGTTTGCTAGCATTATTATAAAACCTGCAATGTTTACAGATGTTAAAACACTCATAGAAAGGAATAAGAAATTATCAAAGATTTTAAAAAATTCTTAAAATACAACCAAGTGATGTGACATTTTTCGCACAGAAAACTTCACATCGGCACCAATAGAGTCTCAAGGCCAATAGAACACTATCTCCAAGAAATATTTTTCCAAGAAAACAAAGGAACCCTGTCTGGTAGTCACACATTTTTGTAGTCTTCTCATCGGACCAATATCATGTGGCATAAATGATAGTATGTCACTTCCCAAATTAAGCTACAAAAAAGTATAACTTCATCTTGGGATCTTTCTCCACTCCTGTCTCTGTGCCTGTCTGTCTTCCTTTTGAGTCACTGCTTTCTCTGGGGACAGGGGTGCCCTAATCTCTGTAGAGAGGCCCACGTGTTTAGGAGCTGGAGCACCCTTTGACCAGCCACACGAACGAGTAGGATCCTATGGACCCCCTCAGGCTTTAGATGATGCATTGAAAGACACCTTTGGGCGGTGGTAGCGCTTATGAGCTCACATTAGCTAACGAAGAGCATTTCCTATTTGTTTGGTTGGTTAATACCCAGGTTGGGGCAGAAACGGATCTGCTGGCTAGGTTATGAACATGAAGAAACAGGTTTCCTCTCTGGAATTCCTTTTTATTATAAGTATCATGAAGAAATTGATCTTCCAGCATTATCTAATTTTTTCTGTGTAAAACTGAGCAAGTTTTGTAACTCCTAGTGGTGCCAGGGACAAATTGTCCTTAAGGAGAGCATTTCTTTTCCTCTGTTTAACCACAGATATAGTAACAAATCTATTCCACTTATAAACTAACACAGTAATCTCCTCAGAGGCAAAACTTATAGTTGTGCTTCATAGAGTTCTTCTCCTAGTACAGTAATTGATATATATATACAATTTCAGAATTATGTTACAACATGAGTTTCTGCAAAAAAAGAGCATCTTCTTTAATGGATATTGTATCCATAGATACTGACTCTAAAAGTTAAATCTGGGTTAATGTCTTTTGAGAACTTCTGCTAGAGGGTTCATTGAATTTTACTGATATTTTTGAGGCAGAATCATCATATTTAGAACAAAGGGTAAAGAATAGAATAGAGAAAGAAAAGAAATTGAAGATAGGTTCATCCAACTTTTGTGAGTTTGATTCTTTGTCCTACTTATATCTAGATCTGTGTCTGTATCTGAGTCTATATCTATATGTGGACATCTAGCCAGCTTAGATATTTCCATCTACTTATGAAACCATTATGATGACTGTGGGAGATTTCTTCTAATCTCCATTAGGCAGTCTTTGTCATATGGACATCTGTTAACCTGTTACATTTTGGGAAACTTCACGAGTGGATCATCCATCTACTTACAGATAAACAAATCAAAATGAACACAACTAGCAAGATCATTTTTTTTACAACTTGAAAAGCCTTATCAATAAATGGTACTTTTGTCTTGGGTTGTGTGCCGTGTAAATGTGTTTTCTGCCAGCTATACATTAGACTCTCACAAGGGCAAGGGAAATTGAAACTGTCTTTCTAATGGATCATAAGTCTTGGAAATGATTTGAATTCATGGATTAAATGTCAGCTTTGAAAGCATTTGCTGATTTATCTTGGATCTTAAAAGAAAGAACATTTCTATGACAAATCAAATTAGTACATTTTCCTAGTCTCCATTGCAGTTCTCCAGAATAATATTCTGCAAAGAAATAATATGGCATTTTTCCTATCTCAAGGAGATTTTTATTATTAGTATTAAGACTCTCTGCCAGTTAAAAAACTCTTGGAGATGAAGAATAGGTAAGTAAGTGTTGTACTGGAGTATAGAGATTATGATTAAAAATAGTGGATCTCATCTCAGAAACACCAAATTGAATCGGTCAAGTAAGCTGCATCAGTGTGCCGGGGGAAGACTGTGCGGCTTCCCATCATCTTCTTGCTCCCCTCTATGTACCTCTCCTTAAAAGGAAATTTTGATTCCTTCCCTGACTTGACATAACTTTGGTGACTTTCACCTGTCTCTCCCGGCCTAGGTTAAAATTAAAAACGTTCTGTAGAAACAAGTAGCTTCCCTGCTTTGGTCCAGGGAATTGCTCCGGGCACTGCCTCCTGCCCTATAATTAGATGTCTTTAACTCTGAGTCCCTGGCTTCTTTTCTGTTGCTTCACATATCCTTCGCACCATCTTTTTTCCAAGTCTCTGCAGACTGACAACACTTTCTGATGGCTGTTGATCAAGACTTTCTTTTCCCCAAGGATCTTCTTTGGATTTCACCCTCCTTGATCCCATCTTGCAACTTGAGGAAAAATGAAGCTCCGGGAGTTGGTGATGGACAGGGAGGCCAGGTGTGCTGCAGTCCATGGGGTCGCAAAGAGGCGGACACAATTGAGCGACTGAACTGAACTGATTCACACCTGACACCCAGACACTTTTGTCTCAGCCAGAATCCAGAATGTGAAAAAATTGAGCTTCTGAGGTTTATCCCGTGGCCTCACGGTCTTTAAGGGAGATCGGAAGCATGCGATGCTTCCGCTCCTGTAGCTGAGGTTTTCACACAGTTCAGGTCTTTGTGATTGCATATTGTCAGGGTCATTAAGTTTTATAGTATAGTCTTAGGCTCATGAAGTTAGATGCTCCATAGGATTTGAAAAAAAGAGGTAGATTGTGCCTAAAATTGGTTATAAAATACCACATCAGGCTATATAGTTGGCCCTTTGGCCAGACTTTCATTGTTTATAGTTGTAGAATAAGCTGCCTATCTTTCAGAATTTTTCAACTCTGAGGTTCTCCAAGGGAGTGGTTTCTGTTGCTTTTAAGTAACACTGTTAATTTCTCCAGTGCATTTTAACTTACATGTACATAACCCTGGGCTTCCTTGGTAGCTCAGGTGGTAAACAATCTGCTTGCAATGCAGGAGACCTGAATCGATTCCTGTGTCAGGAAGATCCTCTGGAGAAGGGAACAGCTGCCCACTCCAGTATTCTGGCCTGGAGAATTCCATGGACAGAGGAGCCTGGCAGGCTACAGTCCATGGGGTTGCAAAGAGTCAGACATGACGGAGTGACTTTAATTTTCACTTTCACATACATAATAACCCCAGGCTTCCCTGGTGGCGCTAGTGGGAAAGAACCTGCCTGCCAATGCAGGAGACGCAGGAGTCATGGGTTTGATCCCTGGGTCTAGAAGATCCCCTGGAGGAGTACATGGCAACCCACTCCAGTGTTCTTGCCTAAATAATCGCATGGACCAGGAGCCTGGAGCCTACAATCCATGGGACTGTAAAGAGTCTGACATGACTGAAGTAGCTTGGCAGGCTCTTTAGTGGGCATGGTACTGAGTCCATGTTCATCCATCCAGGATGGCACAGTAAGTCAGGCTTAAAACTGCTAAGTCACACCCTCTTTCATCTTTTCAAAGGGGAGAAAATCGGGTTATATAGACTTCATTATCCTTGATACCTGAATTCATTTCCTGCTCTTTAGAAAATTGTGTGCTTAACTTCCTTGGTTCACTTGTAGGTCAGACCATGGTGACTAAATTTGTATGCCTATATCGTTACGGTATCTCTCTGTTATTTCGCATTTAATCAACAAGGCTTTTTAATAACTGGAATTTATCCTCCACTGTGGTGCAAGCTGACTGATTTTCAAAGTATTTCTTGCATCTAGCTTTTTTCCCCAGTGTTATTTCTGCTCCAGTAGAACTCATACTATGTCCCAGGAAATATACTCCATTCTGGGAATATAGAAATGATGAAAGAGATGCACCGCCTGCCATCATGGAGCCTTTTTCTTTCAAATGACGATTTAATTAAATATAAACAAGGAAAAAAGTCACCATGGCCAATTTAAATATTTTGCACAGATATACAAACGTTGCAAACAATAAGTGGATGAGAGAAGAGAGGAGCTCTTTTCTATGAGCAATCTCTCAAGTAAAAGCAAAATTCACCCTGCCTTGGATCCAGACACATATGTAGGTACACAGTACATTCCAGAGCAGCTGTGACTCCTTAAGCCCATTCAGTTAACTCCTGTTCCTCTTCCTTTTTTCTTTTTCATCTTGACCGAAGTGTTTCAGTCTCAGGTTTCCTGGAAACTGTGACCTGGGTTGCTAGAGTCTCTATGAGAAGCTTTCTCTTCTACCAGCCTGGCTCTGCCCCAAAGACACAAGTCCAGGTACCTGCTTCTGACATCAGAATGCAGAAGACATTGTCCTGGTTTCTCAGCTTATGGGTTTGAAACACAGCTGCTTGATGGATACACTAAAATAAGGTGAGAAGTGACAGTGAGGGTCTTCAATTTTATTAGTACTTTTTTCCAGCTACATTATGGATTAAAAACATGTGTGGGGGCTGCTCTGAGGCCTTCAGCACTATTTATTACACATGGACCTGTGCTTCCCAAGCAGGTGATTGGAACCCAAGGTTGTCAACTGGAAGTTTCCTTTGCAGAAATTCAATATTGTAATAATGATGAAGCTTTTTACAATTCAGAAATGGCCTCTGAATTAACAAAGGATGATTATTATTTTTTAGATTTGTTTTTTTCACATTCTGTCTCTTTGAAGAGTGATATTCTACTGTATACAGTGGATAAAATAATGCAGTTGATCACTCCACTCCCCAGTCACACCTCCATCATTTGACCAGATGAGATGACATCAAGTTTATGATGCTCAGGAGCCTCCTTTGGTAAAATAGAAACCTGTGATTCTTGGTTATCTTTGAAGCCTGGGAAAAGTAACAGAGATGAATCATCATTTCATTATCTTTATCTAAACAGCCTCTCAAGAGAAAAAAAACCACTTTTTGAAAACTGAGATAAAATGGTGTCCAGTGAGTCATGCTTTGGGGTTAATGCCAGCCCACAGCTCCTGGGAGTGTCTACCCGGTGTGTCTCAATCAGCAGTATGAGCTCATGGGACTTCTCTAGAGCCCTGAGCGTGTCCACTGATTGGTTACCTAATTCTTTCTGTGGCCTCATAGAGCCACACAGAGAAAAGAAGAAGAAGCGTAAGAGGTCACATGGGTGGTGCATCCACCTTAAGAGATGCACCAGGGCATCACGAGAAGCTTCTGCCTCTCGAGCTCAAAACCACTCATGCCGTCTCTCTGACTTTCTATCTTTCTTTGTTTCTTTTTAAAATTTTCATCGCACATGTTTGTGTGTGTGCATGTGTGTGTGTGTGCATGTGTGCGTGTGCACGCGTGTGCATGTGTGTGCGTGTGTGTGTAGATGCATGCACTGTATCTTCTCTATCCATCCCTCTGTTGATGGACATTTAGGCTGCTTCCATGTCTTGGCTGTTGCAAACAGGGATAGAGACCACTGAGCTGCATGTGTCCTTTTGAACTGCGGTTTTCTCTGGGTATATGCCTAGGAGTGGGATTGCTCCCTTTCTTTAGTTTACACAATGGAGATATGTGTGAAGATGATTCTTTGGGGGATCATGAATGAATGAATGCAGGTAGTGCTTCCAGAGCCTCTGGCCTTTTCTAAGCTTTCCTCGGCAGAGGCTCTGAAGGGAACCAAGGGAGGGAAGGGCTTCAGAAGCCGAAATCCCTCTGTTTAGACCAGTGTTTGTTCCCTGTTTTTCATTGCAGGCTGCAGCCTGTGATGGGTGTGTGATCTGAAGCACAGAGTTTCGGATGTCCCACTGGGGTGCCTGGGGGTGGGCATTAGGTTTGGATGAGAGGAGCTGTGGTTTCTGTGTAGAAGCATTAGACCTGGATTAGATTCTGAGCAGTTTTACTTCTAAACATTTATCCTAAAGAAATAATGCTGATGAGATTAAGAGTTATCTCTAAATCTGTAGAAATACCATCAGGGGCAGGAATAGAGTTCACTGATTGAGTGTTTTGCTCTGGCTGGGACCAGAAATTCAAGTCCTAGCTCTGCAATTTACTGGATGTGTGAGCTTACGCAAATTATTTAACTTATTTTTGTCAGAGCTTCCTCAGTTTCTGAAGGGAGGCTTGTCATTGTCCCTGTTTTGCAGAACCATTGTACACATTAAATTAGTTAAGAGTTATAAATTGCTTAGCACAATGCATGCCATATATAAGCACTTGAATAAATATTAGTTATTACTTTATTATTATTGTTATTGTTATTAGGTTTGTTACAGTATTGTTTATAACAATGAAAAACTGGAATGGCATAACCATCCATTGGTAAGAAACAAATTAAAGAAATTGTTATGGTTCCATACAATATGAAACTGCATCGCTATTAAAGATGATGTTTCAGAAGGCGCATTAGTGACATGAAAAAATACAGCTCAGTGGAAAAGAAGTTACAAATATTATATTTCACATTTTATATTTATAAAAATATAAGTGTAAATTATATGCAGATAAAGAGGACAGAAAATACACACACAGCATTACCCACATAGGATCACAGATGATTTAATTTTGTTTTTGTCCTTAGCTGTCTCTCCTAACATGAACAAGTGTTCCATTTGCAATCAGAGACAAGCATATGTGTTTTATTAAAGCAACAACAGTTTGCTTTCAGTAACTTAATCATCCCGTTTATGAACCTGAGGGTAAAGCGATGCCTGGTCCTGGGGTTGCTGTCACTGTGACTGCACGCGGCCTCGTCCTCATCCTGTCTAATCTCCCCGCCAGCTGGAGGCAGCCCCACAGTCATCCTCCTGTGCGTTCTCCGCCTCGTTGTTTCCATCCTTGATTCTTCTCTGAAATTAGCTTGTTTGTGAATTTGTATGTTTTCTTTTTTAAAATCTTTTCTCTCTGGAATGAGAACTCCCTATCTTGGGGACCTTACTGGTTTTCTTTGCAGCTGAGGAACTTAAAATATTGCCTAGCAGCACAAGTATGCAATAGATAATTGTCGAACGAATAATGAATATCAATCACTTTGCAGAATGCTCCAGAAAATTTTAATTAACTGTTGCAATTATAGGCAGACATGTGTTTCACTCCACATGCCTAGTTCACTCCAAAATAAGCTAGATCAGAAGGCTTGTCTTCAGTCAATGAACATGTAAAATGTCACATGAAGGGCCGGTTTCACCAAATGTCTGGCCTCAGTTTTCGGAATTGATTAAAGTAGCTATCTAGTTTAACTAGTGACCTAGTTACCTTGTTTAATCCTCACAGCAATACTGTGAGGTCAGTTACTTGTTTAAGAAATTATTCTGATATTTTGCAGATGAGGTCAATGAGACCTAGAGAGGCTAAATTACCTGCTCCAGTTTACATAACTAACGGCGCAGAACTGGGACTGACACACCAGAAATCTGGCTCTACAGTTGGTGGTTGTAACCAACACATTATAATACTAATGCTCAGGAACTCAAAAAATTACCCGTATGTGCAGTTATGTATGCAGAACCATGTCCTCAGATGACTGCTAGTTCAGTGTTCAGTTCAGTCGCTCAGTCGTGTCCGACTCTTTGTGACCCCATGAATCACAGCACGCCAGACCTCCCTGTCCATCAGCAACTCCCAGAGTCCACCCAAACCTGTGTCCATTGAGTCGGTGATGCCACCCAACCATCTCATCCTCTGCTGTGCCCTTCTTCTCCTGCCCTCAATCTTTCCCAGCATCAGGGTCTTTTCAAATGAGTCAGCTCTTCGCATCAGGTGGCCAAAGTATTGGAGTTTCAGCTTCAACATCAGTCCTTCCAATGAACACCTAGGACTGATCTCCTTTAGGATGGACTGGTTGGAACTCTTTGCAGTCCAAGGGACTCTCAAGAGTCTTCTCCAGCACCACAGCTCCAAAGCATCAATTCTTCATCACTCAGCTTTCTTCACAGTCCAACTCTCACATCCATACATGACTACTGGAAAAACCACAGCCTTGACTAGATGGACCTTTATTGGCAAAGTAATGTCTCTGCTTTTTAATATGCTGTCTAGGTTGGTCATAACTTTCCTTTCAAGGAGTAAGCGTCTTTTAATTTCATGGCTGCAGTCACCATCTGCAGTGATTTTGGAGCAAAAAGTCAGCCAGTGTTTCCACTGTTTCCCCATCTATTTGCCATGAAGTGATGGGACTGGATGCCATGATCTTAGTTTTCTGAATGTTGAGCGTTAAGCCAACTTTTTCAGTCTTCTCTTTCTCTTTCAGTGTTAAGGTTTAATAATGTCAAAAGAAAAATGAATCAGAAATCCAAGATTTGAAAATCTAAAGAAAAAAATAAAAAAAATAATTCTATAGCACTTTATGCTTAAAAACAACTTTTACATATAATAACTCCTCTTATTGTCCCTAAATGTCCTGACTCTGAAATTTTATATGCAAAAGGTTAATAGCCTAACTGCATAAAGAAAACTTAAAAGCCAATAGAAATGAGACTAATACTCTAAATAGAAAAATGAAATAGGCATACAAGTTCAAACAAAATGTAAGAAATGCAAATTATTTTTAAACGTGAGGAAATGTTTCTGTTTACTATTAGTCAAAAAAATTAAAGTAAATTAATACAGTACTACAGTGCTGTTTTTTTATGAAACAAATTGTTAAACATTTGAAAGGTATAATTCTCTGTGTATAGAGGAGTGAGGAAATGGTACTCTCGTGAACATACAGGAGTAGAGATTAGCGTAGACTTCATGGCAATTATGGCAATTAACCAAGTTTGGTACTTTAGGATTCATACAACATCCATTGTTTCCTTTGTTAATTCTTCTTCCATGAAATAATCAGAAACGTGGAAGGTATTTCTGCTCATCCTAGTATTATTTATGATCATAAAAAAGAGTTTTCAACCTTGAAAATATTATAGAAATAAATGATTATATACGTATTTAGGGATATATTTAATCTTCTAGAATATTTCTCATGATTAAATGTTGTGTGAAGAAAAATGCAGGGACCTAAATACTAAAATCACATTAAGATGTGTAGGGATGCCAGAAAAAGAGTCTGGATTTTCAAAACAGTGATCATATTAATTTCTTCTGAATATAAGATTGAGTGCTTTAATTTTTACTCTTTATGTGTTTTCTATTTGCTGTAGTTTTGAACAACAACTAGAAAAAATTAAGCATCCCTAAAAGTAAACATGTAGAGCCAAGGTAGTGTGAACACTCGCTGATTTGCCTCAGCACAAAGCCCATCCCAGCAATCGCTTTGTGTCTGGCAGTGGGGCCTTTGCAAACACAAATTTGAACATATCCAGACCTTGATATGCCCTTCAGTTAAAATGAAGTAATTGAGGCCCTAAAAATGATGGTCAGATTCGCACGTTCCAAATGCAGTAAAAATTGTATTCAAGTGTTACAGGGAAATGCCTACAAACAGAGAGATAAAGTTCTTCTGTAATTTGCAGTTTTACCAGGCAGTCTTATACCAGATAGCCATTTCATTGGGGGGAAACCCTTTCAGTCTATTGTTAAATCTCTTTTCTGCCTCATTGCCTTCTTTTGAAGCTTCATTGCTTTTATGCTTATAGTTTTAACCATTATCGTTACCTCTGTTCTGCCAAAAATTAATGCACCATTTACCATGGTTTCGGCTCCTGGCTCGCCGTTCCCTGCCACTGCACAGCTCACTTGCACACACACGTGAGCAGGTGGCCCCTGTGCCTGCCCAGGGTTTAGCACAGACCTCTTTCTTGCTTTGAACGTAGACTGTTCAGTACCTCTCCTGAAGTATTGGCTTTTCATTTTCTGTTTTTCTTCTAGATCACTTGTGCTGATCTTTTCTTTTAATAGTTCTTACTGTGTTAAAAATGATTTGGTAGTCAGGGTAGGGAGAATAAGATCTTGATTTTGTTCATTTTTCCATTGGTTAATATAGGTGGGGTGATAATAAAGTAATAAACAAGCCCCAAATCTCAGCGGCTTAAACCAACAAAGGTTTATCCCTGTGTACGTCTCATGTAATCTGTTGTAGATTAGCAAGGGCTTCTGCTTGTATCATCTTGAACCCCAGATCCAAGTGGGTGGAGCAGCCAGCGCTGGGACACTGTTGCTGGCTCTAGGTGTTAGGGGTATCTTGCACCCGCAGTTAGATGCTCTGACCTTGAAGTGACATTCACTTACTGCTTCTGCTCATACCTCGTTGGACAGAACTAGTTCCATGACTCTGCCCAGCCACTGAAGAGGGGTCAGGAATAGCCCAACAAATAGATTGCTGGAAATACTAAGAAGCAAAACCAACAGCTCCTCCATGTCTTCTAAAAGAAGTATTGTTGAGATTTTGTTTTGGGTGGTTGTTGAGAGCCGGTTGCCCCTGTTTAAACAAGCCTACGTGTATCAGAGGTTAACTGAGTGAAGATTTTTATCATCGACTAGGTACCAGATCCAGCGCCAGGCATGCAGGACACACAAATGAACACAGTGGGTTCTCGGTCTCAAGGCATCCCTGTCTGGTGGGAAGTATGGAGCTAGGCAGTTACAGTGCTATAAAAAGAGAGAACACCCAAATCGGATGGAGGTACAAAGTGCTGTGGGACCCTGATCATCCCCGTTGATCCAGGCAATATTGTCCATCAGGCGATGGGTACAGCAGGGAGGACAGAAGAAGCCCTTAGCCCTCTGTGTTCACCCTCAGCGGCCTCCCGCCACGCCGCAGAGGCATCTGCCTGTTTCTGTGCTGGGTCATAAAGCCGGGTGCCCTTTGAGAGGCAGGTGAGTTTGACACACATTCCGTGTCTAGTGGGAAGGCCCAATCCCACTACACAGTCGCTGTCACTTTCGGGGAGGCCTCAACTCTCCCAGGCACCGCTAAGGGTTTTGGTACAAATTCCGCCCCAAGACGGGCCCATTATGACACCGTCCAGCGCGACTGTCTCCACAGACATCCTCCTCCTCCCTCTCTCCTTCCCTCCTTCCTTCTTTCTTTGGTGTCGGTTTATTTCTCTCTCTGTATTTTCCTCTGCTTCCTCCCATCTTTTCCTTTCCTCCTCCCTTCTTTCCTATCCACTTATTTATCATTCATTTCCCTGAAACAGTAAAACTTTCTGATGCAGGAAGGGCGAACTGGCTCACTGTTACTAGAACACTGATTCTAGGGGTGACCCGTAGTATGGAATGCAGCCTGCTGGACTGGTACCTAAGTCTTGACTTGGGACTTTCAGCTCCAATAACTCTCTAGGCCTGTTTACTCATCTGCAAAAGAATAAAAAGGCCTTCGAGGTTAATTCTGTTTCTTGAATCTGTAAGTCTTTGCATATTATAACAATGAAATGATTCACATTTAGATTTCTAAGCTTTAGTATTTTAAACTACTACACTACAGTATTTTATATTTACAATTGAACTATTTATAAGATACTTACAAGACAACGAATTTTACACATCAGAAATAGTATCAGAAGTATGAATTATAGCCCCAACAACAATACAAAATGGGCATAAAATAAAGCTGAAGTGGACAAACAGTTTCTCTCTTTAGTATTTTAACACTAGCTTAAACTTTGTTAAAGAACTGTGTTTTAGGAGACTGGCAGAACTTTCAGCTGAAGATTGCATTTCAGTGTTGTATCCCGCGTGGGAAAAAAATAAGACTGATTTCCACCCCCATCCCCCCAACACACACTCTAAAAAACAAAAACAAAAAACTGCATGTACAGTGTTTGAGTAGAATGTTGCTTCCTGTCCTCTTTCTCAAATATGTAGACAATGACACAGTGACACAAGATCTGTGAGTGCCACGAGAAAGCAGTCTCTGCACAGGGCGAGCCACTCCTGTTCAAGGGGAGAGAACTCTTGTCACAGACACTGGTCGTCCCCTTCCTCACTGTCTATAAATTTTGAGTCTGGAAGTTTTTCATGGAGATGGTGGGGGAAAGACTCACTGGTGGCTTGTAAAAACCAAAACGTTGTTTTTCAGAAAAGATATTAGGCTTTTCAGGTTGTGTATGAAATAATCTTAGCAATAGAGATGATTTTGGAGAAAAAAAATACAGTGAAATCTCCCAAGAGAACCGTTTCACAGTAAACAACAGTATTTAAGTAGCTGTTGTTTCAAAACTAAAATATTTTATTAAAGACCCAGCATCAGTCTGTATGGCTTCACTTGCGTGAAAGAAGAAGCGAGGCCAATGGAGAAATGGAAGTCGAAACATGAGTGTGAAGAGACAGACGCCTGGCAGCTGTGTGGGAAATGTGATCTTTAGTTTTCCCCACCGTGATCTTCTGGTTTTCACTGTTCATATCTTTGTGTCTAGACATGGAAGCGTATAATTGGTGATAATGGAAATGAAACGTCTTCTGTCATGTCCTCACTAATCTGGATTCCCGCAGACTCAGCCAGATATCTAATGTAGACTGCTTGGATCTGTCTTTCCTTTGATACCCCAGTGTTTCTCTAACTTAGTTGATTTCCAGTCCTGTAGCAATATATATTATCATGATAAACCTCTGAAATAAACTTCTCCTACATAGAAATAGGGAGCTCCCTGGTAGCTCAGTGGTAAAGAAATCTGCCTGCCAAAATAGGAGACGTGGGTTGGATCCCTGGGTTGGGAATATCCCCTGGAGAAGGAAATGGCAACCCACTTCAGTGTTGTTTCCTGGGAAATCCCATGGACAGAGGAGCCTGGCAGGCTACAGTTCGTGGGATCACAAAATAGCCTTACATGACCTAGTGACTAAACAAAAACAACCTAGCAATAAAGGAACGTGAAGTTTCAAAGACTTCAGTTAAAAAAAAAATCTAAAGAGACTGTCTTTTCTCCATTTTATATTCTTGCCTCCTTTGTCAAAGATAAGATGTCCATAGGTGTGTGGATTTATCTCTGGGCTTTCTATTTTGTTCCATTGATCTATATTTCTGTCTTTATGCCAGTACCATACTGTCTTGATGACTGTGGCTTTGTAGTAGAGCCTGAAGTCCAGCAGGTTACTTCCCCCAGTTCCATTATTCTTCCTCAAGATTGCTTTGGCTATTCAAGGTTTTTTGTATTTCCATACAAACTGTGAGATTATTTGTTGTAGTTCTGTGAAAAATATCGTTGGTAGCTTGATAGGGATTGCATTGAATGTATAAATTACTTTGGGTAGTATACTCATTTTTACAATATTTATTCTTCCAATCCATGAACACGGTATATTTCTCCATCTATTAGTGTCCTCTTTGATTACTTTCACTAGTGTTATATAGTTTTCTATGTACAAGTGTTTTGTTTCCTTAGGTAGATATATTCCTAAGTAGTTAATTCTTTTCGTTGGGAAAATTGGTCAGCCACTTGTAAAAGAATGAAACTAGAACACTTCCTAACACCATACACCAAAATAAACTCAAAATGGATTAGAGAGCTAAATGTAGGACCAGAAACTATAAAACTCCTAGAGGAGAACGTAGGCAAAACACTCTCTGACATAAATCACAGCAGGATCCTCCATGACCCACCTCCCAGAATATTGGAAATAAAAGCAAAAATAAACAAATGGGACCTAATTAAAATCAAAAGCTTTTGCACAGCAAAGGAAATGATAAGTAAGGTGAAAAAACAGCCTTCAGAATGGGAGAAGTGAAGTGAAGTGAAGTCGCTCAGTCGTGTCCGACTCTTTGCGACCCCATGGACTGTAGCCCACCAGGCTCCTCCATCCATGGGATTCTCCAGGAAAGAATATTGGAGTGGGTTGCCATTTCCTTCTCAGAATGGGAGAAAACAATAGCAAATGAAGCAACTGATAAAGGATTAATCTCCAAAATATACAAGCAGCTCCTGCAGCTCAATTCCAGAAAAATAAATGACCCAATCAAAAAATGGGCCAAAGAACTAAACAGACATTTCTCCAAAGAAGACATAAAGATGGCTAACACACACATGAAAAAACGCTCAACATCCGTCATAATCAGAGAAATGCAAATCAAAACCACAATGAGATACCATTTCACACCAGTCAGAATGTCTGCTATCCAAAAGTCTACATGCAATAAATGCTGGAGAGGGTGTGGAGAAAAGGTAACCCTCTTACACTGTTGGTGGGAATGCAAACTAGTACAGCCACTATGGAGAACAGTGTGGAGATTCCTCAAAAAACTGGAACTAGAACTGCCATATGATCCAGCAATCGCACTCCTGGGCATACACACCGAGGAAACCAGAATTGAAAGAGACACATGTACTCCAGTGTTCATTGCAGCACTGTTTATAATAGCCAGGACGTGGAAGCAACCTAGATGTCCATCTGCAGACGAATGGATAAGAAAGCTTTGGTACATATACACAATGGAGTATTACTCAGCCATTAAAAAGAATGCATTTGAATCAGTTCTAATGAGGTAGATGAAACTAGAGCCTATTATACAGAGTGAAGTAAGCCAGAAAGAAAAATACCAATACAATATACTAACGCATATATATGGAATTTAGAAAGATGCAAATGATAACCCTGTATACGAGACAGCAAAAGAGACACCGGTGTATAGAACAGTCTTTGGGACTCTGTGGGAGAGGGTGAGGATGGGATGATTTGGGAGAATGGCATTGAAACATGTATGTTGTCATCTGTGAAATGAATCGCCAGTTCAGGGTTGATGCATGTTACAGGATGCTCGGGGCTGGTGTGCCCGGATGACCCAGAGGGAGGATAAAGGGAGGAGGGAGGTGGGAGGGGGGTTCGGGAGGGGGAACTCATGTACACCCAGGGGGATTCATGTCAATGTATGGCAAAACCAACCAATATAATATTGTAAAATAATTAGCCTCCAATAAAAAATTTAAAAAAAATCTAGAAAATATTTTGAAATGCTAACAGAAAAATTGTAAACTAAGAATTCTCGTTTACTTAAATAACTTTGAGATCATCCAGGAAATCTTCAGAATGAATTACTTCTGTTTGAGGCAAAGTATTGTGTAAACTCTTTTTATGTTATAGCAACATCTTTTTTAAATTGAATTTATTTTTAATTGAAGGATAATTGTTTTGCCATATTGTGTTGGCTTCTTCCATACAACATGAGTTAGCCATGAGTATACACAAGTTTCCTCCCCCTGAACCCCATCCCACCCCTCCAGCCTGGCACAGAATACCAAGTTGAGTTCCAACATCTTATATAGCTAGGGAAGTGTTTTCCTGTTAGATTTTTCAGCAAGAAAACAATAGCAGCAACAGCAGCAAAAGAAGGAATACATTTGGCTTGTGTAAATATGTTTTAAAAGTATTTTTGCTCTGTCCATGTTGCAATGCCTTGAAATCATTTTTAGACTGTAAATTATTTCAGTTTTGTTATTATAATGTAAATTTCATGTATTTAACAGTTTATGCTTCCCCAAGGAATGGATGAAGGGAATCTCAAAGGTTTATTAAATTATTTGGATTCTTATAAATAGCTTTAATACCTATCTTTATCTAGTGCAATATTATAAAAATCTTCTTTGGGTCTTTGTAACATTTTTCTAGCATTATAATTTTTTAAAAGTTAATATTCCAGGTTTTAAAAATATAATTATTTTTGCTGGTATAATTGAATTATTCTGGTTATCAAGATTTTGTGTATTAGTGTGTGTGCATTTGTGTGTGAAGTTATTGTTTGTGATATTTTAAAGCGTAAGTGTACAAAAATGTGGCGAAAAGGTAACCCTTGTTGGTAGGAATGTAAGCTGGTGTGGACACTGTGGAAAACAATGAGGAGGATTCTCAAAAAACTAAAAATAGGGCTACCATGTGACCCACGTTCAAGGTCAGGAGGGGCGGCTTTGAGGAGATACCCCTCGTCCAAGGTAAGGTACAGTGGCTGTGCTTTGCTGGAAGAGCTGTGAAGTGATATTCCACGACCAAGGTAAGAGAAACCCAAATAAAACGGTAGGTATTGCGAGGGGGCATTTGAGGGCAGACACACTGAAATCATAATCCCATAAAACTAGTTGATCTGATCATATGGACCACAGCCCTGTCTAACTCAATGAAACTAAGCCATGCCATGTGGGGCCACCGAAGACGGACGGGTCTTGGTGGAAAGGTCTGACAGAATGTGGTCCACTGGAGAAGGGAATGGCAAACCACTTCAGTATACTTGCCTTGAGAACCCCATGAACAGTATCAAAAGGCAAAATGATAGGCTACTGAATGAGGAATTCCCCAGGTCGGTTGGTGCCCAGTATGCTACTGGAGATCAGTGGAGAAATAACTCCAGAAAGAATGAAGGGATGGAGCCAAAGCGAAACAAATACCCAGTTGTGGATGTGACTGGTGATAGAAGCAAGGTCTGATGCTGTAAAGAGCAATATTGCATAGGAACCTGGAATGTTAGGTCCATGAATCAAGGCAAATTGGAAGTGGTCAAACAGGAGATGGCAAGAGTGAACATAGACATTCTAGGAATCAGTGAACTAAAATGGACTGGAATGGGTGAATTTAACTCAGATGACCGTTATATCTACTACTGTGGGCAGGAATCCCTTAGAAGAAATGGAGTAGCCATCATGGTCAACAAAAGAGTCCGAAATGCAGTACTTGGATGCAATCTTAAAAACGACAGAATGATTTCTGTTTGTTTCCAAGGCAAACCATCCAATATTACAGTAGTCCAGGCCTATGCCCCAACCAGTAACGCTGAAGAAGCCAAAGTTGAATGGTTCTATGAAGACCTACAAGACCTTTTAGAACTAACACCCAAAAAAGATGTCCTTTTCATTATAGGGGACTGGAATGAAAAAGTAGGAAGTCAAGAAACACCTGGAGTAACAGGCAAATTTGGCCTTGGAGCACGGAATGAAGCAGGGCAAAGGCTAATAGAGTTTTGCCAAGAGAACGCACTGGTCATAAAACACCCTCTTTCAACAACATAAGAGAAGACTCTACACATGGACATCACCAGATGGTCAACACTGAAATCAGATTGATTATATTCTTTGCAGCTAAAGATGGAGAAGCTCTATCCACTTATCAAAAACAAGACCAGGAGCAGCTGACTGTGGCTCAGATCATGAACTCCTTATTGCCAAATTCAGACTTAAATTGAAGAAAGTAGGGAAAACAACTAGACCATTCAGATATGACCTAAATCAAATCACTTATGATTATACAGTGGAAGTGAGAAATAAATTTAAGGGTCTAGATCTGATAGATAGAGTGCCTGATGAACTCTGGATGGAGGTTCGTGACGTTGTACAGGAGACAGGGACCAAGACCATCCCCATGGAAAAGAAATGCAAAAAAGGAAAATGGCTGTCTGGGGAGGCCTTACAAATAGCTGTGAAAAGAAGAGAAGTGAAAAGCAGAGGAGAAAAGGAAAGATATAAGCATCTGAATGCAGAGTTCCAAAGAATAGCAAGGAGAGATAAGAAAGCCTTCCTCAGCGATCAATGCAAAGAAATAGAGGAAAACAACAGAATAGGAAAAACAAGAGATCTTTTCAAGAAAATTAGAGATATCAAGGGAACATTTCATGCAAAGATGGGCTCGATAAAGGACAGAAATGGTATGGACCTAACAGAAGTAGAAGATATTAAGAAGAGGTGGCAAGAATACACAGAACTACTGTACAAAAAAGCTCTTCACGACGAAGATAATCACGATGGCGTGATCACTCACCTGGAGCCAGACATCTTGGAATGTGAAGTCAAGTGGGTCTTAGAGAGCATCACTACGAACAAAGCTAGTGGAGGTGATGGAATTCCAATTGAGCTATTGCAAATCCTGAAAGATGATGCTGTGAAAGTGCTGCACTCAATATGCCAGCAAATTTGGAAAACTCAGCAGTGGCCACAGGACTGGAAGAGGTCAGTCTTCATTCCAATCCCCAAGAAATGCAATGCCAAAGAATGCTCAAACTACTGCACAATTCCCCCATCTCCCACGCTAGTAAAGTCATGATCAAAATTCTCCAAGCCAGGCTTCAGCAGTATGTGAACCGTGAATTTCCAGATGTTCAAGCAGGTTTTAGAAAAGGCAGAGGAACCAGAGATCAAATTGCCAACATCTGCTGGATCATGGAGAAAGCAAGAGAGTTGCAGAATAACATCTATTTCTGCTTCATTGACTATGTCAAAGCCTTTGACTGTATGGATCACAGTAAACTGTGGAACATTCTGAAAGAGATGGGAATCCCAGACCACCTGACCTGCCTCTTGAGAAACCTGTATGCAGGTCAGGAAGCAACAGTTAGAACTGGACATGGAACAACAGACTGGTTCCAAATAGGAAAAGGAGTATGTCAAGGTTGTATATTGTCACCCTGCTTATTTAACTTATATGCAGAGTACATCATGAGGAACGCTGGGCTGGAAGAAGCACAAGCTGGAATCAAGATTGCCGGGAGAAATATCAATAACCTCAGATATGCAGATGACACCACCCTCATGGCAGACAGTGAAGAGGAACTCAAAAGCCTCTTGATGAAAGTGAAAGAAGAGAGTGAAAAGGTTGGCTTGAAGCTCAACATCCAGAAAACGAAGATCATGGCATCTGGTCCCATCACTTCATGGGAAATAGTTGGGGAAACAGTGAAAACAGTGTCAGACTTTATTTTTTGGGGCTCCAAAATCACTGCGGATGCTGATTGCAGCCATGAAATTAAAAGACGCTTACTCCTTGGAAGGAAAGTTATGACCAACCTAGATAGTATATTAAAAAACAGAGTCATTACTTTGCCAATCAATGTCCTTCTAGTCAAGGCTATGGTTTTTCCCGTGGTCATGTATGGATGTGAGAGTTGGACTGTGAAGAAAGCTCATCGCTGAAGAATTGATGCTTTTGAACTGTGATGCTGGAGAAGACTCTTGAGAGTCCCTTGGACTGCAAGGAGATCCGACCAGTCCATTCTAAAGGAGATCAGTCCTGGGTGTTCATTGGAGGGACTGATGCTGAAGCTGAAACTCCAATACTTTGGCCACCTCATGCGATGAGTGGACTCACTAGAAAAGAGCCTGATGCTGGGAGGGATTGGAGGTGGGAGGAGACGGGGACGACAGAGAATGAGATGGCTGGATGGCATCACCAAGTCGATGGACATGAGTTTGAGTGAACTCCGGGAGTTGGTGATGGACAGGGAGGCCTGGTGTGCTGTGATTCATGGGGTTGCAAAGAGTCGGACATGACTGAGCGACTGAACTGAACTGAATGTGACCCAGCAATTCCACTTCTGGATATTTACCTGAAAAAAATGAAAACACTAATTTGAACAGATATCCTGCACCCCAGTGTCACAGAGGCAGTATTTACAACTGCCAAGTATGGTAGCAACCGAAATATCTATTGACAGATGATGGATAAAGAAGATGTGGTATGTGTGTGTACATGTATGGAAACTAGAAGGCGATGGCACTCCAGTACTCTTGCCTGGAAAATCCTGTGGACGGAAGAGCCTGGTGGGCTGCAGTCCATGGGGTCGCTAAGAGTCAGACATGACTTAGCGACTTCACTTTCACTTCTCACTTTCCTACATTGGAGAAGGAAATGGCAACCCACTCCAGTGTTCTTGCCTGGAGAATCCCAGGGACGGGGGAGCCTGGTGGGCTGCCGTCTGTGGGGTTGCACAGAGTCGGACACGACTGAAGTGACTTAGCAGCAGCAGCAGCAGTGAATATGACAAGAAAAAAACAGACTCACCAAGAAGAAACTAGTGTTTTCTAATGGGGAGAGGGGATGGGGGTAAGATCAGAGTAGGGGAGTGAGGGATGCAGACCACTGTGTGTAAAATAAGTAAGCTGCAAGGACATGTCAGACAACACTGGGAATATAATCAATATTTTATAACAACCATAAACGGGGTACAGCATTTAAAAGTTGTGACTCACTTTGCTATACACCTGAACTTTATATAATGTTGTGCATCAACTGTATCTCAACAGAAAGAAAACACAATTGCACTTTCTTTGACACTGCTTCCTTTGGGAGCAGGCAACTAAGTCCTCTCACTGGCATCTGGGCAGACCTGGGCTGCCCCGACTACAGAGCAACATGGACGTGATGTCACGCGATGTCACGCGATGTCTGAGGTTAGGTCACAGCAGGTCGTGCGGCCTCCGCCTGTGTGGGGGCACTTGCTCTAGGAGCCCTGAGGTACCACGTGAGAAGCCCAGCAACCTGGAGACCGCCATGTGCTGCCAGAGCCCACGCCAGGTGGACTGGCCACCTGCGGACTAACAGTAGTGTTACCCAAACTCCACCCTCAGTGCATTCTTGCCCAGCCAGACACGCGTGAAGAAGCCACCTGTGATTTTAGCTCCTGGTCATTCAGTGAACTCTCTGCCCAGATGAGACATCAGATGACGTGGAGCAGAGACAAAGCATCTTTGTTGTTGTCTAGTCGCTAAGTTGTGTCTGATGTTTTGCAACGCTGGGCTGTGACCCACCAGTCTCCTCTGTCCCTGGGATTTCCCAGGACAGAATACTGGCCTGGGTTCAATTTCTTTCTCCAGGGAACCTTCCCAACTCAGGGATCAAACCCATGTATCCTGCGTTGGCAGGCAGATTCTTTACCACTGAGCCACTAGGGAAGCCCATTCAGGCTCCTATAGTTCTTTAAAGGACAGTGTTATAATGCTTTATAAAATGAGATCTCACAGTATCTGATGCCTGGTAACACTGACGCTGATCACTTCACAACCCGCTTGCTTTCTTGATGTTATGATTTGAGTAGTGCTCAGTCGCTCAGTCAGGTCTGACTCTGCGACCCCATGGACTGTAGCCCGACAGGCTCCTCAATCCATGGAATCCTCCAGGCAAGGACACTGGAGTGGGTTGCCATTTCCTACCCCATATGATTAGAGTAGACAGAATATAAAATGACTGATAAATTTTTATAATGACAGCATTGACTATAGTAAAAATGTATGCCTTAAAGCCCTCAAAAATAAGATCGTTACAGTTATCCTATACTAATGATTTGAAATTATTCTTCTATAAGAATATGTCCTATATTCATGTCCCACTGAATTCATGAACACAATAAAATGATGACTATTTTATGCCACTGACTTTGGGTTTGTTTTGGTATAGCAAAATCCATTGCAGTTTCTTTGGGTGATGTATGCTTCATTCTTTCATCATAGTACATACTTCTATAGTGGTACTTTAGACCAGCAAACAAGTTAAACACATATCCTCATTTAAAACAGCAGAGTTCTGCTAACGATGCAGTCTAAACCATCTCCAAATCTCCTTTCCCGGTTTCAAATGTATATTCCTAATATATCCAGGGTGTAATAAAAGCATTAAAAATTCCAGTGCTCTCTGAATGTTTGCATTAGGCACTTAGAACAGCATGTGACCATTTTACATGACACTGCATAATGTACATTAATAGTTTTCCAAACTTTTTTGAACATGCATCCTCCATAATGTACATGTACATCTCTAAAAATATAATATAGTGCACTGTAAACTTCACAAAAATAGAAAATAAAGTGATGAGGCTAAACTTGAAATAGAAATTCTGAAAATTTTGCTTGATACCGTAGTGAAATCTTGTTAGCTCCCTGAGGTTGCCCACACATCACTTTGAAGATCACTCAGGTAGATTGTGGATGAAAAGGAAACTCTAAACCCACAGACACATATTTGTGAAAAGGTCCAAAAATGTAAGTTAGCTGCTTGGACTCATCATTGGTTCCATCCTCACACTTATATTGACTTTTGTGATAATCACATCCATTATTTTATGAACTTAGCCTTCAAGATAGAATAACGAATGTATCATTGACTGAACTGCGGTCAATAGGCTATTATAATTTCCCTTAATACAGCAATATTGAAGAATTCTAGTTTATTTGAAAGCTTACAGTTGCTGAGTAACTATAAAAAATGGCGATATGCATAATAATGAAGACATGGAGAAAGTCTGAAAAAGGTCCAATAATTGGAAGGAAAAGACAGCAAAAAGTCTTGGAAGAAGGAGACTGTTTTCAAGGTTATTTCAGAGTTTAACTTTGTGCTCTATGCTTTCGAGGTGTGATTCAGATTTTTAATTCAGTCAATATCTATTTCATGTTTTTTGTATGCCAGACACAATGGATGTTTATCTCAGTTATTATTTAACCTCCCCATTATGGATTCTTCTAATCTCTCTTCTCAGGAATTGCTTACATTGGGAAGGTATTTTTAAACAAATGAAATGAGAAGAATATATATTAAAGTTTTAACAAAATCATGATGGAAGATGGGGATCTGAATACTCTTGCCTTCCTAATTTTCTGTTTTCCCAAGTAAAACTTTAAAGTTACACAGTTCATTTGTTTCCTTGCTTTGTGCTTAAATCTGTAGAGTTGAGTAGATACAAGAGCGACTGTACGGCCTGCAAATTCTAAAATATTTACTAACTGACTCTCTACAGAAAATGCTGCTGACTCATGATTTAAGAGACGTACTAAACTCACTTCTTTATTTCTGCTCAAATTTGCAAGCAGTTAGGACAGAATCCTCTTGAAGAATGCAATTTTCACAGCCAAAACATTGGAGCAACCTAAGTGTCCACCAACAGATAAATGGATAAAGAAGATGTGGTACATACATGCAAATAGAACATTCCTCAGCCATAAACAGGGATGAAACAATGTCATTTGCAGCAACATGGATGGGCCCAGAGATGATAATGCAAGTGAAGTGAGTCAGAGAGAGAAAAATAAGCATCATATATCACTTATGTGTGGAATCTAAAAAATAGCACAAATGAACTTATTTATGAAACAGATAACAGACATAGAAAAAAAGTTATGGTTACCAAAGGGAAAAGAAGGAGCAGGGTTAAATTAGGAGTTTGGGGTTAAATGAGGTACACTAGTATATATATACACAATATACACATTGGAGAAGGAAATGGCAGCCCACTCCAGTGTTCTTGCCTGGAGAATCCCAGGGACAGGGGAGCCTGGTGGGCTTCCGTCTATGGGGTCACACAGAGTCGGACACGACTGAAGTGACTTAGCAGCAGCAGCAGCAGTATATATAAATAAACAAGGATTTACTATCTAGCACAAGAAAGTATTGGAGAAAGGAATGTCAACCCTCTCCAGATTTTCTCTGGAAAACCCCATGGACAGAGGAACCTGGTGGGCTTCTGTCGTGAGATGGCAAAGAGTCGGACATGACTGAGCAACTGAGCATGCACACAAGGGGCCACATTCAGTGTTGTGTGATAACCTGCAATGGAAAAGAACAGGTCAAATACAGACGTATACCTCTTTACACGTACAGCTAAATCACTTTGCTGTGTACTTGAAACTAACACCATATTGTAAGTCAACTATACTTCAATAAGAAAAGAAAAAGATTGTTATTTCACAAGTGGTGGAGTGATTCAAGTTGTTTATAAGAGAAATGAGTGCCTTTCACCTAAGAAACTCAAAATTTGTCATTGATTATTACCAACTCGGTCAAACAAATTAGTACCTCATTTCTGGGATAAATCAGATGGGAAAAGAAATGAACCATGAGGTTATGAAATAGTTTGTTTTCACCTAAAAAATATAGCTATTGAGTTCTTTCCATTTTATATAGAGTTTAAGGCCTTGAAGCATCTTCCAAATTATTTAGAAGGTGATCCCTCTACCTCTCTGGGAGAATTACTTTGATTTCCTCATCTTCTCAACTGCGTTTTTTTCTTGGCTGTTGTTCTGCTGGACTGTGACTATGTATGTTGGGGGTGCAGTAACTCAGTTTTATGGGCTGATTCGTCAGGAGACAGAATGTGTTGGGCTGGGCTGTGTCTTGGAGCAGTTTAAACAAGTGTGATTTGGACTGTATGAAGAATTGAGCCAAAGTAAACATTATCAATAGCATCAATCCTAGAATCCCAAGACATATTTACATAACAGAAGCAAAGTTAGAATTCAGAAGCAGGGAAAATAAGGATAATCTTAAGAAATCCAGTGAGTACATGAATAGTTCAGATGAAATATTTTGGGTTGACACAACTCAGGGGCTCTGGAGGCTTCCTTTTTGAGGTCATTCGGTGCAAGGTACATGGCAAAACAACTTTCTATTTTGTTGCTGTTTTTCAAGTCAAAAAAGTGGAAATAGAACTGCCTTATGACCCAGCAATCGCACTCCTGGGCATACACACCGAGGAAACCAGAATTGAAAGAGACCCGTGTACTCCAATGTTCATTGCAGCACTGTTTATAATAGCCAGGACATGGAAGCAACCTAGATGTCCATCTGCAGATGAATGGATAAGAAAGCTTTGGTACATATACACAATGGAGTATTACTCAGCCATTAAAAAAATACATTTGAACCAGTTCTAATGAGGTGGATGAAACTGGAGCCTATTATACAGAGTGAAGTAAGCCAGAAAGAAAAACACCAATACAGTATACTAACGCATATATATGGAATTTAGAAAGATGATAACGATAACCCTGTATACAAGACAGCAAAAGAGACACAGGTGTATAGAACAGTCTTTTGGACTCTGTGGGAGAGGGCGAGGGTGGGATGATTTGGGAGAATGGCATTGAAACGTATATTATCATATGTGAAACAAATCACCAGTCCAGGTTCGGTGCATGATACAGGATGCTCGGGGCTGGTGCACTGGGATGACCCAGAGGGATGGGATGGGGAGGAACGTGGGAGGGGGTTCAAGATGGGGAACACATGTACACCCGGGGCAGATTCATGTCAATGTATGGCAAAACCAATACAATAATGTAAAGTAATTATCCTCCTATTAAATAAAATAAAAAAAAATTAAGAAATTAGCCAGTCTCCTGAGTTGTTGGTAATGGAGCTGTGACACTTCAATGCCCACATAATCTCAACCCACACTTATTCTTTTTCTGATGGTAGTGATGAAGGAATAAGGCTTCTGGAACATAACATTTACTCAGAATACATTCACTCAATAAATACAAATAATTTAGCATTAGATCATTCATGTGAGCATAATTTAATGAGACTTCCTTTCCGTTACTATCACAAGAGAATAATATCATATAAATGTAAAATACGAATACACAGAAACAAAAAATCAATCCAGATTTCCACCCATAGATTCTTCCAGTCGAGTTTAATTCCAGGCAGCTCTCATGCCTATTATATTGCTGGGGATGATAAAAATCATGAAATATGTATTTATTATAGTAATCTCATGAAGGATGATAGGAAAGGTTAATATCTTTCCTTTATTTTTACCTTATTCATATTAGTTCACTCCCAACTCACAGAGCCATGCTTATTGCAAAGAAGATGAAGAAGCTTTCTTCTGAGTGATACTTCTTTCTCCTAGTGTGTATAAGAATTTTTTGGTTTTAAGTGGAATGTTTTGTCTTTTATAGGGCAGAAAGTAGAGAACTTCAAAGGGGCAGACACTGCCTTACACTCCCAAAGCATGAATGTAGCCCATTCTTGTTCTGCTAGCTTGATTTACCAAACTCTGGCTTCCTAGTGGAATATTACTCAGCCATAATAAAGAATGAAATAATGCCGTTTGTAGCAAAACGGTTGGACCTAGGGGTTGTCATACTCAGTGAGCAAGTCTGACAACGACAGTACCGTATGATATTGCTTATATGTGCTGTCTAAAAAATGATATAGATGAACACATTTGTAAAGCAGAAAGAGACTCCCAGACATAGAAAAATTTATGGCTATTAAAGGGAAGAGTAGGGAAGAGGGATAAATTAGGAGTTTGGCATTAGCAGGTGTATACTACAGTATATAAAATAGATAAACAAAAAGGATTTACTGTATAGCATAGGGAACCATATTCAATATTTTTTCATAAACTATAATGGAAAATAATCTGAAAAAGTATATATATAACGTTATATATATAACTGAATGTATATGTATATGGGCTTCCCTGTTGGCTCTGATGGTAAAGTATTTGCCCACAACGTGGAAGACCTGGGTTCGATCCCAGGGTTGGGAAGATCCCCTGGAGGTGGGCATGGCAACCCACTCCAGTATTCTTGCCTGGAAAATCCCATGGACAGAGGAGACTGGTGGAGTCGCAAAGATTCGGACACGACTGAGCGACTAACACGTTCACTTTCACAGTGGAAACTATATAACATTGTAAATCAACTATATTTCAACTTGAAAAAGAGAAGTGAACTTATAAGACAGCCAATACTTCTTAAGGAGTGTGAAGATCTTCCTCTCCCAATTCAAAGGGGTTTAATCTCAGACTATGGAATTTATAATGTCAGGACACCCTGCTTCACAATTACTTCTGAATCATTTTCTTCTTTCTATCTTATTCAGAAACATAGCCTTCAAGAAAAAATTTTAAAACAATCCATTAATCATGGATGAAAATAATTATTTAAGGAGAGGAGATATTAGTTTTGCCACTGATTGCTGTGTAATTCTTGAGAAAGTGTTGCTATTTTAAGTGAGTGGGTTTTAAAATCACAAAGTTTGATAAGGGAAGAGTGGCAGAGGACCAGAGAAATTTAAATTGTGGTATTGTCTATTTTTGCACAACATAGCTAAAGAAATGGGTAGTCATATTACAGAAAAATTTTCAGTCTTGGTTAAGTAGCTAAATCTTATCAGCCCTTTAATAACTAAGAAACCAGACTGCCAATGTATAACAAAATCCTATTAGATTCCCTAGTATTTTTTAAGCTGTGTTATGGCATTAACGTTACAAAAAAAAGAAAGAATTAACATTGGAATTTCCTAGACTGTATGCATAGTGAACAGTAATTCATCCCATGGAATGTATTATTATCTTATTGGTCCAAGTTCTCCCCAACAGAGTGGATAACTTGAGAGTTTATTAAACTGGAGTTTGCCAGTCTGCATTCTCAGATCCATTCCCTTTCCAGTTGCTGTGTGCCTGTCTGAATTCTGAAAATGAAAGTGGAGTCCAGTCGCTTGCCACTCACAAGCCCATAAAGAGGCAGGTGGGTGGAAAGGAAAGCTTGGTTTATTTGGATGCCAGCACCCGGGGTGGGGGGCAGTCTCCTGTCCAAAGGCCAGTGGCCCCCACTGACCAGAAGGGGAAGAGCTTCTATCGGTGGAGGGAGGGCTCCATGCAGACACAGCACAGTCACTGGACAGTTACACTTCTTGAAAGTGGTCATCAGTGGTCTGACCAGCACCGTCTTGTCTTCAATACAGTCAGTCTGTCCTTCCAGGGTTCGCGTGTTCCCGTCTCCCAGAGGTAAGTTCTTGGAGTCGTGGCAGCTTATGTCACGGCCATAATCTGGGCATCATGAGGTTGACGTCTTCCACCCCAGTGAGGGTTTCAGGATCGGGACACAGGACATGGTCCAGAATGTGTTCTGTAGCCCTTGAGAAGAAACTGAATGTCCTTGACTTTGCTTAATGACTACTATTATTTGGTCTGCTTTGATAGTTTTCCTTTGTTTATTCATGTTACCACTTCCCTAAATAAACTTATCCTTTGGCTAAAATTTTTCCACAGATGAAAGGCAGGCAGAGGACACAGGAGCACGGACCACAGGGCCCTGCTCTGCGTCAGTGCCTCCGCGGACGTCCTGAGTTCCTCGGGCTTGTCACTGTGAGCAGCACAGAATAGGACCATGGGACAGTGCTTTCTCTTACAGCGATTTCCATCCTATCATATAAACTGAAATAATTGCTTCTTACTTTATTGCTGGTAGTTGAACAGTACTGTAGCAAGGTATTATTAAAGCATTTATGTAGAATGATTGTGATGGGATTCAAAGAATGGATTTATGAATTTTTATTTGTTAACCAGTAGAAAAAAATTTTCCTCTTATTGCTGTTTCTAAAAATCATACTTTGGCATCTGGCCCCATCACTTCATGGCAAATAGATGGGGAAACAGTGGAGACAGTGACAGACTTTATTCTCTTGGGCTCCAACGTTACTGCAGATGGTGGTGGCAGCCATGACATTAAAAGACCTTTGCTCCTTGGAAGAGAAGCTGTGAGAAACCTAGACAGCCTATTAAAAAGCAGAGACATTACTTTGCTGACAAAAGTCTCTGAAAAATATGATTTTCCCAGTAATCATGTACGGATGTGAGAGTTGGACTATAAAGAAAGCTGAGCGCTGAAGAATTGATGCTTTCAAACTGTGGTGCTGGAGAAGACTGTTCTGAGTCCCTTGGACTGAAAGGAGATCCAACCAGTCAACCCTAAAGGAAATCAGTCCTGAATATACATTGGAAGAACTGATGCTTAAGCTAAAACTCCAATACTTTGGCCACCTGATGCAAAGAACTGACTGAATTGAAAAGACCCTGATGCTGGGAAAGATCAAAGGCGGGAGGAGAAGGGGACAACAGAGGACGAGATGGTTGGATGGCATCACCGACTCAGTGAACAAGAGTTTGAGTAATCTTCGGGAGATGGTGAAGGGCAGGGAAGGCTGGCGTGCTGCAGTTCATGGGGTCACAATGAGTCAGACTTGACTGATTGATTTAACAAAAACAGAAGTATATACAGAAAATATGAGAGAGAACATGTTCAATTAAAAAATTGATAAAGGGATGAAATAAAAAGTTCTTTGGAGAGCAGTGGTCTAGACACTCAGGATCCTTTATTCTATCTATACATTCAGAAGAGTACAAATTAACCACGACCCCTCGGGCACTGTGGCCCTGAACTCAACTTTGGGATTAGCCTAATGGACAAGTTGGTACAAAGGAGGCTAAAGTCACCCCAATGGTGATCCCCTCACATTGAAAGGATGACCAATTTAGTTAAAAATTTTTTTTTCCCTTTTCATGTATAAATACTAGACTTCTATACTGATTTATTTACTTGTTTTTTAAAATTTTTATTTTACATTGGAGTATAGTTGATTAAGAACATTGTGTTAGTTTTATGTGTATAAAAATGTGACTCAGTTATGTGTGTTCAGTGATGTGACTCACTGATGTATGTACATGTATCTATTTTTTTTCTAGTTCTTATCCCATTCAGGTTACTACAGAATATTGGACCAGCTAGATTTTGGAGACTGCACTAACCTGCTATTTCAATTCAAAATTAAAGATACAGTACTTTTCTATTCAGTTATTGAGCTTTATGTAGAATAATCTTGAGTGAATTAACATACCTGCTATAAAATAGAGGTGAAGGAGGGCAAACTCTATCTTATGTTTCAGATTTTCCAGCTTTTAATGACATCAGCATGGGTTTTCTATATGATTTACCTAATCTCTAGGCACTCTCTCTCGTGTCTATAGGATCACAAAAACCTGTTTGTAAATCAGCCATTCTTTACAGTGAGGGGAAAAGTAACATGATTTCTTTTTTTAAAAGTTAACCTGTTTCTTTAAAAACTTATATTGGAGTATGGTTGATTTCCAACGTTGTGTCCATTTCAGGCTCACAGCAAGGTGATTTAGTTATACATATTCAAGGAAAGTATGACCAACCTAGACAGCATATTAAAAAGCAAAGACATTACTTTGCCAGCAAAGGTCCGTCTAGTCAAGGCTATGGTTTTTCCAGTGGTCATGTATGGATGTGAGAGTTGGATGGTGAAGAAAGCTGAGCGCCGAAGAATTGATGCTTTTGAACTGTGGTGCTGGAGAAGACTCTTGAGAGTCCCTTGGACTGCAAGGAGTCCAACCAGTCCATCCTAAAGGAGATCAGTCCTGGATGTTCTTTGGAAGGACTGATGCTAAAGCTGACACTCCAATACTTTGGCCACCTCATGCGAAGAGTTGACTCATTTGAAAAGACCCTGATGCTGGGAAGGATTGAGGGCGGGAGGAGAAGGGCACGACAGAGAATGAGATGGCTGGATGGCATCACCGACTTGATGGACATGAGTTTGAGTGAACTCCGGGAGTTGGTGATGGACAGGGAGGTCTGGCGTGCTGTGATTCATGGGGTCGCAAAGAGTCGGACACGACTGAGCGACTGAACTGAACTGAACTGAACACTGATACATGTATCTGTGATTCCCAGGTGGCTCAGTGGTAAAGAATCCCACTTGCCAGTGCAGGAGACACAGGCGACATGTGTTTGATTCCTGGGTTGGGAAGATTCCCTGGAAGAATGAATGGCAACCTCCTCCAGTATTCTTGCCTTGAGAATTCCATGGAGAGAGGCGTTACAGTGGCCTACAGTCCATGGGGTCACAAAGAGTCGGACGTGACTGAGCATGCGTGCAAGTACATGTATCTGTTTCTTTCTATTTTGGATTAACACAGGGTATTGAATAGAGTTTCCTGTGCTGTACAGTAGGTTCTTGTTGATTATCTGTTTTATATATAATAGTGAGTATATGTTAATCCTAAACTCCTAATTTAACCTTCTGCCTACCTTTCCTTTTTGGTAAACATACATTTTTTTTTTTTAATTTAAAAAATTTTTAAATTTTTATTGGAGTCTAATTATTTTAAAATATTATATTGGTTGGTTTTGCCATACATTGACATGAATCTGCCCCGGGTGTACATGAGTTCCCCTTCCTGAACCCCCCTCCCACCTCCCTCCTCCTCTTATCCTCCCTCTGGGTCATCCCTGCACACCAGCCCCGAGCATCCTGTAACGTGCATCGACCCTGAACTGGCAATTCATTTCACATATGATAATATACATGTTTCAATGCCATTCTCCCAAATCATCCCACCCTCACCCTCTCCCACAGAGTCCCAAAGTCTGTTCTATACATCTGTGTCTCTTTTGCTGTCTTGTAAAGGAGATCAATCCGGGGTGTTCATTGGAAAGACTAATGCTAAAGCTGAAACTGCAATACTTTGGCCACCTCAGGCGACGAGTTGACTCACTGGAAAAGACTCTGATGCTGGGAAAGGTTGGGGGCGGGAGGAGAAGGGGACGACCGAGAATGAGATGGCTGGATGGCATCACCGACTCTGTGGACATGAGTTTGAGTGCACTCCGGGAGTTGGTGATGGACAGGGAGGCCTGGCGCGCTGTGATTCATGGGGTCGCGGAGAGTCGGACACGACTGAGCGACTGAACTGAACTGATACAGGGTTATCATTTGCATCTTTCTAAATTCCATATATTTGCATTAGTATATTGTATTGGTATTTTTCTTTCTGGCTTACTTCACTCTGTATAATAGGCTCTAGTTTCATCCACCTCATTAGAACTGATTCAAATGCATTCTTTTTAATGGCTGAGTAATACTCCATTGTGTATATGTACCACAGCTTTCTTATCCATTCGTCTGCAGATGGACATCTAGGATACATTTGTTTTTTAAATCTGTGAGTCTGTTTCTGTTTTGTGAGTAAGTTCATTTGTATTACATTTTAGATGTCACACATCTAAATATCAGAGGGTATTTGTCTTTCTCTTTCTGAGTTTACTTAGTATGATCATCTCTGGATCCATCCATGTTGTTGCAAATGGCATTATTTCATTTTTTAAATGGCTGATTAATATTTCATTGTGTATTTCATTGAATATTTCATTTCATTCTTTACCAGCTGAGCCACAAGGAAAGCCCATTTCATTGTGTGTGTGTATATATGTGTGTGTGTATATGTATACTTATATATAAGTGTATATATATATATATATATATAAAGTATATATAAGTGTACATATATGTATATACCAAACTTCTTTCTCCAATTTATTTGTCAGTGGACATTTAGGTTGCTTCCAAGTCCTGGCTATTGTAAATAGTGTTGCTATGAACAATAATATGCATATAACTTTTAAAATTAGAACTTTCTCTGGATATATACACAGGAGTACAATTGCAGGATTATATGGTAACTCTATTTTAGTCTTTTAAGGAACCTCTGTACTAGTCTCCTCAATGACTGTCAGGAATGTACTTTCCCACCAATAGTATAGGTGAGTTTCCTTTTCTCCACACCCTCTCCAGCATTTACTGTATGTAGATAACCTGTTTTTATGAGTATTGCTTTTCCATTAAACAAATATATTTAGAAATGAATAAAAATATAAAGAAAAAAAGCACAGTTTATAATCCAGAGATAACTCCTTACATTGTACGTTAGGTCCACATTTTATTTATAGATTTGTATCCAACTTATTTTTATTAATATTATATTGTAACAATATTACTTATCCCAAACTCTGCCATTCCATGTTTTAAAAGTTCAGTGTCATTATTATTCATAAGTAATATGGAATTATCTAATTATTTTAAATCATTTCTTAATTATATATTTACATCAATTCCAATATTTTTCCTGTTATATTGCCAAGATGAATATCCTACTATATTAATCTTTAACTGAATTTCTGTAGTTCCTCAAGATAAATTCCTAGAAGTAGAATTATACTGAGTCAAATTATATGAAAGTGTAGGTAGTTCTAATAATTTCATTGCAATGCCACCAGTATTGATCATTATAATTTAAAATATGTTATATTGCTTTTGTCTTTTGTATTTCTTAGCCAACTGGTTAAGTAGAAGTGCTTTTAGACATTAACGAGCCTTATATTTCCCCTTTTAGTAAATCAGTTTTACTTTGATATTTACTTTTATTAGTGTTTCTCCTAGAGTTTGCAATATACATTTACAACAAATCCAAGTTGATTTTAAAATGACATTATACCACTTCACAGGTAGTGAGTACCTTATAATAACAAAATAGTCCTAATTCCTTCCTTGCCCTTTATATCATTGCCATTATCCATTTTACTAACATACAGTCAGACACAAGAATACATAAATGTACGCATGATTTATATATAAGTGTATATATTCAAGGGCTTCCCAGGTGGCTCAGTAGTAAAGAATCCACCTGCCAATGCAGAAGCCTTAGGAGCGAGAGACTCAATCCCTGGCTCAGGAAGAACCCGCAGAGAAGGAAATTGCAGCCCGTTCCAGCTTTCTTACCTGGGAAATGCCATGGACAGGGGAGCCTGACAGGCCACAGTCCACGCGGTCGCAGAAGAGTCGGACATGCCTTAGAGACGGAACACCACCACCACCATTTTGACGTGATGCTCGTCTGGCCATAGGTGCAGCGTGTTTCTTCCCTACGCTAGCAGTTTACTGTGACCATGCTTACAGAAGTCTGGGCTGTGGTGCTGGGAGAAGGGAAGACTTAAAAGTAAGTCTTTGCATGGCATGACACAGGCAGTTCGATTTGAACCTTGAAACATTTCTGTAGCATCCCTGATATTTTCTTCCCACTACTGCACTGAAGAATGTCTGAGTGAGAGACTCATATTCATCGTATCTGCTGTGCACAAAGTATATAAAGTGCATAAAGTAGGTGACTTCGGTATGGGGAAAGCGTGTCTGTTGTTGAGTTAGTATCACTAATGTAAGAAATTTTTGGAGGCCCCGATCCATCATTGGCTGCAACATCCCAAGTCTACAGGTCCACCCGCAAGGGGAAACGTCCAGGGAAACATCTCTGATTTGGAGGAAAATGACCTTTTCAGGTTTGTTTGCTCCATCTTCTTACAACGGCGGTTGCGATTTATTAAAGGACAAGAATGGTGATGATGATGGTGATGGGAGGCAGGCATCACTGGAGGGGTTGGGGGAAATACTGCAACTTGGAGAAAGAATTTTTTTTATAAAATAAAATGAAAGTTGACTTTTTTGAGCAATACTTAAAAACTCATTTCTCCTCGCCTTGACTATGTACATTACAAAGTAATTGAATACTTCAGGAGCCATCTCTGTTGCTGTTACTTTATTGTGGCAACTCCTGGGAGGTCTCAGCTACTGGAGGAGATGTTTGTGGGGGTCAGGGGGAGGAGGGGTGCAGAGCCTCTTTCACTTTCTTATTTTGTGGATATCACTTTTCTGGAGTTAGATTGTCAGGAATTTTGTTCTTTGCATTAAAATTATTAAAGAATTAGCGTTTGAGTTTATCTGTTCTACTATTATCTGCTTTCAGATTAATTTCCATTTTCCTTATGCTTTTATTGATTTGTTTGATTACAGGAGAATGGTCCGTCTACAAACTTGTTATATGAGAAAAAAATAAACCCTATTTGAGATCCCTATTTTGTCAAATGTTTACTCACAGCCAAATGCTATCACTAATTGATACACCTGGAATTTAATGAATTCTCGTGTTTTATCCGCTAGTTTTCTACCTTGTTCTCACTGATCTCAGCCTGTATGTAAACCTGCCAGCCCTTTACCAGTGGGAATACCGCCCAGGTTTTGGATATTGCTTGACAGTAAATCTTATTTTTAATTTAGTAAGATTAGTGTTTACTGTCTCTTCATTGCTATTTTACCATGAACTTATAAAATCTATATTAGGAAGTATACAGAAATATCCCTTAAAGTCACTGGCTATCACTTAAAATCCCAGAATGTCTTAATAAGAGAATTATTTTTGTCTTTGGTGCTACATTTAGTTTAAACTTAACTTTTTAATGTAAATATTGATAATTGAGTGTCAGTGCATCAGTCTTCCCAACTGTCTTATTTTTAGGAAGGTCATTTAAAGTGTCATTTTTTTCGACTTTTTTTCTTTTTCTATTTTTCTTCCAATTATATTGAAATATAATTGACATACAGCACTGCATAAATTTAAGGTGTACAACATAGTGATTTTACTTACATCATGAACAGATTACAACAATACATTTAGAGAATATCTATCAGCTTATTTACACACAAAAGAGAGAAAAAAAACTCCTTGTGATGAGAACTCTTTAAAAGATTTTCTCCTAGCGACCATCATAAATAATATACAGCAGTGTTAATTATATTGATTAATATCATGCTGTACATTACATCATTTATCTTATAACTGGAAGTTTGTATCTGTTGACCACTTTCATCCAATTTCTCCCCATACCCCTGCCCTAAAGTATTTTTCACTTTTAATAGCTGAAGAAAAGATGTAGATTTCAACTAAGCAAAGACAATTATTGGCCCAACATGATACTTCAGGGACCTCTGTAGAATTAACTTCAAACTCATTACATATTTAGCATATGTAATTCAATGTCTGATTGAGCAAGCAGTAAGGTTGGGGGTACATTCTCGTTTACTGACAAATTGTTATTAAATAGTAACCTGACTATACCAAGACACAGTCCTTTCTGATTTTCCTCTTGTCTATTGATGATGCCTTGTATTTGGAACTTGGCAAGCACTATATCTGGTGCATATCTTCAGACTTCCCATTTATAGTCAGTGATTTTGAATTTCCCAACTAGAAGACTAAAAATGTCTCAACTGGCTCTTCTCTTCTTTTTTAGACCTTTCTCCTAAAAATTTACTAAAACCTCAAATCTGGCACAAAAGTTCCCCAGGTGACTGGTGACCCAGTGTTTCTCAAAGTGTGGTCCCTGGACGAGCAGCGTCAGCATCACCTGGGAACAAATCCTCAGGCAAATTCTCACAGTTACCGAATAAGAAGCTGGATGAGGTTCAGCCATCTGTATTTTAACATGCATTTTAGGTGATTCTATGCATGCTTCCGGAGAAGGCAATGGCAAGCCACTCCAGTACTATTGCCTAGAAAATCCCATGGATGGAGGAGCCTGGTAGGCTGCAGTCCGTGGGGTCGCTAAGGGTCGGACACGACTGAGCGACTTCACTTTCACTTTTCACTTTCCACTTTCACACATTGGAGAAGGAAATGGCAACCCACTCCAGTGTTCTTGCCTGGAGAATCCCAGGGACGGGGGAGCCTGGTGGGCTTCCGTCTATGGGGTCACACAGAGTCGGACACGACTGAAGTGACTTGGCGGCAGCAGCAGCAGCATGCATGCTTCAGACTGAGAACTGATTTTCACCATTTGAATCATCATTAGGATCAGAAGAAAATCAAGACCCGATCCCCAGTATTTACACATGCTCAGCTAGCAATCTAAGGGAAAAAGAGAAGAGCATTTTTTTTCAGTTTGCAAAGGTAGCTCCTGCTGGCGAGGAGTTCATTGATAAAATAGCGTTGGCTGCTCAGTGTGAGTGAAAATGGGGGCATCCATCATTACTCATTCCTTCACTGTCTGTTTTTATTTGCTAAATTATTAATGTTGGCAATTTGCCAGGCATTGAAGTATGCTTTGAGAGAATGGCAAGGGTGTTTAAGACTTTCAAAGAATTTTTATTCTATGGGCAAGAAACCAGAAGTGGAGCGGGAAGAAGACAAAGCAAAACGCAGCAAGTCCTTTAAAGAGGCACAGATAATGGGCTTTAGAAGCACACAAGAGAGACCAATGAAAATAAAAAGGTAAAACCTCACCTTGCTGAAATGAATGTAGAGACTTGGCTCTAGAATACCTGAAGGACACTTCCCATTATATACTGCTTTGTAAGAGAAACATAAAAAGAGCAGAGAGGTTCAGATTCATGCTAATGGTGATGATAGTGTGAGTTGTTGCAGTCATAATGCATGCTCCAGGGAAGGTGCAGCAGAAAAAAGAAAAACACATAAACACAAAAATAATCAAAATCCTCAGCGACAGTCTTTTCATCTTCTGAGGTGAGTACACTTCAGCAGGGAAAGCAATCAACTTGTTGTACAGGAAAAACAGAGCCATGTCGACAAACCCCCCTGACCCGTCAAGCGCAAGAGAAGGGCACAGCGAGAACACCGTCTGGGGAAATGCGGCGAAATCCAGTCAGTGTGGATTCTGCTCGGCCATCTCAACCTGATCAAACGTGCCTCACCGCATCCTCATTGTTAAGCTGGAGAACTGACTGCAGAGAAAAGCCAGCTCCTGCTATTGTTCCCGACACGCATCTCCAGCTAGGAAAGAATTCAGTCTCTGAAGATCTGGCAGAGGTGCTGGGAGGCAACTGCTTACGAAGCTCGCTCTCTCTGTGACTTAGAAGCATGAAATAACCTCATTTCAAAGTTGAGAGTCTTAAAAGAAAACCCTCACATACACTCTTATCTGCCCTCACAGCCTGTATTGTGAATCAGATTTGGGATAAAGTAGAGGAGTCTGTGTGTGTGCCCAAATACCTGTTATCAAGAGCTCCATCATTCTTTTCAGAATTCGTGGAAAACACTATTTTTTTCCAGTATTATTTTACCATCCAAAATAGATCTTGAGTTGCATTCAAATTTTAGAGCAATTTCTATGGGGAAACAAATTCACAATCCATTTGAAGCTTGACTGCGGGGTTCTATTATCATCGTCACGTTGTTCACCGAGGAATTGTTCTCAAGGAGTGGCTGAAGATCCTAAAAATGGTAGGGTCGCTCCTACAAGACAGTTCCTCTTGATTCTTCTCTGCTCTTGTCCCGCTTCTACTGTGCAACAAACTAGTTTACACTGACTTTATTTACGAGGCAGCAGTGAGGGCATTCTTGGGTCTCTGGTGGTCTCCATCATTCTTGGCTATCTAGATAACTCGCATGCCTGCTCTTCACAAGGAAGTCCATAAAACCTAGACCAAATCCTCTTTACACATCATGTAACTGCTGGGTCTGAGAATTGCCTCCTCTAAAGTAAATAAAGCCATATCGATTTCTCCTGGGCCACGCAATCTATTTTATGGAATTTTCTCTCATCTAATTCAAATCCCTGCATGGATTTCAGGGTCACTCTTTTTCAGGGTGACTGAGAACAGGAGTAGCTAGTTGGAAATGAATGTAGCTGCTTTGCAGATATACCCCAACATTGAGCTTATTATTTATATTGTTTAGGCATAGAGTCAAAGAAAGCATCTGTCAACCAAAGCACTTGTCAGTATTGCTCTTAAGGCAAAAGCTTCCAGGCTCTCAGGTTAAGGAGAATGAAAGGGGTAGAGACGGGCCTGTCAGAATTATCCACACGTACTCTAGATGATGAATTTCCTAAGGAGGGCCTCAGGTTAGGGATCATACTTACAAGCTTCTTCTAACCTTTTGCTTCTACCTAGGATGACACATGGAGAAGGCAATGGCAAGCCACTCCAGTACTCTTGCCTAGAAAATCCCATGGATGGAGGAGCCTGGCAGGCTACAGTCCATGGGGTTGGACAGAATAGGACATGACTAAAGTAACTTAGTGTGTACACACAAACGTGTGTGAGTATGTGTGTATAGTGTGTAGGAGGATCAGCATGGAATAATTTTAATATTGGCCAAATATCCGGGAGTTGGGACATTTGTCCCTAGCAAAGTTCAATTGAACACAATTCCTAGGTTGCATTTTCTAGGAAAACTAAGGTTGTATCTCCTACCTCCAAGAGATAATGAAGGGAAAGGAATGCTAAGGGGCTGAAGGTTATATTCTTGGAAGTTACTTGCTTGTAAATCTGGCCAATCAAGATATATTTAATGCTGGCTAAAATCCTCAGCAGATTTTATGAGTTGCAGTCAGAGTGGAGTCAATTACTGACAGGTGAATCTTTTCATATTGTGAACAGTGATCTCTATTGCCTTTGTCCCAGGAGGATCTCACCATCTTTTAATTTTTTTTTTGCCATTTTAAAAAAATTGTATATTTTTGTTTATACACATTGGCCACACTGTGAAGCCTGTTGGATCTTAGTTCCGTGACCAGGGATCAAACCCATGTCACCTGCAGGGAAGCCCATAGTTCTAACCACTGGACCACCAGGGAATTCCTTGGCCTCACCATCTTAAGAGTACCCAAAAAGGTCTCTGGGTTTCCTGTACTAAAAGAAAACAGATCTACTTGTCTTATTTTTGTAACTTTCTAATGTTTTATAACATTTTCACTTCAACATCTGCCCCCAGTTCTTCACATTGCCAGCTTTCTGCAAGTGATCTGGTAATTTCCTAACTGGTTTTTTTAGACACATAGGATCAAAGTGATTGAATGATGATAAAGTCCATACAAGCATGCACAATCCAACAAGGGTACCCAAAGATGGGTAAAATGAAGCATGTATATTTTAACTCAGTATTTCACTAAAACAGTATTTCAGTTCAGTTCAGTCGCTCAGTCTTTTCTGACTCTTTGTGACTCCATGAATCGCAGCACGCCAGGCCTCCCTGTCCATCACCAACTCCCGGAGTTCACTCAAACTCATGTCCATCGAGTCAGTGATGCCATCCAGCCATCTCATCCTCTGTCGTCCCCTTCTCCTCCTGCCCCCAATCACTCCCAGCGTATCAGAGTCTTTTCCAAATTCGCATGAGGTGGCCAAAGTATTGCAGTTTCAGCGTTAGCATCAGTCCTTCAAATGAACACCCAGGACTGCTTTCCTCTAGACTGGACTGGTTGGATCTCCTTGCAGTCCAAGGGACTCTCAAGAGTCTCCTCCAGCACCACAGTTCAAAAGCATCAGTTCTTCAGCGATCATCTTTCTTCACAGTCCAACTCTCATATCCATACATGACCACGGGAAAAACCATAGCCTTGACTAGACGGACCTTTGTTGGCAAAGTAATGTCTCTGCTTTTTAATATACTATCTGCTGCTGCTGCTGCTAAGTCACTTCAGTTGTGTCCGACTCTGTGTGGCCCCATAGACGGAAGCCCACCAGGCTCCCCCATCCCTGGGATTCTCCAGGCAAGAACACTGGAGTGGGTTGCCATTTCCTTCTCCAATGTGTGAAAGTGAAAAGTGAAAGTGAAGTAGCTTAGTCATGTCCGACCCTTAGCGACCCCACGGACTGCAGCCTACCAGGCTCCTCCATCCATGGGATTTTCTAGGCAATAGTACTGGAGTGGCTTGCCATTGCCTTCTCCGAATATACTATCTAGGTTGGTCATAACTTTCCTTCCAAGGAGTAAGCGTCTTTTAATTTCATGGCTTCAATCACCATCTGCAATTTAGAATAGTCTTTATTAAAGACGCTTAGTAAAGTAACTATTTTACAGTTCTGACTTATTTGCTGGCATTAATGCAACTTTCTACTTAACCCCTGGATAATCCTAGCCAAAATGTGATGGAATGATGACAGATTTCCAGAAGACTTTTCACTGGACAGTTTTGTGTGCAATTTTTTGAACTAAGTACATTTTGGCGATTCCATCACCCCATACCTGTGACATTTCCCATAATGACTCTGTAAAGCCACATTCTGACACATTCTCATTAGCAAGTTATATAGGTTGCTTATTAAAGTAGTGAAAATTACTTTTGGATGAACTCTGGGAGGTTGGGTAAATGACTATGTGAGAATGAGTTAATCAGCTATCTTTGTGAAATGTTTTTCTAAGTGTGGGAGGCCTTGGCAGGTAATTTGGCTTTCTCTGATTTGCAGCTTCTGTCACCTTTGCTATAGGTGATGGATAGGTCTGCCTGGATAGATTTGCGACCTGACACTAATGCTGATGAAAGGTTTAAAGATACTAAATTATTGATAATTTCAGAAGTGTCCCAGGAATTAAATCTGAGAGGCTGGTTTCCAACTTACAACTCCATGTCATGGAGATACTGTTATGGCAAAATTTCTTTGTAGGGAGTTTTCAGTTCTGCGTCATATCTTGTATTATAAAAATGACACTAATTATGCTATGGAATTTCACTAGTAGAACAAATTGCAGTTTCTGCTTTGGTAGACATATTCTTACATAAAATGAATTTTTGCAGTTACCATGTCTCATCTTTAGCTGTAACTGCTTTATGAAGGGGAGTACCTTTTTTCTTAACAGAAAAAAAATGTAAAAGTATCATGTTTTGCCAGGGATGTCAAATGTTAGACTTATATGGACCATTTGAACTCAGCCCAGCGTTTTTCAAAACACTCCAGTATCAGAGGAGGGTGAATACATATATCCTGGAGCCAGGGGGTTAGAGTGTAAAACAAGTTATGGAGGTCATAAAAATTTGAATATTCATTCATAGTACACCCATGTTCAATGAACCAAGATTTTAGCTCAGCTGAACTACTTTGCATGAACCAAATAAAATTAGCCGAGGATCCACCCCACATCCTGTAGGTATTCGAATGCCTCTCTCACGATACCTTCAGATTCCTGAGAGCTTAAGTTCTCTTGACACCTGTTTCTCTGATTTCCGGTTTCCACTGCATTTTCAGTCTTGGTGAAGTCTTCATGCTATCTATACATTCCCACTGACCCTTGCAGGTAGAATTATTACTGTTCTTCTTTTCCTCATGATGGAACTCATCCAAGGCATATATGGAAATACCAGACATCAGTAAAAATATGTTAGTTGCAAAAGTTTTGCATCATGGCTGTTTTCTGTTAAAAGTAAATGTTGGCCATCCCTGTTCTTAAACGTGCTCTTTCTACTGCTCCAGCATCTTCTCAGCAGCCAACAATTTTTTTTTTTCTTTTTTGGGTTGCACCAGGCAGCATGTGGGATTTCAGTTCCCTGACCAGGGATCAAACCCAAGCCCCCTGACTTGGAAGCACAGTCTTAACCACTGGCTGCCAGGGACCTCCTTTCATTAGTCAAGTTTATGAGTGAGCCTCTCCCCTGTCATGTGGTTTATCCCATCACTCACTGTCTTCTCCACCCTGTTCTTTGGCCTTTACCCATAGATTTCTGTTCATTTATTTAGAATGGCTTAGCTCTTTCTTTGTTTAGCCCCAGAGATTTCAGGCTATTTAACTAGGCGTGTCATTATAATGAAACATTTCCATCTGGTTCCTTGAACAGGATTATTTTATTCAGTAGATAAATTCCATAGAGTCTTCCCCCTTTCCCCCTTCCATGCTATGTGTATATTAACTTTTTAAAAGTTTGTTTTCTCTAAACCTTCAGTACATTTTTCTTTTCTTTTTTTTGGTGAGTTTCAGTTTCATCTGGGGAACTTACTGACTACTGTAGGCTGGGAGACAGCCTCTCAGAGCTATCAGGAACTGTTTCCATTTGGTGAATTTTCTGCTTTAATAACTTGTGACCATTTTAACTTATAATTTTGTGCCTATCCTAACAATCCAGATTGAGAAGAAAGTGTGTATCACCTGGCAGCCGAGGGTGGTTCTGTCTCAGCCTCTCTCCTGTTAGAGACAAGAAGCAGAATCTAGGGACACCAGGAGGTGTGCCCAGTGTCCCAAACTGAAAACACTTTAACAGGGAATAAAAATTTGCCCGCACCATTCAAGATAGAGTAAGTTCCTCATTGTTAGTGAAACTATGTCACACAAGCATACCTCTACTTTCCAATAGGAATTCCTTCAATGTGCTTAAGTTTAGAAGGAAAATGTTGTAATTCATAATAAAAATTTATGTTAAATCTCTAGTGGCATTTGTACCTGTATTGGCCTGTTGGTGATTTCTTTGGGGAAATTTCACCTCTAGATAATTTTAGCATTATTCTAAGTATGTGCCATCACATGAGAAGAGTTTTCTACCTGCCAGATTCTGTCCCAGTGTTTTTGTGCTTTGTGACTTAGGGTCAGTCACCTGATTATCAAAGCACAGCAAGACCTTGAAGAATAGTGTTTCTGTTTTGGGTCTTTCTCCATTTTTTTTTCCCTCCAAGCTTTGAGCCTTATTAATTTTCAGGATTTTCCACACATATTCTTGTGGGTATAGATACTCATCAACTCAACACGTATTTTCTGAATTTCTGCCATGTGCTTTGTGCAAATTTTAATAGGATTAAAAAGTAAATAACTTGGTCTTTATTTGAAATAAATAATTAAAACATTTTTTGGGAAAAGGAAGCAGAGACATTTGTGAAAGTAAGTAATAATGTAAGATTTAAGTAAAGCTTTGAGAAAATGGCAGAAGAAATACGCTAAAGCTGAAGATGATGTATCGGCTAAGGCATGCAGACGAACGGCATCTGCCCTCCTTTCAGTCTGTCTGCTGAAGGGATGGACTCTAAGAAAAGCACACGTGAACCAAGTTTCCTTACTATTTCCCAGGGTTCAGGACGTCAGGGGAGGCCATCCATGAGGGATGTGGATCTCAGATGAAGAAACTTTAGGGTAAACTGCAAGTGCTAGTTTAAAGGCACAGTTGAGCAATTCCAGAGAGAGTGATCAGAAGAGACTTCTAGCAAGAATTGGAGGCACATCTTGAAAGATGAGCAGACGGAGAGGAGCACGGCTGGGCAGGGAATGTTCCAAGCTGGGAAAACCTTGAGTAAAATGCCAAAGAAAGGGCCTTAAAAAGTATAATTTGGTGATTATAAAAATGGGTTGGCATGAAAGAGAAGCAGTAGGGCGGAATGGCCAGAAGTACTGGCATGTGTTGAGTTGCAGGAGACCGTGAATAAAGATATAAAGGAAAATTATTTTTATTTATTACATTTTTATTACACAAATGCTCATTTTAAGAAATTCAAATTATAACCAAGTACAAGAAATAGGAGATGAAAATTATTTTCTTCTCATTGTATAGAATTAAGAGTTTAAACTATGCAGGCTTATAACCTGCTTTAGATTTAACAACATAGCATCATTTGTACTGTGGCTATCTCTCCATGTCAGAACATAAATATCCCTTTTGTCACTTAAATCCTCTTGGTGTGGTCTTTGTATGGGTTTACCACAATTTATTTTACCAATTTTCCTACTGTTTGGGTTTTCTCCCTGATTTGGTATTGCAAAATACATCTTTATTCAGATACTTTGGGGCACCTATTTTATGATGTTTTTAGGGAAAATTTCTAAAACTGCTAGTCAAAGATGATACTGCTATAGACACAACATATGTGTTCCTCCCAAGTTTGTATGTTGAAATCTGAGCCCCCTATGTGATGGTTTTATGAAGTGTGGGGTCTTTCGAAGGTGATTGGGTTTGAGTTAGGAGAGTAGAGCTCTCATAAAATGGGATTGCTACCTTTGTAAAAAAGATCTGAGAGAGCTCCCTGACTCCTGCTATGAGAGAAGACTGCCATCTGTGAACCAGGAAGCAGGCTTTCAGCAGACAATGAGTCTTCTCAGCTGTGAAAAATGTTTGTCTCCCAGCCTCCTTAGCTGTAAGGAGTGTTTCGGTGTCTCTGTCATAGCGGCATGAATGGACTAAGCATGCCCACCTGTCTTCTGATGCCTTCAGTTTCATTTCTGATCTCTAGGTGACATCCTTTCTTGGTTTGGAGCACAGTTACGGTGGCACTGGTATAAATGATGACTGCTCCATCCTTTCCTTTGGACACAGAGATAAGAGGGAGAAGGTGGGGTGGAGAGAGAGGAGTAAGCCTTTGTGCTGGTCGCTCGTCCTGTCCTGTTACCAGTGAGGGGCCACAGTTGGTTCTGGAACAATGGGGAAGACGTTGGTAATGAAGACGATTATCCTGTGGGGAAGAAATTCATGAATGCCTGCCCTGAAGCTGTTACACTGGTTTAGTGGTAAGTGGATGAGAACTGTGATGAGAACAGCCGCAGAAGAAATGGAAGAGATGGGCCGAATTAGAGAATGGAAAGGGGACACGTGTCGATCTGCAAGAGGTGCCCTACTTCTCTTCACAGTTTGAGGAATCCTGACTCAGCCACTGTAGTACATGAAGACCTGCTTGGAGGCAGTGATCCCGCAGGATCATCCAGGTACCCTGCAGCAAGACCACCTCCGGCCTGATTGAAACACGTCAGTTTGGCCATCCAGTAAGGGGTGTGTGTGCAATCCCTGGCTGGGAACTAAGGTCTCACATGCTGCAGGCTGCATCCAGAAATTTTTAAAAGTTAACATAGTGCAGTATTGCTTAGAGAGTAATTTGGCTTGTTTGGCTTTTATTCTCACTGTGACTTCCCTTGTGTGTCCACCAGAGAGCACATGGTGGTCAGTTCTGAGAGCCGTGACATGCAAGGTGTTACTGGCACAATGAGTCAACCTCTTGTGTCGCCTTCTTTCCTCCTCCTTTCCAGCCAGGCCAGTCTTCACCTGCCTAACTCCACTTTGCATTTTGATATCCCTTCTATGAGTTTTGTTTTGGTAAAAATGTCCCTTCTTTTTAGGAAATCAGTGCCTCCCTGCCGCTTACCTCTTCCGGTCACAATAATTCAGGAAAGTCTGCCATGCTATCAAGTCTAAGCTCATCCTGCTTGTTGCACAACAGGCCAATCATCAAGAGACAGGTTATTGGGGAAGTGAATAGAGACTTTATTCCTAAATCCAAGTAACTGAGAAGGTGGTGGACTCATGTCCCAAAGAACCCTCTTGCCTGAGTTAGAATTCAGGCTCTTTTTATCATAAAAGGGGAGGGAGTGAAGTCACACTTCCTAGTTCCCCATCAGCCTCCAGAGGGGAATGTGTTAATTCTTCCTCCTTGCAGCCATTCACAGGTGGGCTGGGTCAGAATATTTCCTGTGAGCCAAACAAAGGTGTTCTAGTTTAATATTCCTTAGCTGGGAGGCAGAGTTTCCAGGGTAGGGCCATTATGTATAATTTAAGCTTATAGGCAACATCCCTTTAGTGATTAACTTGTAGTAGAATACAAAATGTTCTTCCCTGTTATGGTTCTAGTATGGTAGTACTTTGCCTCACTGTGAAGTGCAGTTCATCTTGTGTTTCCCAGGCTTATCTACAGCATGAACCTTATCTCACATTGTAGTCTAAGAGCAGGGTCAGCAAATTTCTTCTGTAAAAGGCCAGATGATAAATATTTTAGGCTTTGCAAGACACCTATGTGATCTGTGATGTATTTTTTGTCTTTTATTTGACATTTAAAAAACCCTGTAGAAATATAAAAACTATTCTTAGGCCATCCTTAGTCCACTGGCCATGTTAAAAAGGGCTGTAGTTGCAAACATAGCCGTATACTTCTGACTCCTGGTCTAAGAGGCTACTTTACAAGAATGAAAAGTTTCCAGTTATAGCAGTATTTGCCTAGGAGTTATCAAAGTTGTGTTTCACTATAGTTTTTCTAAGCAGCTAAAGATGTTAAAGAACCATGACATTTTAATGACCTTAGCCCACAAGATTCTTATTGGACGCAATATTTACAGTAGCCAGGACATGGGAGCAAACCAGATGTCTATCAACATAGAAATAGATAAAGAAGTGTCGGTACATACATACAGTGGAATAGTACTGGGCCATGGAAAGAAATGAACTTGAGTCAGCTGAACCAACGCGGATGAACCTAGAGTCTGTTACACAGAGTGAAGTAAGTCAGAAAGAAAACTATATATATATATATACATTTCCCCCCCTAGATTCCATATATATGCATTTATATGGAATCTAGAAAAATGCGCTGAGACGCATATTTGCAGGGAGGAGTAGATGCAGACGTAGAGAACAGGCTTGTGGACGCAGCGGGGGAAGGAGAGGGTGGCATGAACTGAGAGAGCAGCACTGACGTGTATGCCACGTGGGGAACAGACAGCTGGTGGGCGTCCGCTGTGTGCCACCAGGAGCCCAGCCCTGTGCCCTGTGCCACCTAGGGCGCCGGATGTAGGGGTCGGTGGGAGGGCGGCTCAGCAGAGGGCGTATGTGTACACCCCCACGGCTGGTGTGTACTGCTGTACGGCAGAGACAGCGCAACGTTGTAAAGCAGTTATCCTCCAATTTAAAAGCAAAGCGAAAAAAGCTCGCTTATGACAGATGAACACTGGGATGTTTCTTAACCAGTTGTGTACAGAGGTGAAGACTCATTCCTCGCTCTGTCCCAAGTCCTGGGTTTCAAACCCACAGTCTTTGAAATTCCTGAATTCCCTACCCCTTACTCTCAAAGTGAAATACTCAGTGAATGTTCACATTGCTGCATGTTCTTTGCCCTGGTGCCTTAATAAACTTCAGTTTCCCTCCTTTCAGTTCAGTTCAGTTCAGTCGCTCAATCGTGTCCGACTCTTTGCGACCCTATGAACCACAGCACGCCAGGCCTCCCTGTCCATCACCAACTCCTGGAGTTCACTCAAGCTCATGTCCATCGAGTCGGTGATGCCATCCAGCCATCTCATTCTCTGTCGTCCCCTTCTCCTCCCGCTCCCAACCTTTCCCAGCATCAGAGTCTTTTCCAGTGAGTCAACTCATCACATGAGGTGGCCAAAGTATTGCAGTTTCAGCTTTAGCATCAGTCCTTCCAAAGAACACCCAGGACTAATCTCCTTTAGGATGGACTGGTTGGATCTCCTGGCAGTCCAAGGGACTCTCAAGAGTCTTCTCCAACACCACAGTTCAAAAGCGTCAATTCTTTGGTGATCAGCTTTCTTCACAGTCCAACTCTCACATCCATACATGACCACAGGAAATACCACAGCCCTGACTAGACGGACCTTGGTTGGCAAAGTAATGTCTCTGCATTTTAATATACAATCAAGGTTGGTCATAACTTTCCTTCCAAGGAGTGTCTTTTAATTTCATGGCTGCAATCACCATCTGCAGTGATTTTGGAGCCCCCAAAAATAAAGTCTGACACTGTTTCCACTGTTTCCCCATCTATTTCCCATGAAGTGATGGGACCAGATGTCATGATCTTCATTTTCTGAATGTTGAGCTTCAAGCCAACCTTTTCACTCTCCTCTTTCACTTTCATCAAGAGGCTGTTTAGTTCCTCTTCACTTTCTGCCGTAAGGGTGGTGTCATCTGCATATCTGAGGTTATTGATATTTCTCCCGGCAATCTTGATTCCAGCTTGTGCTTCTTCCAGCCCAGCGTTCCTCATGATGTACTCTGCATATAAGTTAAATAAGCAGGGTGACAATATACAGCCTTGACGTACTCCTTTTCCTATTTGGAACCAGTCTGTTGTTCCATGTACAGTTCTGACTGTTGCTTCCTGACCTGCATATAGGTTTCTCAAGAGGCAGATCAGGTGGTCTGGTATTCCCATCTCTTTCAGAATTTTCCACAGTTGATTGTGATCCACACAGTCAAAGGCTTTAGCATAGTCAATGAAGCATAAATAGATGTTTTTCTGGAACTCTCTTGCTTTCTCCATGATCCAGCGGATGTTGGCAATTTGATCTCTGGTGCCTCTGCCTTTTCTATAACCTGCTTGAACATCTGGGAGTTCACGGTCACATATTGCTGAAGCCTGGCTTGAAGAATTTTGAGCATGACTACTAGCGTGTGAGATGAGTGCAATTGTGTGGTAGTTTGAGCATTCTTTGGCATTGCCTTTCTTTGGGATTGGAATGAAGACTGACCTTTTCCAGTCCTATGGCCACTGCTGAGTTTTCCAAATTTGCTGGCATATTGAGTGCAGCACTTTCACAGCGTCATCTTTCAAGATTTGAAATAGCTCAATTGGAATTCCATCACCTCCACTAGCTTTGTTCGTAGTGATGCTTTCTAAGGCCCACTTGACTTCACATTCCAAGATGTCTGGCTCTAGGTCAGTGATCACGTTATCATGATTATCTTGGTCATGAAGATCTTTTTTGTACAGTTCTTCTGTGTATTCTTGCCACCTCTTCTTAATATCTTCTGTTAATTCCCTATAAAAAATTGAGACATAAATCATCAGATGGAAAATTTATTGTTAGGTAAGGAGGATCTTTAAAAAAAAATTTATTACAATATAACAGATTTACAATGTTGTGTTAGTTTTACAATCAGTCAGTTATAAGTATATATATATTCACTCTTTTTAAGATTCTTTTCCCATATAGGTCGTTAGAGAGTATAGGGTAGAGCTCCTGTGCTATACGGTTGGACCTTGTTTGTTTCGTCTGTTTTATACATAGTGGTGTGTATATGTCAATCCCAGTCTCCCAGTGTATCCCTCCCCACTGTATTCCCTAGTAACTGTAATTTTGGTTTCTACAGACTATTTCTGTTTAGTAGATAAGTTCATTTGATAGTGCTTTTTAAGATACCCATGTAAGTTTTATCATATGATATTTGTCTTTCTCTGTCTGACTTACTTCACTTAGTATGATAATCTCTAGGTCCATCCATGTTACAAGTGCCATTATTTCATTCTTAGGAAGGTCTTAAGGTTTCTGAAATTATGTTTATAGAAAAAATAACATTTGGGAAACTTGGGAAAGATGGGAATGCATCAGATGAGGACATCTTGTTTTTGTGCAGAGTGCTGGGATACTGTTAAGTTTAAAAAAAAAATGAACAAAAGACCTTGTTAGGAAAAATTGTGCAAGTCCTTGAAATTGGTGAAAATCATTATGGGATGTCCTATAAATAAGTCGTAGAAAATTGTTACTAATGCAGATGTTGCTTATTTGTAAAATTGCAAATGAATTATTTTCAAACAAGTATAGTTGATTATTACCTAGTGGATACTGACCAATTTTGCATCTGTTTATCAATTCATTTAGGCATTCCCAGTTGCCCACACAGGTTCACTCTCTGAGATCTCCTTGGGACCTCTTGTAATATCTTTCTGGTTCTCTCTTTTGTTCTTTAAACAAAGTATTTGCCATGTGATTATTAATATGTGTGTGACATTCACAGAAATTGCCTTTAAACAATCCTAACAGAGCACAGTATTTTTATTAAAGCATATACATGTATATTGTTTGTGGCATACACACAGTTATATTCACAGAGCACGTCTGGTTTATCGTGTTCAGTGCATCTATAAGCAGTGAGTTATGTGACTTAGTTATTTGTATGATTTAAGTGAATAGAAACTGGACTCTGCTTGTCTGGGTGTTTCACGTGGAAATCTGTCTTTCTGAACAGATCTGATCGCAAGAAGCAACTCTTAGACTTCCCTCTACCCAAGTTTCTTTGACTGTGATGGAACTATGAAACAGGCCGTGTCCAAGCTGTGTTGAGGTTTGGCTCATGACAGAATGTGTGGTAACTAACTCGGTCAGACTTGCAACTAGGAGGAGGGCCTACAATTCCAGCCCGCGATTATGCTCTTTTTCCTTTTCGTCATCACTTTGACAGGACGAGTGAGGTTAATAGTATAACGGTGATTATTATATGATTTATTTTTGCTCTGTTACAGTTGTTAAAGCAGAAGAAAAGTTTCCTTTTAATCTGTAAATGTGTGTATTCTGTTTATCTAAAATTGAATATATATACATTCATAAAAATATGTCAGATCAAATCTTTGCTTAGCTAGTCTCCACACAATCCCATTTTCTGGGTAGGAATCAGTTCAGATTATAAAGCAACCAGGAGGCTGGCACATTTAGAGCTTTCTTTTTCCCTTTTAAGGTTGTTTGGCTCTAGCATTTTTCGGTGAGTTACTTTCAAATTCAGCAACTCTGTCCTTAAAGCTATGTTAGATTTTAATTCATACCTTTTTATAGAAACCTTTCCACTAATAGAATGGCATCATCCTCAGAGAGATGGAAACAAATTTTAGGGAAATCCAGAATTTGCCAGCTGTGAGAATCTTTTGTTTTTTAAGTGTGATGTTGTTCTTGAAAAGTGAAAGTGAAAGTCATTCAGTGGTGTCTGACTCTTTGCGACCACATGGACTATACAATCCATGGAATCTTATAGGCCAGAATACTGGAGTGAGTTGCCTTTCCCTTCTCCAGGGGATCTTCCCAACCCAGGGATAGAATCCAGGTCTCCCGCATTGCAGGAAGATTCTTTACCAGCTGAGCCACAAGACCAGGAGCTGACTGTGGCTCGGATCATGAAATCGTTATTGCCAAATTCAGACTTAAATTGAAAAAAGTAGGGAAAACCACTAGAACTTTCAGTTCAGTTCAGTCGCGTCGGACTCTTTGCAGCCCCATGGACTGCAGCATGCCAGGCCTCCCTGTCTATGGCCGACTCCTGGAGTTTACTCAGACTCGTGTCCATTGAGTCTATGATGCCATCCAACCATCTCATCCTTTGTCATCCCCTTATCTTCCTGCCTTCATCTTTCCAGAGTCAGGGTCTTTTTAAATGAGTCAGTTCTTTGCATCAGGTGGCCAAAGTATCGGATTATACTGTGGAAGTGAGAAATAGATTCAAAGGATTAGATCTGATAGAATGCCTCAAGAACTATGGACAGAGGTTCATGACATTGTACAGGAGGCAGGGATCAAGATCATCCCCAAGAAAAAGAAATGCAAAAAGGCCACATGGTTGTCTGAGGAGGCCTTACAAATAGCTTACAAATAGAAAAGAAGAGACGTGAAAGGTAAAGGAGAAAAGGAATGATATACCAATTTGAATTAAGAGTTCAGAGCAGAAAAAGACATAAAAGGAATCCAAATTGGAAAAGAAGAGTTCCAAGGAGTAACAAGGAGAGATAGGAAAGGCTTCCTCAGTGATCAAAGCAAAGAAATAGAGGAAAGCAACAGAATGGGAAAGACTAGAGATCTCTTCAAGAAAATTGAGATACCAAGGGAACCATGCAAAGATGGGCTCAATAAAGGACAGAAATGGTATGGACCTAACAGAAGCAGAAGATATTAAGAAGAGGTGGCAAGAATACACAGAAAAACTATTAAAAAGCTCTCCAGGACCCAGATAATCATGATGATGTGATCACTTACCTAGAGCCAGACATCCTGGAATGTGAAGTCAAATGGGCCTTAGGAAGCATCACTACGAACAAAGCTAGTGGAGGTGATGGAATTCCAGTTGAGCTATTTGAAATCCTAAAAGATGATGCCATGAAAGTGCTGCACTCAATATGCCAGCAAATTTGGAAAACTCAGTGGCCACAGGACTGGAAAAAGTCAGTTTTCATTCCAATCCCAAAGAAAGGCAATGCCAAAGAATGCTCAAACTACCGCACAATTGCACTCATCTCACATGCTAGCAAAGTCATGCTCAAAATTCTCCAAGTCAGGCTTCAGCAATACATGAACCATGAACTTCCAGATGTTCAAGCTGTATTTAGAAAAGGCAGAGGAGCCAGAGATCAACTTGCCAACATCTGCTGGATCATTGAAAAAGCGAGAGAGTTCCAGAAAAACATCTACTTCTGCTTTATTGACTATGCCAAAGCCTTAGTGTGGATAACAACAAACTGTGGAAAATTCTGAAAGAGATGGGAATACCAGACCACTTGACTTGCTTCCTGAGAAATATATATGCAGGTCAGGAAGCAACAGTTAGAAATTTTCTTGGAACAACAGACTGGTTCCAAATAGGAAAAGGAGTACATCAAGGCTGTATATTGTCACCCTGCTAATTTAACTTATATGCAGAGTACATCATGAGAAACACTGGGCTGGATGAAGCACAAGCTGGAATCAAGATTGCCGGGAGAAATATCAATAACCTTAGATATACAGAGGACACCACCGTTTTGGCAGAAAGCAAAGAAGAACTAAAGAGCCTCTTGATGAAAGTGAAAGAGGAGAGTGAAAAAGTTGGCTTAAAGCTCAACATTCAGAAAACTAAGATCACGGCATCTGGTCTCATCACTTCATGGCAAATAGATGGGCAAATAGTGGAAACAGTGACAGACTAGTTTGGGGGGCTCCAAAATCACTGCAGATGGTGACTGTAGCCATGAAATTAAAAGACGCTCCTTGAAAGAAAAGTTATGACCAACATAGTCAATATGTTTAAAAGCAGGGCATTACTTTGCCAACAAAAGTCTGTCTAGTCAAATATAGTTTTTCCAGTAGTCATATATGGATGTGAGAGCTGGAGTATAAAGAAAGCTGAGCGCCGAAGAATTGATGCTTTAGAACTGTGGTGTTGGAGAAGACTCTTGAGATCCCTTGGACTGCAAGGAGAATCAGCCTTGCAGGAAATCAGTCCTGAATATTCATTGGAAGGACTGATGCTGAAGCTGAAACTCCAGTACTTTGGTCACCTGAAGTGAAGAACTGACTTATCTGAAAAGACCCTGATGCTGGGAAGGTGGGAGGAGAAGGGGATGGCAGAGGATGAGATGTGTGGATGGCATCACCGACTGGATGGACATGAGTTTGAGCAAACTCCAGTAGTTGCTGACAGGGATGCCTGGTGTGCTACAGTCCGTGGGGCTGTGACGAGTCGGACTAGAGAGAGTGACTGCAATGAACTGAACTGTCCTTGAAATTTCTGCTGTTTAAATGGAAGGATGCTGATAAGATCCAAACATTTATGTCTTAACTGAATTTGGCAAGGTGATTTGTAAATACCTTTGGATACTCTTCCATTGTGACTATTTTCTGATTTTCTTTCCTGTGGCAAGCATTGTGCTAGGTATTTGAAAAAGCAAGACAGAGATAGACTCTCTCTCTGGAGAGCATGATGTCTAACAGAGGACGACAGAGGAGAGATGAAATGATGACCATGCCAGGAGCCACGTGTGGTGACGGAGTCACGTATGATGTATGCAGTCAGCTTACAAGCACTGTGTACAGAGCACAGAACTCTTTGCGTATAGGAAATATCCTAGCCTAGAAACTGGAAAGATTAATTCAAAGTGCATATATATATATTTAAATTTGTTTTTAATTGGAAGATAATTGCTTCACAATGTTGTGTTGGTTTCTGCCCTACATCAACATGAGGCAACCACAGGTATACATATATTCCCTCCTTGAGCCTCCCTCCCGCCTCCCAGCGGGTCCCGCCCCTCTAGGTTGTCACAGAGCAGGAGGCTGCGCTCCCTGCACTTTGCGGCGGCTTCCCGCTCGCTGTCTGCTTCACACGTGGTCGTGAACGTGTGTCACCTTGTCCCTCCGCCCCCGCCCCCACTGTGTCTGCACGCCTGCTCTCCGTGTCCCTGCCCTGCAGACAGCCTGCCGTTGCGCTGGATTCCATATGTACAAGTGTATACAGCGTTACGATTTGGTGAATGCTAGGTAAAACTCTGTCTTTATACAAATACAAACAAATAAATAACAAGCTGTTCCCTGAGAAGCTTGTGGTCTGTTAAAGAAAAAAAGTGAGTGTGCAATTATAGTGCATTATGGAAAGTGGTATCCGCTCCGTTCCGTCGCTCAGTCGTGTCCGACTCTATGCGACCCTGTGGACTGTAGCCCACCAGGCTTCTCCGTCCACGGGATTCTCCAGGCAAGAATACTGGAGTGGGTTACCGTTTCCTTCTCCAGGGGATCTTCCCGACCCGGGGATCGAACCCGGGTCTCCCGCATTGGAGGCAGATGCTTTAACCTCTGAGCCACCAGGGAAGCCCGGAAAGTAGTATAGTAACGATTTAAATCAAACCCTGTAGGGACATGGGAAGCAGTGGTTAGTGCTGGGGAGATGAGGACCTGGGACGGCTGATGATGGAAGCTTGAGGGTGTGTGGGAGAAGGTAAGGAAGGCTGAGAGGGGCTTGGTAAGTGTTCTCTGTCGAGACCACTGCACTGTGACCTGAGTTCAGGCGTCCCCGGTGGCTCCGTGGGAGAATCCGCCTGAAGTGCAGGAGATGTGGGAGACCCAGGTTCGATCCTTGGGTCAGGAAGATCCCCTGGAGGAGGGCATGGCAATCCCCTACAGTATTCTCGCCTAAGGAAATTCCATGGACCACAAGACCCTGGTGGGCCACAGTCCATAGGTTGCAAAGAGTCAGACGTGACTGAAGCAACTTAGCATGCACACACGCACGACCCGAGTGCAAGCCATGAGGGAAGTGACATAATATTCAGTGCTGGACAAGTAGGTAGAGGGTCATAAAGTAAGGGCCTTGTGTGCTCCTTGTATGTATAGTTACATATATGTATGTATATATGTACATGTATGTCGCATCCTTGAATCTTTGAAGTATTTAAATGGGAAGAGCATAATCAAATTTGCCTTCATAAAACATCACTCTAACCACAATGTGAATAGAATTAGAGCAAAAGAAGACAGAAGCAGAACGTCCTCATCAACTCTCCTGTAGGAATCTGGGTGGGAAGTGAAGATGGCCTCCATACCAGCAGAGCAGCTGAGTGCAGAGAAAGGGGTTAGAGTCGGGAGGTGTTGAGAAGGAGGATCAGACTTGGTGATGTGAGAACCACTCAGGAGCAGACGTGCAGGACTACGTCCAGATTTCTGGCCTGCAGTTGGTGGTAGGGTTCCTAAACAGAGGAGGAGGGACGGGGGCAGCTCAGCGGAAACGGTTGATTTAGTTTGGGGCATGTTGCATTGAAGATGCTTGTGTGACCTGAAAAAAAGGTGTTAAACAGGGCCGCTGGAAAATTTGACTTCCAGCCGTATCTCCAGTATAAGCTTGAAACACATCTGGGGAGACCTTTTGGTATGGAGCTATAATCTAAAAACTGAAGTCACTCTGGGAAAAGTGAAGAGAATTGGATCCCAACAAATCTAAAGAATAAGTGATGAGAGGAAGGGGTGGGGAGGAAGAAGGCCAGAGAGAACACTAAGAAAGAGTCGTCGTGGGGACTTCCCTGGTGGTCCAGTGGCTCAGACTCTGCACTCACAATGCGGGGCCAGGCTTCAAGCTCAGCAGGGAGCTAGTTCCCGCATGCTGCAACTGAGAGTTCCCAGGCCACGGCTCAAAAATCCTGCTTGCTGAAACTAAGACCCAGCATGGCTAAATGCATAAAGAAATTTTTAAAAATATTTGAAAAGAAAGAATGCGTAGCCTTGAGGCTGGAGGAAAACCAGGGGAAGATGGCCTCACAGAGGTCAAGTAGAGGTCCCCAATAATGGAATGGCTAAAATAGTAAATGCTGCGAAGAGGCCAAGGGAGAGAAAAAGGAAAAAAAAATACCCCCAACTACAGTAGCTCCTGGACTGAAACAAAACCACCACATCAGAAACACATGTGACGGTTAAAGTCAGAATGCGGTAGCTACCAAGCAAAGAGGAAATGAGGCTGGGTCTGTGCATTGTTTGTCCAGAATACTTCTTAATTCTTTATTCAGTTTTTAAGGTTACACCCCATTTACAGTCATTACAAAATACAGGCAGTATTTACTGTGCTGCACAATGCATTCTTGAGCCCATCTTACACCCGACAGTTTGTGCTTCCTGCTCCCCTACCCCACAGTGCCCTGCGCCTCTTCCCCTCTGGAAACCACTAGTTTGTTCCCTGTATCTGTGAGTCTGCTTCTTTTTCTGTTATATTCACTAGTGCATTGTATTTTTCATATTCCACATATAAGCGATAACATACAGTATTTGTCTTTCTCTGTCTGATGTATTTCATCTAGCATAATGCCTTTCAAATCTTTCCATTCTTGCTACGAATAGCAAAATCCTGTTCTTTTTAATGGCTGGGTAGTATTCCATTTCATATATCTATCCCATCTTCATTATCCGTTCATTTGTTGATGGACACGTAGGTTGCTTCCATGCAAAGATGTGTATCTCTAAAGGAAGGGCAGAGAACTGGAGCAAAGAAGAGATGCAAAGTCCTCGAGACCAGAGACACCACCAGCTTTGCTAACTGTTATAAACTTCTGGAACAGTCCTGGCACATGATAGTCACTCACTGAATTCATTCATTGGATGAGTGCATAAACACGATAGGAAAGACTTGAGGATATCTATGTATCAGTGAGGGAAAAGGACTCAGTGTAGATGGTGGCTTCTAGCAAGGAAGAACAGGCTTAGAGCTGGCTGGCAGGAGGCAAGGCTCTGAGCCTGAGCATGGAGCATACACCTTGAAAGTGAGGCCTCTCCTCTCCCAGACTGGTGTGCAAAGGGTGGTCAGTGACATGTAGAGAATCTCAGTGCAGTTCCACCAGGAAGCTGAGGGGAGTGGTGTGCATGTGTGCTAAGTTGCTTCAGTAATGTCTGGAGTGGACACCTCTTCAAAAATTCCTAGATTTTGTGGTTACAAAAGCAGCATGTCCTAAACCGGAATACTCCTGAAAAGTGACACAAATAATTCAGCTAATTATGTGTGTAATTGAGGTGAAAGGGCTGAGCTATTTGAAATAATAGCCTCGATTCTGTACTTGAGGAGAACTGTTTTTTTCACTGACAAAATGCTTTGCCAGTCCCAGAGTTAATCTTTCTGACTGCTTCTTTCAATGCCCTGTTTGAGGTAAGTTAGCTCCTCTGTTAACCTTAATTGAAAGAGTCTGCCTCAGCAGGAAGGACACTCAATGAGAAAGAGAGAATCCAATTCAGACCTCATTGCTGGCCACCCCAAGTCCCTTTCCAAAAACTGCCCGCTCTTTTCTGTAGATGAAGAAATACCAAGAATTATTTACTTAGCACAGAACTTGTGGCTAAAGGTTGGGCCACCAGAGTAGCTATAAATTACGTGGCTATAGCACCATATTTTCTAGAATGGACATTTGAATTACTTTAGCTTCCTTGAAAAGTTTTTTTTTTTTTTTTTAATGAGTTGTTTTAAAACCACTAGTAGGTAAGGAAAGCTCTCCCTGCCTAGCTCCTGTTTGTGAAATATGAAGCAGAATTTGTTTCACATGTTGAAACAGAATTTTGTATATGAATGTAAGTCTCTCCAAGACTAATTTTGAATATGCAAGGCAGCCCCCAAGGAAGTTGCTGTTCCTGATTACACATCAGTAATTTGGGGGAGGGGGTGCTTGCCAGAGGCTGAAATTCCTATACTACGTAGTTTGGGGAATAGGTTGGTAGAATTTGCACATTTATGTGAACATGTTCTTATTTGCAGTGGGGCTTGGAGAAGTTAGCCTGCACTGCTTGGTTGTTATTGCTGTTTGGTCATTAAGTCGTGACTGACTCTTTTGTGACTCCATGGACTGTAGCCCACCAGGCTCATCTGTTCGTGGGATTTCCTAGTCAAGAGTACTGGATTGGGTTGCCGTTTCCTTTTCCAAGGGGTCTTTCCAACCCAGGGATGAAACCCGCAGCTCCTGCAATGCAGGCAAATTCTTTAGTACTGAGCCACCAGGGGAGCCCCTGTACTCATGATACTTGGCCCTTTTTCATAAGATATGATGACAAGGTAATCAGATGTTTAATTTTATCCCTACCCTAAAAGCTTCCCTTGAGTTTTATTGAGATATAATTGACATATAACATTGTATAAATTTAAGACATACATCATGGTTTTATCTATTACTTCAGTTGCTCAATTGTGTCCAACTCTTTGCAACCCCATGGACTGCAGCACACCAGGCCTCTCTGTCCATCACCAACTCCCGGAGTTTACTCAAATTCATGTCTGTTGAGTTGGTGATACCATCCAGCCATCCAACTGTCATCCGTTTCTCCTCCTGCCTTCAATCTTTCCAAGCATCAGGGTCTTTTCCAATGAGTCAGTTCTTCGCATCGGGTGGCCAAAGTATTGGAGTTTCAGCTTCAGCATCAGTCCTTCCAATGAATATTCAGGGTTGATTTCCTTTAGGATTGACTGGTTTGATCTCCTTGCAGTCCAAGGGACTCTCAAGGAATATATATATATATATGATCACCAAAATTTCATTAGTATTCATCACCTCAGTTACAATTTTTTTTTCTTGTGATCACTTTTAAGATCTTCCAAACATAATATTTTGAAAAACTGCTTTCAAATATGCAATACCATATTGTTAACTGTAGTTGCCATACTGTACATTACATCCCCAGGAATTACTTATCGTATAACTGAAATTTTATACCTTTGACCACTCACGTTTCCCCGCCTCCCGAGCCCCCGCCTCCGCAGCCACCAGTCTGCTCTGTGTCTGTGAGGTGGATTTTCTAGATCCCGTGTGTAGTGAGCTTAGACAGTATGTGTCTTCCTCTAACTTCTTTCACTCAGCATAATGCCCTCAACATTCCGTCTAGTTTCTTTTTCTGTTCACTCATACCTTCGTGGATTTAGGTTGTTCCCGTGTCCTGGCTATTGTGAGTGATGCCCCAATGATATCTTTTTAGGACAATGATTTTGTCTCCTTCAGATATATACTCAGAAATGGGATTACTGGATCATGTGGTACGTCTGTTCTTAATTTACTGAGGAAACTCCATATTATTTTCCATAATGGCTTCACCAGTTGGCATTCCCACTGCTGCTGCTGCTGCTAAGTCACTTCAGTCGTGTCCGACTCTGTGTGACCCCATAGACGGCAGCCCACCAGGCTCCCCCGTCCCTGGGATTCTCCAGGCAAGAACACTGGAGTGGGTTGCCATTTCCTTCTCCAATGTGTGAAAGTGAAAGTGAAGTTGCTCAGTCGTGTCCGACCCTTAGCGACCCCATGGACTGCAGCCTACCAGGCTCCTCCATCCATGGGATTTTCTAGGCAAGAGTACTGGAGTGGCTTGCCATGGCATTCCCACTAGCAGTGTACAAAAGTTTCCTTTTTTCCCCCCACATTCTTATCAGCACTTAAAATCTCTTTTTTGATGATAGCTCTTCTAATGAGCATGAGGTATACTATCTTTTTGTGGTTTTGATTTGCAGTTTCCTGATCAATAGTGATGTTGACTATCTTTCCGTGTACCTGTTGGCCTTTTGAAGATTTTCCTTGGAAAAATGTCTGTTGAGGTATTTTGTACATTTTTAACTGTATTTTTTCTTTGCTATTGAGTTGTGTGAGTTCTTTGTATATTTGGCTATTAACTCATCAGATACGTGCTTTGCAAATATTTTCTCCCTTTCCCTAAGTTTCTTTTTCATTTGTTGATCGTATTTTTTGCTGTTGCCCTGTAAGCCTTTGATTCCCCTGCCTTTTTCTTTCTTTCTTTTTAAACTGGTAGGCAAACCGACAGGTGAGCACAGGCGAGTCATACAAGTGCAGGTTTAGATTGTGTTGTTTTTATTTAAAACTTGATATTTTGTTCATCATGGACTTTCTGCATCAATTTTCATTTTAAAACATTGCATTATCATGTTTAATTTGATATATGCGTGTTTGGGGCATTCCTTTTCTTAAACTTTATGCTCTGTGGAAGTGCCTTACTACCCTCACTCTCTGTCTGATAACCCAGAATGTATTTATTAAAGCTTTGTTTTCCCCTTTACAATAGTTTTTTTTTTTTTTTTTTCTGGTAATACAAACTTGAAACTACTGCATGGCCAGGCCACTTTGAGACAACAGCCAGATAGCAAATGGTTGTGCTCCAAGATAGCTTTTACTTTTGTAAATTTTCAGACTATTTGAAACTAAGTCTGATGACTTGATGTGAGTAGATTAAGCTGGAAATTTTTGGTAAATATTAAAGTAAAAATTATAAAGATTGCACTTTCATGTGGGTTTTGAAGGAGCCCTGAAGTTAAATTCCAAAGAAATAACTAAAAAATGTTTTGAGCAAAGGAAATCACTCAATAATAGATCACCTCTAAAGCTTGTTCCCTGAAGACCCACTTGGGTGATTAACGTTGAGGTGTGTGCGTGCTAGTTCAGTTCAGTCGTGTCCTGGTCTTTGCTACCCTATTGACCGTAGCCCGCTAGGTTCTTCTTTCCATGGATTCTCCAGGCAAGAATACTGGAGAGTGCTTCTCTAAGAGAAGCAAGTCCAGCCCCTGGGTTGAGAAGATCCCTGGAGGAAGGCGGCAACCTACTCTAGTGTTCGGCCTGGAGAACCCCACGTGTTTGCAGAGAGCTGGACATGACTGAAGCAGCTGAGCATGCACAGTGCTGAGGTATGTTTGTCCAGAAGGTCTCATTATTTAGTTTTACACTGTATATTTTTGAAGATTAAATTCAAATTTGTGTAGTTCACATTATTCTGATGAGAAAAATTATTTATCCATTAAATAGATATGTTCATCATGTTGAAACTTATATCAGAAATGTGTATTTCTTAGAGGATAATGTCTGGCATATGGATTTTCTCCTGTTTTATTATTCTTGATATTTAAAAAAGCAATATCCTACGAAGATTGTCTGAGATCATTGTATTAAGTGGCCACATGTCTTCATGCTCTTGACATGTCTGATTTGCACAAGTTTTTGTTAATTTTCTGTTGTGACGACTTTTGACTGAATTCAGTTGAGGATCGCTGTGTCACTTATTTCTAGAAAGCTAACCACTTGCAGGCCTTCTTGATCTGCTACAAACTACAGTTTTTAACCAGTCATAACCATAGACAATAGTAATCAGTCTAATGGATGCTCTCATTTCTCTTGGGAAAATTACCTGGGTGTGGGATTACTGGGTGACATGGTAACTGATTGTTTATTAAAAACTCTGCCTAGTGTTTTTCAAAATGACTGTACCATTTTTCATTCTTTCCAGGAATGTTCTAGTGGCCTGCTGATTTCCAGGCTGTTTCTTTCAGTCATTACAGTCAGAGTAAAATGTTCCTGGGTACATCATGATTTTAATTTTTTACTTTCCTAGCCACAGAGATACAAATTTTGTCATTCAAGAAAACTGAGCTGAATATTGAACTAGGTGATAATGTAAACTTTTCAATATGATTCTTCTAAGATTATTAAACACATCATACATAAAGTAATGTACATTAGTTATTATCAGGAAAATAACTTTAGCATGTACTTCATAGCTAGAGGCACTACTTATTTTTCTTAAATTTTTGAAGTCAGTTCTTTAAATTTTTAGACAGTAATAGGAATTTATTTGGATGGTGATTTTGTTTCTTAAAGTAGTAAGTCAGACTAATAGAAATCTACTCACTATATTTCATTATGAGTGGTAATTTATATGCAATGTTATAGACTGCAAATATTACTTTTGTACTAGTATATGTAAAAAGTAACTGTAGAATTAATTATTTTTCTTTCGGTCATCCAAACTTTTCCTTTGTAATTCTAAGCATGCTTGGCTTGAAGTGCATTCTGACTACCTGGAAATTTAGCTCATCTCATACTTCAAAACACTGAATAAGTGGTAAGTGCTTTTGAAAATACTCTTCTGTGCGTGTTCTGATGGCTTGAGACTAGTCATAACTTACGTGGCTGTGTCAAGTGCAGGTCTGGTGAGGCATTATCAACTATTTTGATAAATAATGCAATTTATTGTACTCTGCTGGCTTTTTTATAGCACTGTACTGCCATGTTGCGTACTTGAGCTATTTTTTTTTTCTTGATGGAAGAATTGACACTTTAGAATGGATATGCATAAAATAGAAGAAGCTTTGATATATAATTCTTGATATATTATTGATGTATAATTTTCAATAAGTCTGACTCCCTAAATTATTTTTGCTTCAATTCTAGAAATAGATAAGGTATACATACATACATACATATATATTTTTTGCTTAAATAGGTACATGTTAGCATCATTTATCCATTTCATTTTGCTTACTTAGACAATAGCCCCACCTACACCAAGTAGATAATTTTAAAGAATTCCATTGAAATGGAATGGTGACAATGAATTCATTATTTTGTTTTTTAATCTTTTGATATACTGATGGTGTTCTACTAAAAAGTGCTATTAAAAGTATGGCTCATAGAGGGATATTAGTCCATACATTTGCCTGTCTACAATGAAATATGAACAGAAGTTGAGAGCATGCATTTTGAAACTTTAAAAGCAGTTTGATATCATCGTGATGTCTAAGGACAGTGGTATAGAAATACAGTCCCTGGTGGCTTGGTAGAGCACATGAGCAGGCAGGAATCTAAGCCTTCATCACTGACACTTTGGGGAGCACTGATCTATAACATAATAATACTTCTCTATATTCTTTGACTTTGAAATATAGCTTTTATTGATGATTAACATGCACTGGATGCTGAGTTAAGTACTTTACAGTGTATCTTATTTGCCCCTTTTAATATTCCTACTGAATGCCCTTGTTAGATCCATTTCAGAGAGGAGGCAAATCAAAGCACAAGGAAGTATTTTGCTTACGGTCACACAGTTGGAAGTTACACATCAAGATACCTTTAGTCCACTGATGATAATTCATGCTGTTATAGTTCATATTATTAGATGTGCTTAATGCTTTGCATTAAATGCTTTTCTGAAATGCATCCTCCAGATGTGAATGTTTTTCTGCCCTTCTCTCTCCCCTCCCTTCCCCTCTCTCGGTCCCTCCTTCCGCTCCTCTCTGTCTGCTTCACCTCTGTCTCCTGCTCCGTCCCCTGCACTCCCCATGCCTCAGAAACACTAATACGTGCTCTAGGAAAAGCGGGGTCAGTGTCTAGACAAGGCTGGGACTTTCCAATCCCCCTCTGTGTTCCCACAGAACACACGAGCCTGCCTTGTATCTTCAATGGACTGAAGAATGTCTCTGCAACCTCATTCTTTGTCTGTGGGCTATGTTAAAATCTCCAAGCCAAAAAATTTGTAATAGTTTGCCATTCTTCATACATATTAAAACATGTAAATTATGTATAGGGAAGTCTAATCAAAATTTTAAATTATTTCTATTATAATTATGATTTATTTAAAAAATTGTTACTTAGACACATATAATTTTACCAAATGCATACACATGATATAAATATTCATAAATATGATATTGAAATATTTATTTTTAAGTTTAGGAAAATCTCTGCTTCCCGTCTTTTGTACTTGCCCCACTTTATTCTCTCACTCACGTACACGCCGTTTCTACCAATTCCTTTTCGTATCCAGCTTCACAACTCATGTAAACGACTTTTCGTTATCTCACTTTTTCTTCATATGCATGTAATCACAAACATATCCTCAGAAAATTGTGGTCTTTTTTATAAAAACAAGTTTATATTATTGCGCATGTAAAAAATCTCTTCTCATAAAACAGTACAGTGTGGAACTCACTCCACGTCAGTTGCTGGACATCCAATTCATTCTTTTAATGGGTCCACAGTGCTCTGTGATGCAGACTTAAAGTAACTGAGCTCTTCCCGTATTATCATCACCCTCTGTTTTTATTCCTCTGCTTTGTACTGTGCTATAATAGACATCATTTTACACATATCTTTAGGTACTTCTGCCTTTATTTCTATAACACAGATTTCAGAGAAGGGCTCTCTGGGCAAATGAGAATATGTATTTTCAGTCTGAATTGATGTCAAGTATTCCCACTCCAGTGTTCTTGCCTAGAGAATCCCAGGGACGGGGGAGCCTGGTGGGCTGCCGTCTGTGGGGTCGCACAGAGTCGGACACGACTGAAGTGACTCAGCAGCAGCAGCAGCATTCTTACAAAAGCCAGTTATGATACACATTTCCTCGGGCAATGGATGAAAGCAAATCCATGTTAGTCCATCTCTGCTAGTAATAGTTGTCATGGAGAGTTTAGAGAAAAACTTCTGTTATCCTATCTGAATCTGGACTTTATCTTGGATTTTATCCATGCTTTGAATGGATATTACTTGCATTCTTCAAATAACTTCATTTCTGTCTTCTAACTCCAAGTGCCTGCTGTGTCTTCATTTTCTGCCCTAGTCCTCAATGCCTTGGGTGATGGTAAGAGTTCTTGACTTGCAGTTGTGTGTATGAGCAAGTCACAAATGCTGGGGCACCTCCACTGGTGAATGCTCCTGCCTCCTATCTTTGAATAAGACAATTCTGGGAGACCTTCTCTTCACTTTCCAGGAGGCTCTTGTGGTGCTGAGACTCTACTCACCAAAGGGGTGACCTTTAGAGCAAAAGTGACCTCTTGGATCAACTTGTTCTCCTTCTTTGTCTCACTCCCCCACCCCCTCCACCCCTGCTCCAAACAAAACCACCTGCACACAGATCCTGGTCCACAGGCTACTTAGAGGAAACCCAGGAAGAGCAGGGTGCTTGCTGTAGTTCTCAATCTGACCGCTGTAAAGTGGCATTTTGTTGTTGCTTAAAATTTCACTTTCCTGGTTGTTAGGGTGATCCCCTTTTCCTACATGTACTGTCCATGCTGGTTTCTGCCGTCGTGAATTGTCTTTTCAACACTCAGCGTATTCGTTTGTTGGGTTTTTGTGTGATTTAGATAATTTTAAGATCTCTTTTCTGAGGCTCTTCTCTGCATTAATATTTCTAACTAATATTAATATTTCTATTTGTCTTTAACTTTGCTCTGCTGTATTTTACATTATAAAACTTAGATTATGTTGTCAAACGTGGTTATCTTTTGTTTTATGGAGCCTGCTTTTCCAGTTTGGATTAAGAGCACGTGTCATGCCTCTCCCACTCCCCATAACTTACATGAATCTTAATTGTAGATTTTCCTGTATGATTTTGGTACTTTTTATATTTCAAGTATTTAATCCATCTGGAATTTATTTTTGTTTTTAAGTATTTGATTTTATTTTTTTCCAGAATAGTCTGTTATGCAGCATCTTTTATTGATCCATTGTTTTCCCCATTAAATTGAAATACTATCCTTGACATGCATTAATCTTTTTGTTGTGATGTTTTTCACCTGCATTCTTTATTTTTTTCCTTTGAGTTATCTTTTTCAGCAATATATTGATTTGATTACAATGGCTTTGTTTATTCTTTATTTTCATTTCTTATCACCCACTCCTCATTATTCATTATTTAAAAATTTAAGATAATTTAATCCAACTTATGAAAAGAATTAGATATGGGTTATAATTGGAAGTGCATTACATTTATATATTAATTTGCAAAAAATGAATTTTTATGCTATTAAAACTTCCCATGCTATGAAGTGACACACCTATTGATTTAGGTCACTTTTATATGCTTCAGTAAGATTTTGTAATCAGCTTCATAGGGGTCCCGGATGGCACAGTGATAAAGAATCCACCTGCCGATGCAGGAGATGCAAGAGATATGGATTTGATCCCGGAGTCAGTAAGATCCCCTCGAGTAGGAAATGGCCACACACTCCAGTGTTCTTGCCGGGAAATCCCGTGGACGGAGGAGCCTGGTGGGCTACATAGAGTTCGTGGGGTCATAAAGAGTCAGACATGACTGAGCAGCTGAGCACACACACACAGTCATCTTCATGTGGGTTCTTTTCTGTTAAATATGCTTTCAGTTTCTTAAGCAATATCCAGCCCTTGCCACAGGATTGTTTGTTGTTGTCCCTTGTTTGCTAGAGCCTTAAGCACGTGCTTAGCTTGTCTTTTGGTTAACACAAAATTGTCACTTTTTGGATTAGAACTTACCAGACACAAGCTTCTTCCACTCTACAGTTACCCTGCCCAGCCCCTTTCCTTTTGAGTTTTGTCACTAATATTAACACATGTAGTCCTTAGTGCACAAAGTAAAGACAGTGCTTAAACAGTACAGAGAGCAGACAGCTTCCAGGGATAACCAGTCTGCAGGCCTGTACCATTCCACTGTCGGCTGAACTGGGGTGTGTTCTCTTGCCTTCCTTTTGGGTCTGTGGATACTCTCCTGTCTTTATGACAGTCCGGTTCGGCTGTACTTTCTTGGCTAGACTCACCTGTGAACACTGATGTCCGCTTCCTTGATGACCGTGTCTTGTTGGTGGACCTGTCTGCTTCAATGTCACGTCTTCCCATTCATCACGGTTTTATCTCCACTCGTGGGTTTGTGGTATCTGAGGAAACTGGTCAGGATCATAGGCTGAATTTTCCAGAAAGCTGATGGCCGACAGTTCGTCCCCTCTCTGTCCACGTGTGCCCGATCTCTGGTGGGGAGGTGGGGTCTTTCTTAGCCATTTGAGTCTCAGCTGGCCCTATGACTCGCTTTGACCAATGGGACATGACCGAACTGGCTCTGTGTGACTTCTGGGCCTGGACTGAAGGGGCCTTGCAGTGTTTGCTTTCACCGTCTTGGACTCCATCCACTATATAATGAGACTCAGGCTCGACTGCTTCCTGAGTGATGTGAAACATCGGGAGAAAGAGGCCCAGCCGGCCCCCGGCACCCCGCCCCTCCAGAGGCGGCAGCAGGTTCGCTCCAGGCCCTCTGAGCCCCAGAGCCTGGGTGGGCTCAGCTGGCCCCCCGTGACATAGAGCCCTCCAGCTGATAAGGTGCAGCTGATAGTTCTGTGACCAGGCTGTTCGAACAAAAGCATTTTACTAAGTGAGGGACTATCTTCTGGTGGGCGGGGAGTAGTCAAACAATGGTGTATAAATAAATGACATTCAGGATGTAAATAGAACCTCTTGTTCCTTTTTAAGGTCCATGTTTTCTCAATATTTTTCTATATTCAACATGTATACATATCAGAAGAGGAAGGCAATAATTTTAGAATTTTTATATAATAAAAATATAACTGAGGGGCTGTTGAGATAGTTCTTTATTGTTACATGATTTCTCAGTGCTTTTATATTCCTGTCTATTCCTCTCTTGGTTGATTCTATTTGACTCTGAGGTTGAAAAATCTAATGACTGAGTATGTTATGAGCTGAATGAAAGCCTAAGAAACTCCTGTTTCGTAAGTGAATCAAATAGACACACAAAAGGTGTCTTCCTGTACGTGTGACTTTCTGTGCACATATGGTACTTGCATCCTGGTAGGTCCTGGACAGGTGATGTTGTCAGATGAGAGTTTCGAGGGTTGAACTGTTACTGTCCTGAGCACCAACATTAGTAAACATGGTAACACTGTCGCATGTCTGCAGGTTCTGGCTTCTCTGCGCTGTTTTCTCTGTGTGTTGCTCAGTCATGTCTGATGCTCTGTGACCCCCTGGACTGTAGCCCACAAGGCTCCACTGTCCATGGGATTCTTGAGAAGACTAGAGTGGGTTGCCATTTCCTTCTCCAGGGGATCTTCCTGATCAGGAATTGAACCCAGGTCTCCTGTATTGCAGGCAGATTCTTTACCACTAGTGCCACCTGGGAAGCTGAGTATCAGATCCAATATGGGCAGTAGTGTTTTCAGTATTATTAAGATAATTGCCAAACATGCCATGTGCATATCTTTACAGAAAACAGTAAATAGCAAGATGCTTGTTTCAAGGTGCAAGACATTACGAAGTCCTGCGTGACTCGGCTTCTCCTTGCTCTGCATAACTGCATTGCAAACATAGAGCTGAGCAGGCACAGCTTTGCTTCCCGAATTATAATAGTCACTACTAATTCCTCCTGACAAATCTAGCCCTTGGATATGAGGGGTTAGGAAGGGAAGATCTCATCTGAAACACTGGAGGTGATGGAGGGAATATTTCTTAGAGGGAAAAAACAAGGTCGCTTTTCTGATTTTTCACTGTAGTTTTAAAACTGAACTTTGTGGTTTCTCAACAGTCTTGAGGGTCCATATGCCTTGGGACTATGTTTTCTTGGAGAAGTGTGGTTAGAGAAAGATTTCATTTTGTATTTAGCTGTACTGGGTGTCTTCTGACGGGGAAGCATCAGTTGACAAAGGTGATTATGTAATCAGTAGAGCATGAAAAGAACTCAAGGTTGCAATTAACAGGTTATTGTACAAATCAAAGGAACAGTAAAAGGCAATTTGTACAACTTGCCAGAAGGCCTGGTCAATCAGTGTGCCGACAATAAGGGGTATGGAGAATCAGAGAGGAGAAACAAGTGAATCAGAGCACTCAGCATTTGTTTTGTTTCTTTCCAATTCAGAACCAGTCAGTGCACCTCTCTGATAGCTTTCAAGTGTGTGACAGGGATCAATACTACATCGTTTCTTGTTTTTGTGAGTGACTTTTCAAATAAGACTTTCAAAATAACTTTTCAAATAACTTTTGAAATAACCTACTAAATTGTTGAGATTTTAGTTTTATAAGATTCATATCATGTTACATCTTCAGTATGCTAGGATTTAAGACATTACTATGTTAGGCTTTAAGACAATTCAGATAACACTTCTATTTAGATAGGATTTCACTTTCCACCTTCTAACAAAGCTCCAGGCACAAAACAAAGGTTCATCGGTTGGCATTTATAAAACTCTTGGCAGGTTAAAGTTCATAGACAAGATTGTGGAACGTTCCCGAACAAAATCAATAGTGACCACACTATGAATATTGGTATAATTTAGTTATGCTTAATAAAAGAAAAAGTGGTCTTTGATAAGATCCTTATTTACTTCATTGGCTAGGAGTATAGGAAATAATTTAAAATCTCCTTCTGTTCTTAAACTACTTGAAGAGAGTGTTACCACCTGACACTTAGGCCTTATGAAGCACTTTGCATACATGCCATTCATCTGTCACCATACGCTAATGAGCAGGTGAATAAATACTGCTGTGAATTCTGTTCCTTGGTCCTTGAAACGGAAGCAATGCTTCCCAAATGGCTTAATCTACAACTATGAGTAAAGAAATAAATATGTATATTTATAATATATTTGCCATGAAATTAAAAGACACTTGCTCCTTGGAAGGAAAGTTATGACCAACCTAGACAGCATATTAAAAAGCAGAGAGATCACTTTGCCAACAAAGGTCCGTCTAGTCAAGGCTATGGTTTTTCCAGTGGTCATGTATGGATGTGAGAGTTGGACTATAAAGAAAGCTAAGTGCTGAAGAATTGATGCTTTTGAACTGTGGTGTTGGAGAAGACTCTTGAGAGTCCCTTGGACTGCAAGGCGATCCAACCAGTCCATTCTAAAGGAGAGCAATCCTGGGTGTTCATTGGAGGGCTTGATGTTGAAGCTGAAACTCCAAGAATTTGGCCACCTGATGCAAAGAGCTGACTCATTGGAAAAGACCCTGATGCTGGGAAAGATTGAGGGCAGGGGGAGAAGGGGACGATGGAGGATGAGATGGTTGGATGGCATCACCGACTCAATGGACATGGGTTTGGGTGGACTCCGGGAGTTGGTGACGGACAGGGAGGCCTGGGGTGCTGCGGTTCATGGGGTTGCAAAGAGTTGGACATGACTGAGCAACTGAACTGAACTGATGTATGTGGTATTATGAATTTATACTTTATTAGACAATGGCAAGCCACTCCAGTACTCTTGCCTAGAAAATCCCATGGACGGAGGAGCCTGGTAGTCTGCAGTCCATGGGGTCGCTACGAGTCAGACATGACCCAGTGACTTCACTTTCACACATTGGAGAAGGAAATGGCAACCCACTCCAGTGTTCTTGCCTGGAGAATCCCAGGGACGGGGGAGCCTGGTGGGCTTCTGTCTATGGGGTCACACAGAGTCGGACACGACTGAAGTGACTTAGCAGCAGCTTAGCAGCAGATTATTATATATTTGATAAATGTTATTCATAATTTACTCAATATTTATTGAATAACTACACTGTGACAGGCGTTGGGTTGTATACCACTTTTTTAACCAAAAGAAAAACATTTTCATAATGTTTTATTGTCTAGCGTGGTGATAAGAAGGGGGTTTCAAACCAAATTTTCTGGTTTCAAAGCCTGCTCCTGTCATTTTCTAGGTCAGAAACCCTGGGCACGTTAGTTAACTTCATTAGTAAAATAGAGATAATACTTCTCTCATGAGGTTTGCAAGGATTAGATTAGTCAGTATAAAGAAATTAGAGTAGTGCCTGAGATGAAGTTCATATCCATAATTGAACTGTGTTATCTTATTTCATTTGTTGTGGTTCTGACCTGAAGAGCTTGCCAATGAATGGCCGAGACAGATGCCATCTGTATTAGTCAGGCTTCTCCAGAAAACCAGGACCAGTGAGATCTGTGTATGCGTACACGAGTATAATATAATTATAAATATATAGAGGGGCGATCCTAAGATGGTGGAGCAATAGGACAGGGAGACCACTTTGTCCCCCACAAATTCATTGAAAGATCATTTGAACGCTGAGCAAATTCCACAAAACAACTTTCAAATGCTGGCGGAGGACACCAGGCGCCCAGAAAGGCAGCCCATTCTCTTTGAGAGGAGGTAGGACGAAATATAAAAGATAAAAAGAGAGACAAAAGAGTTGGGAATGGAGACCCGTCTAGGGGAGGGAGTCGTGAAGGAGGAGAAGATTCCAAACACTAGGAAACCCTCTCACCAGCATGTCTGTGGGGAGTTTTGGAATCTCAGAGGGCAACATAACTGGGAGGGAAAAAAAAAAAAACCCACAGATTATGCCCCTAACTGTGACTTCCAGCAGAGAAATAGCCCAGACGCTCACATCCACCAGCAGCGAGCGGGGGCTGAACAGGGAGGCGCGGGCTGCATGCTTAGGGTAGGGACTGGGCCCGAGCGCTCTGAGGACAGTCTGAGGGCACTAACGTGAGACAGCAGCGTAAACTGTGGGATCGTCAGAGAGGGAAGAGAGGGAGAGAACTTCCCCGTGAAAAGCTCTGAGGCACAGCCGGGCCCACTCACAAAACAAAGGACTGAGCGGACAGCAGAGGAGAGCCAGCGGCTGCGGACCGGCCCATCGCCCACCGGAGACAAGCAGGTGGGCAACAGCCAGCGCTGGAAGGCGAGGGGCGATCTCTGCCGCAGAGACAGCACCCTCCACCAAACTGCGAGCAGGCTCCCAGTTAACCAAGTCTTCCTGGGATCCTGGATGGTTGACATCCGCCAGGAGGGTCGCAGGCAGAGATCAGCTCCCCAGAGGAGACACATGGCACACCTGAGACGGTGCTCCCGCTGCGCGCTCAGGAAACCCAGCAGCCGGGACCGGGGAGGTGATAAGACGCACTGCCCCACCTGGGGAGTGTGCACTTGCCAAGCGCCTGGTCACCTGAGCTGCTCAGACCTAGGAAGGGCACAAAACGCAGGCCCAACCAAGTCTGCACCTTTGTGGAGTACCCAAGAACCTGAACCTGAGTGGCTCAGACCTGGAAAATGCACGTAACCCAGGGCCTGCTTTAGACAGTTCTCCTGCAGAGCAACATGGACCCTGAGCAGTGTAGACCGGGAAAGTACACACGCCGTGAACGGGGGCAAGCCCAGTGTGGCCCAGACACTGCGAGCACTCCCCACACATACCAGTGATATTTGTTTGTAGCATTCCTCCCTCCCCACAGCACGACTGAACAAGTGAGCCTAAATAAATGACCACCTTCGCCCCCCTGTGTCAGGGCCGAAATTAGACACTGAAGAGACTTGCAAACAGAAGAAGCCAAAATAAACAGAGGGAACCGCTTTGGAAGGGACAGGTGCAGCAGATTAAAACCCTGTAGTCAGCACTGAGTACGTTGGAGGGGCCCATAGACCTTGAGGGAGAAGGCAATGGCACCCCACTCCAGCACTCTTGCCTGGAAAATCCCATGGACGGAGGAGCCTAGTGGGCTGCCCTTTATGGGGTCGCACAGAGTCGGACACGACTGAAGCGACTTAGCAGCAGCAGCATAGACCTTGAGAAGAAGTATAAGCTGAAACAGCAAACTATCTGAAACTGAACTGACCCCACACTTCCCTCAACAGCTCCAGAGAAATTCCTAGAGATATTTTACTGTTATAATTTTTTAATATTTTTTTATTTTGAAGTTCTTTATTACTCCTTCATTTTTCATTTTTATAACCTACTATTATCTTGCAAAAAAAACCCTATTTTTAAAGTAAATTTCATATACATATTTTTTATGATCTTTGTGAATTTTTTTAATATTGTATTTTTGCGAGTCTAACCTCTAGTCTAGATTTTTAATCTTTGCTTTTTGGTATTGTTACCATGAAATTAAAAGACGCTTGCTCTTTGGAAGGAAAGTTATGACCAACCTTGATAGTATATACTTTAAAAAGCAGAGACATTACTTTGCCAACCAAGGTCCGTCTAGTCAAGGCAATGGTTTTTCCCGTGGTCATGTATGGATGTGAGAGTTGGACTGTGAAGAAGGCTGATCCCCGAAGAATCGATGCTTTTGAACTGTGGTGTTGGAGAAGACTCTTGAGAGTCCCTTATACTGCAGGGAGATCCAACCAGTCCATTCTAAAGGAGATCAATCCTGGGTGTTCATTGGAAGGACTGATGCTAACTAAAGCTGAAACTGCAATACTTTGGCCACCTCATGCGACGAGTTGACTCACTGGAAAAGACTCTGATGCTGGGAGGGGTTGGGGGCAGGAGGAGAAGGGGATGACGGAGAATGAGATGGCTGGATGGCATCGCTGACTCTGTGGACATGAGTTTGAGTGAACTCCGGGAGTTGGTGATGGAAAGGTAGGCCTGGCGTGCTGTGATTCATGGGGTCGCGGGGAGTCGGACACGACTGAGCGACTGAACTGAACTGAACTGAACTGAACCAACTTTGTACCTTTAAGAGTCCGATCTTCAGTGCCCATCTGTGCTTGGGGGTGTGATTGCTGGCTTGGTGGCTCCCCCCACCTTGGACTCCCCTCTTCTCCTCCAGGTTGCGTCTGTCTCCCGCCTCCCTCTTCTCTGTAACCCTGCAAACCTCTCCGGGTGTCCACCATGGTGGAGAACGTTTTCACCATTACCCTAGATGTTTTATCATCGGTGCTGTATGGATAGAGAAGTCTTGAGGCTACTGTAAGAATAAGACTGAAAGCCAGAGGCAGGAGGCTTAAATCCAAAACTTGGGAACACCAGAAAATTCATGACTCCAGGAAACATTAATCGACAAGAGCTCATCCAAAAGCGTCCATACCTACACTGAAACCAAGCTCCACCCAAGAGCCAACAAATTTCAGAGCAAGACATACCAAGCTAATTCTCCACCAACACCAGAACATAACCCTGAGCACAAAAATACAGGTGGCCAAAAGTCACACCAAACCCACAGACAGGAAATAAGAAAGCTGTGGTACATATACACAATGAATATTACTCAGCTATTAAAAAGAATGCATTTGAGTCAGTTCTAATGAGGTGGATGAAACTGGAGCCTATTATGCAGAGTGAAGTAAACCAGAAAGAAAAACACGAATACAGTATATTAATGTATATATATGGAATTTAGAAAGATGGTAATAATGACCCTATATGTGAGACAGCAAAAGAGACAGTAAAGAACAGTCTTTTGGACTCTGAGGGAGAGGGCGAGGGTGGGATGATTTGGGAGAATGGTATTGAAACATGTATATTATCACATGTGAAACAGATCACCAGTCCAGTTTCGAGGCATGAGACAGGGTGCTCAGGGCTGGTGCACTGGGATGACCCTGAGGGATGGGATGGGGAGGGAGGTTGGAGGGGGGTTCAGGATGGGGAACATATATACATCCGGGGCAGATTCATGTCAATGTATAGCAAAAAACACTACAATATTATAAAATAATTAGCCTCCAATTAGAATAAATAAATTAATTAAAAATTAAATTAAAAAAAGAAAAAAATGTCTGCAAGGAAGTTTAATATTTTTCTTGTGAAATTAGCTTTTGTAAAGTTTTAAAATATATATATAGAAAGAGAGATACAAACATCTACGTGTATGTGTATATATATATACACATCATATATAGATATGTCCTCACAAGTACATGTATACATTCTTATTTATGTATGTATATAGGTGAATTGTGTATATGCATATATGCTTAGGGGATCCCTTGTTGGCTCAGTGGTAAGCAATCTGCCTGCTGATGCAGGAGATGTGGGTTCAATCCCTGAGTCGGGAAGATCCTCTGGAGGAGGGCATGGCAACCCACTCCAGTATTCTTGCCTCGAGAATCCCATGGACAGAGGAGCCTGGTGGGCTGTTGTCCCTGGGGTTGCAAAAGCATTGGATATGACTTAGCAATTAAACAGCAACAGTATATGCATATGTAGTTATATGTAAGCAGATATAGCCTATGTATGTATTTGTATTTATATTTAATTTTGGACCAGGTAAATTTCACTGCCTGATGCCAACTAGGGGATAAATGAAAATCATTTTGACATACTGTATGTCCAGTTCTGGTTACATGAAGTCATTTTCTTTAAAGCTGTTGGTGTTCAAAACTTTCATAGACACACACACATGAATATTGTGATGTTCGCTTTGTGGTGTGGAGCTGAACCTGTAATATCTCTGAGGTTTGTGTGCGAATGGGTACACATATATTCATGGTTATGCTCAGTCACTCAGTCATGTCTGACTCTTTGCAACCCCATGGACTGTACCTGCCAGGCTCCGCTGCCCATTGGATTCTCCAGGCAAGGATATTGGGGTGGGTTTTTGTTCTCTTCTCCAAAGGATCTTCCTGACCCAGGGATAGAACCTGGGTTTCCTGCATTGCAGGCATTTTTTTTTTTTTTTTACCATCTGAGTCACCTATTTATTCTTTTTCAGATTCTTTCCTCTTATAGGTTATTGCAAGACAGTTTGTGCTTTGTGCTATGCAGTAAGACCCTGCTGATTATCTGTTTTATAAACAGCATGTGTGTATGTTAATCCCACACTTCTAATTTATCCCTCCACTCCCTTTCGCCTCAGTAACTGTAAGTTTTCTTTCTTTGTCTCCGGTTTTATGTCTGTTTTGTATGTAAGATCATTTGCATCATTTTTAATTTTTAGATTCAATATACAAGTGATATCATGTGATACGTGTCTTTCTCTCTCTGACTTCACTTGGTATAATGCTCTCTGGGTCCCTGCTGTTGCTGCCAACGGCACTATTTCATCCCTTTAATGGCTGAGAAGTGTTGCATTGTGTGTATGCACCACCTCTTCTGTGTCGGTTCATCTCTCGATGGACACGTAGGCTGCTTCCACATCTTGCACACAGTTCTGAGGAAACGTAGGGGAGAACGCTTTTTTCCTGGGCAGTGATGGTAGTTGTGTTGATGACAGTTGAAGGCCATTTAAAACAATATAAGGGGAAAAAATTCCCTGGCGTGCGAGCAAAGGAAGCCTTGTAAGTAGAGGATGCAGCATGAACACAGTCACTGGTGTGCAGAGGTGCCCAGTGCCCGGGTTCAGCAGCTGCTTCAGAGGGGCTGAGGGGGCATTGAGAGGAAAGGACCCTCAAGGGACAGAATCCAAAAGATCAAAGGACCCTCAAGGGACAGAATCCAAAAGATCAAAGGACCCTCAAGGGACAGAATCCAAAGGTGCCCAGTGCCCGGGTTCAGCAGCTGCTTCACAGGGGCTGTGGGGGCATTGAGAGGAAAGGACCCTCAAGGGACAGAATCCAAAAGATCAAAGGACCCTCAAGGGACAGAATCCAAAAGTGCCCAGTGCCCGGGTTCAGCAGCTGCTTCAGAGGGGCTGTGGGGGCATTGAGAGGAAAGGACCCTCAAGGGACAGAATCCAAAAGATGTTTAAAGCTCTCCTTAGCATTTAAAGGGCTTCCCGCATAGCTCAGTTGGTAAACAATCTGCCTGCCACACAGGAGACCCCGGTTTAATTCCTGGGTCAGGAAGATCTGCTAGAGAAGAGATAGGCTACCCACTCCAGTATTGTTGGGCTTCTCTGGTGGCTCAGCTGGTAAAGAATTCACCTGCAATGTGGGAGACCTGGGTTCCATCCCTGGTTGGGAAGATCCCCTGGAGAAGGGAAAGGTTACCCATTCCAGCATTCTGGCCTGGAGAATCCCATGGACTGTATAGTCCACGGGGTCGCAAAGACTCGGCCCCGACTTAACAACTTTCACTTCAGAGTTTAAAATGTAACCTGTGAGTAGTGGGGAGTTATTGGATATCGTTAAGTTAGAATCACAAACAATCTGCTTTCAACTCATTTTATTTAGAAATCACCCCACCCTCCCAACCCTGGTGGCAGTGCACGGATAGATTTGGCTGGAGAGAGTGAGGCTGATGTAGTTGTGAGGAAATAAGCTGGTGATAGCTTGAAACAATTTTGTAGCCATGAGTTGAGAGAAGGAAATGGATTTTGCAGACAGGTAAAACTGGCAGCCTTTGTTTGAGAGAGCTGAAAGAGAAGGAGAAATGAAAGAACATTCTGAATTCTCTGCCTTGGTTGGCTGGGTAGATGGTACAAAATTAATATTTGTGTTCATGAGACAGCTGTTAAGAATTATGTTGTGCATGGCATTGTAGCTGGCTTTGGATATGCATTTTGATTTGAATTGCTGTAAATTTAGCTCATCACATAAAAACCAAGTAGTGCACAAATATTTACACAAATTGTTAACAAGGCACTAGAATAGGTTCTTGGGGAAGGAAGGATTCAAACAAGAAAGGATGGAAAAGGGGGTATATAAATAAAACAAGAGAAAGCGGGCATGGACCGATGGGGATGGCATGTATGAGCTAATTGGTATAATTACTCAGCCCCAGACACCTGTGCTGTGAACCAATTAGTATAATTACTCAGCCCTCTCCACCTGGGGTCTAAACAGGAGGATAATAAAATGCACTGAGCATATTTCATTTGGACCAGGTGAGCTCCTCTACCTGATGCTAGAGAGGGGGCAATAAACAAAACACATGTTGACTGATTCCCACAATGTATGTCCCATGCCCGTTACACAAAAATGTTGACCTTTTTAAGGTTGTTGGTGATCAAAAATCTTATATCAAGAACATGGCATAATTGGAACACTAATGTGAAGAATAAAATAGGTAACATTTTTTGAGGGCTTCAGAGTTTTTGACATGTTCTAAGAGCTTTATATGTATTAGTAATCTCTGCAACAACCCGATAAAACAGTTACTGTAATTATCCCCATTTAATAAGTGAGGAGCTCGAGGGAGACAGAGAATAAGCAATTTTCCCAAGATTGACTGGCTAGTAAGATAGGGATGGCATTTCAGAGCCCGTGTTCTTAAATCCTGCTCTCCTGCTTCTCTGACCTTTCTCTATGATGTCTTCTTTCTTTTGATACCATGTTTTCCAACAGAGAGGTTTGAATTGCACAGTGAGCCTTTGGTTATGAACTACTACTTGCCAGGGCCCCAATCAAATGTATCCATGCCCAACACCAGGCTTGGTGGATCCCTGGTCATAATTGTTGTTGTTATTTAGTCACCAAGTTATGTCTGATTCTTTTGTGACCCCATGGACTATAGCCTTCCAGGTTCCTCTGTCCATGGGATTCTCCAGGCGAGAATACAGGAGCGGGTTGTCATTTCCTTCTCCAGGGGATCTTTCTGTGGTTCCTGCTGTGTCTCCTGTACTGTAGGCAGATTCTTTACCACTGCTGAGCCACCAGGGAAGCCCCAAATCACAACACTAGTGGTAGTAGGTGCATACTTAAACGCAAACCCATACCTAAGTACACCTAAGCACAAGAGGGACAATCGCAAGATGAAACGTGACAGTTTTCCGAGCCAGGTGAGATCAAACTCATCCAACAAGCGTCAGTCGCTCAGTCGTGTCTGACTCTGTGCGACCCCGTGGACTGCAGCCCACCAGGCTCCTCTGTCCGTGGAATTCTCCAGGCAAGAATACTGGAGTGGGTTGCCATGCCCTCCTCCTGGGGATCTTCCCGACCCAGTGATCGAACCCAGGTCTCCTGCACTGCAGCCAGATTCTTTACCAACTGAGCCACCAAGGAAGCCCTAACATCCAGCAAAAGTCATTAAAAATAGAACTTTTTAGATTGATCCCCCGATTCTGCTCCTTTTGCGTTCTTAATGGACATTCCAGAAGGAAAAGAGTCCGAGGCACTTCTTGGACAACACAGAACCTCTCAAAGGCCTGGCATTTATAAACACATGTCAGACTGAACAGAAAAAAAGCAATGCCAGTGATCCTGGTTCTAATTTATGAATGTACCAGCAGGAAGGAAAAAAAGAGGTAAAGTTTTATATTAAGAACAAAAGGACTAAAGTAGGCTTAACATCCGGTTTAGAGGCACGGGGCTGCCTGGTAGCAGAGGCCAAGCTGCAGGAGTCAGGGAGGTTCAAGCCCACTCCACCCACAGCCGGCCGTGGGGGAGTCAGTTCCTCTCCTGGTCCCGATTTCCTCATCTGCAAAATTGCAGAAAGGATTAAATGGGACAGTGGACATTAAAGCAGCACAGTGGTGGGCACTTCATAAACACTGAATGAAATGGAAGATGGAATTCACTCTGATACCACTGAACACGAATAAGCAGAGCTTTTGACGGCAGATCTGACAGTTTGATAACTTAAAATCCTTGATGACAAACAGGTAGAGAAAGCAGTGTTGCATCCTTCTGATAACCACACAGAAACTAAGGGCAGATTTTACCAAACGTCCCATTTTTTAAAAAAGTAAAAGCACATTTTTAGGAAAATATATCACACATTGTACCTCATATGTGGGGAGAAAAACTGTCTTATTTCTCAGATTAGGAGTATGTACATATATATATATATATATAAAACCACATTCTATGAATGCACAGCTCTTGTTCAGTGATTAAGTTGTGTCTAACTCTCTGCAACCCCATGGACTGCAGCACACCAGGCTTCCCTGTCCATCACCAGCTCCCAGAGTTCACTCAAACTCAGGTCCATCGAGTCAGTGATGCCATCCAACCATCTCATCCTCTGTCGTCCCGTCTCCCGGCTTCAATCTTTCCCAGCATCAGGGTCTTTTCACATGAGTCCAGTTCTTCGCATCATGTGGCCAAAGTGTTGGAGTTTCAGCTTCAGCTTCAGTCCTTCCAATAAATATTCAGGATTGATTTTCTTTAAGGTTGACTGGTTTACTCTTCTTGCTTTCCAGGCATCCTAAGGAAAGTTAAAAGTGTCATGTGAGGTGTCATGGAATTGTGGGTCTCAATATTTGCTAGTGTTTGTTGGGATTTAACCTCTACATGGTGTTCACCCTCATCTTTTTGCCTGCATTTTAAGGTGGTTTAGTTCCTCATCAGTCCAATTATCTCACACACTTTGCTTAATATTGACTTATACACTCCAAGAATATGCTTAGAGACCTGGAGGACTCAATTTTTATTGCTTCATAAAGAAATTTAGAAATGGTAGGCATCAGACTCTTCTGGGCAAGAATTACTGAACTCAAAATTTTGAATCATGGATTTAAAGTTATGTGTGTGTGTGTATTATGTATGTGTATATATTCATGTATACATGTGTATATATACATGTATATATGTATTATATATGTGTATATATACATATGTGTGTGTGTGTGTATGTATTACAGATCAAATTTGGACAATGTTTAATGCCATTCTGATCTAGAAGTCTTTTTTCTTATTTCATAGCCATAGAATGAAATTAAAATATTCAATCCACAGGGTTTTTTCTTTTTTTTTCCATCTCCTTTTCAAAGATTACATTTTTTGGAATTCTGTACTTGTCCTACTCGGAGAAGGCAATGGCAAGCCACTCCAGTACTCTTGCCTAGAAAATCCCATGGATGGAGGAGCCTGGTAGGCTGCAGTCCGTGGGGTCGCTAAGGGTCAGACACGACTGAGCGACTTCACTTTCACTTTTCACACATTGGAGAAGGAAATGGCAACCCACTCCAGTGTTCTTGCCTGGAGAATCCCAGGGACGGGGAGCCTGGTGGGCTTCCGTCTGTGGGGTCACACAGAGTCGGACACGACTGAAGTGACTTAGCAGCAGCAGCAGTACTTGTCCTAAGTATTTGCATATAAGTAGATTGTGTTGAGTTGGACACAACTGAGTGACCGCACTTTCACTTTTCACTTTCATGCATCGGAGAAGGAAATGGCAACCCACTCCAGTGTTCTTGCCTGGAGAATCCCAGGGACAGGGGAGCCTGGTGGGCTGCCGTCTATGGGGTGGCACAGAGTCGGACACGACTGAAGCGACTTAGCAGCAGCAGATTGTGTTGAAGAGTGGATCTTCACTTGAGAACATAGGTCCAGCGGAGATAATTTTCCAGATGTTTAACTTTCATTGGTAAAATCTCTTAAAATAGATTTACTTCTAAGTATCTTGAATTCACAATTAGTAATTTCTGTTCTTTAGAAACGAAATCCATATGCCTCACTTCGGTAATTAGTCATTTTAATGTTGTAATTTACCCTTGGATGTGAAAGGTCTTCTCAACCTCTGTTTAACAGTGGGGTGGGATGGGGGATACAAAACTCAATAAGAGAAAAGTATCTTCACATCTTCTGAACTCAGATACATGGTAGACTGGCGTAGAAATATAGTGTTCATTTATATTCTTTGCCCTCCTCGACATCTTAAGCTTTTTTTCAGAGGAAATACTCCTTTTGAAGGACAGAGATCTGCTGGTCTGGGAGAACCTCCAGAGCAGTGCCGGGGGGGGTGGGTGGGTGGGTGGCATGGCCCAGCTCAGGTGTACAGATAATGGTGACAGACATCCTGGGGAGCTCCCAGCCTTGTGGACACTGCCCTGCTGGCGACCAACATCGCAGATCGCCAGCACCAAGACCCTCACTGTCCAGCTGCCTATAGGTGCCAGCACTGGGATGCCTCAGGCCAAACAACCAATTGCCAAAGTAGTACACGTTTAATACAAAGTACATTGGGATTGATTCCATACCTTTCCCCTTGTTGAGATAACACACTCTTCCTGTGTTATATGTGTGTATATGTCTCATACCTACCAGCTCTTCGCTGAAAGTGTTGAAAAACACAGTCAATGTCAGAATATTAATTTTGTGCTGGAACTAGCCTAGCACATAGCAGCCAGATATGAGGGGGGCTACTTTGGGCTAAATATCAATATTATTCTTGATGCTAGGCCTAGTGATAAATTCCACAAGTTGATGCTTACTAGGCAGGTTAGGTAACAAATGTTAGTTCAGACAACATATTCCCTATTCACCTTAAAGGAAAGAAAGATAATTTATACTCTTTTGAATTTGCATAGATATTAATCTCTTATGGATCTTATTGTCCTTTTAATATTCCATCTGTTACCTCTATTTTCAAATTTAAATTTTAGGTTTTTTCATCTGCTATTTCTCTTATATTACCTTCGTAGTATCTGCTGCTACTGTCTGCTTTGGATCCACTAGACTTTATCTTATTTTGCACCTTGTTCCTATTTGTTCAGTGCAGTCACTCATCATGTCCAGCTCTTTCCGACCCCATGGACTGCAGCACGCCAGGCCTCCCTGTCTATCGCCAACTCCTGGAGCTCACTCAAACTCATGTCCATTGAGTCAGTGATGCATCCAACCATCTCATCCTCTGTCGTTCCCTTCTCCTCCCACCTCCAATCTTACCCAGCTCAGGGTCTTTTCCAATGAGTCAGCTCTTCACATCAGGTGGACAACGTATTGGAATTTCAGCTTCAGCATCAGTCCTTCCAGTGAATATTCAGGACTGATCTCCTTCAGGATGAACTGGTTGGATCTCCTTGCAGTCCAAGGGACTCTCAAGAGGTTTCGCCAACACCACACTTCAAAGCATCAGTTCTTTGGTGCTCAGCCTTCTTTATGATCCAACTCTCACATCCATGTATGACTACTGTAAAAACCATACCTTTGACTATATACAGACCTATGTCAGCAAAGTAATGTCTCTGCTTTTTAATATGCTCTATAGGTTTGTCATAGTTTTTCTTCCAAGGAGCAAATATCTTTTAATTTCCTGGCTGCAGTCACCCTCTGCAATGATTTTGGAGCCCAAGAAAATAGTCTGCCACTTTTCCCATTGTTTCCCCATCTATTTGCCATGAAGTGGTGGGACCAGACCAGATGTTGAGTTTTAAGCCAACTTTTTCACTCTCTGATTTTACTTTCTTTAAGAAGCTCTTTAGTTTTTCTTTGCTTTTTGCCACAGTGGTGCTGTCATCTGTGTATCTGAGGTTATTGATATTTCTCCCGGTAATTTTGATTCCAGCTTGTACTTCATCCAGCTCGGCATTTGGCATGATGTACTCTGCATATCATGCCTAGAAAATCCCATGGATGGAGGCGCCTGGTAGGCTGCAGTCTATGGGGTTGCTAAGGGTCGGACACGACTGAGCGACTTCACTTTTTCACTTTCACACATTGGAGAAGGAAATGGCAACCCACTCCAGTGTTCTTGCCTGGAGAATCCCAGGGACGGGGGAGCCTGGTGGGCTTCCGTCTGTGGGGTCACACAGAGTCGGACACGACTTAAGTGACTTAGCAGCAGCAGCAGCAGCAACTCTGCATATAAGTTAAATAAGCAGGGTGAAGAAGAATGGAGACATACCTCTACTGTAGAAGAGTCGAGGAATAACTCCAGCAAGAATGAAGAGACAGAGTAAAAGCGAAAACAATGTCCAGCTGTGGATGTGACTGGTGATGGGAGTAAAGTCCGATGCTGTAAAGAGCAATATTGCATAGGAACCTGGAATGTTAGGTCCATGAATCAAGGTAAATTGGAAGTGGTCAAACAGGAGATGGCAAGAGTGAACGTCAACATTTTAGGAATCAGCGAACTAAAATGGACTGGAATGGGTGAATTTAACTCAGATGACCATTGTATCTACCATTGTAGGCAAGAATCCCTCAGAAGAAATGGAGTAGCCCTCATAGTCAACAAGAGTCTGAAATGCAGTACTTGGTTGCAATCTCAAAAACGTCAGAATGTTCTCTGTTCGTTCCCAAGGCAAACCATTCAATATCACGGTAATCCAAGTCTATACCCCGACCACTAATGTTTAAGAAGCTAAATGGTTCTATGAAGACCAACAAGACCTTCTAGAACTAACACACAGGAAAAGATGTCCTTTTCATCACAGGGGACTGGAATGCAAAAGTAAGAAGTCAAGAGATACAAGGAGTAACAGGCATGTTTGGCTTTAGAATGAAGCAGGGCAAAGGCTAATAGAGTTTTGCCAAGAGAACACACTGGTCATAGCAAACATCCTCTTCCAACAACACAAGAGAAGACTCTACACATGGACATCACTAGATGGTCAACACCGAAATCAGACTAATATTCTTTGAAGCCAAAGATGGAGAAGCTCTATACAGTCAGCAAAAACAAGACCTGGAGCTGACTGTGGCTCAGATCATGAACTCCTTATTGCCAAATTCAGGCTTAAATTGAAGAAAGTAGGAAAAACCACTAGACCATTCAGGTATGACCTAAATCAAATCTCTTATAATTATAAAGTAGAAATGAGAAATAGATTCAAGGGAGTATATCTGAAATACAGAGTGCCTGAAGAACTATGGACAGAGGTTCATGACATTGTACAGGAGGCAGGGATCAAGACCATTCCTAAGAAAAAGAAATGCTAAAAGACCAAATGGTTGTCTGAGGAGGCCTTATAAATAGCTGAGAAAAGAGAAGCTAAAGGCAAAGGAGAAAAGGAAAGATATACCCATTTGAATGCAGAGTTCAAAAGAATACCAGGGAGAGATAAGAAGGCCTTCCTTGGTGATCAAATAGAGGAAAACAATAGAATGGGGAAAACTAGACATCTCTTCAAGAAAATTAGAGATACCAAGGGAACATTTCATGCAAAGATGGGCACAATAAAGGACAGAAATTGTATGGACCTAAAAGAAGCAGAAGATATTAAGAAGAGGTGGCAGGAATACACAGAAGAACTGTACAGAAAAGATCTTAATGACCCGGATAACCATGATGGTGTGATCACTCACCTATAGTGAGACAGGAATGGGAAGTGGGCCTTAGGAAGCATCACTACAAACAAAGCTAGTGGAGGTGATGGAATTCCAGTTGAGGTATTTCAAATCCTCATAGATAATGCTGTGAAAGTGCTGCACTCAATATGCCAGCAAATTTGGAAAACTCAGCAGTGGCCATAGGACTGGAAAAGGTCAGTTTTCATTCCCATCCCAAATAAAAGCAATGGCAAAGAATGTTTCAGCTACCACACAATTGTACTCATCTCACATGCTAGCAAAGTTATGCTCAAAACTCTCCTAGCATAGGTTCAACAGTACATGAACTAAGAACTTCCCGATGTTCAAACCGGATTTAGAAAAGGCAGAGGAACCAGAGGTCAAATCGCCAGCATCCATTGGATCATAGAAAAAGCAAGAGAGTTCCAGAAAAACGTACATTTCTGCTTTACTGACTACGCCAAAGCCTTTGACTGTGTGGATCACAACAAACTGTGGGAAATTCTTAAAGAGATGGATATATCAGACCACCTGACCTGCCTCCTGAGAAACCTGTATGCAGGTCAAGAAGCAACAGTTAGAACTGGACATGGAACAACAGACTGGTCCCAAATTGGAAAAGGAGTACGTCAAGGCTGCATATTGTCACCCTGCTTATCCTATCTGTGGGTCACCAAAAAAGCTTTAGACACTCAATCCCTGATAACCAACGCTTAATCAACGTATGGTTTTGGAAATCATTTATCCTGCCCCATCTTCTGTCCCAGCCTGTGGAGCTCTTCTCGTCTTGCTTCTGAAGCTCGTGGCCACGGTGCTCTCATCTCTCCGCCTGCCCTCGTGTATCCGCTGCTTTCACCTGCCCGCTCTCAGTGAGCCTGGCCCTGCCGGGCCACTCCTGGGAGGTTCTTCAGGTGGTGGCTGTCCCTGCACACCCAGGGTTCCTCTCATTGTGCCTGGGGGTGGAGGCTTCCTTCCTGTCACTCCCTGCGCCTTTCCTTTAAGCATTATTTCTCCACCATCCTTAAAGATTCCTGGTGTTGAACAGCGTGTCTTTGGACTGTGGTCTTCCCCTGCTCTTCACTGCTCCGTTCAGCCATCTGGCCCACCCCTCCTGGTCCCTTCGTTTGCTAGTTCCTGGTTTACGTCACTCTCTACATTACTCCTGTTTTGTATTTTAGTTCAGTTGATTTTAATATATGCACAGATGATCCTTCCCCAAACCTGGAGTTCTCATTTCCTTACACTCTTCTCCTCTCTGCCATCTGAGCCACTTCCAGGATCCTGCCTTGGACTTTGCATCACTAATACCTACAAGTCCTCTGTAATCTCTGTTTCATTCATCACACTCCCTGAAAACCATCCAGCATCTCCAGTTCACTCTCAGAGTATCCTGACTAAAAATCCTTCAACTTTACTGGGACTATAATTTACTCATTCTACTGATTTTTATCATCCCTTGCTTCTTTGAAGTGTTCACTTATTTCTTTATATGGCTTATATTTTATGGTTAATGGTTACATTCAATCTGTTTTCAACACGTCTAACTTCCTTACCATCTTCTGACTTTGTGGCATTCACTTGGAAAATTCACGATGCTGATTATATTCAATTTTCTCCATATTCTATGCTTAGACTCAAAGTAGCAGAACATAGATAGAGAAAAATACATTTTGATGGCTTGAACACGGGTCTCACATGGGCTTTTAATGCTGCCTGATTAGTTCATTTATTTCTCCATCCTCTTAACCATCTTCTCAAGTCTCTTGTCTCTCCTCAGACATTCACCTCCCCTTCCTCTGATGAACTGTTTGTGGTTTTATCTAAGGCTGGCTCCTCCATGGCTTCTGTTTCTTTTTCCTGCCGTAAAGACATCTCTCCTCAGTTCTCTTCCTACCTGCATACCACTTCCCCTGCCTCTAGATCCGAATCATTCCCTTCGGAACAAACTTGTGATAGTGTCCATCTTAAAAACATTACTTTGTTCCCACTTCCCTTCTAGTTACTGACCTATTACTTTGCTCCCTATTGAAGCAAAACTGCTTGAAAGAATGTCAAAACTCATTGTCCTTAATTCTTGTATTTCTTTTTCTCTAAGCTCTTTTACCCCAACTACTCCATAAAAATTTCTCTTTGAGACCACCACTGACCCAGTGATCTATTTGCATTCCCGGTTTCTGTGATCTTTCGTAGGTTTTGACTGTTCAGTAGCAGTTGGACACTTTCTGCTCTTCGATTTACTTTGTTCACTGGCTTTTCACTGGGAGAGTGTCACACGCCTTTGGTTTTCTTTCTACATTACTGGCTGTTACTTCTCTATCTCTTCTTCTGACTCATCCTCATTCTTCCAATCACTAATTGTTAGAGCACCACAGAGCTTGGTAGTGGCTTTTTCCTGATTGTTTTTTTACTCTTCTTTGGAAGCTTATCAAGCCTTATGAATTAAATTCAATCTGTATTATGACTCCCAATTTTTTTAAAAAATGATTTTATTGAAATATGGTTGATTTACAATGTTTTGTTATTTTCTACTGTATATCAAAGTGATTCAGATACACACATACATACATAGATATATAATTTTTCATGTTCTTTTCCATTATGGTTTGATTATAAGATACTGAATATAGTTCCCTGAGCTATATAGTAGGACCTTGTTGTTTATCCATATCATATATAATGGATATGATATTGGTTCCCAGCCCCAACCTCACAATCCATACCTCCTGCTTGGCAACCACAAGTCTATCCTCTATGTATGTGTGACTCCCCAGTTATATTACATATAATTATATTTCCATTCCAAATTTCTACCTTAAATTTTAACTTGCATTCCAATTCAACATTTCCAACTCCAGTACTTCTATTCTGTATCTCAGACTTAGCAAATTTACATCAAAATATAAATTTCTGCAAAACAAAGCCCTTGCTCTTCTTATAGTTTTTCCCTATGTTAGTTAAAGATGAATCTTATCTCTTTACTTATTCAGACTGAAACAACATCTTGACTCTTCTATTTTTCCTAGCCTCGCAAGTTTTCTTCACAAAATCTTGTAGTCTCTATTTTCAAATATATTTATCTACCCAGAATCTGACGACTTCACATTTATTGCTACCAGTCCAATCAGCTTCTCCTGCCGCCTCCTCTGAGTCCTTTCATTGTGTTTTTGAGCCAAGGCGATCCTGATAGAGTCTTTCAAAGTCCGCCAGTTCTCTCAGGAAATAAGCTGAGTCTTTAGAAAGGCTGAGCGCTGTGTGCCCGGCTTCTTCTCTGACCGTCTGTTCACCGCATCACGCTTACTTAACTTGCTCCTTGGATCTGACACGTGCTCTCATCTTAAGGTGTCGGGTTTAGCGGCTTCCTCTTCCTTACAGCTCTCCTCCATGATGCGTCTATGGGGCTAATTCCCTGGTCTCTCTAGTGTTTCCTTCAGTAGTCCATCTTAGATTGAGCCCATCTTGATAAAGCCGTCTTCAATTGCAAGCTTTATTCCTCACTTTTTGATCCTCTCCCAAATCTGCTCTTTATTTGACTACAGCTCTTATACACGTAGTACTGATTGTTTCTTTTCAATGTTCCCCCACTCCCAGAAGAGTGTCTGGCACATAGTAGAGCCTCAGTAAACGTTTGCTTGGTGTTGAACCAATTATTCTTGATGTGCCTTATCTTCCGTACACTGTAAGCTCTTTCCTTTCCTTCCACAAACAGATATCTCCTCAAGGGTTTCCCACGTATCTACACAGGAGTACAAAGATGAACGCAATGGCCGTGTCCACAGGGAGACTATAATTTTGTAAGAGAAGCAGGTTAAGAATTTTATTGTAATTAAATACCATGCCAAATGTGTGATAATAGCTCTGGGAATGTGAGCCTGGCCAGGAGATTCAGGGACAGCTTTCTATAGAAGCTGTAATAATTAGGTTTGAAGTATGAGTTAAAGCTCACGAAGCAGACTAAACGGAAAGGGCGTTTTGTGAGTAGGGGAAACATGTCCACCCAAACCTGTTCATCACAGTGAGACCCAAGAGTAGGTTTCTTTCAAACTGTTTATTTTGTATTGGAGTATGGCTGATTAACAATGCTGTGATAGTTTCTGGTGGATGGCAAAGTGACTCAACTTATAAGTATCCATGTATCCATTCTCCCCCAAACTCCCCTCCCATCCAGGCTGCCACTTAATGTTGAGCAGAGTTCCCAGTGCTATGCAGTAGGTCCTTGTTGGCTCCATCTTAAATATTAATATAAGAGAACATTTTCTAAAATCAGAAAGATATTTTCATGCATTGAAAATACATGTCACACATGGAGATGGATTTACTAGGAAGTCAGTGAAGCTTCAGGACTCCTCATTTGCATGGGTTCCTCCCAAGAAAGGACCCTATCAGTGTGTTCACACAGTTTGTTATCACTCAAATGGCTAAACTGAGGCATATTCACCTTCATTAATTAAAACTGAGGCAACTTTCCACTTTCCTTCCTGCCACATTCCATCTCACATCTAGTGGTGTTGAAGTGGCTGTGGGCACTTTGGGGTTTAGCTAAGGATGAGTTGAAGAGGGACACTTGTTGTGGAATACTTTTGTGGTTTTCAGTCACGTTTGTGTATAGTTATCTCCGGGTGCTTCTAATCCCCCTTTGCCCACTTACTTACAGGTAGGCCATACAGCTGTATGAACTCTTTCAACAGTTCCCAGCCCAAGCTGTGGGCATGGAGGATAAACTAAATTATGAAATGTACAAAGTCAGAAGATAATATGAGGAAGAAAGGTCTTCTACTTTTCAGATCTGAAAAATTGTTAACTAGAAGATTAATCCACTTGGTCAAGATGAAACTGCACTGTTTCAGAAATGATAATGTAAAATTCATTATTTATCACAGCATTGAGGGCATTAATACAAATTGAGTAACAAATATCATCAATTTGAAAATTACTTATGGTTCATGTTGAAGAAGGGAAAAAAGACTGAATTCTTACATTTTCTGTGTAAAAGAAACTTGATTTAGAAACACATGATGGCATTAGTTTCTTAAGGCTGCTGACTTAAAACAAGAGAAGTTTATTCTTTTCACACTCTTGGTGGCTCTGAGTCTGAAATCAGGAGGTGGTAAGCTTGGTCTTTCTGGAGGCTCTGAGGGAGAATCTTGTGCGTGTGTGTGTGTGTGTGTGTGTGTGTGCGCTCAGTCGTGTCTGAGCCTCTGACCCGTGACTGTAGCCTGCCAGGCTCCCCTGAGGGAGAATGTTGTGCGTGTGGGTGTGCGTGTGCTCAGTCATGTCTGAGTCTGACCCGTGGACTGTAGCCTGCCAGGCTCCCCTGAGGGAGAATGTTGTGCTTGTGTGTGTGTGTGTGTGTGTGTGCATGTGTGTGTGTGCGCTCAGTTGTGTCTGAGTCTGTGACCCATGGACTGTAGCCCGCCAGGCTCCCCGAGGGAGAATCTTGTGCGTGTGTGTGTGTGTGTGTGTGCTCAGTCATGTCTGAGTCTGTGACCCGTGGACTGTAGCCCGCCAGGCTCCCCTGAGGGAGAATGTTGTGCGTGTGTGTGTGTGCGTGTGTGCGTGTGTGTGTGTGCGCCCAGTCGTGTCTGAGCCTGCGACCCGTGGACTGTAGCCCACCAGGCTCCCCTGAGGGAGAATCTTGTGCGTGTGTGTGTGTGCGTGTGTGCGCGCTCAGTCGCATCTGAGCCTCTGACCCGTGACTGTAGCCTGCCAGGCTCCTCTGAGGGAGAATCTTGTGCGTGTGTGTGTGTGCTCAGTCATGTCTGAGTCTGTGACCCGTGGACTGTAGCCCGCCAGGCTCCCCTGAGGGAGAATGTTGTGCGTGTGGGTGTGCGTGTGTGCGTGTGTGTGTGTGCGCTCAGTTGTGTCTGAGTCTGTGACCCATGGACTGTAGCCCGCCAGGCTCCCCTGAGGGAGAATGTTGTGCTTGTGGGTGTGCGTGTTTGTGTGTGCGTGTGTGTGTGTGTGCGCTCAGTTGTGTCTGAGTCTGCGACCCATGGACTGTAGCCCGCCAGGCTCCTCTGAGGGAGAATCTTGTGCGTGTGTGTGTGTGTGTGTGCTCAGTCATGTCTGAGTCTGTGACCCATGGACTGTAGCCCGCCAGGCTCCTCTGAAGGAGAATCTGCCCTTCGCCTCTCTCGCATTTTCTCGCTCTGGCCATCCTTAGCAGCTTTGTTTTGTAGACACATCAGTCCAGTCTCCACCTCCATCTTCATATGGTTTCCCTTGCATCTCTCTTGTGAGGACATCAGTCATTGGATTAAGAGCACACCCTAAATCCAAAATGATCCCTTCTCCAAGTCCTTTTTGTTATCTGAGCTGGGAAGATCCCCTGGAGGAGGACATGGCAACTCCAGTATTCTTGCCGGGAGAATCTCACGGACAGAGGAGCCTGGTGGGCTACAGTCCATGGGGTCTCAAAGAGTTGGCTATGACTAAGTAACTTAACACTTTTCACTTTCGAAGTCTATGACTTAGTTAGATCTACAAAACCCCTATTTTCAAATAAGGCCACTTTCACAAGTACCAGGGGTTAAGACATAGATATTGATTTTTTTTTTTTTAGGGGGCACAATTCAACCTACCACAGTGACATTACCAATAATGACAGTTCCAAAATTGAAAGAAGCATCTGTACACTATGATTTGGGTTAATCAGGCTAGATAGAAAAAAGATCAAGTTATTCCTATGTTCTTCCTTTTTTTTTTCATTTTTTGCTGATTCACTTTCTTTTAGACTAAGTTTTTTTCATTAATTTATTTTTAATTGACGGATAATTGCTTTACAATACTGTGTTGGTTTCTGCCATATATCAATATGAATCAGTGACAGGTATATGTCGGTTCACTCCCTCTTGAACCTCTATTAAAATTTGTATTTGTAAACTTTATATGATGTGTTTGAAGACTATGCAGTCAAACACTATAGAAGAAAGTATATTGTATTAAACAGTTAAATAATAAAATTCTTAGGATATTTTTCCAGACAGGTGATGTCAGTTGTAATTATAAGCCTTTCAAATTTCTAAATTACAGCTTTTATCAGTCTAAATAGTTACTTTCATGTCTAATCATGTACTTATATTTTTACACTATTTTTCTCCAAAAAGAGTCCCCACACTATAGATGCCTGAGGCTCCAGTGTATGAAATGTATTCTCAAAATGGACATCACAGAAGATGATTTCTGTCCCATAAGGTTCTTGTTTTTTTAACCTGTGTTTTCATTCTCTCCTAAGTCTCCATTGTTTGGTGCACATGAGCATACACATATGCCCGAACCTAGTCCTGGAGCATTTGATCATTTATGTAAATTACAGGGTTACAAAATTTCATCAAAATTCCTTTTAATTTACCTCTAAAAGAATGAGAAAGGGTTTTTGTGGTCTTACCATCAGCCAATCAGGAAAATGTTGCTTCAAAAGTTTACATGTGGATTATCTGAGGGACAGTGCAGTTGCTTTATTGTGTATTTTGCTGGGATCCTGGACTTCAGTTATAAATAAAAGCTTTGTCACAGCACGTGGGATGTTGGATCCATTCCATTTTTTCCAAGTAGGTGTGGGTAACAGGGCGTGAGAAGTAGATGGTGTAGAATCTGATGAGATCATTTTTCTTTTGCAGAGAAAAGAATCACTTTGTTGCACACCTGAAACTAACACAGTATTGTTAATCAGCTCTGCTCCAATAGAAAATAGAAAGTTAAAAAAGAGAAGCACCCGAGTTCACCTTGTTCTGGAATGTAGCTCTTGTGTTTTAACATTACCAAAGAGTCCTTTCCTAAGTGGGAACTAGTTTCAGGCATTTAAGATTGCTAATGATCTTTTAAAAATGTCATATGCCTCCTTGATAAGATTTCCTTTGTTGCTTCCCTGGTGGCTCAGTCAATAGTCTTCTTGCAGTGCAGGAGGCCCAGGTTTGATCCGTGGGTTGGGAAGATTTCTCTGGAGAAGGAAATGGCAACCCACTCTAGTATTATTGCCTGAAAAACCATGAACAGAGGAGCCTGGTGGGCTACAGTCCATGTGGTTGCAAGAGTCGGACACGGTTTAGTGCCTAAACCAAGAATTCCTTTAGCAACAGAAATACTGAGAGAAGCTATCTTGTTTTTTTAGAAAATACACCATCATTCTGTTAATATAATACCAACATTTGTTGACAGAACAAATACTCATTAAGTAACATTATTAATTAAAGTAAAAGGAACAACCTTTTTTTTTAAGGGCAGACTACACTGTAGCCCCCCCCCCCGCCCCGCCTTTTTTTTTAGGGCATAATACTCTGAAGCTGGAATACTGTGGCCACCTGATGCTAAGAACTGACTCATTGGAAAAGACACTGACGCTGGGAAAGACTGAAGGCAGGAGAAGAAGGGGACGACACAGGATGAGATGGCTGGATTGCATCGCTGACTCCATGGGCATGAGTTTGAGCAAGCTCTGGGAGTTAGTGGTAGACAGGCAAGCCTGGCGTGCTGCCGTCCATTGGGTCACAAAGAGCTGGATGTGACTGAACTGAACTGAACACTGTATTATCCAACTAAATTCTTGTAAAGGAATTATAACATTTTTACTGGAGATTTTTAAATGGCATGGAAATATGTGGAAGACTGGGTGGCTCAGTGGTAAAGAATCTGCCTGCCAATGCAGCAGATGAAGGTTCAATCCTTGGGTCAGGAAGATTCCCTTGAAAAGGAAATGGCAACCCACGCCAGTATTCTTGCCTGGAGAACCCCATGGACAGAGGAGCCTGGTGGGCTACAGTTGCTGGGTAGCAAAGAGTCAGACACGACTGAGTGACTGAGCATGAGAAGAGAATAAGAAATGTGATGACTGCTTCATTTTTCAATTTATTTTTATTACTGCTATATTTAATAATTAGTCAAAAAGCTTCAGGAAACATTTTCCTAACTTTAATTCTCATGAAATAACTTTATAGATTCATTCAGTTAGGAAAGATTTTTTCTTTTCTAGAAATTAAAGCTAAAATATATGCTTTAATGTCCAAAACAGAAAGATTAAAGTATCTTCTCTTTCTTTAGTCATGCTAAATACATTATGTATGTGTGTATCCAATTTTAAAGAAATGGAATGGGATCAAAGTCACAGATGATAAGAGGAAATTTATATGAATGACCAGGGTCTAAGACTCCTAGAGAATCCTCAGTAATAAAATTTTAATGCCCATGAGGTGATGCATGAAGGTAATTTGAAAGGAAGAACTTAACTCATTGATATTTTCTAGTTGGACAAATTCCTTGAAGGATCAGAACACATGGAAGCATAGTCTTCTTTCAGAGGCAATTGTGCTGATTATGTGGCCACAATTGAGTTAAATATTCTTACTGCTAACTCTGTGCATTCAGATGATTCTTATCTACCGGCTCTTCCTCAAACGTCATCCTTTATTTCACATCTTTGTTTGTTTTTTTGGTTACAACCAAATTCTCTTCCATTCAGACTCTTAAAATAGAGTGTCACTGAAGGTACTTCAAGGATTTGTTAATAGCTTCCATTTCAGTTTCACAATTTAGACTCAGATGTAAACCACTGATAAAACTCTTCAGATTAGAAAAGATTTATTTCCTTTAGAGAAATAAAAACTGCAGAATGTTCTCCTCATAAATTTTCTTTTATTTTTTAAATTGAGGAAACATTGGTTTATAACATTACGTTTCCTGTGTACAATACTGTGTTTTCACTTCTGTATACACTACAGCATATTCACCACCAAAACTTCAGTTTCCATCATCACCATACTGTTGACCCATGTAACCCATTTTACTCTCTCCCCTCTGATAACCACTGTTCTATTCTCTATGTCTATGTATTTATTTTTTGCTTTGGTTAATTCATTAACTTTTTATTTAATATTATTTAGATATTCCACATATGAATGAAATCATTATGGTATTTGGCCTTTATCCATCTGATTTATTTCATTTAACACAATGCCCTGGAGTTTCATCCATGTTGTTGCAAATGGCAAGATTTCATTCTTTTATACAGCCGGTAGTATTCCTTTGTGTGAGTCTATACATCTTATCCATTTACCCATTGATAGACACTTAGTTTGCTTCCATATCTTGGTTATTATATATAATGCTGTAGTGAGAAAGGGGTACATATAACTTTTGAATGGCTGTTTCCGTACTCCTTGGGTAAACAACTAGAAGTGGAGTCGCTGGATCATATGGTAGTTCTACTGATTATTTTGAGAAATTTCCATACTGTTTTCCACTGCTGTTTTTGTCAACTTGCTCAGTTGTGTCCGACTCTTTGCGACTTCATGGAATGCAGCGGGGCAGGATTCCCTGTCCTTCACTGTCTCCTGGAGTTTGGTCAAACTCATGTCCATTGAGTTGGTGATGATGTACCACCATCTCATCCTCTGTCACATCCTTCTTCTCTTGCCCACAGTTTTTCCCAGCCTCAGGGTCTTTTCCAGTGAGTCAGCTGTTTGCATCAGGTGGCCTAAGTGTTGGAGTTTCAGTTTTAGCATTAGTCCTTCCAATGAATGTTCAGGACTGACTTCCTTTAGGGTGGACTGGTTGGATCTCCTTGCAGTCCAAGGGACTCTCAGGAGTCATCTCCAACACCACAGTTCAGAAGCATCAGTTCTTTGGTGCTCAGTCATTCAATCCATTTACATTTAGGGCGGCTATTGATGAACAAGGACTTAGTACTGCCATTTTAAATTTGTTTTTCTGGTTGTTCTATATCTTCTATTTATTCTTGCATTTCTGACCACCATTTTAATCTATTGGTCTTCTATGATGTTTTTTCATTTTCCATTTTTAAAAAAATTTGTTTATTTTAATTGGGGGCTAATTACTTTACATTATTGTATTGGTTTTGCCATACATTGACATGAATCTGCCCTGGGTGTACATGTGTTCCCCATCTTGAACCCCCTCCCACCTCCCTCTCCATCCCATCCCTCCGGTTCATCCCAGTACACCAGTCCCGAGCATCCTGTATCATGCATCGAACGACACTGTTGGTGGGAATGCAAACTAGTACAATCATTTTCCATTTTTTAAAAGACGTTTTGTATGTTTGCTCTAGGTTTATGTTTTGTGCTTACATGAAGTTTGTATAAAATGTCACAAAGATGAGATAATATTTCTCTTCAGATAGCATCTTATCTTTATTTCCACTGTGAGTTCTGTTCTCTTCCTCTTCCCTTTCTTTTTGTTGCCTACAATTATTCCTTTCTATGTTGCAATTTCATTACCATGCTGATGCAGCCATAGTGATTTATACTGCTTTCCCCATTAACCTTTATGCTACAGTGAAGTGTTTAACAACATATTCTAATTTTGAGCTGCGGTTTTTGACTCTGTCCATCACTTTAGTCAAATTTCTATATATTTTTGACTTTTGTTTCAGGAAGAAGAGCTCTTTTCAATATTTCTTGTAAGGCAAGTTTGGTGGTGATGAACTCTCTGTTTTGTCTGTGAAAGCCTTTATTTCTTCTTCATAACCAAATGATAACCTTGCTTTATAGAGTATTCTGAATTGACAGTTTTTATCTTTCAGTATTTTGAGTATGTCATTCCACTCTTCTCTGGTCTGTAGAGTTTCTGCTGAGAAACCTGTTGATAGCCTAATGGGGATTCCTTTATAAGTTACCATCCTTTTTTCCCTACCTGCCCTGAAAAATTCTTTCTTTGTTGTAATTTTTGACACTTTTAATATAATGTGCCTTGAAGAAGGTCTTTTTTACATTGAGGTAATTAAGTATTCTCTTAACTTCATGGGCTTGTATATCTGGTTTCTTTCAAGATTTGGGAAATTCTCCGCTCTTGTTTCTTTAAAGAAACTCTCTGCTCCCTACTCCCTCTCCTCTCCTGTGGGAATCCCATTATCTTAATGTTGCCTTTCGTAATGGGATTGGATTATTCTCACAGAATTTCCTTCATTTTTTAAGTATCTTAGTTCTTTCTTCCCTTCTACCTGTGTATTTCTAGATTTCTATCTTCCAGCTCGCTAATTCCTTCTCCCGTGTGGTCTGCTCTGTTTTCATTGCTTTCTAATGTGTTCTTCATCTCATTTGATTTTCTTCAGTTCCGTTATTTTTGTTGGGTTCTTTTTAGGCGTTTCAGTGTCTCTGACAAGGTATTTCTCCCGTTGGTTTTGCTCCTGAGCTTGCTGCACCACCTTTCTGAGTTTTCTTTAGCAGGTTGTGTTTCTTTGTAGCAGCCGTTTTGAATTCTCTGTCGGTCAGATTGCATTTTGAATTCTCTGTCGGTCACTCTGTGACTTTTCAGTTTAATTTCTGGAGAATTTTCATTTTCTTTGTATGAAACCAAATTACTGTGTTTTTATGGTGTTTCACAAGTTGTTCCTCTGCCGGTAAACTGAAGTAGTGAAATCTTTCTTTTTTGGGTAAAGTTTTTATTTTTACTTGATTCTAACAATTCAGCAAAACGCTGGCTCTCCATACACGGTGCTGGCGGTTTAGTCCCTCAGCCGTGTCTGACTCTGCGGCCCCGTGGACTGCAGCCCCCCAAGCTCCTCTGTCCCTGGGGATCTCCAGGCCAGAATGCTGCAGTGGGTGCCATTTCCTTCTCCAGGGGATCTTCCCGACGCAAGGATTGAACCCGGGCTCCCGCATTGCAGGCAGATGATTTACCAATTGAGCTATGAAGAAAGCGCATATACATAGATAAAGATTCTAAAAATTCTAACAAAACACCGGCTCGATGGACATGCGTCTGAGCTCAGCCCCAGGAGCTGGTGATGGACGGGAGGCCTGGGTGCTGCAGTCCCTGGGGTCGCAGAGTCGGCCTCGCCTGCCTGAGTGGCTGCAGGGTGCTCTTCGCTGGCCTCCTGTTTTCCGAGCGGTGCGCGGGCGGTGCCGGCTTGCGGGTCCCTCCGCCTCGGGGGTCTGCGCTGCCGGGCCCCGGAGGCAGACGCCCCTCCTGGCGGCGGCCGAGGCCGGAGACCGGCGAACACGAGCGCGGGTGGGCAGGCGCGCTGCGCGGGTGTCCAGGGCGCCTCGCCGTGCCCGGGGCGCCCGGAGGGGTGCGGGGCCGGGGCCGGAGCTCCGTGCGCGGCCCCGATGCCCCGGGCCCATCCGCCCTGGGCCCTCCAGGGCTCCCGCCGGCTCTGCGCGCCCAGGGAACCCACCGATTTAAAACCAAAGGGCACTGCAAAACTAGGTATAAAGTGAATGGTTAGTGTTTCTATAGTTTACATTAAATGACCCTTGTCATTATAGTGAAGGTGTTATAGTAAATTAAATAGAAATTAACAAAAATTATTTAACCTTTCTCCTTTGTACAGTTAGCTTTATCAATGCAAAAGATCGTAATGATTTTAATCTACTTTAACATTTGAGAAGTTTCACTTGGATTTGTTCATATTGTGCTACATTTCTGCCAAGATAATATCTGATACTTATAACCCGATTCTTAATACGTCATCTGAGTTGATCGACAAATTACTTTTATTTATTTATTTTAAATTTATTATTTTTTTTTATTGGAGGCTAATTATTTTACAATATTATATTATTTGGTTTTGCCATACATTGACATGAATCTGCCCCGGGTGTACATGAGTTCCCCCTCCTGAACCCCCCTCCCACCTCCCTCCTCCCTTTATCCTCCCTCTGGGTCATCCCCGCACACCAGCCCCGAGCATCCTGTAACATGCATCGACCCTGAACTGGCGATTCGTTTCACATATGACAACATACATGTTTCAGTGCCATTCTCCCAAATCATCCCACCCTCACCCTCTCCCACAGAGTCCCAAAGACTGTTCTATACATCTGTGTCTCTTTTGCTGTCTCACTGCCCAGACGCAGGAGACGCGGGCCCCGGCGCAACCGACCAGGCAAAGAGGCGCGGCCGAGAGGAGCTACCCGACGCCTGAGGCCAGGGCCTGCGGCCGAGAGGAGCTACCCCACGTCCAATAGGCAGTGGCTGCGCGGGCGCAGGAGGGCCGAGAGGAGCTACTCCACGTTCAAGGTCGGGAGGGGTGGCCTTGAGGAGATACCCCTCATCCAAGGTAAGGTGCAGCGGCTGCACTTTGCTGGAACAGCTGTGAAGAGATATCCCACGCCCAAGGTAAGAGAAACTCAAATAAGACGGTGGGTATTGTGAGGGGGCATCAGAGGGCAGACATACTGAAATCATAATCACAGGAAACTAGTCGATCTGATCCCATGGACCACAGCCGAATGTGGTCCACTGGAGAAGGGAATGGCAAACCACTTCAGCATACTTGCCTTGAGAACCCCAGGAACAGTATCAAAGGGCAAAATGATAGGATACTGAATGAGGAATTCCCCAGGTCGGTAGGTGCCCAGTATGCTACTGGAGCTCAGTGGAGAAATAACTATAGAAGGAATGAAGGGATGGAGCAAAAGCAGAACCAATACTCAGCTGTGGATGTGACCAGTGATAGAAGCAAGGTCCGGTGCTGTAAAGAGCAATATTGCATAGGAACCTGGAATGTTAGGTCCATGAATCAAGGCAAATTGGAAGTGGTCAAACAGGAGATGGCAAGAGTGAACATAGACATTCTAGGAATCAGTGAATTAAAATGGACTGGAATGGGTGAATTTAACTCAGATGACCATTATATCTACTACTGTGGGCAGGAATCCCTTAGAAGAAATGGAGTAGCCATCATGGTCAACAAAAGAGTCGGAAATGCAGTACTTGGATGCAGTCTTAAAAAACGACGGAATGATTTCTGTTCGTTTCCAAGGCAAACCATTCAATATTACAGTAATCCAGGTCTATGCCCCAACCAGTAACACTGAAGAAGCCGAAGTTGATTGGTTCTATGAAGACCTACAAGACCTTTTAGAACTAACACCCAAAAAAGATGTCCTTTTCATTATAGGGGACTGGAATGCAAAAGTAGGAAGTCAAGAAACACCCGGAGTAACAGGCAAATTTGGCCTTGGAGTATGAAATGAAGCAGGGCAAAGGCTAATAGAGTTTTGTCAAGAGAACGCACTGGTCATAGCAAACACCCTCTTCCAACAACACAAGAGAAGACTCTACACGTGGACATCACCAGATGGTCAACACCGAAATCAGATTGATTATATTCTTTGCAGCCAAAAATGGAGAAGCTCTATACAGTTAGCAAAAACAAGACCAGGAGCTGACTGTGGCTCAGATCATGAACTCCTTATTGCCAAATTCAGACTTAAATTGAAGAAAGTAGGGAAAACCACTAGACCATTCAGATATGACCTAAATCAAATCCCTTATGATTATACAGTAGAAGTGAGAAATAGATTTAAGGGACTAGATCTGATAGAGTGCCTGATGAACTCTGGACGGAGGTTCGTGACATTGTACAGAGACAGGGACCAAGAGCATCCCCATGGAAAAGAAATGCAAAAAAGCAAAATGGCTGTCTGAGGAGGCCTTACAAATAGCTGTAAAAAGAAGAGAAGAGAAAAGCAAAGGAGAAAAGGAAAGATATAAGCATCTGAATGCAGAGTTCCAAAGAATAGCAAGGAGAGATAAGAAAGCCTTCCTCAGTGATCAATGCAAAGAAATAGAGGAAAACAACAGAATAGGAAAAACAAGATATCTCTTCAAGAAAATTAGAGATTCCAAGGGAACATTTCATGCAAAGATGGGCTCGATAAAGGAAATGGTATGGACCTGACAGAAGCAGGAGATATTAAGAAGAGGTGGCAAGAATACACAGAAGAACTGTACAAAAAAGATTTTCATGACCAAGATAGTCACGATAACGTGATCACTGACCTAGAGCCAGACATCTTGGAATGTGAAGTCAATTAGGCCTTAGAAAGCATCACTACGAACACAGCTAGTGGAGGTGATGGAATTCCAATTGAGCTATTTCAAATCTTGAAAGATAATGCTGTGAAAGTGCTGCACTCAATATGCCAGCAAATTTGGAAAACTCAGCAGTGGCCACAGGACTGGAAAATGTCAGTCTTCATTCCAATCCCAAAGAAATGCAATGCCAAAGAATGCTCAAACTACCGCACAATTGCACTCATCTCACACGCTAGTAAAGTCATGCTCAAAATTCTCTAAGCCAGGCTTTAGCAATATGTGAACCGTGAACTCCCAGATGTTCAAGCAGGTTTTAGAAAAGGCAGAGGCACCAGAGATCAAATTGCCAACATCTGGTGGATCATGGAGAAAGCAAGAAAGTTCCAGAAAAACATCTAATTATGCTTCATTGACTATGCCAAAGCCTTTGACTGTGTGGATCACAAGAAACTGTGGAACATTCTGAAAGAGATGGGAATCCCAGACCACCTGACCTGTCTCTTGAGAAACCTGTATGCAGGTCAGGAAGTAATAGTTAGAACTGGACATGGAACAACAGACTGGTTCCAAATAGGAAAAGGAGTACGTTAAGGCTGTATATTGTCACCTTGCTTGTTTAACTTATATGCAGAGTACATCATGAGGAACGCAGGGCTGGAAGAAGCACAAGCTGGAATCAAGATTGCTGGGAGAAATATCAATAACCTCAGATATGCAGATGACACCACCCTTATGGCAGAAAGTGAAGAGGAACTCAAAAGCCTCTTGATGAAAGTGAAAGAAGAGAGTGAAAAGGTTGGCTTGAAGCTCAACATTCAGAAAACAAAGATCTTGGCATCTGGTCCCATCACTTCATGGGAAATAGATGGAAAAACAGTGGAAACAGTGAGAGACTTTATTTTTTTGGGCTCCAAAATCACTGCAGATGCTGATTGCAGCCATGAAATTAAAAGACGCTTACTCCTTGGAAGGAAAGTTATGACCAACCTTGATAGTATATTAAAAAGCAGAGGCATTACTTTGCCAACCAAGGTCCGTCTAGTCAAGGCTATGGTTTTTCCCGTGGTCATGTATGGGTGTGAGAGTTGGACTGTGAAGAAAGCTGTTTGCCGAAGAATTGATGGTTTTGAACTGTGGTGTTGGAGAAGACTCTTGAGAGTCCCTTGTACTGCAAGGAGATCCAACCAGTCCATTCTAGAGGAGATCAATCCTGGGTGTTCATTGGAAGGACTGATGCTAAAGCTGAAACTGCAATACTTTGGCCACCTCATGTGACGAGTTGACTCACTGGAAAAGAGTCTGATGCTGGGAAAGGTTGGGGGCGGGAGGAGAAGGGGATGACAGAGAATGAGATGGCTGGATGGCATCACCGACTCTGTGTACATGAGTTTGAGTGAACTCCGGGAGTTGGTGATGGACAGGGAGGCCTGGCGTGCTGTGATTCATGGGGTCACGGAGAGTCGGACACGACTGAGCGACTGAACTGAACTGAACTGAAATTCCATATTTATGCGTTAGCACCATAATTTGCGTTTATTCATTACTGTTGTTTTTCTATAAACTCAGTGTAGATAATACCCTCGTCACTAGTTACCTAGGGAGCAGGATAAGACAATATCAGAACAGTCATTCAAAATTGGACTTCCTGCATTTTTAAAATAAAAATTTTTTTACTTGTTAGATGATTGTTTTCCAGTGTTGTCTTGGTTTCTGCTGTACAACAGTGTGAATCAGCCACAAGTATGTATATGTTTATATAAAGGACTTTCCAGGTGGTACTAGTGGTGCAGAACCTCTCTGCCAACACAGGAGACATAATAGACTCGGGGTATGATCTCAACGTTGAGATTAGCTGGAGAAGGGAGGGGTTGGCAACCCACTCAGCATCCTTGCCTGGAGAATCCCATGGACAGGGGAGCCTGGTGGGCTACAGTCCGTGGGGTGACAGAGAATTGGATGACTGAAGCAACTTAACCACTTTCCCTCCCGGCCCTCTAGGTCATCACAGAGCACCAGGCTGTGCTCCCTGTGTTATGCAACAGCTTCGTGCCAGCTAGCTATTTTACAGTGGTAGTGTAAATATCAGAGAAGGCAATGGCAAGGCACTCCAGTACTCTTGCCTAGAAAATCCCATGGATGGAGGAGGCTGGTGGGCTGCAGTCCGTGGGGTCGCTAAGGGTCAGACACGACTGAGCGACTTCACTTTCACTTTTCACTTTCACACATTGGAGAAGGAAATGGCAACCCACTCCAGTGTTCTTGCTTGGAGAATCCCAGGGAAGGGAGAGCCTGGTGGGCTTCCGTCTGTGGGGTCACACAGAGTCAGACATGACTGCAGTGACTTAGCAGCAGCAGCAGCAGTGTAGATATGTCAGTGCTGCTCTCTCTGTTCCTCCCACCCTTCCCCCCCCCACTGTGTCCACAAGTCTGTTCTCTGTCTGCGTCTCTTTTCCTGCCCTGCAAACAGGTTCATAAGTACCATTTTTCTAGACCCTTCATTATTTTTCATTAAAGTTTTTGTTTTCCCATTTTTGAATTGGGCTGGGAGAGTATTTCATTCACATGTTTAGAAAAAGGACTTCTAGCCAGACATATCTAACAAACTCAAAAAGTCTGGTCAATTTTCATTTATGTAACACAGTATTATCTTGATAATTGATTGACTAACATATATCTCATTTATGCAGGTAGCACGGTTATTAATAAGTTTTGCTCCATTACAACTGCTTTACGTTCAGTATAAGAACCTATCTAGTTGGACTGGTGTCCCAGTGGTTTAGAATCCGCCTTGCAATGCAGGGATGTGGAGTCAATCCCTAGTTGGGGAACTAAGACCCCACATGCCACAGAGCAACTACTGAACTCACGTGCCAGGACTAGAGAATCTGTGCATTGCAACGAAAGATCCTCATGCAGCAACTAAGACCCAATGCTGCAGAATTAAAAAAAAAAAAAAAGGAGCCTATCTATATGTTATAGTTGGGGCTTTCCTGGTAGCTCAGTTGGTAAAGAATCTGCCTGCAGTGCAGGAGACCCAGCTTCGTTCCCTGGGTCAGGAAGATTCCCCTGGAGAAGGAAATGGCAAACCACTCCGGTATTATTGCCTGAAAAACCATGGACAAAGGAGCCTTGCCATAATTAACAATGTGTGTTTCCAGTTGTGTATCAGTTAACTATGGCCACAATAACTTTGGGTAACAAGCCAACCTGAATGCATTGGCTTAAAACAAAGCATTTGCTTTTACTTGTACATTTACTTTTAGCGTTTACTTTCACATACGGTCGCAGTAAGTCAGTTGATCTAGACTAAGCTCAGCTGCGCTTGACTCCAAATCACAGGTTGAGTCCAAGTCAGGATGATGTGTCTCTTACCAGCTCTGTATCAGTGGACTATCCAAGAATGTTCTTTTCATGGTGTCTTAGTCTGTTCATGATGCTTAAAAAAACAAAACAAAACTGTGTGGCTTATAAACAGTAAAAACGTGCTGCTTACAGTTCTGGAGACTGGAGAATTGGCCAGGTGAGGGCTCTCTTCAAGGTTGCAGACTTCTCACTGCATCCTCTTATGACAGAAGGCTCTAGGGATTTCTCTGAGGCCTCTTTTGTAAGGCATTAATCTCATCCTTGAGAGTTCCACCCTCATAACTTAGGTGCTTCCCGAAAGCCCCACTAGGTAATGCCATCACCGTTGGGTTAGGGTTTTAACATACAGATTTTAGAGGGATACAAACATTCAGACCATAGCTCATGGCAATGTCAAAAGCATGGTCAGGCAAGTACCACTACATGATCATCTCTTAAGCCTTTGTTTGATCATGATATATATATATATATATATCTCAGCAACCTCAGATATACAGATGATACCACTCTAAGAGCCACTTAATGGGGGTAAAAGAGAAAAGTGAAAAAGCTGGCTTGAAGCTTAACATGTAGAAAACTAAGACTATGGCATCCAGTTCCATCACCTCATGGCAAATAGCAGGGGAAGAAGTGGAAGGAGTGACATTTCATTTTCTTGGTCTCCAAAACCAGTGGGGACACTGATTACAGCCATGAAATTAAAATATGCTTGCTCCTTTGAAGCAAAGCTATGACAAACCTAGACAGTGTATTAAAAAGCAGAGATATCACTTTGTTGACAAAAGTCTGTTGAGTCAAAGCTATAGTTTTTCTAGTTGTCATGTATGGATGTAAGAGTTGGACCGTAAAGACGTCTAAGTGCCAAAGAATTGATGCCTTTGAATTGTGTTGGAGAAGACCCTTGACAGTCCCTTGGACTGCAAGGAGATCACCCCAGTCAATCCTAAAGGAAATAAACCCTGAATATTCATTGGAAGGACTGATGCTGAAGCTGAAGCTCCAGTGTTTTTTACATTTGATATGAAGAGCTGATTCACTGGAAAAGACCGTGATGGCTGGGAAAGTTTGAAGGCAGAAGGAGTAGGGGGTGGAAGAGGATGCAAAAAATATCATTACCGACTCAACGGATATGCATTTGGGCAAACTCCAGGAGACAGTGTAGGACTGGCGTGCTACAGTGTGTGGGGTCACAGTTGGACACGACTTAGCAACTGAACGACAGCAGCACACCATTAATCTTAGCAAGTCACATAGCCAAGCCCAACTTCACAGGGGTGGAAAGTATGCCCACAGTATGAAGGAAAAGGGAGGACGTATTTGGTGAACATCATTTAGCTTATCATAATTTGGAGTTTCATTTTTAAAATTTATGATCTAAAATTCATGAGTAGGCAGAGTCTGTCTTAAAACTTGTCCTTGGAAGAAATTTTTAGAAGAAATTCAGATGTGAGGCAAACTCAAGCCCTGTGCCCAGAGGGAATATTGCAGTGAGGCTCCATTTCACCTAAAATGTGTATTTATTTCAATGTAAAACAATAAGCTCAGGTGCAATTTGAACATCCAAAGAGAAAGATGCCAGCAATCAAATGCTTAAATGAATAGCATATGCACAAATTGGTGACATTCAACATTATCCTTCTGCATATTTGTGTGCTCTTTGGAACCAAGGTAATATATACTCTTGACAGAAAATTTACTTTCTGTCAAGCTGCTCAGTTTTACCTCAAAGACTCCCTCTTCTTTAATGTCCTTCATATGCGTTCATGGCTCATAGTTCTGTGATTCATTTGGAAAAGCTATCTTAAATAATGTGCTATCAATTTCTTGGTTGGATGTATAAAAGAAAGGACGAAATGAAGGGAGCTGTTTCCGGGGTGAAGGGTTTCCATTTTCTCACCAGGTTAAGTGGCAGTGGGGCTTGTTGAGCTGTTAGAAAAGCCACAGATAGAAGATATGCTCTTGTCTAGATGGGGGGAAGCAGGTGTTTACTTTGGATGTTCCGCTGGAGTATTTTGAATATCGAGGAAGTGGAAAATTGGAATTGATCACAGAATGCTGTCTTTTCCCAGCAAGTTTGATGTGTCAGATAGTCCTAAAACCCTCCCATCAGTTAATGACTGCACTGTAAAATCTATTGTTTAAGAAATGCGAGAATAAAAATGATGTTCCCTTTCTGGTAGTGTAATAGCCAAGTGATTACTTAATATATTTTATACTCCTCTTCCCTTCTCATACACATACTGTATTAAAATTTCATTACCTAAGTGGAAGAATGAGCCCGCCTTTAGCACAATGAGAATTTCAGATTATAAATGTCAGTGTTTATTGCGAGGCATAATGCATGTAGCACTTCTGCGAGGCTATTCAGTGTATCATGAGAGAGGTTTTCTAAGTCATGGTTTGCTGACTCCCTTACCGTGATCCAAAGTAAATGTTACATTCCGTTCCGTCGCTCAGTCGTGTCCGACTCTTTGCGACCCCATGGACTGTAGCCTACCAGGCTTCTCCGTCCATGGGATTCTCCAGGCAACAAAGGAAAAAATGAGTCATGTCCTATGCTGGGGTGTGTTCCTTGAAAACATATTGATTGTGTTTTAACTTTGTCAGTACATATGTATGCATCAAATGTACGACTTACAAGATGTGTTTTTAAAAAGGAAGGTGAACTCTCTAAATCAGGATTCTGGGTTGACTAATAGAGAGAAAATCCTTTCCCATGAATTTTCTAGGACTTGGACTTATTATTTTTAGATTGCATCTGATGCTCTGTTTCAGGGACTGGATACTTTTGGTGACTCATTTTAAGAAATACAATCTATATTTGGATGGTTTGACAATAGCACTTCGACTTTAGTGTGTTTTCAAAATAAGAACGCAGTTCAACCCTAGCTCTTGTCTTTTAAGAATCTGAAAATACTTTAAGAATTTGTTTTAAATTTGCATGATGTTTTAATCACTTCTATACACAATTTCCAAAACAAAAGACCTGGTACTTTAATAGTTATTTAAGTTGAAGTGAAAGTTGTCTGGGGTTGATGCTTTGAGTTCTGGATTTTAGTTCCACTGGTACACTGGTGCAGGCAGTAATAACATGAACTGCCCATGTGTTTAACTATCCAGAACTTTCTGAACTCCACAGTCTTAATCTGTAAATGAGGATAATCTTATTTCAAAGGGTTGGAGTGACAATAGAATAATTCAGCAAATGTGAAATTACCTTTGAAAGCTTAAAATGCTATACAAATGTGTGGGTAACACTAGACACTGTCTTACTGTGGTTTGCAGTTTGGGGTGAAAACATCACCATGATGTGACTTTCGGCTGCAGATGTCTTGGTGGTGCTGGAGTTCAGTTGCTGAGTTGTGTCTGACCCTTTAAGACCCATGGACGATGGCATGTCAGACTTCCCTTCCTTCATTATCTCCTGCAGTTTGTGCAAATTCACGTCCATTGAGTCAGTGATGCCATCCAGCCATCTCATCCTCTGTCATCCCCTTTTCCTCCTCCCCTCAATCATTCCCAGCATCAGGGTCTTTTCTAATCTGTCAGCTCTTCACATCAGGTAGCCGAAATATTGGAGCTTCAGCTTCAGCAATGTCTTTCCAATGAGTATTCAGGACTGATTTCCTTTAGGATGGACTGGTTGGATCTCCTTGCAGTCCAAGGGACTCTCAAGAGTCTTCTCCAACACCACAATTTGAAAGCATCAATTCTTCAGCTCTCAGCCTTCTTAATGGTCCAACTCTCATATCTGTATGTGACTACTGAAAAAACATAGCTTTGACTATACAGACCTTTGTTGGCAAAGTGATGTCTCTGCTTTTCAATACACTGTCTAGGTTTGTCATAGCTTTCCTTCCAAGGAGTATGTATCTTTTGTTTTCATGGCTGCAGCCACCCTCAACAGCTATTTTGGAGTCCAGGAAAATAAAATCTGTCACTGTTTCCACTTTTTCCCTTTTTGTTTGCCGTGAAGTGATGGGACTGGATGCCCTACTCTTAGTTTTATTCATGTTGAGTTTTAACCCAAGTTTTTCACTCTTATTTTCACCCTCATCAAGAGGCTCTTTAGTTCCTCTTCACTTTCTGGCATTAGAGTGGTATCATCTGCATATCTGAGGCTGTTGTTATTCCCCCCAACAATTTTGATTCCAACTTGTGAGTCATTCAACCCAACATTTAGCTTGATGTACTCTGCATATAAGTTAAATAAATAAGTTGACAATATACAGCCTTATTGTACTCCTTTCCCAGTTTTGAACCAGTCAGTTATTCCATATAAGGTTCTAACTGTTGTTTCTTGGCCTGCACACAGGTTTCTCAGGAGACAGATAAGGTGGTCTGGTAGTCCCATCTCTTTAAGAACTTTCCACAGTTTGTTGTGATCCACACAAAGGCTTTAGCATAGTCAATAAAACAGAACTAGATGTTTTTCTGAAGTTCACTTGCTTTCTCTATGATGCAAAGAACATTGGCAATTTGGTGTCTGGTTCCTCTGCCTCTGCCTTTTTTAAACCTAACTTGAACATCTGGAATACTTGGTTCACATACTGTTGAAGCCTATGTTGAAGGATTTTGAACATAACCTTACTAGCATTGGGCTTCCCTCATAGCTCAGTTGGTAAAGAATCTGCCTGCGATGCTGGAGACCTGGGTTCACTCAGTGGGTTGGGAAGAGAAGAAAATGCCAACCCACTCCAATAGTCTTGCCGAGAGAATCACATAGACAGAGGAACCTGGCAGGCTACACGGGGTTGCAAAAGTCCAAGAGTCGGAGACAACTTGATGACTAAACCACCACCATATATTTACTAGCATGTGAAATGGGCACAGTTGTATGGTGGTTTGAACATTCTTTGGCATTGCCCTTCTTTGGGATTGGAATGAAAACTGACCTTTTTCAGTCCTGTGGCCACTGCTGAGTTTTCCAAATTTGCTGACATACTGAGTGCAGCATTCACTGCGTGATCTTTTAGGATTTGAAATAGCTCAGCTGGAATTCCGTCATTTCTATTAGCTCTGTTTGTTGTAATGCTTCCTAACGCCCACGTGACTTCACCCTCCAGGATGTCTGACTCTAGGTGAGTGACCATGCCATCTTAGTTATCTGGGTCATCAAGACCGTTTTGTGCACTTCTGTGTGTTCTTGCCACCTCTTCTTAATGTCTTCTGCCTCTGTTAGGTCCTTACAGCTTCTGTCCTTTATCATGCCCATCCTTACGGGAAATGTTCCCTTGACAGCTCTGATTTTCTTCAAGCGATCTCTAGTCTTTCTGTTGTTTTCTTCTGCTTCGTTGCTTTGTTCATTTAGGAAGATCTCTTATCTCTCCTTGCTGTTCTCTGGAACTCCGCGTTCAGTTGGGTGTATCTTTCCCTTTCCTTCTTGTTCTTCCCTCCTCTTCTTCCCTCAACTATTTGTAAGTCTTCTCAGACAACCACTTTGCCTTCATGCATTTCATTTTCTTTAGGATGGTTTTGGTCACTGCCTCTTGTACAATGTTATGAGCCTCCGTCCATAGTTCTCCTGGCACTCTGTCTATCAGATCTAATCCCTGAATCTATTCATCACCTCCACTGTATAATCATAAGGGATTTGCTTTAGATCATACCTGAATGGCCTGGTGGTTTTCCCTGCTTTCTTCAATAAGCATGAATTTTGCAATAAGGAGCTGATGATCTGTGCCACAGTCAGCTCCAGGTCTTGTTTTCCCTGACTATATAGAGCTTCTCCATCTTGGGCTGCAAAGTATATAATCAATGTGATTGCCGCATTGGCCATTTGGTGATGTCTATGTGAAGAGTCATCTCGTCGTCTCGTTTTGCTGGAAGAGGGTGTTTGCTGCGACCAGTGTGTTCTTTTGACAAAACTCTGTTACCTTTGCCCTGCTTCATTTTGTACTCCAGGCCGAACTTGCCGGTTACTTCAGGCGTCTCTTGATTTCTACTTTGACATTCCATCCCCGCAAATGAAAAGGACATTTGTGTGTGTGTGTGTGTAGTTCTAGAAGGTCTTGCAGGTCTTCAAAGAACTGGTCAGCTTCATCTTCACTGTCCTCAGTGATTGGGGCATAGACTTGGATTACTGTGATGTTGAATGGCTTGCCTGTCAAAGGAACTGATATCATTCTGTCATTTTTGATATTGCACCCAAGTACTGTACTTTGGACTCTTTTGTTGACTGTGAGGGCTACTTCATTTCTTCTAAGGGATTCTTTCCCACAGTAGTAGATAAAACGGTCATCTGAATTAAATTCACCCATTCCAGTCCATTTTTAGTTTCTTGATTTCTAAAATGTCAGTGCTCCCTCTTGCCATCTCCTGTTTGACCATGTCCAGTTTACCCTAGCTCATGGACCTGACATTCCAGGTTCCTGTGCAGTATTGTTCTTTATAGCACTGGACGTTACGTTCACCACCAGGCATGTCCACGACTGAGTGTCATTTCCACTCTGGCCCAGCCACTTGGTTCTTTCTGGAGCTGTTAGTAACTGCCCTCTGCTCTTCCCCAGTGGAATACTGGACACCTTCCAACCGGGGGGGGCGCGGTTTCTCATCTTCCAGGGTCATATCTTTTTGCCTTTTTGTCCTTCATGGGGTTCTTGAGGCAAGAATACTGGAGTGGTTTGCCCTTCCCTCCTCACTTGGACCACCTGTTGTCAGAACCTTCCACCATGGCCTGTCTGTCTTGGGGGTCCTGCATGGCATGTCTCATAGCGTCATTGAGTTATGCCAGCCCCTTCACCACCACAAAGCTGTGAGCCATGAAAAATCAGGAGTGAAGAGGTTTGAAAGGGAAAGTGCTAGTTGCTCGGTTGTATCGCACTCTTTTTGACCCCATGGACTGTAGCCTGCCAGTCTCCTCTGCCCATGAATCTCCAGGCAAGAATAGTGGGGTTGGTTGCCATGTCCTTCTCCGGGGATCTTGCTGACTCAGGGACTGATCCCCAGTCTCCTGCGCTGTAGTCTGGTTCTTCATCATCTGAGCCACCAGTGAAACCCTGTCTAGGATCATATAAATACAAGAGAACTTCAACAGACAGAGTCCAATTATGTTACTGTGCTTTCATTACTCATTTGACTCATTTCTTTTTGGAAGGACAACCACAGGAAATCTATCCCAGCCACAACAGAGCAATTTATATTTTTCCTAAGGTAATTATGTTTTAATTTTTATTGCAAATACAATACATGTTATATAAAATTAGGGAAATAGGGAAATACATTTACACAAAAAATGCAGATAAAGCAAAAGTAGAAAATTGAAATCACCTGTAATGAAAAACACATTTTGAGATATAGCCTCCCAGTTTTATTTCAAGTACATGTTTGTATGTGTGTATATATAAAACAAACCCTTTTTTTTTTTTTCCACAGAAAAACTGTTTTGTGACTTTAAAAATTTACTGTTCACCTTGGACATTTTTCCAGGCCATGTGATATTTTTCTTTTATGTATTTTTCATGGCTGTTCATACTGTTATATCACTGTGCCATACTTTATTTCGCCTATTCCCTATTGTCAAATATTTAGCTGGTTTCCATTTTTATTTATGATAAATAGTCCTGCAGAGAACACTTCTACAGCAAGTTATTCACCAGGAACTTGGTATATTTCTGCACTTATTCAAGTAATCTTTTTCATTTTTCAATGAAGTTTTATAACTTGCATAGGATTTGGATGGCGCATATATATATATGCACACACATATATATTTCACTTTATTAAACTACTTTATTAGTTATTGCTTCTAAAATTGTTATTCTAGACCCTCTTGGATTTTCCAGGTAGTTAGGAATGTCCAGCTCTGTCTCCTTTTAATACCTTTTTTGCTTTGCTGCAGGAGCTTCCACTAGAGGACAATGTTGAATAATGGTGATAATGGACATTGGCACGTTGTTTTCACTTTTAATGGTTACTCTTCTTTTAAAATGTCAAATGCTAGTTTGGGATTAGCATTATTTATCATGTTAAAGAAGGTTAGCAATACGTTTTTTAAAGTATGGAATAGATGTTTATAGAATGGAATTTATCAAATGCCCTTTTTGGCGTCTGTTGGGACAGTCAGAGCTTTTATCTTTTGGCCTAATGTCAGGGTTAGTTCTACTACGGGTCTGTCCTAATGTCAGGGTTAGTTCTACTACGGGTCCGTCCTAATGTCAGGGTTAGTTCTACTACGGGTCCGTCCTAATGTCAGGGTTAGTTCTACTACGGGTCCGTCCTAATGTCAGGGTTAGTTCTACTACGGGTCCGTCCTAATGTCAGGGTTAGTTCTACTACGGGTCCGTCCTAATGTCAGGGTTAGTTCTACTACGGGTCCGTCCTAATGTCAGGGTTAGTTCTACTACGGGTCCGTCCTAATGTCAGGGTTAGTTCTACTACGGGTCCGTCCTAATGTCAGGGTTAGTTCTACTACGGGTCCGTCCTAATGTCAGGGTTAGTTCTACTACGGGTCCGTCCTAATGTCAGGGTTAGTTCTACTACGGGTCCGTCCTAATGTCAGGGTTAGTTCTACTACGGGTCCGTCCTAATGTCAGGGTTAGTTCTACTACGGGTCCGTCCTAATGTCAGGGTTAGTTCTACTACGGGTCCGTCCTAATGTCAGGGTTAGTTCTACTACGGGTCCGTCCTAATGTCAGGGTTAGTTCTACTACGGGTCCGTCCTAATGTCAGGGTTAGTTCTAATACGGGTCCGTCCTAATGTCAGGGTTAGTTCTAATACGGGTCCGTCTAATAGAGTTGCTGTGAAACTGAGGAATGAGAACTACACTCACAGACAGAAAACAGTGCCGGCAGTACAGGCTTCAGGAGCTTATTCGGTTAGCCACTCTTTACAAGTCATTTACATATTTCAAACTGTAGTCTCTTTATAATGGAAGCAATAAATGTCTCACAGAACTAGTACTATGGATACAGAAGGGCTTTTAAGACTGTGATGTTTTAAGTATCAGGATCTCCTGTATAATTTGTTTCGCTACACCCTTCTTCCTAATGGAGAAGGAAATGGCAACCCACTCCATTATTCTTGCCTGGAGAATCCCATGGACAGAGGAGCCTGGCAGGCTTTATAGTTCATAGGATCACAAGGGTTGGACACAACTAAGCTACTAAACCCACCACACCCTAGTCAGTTTTCAGGGCTTGCCTTGTGGCTCAGCTGGTAAAGAATTCACCTGCAGTGCAGGAGACCTGAGTTTGATCCCTGGGTTGGGAAGATCCCCTGGAGAAGGAAAGGGTACCCACTCCAGGATTCTTGCCTGGAGAATTCCATGGACAGAGGAGCCTGGTGGGTTATAGTCCATGGGGTCACAAAAAGTTGGACACGTCTGAGCGACTAACACAACTTACAGTCAGTTTTCAAAGTCCAAAGATGAACATGGGGTTCAGTTCTGTTCAGTTCAGTCACTCAGTCATGTCCGACTCTTTGCGACCCCGTGAACCACAGCACGCCAGGCCTCCCTGTCCATCACCAACTCCTGGAGTCCACTCAAACCCATATCCACTGAGTCGGTGATGCCATCCAACCATCTCATCCTCTGATGTCCCCTTCTCCTGCTCTCAATCTTTCCCAGCGTCAGGGTCTTTTCAAATGACTCAGCTCTTCGCATCAGGTGGCCAAAGTATTGGAGTTTCAGCTTCAGCATCAGCCCTTCCAATGAACAACCAGGACTGATCTCCTTTAGGATGGACTGGTTGGATCTCCTTGCAGTCCAAGTGACTCTCAAGAGTCTTCTCCAACACCACAGTTCAAAAGCATCAATTCTTCAGCTCTCAGCTTTCTTTATAGTCCACCTCTCACATCCATACAGACCACTGGAAAAACCATAGCCTTGACTGGACAGACCTTTGTTGACAAGTAATGTCTCTGCTTTTTAATATGCTGTCTAGGTTGGTCATAACTTTCCTTCCAAGGACTAAATGTCTTTTAATTTCATGGCTGCAGTCAGCATCTGCAGTGATTTTGGAACTCAGAAAAATAACTTCAGCCACTGTTTCCACTGTTTCTCCATCTATTTCCCATGAAGTGATGGGACTGGATGCCATGATCTTAGTTTTCTGAATGTCGAGCTTTAAGCCAACTTTTTCATTCTCCTCTTTCACTTTCATCAAGAGGCTCTTTAGTTCTTCTTCACTTTCTGCCATAAGCGGGGGTGTCATCTGCATGTCTGAGGTTATTGATATTTCTCCTGGCAAACTTGATTCCAGTTTGTGCTTCATCCAGCCCAGCATTTCTCATGATGTACTCTGCATATAACTTGGGATTAGTGCTTCTTTTTGTGGAAAGTCTTTTGATTTTCCTAACTACACAGTTTTTTTTTTTTTAATTTTAACTGAAATAATACACAAAGAAGTGCATGCATCCTAAATTTAAAAATTGGTTTATGTAACACAGAGGATACAGCCATGTGTCTACCTTCCAGCTCGAGAAATAGAACATTACCTGCATCCCACAAGTGTGTGATATGATTCACTTTTATCATTTTTTTAAATTTATTTATTTTAATTGGAGGCTAATTACTTTACATTATTGTATTGGTTTTGCCATACATTGACATGAATCTGCCCCGAGCGCATATGTGTTCCCCATCTTGAACCCCCCTCCCACCTCCCTCCCCATCCCATCCCTCTCTTTTGATTGCACTTTTAAACGGCTAATTTCACCTGAATCTTTTTTGGATTATGGCCAGACTCTGGCTACTGCTCATATGCATGATACAGAAGACAGCGTTCTGTCTGAAGAAATTTCAGCATCAAGATTCGTTATGCATTTCAGGTCAGGATTTGAGAGCTAGTTAAGCATCAGGGTGATATGACCCTTACCACAGTAAAGAGCAGTCTTCTCAAAAGTCAGCGTTTTGTTTCCTTCTTCAGCAGTTTTGTTGCTTCATCTTAATTCCCTGATATTTGAAATTTAAAAGCAAAAGAGGCTGATCTCTTCATTTCAGATACCTTTCCAGTATCCTGCGTTTGCTCTTTCCTCCTCTCATGACTGCTATTTTTGATGTCATGTCTGTATGTGGATAATTCCCTACCTTTATTCAATGCTTGCTTTTACTGGTGAACTTTTTCATTTTGTAATTTTCTTTGTTTCTAGTTGCGGCCTTGTTTTTCTACTGAGGAAGTTCTCACAAAATGCAAATACTTAATTTGACCAAAGAAGACTGCAGTATTGAAAAAAGGTAGAGCTCAAATCGGTAAACATGAGGCCGTGCGCTGGCATTTTGAGATTTAAAGAAAAGAGTTCTTGAATTTTTGATTCAGATAATTCAGTGGGCTTGAAAGTTTGAGGAAAGTTATCAAATTACTTCATTTCATTTTGTAGACTCCTATGACTCAGCCAAATAATAGAAAGAGAAAACAAGACCCAGAGAAACAGCTTGCATGAAGTCGCACTTTTAGATTCAGTGGTCCAAATAAAATTCTAAGTCTTTGATCTTTTAAGTGAGCAGCATTTGCAGTGTGGGGTCTCGGTGACTCTACAGCACGTTCTGCATTTTTATATACAGTGCAGTGTCTCATAAACTTGGTAAAAAGATGCTGATGTCTCGGTGAAAGGATGGAGGGGGTAAATGAGACAAACTTAGGCAGTTGATCTTCCACACTGTTGCCTCACATTGTGGTTTCCACGTACAGAAAATCTTGGAAGAGGGTCAGGATCTGGGGAATTGACCAGTGTGTCTCAGGGGACTAGAGTAAGCCCACTAGAGTCTGCTTGACTCCTGCCACAGCATATGAAGTTCCAACATCTGAAATAATGGATATTCCTACTATTGGGAAAACAAACCAAGAATTCCATCGTTACTGGTAATAACAGGTACAAATTTCACAGGCCCCTAGGTTCATGTTGCTAAAGCTGAAACTCCAATACTTTGGCCACCTCATGTGATGAGTTGACTCACTGGAAAAGACTCTGATGCTGGGAAACGTTGGGGGTGGGAGGAGAAGGGGACGACAGATAATGAGATGGCTGGATGGCATCACCGACTCTGTGGACATGAGTTTGAGTGAACTCTGGAAGTTGGTGATGGACAGGGAGGCCTGGCGTGCTGTGATTCATGGGTTCGCGGAGAGTCGGACACGACTGAGCAACTGAACTGAACTGAACTGAGGTTCATGTGTACAAGAAGATGTAACATTTTTTTCTAAATGTGTCTAATTTCCTGACAGCTTAAATACCATCTCAGCAGAGCAAAGGCCATATGGTGTCTCTTGCTTTGCTTTTCTACTCAAACAGGCTTCCCCGGATGGAGGGATTCCTCTGATTGCAAGGTGCAGCCAGATGGGCCATGTGTGGGGAATAGGGCTGTAGGTATGGGAGCAAGGAGTTGTGGGTGAAAAGAAACTCTGGCTATTACCAAAAATTATTGGCTTGGCCAAAAAATTGTTCGAGTTTTTTCATATTCCCTTAAAGAAAAATCCAAACAAATTTTTTGGCCAACATGATATACCATCACATAGGCGTAACTGCTACTCACGGGACTGTAACAGAGAAATTCTGCACCAAACTGGTGAAAGGAAAATGTTATTCCCTTCATCTTCTCTTTTCGTCAGTCCCCACCCACTAACAGGTGAATAATTAGGCTCATTTCCATTTAATAAAACACTGCGTGGGAATAGTTATGCATTTGCAGAGTGATTAACAGAGAAACTTGACACTTTTGCTTCTAGAAAAATAATGGCTGAGTATTTAGCAGACACAGAAAACCACAGATATGCCAGATTCAGTCTGGGAGCTTAAAATTCTCCTCCGCTGCTGCTGCTGCTAAGTCGCTTCAGTCGTGTCTGACTCTTAGAGATCCCATGGACTGCAGCCTACCAGGCTCCTCCGTCCATGGGATTTGCCAGGCCAGAGTACTGGAGTGGGTTGCCATTGCCTTCTCGCTTTTCCAACGAGCCAGTTCTTTACATCAAGTGGCCAAAGTATTGGAGTTTCAGCTTCAGCATCAGTCCTTCCAATGAATATTAAGGGCTGATTTCCTTTAGGATGGACTGGTTGGATCTCCTTGCAGTCCAAGGGACTCTCAAGAGTCTTCTCCAGCACCACAGTTCAAAAGCATCAATTCTTCAGCGCTCAGCTTTCTTTGTAGCCCAACTCTCACATCCATACATGACTACTGGAAAAACCATAGCTTTGTCTAGACAGACCTTTGTTGGCAAAGTAATGTCTCTGTTTTTTAATATGCTGTCTAGATTGGTCATAGGTTTTCTTCCAAGGAGCAAGCGTCTTTTAATTTCATGGCTGTAGTCACCATCTACAGTGATTTTGGAGCCCCCAAAAATAGTCTGCCACTGTTTCCCCATCTATTTGTCATGAAATGATGGAACCGGATGCCATGATCTTAGTTCTCTGAATGTTGAGCTTTAAGCAAACTTTTTCACTCTCCTCTTTCACTTTCATTAAGAGGCCCTTTAGTTCTTCTTCACTTTCTGCCATAAGGGTGGTGTCATCTGCATATCTGAGGTTATTGATATTTCTCCTGGCAATCTTGATTCCAGCTTGTGCTTCATCCAGTCTAGCATTTCTCTGTCTTGGATGATTTAAAGGAATTTCCTCTGCATGATACATGGTCAGAGGTAACAAGCAGAATGGTGGATTTCAGCATAGCCATTATTTTAGATCCTGGGCAAGTGAATGTAAAATGTTAGCAAGTTTAAGACTAGTTAAACTGAAGATTTGGTAATTGTCTGAATCACAGTTGTGTGGGGTTTGAAAATATTAAGGCCTTTGGTTGTTTAAAATTGCCCCTCATTACCAGAGTCATTCTCATACTGCTGTATGAAATCACATATTTTCCCTTACAAGTTAGTCCAATTACTGCATATTCTTGTAACTACTGACTTTGAAATTTTCTTTCTAAACCCCTTTGATAACTCACTTTGTGAAAAGGCAGATAAGAAAGAAGAGGGCAAACATTTGAATAAAGTTGTGTTGACTTTTCTTGGGATCACGTTTCTATTGGGACTTATGAATGATCATGGAGGAATCATTTTAGAGCTGGAAAGGAGTTTGCAGAGATCATCAGATACAAGTTCATTATTATATAAAAGCGTGTTCACCCTGTATGTCAGTCAGACTGAAATTCAAAGCACAATGTCTCATACGAACATTACCTGCAGAGGAGAGTGACAGACACACGCTTTTCTGTTTTAAGAATTATTTGGTCTGCAGTATAGATACATCAAGAGACGAGTCACTGTCCTTTGATGGTTGATGTTGAAGGTAAATGTCTTCAAGGTCGTTTTCTCCAGGTATGTCTGAGGCTGTCCTTGCCTGGGTTGGTGCTGTGTGGATGGCCCCTTGGTTTCTTGTCCCAAATTGTTCTCAAGTATTTATATTTGCAGCAGTTATTGAAGACTGGGTTTTAAGCTCTAAGAGTAACATGATTTGATCAGGAATTGCCTATGATTTCTTTGGAGTCCTGTTAAAATTTCTCTGCCTATTGTTTTTACAAAGTGAGTTTTTCTAAATCAGTACTCAGAGTATTTTAAAAATTCCAGCAGACCGAGTGGACTTCAGTGCAACTGCCTACTTGCATTTATGACTCTGAAAGAAACACAGCCTTGGCCTTTGGCACATTTTGTAACGAGTGTGCAGGTCAAGCGACTCTCCATAATGGAGTAGCTTTCTGTTGATAAATAAACAAAAAATGTTGATGTTCAAAGACCTGGGTTTATTGCCTTGGAAAGGGTTAATGTGGATCTATAAGAATTCTGTGACTAAGTAGCTGCTATCTGTTATGCCCATGGGTTCTGTCTTCTAGTTATAAGCCAGTTTATTCCACAGATAGTCACTCAGGAAGAAGCTCTGTATTCAATCCCTTCTCTCTTTCCCTGGCATGACTCTCCAAATAGTCGCTTACTCATTCAGCCATTCACTACGTCAGGCACTTATTCACAAGTGCACAATAAGTGCTTGTTATGTTCCAAGCACTGTATAAGCTGCTATTGAGAAAAAAGTGTCTGAAACATAATTTTTTCTGTCAAGAATTTACAGTCTTTGAGCAGCAATAAGATACATGCAAATGACTATGATGTGAGCTGTCATAATGGGAAGTGTCAAGAGGTACTTTAGGCTTGAAAAGATGGTTGTTGCTGTTCAGTTGCTAAATCGTGTCCAACTCCTTGTGACCCCATGGACTGCAGCACACCAGGCCTCCCTGTCCTTCACCATCTCCCAGTGTTTGCTCAGACGCATGTCCACTGAGTCAGTGACGCCATCCAACCACCTCATCCTCTGTCGTCCCCTTCTCCTCCCCGCTTCAATCTTTCCCAGCATCAGAGTCTTTTCCAATGAGTCAGCTCTTCACATCAGGTGGCCAAAGTGTTAGAGCTTCAGCTTCAACATCAGTCCTTCCAATGAATATTCAGGGTTGATTTCCTTTAGGATGGACTGGTTTGATCTCTTTGCGGTCCAAGGACTCTCCAGAGTCTTCTCCAGCACCATAATTCAAAAGTATCAATTTGGTGTTCGGCCTTCTTTATGGTCCATCTCTCACTTCCGTACATGAACACTGCTTTTTACACTCTGACTAGGTTTGTTACAGCTTTTCTTCCAAGGAGCAAGCATCTTTTAATTTCATGGCTGCAGACCTTCTACAGTGATTTTGGAGCCCAAGAAAATAAAGTGTGTCACTGTTTCCATTTTCCCCCCATCTATGTGCCATGAAGTGATGGGACTGGATGCCATCATCTTAGTTTACTGAATGTTGAGTTTAAAGCCAACTTTTTCACTCTCCCCTTTCACTTTCATCAAGAGGCTCTTTAGTTCCTCTTTACTTTCTGCCATTAGAATGGTGTCATCTGCATATCTGAGGTTATTGATATTTCTCCCAGCAATCTTGATTCCAGCTTGTGCTTCATCCAGCCCAGTATTTCACATGATGTACTCTGGATATATGTTAAATAAGCAGGGTGACAGAATACAGCCGTGATGTACTCCTTTCCCCATTTTGAACCAGCCCTTTGTTCCATGTCCAATTCTAACTGTTACTTCTTGACCTGCCATACAGGCTTCTCAGGAGGCAGGTAAGGTGGTTTGGTATCCCCATCTCTTGAAGAATTTTCCACAATTTATTGTGATCCGCACAGTCAAAGTCTTTAGCGTAGTCAACAAAGCAGAAATAGATGTCTTTTTGGAATTCTTTTGCTTTTTCTATGATGTTTACAGATGTTGGCCATTTGATCTCTGGTTCCTCTGCCTTTTCTAAATCCAGCTTGTACACCTGGAAGTTCTCGGTTCACATACTCTTGAGGCCTAGGTTAAAGGATTTTGAACATTACCTTGCTAGCACCTGGTAGCCCAGCTGGTAAAGAATCTGCCTGCAATGCAGGAGACTCCAGTTTTATTCCTGGGTGGGGAAGATCCACTGGAGAAGATTTAGTCTACCCATTCCAGAATTCTTGGGCTTCCCTGGTTGCTCAGTTGGTAAAGAATCCACCTGCAATGTGGGAGATCTTCGTACAATCCCTGGGTTGGGAAGATCCCCTGGAGAAGGGAAAGGCTACTCACTCCAGTACTCTGGCCTGGAGAATTCCATGGACTGAATAGTCCATGAGGTCACAAAGAGTCGGACATGACTGAGCAACATTCTCTTCACTCCACTAGCAGGTGAAATAAGCACAATTGTACAGTAGCTTGAACATTCCTAGGCATTGCCCTTCTTTGGGATTGAAATGAAAACTGACCTTTTCCAGTCATTTGGTCCCTTTTGTGTTTTCCATGTTGGCATATTCTGTGGCAGCACTTTTTAAAAAAAATTTATTTTAATTGGAGGCTAATTATTTTAATTATTGTATTTTTTTTAACAGTGTCATTGTTTAGCATTTTGAACAGCTCAGCGGGATGTCCGTCACCTCCTGTAGCTTTGTTTGTACCAATTCTTCCTAAGGCTCATTTGACTTCACAACCCAGGAAATCTGGCTCTAGGTCAGGGACCACACTCATGGTTATCTAGGTTTCTGAGACCTTTTTTGTACAGTTCTTCTGTGTTTTGTTGCCACCTCTTCTTGATCTCTTTGCTTCTGTCAGGTCCATACCAATTCTGTCCTTTATCGAGCCCATCTTTGCATGAAATGTTCCCTTGATATCTCTAATTTTCTTGAAGAGATCTCTAGTCTTTCTTATTCTATTGTTTTCCTCTATTTGCATTGTTCACTTAAAAAGGTTTTCTCATCTCTGCTTGCTGTTCTTTGGAACTCTGCATTCAGTTGATGTATCTTTCCCTTTCTCATTTGCTTCTCTTCTCAGATACGTGTAACCCTTTGACACCCCTTGCACTGCAGCCCACCAGTGTTCTCCATCCACGCAGTCCTCCAGGGAAAAATACCGGATTGTTAGCCATTTCCTTCTCCAGAGTATCTTCCCAACTCAGCGATTGAACCCGAGCCCCCTGCATTTCAGGCAGATTCTTCACCATCTGATCCACCAGGGAAGCCACGAAAAGAGGGAGGTAGGATATTAACCCGTTTATTTGTAGATGCTGCCTATGTTTGTGCATGTGTATTACACAGACATGCATGACGTGTGTGTGCATACTTGTGTGTACTCTGTTTATAGATGTATACAGAGTGTTACACACCTACATGTAAGGCACACATGTGTAACTTCATATACATATATATATATATACACACACATACATGTAATTAAAATGTGTATATATGTTTGTGTAAAATATATGTGTGTATATATAATATATATTGTATGTATATAGTGTGTGTGTGCGCGCATGTTCAGAGATAATACTTTTGTGTTTTATTTTGTTACTATGTTAAAAGAGTCCTTTCAAGTGTTGTTAGGAAAAGTGATTAACTTAAAAGAGTTACCAGACCCATCAATACCATTTGTTCAAAATTCCATTGCTTAGGCCTACATGTGAAATTGATGACTTTCTACTTTGTTCTCTTTGTATCAAAGCACAAATATTTGGGTGGTGCTCTGGGATGGTCAGTATTCCTTGTTAACCTATAAGCTATAAACTTTTTATCTCTAGAACCTCAAACCTAACCCAGAATTAGAAACTATTTTTTGAATGAAGTCCCTTGATCAGCCCAAGTAGTGGCACCCACACCTCAGTCAGGGTTGCTTTAAACACTGTCATAAATGTGCAAAATAACACTGATATAAGCAAAGTGGAAATTTTCTCTCATGCAATACTCTGATATTGATAGTATAGGCCTATTTTTGTCATTTCATGACATCAGGAGCGCAAGGTTCCTTTCTTGTATGCTGTCACTATCCATAGGGTATTGTTTTATTTAGCGAAAGCAATTTAGTTTACCACATTATCTGAAATCCTGCCTGCAGTAAGAGGGACGCGGGTAATGTGAGCTTTCTTGTCACTTTAAGGTGATCACTTGAAGTTGCACAAATCATTTCCGCTCCTGTTCTAGTGGTCACTAGTTGTCACATGCCTGCAGCTAGTTGAAAGCATGGCCAGGAATGTAGGTACTGATTGGGCAACTGTCAGCCCTAGGCGATCAGATCTAATTAGCAGTTCTGTCACGACTGCTTGCTCTTGATGTAAGCGTGGTGCTTGCCTCAGCGTCGTCCTGCGCGAGTCTCCTGTTCACTGCAGAACGCGGCAGCTGCGGCCGTGGGGCTGAGAGAGGAAGCCCTCACCTCACTCTCCGGTGGTTTTTCTAGTTGGAGAAGTGCCCTCTGACACTCACTGGATTGTCAAACTTGTGTGTGGCTATTACAGGAACTCACACCATTCTAGAATTTCCACGTGTCTTTGCCAAGAAAACAGTTCCTTTTCACAGTGACTGACCCTCACCCCTCCCATTCAGGGCAAGTATCCAAGCAGAACAGATCAGGTATTTTCTCCAGTCAGTGTTCCAAGCTGCGCGCTGACTCATTGTTCAGTAGGGATTGTGCCAGGTTGTTGAGGTCTCTTGAAGGCAAGGTTACACATTTTTGGTTGTAAACAACCATTGGAATCTCTTTTGGATCCATTTCTTCTTCATCTTAGTATAATCCTCATAACACTTGACAGATTAAAAATAAAATCGCTAGCTTCATTTCATGAGGAGAAATATCAGCAGAGAGTCCAGATTGCCCAACATCACAGAGTAGATTTAACGGAACTAAATTGTCAGGCATCTAAACTGTGTTTTTTCTATATCTGCCATACTTATTTAAATGTGAAAGAGTTGAAGGAGGTTTCACACACGCTGAATACTGTCAGGGCCGTGACGCGGTTAGACTGATCTGCGGCAATTGCGTCGTCATTTCATGCAGCAGAGAACAGAACTGCGCTTCCTTTCTCTGGTTGTTTCGAGTGCCAGCCTTTCAATGCAGCAAGTTCTCTCCGTAGGTGGTGATGAAACAGGAGATGAACTTTGACTGGACCACCGTGCATCTTCCGTAGATGATGAATTTATTCTCGGAGGTAAAGATGGATGCTGATCTCTAATGTGAGATGACAGTGTTAATATTTTTCCCCGCCCCACATAAGGTAATAAGTATCACATTCTTAATGATGACATATGCTGTATACCCTGAAGGATAAACATGGGACTGTAGATTGAACTTCTCCCACAACTCAGATGGAAGGAAAAATGGAACATCTTTCTCCAGTCTATAATAAGTTTCATCTTTCATTTTCATAATTAAGTCTTTACTTGATAATCCTATGCAGTTTAGTTCAATCTTGTAATGGATGGTATAGTCTTTCTGTGAAAACATTGCTCTGGTGTCCAGCCGTCTGTTCCCTGTGCCTGCTTTTTCTTCCTAAAGTAGCATCTAGTGGTATGAACACTTACATACCTTTGGTAGGAAGGCTACTTCTTGATCTGCTGGACATTCAGTGGACACTGGCTCACATCTGCTGTCTTGGCCTTCCAGACTTGCCATGGTTTCCTTTAGAGTCAGGTCTCTTAGCTCCCTCCCATGGCTTCCTTCCAGCCCTGCTGAATGTGCCATGGACGATACCCCTGCACCTCCATGGAGCCTGACCGTGGACCCTGAGCGGGAGAAGAACTTAGGAGAGTAGCCCTCGGGCCTTTAACCTCCTGGACGCTTCCCTGTCAGTGACCGCAGCCTGCCGTCTCTTTGCCGTGGGTGTTAGAGACTTCAGTGGGGACAGGGTGTCTCACTCACACTGTGGGAGGATCCCATGACCTGAACTGCTGACCTAGAGAAGGGGAGGCAGATGTTTGGGAAATTCTTTCTCAAGGCGCTGAATTTTATTTGAGCCATTCACTAACATTCTTTCTGTAACAAATGCTAATGGCTGTATATTGAGGACTCTGAAAAATGTAGTGGCATCAGAAAAACATAAAAGAAATGCAGATAAAGTTCTACATACATCTCCTAATGATGCATTATTAGCGGTGGAACACTGAAATCCCAGTGCCTGGTCCATCCAGTCAATGCACAGATCCTAGAGTCCTGGTCTTATTTCTCCGTGTGACAAATGAGCTATTACCCTGCCAATATTGCAGTTATTGTATATTAAAAATATATTTGGTTCACCTTTCTTCCAACTCTTGTCCTGTCTTCTCTTCCTTTAATGTTGCTTGAGAAAAAGGCAAGGTGATTTTTTTTTTTTTACTATTGTTTTCATGTGTCCAGTAAGAGATGTAGGGAGAGGGCTAAGAGATTCTTTTTTTTTTTTTTCTGGTGTAGATTTTGAGGCTACTCCCTAGGATAGGCATATTGTAAACCAATAAGAAAAGCCAGATTCACCTCTTTTGGAAAAATGGTGAACTTATATATAATTTATTTTACAAAGTGACTGCTCTAAATCAGCTGCAGCCCACAGAAAGCAGATCACATAATCTACTGATAATTTTGGAAAATTCTCCACGTTACTTTCCTCTCTTGGAAACAGATAGTACAAATTAACATGTTATAGGGTCCTGCAGTTAAGAACCCTAGTTTTTGCTCAACATTCTGGTTTAATTGTGGGACACCTCTTAGCATCATGCAAAGAATGCTAAACTCTGGAACACACTTCAGGAAATGCTCATTTAGGTATCAGTGCCTTCAAGAACGGAGAAGGCAATGGCAAGCCACTCCAGTACTATTGCCTAGAAAATCCCATGGATGGAGGAGCCTGGTAGGCTGTAATCCGTGGGGTCACTAAGGGTCGGATACGACTGAGCGACTTCACTTTCACTTTTCACTTTCACACATTGGAGAAGGAAATCGCAACCCACTCCAGTGTTCTTGCCTGGAGAATCCCAGGGAAGGGGGAGCCTGGTGGGCTTCCGTCTATGGGGTTGAACAGAGTTGGACACGACTGAAGTGACTCAGCAGCAGCAGCAGCAGCAGCCTTCAAGAAATCATTATGCAAAAATGAAAAATATTGTAATGCTTGGCAAATAATCATTTTGTATCAGGAATGTTCTTTGATTGAGTGTATAGTATCAAGTAGATATACATAGGTATATGTCACAAATAATGTCACTTTTCCTACAAAACATGTTTATTCTGACATTTTGTTTATTCTGATGTTATGTTATTCTAAGGAATTCCACAGCCAATAGCTATAAATGTCATTTACATTTCTTGTCCAGTAATAAATCCTGTAGCCTCCTAATCTTCCTAGTCAGACCTGCCCAGCTACTCACACATGAAGAAAATAACGTATCTTCTAGCTTCCCGATAACCCACTGTTGGAAGTCTCTCTCTTTTCCATTTAACTGTTTTCCATAGTTTGGTTTAAAGGTCAGTTAAAGAGGACACCTTATGTTTTCCCACAGTTCAAACACCATGCAGAATTCTGTTGTATGTTACTAAAACCAAATTGCGCAAGCTCCTTAGGAAGCTTCAAAAATTCATCTTCTTAAAATATTCAAATCATATGGAAATTTGTTCAATTTTTTAATATTAGGATCTTTGCAGTTTTTTTCTGCATTAAGTGTTGCTCATAATTCTGATTTTATTTTTCTCCCTTGGAGATTGATGCTTGTGTATTTCACCAGTCCTTACCTTGATTGCATGCCTGGCTGTTGAAAGTGAGTGAATTTTGAGGCTGGGGACCTTCTGAGGCTTTACCAGATGTGTTGAGTTTTGCCTTTGGTAAATCTGTTTAGGCCTTCATCAGCACAAGTCTCCTCGTCATAGGTAGCAGATGGGAGGCTGGATTGCAGCTTGAATCCCAGTCATTTTCACTAAAAGCAGCAAATAATGGGTATTAAATACTTAATTAGACAGGGAACATTCCAGATTGGAAGGGATTCAGCCACAGCTTTGATGGAGCAAGTGTTCATTTTGCATCTCCAAGGGAAAAACACTACTAAGTGATCCTTCTGTGAATCAGGCAGAAAAGCTGTTTCAATCCACAAAATATATTCCAAGCCCCAAATACATAAATGGATATGCTGGAGAAGTTAATGCTCTTACCTCAAACAAAAACATGACTGATTTTGACAGAATTTACTCTTAGTTGCATGCAGATGAACCAAGTTTGGGGGCAGTGAAAGTCAATGCAAAAGCAGAAGTGAAATTGCTTTTGAAAGACGGAAACCCCTGGTCCTGGACCAGCTCTGACTTCAGTTCAGACAAACCACTGCTGTCTGGGCCTTAGCTCTCTCATCTTTAAATCAAAGGGGATAGAAAAAATAATCTTAAGCAAATGGCTTTTCTAATATTTTTGGATTACAAGATTTTAAAGAATTCACACCTATTTCTCATGTCGATATTTAAGGTCAGCCCTCAAGGGCAGAGCAGCTGGCAAGAGCCCATGCAGGATTTCAGCCCTGGGGTCTAACTGGGCTGGTGGAATGCCCAGAGTCCTTGGCTCCCTTCTCCTGCGGTCAGAGCACAGGAGGGAGGTGCGTTGGGAATCCACGTGAAGTACAAAATGTCTAAAAACCCTGGAAACACAAGTGAATATGTTACGTCATCAAGGACACCTTCGATCTGTAGGAAAAATTAGTATTATCGATATTACCAGTTTTAATGGACATCCTGTAATAGGAGAGTCTGTATTTGAAAACTTTGGCTGAATTGTTAATAGAACGTTTTCCTGAATTGATCATCTAGGCTTAGCTGCCTGTAGGAGGAAAAACAATAATATCTTCAACTATACAGAGACACATTTCTAACATAAGGTAAATCCAAAGAAATGCATTCCAGGGATGAGCTTGTGTCTGTACAGCACATTCAGTGGGGGAAATGTCCATTTTTTTGCACCTTTTGAATACATAGCTTTAGTCCTCCAAATCACTTCATGATTTAGAAAAAAAAGAGAAAGAAAACTGAAAGCAACTTGCCAGCTGATTCTGCCGGCCTGGGGGTCCCAGGCAACACTTCTGCCTGCCTGTGATTCAGTAGGTCTGGGGTCAGGCAGGGGAGGCTGGCAAAGGCAGTGTGTTACTACTATAGGCAATGTACCCAGCTGGAAAGGGGTTTCTTTTATTGAGGAGGAGGGGAAAATAGATCTTCCAAAGAAATAAGCACTGCCTGCATACAGATAAAATCTCACATTTTATGAGGAAACTGAGTCCTGATGATATTAAATGATTTGGCAAAAAATTACATGACAATTGGACTTCCCCAATGGCTCAGCAGGTAAAGAATCCATCTGCAATGCAGGAGACACAGGTTTAATCCCTGGGTGGGGAAGATCCTCTGGAGTAGGAAATGGCAACCCACTCCTGTATTCTTGCCTGAAGAATCCCATGGTCAGAGGAGCCTGGTGGACTACAGTCCATGGGGTCTCAAGAGTCGGACACGACTGAGCGACTGAGCATGCATGCGTGATGCTTACATACATGACGAATGTGTGTGCTAGCCACTCAGTCAGTCTGACACTGCGACCCCGAGGACTGTCGCCGACCAGCCTCCTCTGTCCATGGGATTCTCCAGGTAAGGATACTGGAGTGGGTAGCCTTTCCCTTCTCCAGGGGATCTTCCCCACCCAGGGATCGAACCCAGATCTCCCTCATTGCAGGCGAATTCCTTACTGTCTGAGCCACCAGGGAAGCCCAACATGATAATTGGTGATATAGAAATTGAAATAATATATACCGTGGAAGTGTCAACATCTGGGGAAGGGTGACTGACCTTCAGTTCAGTTCAGTCACTCAGTTGTGTCCGACTCTTTGAAACCCCGTGAATCGCAGCACGCCAGGCCTCCCTATTCATCACCAACTCCTGGAGTTTACCCAAACTCATGTCCATCGAGTCGGTAATGCCATTCAACCATCTGATTCTCTGTTATCCATTTCTCCTCCTGCCCCCAGTCCCTCCCAGCATCAGGGTCTTTTCCAATGAGTCAACTCTTCACATGAGGTGGCCAAAGTATTGGGGTTTCAGCTTTAGCATCAGTCCTTCCAATGAACTTTCAGGACGGATCTCCCAGGATTTGAAATAGCTCAACTGGAATTCCATAACCTCCAGTAGCTTTGTTCGTACTGATGCTTCCTAAGGCCCACTTGACTTCACGTTCCAGGATGTCTGGCTCTTGGTGAATGATCACACCATGGTGATTATTATTTGGGATGTGAAGATATTTTTTGTACAGTTCTTCTGTGTATTCTTGCCACCTCTTCTTAATATCTTCTGCCTCTGTTAGGTCCACACCATTTCTGTCCTTTATCGAGCCCATCTTTGCATGAAATGTTCCCTTGGAATCTCTAATTTTCTTGAAGAGACCTCTAGTCTTTCCCATTCTGTTGTTCTCCTCTGTTTCTTTGCACTGATCACTGAGGAAGGCTTTCTTATCTCTCCTTGCTATTCTTTGGAACTCTGCATTCAGATGCTTATATCTTTCCTTTTCTCCTTTGCTTTCGCTTCTCTTCTTTTCACAGCTGTTTGTAAGGCCTCCTCAGACAGCCATTTTGCTTTTCTGCATTTCTTTTCCATGGGGATGGTCTTGGTCCCTGTCTCCTGTACAATGTCACGAACCTCCGTCCAGAGTTCATCAGGCACTCTGTCAGATCTAGTCCCTTAAATCTATTCGTCACTTCCACTGTATAATCATAAGGGATTTGATTTGGGTCATACCTGAATGGTTTAGTGGTTTTCCCTACTTTCTTCAATTTAAGTCTGTGTTTGGCAATAAGGAGTTCATTATCTGAGCCACAGTCAGCTCCTGGTCTTGTTTTTGCTGACTGTATATAGCTTCTCCATCTTTGGCTGAAAAGAATATAATCAATCTGATTTCGGTGTTGACCATCTGGTGATGTCCATGTGTAGAGTCTTCTCTTGTGTTGTTGGAAGAGGGTGTTTGCTATGACCAGTGCGTTCTCTTGACAAAACTCTATTAGCCTTTGCCCCGCTTCTTTCTGTACTCCAAGGCCAAATTTGCCTGTTACTGCAGGTGTTTCTTGACTTCCTACTTTTGCATTCCAGTCCCCTATAATGAAAAGGACATCTTTTTTGGGTGTTAGTACTAAAAGGTCTTGTAGGTCTTCATAGAACCATCTGACGTCAGGGGCAGCGGCCGAGAGGAGTAACCCCTCCTCCAAGGAGCGGTGGCTGTGTGGGCGTGGGAAGGCAGAGAGGAGCTACTCCATGTTCAAGGTCAGGAGGGGCGACTCATCCAAGGTAAGGAGCAGTGGCTGTGCTTTGCTGGAGCAGCCGTGAAGAGATACCCCACGTTCAAAGAGAAACCCAAGTAAGATGATAGGTGTTGCGAGAGGGCATCAGAGGGCAGACACACTGAAGCCATAATCACAGAAAACTAGCCAATCTGATCACACAGACCACAGCCCTGTCTAACTCAATGAAACTAAGCCGTGCCATGTGGGGCCACCCAAGAGGAGCGGGTCATGGTGGAGAGGTCTGACAGAATGTGGTCCACTGGAGAAGGGAATGATAAAGCACTTCAGTATTCTTGCCTTGAGAACCCCATGAACAGTATGAAAAGGCAAAATGATAGGATACTGAATGAGGAATTCCCCAGGTTGGTACGTGCCCAGTTTGCTACTGGAGATCAGTGGAGAAATAACTCCAGAAAGAATGAAGGGATGGAGCCAAAGCAAAAACAGCACCCAGTTGTGGATGTGACTGGTGATGAAAGCAAGGTCCGATGCTGTATAGAGCAATATTGCATAGGAACCTGGAATGTTAGGTCCATGAATCAAGGCAAATTGGAAGTGGTCAAACAGGAGATGGCAAGAATGAACATTGATATTCTAGGAATCAGTGAACTAAAATGGACTGGAATGGGTGAATTTAACTCGGATGACCATTATATCTACTACTGTGGGCAGGAATCCCTTAGAAGAAATGGAGTAGCCATCATGGTCAACAAAAGAGTCCAAAATGCAGTACTTGGATGCAATCTCAAAAACAACAGAATGATCTCTGTTCGTTTCCAAGGCAAACCATTCAATATCACGGTAATCCAAGCCTATGCCCCAACCAGTAAGGCTGACTGACCTTCAGTTCAGTTCAGTTCAGTCACTCAGGCATGTCTGACCCTTTGAGACCCCATGAATCACAGCACGCCAGGCCTCCCTTTCCATCACCAACTCCCGGAGTTCACTCAAACTCATGTCCATCCAGTCGGTGATGCCATCCAGCCATCTCATTCTCTGTCATCCCCTTCTCCTCCTGCCCCCAACCCCTCCTAGCATCAGGGTCTTTTCCAGTGAGTCAACTCTTCGCATGAGGTGACCAAAGTATTGGAGCTTCAGCTTTAGCATCAGTCCTTCCAATGAACACCCAGGACTGATCTCCTTTAGAATGGACTGGTTGGATCTCCTTGCAGTCCAAGGGACTCTCAAGAGTTTTCTCCAACAAGCCCAGAAGATTTATCTCATGTTTGCAGTTAATTCAGAGATGCTGACTCATGGTAACATGTCTTACAAAGTACTGACCACAAAAAATGGCATTTCATTGATTTATAATCGAAACCAGGAATGGTCAGGCAAACCAAAAACTCATGTCATCCTAACCAGCACATTATTTTCCTGTGGACATCTTTATGGGAAACCAAATTCTCAGAATGTGACTTGGGGAGCACTTCCTCAGTTCAGTTTAGCTGCTCAGTCGTGTCTGACTCTTTGCGACTCCATGGACTGCAGCACGATAGGCCTCCCTGTCCATCACCAACTCCCAGAGCTTGCTCAAACTCATGTCCATCGAGTTGGTGATGCCATCCAGTCATCCCATCCTCTGTCATCCCCTTCTCCTTCTGCCTTCAGTCTTTCCCAGCATCAGGATCTTTTCAAATGAGTCAGTTCTTTGCATCAGGTGGCCAAAGTATCGGGGTTTCAGCTTCAACATCATTCCTTCCAATGAACACTCAGGACTGATCTCCTTTAGGATGGACTGGTTGGATCTCCTTACAATCCAAAGGACTCTCAAGAGTCTTCTCCAACACCACAGTTCAAAAGCATTAGCTTTTCTTATAGTCCAGCTCTCACATCCATACATGACTACTGGAAAAAGCATAGCTTTGACTAGATGGAACTTTGCTGGCAAAGGAATGTCTCTGCTCTTTAATATGCTGTTGCTCTTATTTTAGGCATTTGTGTTAATCTATCCATGGCACCAGAGATCAAATTGCCAACATCCGCTGGATCGTGGAGAAAGTAAGAGAGTTCCAGAAAAACATCTATTTCTGCTTCATTGACTATGCCAAAGCCTTTGACTGTGTGGATCACAATAAACTGTGGAAAATTCTGAAAGATGGGAATCCCAGACCACCTGACCTGCCTCTTGAGAAACCTGTATGCAGGTCAGGAAGCAACAGTTAGAACTGGACGTGGAACAACAGACTGGTTCCAAATAGGAAAAGGAGTACGTCAAGGCTGTATATTGTCACCCTGCTTATTTAAGTTATATGCAGAGTACATCATGAGGAACGCTGGGCTGGAAGAAGCACAAGCTGGAATCAAGATTGCCGGGAGAAATATCAATAACCTCAGATATGCAGATGACACCATCCTTATGGCAGAAAGTGAAGAGGAACTCAAAAGCGTCTTGATGAAAGTGAAAGAGGAGAGTGAAAAGGTTGGCTTGAAGCTCAGCATTCAGAAAACTAAGATCATGGCATCTGGTCCCATCACTTCATTGGAAATAGATGTGGAAACAGTGGAAATAGTGTCAGCCTATTTTTTTGGGCTCCAAAATCACTGCGGATGCTGATTGCAGCCATGAAATTAAAAGACGCTTACTCCTTGGAAGGAAAGTTATGACCAACCTAGATAGCATATTAAAAAGCAGAAACATTACTTTGCCAACCAAGGTCCGTCTAGTCAAGGCTATGGTTTTTCCCATGGTCATGTATGGATGTGAGAGTTGGACTGTGAAGAAAGCTGATCGCCGAAGAATTGATGCTTTTGAACTGTGGTTTTGGAGAAGACTCTTGAGAGTCCCTTGTACCGCAAGGAGATACAACCAGTCCATTCTAAAGGAGATCAGTTCTGGGTGTTCATTGGAAGGACTGATGCTAAAGCTGAAACTCCAATACTTTGGCCACCCCATGCGACGAGTTGACTCACTGGAAAAGACTCTGATGCTGGGAAAGGTTGGGGGCAGGAGGAGAAGGGGATGACAGAGAATGAGATGGCTGGATGGCATCACCGACTCGACGGACATGGAGTTGGTGATGGACAGGGAGGCCTGGCGTGCTGTGATTCATGGGGTCGTGGAGAGTCGGACACGACTGAGCGACTGAACTGAACTGAAGTGATACATGATCAAGAAGGACCATATTAAGGAGGGTTACGTATATCCTTGTGTGTAATCTTAAAGGAAATCTCCCGCTTTCCTTCCCTCATGTTTCCCTCCCTGCCAACAGTCATTTCCAACTCCTTTGCCTGTTTATTTTGGTATTTACCTTCATAGACCTTGAAATTACCTCCTTGAACAAGGACCTACGGTATAGCACACAAACATGGCTCTGTTTTATGTGACAGCCTGGATGGGAGGGGAGTTTGGGGGAGAATGGATACTGTATATGTATGACTGAGTCCCTTCACTGTTCAGCTGAAGCTATCATAACGTTATTTGTTAATTGGCTATATCCCAGTACAAAATAAATAGTTTAAAAGAATACTTAATTGCTAATGTATAAAAACAAAATTCCAGGTTTGAATTAACATCCTACAGAAGTGAGGACTCAGTTCTGCTTTCCCTCACCTGTGCTCCCAGCCACACTAAAGTTTTTCATACTTTTCTTCCTCCCAGTAGAGTAATATTAAATAGATCAATATTCAGTGCTTGTGTTTCATATAGCTGTGAAGGCAGTGTCTAAGGATGGGTCATGTAATAGCATGAAAACTTCTTTTCCCTGTACACTCTTCTTTGCTGCATAAAAGGAAGTATTGGCTTCTTTTTTCACTGATTTAAAATCTCTGTACTTATCATTAATTCAACTTACACTCTGCAGAAATTAACAAGACTTTTGGCCACATCAGAGACCTTATCAAACTTGTTTTCTGAGAAATCTTTCCTAGAGACTTCTGACTGACTCTGACATCAAGTGGCTCTCCTCTGTGTCAGGCAACTAGTTGCGTCCTGGGGAATTTCTTCTGTTTTGCTACCCTGTTGAAAGTTTCTTTTCCTGTTTCCTTCCCCTTTGTCTGTTGTTTTTTTTTTTGAAACTTTATTGTAGCCATTTATTTATTTATTGGCCACCGCATGCCTCGTGGAATACTGTTCCCTGACAAGGGATCGAACCCACACTCCCTGCAGTGGAAGTGTAGAGTCTCAACCACTAGACTGCTGGGGAAGGCTCTCTTGCTTATTTTTTTTTTTTTTGTAATTAATTTATTTTTTATTGGAGGCAAATTATTTTACAATATTATATTGGTTGGTTTTGCCATACATTGACATGAATTCGCCCCAGGTTTACATAAGTTCCCCCTCCTGAACCCCCCTCCCACCTCCCTTATTTTTTAATTTTAATTAAGCACACTGGTTTCTTAAGAAATGTGAATGGAAAGGAACAGTTTAGAAAACTTGACTGAAAATATTTCATTTATATTGGCATTTGATAATTCTGCTGAGTACAGAATTCCTTTTGGAAACTAGTTTTCTCCAGTAATTGGATGGTGCTACCTCACTGTCTTTGAGCTTTCATTGTTGATTTTGATTTGATCCAAATCCAGAATATTGGAAGCCCCGATTGTGATTTATGTTTACTTCCCATTTGGTTTTCCACGTTCTCGACTTCTAGGACTTTTTCTGATTGGATACTTACCAATTGTCCTGTTTCTCCACTATGTTCCATCTCTCTACTTTTCACCGTCCCTTCTTGACAGTTTCTTACTTTACTTCCCAAAGTTTTTTTGAGTCGATTTTATTATATTTTAACATCCAACAGATCTTTGTCCTCCGTTTTTTAAACATATGGCAGCTTGTCTCTGTTTCATGGTTAAAGTACCTCCCTCGATACATAGAATGGCACACATACACATATGCACACGCAAACTACTAAGTCTTCCTTAACATGGACAGTCCCTGGCTCTTGGCTTGCCTGTGTCTTTCGTGTTAAAGAAATTTCTCAGGAATCTTGGTTATTTGAGAATGTGTCTGAAAAAGGCTATTGTAGACTCTGAGTTTGCTGAGCATCAGTTCAGTTCAGTTCATTCTTTCAGTCCTGTCCGACTCTTTGCGATCCCATGAATCACAGGGGCTTGCCAACTGTGAGCCCATTCTGGTTCTTTTGTGATACAGCCTCTAAGAGCAGCATCTTTCGGTCTTTCCTCTTGAGTTGCTCAGCCTCTGCAGAAAAGAAAATTCCTGGCTCTTGACCAGAGTATCATAAGCCCTGGGCTCTACTGCTCCAGGAACTGTGTGAGGGAAGACTCCAGGAGGCTCAGTGTTGCTTATAAATATATTTATTAATGCCTCTGTTTTCAACATGACAGTCACCTTAAAAGTGCATGGTGTCTTCTAGCCCAGACACCCTTTTACTTTATCTTCTCCTGAGGCTGCACTTCCTTTTTGTTTCTCAGAGTACGGGACCACACTCTGTGGTTTGACTGTGAAAAAGAGTCAATGTGGGGGACACATTGTCTCTTAAAGAATTTGCGGCCCTAATGAGAACCTGCTGTATAGCACAGGGAACTCTACAAATTTTCTTTGGTGACCTAAATGGGAAGGGCCGCTAACTAAGGGGATGATATGTGTATACATACAGCTGATTCAAATGCTTTCCAGACAAGCAAAAGGTAAAAGAATTCAGCACCACCAACCCAGCTTTACAACAGATGCTAAAGAGACTTCTGTAGGCAGGAACCGTAAAAGAAGGAAAAGACTTACAAAAAACAAACACCAAACAATTCAGAAAATGGTAATAGGATCACGTGTGAGTGTGTGCTAAGTTGCTTCATTTGTGTCTGATTCTTTGTGACGCTATGGACTGTAGCCTGCCAGGCTCCTCTGTCCATGGGATTCTCCAGCAGGAATGCCGAAATGCATTGCCATGCCCTCCTGTAGGGAATCTTTCCAACCCAAGGATTGAACCCACATCTCTTATGTCTCCTGCTTTGGCAGGTGAGTTCTTTACCACTGGCACCACCTGGGAAGCCCCAGTAGGATCATACATGTCAATAATTACCTTAAATGTAAATGAATTAAGTGCACCAACCAGAAGGCAGACTGGCTAGATGATGGAAATGTGTGTCTGTACGCACTTTGCCTTCCCGCATCACTCTACGTGACCCTTCAAAGTGTAGGTAAGTATTTTACATCATTAGGTTAATCATGTTTCCATTATGGCTTGCAGTTGTAACTTTTGTCTGGCTATTGATTGTGAAAACTGATAAATGCCTTTTACTATTGTGACTGTGTAACTGTTATTCATTTTAATACCATTATATCATGATTGGTCAACAGAAAACTATAGAATTCTATATCACTGAAACTACCTCTAAATGAAAAACCTGTCAGTCAGTCAGTTCAGTCGCTCAGTCATGTCCTACTCTCCGCGACCCCATGAATCACAGCACGCCAGGCCTCCCTGTCCATCACCAACTCCCGGAGTACACTCAAACTCATGTCCACAGAGTCGGTGATGCCATCCAGCCATCTCATTCTCCGTCTCCCCCTTCTCCTCCCGCCCCCAACCTTTCCCAGCATCAGAGTCTTTTCCAGTGAGTCAACTCGTCGCATGAGGTGGCCAAAGTATTGGCCAAGTACTGCATTTCGGACTCTTTTGTTGACCATGATGGCTACTCCATTTCTTCTAAGGGATTCCTGCCCACAGTAGTAGATATAATGGTCATCCGAGTTAAATTCACCCATTCCAGTCCATTTTAATTCACTGATTCCTAGAATGTCCATGTTCACTCTTGCCATCTCCTGTTTGACCACTTCCAATTTGCCTTGATTCATGGACCTAACATTCCAGGGTCCTATGCAATATTGCTCTTTACAGCACCGGACCTTGCTTCTATCACTGTAATCACTATTAAAATCCAGATTCATATTAGAATTATTGTGGAATTTTTTTTGAAAAATTACAATTTCCCAGATATGGATTTTTCTCAGAAATTCCAGATGTGATTTCTAAAGATGTTTAAAAATAACTGGACTATATGATGATCTTTTATTTAGTTTGTTTCAGCTTTTCTATTTCATATTCAGTGCTCCTATTTCATTTACTTTATGTTTTCCAAATTCTTTGTCCTATTTTTTGGTAGTTCTTTCTCAAGCCTTTATCAAGTATATTAGAAAAACTTGTGTGTGTGTGTGTGTGTATTTATTTATGTAACTAAAAGTGAATGAAAAATATATATAATATTATGTGTAATATAATATATATTTTATAAAATTTATGAATTTTTGCCTAGCTAAAAAATCTATGAAATTTTGGTTCCACCTATTTGAAATTACATGAATAGAACATTAGATTTCTAATTTATATTCACCCAAAAGTTTGACAGAGTTCCATTTATTCTGGCATCTTGTATTACTGTTAAAAGTCTAGAAAGTCTTTTATCTTAGGGATTTTTTAAAAGAAATAGAATAAGACTTGACACTTCTAATCCAATTCTGAGAATATAAAGAAATTCTACATTGTAATAAAAGAAAGAAAACAAGAAATTAGCATATGATACAGTGTTATTGACTCAAGTACAGATTTTGTTCAAATTTCACAAATCGTATGCTCGTGTCCATTGCCTGTTCTGATACCTTATTCAGGATTCCACATTGCATTTAGTTGTATTGAGCAGCTTCATCTGCATGCAGCAAATTCTGGTAAGTTCTCTTTTCATTTTTATTCTGTTACAAATATTTTCTAATTTTCCTTGTTATGGCCTCCTTAGATACACCCATCATTTAAAAGTTTACATTTAATTTCCAAATCAGTTCAGTTCAGTTGTTCAGTCATGTCCAACTCTTTGCAACCCCATGGACTGCAGCACACCAGGCCTCCCTGTCCAACACCAACTCCCAGAGCTTACTCAAAGTCAAGTCTATCAAGTCAGTGATGCCATGCAGCCATCTCATTCTCTGTCGTTCCCTTCTCCTCCTGCCTTCAGTCTTTCCCAACATCAGGGTATTTTCAAATGAGTTGGATCTTCGCATCAGGTGGCCAAAGTATTGGAGCTTCAGCTTCAGCATCAGTCCTTCCAATGAATATTCAGGACTGATTTCCTTTAGGATGGACTGGTTGGATCTCCTTGCAGTCCAAGGGACTCTCAAGAGTCTTTTCCAACACCACAGTTCAAAAGCATCAATTCTTTGATGCTCAGCTTTCTTTATAACTCTCTAGTTCCAACTCTCACATCCATACATGGGTTTTTTAAAAGTATATTTGATACTGATTTATCATTTTGATATTAATTTCTCATGTAAATGCTTTCTTCTCTCACCCGTGTTTTCTCAGGTTTTAACTTTTTTGTACCTTTGTGAGCCCTTCAGTAGCTAGCTCAGAGGCCTGTCTTAGTCAGTGTCACATTGCACTTGAAAATCTGTGTTATCTTCAAGTATCTTTTGATATTCGTTTCTAGCATAATTCCAAGTGATAAGATAACAGACTCTATGATTTCAGTGTCTTTAGACCATGAAAATTTTGCACCTTGTTTTATAACCCTAGGTATGTTCCAGTGTCTCCTGCTTTATAGTCTATGGGAGCTTGAGTAGACTTTGTATCCTGCTGTTGTGTGAAAATTGTATAAACCCTAATTATGTTGTGTTGGTTTGTAGCAATTTTCAGGTCTACTATATCTTTCTACTTTTCTGACTGTTCATTCTGTTAATTTTTGAGAGTTTGATATTGAAGCTCCAACTAAATATCTTAACTTACCTACTGAAGAAAATAATTGTAATATATAGCAAAACTGTATGTAACTTTGCTCTGTATTTTCCAAGTCTCCTGTAAGTGTGTTATCACACTTTCATAATTTAAAAAATACAAAACTAAATAAATTTTTAAAAAAGATTATATTGGGGTAAATGGAAGGCATTTTTTAAAGCCAGTTTTTTTATTTTAGATGACTTTTCCATTTTCGGAAAGGTTGCAAAGGTAGTTCAGAGGTTTCTGGTTTTCCTGCATCCAGTTTCCCGCTGTCACATCTGTCAGTGTGACGCCTTGTCACAGCTAAGGGAAAGCAATGATATGTAATGACTAACTGAGGTGATGCTTGGTTCCAGTTTCTTTACCTGGGCGCACCGCCAAGCTGCTCCACGTCACCTTGTCCCTCAGAGGCATGTGCCCAGAGGCACCCGCCATTGGCCCGCGCGATGGGGGTGACGGGGCCGCGAGCCCCGGGGGCCCCTGATGGTGCTCGTGGCCCTTGAGACCCGTCCTTCTGTGGGCCGTGCGCTCGTCTGTCGTGGCAGTCGTCTTCTGGGCGGTGGTTTCCTCCAGGAGGATTTGTTTCTTCTTTCCTTTTTCCATCGCTCCCTCTCCCTAGCTTACTGTGACCTCTCCTAGATTTTCAGTGACGTTAAGGGCATACTCACGTCCTGTCTCGTATCACAGTCGTTTCATACAGTAAGGGCAGTTGAGCACCCAGTGTAGGAAGGATGCAGCATCGGAACGCAGGACAGAGCGGCCGTGGCCCAGCGCAGGCAGTCAGAAGCGCGGGTCCGAGTCGCGCGGCGGCCGCGCTGGCAGAGCGAAGGGCAGCTGCAGAGGTCCAGCCTCCACCGCTCCGTCCCTTCCCCACTGGCCGCTGCCTGCATCCCTGAGGGCAAGCAGCCGCCTCGCTCTGTCTCTTTGGAGAGTGGCCTTTGCTCACAGCGCGACTGGTCTCACTGGGTTTGCGCTGGAGAGGAAGGCGGTCCCTTTGAGCTTTGCGCTGGTGGAGCTCTGCCGTCTCCGCTTCTCTTCCCGGTGCGGCGGGATGGCCTCTGCGCTCTTGAAGGACGACATTCCGGTCACGTCTCCTCTTTCCCTACCCGCCGAGGGGAGGACGGAAGCTCGCTGCCTTTCGGGCAAGACCACCAGCGTCCCAGTGAGCCCGGGGCCGAGGCCGCCCCGGGACGCGGACCTCCGTAGTGAGACAGGAACGCGCGCTGCAAACGCGCCCGCGGCGCCCAGGGGCCCGGCTGCTGCCCGGGCCGCGCCTGGCGGTTCTGCAGGTGCCCCGTGGCCTCTCCGCCTCAGCCGGGAGGGTGGCTGGAGCACAGATGCATGAAACGTTAAACACCACTTTCAGAATTTTCATTAGCATTTTACTTCTGGACTTTTGGGGGATCCCTGGAAATCCTAGGTAGTTTTACCAGAGCCACGCTGCGTGCAGACTCCGGATCGCGCGTCTTGCGCTGAGCAGCGGCAGGGCCGCCCAGTGGGTGGGCGAGCCGTGCCTGGCCCGTCTGCAGCGCGCGCTGCTCCTCCTGGAGCTGCCCCTTCCTTCTCACCGTCTCGCCGTCTCCCTTTCTTCCTCTCTTCCTCCTCCCGATTTTCTTCTGTGGTTTCCCTTAGCCTTGCTTCTAGTCTCTCTGTTATTCTGAGGGTCCACAGTGGAGAGAAGTTCTCGGAGCAGCTGTCCTTCCTGTGGGCTGTTACTAACATGCCCGAACAATGCTGACGGCTCTTTTGGAGGATAATCATCTCCGGGCCACACCTTCCGCACGGAGAAAACGAACAGTAGTCAGCAGTGCCGTGTTCTGGGCGTTCCTGACTCCATCTGAGCGGCTTTCGATGCTCCCCTCCCGGTCTGTCCAGAGCTGAGACCAGCCTGGCTGCTACCACATCCTGAGTTCTCCCACCCTTTTGCGACCCTCCTTTCTCTTCTGTGTGGCTGGCATTGACTCCTCTCCACACCAGAAGCATAGCCACACAGAGACCCAGGAATCTCTGCAAAGATGCGAGGAAACAACCTTGAAATATTATGGAGAAATGTTGCTGAAATCCAGCCTCTGTTCACCTATGCTGACTAGAAATGGAGACGGAGTTTCGCGTGAAGTAGAAGAAAATACCTTTATTGCCTTGCCAGCAAAAGGGGCCCCAGCAGGCTCGTGGCCTCAACTGAGTGCCCTGCCCTGTAGGGGGTCAAGTGTCCAAGGGGCAGGGCATGGTCAGCTCCGGGCTCTTCAGACTGACTGGTGATGAGGGAAGCAGGGGTCATTGCCATCAACTTCTACTTCCAACTGGTCTGACTTCTACCTGCTTGGGAGTGGAAGACAGCTTCTCCACCGGGTGAGGGTTTCAGGATCTGCAAACCAGCTTCAAAGACATGGCTCAAAATATTATCCATTGCCCTTGGCGAGGAACTAAAGGTCCTCAACTTTGTTTAATGGTCCTTTTTTTTTTTTTTTTGCCCTTGCTCAACTCTTTTCCTTTCTTTCTGCGTTCTCTCACTTCTCTGATTAAATCAATTCTTCACTAAAGTTTGTCTACAGAGAAATAGCAAGCACATGATATGGGTGGGGGTCTATCTTGGGAACGCCTTGTAGGGTCCTGCTTGGTTACAGAAGCGTCTATCTCGTTTTCATCTCTGCAGCAAACCTACCCCTGCCGGGTCTGGGTTGTCCACAGTTTTTAAGACAAGGACATGACAGGAACAAAGCAGTTTCCATGTTACAGAAACACCCGTTTTTAGAAAGACTTCAGAAGTATGTGGTATGTTGCGGAGAGCATTTTGGTTTATTACTGAGAACTTTCTCTTGTAAATTTGTGTTTGTCCTTCTAAACATTTGCTTTTGACTCATTTCCCCACCCACCATCTCTCCTTGAAGTGTAGTCACTGTCTGAAATGTTGATGCCTTGGGGCACATGGATGTTTCTCCTCCAGCCCCTCAGAGTTGAACCAGTGTCTGTGTGTCTTGCTTCACTACCTGGTCCAGTATTTGGAGGGGAGAGAAAACTTTCTTTCTGAATTCTCCTCCAACTTTAGGGACCCCCTCCCCGCAGCCCCTACTTCAGTTCCCCCATGTGACTGCCTTATTTTTTTCGATCAGTTTGTGGGTATGGGAGAGGTGCAATCATTTTCAGAACTGTCTGAACACAGAAAACAAATAACTGAACATGTTGTGGAATTTCTGAAATCTGCTAGAGCAGTAGGCTTCTGGGCCTTTGATCATGGATGAAAAAGTACAAAGCAGAACTGAAAGAGATTGTTACCAAAAGTTAAAAAAAAAATCATCTCAGGAGAAGGTAGAAGAAATGTATTAGGTTTATGTCACTAGGGTTATTAGTTTAGATGTGAACCAGAAACCTCACTGAACCAAAAGCCTTTCTTAACTGTCTGTTGTGCCATCTGGGCTAAGTTACTTTGAGAATGCTTTATTACCTGAATTTGCTCCTCTGTAAGCATGTAGCTTTTGTCTTCATACATTTTGGCATTGCATATTTTCTTCAGGATTTTCTAATTATTCACACTCATTAAGGGCTGACTCATTGGAAAAGACCCTGATGCTAGGAAAGACTGAAAGCAGAAGAAGGGGTAACAGGAGGGGGAGATGGTTGGATGGCATCACCGACTCAAGGGACATGAGTTTGAGCAAACTCTGGAAGATGGTGAAGGACAGGAAGCCTCACCTGCTGCAGTCTGTGGGGTCGCCAAGAATCGGAAATGAGTTAGCGACTAAAGGACAGCAGCCAAGAGCAGACGGCACATTCGAAAAGGGCGGTTACGTTGAGGGAGACTGTTCAGTGAGTGGACCGTTTGCAAGCTGTGGGCAGCATGAAGGGAAACCCACAAGAGAGAATGACGTAATCCAGTGTGGGTGATAGCAGAAGGCTGTTACCACGCTAAGGATGAGGACCAAGGAAGGCACCGTTAGTGAGAATAACAAAACCTGTAGCAGTAGGTAGTTTGTCTCGTTGGAGCTGAGGCCGTTAATAGAAGACACGGCAACTGCCAAGACGGAAATAAGAAACGTTTTTCTTGGTTCTGTTCTGACCTCCTGTGTCTTTATTGGCCAGACTCATCCACTCGTTAGACGAAAAGGGAGCATCACTGGTTCTGTCCAAAGATGTCAGCTTCTCAAGATACAGCGCATCGGGGAGAAGGGTAGATGGTGATCCAGAGATGGTTCACCATGCATCCAAGCAAAAACATTGGCAGAAGCATTTCGTCCCTCATCAGGAGCTTCTTATTAAATCTATATCTTGAGGTTCACGTATAAGACATTTTGCTTAGGTTTGGAATTGTAAGTGATAAGCTTAACGACCCTCTGCCTACTCTGGAGCATAGGAATGTGTGCTTATGTTTTCTTGTTAACATGAAAAAAGTTTCCAGTATAAACCAACACAGGAGGTGTGAATACTAGGTTAGAGGAAAAATCAGCAATTTCAGGGTCCTGTCAAGATGATGGATTAGAGGTGGCTACTTTCTTTCTTCTCTTCTGTTAGCCCAGGGAGGGCTATTGAAGAAGGAGAACCATGGACACAGTGCCCTCACAAGGCTGCAGGCTGCAGTGAACTGGCAAATCATGTGTGTGTGTGTATGTGTGTGTGCACGTGTGCGTGTTGGTGCTGGTGAAGTCTGGGGCACGGAATGGCAAGGGACCACAGGGAGAAGGCAGAGTGGAGGAAAGTTTGTGTTTTCTGCTTTTGACATCTTCCTTGAATTGCCCTGAACAACTCTTCTTGTCCAGTTACTGATGAAAGTGCTGGTGAGGATGTGATAGGAACAGGTGTGGATTGACAAGCCACCCTCAGACACTTGCTTCTCAATTTCTTTATTCCTTTTTAGCTTTAGAATGAGAATCTAAACTCCTCTCAAAGCTACTTCTTGATAAGTATTTAAAAGGTAAACTTTAAGGACAGTAAGTGTAAGGGATCAACAGTGTTTCCATGCTGTCCAACTCTTCACTTCTTTCCTTAAATACATGAAGCTGGTTTAGACAGGGGCTTTTCTCACTCCATGTCATGATACGTCACTAACCCAAGTACCTGGTAGCCCCCATGAACAGGAGCTTCTGGACATTAGACATCTGGGATGGATAACTCTACGGAGAAAGACGACATATTGAACAACATATTCAATCAGAAGCAGAATTGTTTGAACAGACTGGCAGAGGATTTAAAATAATGTATTTAAAGAGGTAAATACTATAAGACTATCCAGGAAAAGCACTGAAGTAAATACATGTTTGGTATGAAAAGTCTGAGAGGTGAAATAACAGTGTAATTATGATAAATATTAAATTAAAATGGATGTAACTAAAGAATGAGTTAATGAATTGGAAGATAATGTTGAAAGTGTCTCAGAAAACACCAAAAAGAAGAAAATAATATAAAACACAGGAGAAATGCTAAAAATATGGAGGGTTTCAGTAGTTATCCAGCATCTATCTAATAGTTTGGAAAAAATTTAAAACATGAAAAGTGAAAAATATTTTCAGAAATAGAGATAATGAAGATCATAAATGAGAAGGGATCAGTGAACACAGTGGGTGTCTGATAAAAATCTACACCTAGACACACTGTATTGAAATGCAAGGCCATCAGTGATAAAGAATCCTAAAACATTTCCAGAGAAGAATATTTCTAAAAAAGCAAGATCTATGTGTGTATCAAACATTTCTGCAAAAGCTCTGGATGCAAGAAAAAAAATTAAAGTATAGAAGGAAAGAACTTTGATTTAGATCTTATGAAAAGTCAAATTTCCACTTACATCTGTGGGTATAATAAAAATACTCTTAAATGTACCACGACTCAGCATGTTTGCTCCTCTGAATACCACATTCTGGAAAGAAATGACTTGAATAAGAAGGACAAATAGTGATTCTGCAAGAGATGTGGGCAATAGAGATGATCAAATCACAGATAAATATGCATAGACAACAATATGATGTCAAGGAGGGATGGATGGAAATAGATACAGAATTGAATCTAGACATGGCCAGCATGAAAGTGGAGATCAAAGATCCCTGAGATCATATCAACATTTGTGTTCCTGAAAGATACATATTGATAAGTTTAAAATTCTGTGGAGGTCCATGAATGTAAGTATGAGCATTTAAGTACAACCACGAGAACAAAGGAACAGTGTTTAACTTTTTAGTAAGCAAGATAAAAAGTCTGTCCATTGAAAGCATCAACAAAAGGGCAAGCACAGTAAGTGAAAAACATGGAATGAGATGTTAAAATTGCTCACATGTCCTAATATAGCAGTAATTCCGATAAATTACTCACATGTCCTAATACAGCAGTTTAGTTCAGTTCAGTCGCTCAGTCGTGTCCGACTCTCCACGACCCCATGAACCACAGCACGCCAGGCCTCCCTGTCCATCACCAACCCCCGGAGTACACTCAAACTCATGTCCACAGAGTCAGTGATGCCATCCAGCCATCTCATTCTCTGTCATCCCCTTCTCCTCCTGCCCCCAACCTTTCCCAGCATCAGAGTCTTTTCCAGTGAGTCAACTTGTCGCATGAGGTGGCCAAAGTATTGCAGTTTCAGCTTTAGCATCAGTCCTTCCAATGAACACCCAGGATCGATCTCCCCCAGAATGGACTGGTTGGATCTCCTTGCGGTACAAGGGACTCTCAAGAGTCTTCTCCAACACCACAGTTCAGTAAGTTCGATATTCACATGTCCTAATACAGCAGTAATTCCGATAAATTACTCACATGTCTTAATACAGCAGTAATTCCAATACATAGAAATGGACTGAATTTATCAACTCAGTGACAGAGTTCTTAAAAAATCAGATTAAAAGAACAGGACTCCAAAAATATGTTGTCAACGTGAGACAAACAAAAAAATAATAGGAAACTTAAAAATAAAAGCAGAGAAAGATTATCAGGAAGTAAGGAGTAAAAAGAGAGCTGATGATAAATCACTAGTAGAGGATGCAGAAATTAATCCTTTTGGTGGTAAAATATTTATAATTTTAGATACCTTAGAAAAGAGCTGTCCATGATCCAGAGCAGAAGACCTCCATATTTCTCATCACCTCCACTCCTGAGACTCAGTTCTTCAAAGGCTTCTTAATAAAATGCATTTTGATCAGTCTTCTGTCAATACATTTCACATTTAATTTATAAACCAAAATTTGTCCTTACAACAGGGTCCATTTAATTTTGATAATTTGTGTTGTTTCTCTGCAAAATACTTTAAAAAATAATATTCAAATGAGACATATTAACTTAACAAGACAGTTTGAGCTTTTATATTACCACTGCATTTCTTTCTGATTCTTCTGACATCGTCTCTCATATTCTGGCCCTGGTCTTGGGATGTGCTGTGCTCAGCACTAGCAGGATGCTGTCCTAGAGTCTAATAACCCAGTTACTCTCCAAGTAGCCAGTGTTATTGACTTATTCGTGGATCCATCCGTTCGAGCAGTATCTGCTGAATATCTAAAATGTGTTAGGGAAGATGGTAAGTATAGAGATCACAGTTGTGAGGAGGAGTCACTGTTCTCATAGAGCTTGTACTTTAAAGAGAGAGAAAAATCGCAAAATCAGTATAGAATTACACATTAAGATGAGGCAGAAGGGAAATGATGGGGGTGATGCTTGTCACAGCACAGGGAGCTTTGTGGTGTGTGTGGGGCTGCGGGCCATAGAAGTCTTTCTTGAGGAATTAGTGCTTAGGTTGGCGTGAGACGGTTGGGTTGAGTCTCCTGGTGAAGAAATGTAGGAGTAAGACACTTCTCACAGATGGACCAGCATGGGCACAGGCTCTGACATGGGAAAGCGTTTATTTCAAGAAACAGAAAGAAGGTCAGAACCCAGGAAGTAAGAGCGATACTAAGCTAGTGGAAAATGTAAAGACACTTTAGAGGCTTATAACCCATGGCAAGTACTTTGGTTTCTATCATAAATAAAACGGAAAATGATGGCCTGATTTTATAAATGGATGGATACAGAATTGGATGTATATTTTAAGGAGAACATTCTGGCTGTTTATGGGAGGTAAGAATGAAAAAAAAAAAATGTGTTAGAAAGATGTATACACTGCTACACTTAAAGTGGATACTTACAGTATAGCACAGGAAACTATTCTCAATATTATATAATAATCTTTATAGGAAAATGATTTGAAAAAGGAAAGATACATGTATATATATAACTGATCCTGTTTGCTGTACACTTGAAACTAACACAACATTATTAATCAACTATACCTAAATATTAAATAAAAAGTTTAAAAAATTAAGAAAGCTATTAAAGGCATCCAGTCAAAAGATTATGATGGCTTGGATTAAGAGCACTGGAGATGGAGAAAAGTTGACGGATTGGGCCATATTTTGGAGGAAGAGTTTATAAAAATTGGTGATAGGTTGGTTGTGGGTGATGAGGATTAGGAGGTGGTAGGAATGGTTCTGGGGATTCTAACGTGGGCAACCAAGGGGCAGAAATGGGGCTCACTACCAGGTACAGTTTGGGGAAGAAGACCAAAAATTCAGTTTAGTTCAGGTTCAGTTTCAAATAGCTTTAAGATTGCCACGTGGAAGTGTCCACTGGATAGCTGGAATGTGTAAGACTGGGGCTCTGGAAATTAGGCTTGACTGGAGACATCACTTGAAAATACGCCAGTGGAATACACATGATTCATAGAAGCATAGCCATAGATGAGACACTTAAGGGAGTTTAAAGGAACAGAAGTAGTTTGCTCATAGCATTTGGATAAAGAAGGAAAATGTAGGAAAGAGAACTCAAGAAGGTGCTAGAGAGAAGATAACTTGGAGAATTGATTTTTCCTCAAGTTGAAAGAAAGAAATGTTCTATAAAGGAAAGGAGTTAGCCCTGTGGGATGTTGCTGAAAGACCAAGATGGAGACTGAAAAATGTTCTTGAAATTTACAGACTTTCAGTTCAGTTCAGTTCAGTCGCTCAGTCGTGTCTGACTCTTTGTGACCCCAAGGAGCAAGCATCTTTTAATTTCATGGTTGCAGTCACCATCTGTGGTGATTTTTTAGCCCCCCAAAATAAAGTCTGCCACTGTTTCCAGTGTTTCCCCATCTATTTGCCATGAAGTAATGGGACCATATGCCATGATCTTTCTTTTCTGAATGTTGAGCTTTAAGCCAAATTTTTCACACTCCTCTTTCACTTTCATCAAGAGGCTTTTTAGTTCCTCTTCATTTTCTGCCATAAGGGTGGTGTCATCTGCATATCTGAGGTTATTGATATTTCTCCCGGCAATCTTGATTCCAGCTCATGCATCATCCAGCCCAGCGTTTCTCATGATGTACTCTGCATAGAAGTTAAATAAACAGGGTGACAATATACAGCCTTGATGCACTCCTTTTCCTATTTGGAACCAGTCTGTTGTTCCATGTCCAGTTCTGTTACTTCCTGACCTGCATACAGGTTTCTCAAGAGGCAGGTCAGGTGGTCTGGTAGTCCCATCTTTCAGAATTTTTCGCAGTGTATTGTGATCCACACAGTCAAAGGCTTTGGCATGGTCAATAAAGTAGAAGTAGATGTTTTTCTGGAACTCTCTTGCCTTTTCCATGATCCAGCAGATGCTGGCAATTTGATCTCTGGTTCCTCTGACTTTTCCCAATCCAGCTTGAACATCTGGAAGTTCACAGTTCACATATTATTGAATCCTGGCTTGGAGAATTACAGACTTTGGTGACTGTTAATAATGCATAAACTTAGCATTTTATCATGATGCTGGACTCTGAGGGCTAGGAATTTGGATGAGCCACGGTGGGTCTGCTTGTCTCAGGCAGTGATGAAATGAGGCTGGAGCTGTCTGCAGGTTCAGGCACTAACATCTGTTGCTGGAGCAGGGCCATTGAGATCCTGGGACAGCTAACCCCCCTGACCACACATGGCCTCTCCTGGTAGCTTGGCTTGGTTTCCTCATAGGGTGGGGCTTCAAGGTAGAGACATCTTACATGGTGACTCCAGGCTCCAGGTTCTCTGTCTGTAGAGAGGGGCGGAAGCTGCACCTCCACTGGTCTAGTCTTGGAAATCACCATGCTCTGTTGGTGACAAGTGAGTCCCAGGCATGCTCAGATTCCAGGGTTGAGAGCATCGGCTTCACCCCACTACTGGAGAGGCGTCAGTGTCAGAACATGTGTAAAGTTGTTTCAAGACCACACTGGTTGGTTAGTGTTAGTGGCTCAGTTTTGTCCAACTCTGTGACCCCATGGACTGCAGGATGCCAGGCTCCTCTGTCCATGGGATTCTCCTCTCTGGGCAAGAACACTGGGGTGGTCTGCCATTTCCTCCTCCAGGGGATCTTCCCGACCCAGGATCAAACCTGTGTCTCCTACATTGGCAGGCGGATTCTTTACCACTGAGCCACCAGGGAAGCCCACGACCACATTATTGGGACTTTAATAATGGTCACAGGGGAAAGAAAGATCCAGACTAAAGGGCGGGGACCAAGGTGAGTAGGAACTGAGAGTTGCCACTTGAGCAAAGATGAGTTTTATAATTAGAATAAAGAGAAATTTAACATTTACTGGGACTTGATATGAAGGAGATGCAGAGAATCATAAAGGATTTCAATATCCTTCAAAACTGGAACAACTGACTTGAGCCTGCATTTGGATCCTGCAACTGCAAACTCTGGCTTTGAATCAAAGTATCTTAAAATATCTCCAAAATAGTTTTTAAAAAATTAAACTATGACCTCTTAGGAAAGCAAGTGGGAGTGACTGCTACATCCGGTTAACAGATGAGGCCTGGGAAGGGTAAATAACACTCCACCTTCTCTGTGGCCCCTAGCGGGTCACGAGTGAGCGCAGTGCTTCTCTTGGGTCTGCGTGGCCCTTATACGTGAGCGGACGTGCACAGGAAAGGCAGTCAGATCCTTCTCTCTTAAAGAGCGTTGTTCTAACTTTGGCAACAATGTTGAATTCTTTTTCTCACTTTAAATTCTGTTTCACTTTTATAATAACCTTCAAAATTTGCATATACAAAATATACATTACACATGCATTTATATATCATTGAAACTCCCTGTTGACATAGCTAAAAATACCCAGCTAATATCACATCTTGAAAGAATAAGCATAAATCTGCAACATAATAACTCCACATCTTTAAACCTCAGGAATTATTTTTTCCTACATTGTTTAATTAAAGCTCCCAAAATGCAGTTAAATAAGCAAGCATTTTTTTTTTTTTATTTGCCACAAAACTGATCACAAAATGATTTTAAACTACTGGTGACATTAGCTAAAATTTACTTTTGCCCATTGTTTACTAATTTGTCCTTTTATTCATTTTTTCATTGGTTCATTTACTGAACAGTTATAAATTGCTCGTTTACTTTTTTTGTGTGCCTTTTACTTTGTACTTTTTAAAAAGAGACTTTTAAATTTTAGAATAGCTTTAGATTTACAGGAAAGCTAAGAATTTCCCACGACTAAGAGATGTAAAGAGGAGCCACAGTGAGACCGACGGGAAGGCTGGAGGTTTGCGAATGCCCGCTAATGGACCAAAGCTCTTAGACCCTCCCCGAAGAGGGTACACAGCTGGCAAACCAGTGTATGCAAAGATGCTTTACATCGTGTCATCAGGGAGATGCAAGTTAAAGCGATGAGCCAGCACTCCACCTCCACACCTATTAGACTGGCCCGAACCCAGAACGCTGACGCCTCAGGGGGCAATGGGCCTCTGCCTCCTCACTGGGGGGGATGCACAGTGGAGCAGCCACTTTGGAAGATGGTGTGGCAGTTTCCTACAAAACTCTTACTATCTGAGCCAGCAAATATGCACCTTGGTATTTACCCAAAAGAACTGAAAACTCATGTCTTTACAAACTGCTCAAGAATGTTTAAAGACTGGAAGAAACTGATCAAGAAGTCCTAATATTCCTTTTTGTCAGTGAATAAATGGAACATTATTTCTGGGGCGGGGGAGAATGTTTAAAACAGCTCTGTTAATAATTACCCAAACTTGGAAGAAAGCAAGATGTCCGTCAGTCAGTGAACGTGTGCGTTATTTACACTAAGACTGTGGGATGTGAGACAGTGGAAAGACTGGTGAGTGAAAGGATCTGTGGAGACGGGGGTGTGACTAGGTGGAGCCCCAGAGAATTTTAGGGCAACGGAAATTCTCTGTATGGTGCAGAATGATGGCCACACGCCGTCACACATGTAAAAATCCACAGCCACAACTTGGGGTCTGACTGCAACCGTGAGGAATGAGATGGAGCCCACTGACCTCCACCTGGGCAAGGGCTAGCTCACCAAAAGTAAAGCACTCTCTATTCTGTAAACATTAAAATGCTCTGTAACTGGAAAGCATCATGCAGGTGCAAAACACGAGAGAACAAAACCCACCACTATTGTTGTCAACTGAAATTCCCATAAGAGTAATTTCTCCTTCATAATTTGTTTCAAAGGAATTTCTGAGTCTCTTAGGGTGAAAACAGAATTTGATATAGATGAAATAGACAAGAGGAACTGAATTATAATTTTACAGCTCAGCTGGTAAGAATCCACCTGCAATGAAGGAGACCCCCCAGTTCGATTCCTGGGTAGGAAAGATCCCCTGGAGAAGGAATAGGCTATCCACTCCAGTATTCTTGGGCTTCCCTGATGGCTCAAATTGTAAAGAATCTGCCTGCAGTGTAGGAGAGCTGGGTTGGGAAGATCTCTTGGAGAAGGGAATGCCAGCCCACTCGAGTATTCTTGCCTGGAGAATCCCATGGACAGAGGAGTTTGGAGGGTTACAATTCATGGGGTCACAATGTGACTGGGAGACTAAGCACAGTGCAGCACATGTATATATCGGGGCTTCTCAGGAGGCTCAGTGGTAAAGAATCTACCTGCAATCCAGGAGACACTGGTTCGATCCCTGGGTACATTAAGGGATCCCTGAACATACTCCAATATTCTTGCCTGGAAAGTCCCATGGACAGAGGAGCCTGGTGGGCTATAGTCCATGGGATCTCAAAGAGTCGGATGCAACTGAACACGCACGAACACGCTATGTATATTATTGTTGTTTGATCGCTATGTATATATAATTTTCAATTCACATGTTGAGGCATGGCCTTCTGCTGCTGCTGCTGCTATTAAGTTGCTTCAGTCGTGTCTGACTCTGTGCGACCCCATAGACGGCAGCCCACCAGGCTCCTCCGTCCCTGGGATTCTCCAGGCAAGAACACTGCAGTGGGTTGCCATTTCTTTCTCTAGAGGCATGGCCTACATCACTTTATTAACCATTTGCTAAAACCAGACTTTAAGTCTTGTAATGACACTAAATACACATTTGTTTTTCAAATAAATAGATGATTTAGAACTTAAGGGAGAAGAAAAGAGAGAAGAAGTGTGTTTGTATCAGGGATTATATTTCTATTCATTTAGCTCTTAGTAGGTAAGAGTTTTAAAGTTCACCCTACAGAAGGAAAGTTAAAGAAACTGAGGGCTTGTTGTCGCTAAGAAGTTTAAGAAGGCAGTTAATTTTTCACAGATAAAATAGAAAGTAAACTCTGGAATATTCACTCCTCATTTTGTTCCCCCAGATTTAAGAGCAAAGCTATTTAGAATGTTGAAGAACCTTATAAAATCTCTTCTACCAGTTACACAAGATCTGGTTAAAGTGACATCGGGCATCAACAGGAATGACTAATTTTGTCAAATTATAGCTTTAAAATGCCAAGCAAGACCTCGTTTCAGTTTCTGTTCAGGCTTCAGCTGGGTTTCTAGGAGAAAGCCTACTCTTTAAATTAGATTTGAACTTTTACCTAGGGAAGGAAGAAAATAGACTGTGTGCAGCGAAAGAGCATGGGCTGGTGTTAGCTACATGGCGTAACCTTTTATAGACATCCATGCCCATCTCCAGTCTCCAAGAACTGCAGAATCGTTATGCAAGAGGGGGTGGTTTTATTCCGGAGCCCCAGCCATCTAGTTTTTCTCAGGAATTTACCTAAGAACTGTCTTTGTATTTTATACATAGATATAGTTTCAGTTAGAATTGCTGTGAAGCAAAATGCTATCAAACTTAATGCCTTAAAACCCCAACCATTCATTAGTTCTCTAAGTCTGGGGTTACTTCTCAAAGACCTGGGCAGTTCCGCTGATCCAAGCTGGGCTCAGCTGACACCAGCAGACCCTGCTCGGTCCTGTGCTTGTGGTCGAGGAGCTGGGGTGACTCAACTCTGTTGGGTATCATCCAGCAGGCATCCTAAGGTCTTTCTGGTTCCGGTGGAGAGATTTCAAGGGGTACTGTGAACACACACAAGCTCTCTTGGGGCCTGGGCTTGGGATTGTCATAGTCACCACTACTGCCTTTTTATAAAGTTCATGGGGTTCGCACAGTAAGTTTACTGGAGTGGTTTGCCGTTCCCTCTTTTGATGGAAAAAGCTGACTTAAAACTCACTAAAACTAAGATCTCTTAATAAAACTAAACCTAAAAAACTAAGATCATGGTATCCGGTCCCACCCCTCCATGGCAAATAGAAAGTGAAAAAGTGGAAGCAGTGACAGATTTCCTCTTTTGGGGTCAGAATCACTGTGGATGGTGACTGCAGCCATGAAATTAAACGTTTGCTTCTTGGCAGGAAAGCTATGACAAGCTTGCTGCTGCTAAGTCACTTCAGTTGTGTCTGACTGTGTGCGACCCCATAGACGGCAGCTTAGACAGTGTGTTAAAAAGCAAAGACGTCACTTTGCTGACAAAGGTCTGTCTAGTCAAGGCTGTGGTCCTTCCAGTGGTCATGCACACGTGTGAGAGCTGGACGATAAAGAAGGCGGAACACCAAAGAACTGATGCTTTCAAACTGTGCTGGAGAAGACTCTTGAGAGTCCCTTGGACTGCAAGGAGATCCAACCAGTCGATCTGAAAGGAAATCAACCCTGAATACTCTTTGGAAGGACTGATGCTGAAGTGCCAATATTTGGACCACCTGATGTGAACAGTTTACTCATTAGAAAAGATGCTGATGCTGGGAAAGACTGAAGGCAGGAGAAGGGGACGGCAGAGGATGAGACGGTTGGATGGCGTCACTGATTCAACAGATATGAACTTGGGCAAACTCCGGGAGTTGGCGAGGGACAGGAGAGCCTGGCAGCTGCAGTCCTTGGGGCCACGAAGAGTCGGACACGACCTGGTGACTGAGTAACAGCATCTCTAACTTCTATTGGTCAAAGCAAGTCACAGCCAGTTCAAAGGGTGGGGAAAACAGATGCCAGATCTTGAGGCGGAGATACAGGTCCTATTTCATGGTACATGCAGACAGGGAGGTGGAGACTTGGGTTTTTTTTTTCTTCAGTTTTCCAAAGATACTCTCCTCTCCAAATCAAACTGCTAAATTATTATGTAATCACATAAGGCCTTTACATGTGATCTTTACTTTTTTCATAGCCTTTGGGTTTCCTAGCAAGAAGCACACCTATTCTTCTTACAAGTTCTTAACACAAATTATCTTTTTTTCACTAATAACCTCAAGTACTTGCTTTCATTGCTCAAAGGGAAAAAAAAACCTTTTTTACTGTGCTTATCAGCATAAGCCCTCCATGTTCCATTGCCATCATTTGCCCATTATACAAACACTCTGTCGGATATGATGAACGTTCGTCTGACATTCCTAAGCAGGCCCACAGTAATTTTAGCTCCCCATTGAATTTCAAACAGGAGCCTCCACGTTGACATTAAAAGCATTCACATTTGCAGGGGCAGAGCAACCTGCCGAGCGGGGGCTGCTCTCGCTCGCCAGGCTCTCCCCTTGTACTTTTTTTAGAAAGAGCAAAGCGGCAGGATTTGTCTGGGCAGTTCAGGCTGCACTCGGAGCAGCTCCGGAGACTGAGGGCTTCTGCTGGCAGCAAATCCTTCCTTCAACGTCCTTCTGCAGAAAGGCGATGCCCTCTCCGTCCTGTCCTGTCCTCCCCCTCATTGACAACCGTCCTTTGTGTTGCAGATAAGCTCCCAGCCGCAGAAAGGCAGCTACTTCAGGTTTTCTGAAGCTTCCCCCAAAGCTTCTCTTTTGCCCCCAGTGTTCCCTCTTTGCCGTGTACAAGAATGCAGTCAGTGAGGAGCAGCCAGGCTTCTGATTGAGTTGAGCTGGGATACTTTGTTCCGAATCTATTTTTTTTTTTTAATTGAAGGCCTTAATGGACAAGGAATGTGGAATCAGTAGAATTTTTTTCTGCAGCTATTTTTCACCCCTTCAGCCTGTCTTATTTTTATCATGTCCCATCACCATTATTACCCATTATATGCATCTAGTGGTCAGCAGGCTAACGGCAGGCGGCTCTAAAGGTGTAATGAGAAGTATGGGTTCATGGTTTTCGGCAGCTGCTCGGAACAGCTGGTACTAGCGTCACCATTTCTGACTCCAAAGAAATGTGACCAAGGCATCAGATGTAGACCAACCTGGCCTTATCTGGTGAACGGAGAGAGGAAGCTGAAGCGTGGGTGGGTGTGTGTGTGTGCACGTGTGTGTGTGGAATAACAGTTTGTGCATCTTTGTGTGCATGTAATCACAGTTCATGCATCTGCGTGTCTGTGTGTGTGTGTGTAATAACAGTTCATGCCTCTGTGCGTGTGCGTGTGTGTATGGAATAACAATTTGTGCATCTTTTGTCCCTTGACTGGATGGTTGCTGTTACCGGAGCCTCTCTCCTAAAGAATCTGGGTGCTGGGAGAGAAAAACTGCTCACAACAAACGAACGTATTCGGGTTGCCATCTTGATTAAAGGACATTGTTTGGATGGAACTGTGGATTTTTACCCAGTTGTATAACTTATATGAGAACTTGAGAGAACGTAACAGCAACGCGCTTCCTCTCCATTTAGGGGGTAAAGAGGCCGACGTGGAGGAATGAACACTGGATTGAAAACAGACCAACGGGGTTCAAGGTTTCTACTTTAGCTGCGTGACCTGGAGCTGGTAGTTTAACTTCTCTGAGATTCAATTCCCTTCTCAGTGGGAGTATTGAATATCATAGCATTGTTTCAGGGAGAAAACATGGCATGAAAGAATAGTTTGTAGTGGCACGCTGATGTCAGTTGTCACTGCAGACATCTTTAGAGGTCTTTCTGTTAAGTTGTGTGCCCAAATACAAACCAGAAAATTTCTGCACGTGTAAAGGATGTCTGACCTCTCTGTTTCCTCAGTCCATCATTTATTAACCTCTAAAGGTCGACACGACTGAGCGACTGAACTGAACTGAAAGGTCTCTCCTGCTGATGTTCACTCATATTTTCAGACTTTCTCTTTCTTTATTTCTGGCTCTTCTCAGATTTATGGAAGTAATATAACATAATGACCATTTTGCTTTGTGTTGGTAATTTTCATATTTTAGGAATCCAGAATTTTATGGGTAAATAATCTGTATCTGGTACTCTGTAGGCTCACTTAGGGACAGTTCAATTCGAAATTTTAAATAAGAATTTTTTTGGAGTTTCCTTCTAGTCCTGTCCTCCCCTTTTAAATACGTGTGAGGTAAGTGTGGATTCATTAATACCTTCTTTTTATACCAGCCCCCTACCCTCTATGATATCCTATATTCTGAATCCACTGATTTCTGTATACCATGACTCAATCTATATGTTTTCTGAAATTGTAGAAACTGTGCTCCCATCTTTCCACATTAAAAAAAAAAAGCTTTTTGGCGGTACCACATGGCATGTGGGACCCAGTTCCCCGACAAGGGGTCGACCCTGTGCCCTCTGTGTGGAAAGCACAGAGCCTTAACCACTGGACCACCGGGGAAGACCCTGTGCCCCTATCTCGAGCTGCTGTCTGCATCCCAGAGGCAGGTATGCATTGGGCCCATAACCGTGGTTTTTCGAATGGGCAGACACAAGGGTGAGGAGATAGCCAGTCTGCTCAGTTAACTGGAGCTAAAGGGTTAATTAGTATAAATGAGTTCATGGATTGTGTCTCCCAGACTTCAAATTTACCTTCTGGCAGGCACCTTCCGAAGTCATAACCTGTGGAAGTGGCAGATGGCAGGGACGCTTTTATAGCCCTGGGGCAGGCCTTGAGGGTGGGGGAGGTGGGCACCTATTTCTTTATATGTAACCTTGACATCCTGTTCTTACAGTTTTGTTAAAACTGAAGGCACAAGTACATCCTTGATTGAAGAGATGGAAAATTTTGCCCCCTTTCTCGTCACTCAAAATATTGTTAGAACATTTTCATTTCACAGTTTTATAAGTGCTCGGAAAACTAATATTTATTGAGCCCCAATTTTGGCAGACACTATTGAAAGAGCTTGACGTGTATAATTAAACTCTAATAAACTATCCTATATGTAGGTGCTATTTTTAATTTTTCCTTTACAAATGGGGAAGCCAAGATACAAAGAGATTAATATGCTGCCTCAAGTTACAGTCAGTAAATGGAAGAGCCAGGAATCAAACTCATCTGTTAGTTATCACACTATACTGCATAATTGCAGAGGAAAATATGCATGTATTCAGGGATGCTGACATTCCCTGGTCACTCATAAGGGACATCAGTGACCAACAAATTGCTGTAGGCCTTTATATCAGCTGTGAGAAATGTACTTGGACCATAACAATTAGGGATGTGCAGGTACACTTCCATGGAGAAGGAACTGGAAGTTCCTAAGGGCAGTTCCCTAGAGACAGTGCCTCTGTGTTCTATAGGACAAGAGTGTCAGGATCCATATAAACGCATCCTTGGAGGGCACTACAGGTATATTAGACATGCAGTTGAGAGAGGAAATTTCACAAATGGCAAATTGGTAGCATCCTTATGAAGAATGATAACTAGATGGGGATATATGCTTGAATAAAATACCCACTCTAGACCCCATGGACGTGAGCGAGAGGATTTCTCTCAATTAGGATCAAGATTCCTTTAGAGAATTATTCTTGGTCTAACCTATTTCACGCCTGAATAATCGACAGGTTCCTTGCTGTATGATGTATGTGTGTGTATATATATATATGCATATGTATATATGTGTATGATGATGGTCAGAGCTTCTCTAATGGCTCAGTGGTAAAGAATCTGCCTGCCAATGCAAGAGACGTGAGTTTGATCCCAAGGTCGGGAAGATCCTTGGAGAAGGAAATGATAGCCCTCTCTAGTATTCTTGCCTGGAGAATCCCATGGACAGAGGAGCCTGGTGGGCTACAGTTCATGGGGTTGCAAAATATTTGGACACAGCTTAGCAACTAAACAACATGACTGTAGTCACTTTTGCCTGGAAGGCGGTTTCAGTTACTTGGACTTGTTTACCTCTGAACTTATTTACAAAATAGAATTAAACTCAGACATAGAAAACAAACTTATGGTCGCCAAAGAGGATTGTGTATAACAGATCTACACTACTGTATATAAAATAAAAGTGAAAGTGAAGTTGCTCAGTCCTGTCCAACTCTTTGTGACCCCATGGACTGTAGCCTACCAGGCTCCTCTGGCCATGGGGTTTTCCAGGCAAGAATACTGGAGTGGGTTGCCATTTCCTTCTCCAGTATATAAAATAGGTAAACAACAAGGAACTACTGTATATCACAGGGGAGTATACTTAATATCTTTTAATAACTTATAATGGAAGATAATTTGAAAAAGAATATATATGTTATATATGTATATATATATATAATTGAGTTGTTGTGCTATATACCAACTCCGGGAGTTGGTGATGGACAGAGAGGCCTGGCGTTCTGTGATTCATGAGGTTGCAAAGAGTCGGACACGATTGAGCGACTGAACTGAACTATATACCTGAAACTAGCATAAAACTGTTAATCAACTAAGCTTCAATATGACTGATTCATGTTGATGTTTGGCAGAAACCAACACGATACTGTAAAGAAATTATCTTTCAATTAAAAATAAATTTAATTATAAAGAAGTTTAATTTGCCTTTTGTTCTTTTAGAACTTAAATGTTTTGGCAATCATTTGTTGTATGTATTTAAAAATCTCACAGTTTTAATTAGATCAGCATGGTATGATTTAATTAATTATTGAGCTTGGCGAAATTTTGTGTATAGAAAATACTCTTGTTCTAATAAATTTTACTTTATACTTGAAAAAAATGGGAAAAGACTTTTAAAATTAAAAGAAATAATCATGAAAGTTTATGAGTCCTTATGTCCTTTCCCCCTTCAAAGATGGATGCTTATGTATCCATTCATAATTTCCATGTATATAAAAGCACATAAGTATATATGTACATTTTTTATAAAACTATGAGCATTTTATAAATTATGTCTTTTTTTTAATCTGACTATGCTGTGTGGTATTTGGTATTTTCATTTCCCAACCAGGGATTGAATCCACCTCCTGCACTGGGAGGCAGAGTCTTAGCCACTGGACCACCAAGGAAGTCCCAATATATATATATTTTTTTTTAGTATACAGTTTGTCCTGGAAATCTATATTTCATCAAGTTTTTGTACATATAAATCATATAGATCTACCATAGCTTATTAACTAGTTCCCTACTAAGGTTTAGGTTGTTTCTGCTTCCCAAGTGGAACAGTGGTAAGGAATATCCCTGCCAATGCAGGAGACGCAAAAGACATGGGTTTGATCCCTGGGTTGGGAAGATCCCCTGGAGGAATGAATGGCAATCCACTCCAGTAATCCTGCTTGGAAAATTCCATGGACAGAGGACCCTGGTGGTCTATAATCCACGGGGTCACAAAGAGTTGTGCATGACTGAGCATGCAGGCAAGTAGTTTTTTTTTTTTTTCCAATCCTAAACTGATGTTGCAATGGATACTTAAATGTACTTACAACAAAGTTATGTATCCTTATAGTACATTTCTAGCAGTGGAAATGTTAGATTAAGTGAAATGTACATTTTAAATGCCAATAGATACCACGGACGTTCCTTGTAAAAAGTTGAACTAATCAGGAAGCTGTTAAAGCCATTTTAATAGACTCATATAGATTTAAGTTTAATAAGATGTGATTCTGCCAGGAGCTAATGAAAATGCACCAGAGTAGATATTAAAGCTAGTCATTGAGGATTAGTAAGAGCTCTGTAAGCAGAGGAGTTGGAAAGGAAGACATTCCAGGGAGAGGGAATGGTAGGAAAAAGAAAAATATATAAGACCCTCAGGGAGTGGCTTTGTGATTTTTGAAGAACAAAAATCAGTACTAATAAGAGATAATGCAGCTTTAATTACATTTAGCAAGTCTTTGGTAAACTTATAAGCATATGCATCCATTCAGTTCAAGTTTCTCAGGGCAGGCAGAGCCACCTGCTGTGACAAGTACTCCCTGCTCTTAGCAGGTTAGTCATAAGAGCTTGGCTGTTTTCGTCTCTTCTTGTCAAGAATGAAGAGCTCCCCACGCTGAGCCTTTCAGGGGTTTAATTCACTTTCACGCTGAGGCTCCCTCATCTCTGATGCCTGGTCTCAAGGTTGAGCGGGTGTCACGGCGTCGTCCAGTCAGCAGATGGGTGAAGGAAGACGAGCCCGAATAAAGCACATCTGATTCTTTTTCAGTTCATGGCAAATAGATGGGAAACAATGGAGACAGTGGCTGACTTTGTTTCCTTGGGCTCCAAAATCACTGCAGATGGTGACTGAAGCCATGAAATTAAAAGACGCTTGCTCCTTAGAAGAAAGCTAAAACGAACCTAGACAGCATATTAAAAAGCAGAGACATCACTTTGCCAACAGAGGTCCGTCTAGTCAAGGCTATGGTTTTTCACGTATGGATGTGAGCGTTGGACTATAAAGAAAGCTGAGTACCGAAGAATGGATGCTTTTGAACTGTGGTGTTGGAGAAGACTCTTGAGAGTCCCTTGGACTGCAAGGAGATCCAACTAGTTCATCCTAAAGGAAATCAGTCCTGAATATTCATTGGAAGGACTGATGCTGAAGCTGAAACTCCAATACTTTGGCCTCCTGATGTGAAGAGTTGACTCATTTGAAAAGACCCTGATGCTGGGAAAGATTGAAGGAGGGAGGAGAAGGGGACGACAGAGGATGAGATGGCTGGATGGATCACCGACTCGATGGACGTGAGTTTGAGTGAACTCCGGGATTTGGTGATGGACAGGGAGGCCTGGCCTGCTGTGATTCATGGGGTCGCGGAGAATCAGAATGACTGATCGACTGAGCAACAACTCTTCCTAAACGAACTTTACGTGTTTATTTCTTCGCCGTGCTTGGTCTTCGTTGCTGTGTGGGACTTCCTCTGGTTGCGAGACCGTGGATCGCTTTCCACTTGTGCTGCTTGGGTGTCTCCTTGCGGGGGCTTCTCCCGCTGTGGAACCCCGGCTCTGCGCCTATGGGCTTCCGTAGTTGCAACTTGTGGGCTCTAAAGCACAGGCGCAGGAGTCACAGGGCAGAGGCTTCCTTGCTCTGCAGACCGTGGATCAAACCCACGGCTCCTGCGTTGGCAAACAGATTCTGTACCACTGAGCCACCGAGGAAGCCAAAGTATATCTACTCTTAACTGGCTTTTTAGTAACCTGTTGTTAGTTGCTCCATCGTATATGACTCTCCGCACCCCCATGGACTGTCGCCCTCCAGGGTCCTCTGTCTGTGGAATTCTTCAAGCAGTGATACTGGAGTGGGTTGCCATGCCCTCCTCTACTGTCTTTGTAACAGGACAATATAGAAAATAGGGCCATAATGTCTATGAAACAATGAGTCTCACTACTTCTATTATCAATAGCATTTCTTTCAAATTCAAACAATAGACAGTTAATGAACCTACTTATAAGCTGATTTTGTTTTGCTTACTTCCTGAATGAATCTGCATTTGGCAAATTTATTATCTGGGTATTTTGAGCTATATATTTTCATAGTATGTATATGTTGATAGAAGATCTTGAATTTGAGAAGAACCTTTTTTTTTTTACAAGTGAGTTTTAAAAGATGCCTTCTATTTCACTCATAAGTGATTTCATCTTGTCTAAAGGAAATCTTAATCCAAGTGACAATAGAATGAGATATTCTTTACTTATCATACCGGTTACTTAGCTACACTTCTATTCTAAAAGTATGGAAAATAAGTTTAATTCTCATCTTACAAACAAACCTAACTTCACTGCACATCACAAGCTTTGTTTTCTGAATACAGATATGCCATTATATGGTATGTGAGATTTGGTGTTTCTTAGTCTTCCTAGATTCTACTTTTCTTAGTTGTTTAAACGAGATATTTAGTTCTTGATAACAAATTCCTCTCAGTTTTTTAACTCTATAACTATATGAGTAAAATCGAAAAATCTAATAAGTTTTTAATTCTGTGATTCTATGAGTACAATCCAAACATCTAATTAATATATTTACAGTGTTTCAGCATAGCGTTTAGCTGAGCGACTAACTTGAGGTCAGATTCGTCTGTTTTCCTTCTATTGCTGTAGAAACTTCGGTGCCCACAGCAAGAGCTGTGTTACTGTGCTCACAGATTCTGCAGGTCAGGGATTGAAACAGGATCTCAGGGGAACAGCTTTCTGCTGTTACACAGTGTTTTAGGACATTGCACTGGGCTTTGAACTTCTCAGGGCATGGTGACTGAGTCCCACAGAGGGTCCCCAGGTGATGGCCAGAGATCACGGTTCTGAGACAAAAAGGTAGATATATTATGACTTTTCGATACTTAACCTTTGAAGACACATGGCGTCACTATCGCTGTGCTTGACTGGTTGAAGCAGAAACAACCCAGTCTCGGGTTCGAGGGGACATAACGCAGCTCCCGTTTCAAAGGGGAGGAGTACCAAAGAATTTGAGGCCATGTTTTTAAAATGCCACCATGTGCAGCTATTTGCCAGGAATTTAGTTTCTATTTTAAAGGTACTTGAATTTTGAGAAGTTGGGTATAAGGAGAATTGAATGAATTAGAGCATTTAATAACATTTTAGAGGAATAAAACAGAGTCCTTAGCAAGAGTTTACAGTATTACAAATTTTTGCAGTAGTTAAAAACAGTTGGTTAGTGAATAGGGTCTAGTCTTTCTCTGCTGTTTGGTGTCACTGTCTTTTAAAAGGCAGTGTAATCAGGCGATTGTGATGCTTGGTTAAAATACAAGCAGGTTGGTACATATTGTCTTGAATGTTTCATTTATTTATGTTCAGCTCAGTTCAGTTGAGTCACTCAGTCGTGTCCGACTCTCCGCGACCCCATGAGTCACAGCACACCAGGCCTCCCTGTCTATCACCAGCTCCCGGAGTTCACTCAAACTCATGTCCATCGAGTCAGTGATGCCATCCAGACATCTCGTTCTCTGTCGTCCCCTTCTCCTCCTGCCCCCAATGCCTCCCAGCATCAGAGTCTTTTCCAGTGAGTCAACTCTTCGCATGAGGTGGCCAAAGTATTGCAGTTTCAGCTTTAGCATCAGTCCTTCCAATGAACACCCAGGACTGATCTCCTTTAGAATGGACTGGTTGGATCTCCTTGCAGTCCAAGGGAACTCTCAAGAGTCTTCTCCAGCACCACAGTTCAAAAGCATCAATTCTTCGGCGATCAGCTTTCTTCACAGTCCAACTCTCACATCCATACATGACCACTGGAAAAACCATAGCCTTGACTAGACGGACCTTTGTTGGCAAAATAATGTCTCTGCTTTTTAATATGCTATCTAGGTTGGTCATTGGAGAAGGAAATGGCAACCCACTCCAGTGTTCTTGCCTGGAGAATCCCAGGGACGAGGGAGCCTGGTGGGCTTCCGTCTATGGGGTCACACAGAGTCGGACACGACTGAAGTGACTTAGCAGCAGCAGCAGGTTGGTCATAACTTTCCTTCCAAGGAGTAAGCGTCTTTTAATTTCATGGCTGATGTTAGAGGATATTAAAATATTCTTCCTGGGCTTTGTAGCATACGTGATGCTTCCATGTTTAATATATCATTTCTTTTTGTGATCACATTGATAACGTAAAATTATTAAAGCATCTTAAAAATGAGAAAAGTCAACTTTGGAGAGTGTCTCTCTTGGTCAAGGGTACCCTGAAGCTGAAATATAGTCATGTTAATGATAAGTTTAGTATCAATATTTGTGTCAGTTAGGATTCCTTTCTTGTAAGAGAAAGAAAATAAAACTGTAAGTAGTTAAGCACAAATATTGCTATCAGACATATCAAATTTTCCAGCAGTGGGATAGCTTCCTAAAGGACCCATTTTTTCCCATCCATTTTCTTAACTATCCTCAGTATCTTCGCTTTGTCACTAGCTCTACTCAAGGTCATTCTGTTGTTTCTCGTTGCTTAATTGGTAAGTTGTGTCCAACTCTTTGCAACCTCGTGGACTGCAGAACACCAGGCTTCCCTGTCCTTCACTATCTCCTGGAATTTGCTCAGATTCATGTACATTGAATTGATGATGCCCTGCAACTCTCTCACACTCTGCAACCCTCCTCTCCCTTTGCCTTCATTCTTTCCCAACATCAGGGTCTTTTCCAGTGAGCTGGTGTTTCATATCAGTTTGCCAAAGTATTGCAGCTTCAGCTTCAGCATCAGTCCTTCCAATGAATATTCAGGACTGATTTCCTTTAGGATGGACTGGTTGGACCTCCTTGCAGTCCAGGAAACTCTCAAAAGTCTTCTCCAGCACCACAGTTTGGAAGCATCAGTTCTTCAGTGCTCAGTCTTCTTTATGGTCCAACTCTCACGTCTGTGCGTGGCTACTGGAGAACACTGTGTTTTTGACTAGAGGGACCTTTGTTGGCAAAGTGATGGCTCTGCTTTTTAATTCCTGTCTAGGTTGGTCACAACTCTCCTCCAAGGAGAGGTCATTACACAGCCTCACAGTCAAACATGACGACTCCAGCAGGGTTGCTTTCCCAATGATCGCCTCGTTTTCATATCAATAAGGTCTTTCTCAAGAGCCACACTATTATCCCAAGGCCTTATGCTGGAGGGTCTCTTATTTTCATTAATTACTTCCAGGAATATCACTTGAAATCAAAATTAAGGCTTTTCTAGCATAAAACCGCTTAGGGTACATTGTTACATGGACTGTACTTTTTCCGAGGACTCTATATTGAATCCCTAAGAAAATTCACTATCGAGTAAGCATATTGGTAAGAGCAAAGTTGGTGGCTTTAACATATACCAACCTCTTCAAATACAATGGCTGAACTTAATAGCATTTCAATTTTCACTAAGGAACAGGTTCAGATGGAGAAGGCACTGGCAAGCCACTCCAGTACTCTTGCCTGGAAAATCCCATGGATGGAGGAGCCTGGTAGGCTGCAGTCCGTGGGGTCGCTAAGGGTCGGAGACGACTGAGCGAGTTCACTTCCACACATTGGAGAAGGGAATGGCAACCCACTCCAGTGTTCTTGCCTGGAGAATCCCAGGGACGGGGGAGCCTGGTGGGCTTCCGTCTATGGGGTCGCACGGAGTTGGACACGACTGAAGTGACTTAGCAGCAGCAGCAACAGGTTCAGAACGAGATTCCAGGTGGTGATTGGTTTCCCACTGCATGGAGAGTCAAAGGCCACACTCGTTCACTCTTGTTGCTCCCCTGTCCTGTTAAGGCTCCACAGTTCTTTGCTTCAGGCACCAGATAAAGCAGAGAAAGCAGAAAGGACGCAGTGACTCTCCACTGCCTTGTTCTGAAGGTAGCGCATCTTCTGTTTTCACACTGTCAGTGAGGACTAGTGGCAGGTCTCTACCGAACTCTAAGAACTGGGAATGTAATCCCTTGATCATGCTGCCATTTTACGAAGTTTAATGGACACCTCCCTTTCCCTGTTCCTGTAGGCACTATACAAAGCCAGGAGTAAATGATGCCTTTGTTCTTTGTAAACTGACCGAATTCTGTTTATTCATTACTTCTTTCTGTAAGCAAACACTGAGCATCCTGCAATACCAGACTATGACCTAGGCGTGGAGAGCACTCTAACAGTGGACAAGGCACATCTGTGATGGATGGAGTTGGAGAGGAGGGTAGAGACGGAACATGATAACCGAATGGGGTGCCTGCTGCGGCAGAGGCGTGGTCAGAGGGCCGCTGGGGCCGAGGGCGAAGGGCCCGACTCTGCAGGACACAGAGGGGCTCTGTGAGGAATCGCCGAATGGCAGGTAGGCGTCCAGCAGCCAGGTGAGGGCGGCGGCCAGGCTGGGGTTTCCCTCAGGGACGGACAAGCCTGAGCAGAGGCAGGAGAAGGAGGAAGACGGCTTTGCACGTAGGGCTCTTGGACTTGTAACAGGCGGAGCAGGTTCCTGTCCTAGCAGATGTTTGCACAAGGGTGTGAGTAACAGGTGGGGGCGTGAGAAAGAGGAAATAAAGACGGTCAGAGGAAGTGGCTTTGCCTCGGGTAGAGGTGCCAAAATTCAGCTAATTTTTTGGAGGAAGATAGGAAACTTAAAGGACTTCCCTGGTGGCTCACTTGGTAAAGAATCCGAGTGCAATGCAGGAGTCCCCAGTTCAATTCTTGGGTCGGGAAGATCCCCTAGAGAAGGGAAAGGCTCCCCACTCCAGTATTCTGGCCTGGAGAATGCCATGGACTGTATAATCCATGGGGTCGCGAAAAGGCGGACATGACTGAGTGAATTTCACTTTCACAGGAAACTAAGAAAAGAAAAAGATGCCCTGCGCCTTTTCCCCTAGAGATCGGCTTCGGAGAGTTGAAAGGGGCTCTTTTCAGTCCTCTGGGCTCCTTAGCTGGAAAGTACTCGTCTGCTTCCCCTTCCCTGTTTCATGACGCACAAAATGAGCTAAATGTTGAAGGTCCTTGGCCTTTATGAGCGTCTCGGTATAAAGCATGGACATAAACAGCAGGTTTATGGAAAACAACTGAAGATCACATAAATAAGCATCTGTGTTTGCTTTGTTTCCTTTCGTTTTCCTCTCTCCCGTCCCAGGATGAGTCCAGTGTGGGGTGTGCAGAGATGCCCTGTTTTCGGGGCGGACCCCTCGGGTTGCGCTGATGCGGCTCAGGAGACAGCAGTGGTGGGGACCGTGGTATTCCAGGGTCCGAGGAGGAAAAGTTTTCAAAGTGGCCAATATACTATTCAGATGAGTATATCTTCCTGTTTCAAGATATATACATTTTTCTGTTTGTTCCCATCAAAATATTAAAACCATTTTAAGTGATTAATATGTGTCATAAACTGCAGGGAAAATAGGGAAAATGTGAGGTCATAAATTAAGTGGATGACGGCCATTAGATGTGCCATTGTCTCACAAGCAAAAATGTATATGAGAAAGCTTTGCAAGGTTTGAAGACAAGGAATGGTAAAAGGAAAAGAATAAAGATATTTTTTTTTTTTTAGTGGTATAGGTTAGTTACTCTTGACTCACTTTTGTCATATATCTTTTACTTGTTGCAACTTCTGTCTAGATAAATCAAAGGAGAAAACACAGGAAAAGTACTGGATTGCAAGCTCTAAGTCTTTGAATCAAATAAATAGTTCGATTACTTGAGTCACTCTTCTTAAAGGACTTCAGTGAATACAGATGTTCCAAAGACACCTTTAAAAGTTGAAACCAAAACCCTCACTAGAAAAGTAGCTGTGCAACTACGTGTGTGAATATGCAAATACAAGACAAGGAGACTAGAATGCAGTTTTTAAGATTCTTTGAGACTTATTTTTATGCATCAGCCCTGTCTCTGGAAACTTTACTTGACGTGGCCGCTCTTCAGTCTGGGCCCTGGTGTTTGTTGGACTGTGGATCTCGGTGTCCACCTCTCATCTTTAGGCAGAGCTTAGGTTAGATGTGTGCTTTCCTCCTGCAGTTGCTTCAGACTTGAGCCTTGAGAGAGATGGCAGGAGGATTTCCTGCCTGAGCCGGGCCCAGGGGCCGTGGTTGGCCTGGACCCAGGTCCAAACGGTGCTATTTCCTGCTGCTTACTTAAGTTAGTGAGAGTGGTTTTTATGTTTAAGTTTTGGCTGCTTGCCCCTGGCTTTGTCCAAGGAGTTTAGATTTCTATTTTTGTTCAATTTGTGACCTACATTCTTGAGAGAGCTAAGATCCACTTTGTTTTTAATGAATTGTTACAACATCCGTTTTGCAAATACTGTCTCCCTGTCCCCTTCACCTCCAATGCTGAAATATTTTCCATACTTAAGTGACCTTGAATAAAATTAGTTGCAGCAAAACTTTATGTCTCCGATCCCTCCACTGGACCCACCACTTCTTTATGTGGGTGGCCAATTAAAGGATGACTGGTCTTTCAGTTTAATTCTGTTCAGCATCTCTGTAGCTCTCCAGTCTCCTCCATCTCTGGGATTCTCCAGGCAAGAATACTGGAGTGGTTTGCCATTCCCTTCTCCAGGGGATCTTCCTGACCCAGGGATCAAACCCAGGCCTCTTGCATTGCAGGCAGACTGTTTACCATCTGAGCCGCCAAGGAAGCCCCTGCTTTTGCTCAGTTCAGTTCAGTTCAGTTGCTCAGTCGTGTCCAACTCTTTGCGACCCCATGAATCACAGCACACCAGGCCTCCCTGTCCATCACCAACTCCCGGAGTTCACTCAAACTCATGTCCATCGAGTCAGTGATGCCATCCAGCCATCTCATTCTCTGTCATCCCCATCTCCTCCCACCCCCAATCCCTCCTAGCATCAGAGTCTTTTCCAGTGAGTCAACTCGTCACATGAGGTGGCCAAAGTATTGGAGTTTCAGCTTTAGCATCAGTCCTTCCAATGAACACCCAGGACTGATCTCCTTTAGAATGGACTGGTTGGATCTCCTTGCAGTCCAAGGGACTCTCAAGAGCCTTCTCCAGCACCACAGTTCAAAAGCATCAATTCTTCGGTGATCAGCTTTCTTCACAGTCCAACTCTCACATCCATACATGACCACGGAAAAAACCATAGCCTTGACTAGACTGACCTTGGTAGGCAAAGTAATGTCTCTGCTTTTTAATATGCTATCAAGGTTGGTCATAACTTTCCCTCCAAGGAGTAAGCGTCTTTTAATTTCCTGGCTGCAATCAGAATCTGCAGTGATTTTGGAGCCCCCAAAAATAAAGTCTGACACTGTTTCCACTGTTTCCCCATCTATTTCCCATGAAGTGATGGGACCAGATGCCATGATCTTCGTTTTCTAAATGTTGAGCTTCAAGCCAACCTTTTCACTCTCCTCTTTCACTTTCATCAAGAGGCTTTTGAGTTCCTCTTCACTTTCTGCCATAAGGGTAGTGTCATCTGCATATCTGAGGTTATTGATATTTCTCCCGGCAATCTTGATTCCAGCTTGTGCTTCTTCCAGCCCAGCATTCCTCATGATGTACTCTGCATATAAGTTAAATAAGCAGGGTGACAATATACAACCTTGATGTACTCCTTTTCCTATTTGGAACCAGTCTGTTGTTCCATGTACAGTTCTGACTGTTGCTTCCTGACCTGCAAACAGGTTTCTCAAGAGGCAGGTCAGGTTGCCTGGTATTCCCATGTCTTTCAGAATGTTCCACAGTTTCTTGTGATCGACACAGTCAAAGGCTTTGGCATAGTCAATGAAGCAGAAATAGATGTTTTTCTGGAACTCTCTTGCCTTCTCCATGATCCATCGGATGTTGGCTATTTGATCTCTGGTTCCTCTGCCTTTTCTAAAACCTGCCTGAACATCTGGAAGTTCACGGTTCACATATTGCTGAATTCTGGCTTGGAGAATTTTGAGCATGACTTTACTAGCGTGTGAGATGAGTGCAATTGTGCGGTAGTTTGAGCATTCTTTGGCATTGCCTTTCTTTGGGATTGGAATGAAGACTGACCTTTTCCAGTCCTGTGGCCACTGCTGAATTTTCCAAATTTGCTGGCATATTGAGTGCAGCACTTTCACAGCATCATCTTTCAGGATTTGAAATAGTTCAACTGGAGTTCCATTACCTCCACTAGCCTTGTTCGTAGTGATGCTTTCTAAGGCCCACTTGACTTCACATTCCAAGATGTCTGGCTCCAGGTGAGTGATCACGCCATCGTGATTATCTTCATCATGAAGATCTTTTTTGTACAGTTCTTCTGTGTATTCTTGCTACCTCTTCTTAATATCTTCTGCTTCTGTTAGGTCCATACCATTTCTGTCCTTTATTGAGCTGCTTTTGCTAGGGATCTACAAAAACTGCGAAATACATCTTGGGAACTATTTATAAATTAATAGGCTTCCTTGGTGGCACTAGTGGTAAAGAACCCACCTACCAAGGTGGGAAAGGCAAAAGACATGGGTCTGATCCCTGGGTCGGGAAGATCCTCTGGAAGAGAGCATGGTAACCCACTCCAGTATTCTTGCTGGAGAATCCCATGGACAGAGGAGCCTGGTGGGTTACAGCCCATGGGGTCACAGAGAGTCGGACATGACTGAAGCGACTTAGCAAGTACACAGGGTAGATACACTTATCGACTATTAATTACAACTCAATTTCTGCCGAGAGTACTTGGGCACTAATACATTCATTCGGTAAAGATTCACTGGGTAAACACTATGTGCTAAGCTGGCACTGTAGGAGGTTTTGCAAATGTTTGGAGGAGAAGGATTGGGTCTCATTATGAGGGTCTCACAGTTCGGTGTAAGGTGACAAATCCCGAAAGAGACAGCACAGTGTCTCTGTGTGCTGTCAAATGCCTTGAATACGAGTGTCCTTTACTTCGAGGAGTGAGGCTTAGTGTAGAGAGAAACAGTGGTTCTGGAACATAATAAATTATCAGTATCTCTTTCTAAATTAATAAGTGGGGTATAATGTAGTAGTGTGTGCAAGAGATTATGATTTTTCTGTCCTCCTCATCCATGTTCCCATTTGCAGGAATTCCTTTGGGAAGTCAGTTGTTTTCCTTTTCTCCATCCCCTGGGTTACTGTGGGACTGTCCCCACCCCAACTTCATTCTAAACTAGTCAGTGTTTCCTGCAACCCTGGCCACACCATGAGCACATGGCCCTGGCTAAGCCAACGAGAGGAGTCCGGGACTTTTGTTGAGGTTACAGAGAAGCATTTTCTTTTCCACTGGAGCATCTGAGTGAGGGAATCGGTTTTGTAGTTCCTAAAACCTATCTTTGCACATGAAAAAAGCTCCTGTCTAAGGATGGACCGGCACAGTGGACAGCAGAGGGGAGCGCTGCTGGGACCGAGTCTAGACAGCTTCATCTGAGCCTGGAGTTAAAGGCGTGACGTGGGCACACCTCTTCGTGGGCTTTGCAGTCCTGGGAGCCGCCAGGTCCTCATCTTACTTCAGCCAGTTTGAACACATGTTCCCTTTCTTGCTACCAAAAGATAAGACCCGTTTGATGTCTGTAGGATCCCAAAGTTGGCATCATGTAACTTCACTTCACAAAGTGAATCTCCAGCCGAGAGTCAGAGGATGAGTGGACGGGGAACAGCTGGGTAAAGAGGGAATCTGTTTCCCAGCAGAGGAGTCAGTGCTGGCAAGATATGGAAATGGGGAAAGAAAGTGCTATTATTTCTGATCCATGAAGCTGAAGCAGTTGTTACTTCTCCAGGGTCTTATGTCCTAGGGCTTCTTTCTTCCATTAACAAAATGTGAGATTTTCATAACAGAAATGGAGATATGCTAAATTTATATAAAAACATGCTTAGAAGATGTCTAGAGTAGAATTGGTGCGCGGGGTGTATTAATTAGGATACTTTGGCTGTGAGCACTCAGAACCTGATTAACACTAGCTTAAAACAAGCCACTGTGGCTGCAGTGGCTCTGGGAGTGGCTGGGAAGCTCACTAATGTCATCGAGGATGCATCCGCTCCCCACCCGCCCACCTGTCATTCTCACCATGCCAGCTTTGGACCTCAAGCTTCTGGCCTCATGGTTGACAGACAGCTGCTAGAGTTCCAGACATCTCATTCATATCCATGTTACCAAGGCAGGAAATATGGAAGGAAACAAAAGAGTCTTCTAGGTTTGTATCTACTTTTTGTTTGTTTGTTTTAATTAATCATAGAGGAAAACATTTCACAAAACCTCTATCCAGTAGGTATGTCCTTGTAAGTCACTGGTCAGCACTAGGTGCATGCTATGGTTTAGAGGAAATAGGGTTTCTGTGATGACTGAATTCATATCACAAACCTGAGCATATTGCATTTGAAATGAAATTAAGGTTCTGTTAGCCAGAGAACGGTTGCTACAAACACATAGCTATAAACATAGTTGCTATAAAGGAAATCAACAGAGTCTGTTGTAAGGGTTATTCTGGATGAGGTGTCGGTATAAGTACGTCCCCTTTATTGATTATACCCTGCTTCTCTCAGGGAACGGCTCCTTATAGTCAGTATTTCACAGGACAGTTTTAAAAACCAGCATCATTCTTCGCAAAACCCATTTGAATCTGGCACAATATTTAAAGTTTAAAAAGCATTTCTTCTTTTACCAGGAACGTGAACACTATGTTAGGGGACACACTGCCCAGAGCCTAGCAGAAAACAACATCAATAATAAAAGCATAGTGCTTCACCGAGAATGACGACATTGTCTTTCTCTGTATTGGCTTTTCTTCTCAAGGTGCATCCACACAGATTTGTCCCAGTTCATCCGTACAACCAGATCCAAGCGACGGCTCCTCTCTTCAGTTCATCACTGAGAAAGTTGAGAGACAGAAAGCTTCACTTACTTTTCTTGAGTTAACTCGGTCAGGAAGAGAGCCAGGCCTGGGAAGAGCGTCCTCGAGCCCTGACAGCGCGCCCCTGGTCTCCTGAGGCTGCACCCGCCCTTTCTTCCGTTTATCCAGCAATCTTCCTGCAGTGGGTGTGAGGTGGTGTCCACGAATATGGAGCCGCACAGTATTTCTTCTGCAGAGTCACTGATATTTTAGTATCTTGATGGTGAACAGGCCTTGTGATGTCATTTAGGTGATGCTCTGTGTCTGGTGATATGATTCATTTATCATCTAGAGCCGCAGCCCTGAACCTTTTGAGCTCCAGGGCAGTTTTTCCGCAAATGGAGGGGTAGATGGTTTCGGGATGATTCAAGCACATTACATTTACTGTGCATTTTATTTCTATTATTATTGTCACATTGTGATACATAGTGAAATAATTATACAACTCAGCATCATGCAGGGTCAGTGGGAGCCCTCGGCTTGTTTTCCTGCAGCCAGATGCCCCCACCTGCGGGTGATGGTGCCAGTGGCCCTGCCGTGAGCTTGCTCCTGGGGGTCTGACGCTGCTTCTGATCTGATGGTGGGAGTTGGGAGGAAACAGCGGTGATGCCCCACTGGCTGCAGCTCACCCCTTGCCCGGTGGCCTGGTTCCTGCCAAGACTGGGAGCAGAACCAGTTCCTGGCCGGGGCTGGGCTGCTGTTCTAGAGCATCTGCTTTCAGAGGCACCCTGCACACGCAGGTGCAGTAGAATTTTGAGCAGTTTAGAAATTCCTGGGTCTCGTTGCAGCACCTGAAAGGGGCCAGTGAAAGCAGCATGGTGTTACCATTTCTGAAACTCCCTGTTTCACCACCGGTACTTTTTGTGACAACAGGTTTGAAGTGCCACATACATTCTAGGTTTTGCTTTTTTTTTTAATAAATATGGAGTGTGGTAAAATTATACATGCTATAGTGAGAAAAGAGCTAGATTGAGAGTCAGAAGATTTGGGTGTGCATCTTCACTCTGACTTTTCTGAGGGACCCGGGCAAGTCTGTTGGCTTCTGCCAGCTTAGTCCTGCCGGCCATTGCCTGGACACGGGGATTCTCGTGAGGCGGAGGGGCCTTTGTAGACTCAGGTTTACAGTGATGCTGAACAGCTGATGCATGGGATTGTCAAATGATTTTACTTCTTCTCACAGTTTCCGTGGTATTACTTCACCTTTATGTCTCTCTCCTGAATTTGTGAACTTGCAATCCAGTTCTAAGTTTGTGTATCCACAGACATACATGCTACTTCTCTGAGAGCTGTCTATCTGAGAGAAAAGCACCTCCCTCCTCTCTTTCTTAGCTGAGTTCTCCTGATGTGTATAGCTCAGGGCTCCTCAACGTTGGTGCTAATGAGGCTTTGAACCAGATAACTCTGAGTTGTGAGGAGTTGTCCTATGCATTTTAGACTGTTTATCAGTTTAGGGTATTTCAGGGTGCCCTATGCATTTTAGGGTATCTGATGCAGCTTAGAGAGTTTGTTTTAGGGTGTTTATCCAGCTTATACTCACTGGTTATCAGCAACAACCTACCTCTTCTTATCACAGTTATAATGATCAAAAAATTCTCCCACCCTTGGAAAATGTCCCCAGGGAGAATGGAGGGCAAAATTGCCTGCAGCTAAAAAGCACTGGCATAAACTGTATAATCCAGCCTCAGAAGACTTGTGTTTGTTTAATACAACTTCAATAATTTAAAAATATGTGGTGTGTTTGAACAGCATTTGGTTCAGAAACAGTGAATGAGACTTTTATTTCATAATTCAAGATACCTTGTGAAATCATACACATTGTTTTTTGAAAGCACAATATAGCAGAATTGAGTTTTTGAATACTAATCAAAATTTTTTCCAATCAGATAAGCTCTATTCATTTAAGTCAGACATGTTCTTTAAAGGAATCTGTACTTTGGTAATTACAATACAGAGACTGCAGAGGAAGTTCTTCTTTTGTAGAGTTCACTACACGACGATGACATTAAACCACAACCAGTGCTGTTTGTTCTGCAGATGAGATGACGACAGGGAAGACATTTAAATGGCATATACATTTTACCTCAAAATTTTTGAAAATTAAAATGTGTGAGTTTAATTAGAAGATGTACTTGACAATCTAGATGTCCTGAAAAAGGAACTATAAAATATTCATGAGAGGAAAAAGCGAAACTAAATTAATTTAGTAGTTATCTTGACTTCAGTAGAGAAAAGCATTTTTAGTACCCAGAGACTTAAATTCTCCTTGTCACAGATGATAAATTCATTGTTTGACATGGTAAATAGGCCCGCTCAGTTGATATATTTGAGGCCCCTGTAGCTCTGACATTCAAGTTGTTATTGGAAAATCTTTCCTCCCCCAACTCTAAATAAATAGGAAAAACATTCTGTTTAATAAGAGGGAGGCCAGAATGGCCAAAGGAAGTAACCAGGAAGCCATTTACTTAGCATTTGCTTATGTAGCCTCACCTGAAGGAGAATTTGAGTTCAGGAGTCTCTGTGAAACACTTGTCGGGGACCTCTTGAGTGAGTGGCCAGTGGGGCTGTGGGGGCTCTGCGTGTGGGTGTCTTCAGAAGTCTCTGTAAACACTTGTCGGGGGACCTCTTGAGCGAGTGGCCAGTGGGGCTGTGGGGGCCTGCGTGTGGGTGTCTTCAGCAGTCTCTGTGAAACACTCGTCAGGGGGCCTCTTGAGCGAGTGGCCAGTGGGGCTGTGGGGGCCTGCGTGTGGGTGTCTTCAGGAGTCTCTGTAAACACTTGTCGGGGACCTCTTGAGCGAGTGGCCAGTGGGGCTGTGGGGGCCTGCGTGTGGGTGTCTTCATTTGTTGGCTCGGCCCCATCTCCTCATGTGCTGCCCTGAAAAGGATTGTCTTGTCCCCAGCCTGTGCCTGTGACTCTGGCCCAAGTCCAAATGAAGAGAAGTCCTTTGTGTTTTTGTTTCTAGAAACTTTTCGTCTTTCCCTCAGACTTGTAGAAGTCAAACAATTGCTTTCTGATAACCTTCTGCATGTTGTGTGGGTTGATGGTGGTGATTTAGTTGGGCTAGTGCAAATGGGGAAGAGTAGAAGAATGTGCACAGATCAAAACTTGAATTGGGAATGCACTCACGGATTTTCCATGCTGAAGGTTTTCAGAAGTCTCTGTCTTATTTATGTGAACATATACCTCAACTGGTTGAAAGGTATGTGAACATGTGCTTTGCCATGCTTTCTTTCTAAAAGTTAGTTTCTCCCTCAGGAAATCATCCATACTTTCTTTCTTGGCTTTCCCAGGAACTGGGGCTCAACAGAGAACACTGGTAGGTCTTTAGGAGACTATTTAATTTTCTCAAAATTTGAGTCCTTTAGTCAGGACTTTGAGGCCTTAGTTTTCTTTTACTATCAGAAAAAAAAATTGATTATAGATTACTGAATATCTGGAGGTAAGGGCTAAAGTGGAAGCAGTAATTGTAAGAGCAATGGGAAGCCACTTAAGGCTTCTGAAGCGATTCTGTAGTTCACAGTTTTGTTAATAAATAAGGTTACTCTGGCCTCAAAGTTCTGACTAAAGGACTCAAATTTTGAGAAAATTAAGTAGTCTCCTACTTAAGACCTACCAGTGTTCTCTGTTCACTGGCATTTTTGTTAATAAATAGGGTTACTCTGGCTGCTCCCTATGGGCTTCCTGGGTGGCTCAGACAGTAAAGCGTCTGCCTGCAATGCAGGAGACCTGGGTTCGATCCCTGGGTTGGGAAGATCCCCTGGAGAAGGAAATGGCAGCCCACTCCAGTATTCTTGCCTGGAAAATCCCATGGACGGTGGAGCCTGGTAGGCTACCGTCCATGGGGTCGCAAAGAGTCGGACACGACTGATCGACTTCACTTTCACTTTTCACTTTCATGCATTGGAGAAGGAAATGGCAACCCACTCCAGTGTTCTTGCTTGGAGAATCCCAGGGATGGTGGAGCCTGGTAGGCTACCGTCCATGGGGTCGCAGAGTCAGACACGACTGAGCGACTTTGCAGCAGCAGCCCTTTCGATGCAAAGCATCTGTATGACCTGGTTTCTCCCTTCTCCTCCTCTGAGCAGTTCTCTCAGGGTTGCTTGAGATGCTATCTCCCAGGCTTGAAGTCCTAAAAAAATTCTTCCAAATAAAACATAACTCTCAGCATTTAGGTTGCATGTATTTTTTCAGTCAACAAGTTTTGGATGTATTGCTTTTGACAAGCCTGTAAAACGTGGAAAGTGTGTAGTTACATATAGTCTGCGGTGGAAGGGAGAGAATTGCACTGTGCGTGAGGGAGTGAGGTGCAGCATGTTTGTCTTCACGGTAAATGAGGTGTCACCCTGGTTATCTTGGAAAAGAAGACTCCTTCGTGGTTTAATCTTAAGAGCTAAAAAGTAATGGGTAATGTCATAGTTACATCCCATCCTTAGAATCCAGTAATTTTCTTTTAATCAGTTGCACATTATTGGTAACACTGAATCATAACCAATTTTGCTTTTCAAAGAACCATGACCTTGTGCCACTGTATGGAGTGAGTGGAAACACCTGGGTCTGTTCAGAACATTTTATTGGAGCTGGTGATGTTTCTTTCTCTCTCTCGCTTGCTCATTCTTTCTTTCTAATAGAGAATCTTAGTGCTGAGAAACGGACTATTTTCTGCCATATCAGTAAACAGGGATGTCGCGGGCATCATCAGTTGCAGCCACCACAGTGGTGTGCTGCTGAGCCCTGAGGGAATTCAGGAAGGGAAGAACACCCACCATCTAGCAGCCATCAGACTGCAGCCACTCCCTATGGGGAGCCCCAAGGAAGCTCAGGATTTGAAAACAGTTATTGGCCTCAGATAGCTGAGGTGCATATCAAAGGGATGATTTCCGTGAGTCCAGAATCCTCCATCTTCTCAAACATAGAAAATCACTAAATTCCTTAACTTGCGTTATCCGGTTTTCTTTAATTTACAAAAAAATGTTGCTGTTCAGATTACCTGCCCTTTGTTGCAAGCTTTCTGTATAACCTGGCTTTTCCCCTCATTTTCTCAGAGCAGTTCTGTCTGCTCTCTCCTGGGTTTTGAAGTCCTAAAGATTCCCACCATATAAAATTTAACTCTCAACTTTTAGGTGGTGAATATTTTTTAAGTTAGCAGTGCCTTTGAGTTTTCTGCAAACTGTCGCAGTAAAATAAAATAACTTAAGGGATTGTCTAAGAGTGAGTCAATTTTTCTCAACGTAGTGAGTATCTTCCAGAATGCTTTGTTAAACTGGAGGAGTATGAAAGAAACCGGACTCTTACCACTTTGTGTTGTTTTTCTTCTCAAAATCCAATATATATTTGGGAGGAAGAATTTTATGTTGACAGCTCAATATGAAATCCTAATTCATTCTGGATAATTTGGAAATGAAATGGAAGAATACCATTTGCTGAAAGATGACTTACACTGCAAGATTTATTTTGCATAATATATTTTTATGAGAATTTCAGACTTCAGAAGGGAAGATATCCAGCATCTTCTCCTGCATAATATGTCATCTCTGAATATTTTCTTTAGCATGTTTTGATTTCCTTAGGCATGGGAGGATTATTACTGTAAAAGTAATTTTAACATTCTCTTTGATAAAATGTAAAAGGAAAAGAGAGCATCAGTATATCATCAGAACACATAATCATATGGTTCAGGCTGGAGAAACAAAGCTTGACTTTCAGGCAGTTGCAAAGTATCTTAAAACTCAATTAGCCAAACATTTGCATTTTTCAAACAGCGACTTTTTGTTTGTCTTGAACAAGTGACACAACCTCACTACAGTTTTCCTATGTGGTGTTTGAAGCTCTGGTTCTTCCTGTCTGTATTAGGAAGTAAAATATAATTTATTTGGATAAAATGGTTTCACAGTTTGATGGAAAGTACATTAATAGAAAGGGAACTTGGCAGAATTTGAAAACTACAATTGATCTTTAACTTACCTCAAGACTTGAAATAAATTTGCTTTTCCTCAACTACTGTTACTTGTCAATAGCATTTGAAACATGTTTTAATAATAAAACACCTATGCAGAATCTAGTAAGTAACAATTTTCAGCTTTCTTGTGGTAGAAATGCCAAAAGACTTTTCTATGTGTCAAAAATCTATGGTGGATTTCTGTATTTTGGCTTAACTTTGGAGTTCTTACTTTTTATTAACGTGGAATTATCTGGATTGATTTTTGAATGTATTTTGAGTATTGGTAGAGACTGAAACAGAAAGGTGATGTGACTTGAACACAATCCAGTTCATTCCCTGAAAGGTAGCGCTTAAGTGATTCAGGTGCAACATCAGGAAGAACTGTGTTGGAAACCTGTGTTTTCTACACATCAGCTGCAGGATGTTGGGCAAGTTATTTAACACCCCTCTTATAATTTTTGTAGTTAATTTACAACATTGCATTAGTTTCACATATACAGCAAAATGAATCAGTTATACATATGTCCACTTTTTTTAGATTCTATTCCCACATAGGTCATTAGAGTCTTAAGTAGAGTTCACTGTGCTATGCTGCTACTGCTGCGAAGTCGCTTCAGTCGTGTCTGACTCTGTGTGACCCCATAGATGGCAGCCCACCAGGCTCCGCCGTCCCTGGGATTCTCCAGGCAAGAACACTGGAGTGGGTTGCCATTTCCTTCTCCATGCAGTAGGTCTTTATTAATTATGTGTTCTATATATAATGTGTGTATATGTCAGTCCCAAACTTCCAATGTATGCCTCCCCCTCTTTCCTTCTTGGAAATAATAGTTTTCTACAAACGACTGAGTGACTGAACTGAACTGAACAAATGAAGGCATTTAATACTTTGAGCCTCAGTTTCCTCATCTGTAAAACAATACCCATTTTATAAGGTTGATTAAGTAAAACAGTGCCTGGAACAGTGCAGCACCTCAGAATATTTAACTATATTGGCGATAATAATTATATTGTGTCTCTAGCCTGTACTACTTTGTCATTGATGTTTCTCTAACCCAAGCTAACTCATTACAGTGAGTTTGAATTCAGGAAAGAAAGCCCACATTTTGTTGATCTGAAGGTGGTACACTTCAGCCAGGCCAATGGACATTTTATTCCAAAAGATTGTTGTAAGTATTTTAAAGTATTTTTAAAATGAGCTCATAAGATTATAGAGTGAGAAGCATTCCTTGACTGTATGGTCCAAATTCTGATGTACAACTGAAGAATTTAAGTTGAAGCTTCCTCGAGGGTCACATAGCTACTGAAGAGCAGAGTTGTTGTTATTCAACAAGCCTTCTGATTCCCAATCCAGCGTTGATTTGTTAACACGTGCCACTTCATCGAGTCTAAGAAGACTTGAGAGGTCGGTTATCACAAAAACACGTGAATGTCTAAGACTGACCACATGCAGGCTGCAAGCAGTGTCATTCAGAGGAAAAATAACTCCAGCACGCAATTACCAGATTAGCAGAACTCTAGACGCAGCAGCGGAGAAGGCAATGGCAAGCCACTCCAGTACTCTTGCCTAGAAAATCCCATGGATGGAGGAGCCCGGTGGGCTGCAGTCCGTGGGGTCGCTAAGGGTCGGACACGACTGAGCGACTTCACTTTCACTTTCCACTTTCACACATTGGAGAAGGAAATGGCAACCCACTCCAGTGTTCTTGCCTGGAGAATCCTGGGAACGGGGGAGCCTGGTGGGCTTCCGTCTATGGGGTCACACAGAATCAGACACGACTGAAGTGACTAAGCAGCAGACGCAGCAGCAGACTCCTTCTTGGGGTTTCCTGCTTCCCTCCTGTCTTGTCCAGTGGCCCAGGGGCATGAGCAGTACGAGAGGAAGGGATAAGGCCTGCGTGCCCACCCGAGCAGGTTGCAGAGCCCCTCCAGTTTCACCCCTCTAGCTCGCCCTGGCTTCTCAGTGCAGACACAGCCTGTGTGGATGGTGGGTTGTGATCGGTGCCCCATGGGCTCAGACTCTCCAAGGCAGGACGCTCCAAGTCCGTCATTCTTCCTGAGAGTGTCATCCCTTTCTCTTGGTTCCAGCTTGGCCTCTGAAGGACGCTGCCTTGTGTTCAAAAGAAGACAGTTCTTCACACACAGCTCCCTGTGGTTTTCAAGGGTCGTTCCCCAGGATGCCAGCTCCTCCAAAGGCAATCTCTATTTTCCTTTACCTCCCTGAAATCCTTGAGGCAGAAATCCACCATTTTCTCTTTTTCATTCCGGAAACAAAAGAGTTCACAATATTCCTCTGAGACAGTGGAGCTACTTACTCATGCGCGCTTCAGATGCTAGCCCCTCGTTCGTGTTTAAGTGGCTGTGCGTGACTTCATCTTTGGGGAGAGGACCAGATCCAGAAACACCCTCCTCTGGAGATGAAGGGGGATTTCTGGCACCACGCCTCGAAGTAGGGAGAAAACGAGTGACACTGAGCTTGGCACGCAGAAGACCCTTATCACTATTTTGAATAATTGCTTAAAAACACTAAAGTCTGCATCAAGGTACCCAAGTGACATAGCTATAAAATCTGAACTTTTATGATATTTATTATATGTTTATAATTTCAAGGTTTTCTCTTTTTTGTCTCGAGTCTTGGTTTTTCTGTGATTAACCTCCAAGTGTGAGGGAAACTTGCCAATGAATTTGCAGAATGAGGTCCTTTTCTAAACTGAATTTCTAGCCATATAATCTCTATTCTAAGTGTATGTCTGAATATATAGGTGTGTGTGTTTTATAAACGCACTTAACACTCTTTGGATTTAATAATGTTTTAGAGGATTTGGGTTCCTGTAACATTTTTATTTTGGCCACATTCTTAAAAACATAAATACAAATGTAAAATAAATCCATGAGTCTACCCATTATCCAGCTGCAGCTTTAAAACACGCCGTAGTTGATAAGCTTCCAAATTTGTTTTAATGGCAGAGTTTCATCTCTGCAGCCAATTTGGATCACAAAGCAAATCCTATTTCAAGTGTTTGGCCCGTAAAGGGAACAAAGTAGATGATTGTGGGTCACTCCCATCCCCATCATTTCAGAGTCTCCTGGAGAAGCTGTTACATTTCCTCTGGACCTGCGTTCGTTAGAAATGAATGTGGCTATTTTGAGAGATTTATTCCGAGCAAGAGTCTGCGTAAATGGAGACTGATTGTGGTGGTTATTATTATGACCATTATTATTATTATTATTATGACTGTTTTTATTTAGTTTGTGTCTGGAGTTGGTGTTAGAGGTGACATAAAGGTGTTAATTGTCTCTGAATATTTCCACAGATCTTCCTTGTTCAAAGGTGCCTTGATAAAGGCAAATATTTATTCAGTGTCAATTTGAAGCTGAGAAACTCACAATGAGTGTGATTCTCTAAAAGGCAGAAGCAAAGTTTCTCTGAAACCAGGCCAAAATTCCAATCTTGTACCATCCGCTTTTAGTGTGGGTGTTTGATTTGTTGACTAAAAAACGCCATCACAACCTGAAAGTAGAAAGCTATTTAACTTGGTGGGAATGTTTACAACTCCAAGCCTGGGAGACCGCGTCTCAGTAGCTCCGAGAAAACTGCTCCAAGGCAGCAAGAGGGGGAGTCAGGCTATACACAAGCTTGCAACAAAGGGAGCAGGCAGTCTGAGCACCGAAGATCAGGCATCGAGTTAAGGAATCTGGCTTTCCTTGCACGGGAAGACGCAGGCCTCTGGGGTCACCGCGTTAGTTCCTTACGCACCTCAGCTGTCTGGGTCTAATCCTGTTTCCTTGTTCACCTTGCTTCTTGCATTCCCCCAGTTCCTCAGCAGTCACCGTAGGGGAGGCAGCATCTACTGGATCTCAGCTTGGGAGCCCTTATCACATCTGGAGGCCAGGAATCACTGATGGCTGTGGCATGTCCTGTTATTACTATGGCAGGAGATATTTTCATTTCCCAGATTATTCGAGACCTTTGAGTCTCTTGTTAAACTTCAGTTATCTTTTGAGCACCCATGGAAGTTTCCTGGAGTATGTTCCACAGATGTTTTTTTTAATTTGTATTTTTCACAAAAATACCCTTAGAAATTTCAGGAATATCCTAATTTTGAAAAAAAAATATATCTGTTAACGGGGGTATAACAGAATAGTGATTGAGAGAGTCACTGGGGATTATAAATGCAATTACGAAGTATTATTTTAAAAAACAGAAGCAATTAAGGTAGCAAAATCAGTTTTACCTTCCAAGATTTGGGCTGCGACATTACGTGCAACCCCAGTTGCCACTCTTACCCTGGTTCCTTGTAGCGCGTCTTTGTGTGCTGGTTTCAAGACTCTTGGTCGGGATATGGAGAGACGCAGAGGAGGCGGCTTCCCACAGGTCTCCAGGGCAGCGGGTGGCCAGAGTCCTCCACTGACTGAGTCCATGGTGCGGTCTTTAGTTTTAGGACAGGATTCATGAATTTATGGGTCTCTCACTTTTTTAAAAAATAATTTTTATTGGAAGATAGTTGATGATATGTGCACACTGTGTATGTCATGTCCGACTCTTTGCAACCCCATGGACCATAGCCTGCCAGGCTCCTCTGACCATTGAATTTTCCCAGCAACAATACTGGAGTGGGTTGCCATGCCCTCCTTCAGGGGATCTCCCTGACCCAGAGATTGAATCTGTGTCTCCTGCACTGCAGGTAGATTCTTTACCACTGAGCCGCCAGAGGAGCCCATATATGCACTGCTATATGTACAGTAGATGATGAATAAGAGCCTCCTGTACAGCACAGAGAACTCTGCTCTGTACTCTTTATTACCCATATGGGGAAGGAATCTAAAAAGACTGGATACATGTGTATGTGTAACTGATCCACTTTGTATACCTGAAGCTCATTCAAAGTTTCACTCTGAAATCGCTAATACTAATCAGTTTCTTTCTGTTCATTCTTCCTCATCACTTTCATATATGACTCCCCCTGAGATCTCAGTTTTTTATCATAGCTTTAGTATCTCTTGTATCTCTTAAGTTGTAATTTCTTCTGCATCTTCCAGGATTTTCCTGAAAAGGCATCAATACCCAATGATTTTCATTTAACCTTGATGCCCTTCTCCTAACATGGCCCCTCTCATTTCCTTTGTGTCTTAACCACACTCCTTAGAGAGGATTCTCTTCTCCTTCCTCACTACTGGATTTATCCTTATTAAGCACCTGATCTGGTTATTACTCAACTGAAATGTAACAAAACCTGATTCTGATTTGGTTTTTGGATGCAGTACAGAGCGAGCTATAACAGGAGCAGAAACGGAAGATGCCCTCGTGAGCAGCTCAACGCTGCGCGGCTGAGGAAGAAGCCCACGGCCTCCGAGAACTTTGCTACCCAGTAGGGCCGCCACGTGCCCTACCTGGGGACTGAGCGATTAAACCATGAGCAGTGTGGGTGAGAGGGACAAATTAGGAGTATGAGACAGCAGATTTATGTACTTTGTACAAAGCAGATGAACAACAAGGGTGTGCTGTACAGCACAGGGAACAGCATTTAGTACTTTTAATAACCTGTGATGGAAAATGATCTGAAAAAATATTTATACATATGTAACCAAATGACTTTGCTGTACAACTGAAACACAATATTATGTTGATTATATTCAATAAAAAATGAATAATTACATCATAACTGCAAATAATTCATAAAAATGACGTGACAGAGAAGCTAAATTTTAAATTTTATTTCAATTACTTTAAATTTAAGTTTAAACACTGATACTTAATTCAGCTACTGGAAAACTTACGTATGTTTGGAACAATTTGAATGTTGTTCAGTCTGTTTTTCTCAACTGTGCATTTATGAGCTGTACATATAGATCAACTATTTCTGATAAATACTTAGCATCCACATTGGGATGTGCTGGAAGTGTAAAATGCATACCAGCTTTCAAAAACTTAGTACAAAAAGAGTGAATATAAAATATCTTATTAATGATATTTTTCAAAAATTTTATAAAAGGTTGAATTCACAGTTGGGATTATATTGGTTTAAGTAAAATATATACTAATTTTACCTGTTTCTTTTTTTTTTGTAATTAATTTATTTTTTATTGGAGGCAAATTATTTTACAATATTATATTGGTTGGTTTTGCCATACATTGACATGAATTCGCCCCGGGTTTACATAAGTTCCCCCTCCTGAACCCCCCTCCCACCTCCCTCCTCCCTTTATCCTCCCTCTGGGTCATCCCCGCATGCCAGCCCGGAGCATCCTATAACATGCATTGACCCTGAACTAGTAATTCATTTCACATATGACAACATACGTGTTTCAATGACATTCTCCCAAATCATCCCACCCTCACCCTCTCCCACAGAGTCCCAAAGACTGATCTATACATCTGTGTCTCTTTTGCTGTCTCGTATACAGGGTTATCATTTGCATCTTTCTAAATTCCATATATATGCGTTAGTATGCTGTATTGGTGTTTTTCTTTCTGGCTTACTTCACTCTGTATAATAGGCTCCAGTTTCATCCACCTCATTAGAACTGATTCAAATGTATTCTTTTTAATGGCTGAATAATACTCCATTGTGTATATGTACCAAAGCTTTCTTATCCATTCGTCTGCAGATGGACATCTAGGTTGCTTCCATGTCCTGGCTATTATAAACAGTGCTGCAATGAACATTGGAGTACATGTGTCTCTTTCAATTCTGGTTTCCTCGGTGTGTATGCCCAGGAGTGCGATTGCTGGATCATATGGCAGTTCTATTTCCAGTTTTTTGAGGAATCTCCACACTGTTCTCCATAGTGGCTGTACTAGTTTGCATTCCCACCAACAGTGTAAGAGGGTTCCTTTCTCTCCACACCCTCTCCAGCATTTATTGCATGTAGACTTTTGGATAGCAGCCATTCTGACTGGTGTGAAATGGTACCTCATTGTGGTTTTGATTTGCATCTCTCTGATTATGAGGGATGTTGAGCATTTTTTCATGTGTTTGTTAGCCATCTGTTTGTCTTCCAAAATTTGGAGAAATGTCTGTTTAGTTCTTTGGCCCATTTTTTGATTGGGTCATTTATTTTTCTGGGGTTTCTTTTTATTCTTTTAATGCAAAAAGCTAGAAAATTTAAAATTACATGTATGACTTGCATTTTATTAGTATTTCTTTTGGACATTGTTGTTCTAGAAACACAGAATGGACTGTCATAAGTTTGGGTTTGGGCCAGAGTTGCTCTAACTACCCACAAGAAAGCATCTTAGCTACGGTAGAAGGAAAGGTCAGATGGGGTGATAGGCAGTCATGTTGAAAGCACGTTGTAAGGCAGGGATTGAACTAGAGGAAGGCCAGGGGAGACACAAAGCTCCAGGACTGCTGAGGCCCAGCTCCCAGCTAGAAGGGGGCATGTGGGAATACACAGCCCTGGAGAGAGTGAACTGGTTTGGCCCCTGCAGTCGACTGAGCCTTTGAGCTGCGAAGCCAGTGGGTCATCTGGAAATCTTCAGAAATTTTGTGAATCAGGAAAAAGGGGGAGAGATTGTAACAAACCATGGGGGATTCTCTCTCAAGTTTATTAACCAAGGCAAAGAATTCAAGGGGCAAAGCAGGAAGTAACTGGATGACCTTAATTTGCTCCCTTGCTGGTAGCCAAGGACCGTATCTGTTGTATCTTAGGTCAAATTAATTTGAAAGGGATGTTCTGATGTTTTGGCATAGAAATTCCTTCCATCTTAAGATAAGGTCTAAAGCTTTCAGTTACTTTATTTAGCTTTGACTTGACAATTCAATAAGGCATTTCACATTTATTACCTGCTATGAATATTTGATGGTGGTAAAACTCACCTAGAAAGGATACATGTGGGACTTTGGGTGCCCTTGAATTGTTTTTTCCTGTAATAACTCTAAACATGGGTTCATGGGGGCGATTCTGGGAGGTCCCCATATCCTTCTCACTCTATCATACCCCCAGTAGTTCCTTGTCAAGGATTTCCAAAGGTAAGTTCTAAGATTCGGGGGAGATGGTCCCATGCCAGTCCAAGGCTCTGGCTTCAGAGCCAGAAAGATCCCCCGTGCACCTCAAATATCTAGAACCTTCCTGGTTCCTTGCCAGCTACAGTTTTTTTTCTTATTAAGAAGGGAATAAACTTTTAATGAGCACATCCTAGTTTCTGGAATTTGCTCCTTTCTAGATGATGTTTTAAGCACAGCATTTAGCCATTATATCTTCAATTTCTTCCTATGTAAAATATGGATAATATTAGCATCTATGTCATGAGACTTTCTGGCGATTAATGAGATAATATGAGCAAACCTTTTTTTTTTAATTGAAGTATAGTTGCTTTATAATATCATGTTAGTTTCAGGTATACAGCAAAAGGATTCAGTTATGCATATATATATATATATTCTTTTTCAAATTATTTTCTCTTATAGGTTATTATATTCAGTAGAGCTCCTTGTGCTATACAGTAGGCCCTTGTTGATTATCTATTTTATACAGAGTAGTGTGTGTGTGCTAATCTCACACTCCTCTAATTTATCCCTCCCTCACCCATGGATGGAGGAGCCTGGTAGGCTGCAGTCCGTGGGATCGCTAAGGGTCGGACATGACTGAGCGACTTCACTTTCACTTTTCACTTTCCACTTTCACACATTGGAGAAGGAAATGGCAACCCACTCCAGTGTTCTTGCCTGGAGAATCCCAGGGACGGGGGAGCCTGGTGGGCTTCCGTCTATGGGGTCACACAGAGTCGGACACGACTGAAGTGACTTAGCAGCAGCAGCAGCACCTTTGACAAGATCCAGGTAGAGGATCAGGGACTCAGCCAGATAGGAGGTGAGTAAGTGTACCTGCCCCACTGAAGTTGGGCTTGGTCACATTGCTCACTTCGGCTAATGAAATCTTAGCAGACATGACATAAGCAGAGGCTTTAAAAGTTCTGGCCTCATTTTGTGCCCTTTGTAGTCACTGAGTCACTAAGTCATGTCCAACTCTTTGCAACCCCATGGACTGCAGCACACTAGGCTTCCCTGTCTCTTATTATCTTCTGGAGTTCCCCCAAGTTCATGTCCATTGACTCAGTGCTATCATACAACCATCTCATCCTATGTCTCCCCCTTCTCCTCTTGCCCTCAATCTTTCCCAGCATCAGGGTCTTTTCCAATGAGTTGGCTCTTCGCATCAGGTGGCCAAAGTATTGGCGCTTCAACTTCAGCATCAGTCCTTCCAATGAATATTCAGGGCTGATTTCCTTTAGGGTTAACTGAGTTGATCTTGCTGTCCAAGGAACTCTCCAGAGTCTTCTTTAGCACCACAATTTGAAGGCATCAGTTCTTTGGCACTCACCCTTCTTAATTTTGTTCTTTTCTGATCTCCTATAAGGTTCCCAGGTAGTGCTAGATCCATCAGCTGGACCTCATATTGAACAGAGGTAGTGTAGATCTGAGTTCAACTCACAGCTCAGGGCTAAGACTAACTGACCGCAGTGCCTGAGCAGACCTGCTGAGCCTTGCCTAAGTCAGCAGAACCACAGCTGACTCTCAGACCCACAGTGCTGGGAATACATCTCTGTGGTTGTAAGCCACTGAGTACTGGATAGCCTTTTTTGCAGCATATTATGGCAATTTTCAAAATGTAGGTGTGTATAGGAATTGGCAACCCACTCCAGTGTTCTTGCCTAGAGTCCCTTGGACGGGGGAGCCTGGTTGGCTGCCGTCCATGGGGTCACACAGAGTCGGACATGACTGAAGCGACTTAGCATGCATGCATGCATTGGAGGAGGAAATGGCAACCCACTCCAGTGTTCTTGCCTGGAGAATCCCAGGGACAGAGGAGCCTGGTGGGCTGCTATCTATGGGGTTGCACAGAGTTGGACACGACTGAAGCATCTTAGCAGCAGCAGCAGCACCTTTGATACCATACATTTATTTTCTGTGTCTATGAATCTGATTCTGTTTTGTAAGTAAGTTCATTTGTTTCAGGTTTTTGTTTGTTTGCTTTTTTTTGTACGATTCCACATATAAGTGGAATCATATCCTATGATATTTGTCTTCTGTCTGACTTACTTCACTTTGTGTGATCATCTGTAGGTCCACTCATGTTGCTGCAAATGGCATTTTTCATTCTTTTCATGACTGAGTGAGCAGATTTTTTATCACAATGCTTGGCTCATAAGAGCTTGTACGATGTGAAATCTTTTGTAATTATTAGCTGTTAAACACCCTGTTGGACATTTTACATTTTATCTCCTTTAATCTCCACAACCATTTGGGAGGGTAAGGAGGCTTATCCCGGCTCTGTGCAGAAGCTCAGAGAAATAAACTACCATGCCCCAGTTTGCTCAGAGTGAAGGCACACTTGAGCAGCATCAGTGGTGAAGATCACACTCTGAGCTCTACTGCTCTGGGATGGGAAACGTTAAGGGCCTCTCTCTGCCTCCAATTCCGAATCTAAAAAACTAAGAGAGTAATTGGACCTATCTCATGAATTTTTTTAAGCAGTTAAGCAAGTTGATGTTTGTGAACATTTAGAACAGTGTGTACTACATATTATTTGTTACATCAAAACATTTTATTTTTATCTCTGACCTGAAAATGAGTTGGACTGCCGAGGTTCTTGCTAAAGAGGTCCTGTAGTTTAGGTAAGAAATGCAAGTGCTTTGCAAACAAAGGATCCTTGTCGCATTCTTCCATAGCTCAAATCTGGTTTCTATAAGGTTCTGGGAACAATAGTAACTGTGGTATTTGGTCCTGAAGCACTGATAGCTTTTGTCGACCATTGTAAACCTGGGATCATGCCTCTTTCACATTTCTCCTGCAAAATGCCAGCCTCCCCCTGTGGCTGGAATTCTTACTATGGATGACTGACATCTAACACGTATTCTGCTGCCAGACACACACTTTTCCTTTGGCTGGACACCTGGGTTTGGCACCAGTTTTCATTTCACTTGAGAGATGTGGTGTCAATCAAGACTGCACTGCTGGGTGAGATAAGTGGGCAGAGGACGCATTTCAGAAGCCAGTTCACAGAGCGCTGGGATTAAACCTGGGCTGGGGATGTAGCAGGGGATCTCAGGCTCTCCTCTGCTCCACGCATGCCTGTGCGATCTGTTGCAGGCATTTTTCTTTGCCTTTTAAATTACGACCTTTCTGAAGGCCAAAGCTCTATCTGTGTCTTCCACCACACCTATCATGCAGAGGGTATCAAAATGATCAATATAGATATAAATTCTATACTGTGCTTATTTTGAGAGAACGCCTTGGGGATTAAGGTCATTCAGATACTGGATGCTTGTGTTTCTAGCCATCTTCTAAAAAAGACAGTTTAAAAATCAACAACACCAGAATTTATGCTCAAATTATAAGCAAATTGAACTTTAAATACATGAGCTTTTCACTCGCTGATTTAAAAAGAAATCAGAAAGGCAGTTCTCAGACTTTCTGTATTTTTAATAAACTTGTTAAAAATCTGCTTTAGGGGACACACTGCTATACCAGAGTGGGGCTGACAAACCCAGAACCGGCTTCTTGCCCTCCCCTCTTGTCAATAAGTTTTATTGGTGCACAGCCACACTGTTAGGAATTACTTATGGCTCTTTCATATTGCAGTGGCAGACTTGAGTTGCTGCAGAGACCATGGGGCTTGCAGAGACAAGTCTTTACTATCTCGATCATTCCATCTTCTTAGTCCTGCTCTTGACAACATGTAAACAAATGAGATTGACAATTTTTTGACACAACTTTATTTACAAAGCAGGAAGTGGATGAGATCAGCGTGCCCTTGGTAAGTTGGAAGGAGAAGGTTGTTGAGCGTGAGAAGTGCCAGCTCTGTGGCCCAGGAAGCGTCTGACCTCCCTGAACCTCGTCTGTGCCACACACGCGACACGGATATCAGCACTTACCTGGTAGTTCTTGTGAGGACAAAATAAGGAAATGTATGATCAGGATCCTAACTGTTTGGGAGTGACTTTTCACAGAATACCTCACACTCACAGGCTACCAAAAGTTTACAGTTAAAATGTGGGAAAACAGTCCCTTCACCAGACATCGTGGAGATGTTTGTCTCAGAAAACAGAGAGAGAAAAGACTTAAAATTTTTGACCGTATGCTTAGTTTCATTCAGGGACTTTAGCTGGGCTTGAATAAGTATATTCTGAATGAAGGGGAGAATGGTGTTTAAAACGCCACCAGTTTAACAGTTCTAATTTAACCCGCAATTTAAAAATATAATGTTTTAGATACATTTCATGCTCATAAACATCCAAGAATTTAACTTAGTTTTACAGTGTCTTTCATATTTCAGTCTTAGAAATATCTCTGCCATATCATTGGACCAACTATTCCTTATAGGCAACTATTGCTTTCTAAAAATTCAGCAGGTCCAAAAGCTGGAAAAGCATTTGTATTCATGGTTTAAGCCAGTGAGAAAGGAAAGTGTTATAAGCAAATGATGCCCTTGGGCCTTCGTGGGGAAGTCGATCCCCCTCATCATCCACCAGCAAACTCTGACTGTAGGATCGTGGGCATTCTGGCTGTATTAGAAATGAAAACAACAATAAAAGGAGAAAAACTGTTCCTTGCTTCCATTCACAGAATCTGTTTTCTCCTGCAAATATAGTACAGGTTATTTCCTTTATCACCATAAAATCAAAAGCATCTGTGCAAAAATTAAACTTACCTTGGAGCATCTTGAGGCAGATGAGAACCTCGGAGACAAACCCAAGATTCGGGGTCTGCTGGAAATCTGGTTCAGTTTAACTGAACAGTGTTACCGGGCTTCCCAGGTGGCTCAGGGTTAAGAACCCACCTGCCAGTGCAGGAGACATGGCTTTTGTTCCATTCCTGGTTTGGGAAGATGCCCTGGAGAAGGAAGTGGCAACCCACTCCAGTGTTCTGGCCTGGAGAATCCCGTGAATGGAGGAGCTGGTGGGCTACAGTCCACGGGGTCGTGAAGAATCAGACAGGACCTAGTGACTAAATAGGTTAGAGCGTCTGCCCCCAATGCGGGAGACCCGGCTTCGATCCCTGGGTCGGGAAGATCCCCTGGAGAAGGAAACGGTAACCCACTCCGGTATTCTTGCCTGGAGAATCCCATGGACGGAGAAGCCTGATAGGCTACAGTCCACGGGGTCGCAGAGTCGGACACGACTGAGCGACGGAATGGAACAAACAGTGCTACTGTGAATATTAATGATAAAACAAATATAAATGACCGCACAGTGATTGCTGGGGCCTCAGTAAATTTAATTCTTCCCCACTGACTATAATATTTTAGGTAACACAGTATAAAGCTGTGATTTTTAAACTAGGATATGGGGCAACTAGAACGTAACAACAATGCCAGGACCAACTGAAGACTCAGTGAAACAGTAGGTGTCTCCTTGTTTGTAATATTTTGCAGTTTTTAATTTTTTTTTTTTTTTAATATTGGCTGTGCTGGATCAGTGTTGTGCTGTGTGGTCTGTGTTGCTGTGTGCTGGGTCTGCGTTGGATGTGTTGTTGTGCTGTGTGGTCTGCGTTGGATGTGTTGGGTCTATCTTGTGCTGTGATGGATCTGTCTTGTGGTGTGCTGGGTCTGTGTTGGATGTGTTGTGGTGTACTGTGTGGTCTGTGTTGGATGTGTTGGGTCTATCTTGTGCTGTGATGGATCTGTCTTGCGGTGTGCTGGGTCTGTGTTGGATGTGTTGGGTTTCTCTTTTTGTGGCTCTCGGGCTTCTCGTTGCGGAGCGTGGCCTCGAGGCATGGGTCTCAGTAGCTGCCTGTGTAGGCTTTGCTGTCCCGCAGCGTGTGGGCTGTTAGTTCCCCGACCAGGGATGACACCCATGCTCCCTGCATTGGAGGGCGGATTCTTAACCATTGGACCTCCAGGGAAATCCCCAGGAGACATCTTCTGAGCCTATCAAGTTTACTCAAACTTGTAATAAGAAAATTTAGAGACAATTTAGTAGAAATTTTAAATACATTCATGTTGAAATCAAATTGTCTTCATTTGTAAGCCATGTGAAATGAATGGAAACTTGGAAAATAATGTTTAAATGCTAAGGGAATAAAATATATTGTTTTGATGATGGACAGATCCCCTCTGGTGTAGGGTCCCTTGGTGGAAATGTTATGTGAAGCTCTGGAAGAAAGACTGTGGTATCAGGAGTTTAAAAATGAAGGTCTGAGCTTGGCTCTCCTGGCTTCTTGTTTTGAGACCCTGAATAAGTTACTTAATCTCCTGGACTCTCAGTTTCTGCATCTGTAAAATGGGAATCATATGCGTCTAATAGGTGGCTTGAGAATAAATGAGATTATGTAAAAATCTTATTGGGGAGTATTTCTGAAATTTTTGTTATCAGTGAAACTGTTTCAAGATGTGAGTTATTACCATCAGCTGGTATGACATTTTAGCAGTAAAGCAGACTGAGAAGCCAGACTTAGGGGAGTCTTTCTTTGAGGAGTCTGTTCTCTGCTTAAGGCATATATTTTAACCTTACTTTAAACCTCTAAAGTTTATTTTTATTTAGTTGAGTATGATCAAATTTTGCTGCATGCGTGCTAAGTTGCTTCAGCCGTGTCTAACTCTGAGCGACCTTATGGACTGTAACCCACCAGGCTCCTCTGTCCATAGGATTCTCCAGGCAAGAATACTGGGGTGTGTTGCCATGCCCTTCTCCAGGGGATCTTTCCTACCCAGGGATCAAACCCACAACTCTTATGTCTTCTGCACTGGTAGGCAGGTTCTTTACCACTAGCGCCACCTGGGAAGCCGGTAGATCAAATTAAACCTCTCCTTATTTCCCCATCTGCAAAATGAAGAAACTAGGAATTACCTCAACGATTGTTCTGAGAATTAAAAGCACATAAGGCATATGAGATTATCCTGTAGGGGCTTAGAGACTGGATTCTTAAAACTGTAATTTCCTTCCTTTCTGCTCCTCTTCTACCTTTAACTAATCTCTTCCAAATTTCTTCCAACTTGAAGCAAAAATTCTGGAATCTAAATTCTGTTATAATGGATTTTGGCTGCAGCCCTGAAAATTTGTCTCTGAATGATGCAGTCTTAAAAAAAAAAACAAAAAAAAAAACCCTTCTTCAGAATTGTATATTCACTAGTTACTTAGGAGAATTTTCTCTGATTAGCTCTTTCATGAGGATGTAGAATAAGGGGATTATAGGAAGGGCACTAAGCAATTAAATCCAAACCCTTCATAGTGCTAAGAAACATTATTTTTCTCTGGTTGGCAACGCTGACTATTTGAAGCTTACACTGTGCCTGTTTACAAGGTCGTTAGGTTTTTATTTACTTTTTTTTTTAATGCATGTCATGAATTTTGAGCAGTCCTCCAATCCAACATCTTCAAATGACCAATAAAATATCTTCTTTTGTCCTTTAAATTACATTACATGATGACTAGAGTTTAAATTTATAAACAGCACCTGCTAACTAGTTTTTTGCAGACCCAGCTGGGATATCGACTTGAGACTTTTGTCCGAAGCACGCATGACAAATGAAAATAGCTGGCGGTAGCTTCCACTCACATTTTTACAGAAGTGGCTCCTTCTTTTTCCTTCAGGCTGAAATATGTTGAATACTTACCAAACGCTGGATATAAACCAAGTACTTTTCTTGTGTTTTGTTATTTGATTTCTCACAACAACCTTTGAATAGATGTGGTTATATAATATTTCCTTTACAGTTTTGCCAAAGGAAATGGATCTTCAGAAAAGCAATGTTGAGAAAGTAAAATTTACATTGTTCACTCAGATGGTAAATCATCTCATTAAAGTGAGTGACTACATTTTCCCCTGATTCTCCAAACCTTATTTTGATCAAATCCTTTAATTAACCTGCGTTGTACTCCCTGCACCCCGTAATTCTTAAAATTTGAAATAAAGAAAACCAGCCCAAATCTTCCAAAAAACGTGGCTGCTGAAGGCAAGACGCCACACTGAATTTTACAGGAAGAATCACATCTCTTTAGTCTTTGTTACAGCAAAGGGGGAAGATGTGCCATAAACGTCTCCTACTGTATACATCTGTAGTCGATAAATGTGAGTTGATCCATTCCAGTCCTAAGATCTGAAAAGAGATCAGTTTCCAGTGAGACCCCTCCCTTCTGTCTACAGTCTCCCCAGCTCTGGTCTCTTAAAGGACAAGAGAAAAGATGCGAAAGCTTTCCACCACCCACTCGGCAGTTAATCCCCCTCTTCCATGAAGTTTAGCAATGCGTGTTAGCGAAGCGTGATACCCATCTCTCTCGGTTTATATATCAATGAGTTTTAGCAAACAGATACAGGTTATGCAGTTGTGTGGCATCCACCACAGTCAGGATCTTAAACACTCCTGTTAGCCATCCAGATTTAAACACTCCCGTTCACTTCCAGATTTTCCTTTTGCCCTTTTGCAGTCAACTCCCATCTCCAATTCTAGACCCTGGAAGCTACTGATCGATTTCCGTCTCTAAAATGTGGTCTTTTGCAAAATCTTATGTAAATCGAATCACAGGGTATGTAGTCTTTGTATCTGGATTCTTTCATTTAGCAGAATCCTTTTGAGATTAAGTTTTTACCTATATCAGTAATTCTTTTTTTTTAATTGCTGTTTTATTCCACTGTATAGATTTAAAACTACTTATCCATTTATTATCAACGTATTATAAAGGGTGGTAAATACTATGAAAAGTGTCAGTTTTCTAAAGCGATGGTACCTTTTTGCTTTCCCACAAGCAGTGGATGAAAATTCCATTCCCCTCAGCACTTGTGTCACGATTTGCTTTGTTTTCATTTTTAGCCATTTTCATAGGTCTCAGTGGTAATTCATGGTCTTCAGTTTGCAGTCTCATTATAACATGGAACATCTTTCCATGTAGGTGTTTGCTTCTTTGGTAACAGGCTTGTCAAGCCTTTTGTTATTTATTTATTCATTATTTTTGAATTTTGTGAGTTCTTTACATATTCTGATACAAGTTCTTTATCGGATAACTTTATTGAAAATATTTTCCCCCAGTTTATAGATTGCATTTTATTCTTCTTAACAATGTCTTTCATTGAGCAGCGGTTTTTAATTTGCATGATAAGTCACTTTCAGTTGTGTCCGACTCTTTGTGACCCAATGGACCATGGCCCTCCAGGCTGCTCGGTCCATGGGATTCTCCAGGCAATAATCCTGGAGTGGGTTGCCATGCCTTCCTCCAGGGAATTTTTCTGACCCAGGGATGGAACCTGCATCTCTTACGTCTCCTGCCTTGACAGGCAAGTTCTTTACCACTGAGCTCCGGGAGTTGGTGATGGACAGGGAGGCCTGGCGTGCTGTGATCATGGGGTTGCAAAGGGTCGGACACGACTGAGCGACTGAAATGACTGAACTGAGTGCCACCTGGGAAGCCGTTCCAACTTGAGGGCGCAGCACACACTGGGGCTGCACTGAGTCTGCAGGTCGGTTTGGGTCCTGATATCTTAATAGCATTAGCTGTGCAGGTACATAATTGGTATATCACTCCATTTATGTAGGATTAACTTGGTTTCCCTCGTAAATGTTTTGTAATTTCCAGTATCACAGTCTTATCTGTATTTGTTTGTTTTATCCTTAAATACTTCTGTTTTGATGGCATGACAGATGGCTCTAGTTTTTAAGTTATAATTTCAGGTTGTTCATTGACAGTATACAGCCATACAGTAAACCTTTCTGTGTGCAATATCTGGTATGTGTATCAAACTTGTATCCTACTGAATCTGCTTATGAGTCCTAATGACTTTTCTCAGACATCTTTGACGTATTCCTGACCTTATTGACATGTGTGCTCAGTCATGTCTGACTCTTTGTGACCCCATAGACTGTAGCCCACCAGGCTTCTATATTTGTGGGATTTTCCAGGCAATAATACTGGAGTGGGTTACCATTTCCTTCTGCATGGGGTCTTCCCGACCCAGAATTGAACCTGCATCTCTTGTGTCTCTTGCGTTGGCAGGTGGATTCTTAATCACTAGTGCCACTTGGGAAGCTCCTTTATTGGGGAAATACTTAATTCTACCTTTCAGTTTTATAAAGTCAGTTGTAGATTTTATGTAAGTCCTTTTATCAGGTTAAGTTCTTTTCTGATCTTGCTTTACTGAGAGATTTCATCATGAACCCTTGTTGAATTTGTTGAGTGATTTTTTTTTTCTGTATTGCTTATCAAAAGTTTAAAAAAAAAACATGATGTTGATAGAGTGGATTATGCTTACGAATTTTTCAGTGTTTATGTCTACTTGGTCATGATATATTATACTTTTTATATATTGTATTTCATTTGCTAGCCTTTTAAAGGTTTTTACATGCTATTGTCTTTGAAGGATTTTGGTGTGTAATTATTTTTCTTTGTGATATCTTGGTCTATTTTTAGTGTTAAAGTAATATTAGCCTCATAAATGAGGTGTTTTCTACTTTTAAAAAAATGCTAGAAAAGTTAAGATTGAGTTTAACCAACTGACTTGAGCTTCCTTTCCTCATATTTTAGGTTTAGTTAATTGGCTATTATTTTTACTACCATTTTGCCATGATTTAGATTATAGACCAAGAAGGGAAAGATACGATAAGAACAAGGAGATCTTTGCAAGAGAGGTCTTTGCATAATTTGGCAAAATAAACATTTCCAAACAGTTGATAATGTTTGTAATAGCAGAAGAAGACAACAGAGACAATGCTGTTACTGTTCAATATTAAAGATGTGAGGGCTTCCCTGGTGGCTCAGTGGTAAAGAATCCACCTACCAATGCAGGAGACATGGGTTTGATCTCTGGGTCAGGAAGATCCCCTGGGGAAGGAAATGGCAACTCAGTCCAGTATTCTTGTCTGGAGAATCCCATGGACAGAGGAGCCTGGTGACTACAGTCCATAGGATTGCAAAGAGTTAGACATGACTTTGTGACTAAACAACAAAAAATTGAAGAAGTGAAGGTGCATATCTGCTTTTGTGAATCCATCCTTTTTGTTTTAGTGGTATACTTTTGGAGCACATTGAAGCTTTCATTATGACCACTGACAGATGTATTTATTCACTGTAGTAAAAAGTAGACATGATATATGGAATGATATCTGGGGAATTCAGATAAAACCGAGTCTCTCTAAAATCTGCTTCCAGCTCAGTTGTAGGGATCACAATTCAGAAAGAGTCCATCCATCTTGGAAGAAGTTTTAGGGGTTGTCTAAGACCTAATAGCCTGGTGGGCTGCAGTCCATGGGGTCGCTACTAGTCTGACACGACTGAGCTACTTCACTTCACTTTTCACTTTCACACATTGGAGAAGGAAATGGCAACCCACTTCAGTGTTCTTGCCTGGAGAATCCCAGGGACGGCGGAGACTGGTCGGCTGCCGTCTCTGGGGTCACACAGAGTCGGACACGACTGAAGCGACTTAGCAGCAGCAGCAGCAGCAGCAGCAGCAAGACCTAATATCAGGGAAATGCTCTGAAATAGTATAGTAATAGTGCCTTCCAATTTTAGGAACAAATGGAATATAGTCCTTAGGGACTGAATTATTTTGCAGACTTCTAAGTTAGTTGCTTTTAATTCTCCCCAGAAGAGAATGGGGCATTTCTCCAATTGTGGAAGAAAGACGTGTCCATAGCCATTCATACGTAAGGATAAGTTAGCAGCTAGTACGGACACAAATGCAACAAGGTTGGTGGCCTAGTGTGTTATGGAGGATGATGCTCTGTAATATAATGTGGTTGGGGAAAACCTTTCTTATAAGGTGATGTTTGAGCAGAGATTTAAAAAAAGGGAAGGAGCAAGCACTGAGATCTGGGAGGAGAGCATCTCAGGCAAAAAGATTAGCAAGTGGAAGGCTCTGAGGCAGTTGCCTGCTTGGCTTATTCGGGGAGTATGAAAGAGCCCGCAGCCTGGAGCGGAGGGCGTGAGGCGGCGGCGCAGACACAGAGCGAGAGACGCGGGGGCAGATCTCGTACGGCCCTGCCGGCCGTTGTCAGGACTTGGGGTTTTACTCGGAATGAGATCGGAAGCCTCAGAAACCTCTTAAGCAAAGGAGGACATGGCCTGTCTTACATTTTAAGTAGATCGATCTGTCTGCGACACAAAGAGACTAGCAGGCAAAGGTGGAAACGGAGAGAGAAGTGGAAGGCTATTCCTGGGGCCGATACTGGAGACAATGGTGTGCTGGACTTAGAAAGTGTGATGAGCTGTGTTTGGCGTCTGAGTTTATTTAAAAAATAGAGAAACTAGACTCACAGATAATTTGCCATGTGGGGTAGGGAGAAGGAATAAAGATGACACTAAGGTTTGTATACTGATTAACAGGAAGAGGGGAATCGCTAATTACTGAACTGGGAAGAGTGAGGTGGGGCTGGGTTTCAGGAGGGGCCACCAGGAGTTTGGTTTTGAATATGGGAGATTGAAAGGCTGATTGGACCTTGATGGTTGTTGGGTATCCAAGTATGGGAAGTGAGGGGAACTGGATTGGATATATGAATTTCCAACCAAAGAAGAAGGAAAAAAATTAAACATAAATCACTGTAAGAGTCCTAATTGTCCCTCATTCATTCTTTGGGCCCTGAGATTACAACTGTGGCCAAAAATGCCCGGTGAATATGAAGGAGGTAATAACCTCTGACATAACCAGAACAACGATGTTTGTTTCTCCTTCTCAAGCTTAGTTTCCTCTGTGGATTAGCAAAGTCATTCCATGATTTCGGGCTTCTTTTCAGCCTGCAATACAGATGCCTCTGGGAGTTGTTGTGAATCTCAGTTTATTAATATTTGCCAAAGTGCTTTCAGATCCTTTGTTGAAAGGCATTATAGAGAAGCAGAGGGTTATTATTAAGGATGACATTTGCTCATTGTGATTAAAAGTGACAAAATGAAATTTCAAGTGCAGGAGTCAACACTGCAATTTAATGTCTAAAGGTGTCTTTGCCCATCAACACACAGACAAATGAGGTCCATCTGTATTACAGAGATTTTTCTAGTTTGCTTTCAAATGAGGAGTGGTTTTCGAGTGGGGATTGAATGTAAGCAGACATCATCAGAGGCCAAAAATATACCATTTCAGTTACTTGCATCCGTTTGCACGATGTTTTTTTCCCTTTTAATTTTTCACAGGGCTGCAGATGCAGCCCAGAGAACTGTACGTTGAGGCTGTGCGCATATGGTTTCATTTACCTTTGCACGCAGAATTTCGTTGGGCTGTAAAAGAAATGGATTTCAGCTGAAGCAGTTAGAACAGTGCTTTCTAAGACCACTCTGCGCATGAGCACGTTCCCAGGCTGCCCGGCTGGAAGCAGCACGCGTTGCGCTAAAAGGAGATGAGGCGAGGCGTGGGACGTTCTCCCTCTCGTTTCGCTAACTCTCGGGACACGCTGTTTGTGAGCCCAGACGCCGGCGGTGTGGTCGGCAAGGACAGGCTGACACACTTGCGTCCACGCTTATGCGTGAGGGAAAATGGAACTGAACTTGTTTGTGGATGCAGATTGGAAAGAGAAACAGAAGACTTTATAGAAAATTCATTTGCTGCATTTTGAGTCCCTTTCTCTCTCTCTTTTAACCTGTCAAGGCAAATTTTCTAATGTGTTTCCATCCACAGTTTAGCATAAGTAAAAATGTCTAGAAGGAACTCTGGCAATGTTTTTGAAGTCTCCTCAGCTCCCAAAAGCACCACCAGGTAATGCCCAAATAGCCCTGAAAAACTGACTTTGCTGTATTGCTCTTGGCTCAGTTCAGTTGTGTAGCCAGTGACTTTGGAGTGTGACCTACACGCTTCTGTGTGAGTCAAGAGCGCGGCCGAGTCAGAGACGGGAGCCGCTTTCCTCACCTGAGTCACAGGCCAGAGGAAATGAATGAATCTGTTCAATGGCTTTTGAAGCCTCAGCCACACTGAGAATTAAAACAAAGCGCTTCCAGAGATCTGAGGAGGTTAGGAGAGAGAGTTCTAGGAAGAGAGATATTGGTTATTTCTGCTTTTTGAAAAAATACATTTTATGGGAGTATAGTTGCTTTACGATGTTGTGTTAGTAGCTACTCTGCAGCAAAAATGAAGCAGCTGTATGTATACATATGTCCCCCCCTTTTTCGGATTTCCTTTCCACCCAGGTCACCACAGAGTCTAGCGAGGGTGCTCTCAAGGAGTTACTCAGAGAGCGCGGACAGCTGATGCCCAGCGTTTGCTGGGTTTCTGTCTGAAAGAAAGAACAAGAAAGACTATGGGAGGGGCTGTGTCCTGACTCCTTAGGGGAGGGGGTGGGCTTTGGTGGAGGATCCCGGGGGTGGCTGCCCCCAGAGTGTGTTTAGGTTACGGTGTTTACATGTTGCATGTTACATGAGGACCACAGGACTCTGTGCAGAAAGAGGCGAGTCTAGGAAGGATGGCGCTCACGAAGAGCCTGTGCTGTTCCCAGATGGCTCAGTGGGGAAGAATTCGCCTGTCAGTGTAGGAGACACAGAAGACCCGGGTTGGATCCCTGGGTCAGGAAGGTCCCCTGGAGGAGGGCATGGCAACCCACGCCAGCATTCTTGCCTGAGAAACCCCGTGGACAGAGGAGCCTGGTGGTCTCAGAGCCGGACATGGCCGAGCACACACATGCTGCTGTGAAGGATGCTTTAGGTTCTGTCCAGTGTGGTGGCTTGGGAGGCACTTACGTTGTGGTGAATTCTCTTGCCTTCTCTGCTTCCTCTGAGCTTCCACAGAGCAGATTAACGGCATATTTACTGCCTGTTGCCCTCGTATGTTGTCTGTGTTGACATCTCTCTCCTTTGGTCAGCCTTGAGTCTGTTTCCTTCAACTCTAAACCTTGCCCTTCTCTTGCCCATTCTCACAAGATGCACTCTAGGCTTCTCACTGGGTTTGACCAATGTCAGGCACATTTCGGAGAAGGCAATGGCAAGCCACTCCAGTACTCTTGCCTAGAAAATCCCATGGATGGAGGAGCCTGGTGGGCTGCAGTCCGTTGGGTCGCTAAGGGTCAGACACGACTGAGCAACTTCACTTTCACTTTTCACTTTCACACATTGGAGAAGGAAATGGCAACCCACTCCAGTGTTCTTGCCTGGAGAATCCTGGGAACGGGGGAGCCTGGTGGGCTTCCGTCTATGGGGTCACACAGAGTCGGACACAACTGAAGTGACTTAGCAGCAGCAGCAGCAGCAGGCACATTTAGAATATCGGGAAGATGCAGGGGCTCTTGGAAGAGAGAAACCTCTAGATATACACATAAACTTTGCCTTTCCCATTCAGTGTAAATTTATAATCTGGAGAATAAAGTCTGGCTTATTTATACATCTAGGACTGGCTATCTAATTTTTGAGACCCAATTCAAAACAAAAATGTAGGGCTTCTATGGTGGCCCAGTGGTTAAGAATCCGAGTCCACCTTGCAATACAGGGGACCCGGGTTTGATCCCTGGTCCGGGAGGATTCCACATGCTGTGGAGCAACTAAGTTCGTGCAAGAACAAAGACCCGGTGCAGCCAAAATTAATTAAAAATAAAATGAAAACAGAAATGTAAAGCTTCTCATTCAAAAAACAGGAAAAGGCATTTTCTTTCTTCCACTGTCTCGCTTTTTACCCATCGTGCTGTTTTTTTATTTGCTATTTAATATTGCAGTCACTCCAGTACGGAGACACTTAAGGAGCAAGTACCAACCTTACAGGCACCGAGGGCCCCGCTCTGTGAGCCTGTGCGGGACTCGCACGTTAGTTCCCTGTCCTGCCAGTTACTAGAGCAACGCCTCTGAAAGCCATATCCTGATATGGATAGAAGACCAAGGAGCCCCCTCTCACGGGCTCAGTGCCTTCACCTGCAGTGGTCAGGAGACCTTCCAGGAGCCTTTCAGCCACTGCGCCAGGATGCCCTCGGGAGGCTGGCTTCCCCCAGGTTGCCGCTGGTGCAGAGCCCCGTGCGCTGCCATCTCATGATGTCATTGCCAGGGACCATCTGGGGCAGAAGCCCGACACCGACCCTTCCAGGCTTGAGCCTGACCCCCGGCAGGGTGCAGAGTGACAGTGGAGTGAGAGCGGGCAGCCCAGGGGGCTGGAGAACGGCAGGTGGCCACAAACGCATCGCAGGCTGGTGGCAGGGGGTCAGACCATGTGTGTGCTGGGTTTCTGAGTTCCTAGTGCTGGCTTCACTGTCTCTTTGGACTTCACTTTTAAAAGACAAATTTAAAGGTAAAATGGTTAAAATATGATTAAGAATCCCAAGGCTGTGATTGAGGAGCATTAAATCCCAATTGCACGGCCTGTGTGACTGCAGCAGTCCACACACCCATGATGTGGGCCCTGCGTGTGTGTTAACCACTGCGCCTCACCCATCAGCTGATCGATACTAGATTGTCAATAGGTGGCTACTGTTCACGTGAAAACATGAACACAAGAACAAGAGAACAGGTAAATTCAGTAACTGACTAGTTAATCAGGATTACCCAATTATCTGCTACTTCTGTTGAATACCAGAAATTAGCCAGCATTCACTAGGTATCTTTCACATTCAAATTGCACTTTAATGGCCAAAGTGACTTCCAGACTCAATCTACCTACTGCTTCTATTCTTGAAGAGGAGAATGAGGAGAAGCCCTGATATGGATAGAAGACCAAGGACGTCCTCGTCATACAAGTAGGTTATACCCAAAGGGTGAAGTTATTAATCCACGGAGTGAAGTGATTACAAATGACAGTGATGTTAGGCAGACATTCTCTTTGGCTTGCTGTCTCTCCATTTTTATCACGCCTCGATTTTTAACTTTCTTCGGTGGTCCACGATCTTGATGTACTTTCTCTCTTTTTCTCCTTTTGGCTGTGCAGCATGTGAGACCCTATTTCCCTGACCAGGGGTTGAACCCCGACCCCTAGCATTGGGAGCACAGAGTCCTGACCACTGAAACACCAGGGAAGTCCCTCTTGATGTACTTTCTGACTTAGGGGGCTTGCATCGCTTGGAAGGTGCTATGAGAACAGGAAAGGCCCCCTTAGAAGAGAAACACGTTTGGGTGAAGGTGAAAACGGTTTGTAATGTTTCTTCAAGGTCTAGCCCAGCCTTTCACAGCACAGGTGAAGAAGAGAGAGTGAAGTGGATGGCATGGTGTCCTTTTGTTTTAGGACACAGAAGATTCAGCTTCCTCAGTTCAAGCATCATCTTGAAGGTTCCGCACGGCTTTTACATCTTTTTTGTTTGTTCAGCCACTCTGCGACCCCGTGGGCAGCAGCACCCCAGGCTTCCCTGTCCCTCACCATCTCCCGAGCTTGCTCACACTCATACCCACTGAGTCAGTGCTGCCATCCAGTCCTCTGTTCATATTTCAGCTACAGAAGTTTTGGGGACTCTGGGGAGGCAAAAGAACTAAACCCTGTTGCTGTTTTACTAAACACCTGCCAGAGACTGTCTTGGGTCTTTTCATATGCTAGCCTGTTGGATCCTTACCTGAACCAAGTCTGTGAACTACATATAACTGTATCCATGAAATGAATAAGAAAGGAAGCCTTAGAGAAATCAAATAAATTGATTAAAATCTCTCACTTGTAAGTGGAGTATCAGAGATTCCAAATTTGATCTATTTTATTCCTACATCAAGAACCTGACTCTTCCTATAAATAAATGAATGAATAAGTAAATAAATTAATACTTCTAGCATCCAGTGTGTGTGTATGCTCAGTCGTGTCTGACCCTTTGCGACCCCCGTGGGTGTAGCTGACTGGTTGCCTCTGTCCAGAGGATTCTCCAGGCAAGAATAATGCAATGGGTTGCCTTGCCCTCCTCAAGGAGATCTTCCCAACACTGTGACTAATCTCATGTCTCTTGCATCTCCTGAATGGGCAGGCAGATTTCAGGTGCACCACCAGGGAAAACATCAAATAAACACTTAGCTTTATTTCTTAGATTTTATTTGGTTTATCCTCTTTTGACACGGGAACTCATAGAAAGTCTTTGAGGTTCTGGGTTGCTCCTTTAAATAATAATAAAAAAAAATTGGTTGAGATGCAAGAATAAATGATATGATGATTAAAACAACAAAAATGTAAATTATTTTTGAAAGCCATCATTGCAAGTTATATTTAATATGAATTGAACACTGAATTCATTTAAACAAGGATTTTGAAAGAATCAGTAACCTCAATAAATGGCCTCCCTCATTTCCTATTTCAATAGAATTAAAATTTCTTCCTTTACTAATTGTTTTCTGTCTCTTTTATCTTCTTAAGTCTGGGTGAATGGCACCTCGAGGGTGTTATAAACAAATTAGATGCACAAATAGTAATGAACAGTTTTCTCTGTCATATTTTCTGGGCTGTGGATTCTGCCTGAGATTTCACTGGGTGGATTAATGTCACTTAAATACAGTTCCTTTTGCTTTCATAAAAGAAGGGAGATTGTTGGTTCTTATCTGCCCTCATCTCAGTTTTGGATTAGATATTATGATGCTTAACTGCTGCCACATTAGGCCTTTGATGGAAAAATGATTCCTCTGCGTTTTTTTCTAAACAGGCCACAGCATTTATTAAGCCCTGGAGATACTAGAATAAAGCGATCAGAACAATGTCAATCACAGCATTCTTTGCTCCTTTCCCAGAACAATTATTTATTTGGTACCTTTTCCACACAGGAAGGAGTGCAAAAGACAGTGTAGATCACGTACAGCATGACTTTCTCCTTAAGGAATCTACAGATTAGTACGAGATACGTGGCTGTGAGGACAGCTGACATGGGTTAACCCACTCAGTCTGTTCCAGCTGCTGTAGCAACATAGCACACACTCTGTGGTTTATAAACAACAGACACCCATTTCTCACACTTACGGAGGTTGGAAGCCTGAGACTGGGGTGCCAACATGGCCCGGCTCTGGGTTTCTGACTGTGGAAACCTCTCTGTGCTGTCACGTGGTGGAAGAAGAAAGAGCTCCCTGGGGTCCCTTTTATAAGGTCACTAGTCCCATCATGAGGCTCCACCCTCATGACGTGATCACCTCCCCACAGCTTTACTTCCAAATGCTGTCATGCTAGGTTTGAGAATTTCAAGATATGGATTTTGAGTCTAGAAAAATGCCTACCCAAGGACAGTCACAGAAATAGCCTTAGGAAAATCTGCAAGCAAGAAACATTATTTCCAGCTGAGAGACTGGGAGAGACTTTGGGTAAGAGGTTATGAAAAGGGGACCAAGTAAAACGCTAGAATCAGGTTCTTTCTTTGATGGAAAATATCCTTAAGCACTCTGCAAAGCTCATTTTTGGAGGCAGAAGATGATTTGTCATTTGTGTTTGTTTGGTTACTGAATTTATGGGGGCACCAGGCATGGGTGAGCAAAAGGTCTGGGATTCCAAAGTCTACATTTCCAGTCATTTGCCGACTTAAAGAAATTTGGGGGAACTCCGTGTGTTCAGCCAGTAGGACCCTGTGTGATAGAAGAGCTGTGTGAGTGTTAATTTATTTAGTTACTTTAAATCATATATTCACTAAAATACAGTAATTGAGCACGTATTATATAAAAGGCCCTGTATTAGCTAACAGGGGGGCGGGGGTGTGAGCCTTGTGAGCTGGCATAGCTGCTGCTCACGGACACCTAGATCTTTGCTACACAAAGTGTGACCAAGGGACGGTAGGCACCAGCATCGACCTCAAGGCCTGAGAAATGCAGCATTCGCCTCCCTCGCTCACCAAATCGGAATGTGCATTGAATCAGATCCCCAGCTGATTCGTACACATATTAGAAACTGAAAGCAAGTTGGATTTGTGGTCCTAAATAGTTAAGTGAAAAAGTCTGCAAGCTAGATCAAATTCACCTGGTCAGATCCTCAAGCGAACAGGAAAGCATTTATTTGCCAGTCTTGTCTTTATTGAGAGGGAACTATGGGTTTCAAAAGAAATCTCATTTAAGTGACTAACTGGAGGGAAAATCTGAATTCCAAATATAGAAACTGTGAGCAGTTACAGATACTGGCATAGGTGAGTGGCTGATGCTTTCCCTAAACGAGACTGGAGAGAAATCTTAGCGCGGCCCCACAGCAGCATGATACTGTGGGTCCGTTCAGTTGGACATAACCAGCATTTCTCTTTCCTTGTCCACAACTTGTCATCTGACAATCCCAACTTGTATGGAGAGGGATCCTTCAGGACCCACTTGAACAGCATCTCCTTTCTCTTTAGAGTCTTTCTTAATACCCCAGCTAGAAGCAATGTCTGTCTTTGAGTATCTCCAGCAATATATCTACTTCTCTATGACATCTATATATTTCTGTCTTCGTGTGCATATGTGAAAGTCTGTGGCTTATTTCTCTAGAAACAACACTTTTAAGGAAAACAGACCCTACTACCTAGCATGTGGCATCATACACGTAGCAGATCCCCAGTTGTGCTTGTTGCAATTTCATATTAAAATGAAGACTCAACCTTAGTCAGAGACCTTGGAAACTAGCAAATAACATTATTTAATCCAAGATGTCTTTATGATGATTAAGATTTATATCCGAATCTATGCTTGTGTATAGGACAATTAAAAATGAAGTCTGAAAGGTGTTTTGAATCTTGGTTGGGGAGGAGAGTTACTGACAGTACCAGAAAGAAGAACATAATACCATTACTGATTTAGCAGAAATGAAGGCCAAAATGTGGAACAAGGGTTATGAGGATTCTGGGGTGGACAGGGGTAAATCAGTATTGGTGAGCTTCCCAAGAAGTGGGGCGGGTAGCTGAGGCTTGAGTAAGCCTTTCAAGGATGAGTAGTATTGAGCTGGGGCTTCCCCAGTGGCTCAGCAGTAAAGAATCCACCTGTGATGCAGAAGACTTAGGAGACCTGGGTTTGATCCCTCAGTTGGAAAGATCCCCTGGAGGAGGGCATGGCAGCCCACTCCAATATTCTTGCCTGGAGAATCCCATGGACAGAGATGCTTGGCAGACTACAGTCCATAGGATTGCAAAGAGTCGGACACGACTGAAGTGGCTGAGCACACAGGCGCACAGTATTGAGTTGAGGAAGCAAAGTGCATAACGTCTTTGCATACTCAGACTCCAAGTGCGGGAAAAGTAGGAGAAACAGGCTCTTCTCTGCAAAGGCGACTCGATGCTAGAAATCCGGAAAGAATGCCTCTTTCGTCAGGTTGAGTTTTCCAAAGATGGCCCCAATAGTATCTCTTGTCCCCCACACTCTCTTCCAATACGATCTTGTCAGTTTCCCTCAAAGGGAAGGTTTACATCTCCTCCTCTTGAATGTGGACAGACTTGTGATTGCTTCCACCAAAGGAATCACAAGGAGGCAATGCTATGTGACTTCTCAGGTGAGATCCTAAACGGCAAGGCAGTTGCTGTGAGACTCTCCTGGAACGCTCAGTCTGATTCTTTCTGTTGGGGTAATTCTTCATGGAATCCAACTGCCAAGGTGTGAGAACCCCAAGCCACAGGAGAGGTCACGTGTATGTGATCCAGTCAACAGCCCACCTGAGGCCTTTCTTCGAGTCATCCCAGGCCAGATACCAGAAATATGAAGTCCTACCTAAATTCCTAAATATGAGTAACAAGCCTCTGGGTTATTCCAACCCTCGGCCACGTTGACTCCCATCCCTTTGGTCTTCCCGGCTAAACCCTCGGACACTACAGAACAGAGATAAGCCATCCCTACTGAGTCCTACCTAAATTCAGCTCAGTTTAGTTCAGTCGCTCAGTCGTGTCCGACTCTTTGTGACCCCATGAATCACAGCACGCCAGGCCTCCCTGTCCATCACCATCTCCCGGAGTTCACTCAAACCCATGTCCATCGAGTCGGTGATGCCATCCAGCCATCTCATTCTCTGTCGTCCCCTTCTCCTCCTGCCCCCAATCCCTCCTAGCATCAGACTCTTTTCCAGTGAGTCAATTTGCCACGTGAGGTGGCCAAAGTACTGGGGTTTCAGCTTCAGCATCAGTCCTTCCAATGAACACCCAGGACTGATCTCCTTTAGAATGGACTGGTTGGATCTCCTTGCAGTCCAAGGGACTCTCAAGAGTCTTCTCCAGCACCACAGTTCAAAAGCATCAATTCTTCGGTGATCATCTTTCTTCACAGTCCAACTCTCACATCCATACATGACCACTGGAAAAACCATAGCCTTGACTAGACGGACCTATTACTGACCCATAAAATCTGAAAACATAAGAACATGATCGTTTTATGCATGCCACTATTTTTTTTAATGTACCATTAAGTAACTGAAACCACTCTGGTTTTCCATCTTTGGAAGATTGGTGTGGTATGATGATCAAACACACGTATTTTGCAATAAGACGACCCTGTGTTTGAATCTCAATTCCGTCATTTCCTTAACTGTGAATGCTTAGATCAGCGATTAACAGTTTCAGGGCCAAGTTTTCTCATCTTTAAAGTGGGGATGGTCACACTAATGTGGTAGAGTTCACTGGCAAAATGAAATGAGATAAAATAGGTAAGAGGACAGATACGAAGCAGGTACCTGATGTGTTGTGAATGTTATTACTAGTATTCAGGATCTGAAGAGGTTCTTCCATAGGGGTCACCACAGTTTACTTGATCCCAGCTGTTGAGAAGGACAGCTAGAGACAACAGTGCTAGTGTGTGTGTGTGTGTGTGTGTGTGCACGTGTGCATGTACATGAGGGCCCTTTTCCTTATAAGATTTTGTTCAGGAGCCCTTATTATTGACACTGCTGCTTTTGCTGCTGCTGAGTCTCTCCAGTCATGTCTAACTCTGAGATCTTATGGACTGTAGCCTGCCAGGCTCCTCTGTCCATGGGATTCTCCAGGCATGACTAGAGTGGGCTGTCATTTTCTCCTCCAGTGGATCTTCCCAACCCAGGGATCGAACCCACATCTCTTACATCTCCAGTATTGCCAGATAGATTCTTTACTGCTAGATCTAAATAATGCTTTCCTGTTTATATGGTGCTTTTGCAGATGTGACAATATTTGTGTTTGGGGCAGCCTTTCCAGAAAGATAAGCCAATTTCAGATTTCCCACACTCTCTGAAAGTAGAGTGTTCCCATCAAACTTTTCATAAGTGGAAATGGCATAAAGTGAAGAAGCAGTTCGGACACATCTTGCAAACAGATGCCTAAAATAAGTTTGGGATAAAGCACAGATGCTCACAGACACGATTCAAAGCTGTGGTCCCTTCCTGCTGAGATGTGGAGTGTAGTTCCTGGGCAAGGAGCACGGAGGTGTGGCTTTTCCTGCTGGGGGTCAGTAGTGGGGCTGGTGTTTCTCTAATCGCTGCTGCAAAACATATGCTGAACGGCAGTTTTGTTGTTTGCAAAAGTGAAAATCCCCTTCAGATTCCTTTTGGTTAGCAAAAACAGGTATGAAAGTAGGTCTTTTGTAAAAGTGAAGTGATAGAAAGCAAATTTTTGAACATAATGCATACATGTGCATCCTTTTGTAGATGTTTATAAGCAGTCACTATGGGTAAGTGATTGACCCAGCATTTGGGCCATGATGCCAGATTTCCTGAATTCAAACTTAGCAGCCATGTGACCTTGAAGACGTTAATATGACTCTCACACTCCTCAATTTCATCATCTTCAAAATGAAGCTAAAAGTTAATAAAGTGGAGGGTGCCTTGGAAAGGAAAAGGTCTTATAATTCAGCTTCTGGAGCCAAGCACTGATGTCTGTCCTGAAACCACCCATTTTCTTGGCCAGCTTGGCTCCTTCCCGTCACAGACAGATCTGACCCACTTATGGATCCGCAGCAGTGTGTGGTCACTCCTCTTGTGTGGGTGTGTGTATTGCTGTGCCACAAATTTTGTAGTTGCATTTTAATATAATTGGTTTTCTTTGTAAAAAAAAAATTAACTCTGAAAACTGTATTGTTATTCCTTGAAACAGGCTTCTCTCAACAGCGATGCAGTGGCAGTGCTTTGTTCAGGTTTCTCTTCCTCCCTGAACCCTTTTCCGTCCCTGGGCTGTCTCCTGACGTCAGCCACGCCGATGCATAGAAGGGTGTGCCTGCCCAGTCACTTGGTCGTGCCTGACTCTTTGCAACCCTGGACTATAGCCTGCTGGGCTCCTCTGTCCATGGGATTTTCCAAGCAAGAATACCGAAATGGGTTGCCATTTCCTATTCCAGGGATGCGGCTCCTGCATCTCCTGCGTTGGCAGACAGATTCTTCACCAGTGCGCCACCTGGGGAGCCCTACAAAGGAAGTAGTCTCCCAGATTCTAACGTCATGGTGAAGAAAAGCTACAGCTGCTCCTCTAGGCAGGAGTTTCTGACTCAGCATTTATTTACACCTTTTAGTGTAATATGGCTAGGTTAAATCACTGGTATATAAAAAGGAAAAAAGATTTAAAAACATCTGGATTATATTAAGTAACTTTGAGTAAAATAATGTAAAATGTCAAAGTCTGGCAGGGGAGCCATACTTGTACAGTGACTCTGGAGCCTCTCGACCTTTTTTCTGACCTGGTAAACACACTAGTAAAACCCGAGGACTTCATCTCCATCACCAACTCCTCTACAAGCGTGTCTCCTCTCTTTCCTATCTATGCTTCCTTCTCTATTTCCACTTGGGTGACCATTTAATTTTCTCTCAGTGTCTGACATACATTAACTATTCCCAACTGGTGTGTCAACAGCCTTTTAATAATGCCGGTTTCTAGTGTTTTCTAAAATATGTGTGGCTTCTTTGTGTGTGCTTTCTTATTTGTGAGCTGTCATGTTACCTGTCGGTGGGGTGGTGTGCAAATACTTTGCTGAAGGTGACTTATCTCAGACCTTGCTTCTCCCACTGGTGGAGAAAAAAGAAAAAAAATCAGCCTTTAATGAACTCAGTGCTAAAGGAGATTAGCTGTTTTCTTCCCGTAAGATGGATGATTCTATCAACAATATTAAGTCACTAGGTCTGAATTTCTCTCAGAGTGATAAGCACTCTTAGGACCCCTGTCAATCCATCTCACTGACATCTTTAGTGTTTTGGCCAAAAACTAAAATGATACTAGTCCTGACTGAACAGTTTACACTGTTATCTATTTGGCTTTCTTGCTTCCAAATGGTTTGATCTTATCTATTATCATTTGACAATGAGCTCTATTTCTTAATGAGTTTATAATATACTAGATGACATACAATTTGTCCAATTACTTAAAACAATCAAAACATCATTAGATTAATGAGGAGACTCTCTCATATAATCTCATTTTAAGAAGTTTGAGTAAGAGTTCTTGCTTTTATACATATGAAGCATCCCTTAAGTATTTCTGCAACCCTCCCTCTACTGAGGGAACAGTTCAGGGTAGAAAATTGTAAAGACTGTTTGGGCTATGACGGAGGGCCATGCCTCTGTGGGACAGATGGGAGGGTGTTTCTCACAGCCATAGGTGCAGTCTCCAGAGTGAAATGAACGATCCAGTCAACTTAATCTATGTAAGATGTGTTAAGGGAAGGAGAGTTAGGATAATGTTTCCGAGGAATGGAAAAGCATCTTCTGTTTCTGTTATCCTTTGTCAGAGGATGTTTGCCGCAAGGCACCGGCTTATTTGCAGGGTGCCAAGCAAAGAGAAGGGCTTCCCCGGTGGCTCAGACGATAAAGAATCCACTTGCAATGTGAGAACCCATCTCAATCCCTGAGTTGGGAAGATCGCCTGGAGAAGGGAATGGCTACCCTCTCCAGTACGCTTGCCTGGAGAATCCCATGGACGGGGAGTCTGGCGGGCTACAGTGCACAGGGTCGCAAAAAGCTGGACACGACTGAGTGACTGACATACGCACACAAGCAGCTTGCGCGCGAAGTCCTGAACTCCCTGATGGCCTTCAGAGAGCGGCTTGTAAAGATGATGTTTTTAAAGAGGAGAGGGTTCCCTGACCCTCTTCTGGCTGATTGGTGGCGAGCTAACAAGGGGAAGGGACTCTCAACCCTTGGTTCCAACCAGTCTGTGGTCCGTGTGCTCGTGGCCAGCATGGCCTCACCATCGTCTACCGTGGCAGGGATCTTAGTTTCTGCAGGACACCTCAAAGCTGTGTATCCCATCGTTACCTATATGCCTTCAGGAGGAACTAGGGGTCCTATGACTGTATTGTCCTGATTATTAACTGCTGGAGCCTGCTCTTTGGAACTGGGAGACGGCTAGGACACGGGAGGCTTCTTTCTACACATGAGGAGGCGGGGATGTGGCGGGATTTGGCACCGGGGATGGCCCTGCAAGGCTCTGCTCAGGTTCAGTCCCATCGTTTCTTTGGCCTCCCTCAATCCCGAGGGCATCAAGGATGGGGCGAGAAGGAGAGTGAAGCTTCCGATGGAGAGATTAATCACAGACTCAGCAGGGGCACTCAGCTTTGGGCGGAACTTGGTTTCATTTCTTTTTCTCACTCATAAGAGCCCTCTCCTGACACTCACCCAAGGAACCCAGTTCATTCACCTTCTCAAAAAAGAAACAAGTGAGAAATAGAGAGAAACCTCAGAGAGAAAGCGCTTAGAGTTTCGCCAGCATGAGCAGCGTTCTGTCCTCCTGCTAACGGACATATTTTAGGGAGAGTGTCGTGTGGATATCACGCAGACTCCTTAAGGTGAGGTTTGTCCTTGGGTGGCTCTGAGTAACTTCGGAGCAAACTTTGCCTTCAGATACATTTGTAAAATTTGTTTGTTTATTCTGGCTGTGCTGCGTCTTTGTTGCTGCGAGGGCTTTTCTCTAGTTGCGGCCGGTGGGGGCTGCCCTCCAGTTGCCAGCTTCTGTAGCTGCGGGCACGGGCTCTAGGGCATGGATGTTCGGCAGTTTCAGCTCCGGGCCCCTCGAGCACAGGCCAGCGGTTGTGGCTCACGGGCTTGGTTCCTCCGCGGATTGTGGGATCTCCTGGGCCAGGGACTGAATCTGCATCTTCCTGCACTGGCAGGGAAGCCCTTCAGATCCTTTTGTTTTGGTCTTGTCTGAGTGCACATTCTTAAGTAATTAGGGAGAGACACTTCTGCCACCAGTACTTACTGACCCTTCTCTGCTGACACTGGTAAGTTGGAATGACCTCTGAGGAATAGAAATTGGAATTTGCCTTTTCTGACTTCTAACAGGAGGTAAACATTAAATCTTTGTAACATAATGCCATTTCATTCACCAAAGAAATGTGTTTATGTTAATACTATGTAGTGCAGAATTCTCTTGTTATTTTTTATAAAATGACTGGATAAAAATTAGGAGTAAAAAAAAAATAGGACAGGTAGAGAATTGTTCGCTGACTCGCTCCTAAATTTACTTGCAAGGAGAAGAAAATTAATGGAAATCAGTATCTTTTTATTGTGTTTCCATTCCTCAAAGAAATGATGAACTATGCAAAGAAAGAAAAAAAAAATGCTTGCCTATATTTTATCTGTCATTTATATACAAATAGAGTTCTGATTAAAATGCATTTTGGTGGCTCTGACTAGGGAGGATTTATCTGTGAAGAAAAAACTTGAAAAGGATAACGTTTTATTGTTTGGTATTATCAGCGCTGCAACTCAAATTCTTTATAGAGTTCGGGCCTATACAGGCTCTAGAATCGCTACGCTTCCTTCCTTATGTGCCCCACATCTTTACAGAGAAGCTTAATCTGAAGTTCTGCATGCTCTTTTCATCTGGGGGGTGTGTGTGTGTTACAATGCCTTCTAACATTTTCTCTTTTCCTCCCTCAGCAAGATTTTCTCTTTTCTAAGGAATTTTAATCTCTAGAGGTCATAATGCTTTTTGATGCCTTCTGCTATGCTTTAGGGGAAATTCAGGGTGCAGTTTTTTTTCATGGGTACAGTGCAGAGAAAGGTGTTCCTTGCTGACTGTTGGAGAGTGGAATCCTGAAGGCACAGTCACACCAGTGCACGCATGATCTGGTGTCATAGCCGGTGGTGCTGCAGATTCAAAGCAGCCTCCCAAGGGTCACACTCTTTTTTTTTTTTTTTGCAAGACACACGTGAGGTTTATTTCCAGCTAGCTGGGGTCCAAGTGTCTGCCCGACGCAGCGGGTTTCAACAAGGACCCCGAGCACTCAGAGCCAAGGGGTTATATAGCATTTTCAAATCATGATATTTCTAAATTACCTAACTCACAGGAATTTTTCACACACACACACACACACACACACACACACACACACAGCTGTGCATATCTCTATCCTGGTGTCTTAACGAGATAAACTTATCAGACCTGTTTACCTAATTTTCAGTGTCACAGCCGCCCACATTCTTGGTACTTAAGATTAACTTGTCTCCCAGGTTTTATCTAATTCTTCTTCCCTCAAGTCACGTACTCAGTAAAAATGGTTTTTCCGGCCTCTAAGATGGCCGTTCTTATGCTAACCCATTCTTACATTCCCCCCTTTTCTGTTGTTCAAACGGAGGAATCTTCCTCTGTGGGGAGAGTTTGATCCAGGGATCATTATACATCCTTACTCAAAAACAATTTTAGGAATCTTTACTTAAAAACAACCTTATCTTAAAATGGAGTAACTTTGGTTTTACAAGCAGCAAGCAAAGTACAGAAGCAAAAATGCATTACAGGAGCATTAAGTTCTACATTAGGTCGCAGCGTCTAATCTGAAATCACACCCATAGTCTCATTTTTCAGGATATCTGGGAAATAGTTATTTCCCAGGATGTCTGAACCATAGCTACTCTATTTTGAGTTTTAGTTGTAAAAAAAAATTTTTTTTTTTTAATAGCCAAAGCAGATGTCACCATTAATGACGTTAGTGTTTTTCTAGGTATGAGAAGATGCAAGAATTGGAACTCATAAAACCTTTTTCTGAAACGATCTGACTATCTGAAGGCCTGTTTTGCCAGTTTTTTCAGAGCACAGAGTGCCTCATTCCTGATTTTAACCCTGAACTTCTTTCAGGGGGTGTTGAAGGTCAGCAGCTTGCAATGGTCATGATGTAATCTTTGTAGAGGCAGCTGGCAAGGACCAATTTCCAGTCAGCAGGGTCCCTTCATAGCCACATATCTGACCATGTGACACCATTTCATGGCCATTGTGTCCCACGGTACTGGGAAGGCTCATTCCCAGGTCTAGGGAAGTGATGGGCCACTCAGTGTGCTAAAATTGGACCAGGCCTTGCAAGTAGCAAAAGTCTCTGGACCACTGTCTTACTAGCCTCCTGGTCCAGGAAAATATTCCCTCTTGTTGCTTTTTCTCATACCCAGAGTCACATTATTACAATTATTGATCTCATATGGAACTGCATATCAGCATTATATCACAGGCTCAGTGAAACAAGTGACATAGAAAATAATATAGCCATAGCTAGCAGTTATTAGTAAAATAAGAATGATAAGTCAAGAACTTTTATTAGATAAAGCCTGGTATACCCCAAGTCACCATTTGTTAAATGACTATGCTGCTGCTGCTGCTGCTAAGTCACTTCAGTCATGTCCGACTCTGTGTGACCCCACAGACGGCAGCCCACCAGGCTCCCCTGTCCCTGGGATTTTCCAGGCTATAGCCTGGTGTTAATCTCCTGGTTGTACCTTTATCTGAAGATTGGTTACTGAGAGAAGCCTTAGAAACTAACCTAGAGTGTCCTTTTTAATAACTTAATTAAATCTTTTAGCAGTATCACATAACAAGGAACTGTCTCAGCAGTGAGTCTTAATAAACACTAGACCTTAATTAACAAAACTAGAAACTTAATTTAACAATTTACAAAACTTAATATTCCATGATTTTTCATTATGGAGGCATTAACCCTGTAGCCAGGAAGGCTTTAACCCATCAAATAAAAAATGAGGTTTGTCAGGGAGCTGGGAAAAGCCAAGCAGCCATCTTGGATTTCCCATAGCCCTGACTCTGATTTCCAGCTATTTTTTTTTTTAATTTTCCAATTTAGAAGCAGACTGTTGCCATGGTTTAAGGACATTAGGATGGCACAAGTCTAACAGAGTTTTTGTACAAGCAGAATGAGCTTTTACATGTCTACAAACCCGACAATTGGATTAATTTCTAAAACTAGCATAGGATCAGGCCTATGGTAGAAAAGCATTTGATTTATATGCAGAGGGCTAAGAAGTCAAGAAAACATTATAAAAGATCATACGAATCAGGTCCAGCATCTTGGGCGAGCTGTCTACCTCTGATGTCGTCGTCTTCTCATCCTGGTGTAGTGTGGTTTCTTCTGAAAAAAGTCCTTCCATCCAGGTTGGAGACAGTCCCTTAAATTATGTCTTTTTCTAGTCCTGGTTGCAGGTCATGAGGCATCTGATCTTCATCCAAAGATAGATCACTGAGACAAGCTTCAGAAACAAACCTAGGGTGCTCTTCAAGAACTCAACCAAATCCTATATTAATATCACATAACAGCAAAGATCCATTCAGGAAATGAGTCTTAGTAGAAACAGATTTCCATTAACAAACTGGGATTTAACACTCATTGAAACATCTTTTTTTTTTTTTCTAAAATTACTCATTTTTATCAAATATAAAAAATTTGTTATATATAACCAAACTTGTTTACAAAATAGATCTGTTCTCAATAAACTTGACCTGATTATTTATGTAACCATAGACTTTTCTTTTTTTTTTTTTTTGCTTTGCTGAAACTTTTATGGAGTCTCAAACTTAACTTTAAAACCTTTCAGGGCTAGGAAAGTCATCTCAAAGGCTTATCACAGATTTTGCCTAACAGATGTGAGTGAATTCCTCCCTTTCTTAAGGTCTCCAAAACTGAGATTTCTGTACCTGTTAGTGAGATAACCTTCTTAGTTTATCTGATAAAGTTACTGGAAGCCTAAGAGTTTTCAGTTTCTGAAGGGGTCAGATAGAGAAAAATGTTAAATGCTTCAATTTGTCTATCAAATACCATTTTACCAAATTACTGTTAAGTCATAATTAGTTTGAGGGGAAGGTTTCCTAAGATCTGGAAAACACAGATTTAAACCAGTAATTTTTCAGAAACCATAAAAGTTATAAGCACATTTGTCAGTTCATTCGGTCCTTTTGTTAACCTTTGTACAGTAATCAGGTTCTCACTAGAATCTTTTAATTTCTTACCCAGTTCAGAAACTTGTATTTATCCAAAAGTCCTTTTTATAAATCTTCTGGAAGAGGAAGCATTTTCACAAGAAACTTGGTTAGTGCTGTGACAACACTTTACCTGAATATATCAGAATTTATATATAAATTGTTTCTAGGATATCTGCATTAGTAACATTTACCATACAATATACCCGAGACTTATTATTCACTTGACAGTGCTTCCCATGTAATTTAACATGGAAGTTGAACCCAGTTAGTGTAACATCTCCCTTTGGGATGTTTCAGGGGCCCTCTGAAGCACCCCAAAGTCAGCTAGAAGCCAAAAGTGCTTCATCAGATTGATTTAGGAAGTTTTGTCAACAAACATCAGAAAGGTTTAGAGCACTCAATCAGATGGGATTATAGGTCGCTGTGAAACAATAGCTATTCACTCAGCCATAGTAACAATATAGGATTTCAGAGGCAAATACAGAACAGACCACTTAAGAGGCAAATAAACTTAAATCTATTGTCAAATGCAATTTAACATCTCAAGAAAACGTTTATTTATACACAAAACTCTTTCCTTGGTGTCCACTTTCCACAAAACCTTTTTATCACTTTCTGTACCCATTTGTTCTTCCATCATGGAACAGCCAACTGTAAGTCAGACCTACTACCTTTTTTTCTTCATAAAATGTAACTTCATTCTTCATACCTTCTTTACTGAACACACACATCTTACTTCCCTTAAGCAACCAAGAATTGACCTTTATATTAGCCTTCTATAGATTGGTGAACATAAATACCAGTGATAACTTAAAAAAATTTAGCGATCATCTCAGGATGGCATCAAACATTATTTATTAATAGTCTAAAATCTTATAGTTTTTCTGTAAGTTAGTATTCAGTAGTGAATGTTTCAGAATCTTATTTTATTTGGAAATGACCTAATTATTTAGTAGACTTCCAACACTTAGCACAACCCTTAGAAATTCAAGTTATGCCAATCTGGAGAGACTATTTTAGACAGATATTCCTAAAGAATATTCTTAATAGAGCTTATCTAAAAGCTCATGTCTCATTTACTTTTTTAGAAGTTTTTTTTTTTTTTCACTCAGGTGATGGACAGGAAGGCCTGGCATGCTGTGATTCATGGGGTCGTGGAGAGTCGGACACGACTGAGCAACTGAACTGAACTGAACTGAACTGAATTTCTTTGTCGATAAACTTGTAACAGATATAACAATATAACAACATTTAACTTAAACCTAGGTACAATGAGAATATGCTTAATGTTGATGACTCTTAGACATGTCTATATTAGATAGATCAACAAACATTAATATCAGGTATTTAATACTGAATATTTTCCAGTTTACATGAACCTTGAATTTATTATTTAATTTAGAATTATTTGATTTGTAAGCACTTACCTTTTTTTTTTTTACTTCCACGCCACCATAATTGCGAGCCGTGGCGCGGATTTCAGGGAAGTGGTTCAGGAGCAGGGTCTTAGGCGTTACCTGAGCGTGTCCCATTATTGTTACAAAAAGAAGCCAGAAAAAGACAAGGGATACAATTCCAGCGAACACACAAATTCGAACCGAGCTTTTCAACACCCACTGGCCGGTCCGCCACACCACGTTCACAGGCACCGTCTCATTCACACAGCACTCAGAACCCTTACCTAGGGTTCCAAACGGCGTCCACTGTGGACGTCGTTCAGGCACCCCTTCGTTGGGGACGTCTCCCACAACTTCCAGTAATGGAGCCTCCAGGGTCGTAACCCGCTCCTTCCCTTCCACGAGAATTCTCAATTGGGACAGGGCAGACCTGTTTCAGTCCTCCCCTCTAGAGGTGGCCAAACCTCCTGCTGCGGCTTTTGTGCAAACCTCGGTATCAGAGGTTGTCTGTCTCTTTGAGGAGGGGTCTTGGGATCCCGGACGAGCCCCAAAATGTTAGGGTCTGGAGTCGCCCTTCCCTCAAAGGAACAGAGGACACTCACGATAATGCAAGACACACAGCGAGGTTTATTTCCAGCCAGCTGGGGTCCAAGTGTCCGCCCGGCGCAGCGGGTTTCAGCAAGGACCGGGTCACACTCTTGACGCTTCTCTGAACACTGAAGTAGATAAGAGACGGCAGCTGTTTTCACTGTAGAAGCTTCTGGGCTCACCAGATAGGCATGGTGGGTTTGTAATCTAGAAACTTGCTATTCCAAGTGTGGTGTGTAGCCCAGTAGTATTGATGTCACCTATGAGTGTGTTTATTATTAATGCAGCACCCTGAGTTCCACCCCAGAACTACTGGATGAGAACGGGCACTTCAATAGGATCTCCAAGGTGTATGCATGCACTGAAGTTTGAGAGGCCCTGCTCAAGAGATAGCTCTTGATCCCATCAGCAATTCTCCAGTCACAATTATGAAACAGCACTCACGGGAGTTACGCACCGAAAGTCATGCTAACAGCTTTCATTGCATCATTTCATTTAATCTTCATGTCCTACCTAAAAGCTATTTTTTTCTGTCATCTCTATGTGACGGTTATGCTCAGAAAGTTGAAGTTATTTGTTCAAAGTCACAGAGGGAGACATTTATTCATGAGGTCGCTGAGAAAGAGGGTCTTCTCCACTTTGACTTTTGACTCTGCCTCTTGAGATGATCAATATCTCAAAAAAATTCATACAAGCTGGATTCCCCAGAAACTGATTTATAAACATTAGAAGGTCATCTCCATAAGGAAAAGCGTAATTGCCTCATAGACCAGACTACTGGCTGTGTACGTCCTCAGACAGTGTCCGTCTTCTGGACACTCTGAAGGGAAGGCAAGGTAAAATCAAGAGGCTTTTGGCTAGCCTGGAATTAGAGTGATGGGATTAGCTAATGGTAGGAGAGCTGGCTGATCACTTTAGTGTCTAATGCGGTCAAATAATAACTGGCTGTCGCTATTGCTGCTCCATGGCCGTGTATATGCTAAGGGCACCAGCAGCTTCTTGCTGACCAGTAGCACCTCTTCTCTGCCACAGGACTGAAGATTCAAGACACAACCCTACTTCAAACGATAAACCTTATTTTCAGGCGTATCATATAATTTGCTATCATGTTAATTTCAAGCATATCTTAGGAGTTCGCCTACGAATTTTACTCTTGCTTTTACTTTTTGTCTATTTCTGATCCTGGTAACTTTGGGTTCATTTTACTTATCTATCTCTAGAACTGTATGCGTGCTTAGTCGTGTCCGACTCTGTGACCCCGTGGACTGTAGCCCACCAGGCTCCGCTGTCCGTGGGATCTTCCAGACAAGAACACTGGCGTGGGTTGCTGTCTCCTCCTTCGGGGTCTTCCCGACCCAGGGATTGAACTTGCATCTCCTGCATTGGCAGGGGGTTCTTTACCACTAGCGACACCTAAGGCTCAGTGTTTGAGGGATTTGTATTGGGCTCAATCCGTTTTCAGAAAAGAAAAGGTTTACAACCAACTTCTTCCTTGATTGGAGTTTTGAGCAGCTTTGACTCACTTAACATGACACTGTATATAGTACACAGATATGTATGTTTTTATATATTACCACATACAATATATGATATATGTATATGTTAAAACCAGCAGTTACTGCTTATCAAGCTTCTGTCTTGTATCGGGAACTATAACTAATTGTATAACTACAAGTATAAAATAATATTTACTCTTCATAAAATACGTATAAGAGCTATATTAACATTCCTATTTTACTGGGGAACAAACAAGGCAGGAGGCTTGGGTTGGATCACTGGGTCGGGAAGATCCCCTGCGGGAGGAAATGACAGCTCACTCTAATATTCTTGCTTGGAAATCCCAGAGACAGAGGAGCCTGTGGGCTACAGTCCCTGGGGTCGCAAAAGACTTAGCAACCCGTGGACAGTAGCGACTAAACAGAACAACTAAATTGAACTGAGATTGAGTAACTTACTCTAGGTCACACAGATGGTAAATGATGCATGTCTTTGACCTTGCTATCTGTGACAAAAAAAAGCTCCCGTTCTTTCAGATTTATTGCCTTAACTTCCCTATAGTACCTTATCTAATGAATGTCGTTAACCATGATTTAGGATTCTATTAACAATGTATAGACTAAATAATGGAACTGTGACTTATGGAAACATAGGAGAAAATTAATCTCTAATAGTCTGCAGGTTTGGTATAAGAAAATCTAGCAGTGAGCTACTCTAACAATGTCTTGATTGAGAATTTCATCCTGTGTTCAAAACTGTTTTCGTGTTTCAACATTTTTTCTCATCAGGGAAACCATAATCCAATTTAAACAGCTTCTGAACATTATATAAAGTAAATAGCTCAAGTTATTTTTATTTACTGCATCAGTCTGTATGTACTACAAAATTTTATGGGTCTTTTAGCAAGCAAAATTAAAGTGATTATTATGCAGTAATACTTTTTATCTTCCTTAATAAAGAGAAATGAAAACATCCAAATTCAGTTGCCTGAGAAGTAGATGGAGCTGCATTCACAGAATTCCCAGTCTCTCAACAAAAGCCATGCTTCTTTAAAGGGTTCGCTCATTTGACAAATGCCTGCTCATACTCACTTTGTGCTCGGCACTGTTTTAGGCACGTGGGTATTAGGTAAAGAACATATACAAGAGTCCCTGACTTCCCGGAAGCTAAACTGTTATAAACGTCTATGGAAAATATGATAAGATGGTGCATGCAAGAGGCAGTGTTACTCAGGCTGGTTCGGGCAGACCTCATTAAGCAGAAAAGTACTGAATAAAGAAAAAAGAAGAGGGACATAACCAGGCAAATAACTAGGAGAGGGCCTCCCAGGTCAAGGCAGTAGCTTCAACAGAAGATCAAGCTAGAACTATAAACAGAAAAGCCATCAAAGCAGCTGGAGGAAAGGAGTGAGTGAAAAAATTCTAGAAGACAAATCAGAGAAGACAAGGGACAAAGTCACGCAGACCCTTGTCGGCTCTTACAGGTATTTTGGACTTTATTGCAAGTGAAATAAAGTGTTATTGGCAGCGCTGAGTAGAAAAACAATAGGATTCCATTTATATTTAGAGATATCACTCTGGATAATGTCAGGAAAATTAGCTATAGAAAAGCAAGAGGGGAAAAAAAGAGTGAAAAAGAAAAGAACAGAGCAGTTGAGTTCTGTGGGAGAATATCGAATAATCTAATCTGTGCTTGAAGTCCCAGTGAGATAGAGAAGACAGAATGGGGCAGAATAATATAACTGAAGAAATAACGGCTAAGAATATTCCAACAATTAAGAAAATATCAGCCATACAACCAAGGACATCAGCAAGCCTGAAGCCATATGAAAAGGGGAGCATAACAATGTATGCATGTCATAGTCAAACCTGTGAAAATCCAAACATGAAGGTCAAATCTTTAATGCATTAAAAAAAGTTCCAAAGAGGTCTCATGGAAGAATGTTTGTGCCATCTTTAATCCTAATAGCTAAAAACCAGAAGCAGCTCAAGCACCCCAACAGGAGAAGAATGAGTGAACCGATTATGGTATAGAATCTCAAAAATCCTGGTTGGGTGGAAGAAATCAGAAAAAAATCCAAATAAATTCATATTGAATCATATCATTTTTATAAAGTACAAGAAATAATCTCTGGCACAGGAGACTAAAGTAACTCAATTCAGAAGGTGACTGCCTCTGAGGAGTGTGGGAATGGACCAGAAAGGAACACAGAGGAAATTACTTGGTGATGGAAGTGTTCTGTGTCTTGTTTTGGGTGATCCTTATATGGGTGGCTACAATTATCAAAACATATTGAACTGTGCAGTTAAAATTATGTGCATTTAGGGGTTTGTAAATTATACTTCAATTAAAGATATTAAAAAGAGGGAATGAGTTATTAATTGTGTGAAGTGCTGGTGACAGGTTAAGTTAGAAGAGGATTGAGAATTTAGCTTTGAATGTAGTAACAGCGAGGTTTTGGTAAGAAAGCAGTGTTGGTGGAGTATTGGGAACAAAAGCTTGATCTCTGGGGAGACATTTCTTTCTCCCCACCCTTGATTGGCTACTGTGTGGAAAAGGCAAGCTTCATAGAGACAAGAATATGTTCATCCCTAAGCAGAATAGTCCAATAGACAGAACTTGTCGTTGTTTTAAGCTACTAAGTCGTGTCCGGCTCTTTGTGACCCCATGGACTGCAGCATGCCAGGCTTCCCTATCCTTCACCATTTCCCAGAGTTTGTTCAAATTCATTTCCATTGAGTGGTGATCTAATGGAACCAACCAGTTCATCCTCTGTCGTCCCTTCTCCTCCCACCTTCAATCTTTCCCAGCATCAGGGTCTTCTCCAATGAGTCAGCTCTTCACATCAGGTGGTCAAAGTGTTGCAGCTTCAGCTTCAGCATCAGTCCTTCCAGTTAAATGTCAGGACTGATCTCCTTCAGGATTGACTGGTTGGATCTCCTTGCAGTCCAAGGGACTCTCAAGAGTCTTTTCCAACACCACAGTTGGAATCAATTCTTCAGCAATCAATTCTTCAGAATCAATTCTTCATCAACTCTTTGGCGCTCAGCCTTCTTTATAGTCCAGCTCTCACATCTGTATGTGACCACTGGAAAAGCCAGCACTGACCACATGGACCTTTGTTGGAAAAGCCATGTCTCTGCTTTTCAATGTGTTGTCTGGTTTGTCATAGACAGGAGTTAGTGGCCGAAAATTCTCAACTTTCAAGTCCTTCTCAGCCTGTATTGAGGGACTTATTCTTCAGATTCCTAAGATCTATTTTTCCTAAGAACTAATAAATGCTAAGGATAAAAACCAAAAACTCAAAATTGACTGATATCCATAGTACCTTTATCAGCTAGTAAATACTGACTGTAATGATAGTTAATGGTGCCAAGTATTTGAGGAACATAATATCTGGGGATTTACTCTTCTTCATAAAGGCTGCCTTTATTCAAAGACCAGAGAGATCTATATTATGTATAATTTCTGGCTTAAGAGTGCCCAAGTTAACCAAAATTCTAAAGATTGTAATATAATCCAAAGATAGATTATATATATAATCCAAAAATAATACAGTCCAAAGATATTATAATGCAAAGATATATAATCCAAAGATAGAAAAACGAAGACTTTTTTTAAAAGTGAAATTTATACTAAAGAAAGAGAAGCTGCACTGATTAGGATGTTAACAGCTTTGTGAGACTTTAAAAGATAATATTAAGGTAAGTTGTAGGTATGCATACGTCCCCTCCCTCCTCCCGCCCTGTGCCACCCCTTTAGGATGTCACGGAGCCCCAGTCTGAGTTCCCTGCGGCACACAGCAAATCCCCACTGGTTGATTCATGTTGGTGTATGACAGAAATCAACACAGTGTTGTAAGGCAGTTGTCCTCCAATTAAAAGTACAGAATTTTTAAAAAAGTAACATAAGCTGTTACATCCCATAGGCTTTAAATTTATTTATTTAGTTTCTATAAAAAATTTATTGGAGCATAGTTGCTTTACAATGTTGTATTAGTTTCTGCCAACTATGGCAAGGTGAATCACCTCTTGTTTTTATTTCCTTTCTATTTAGTTCACCACAGAGCATTGAGCAGAGATCCCTGTGTTACACAGTAGGTTCTCATAGAAAAAATGGTACAGATGAACCTATTTTCCATTGTGTTTAGATAGAGAAAGAAAGAGAAAATTATCTTTTCAAGATTACACAGTTCTATTCACTTTTGAAAACTATGTGTGTGTGTGTATATATATATATATATATATGCATGCATACATGCTAAGTTTCTTCAGTCGTGTCCAACTCTTTGTGACCTTATGGACTGTAGCCCACCAGGCTCCTCTGTCCATGGGATTCTCCAGGCAAGAATACTGGAGTGGGTTGCCATGCTCTCCTCTAGGGGATCTTCCCGACCCAGGGATCGAATCCACGTCTCCTGCAGCTCCTGCGGTGCAGGTGGATTTTTTTACCACTGAGCCACCAGCCACTAAGGAAGCCCCAAATATATCTATATCGATCTATCTTTCTTTCTATCTGTCTATATTTGTATCAAATCTATATCTGTATCTCTATCTATCCAATGGGGGTCTCTTTAAGACCATATTTTTCCCTCAGTTACAATGCTAAATGATTATATATATTGGATTAAGGGTCAGTATTAATAAAGGTAAATCTTAGTAGGAATTGGAGAAGGAAATGGCAACCCACTCCAGTGTTCTTGCCTGGAGAATCCCAGGGATGGGGGAGCCTGGTGGGCTTCCGTCTCTGGGGTCACACAGAGTCGGACACGACTGAAGTGACTTAGCAGCAGCAGCAGCAACAGGGTACCTTGAGGAGAAGGCAATGGCAACCCACTCCAGTACTCTTGCCTGGAAAATCCCATGGACGGAGGAGCCTGGTAGGCTGAAGTCCATGGGGTCGCTGAGAGTCGGACAAGACTGAGCGACTTCACTTTCACTTTAGTAGGAATATGTTTGGTCTAATTAAATCCCCCAAATAAAATTGATACTCAAAGTTTTGTCCTTTGTTTAACGGATATATGAACAAAACTGCTACACCAACAAGCTGGCTCTTTCACAACTAAAATATATTATTTTAGTTTCACTTTTATATGGCCATTTTCTGCTTTGTATTTCCCCAGAGATTTGAAAAACTCTGCCCAGTATGTGCTGGGGAGACAGTGTTACTGACTCAAAATTCATCACAGTGATGGCATGTCCAAGGAGTATCCTGAAACCCTGCCAGCCTCGAGGGTATTACAGAACTTACTTTCTTTCTGTTTTCCATACCTGATACAATCTTGGCCTTGAGGAGCCAAGTTCAGAGTTTTTACAGCTGATAAATTCCCTTAATGAAAGCACACTGCTCTTGTAGCTGTGAGTGTTTGGAATGCTGAGTTTGAACTGTCCCATTATTTCACTCTCTTCCCTATAAATTAATAAAAACCATTAAAATGAGAATTAGGGCCAGCTGATGATCGTGCCTCATAGTATTATGAAGGTCAATACAGGTCAAGAGGGCAGAATCATTTCTAAGAGTTGAAAAACAGAATATAAAAATGTTTACTTTCTTGTTGTAGATGTATACCACAGAATAAGAGAAAAAATATTACGGTTACATTTTATAGCACATGATATGGAAGGAATGCTCAGTTCTTTGTTGTAGTTTAGTCCCTAAGTCATGTCCAACTCTTTTGCAACCCCATAGGCTGTCCATGGGATTTTCCAGGCAAGAATACTGGGGTGGGTTGTCATTTCCTTCTCCAGGGGATCTTCCTGGCCCAGGGATCGAACCCAGGATCCTGCTACATTCCCTGCATTGCAGGTGGGTTCTTTACATCTGAGACACCAGGGAAGCCAGCTCTTTACTTGTGCTCCTGTTGAATAGCTGTAGTGTTTTCAACGGCTACGTTAACTGGAAAAGTTGCACATAGACTTTTGCAAATTTCATTGCATTTTTAAAATATTTCTCATGAAGACTATTTTTTTAATTGTCTCCCAATGTGTGGTTAGACTTTATATTACATCTCCAGTGGACATGCTATCTAGATAATTCCTATATCATCTAAACTAATTAGATTCAAGTGTTCAGGAATTCAGTGTGTATGAGGATTTGTATTGAAGTTAATACATATTTTGTCCTGTACCCCATAAGTTTCAATTTTGTTTAATATTGAAATAAATTAGATAATACTTACTTTCTAATTTAGGCATCTCATTTTTTATACCTATTCTGGTGCTACATAGGAATATATTGGATATAAGTGTAATAAAATAATAGCCTTTACCAAAAGTTGATTCTGGGCCAGGAATCATAAAATTATTTGAGCTCCATAAAAGTCCCATGAGATTGTTCTAATTTTAACCTGTGAAGAAACTGAGGCTTGGGACTCGTGGATTTTTGTTCTGCTCAGCAGTTTATAATGCCTTTCTTTCACAGCTTAGTTTGATATTCCAGAGACGATTTTAAAGGGCAGCAAAATTTCGAAACTCTGTACAAGCTAGTCACTGTCACCCATTTGTTCTCTTTTTCCAGAATTCGCCAGCTGTCGTTTACTATCGTCTCTCCCCCACCCTCTCAAACTAAAGCCTCTTGTTTGTTTTCACTTATTATCATCATTATTTTCTGGCTGTGCTGGGCTTTGTTGCAGTGTGCAGGCCCTTTATTGTGGGGCACGGGCTTCTCCAGTCGTGGGCTTGGCTGCCCCGTGACACATCAGATCTTAGTTCCATCCCCTGACCCGAGATGGAACCCATGTTTCCTGCAGTGGCTGGCGGATTCTTAACCACTGGACCACCAGGGAAGTCTTTTGAACTAAAATCTTAGAGGGGCTTCAGAAGATCCTGAAGATCGTGCTCACCCAGATTTAGTCACTTCAGAAAAGAAATTTTAGCCACTTGTCTGAGTGAAAACACATGCATAGAGAAGTGACGCGTGAGTAAGCAAGGCAATGCACCAGATCTGCGTTTGCTGTTCTGTTTATGAGGAGACTATAGGCAGCATTTACTTTGCATGATACACACACACACATATCCATTTATTTTCTGAAACTTCCAGACTTTATCAGTTTGCAACATTTCTTATCTGAAGCAGAGGAGGTATTGCCTTGGTTTGAGTGTTAAATACATAGAAGGAGAATCACCTGGGCTTATCTTGCTAATGAAAAAATTAATCCAAATTTCATTTGAGACTCTGGGGCTAGTTAGCAATTCAGATCTGCTTTTCAAAAACTGATAGTGTCTCTTTGATGTGCCTGAAATGGAACAAGCTCTGTTCTTGGATGGTGTCACCTGTTTATTGCCACAATTCAGTATTTGAATAATGCAACAGAAAAACATCCAGAAATAGCACAAAAGGAAAACAACCAAACAGAGAATCCTAGTAATGAACATACATGATGACTCAGACTCTCTCTCTACCTTTGCCTAGTTCCATTTCTCAACCTTATTTCTTGGGTAAAGTTATTTTTATATCATCACTATCAAATTAATACTTGGTATGATGATTGTAAAAAATAGTTTCCTGCTTTGGAAGAGGAGTCTAATGAGCTGGAGTGATTACTCTGGGGTCAGTGAATATTTTGGTGATGATGGAGAATCTGTTAACTTGAAAGTTAGTTGGCAAAATGCTGAGCTACAGAAATATTCACACTGACTTCATGATGAATGGTTAACATCCCAAAGGTTCAGCAAGCCAGGATATTCCCTCCAAAACGTTTGTTCCAACAGTTCCTATACAGGCAGAATCCTTTCTGAAGCCACTGCCCTTCACCAATATAAGCCGACCCTTTTTCCTATGAGGCTATCACTGACAACGCTTCCTTCCTTGATGTGTAGTTCAGATAGCTTTTGGAAGACAATACCCTTGTGGTTGATGCTTCTACAACAGTTTTTCTCCTGATTTCTGTGTGGACACTTGAAAAGTCCCGTCTCTGTTCACTGCCCTTCCGGCCCCTCCACTTTCTGACGTCAGCCATTTGGGGAACATCCTTAAGGCTTCTAAAAGATCATTGTTTTTGTTCACAGAGGAGTCAAATCATAGGTGCTTTAGTCTTAAATGCAAGTCTATGTGGTATGAAAGAGGAAGCAAGCGCTATAGTGAGTGTAAATGTAAATCATGGATTCATGCCTGGGGAGTGAGTCTGAGTGGGGCACATGAATTACACTGTTGGTTGTATTTTCCCTGATTTCTCTCAGAATGAGAACAATAAAGGCTGAATAAGAGGATACTTTCAGGCAAAACCTTTGAAAAGGGCGTATGAATGATTTTAAAGTATTCAATACTATTAAAAACAAAAAGCAACCCAACATGTTTTAGTTTAGCCAGGAAAGTGGGTAGATCATTGAAGAAACTTATCAAATAAGATTCCAAGAGAAATCTAAGTCAACAAAGAATTGAGATTATTGGTATAATTGTATAGGTGAAGTCGTGCTGAGTAGTTGTTGCTTTAAGCCACTAATATTGCAATAATTTGTTTTACAGCAATACATACTGAAGCTTGGCTTTCAGAATTTTGCCTACTGTAATCTAACCCATGCCTCTCACTCCAAACTCATCTGAAACAGCAAGGTACTTCTCTTTTATCTGAAAGATAGAAGATGAAAACATGGCAGTGAAATTGACCACAGCATCATATTAGTTTCAGCTGCACAGCACACTGTCTCAGTATTTTTATGCATTGAATAAGGATCACCATAACAAGTCTAGTTGCTGTCTCTCAGCACTCAGAGCTATTCCAGTGTTACTGACTGTGTCCCCTTTGCGGCACGTTACACCACTGACTCATTTGTTTTATAACTGGAGTGTGTGTTTCCCTCATCCCCATCCCCCGCCCTTCCGGCAACCACAGCTTGTCCTCTGTTTCTATGAATCTGTTTCTGTTTCGTTGTATTTATTCACGTGTTTTGTTTTTTGGACCTCACGTATAAGTGAAATCATATGGGTTTTGTCTTTCTCTGTCTGAGCTACTGCATAGTATAATACCCTCAAGGGCAGTAGCGCAGTTAGACCCACGCGATGTGGGGTCAGTCCCTGGGTGGGGAAGATCCCCGGGAGAAGGGCATGGCGACCCACTCCCGTATCCTTGCCTGGAGAAGCCCATGGGCAGAGGAGTCTGGTGGGCTACAGTCCACTGGGTCACAAAGAGTCGGACAGGACCAAGCAACGTAGCATGCACACGCACGCAGTATCCTAGGTCCATCTATGCTCTCTTAAATGGCAAGGTTTCCTTCTTTTTTATGGCTGAGTGATAGTCCATTGTGTGTGTGTGTGTGTGTGTATTCCATATACACAAAATTCCACGGTGTATATGCAGTATTTACACCATACTGCATGTATATATACTACATGCACACACACACACATTGTATGCACACATGTACACATTGTGTGCTCTGCGCAGTATGATTTTTTACAATAAGATTAATTCTTCCAATCCATGAGCATTGTGTATCTTCCCATTTGTCTGTCCTCTCTTCGATTTCTTTCATCAGTATCTACTTATAGTTTTTTAAGTACGGATTGTTTACCTCCTTGATTAGATTTATTGTAAATGAGATTGTTTTCTTACTTTCTCTCTCTGATAGTTTGTTGTTATTATACAGCAACACAACAGATGTCTGCATATTAATTTTTTCTAACAAACCTGAATTTTTACTCCCCCATTCAGTAGTATTTTGAAGTCATATTTTACATTATTGTTTTGCGTATCTTTTAGCTACTTATTGCGGATATAGATGCTTTGACTACTTTTGTCTTTTAAACTTCTTACCAGATTTTTAAGTGGTTGACCTACTTTTCTTGTATGTTTGCATTCATGAATGAGATTTTTCCTTCTTTTTATTTTTCCTATTTTTCAGTTGTGATCTTTTCAATCTTTTCTTTTCTGCTCAGAGAAGTCCCTCTACATTGTTTTTTTTTTTTTTTTTCCTTTTGGCTTTTGCTTGTCTGTAAGACTCTTTACTTCTCTTTCAAATTTGAGTGACAGCTTTGATGGTTGAGGTATTATTGTTTGTAGGTTGTTTTCTTTCATCACTTTGAAATCATGGCAATCCTTTTTGGTCTTCAAAGTTTCTGCTGAAACGTCAGCTGACTGTCTTACGGGAGTTCCCTTGTATGTAAGTAGTTGTTTTTTTCTTGCTGTTTTTAAGATCCTTCCTTTAATTTTTGCTGTTTAATGACAGTGTGTATTGGTGTGGTTCTCTTTCAGTTCATTTTGTTTGAGACTCTGTGCATCCTAGACCAGCAAGTGTGTGCTTCATTACCCAGGATAGGGAAGTTTTCAGCTATTATTTCTTTAAGTAAGCTTTTGCCTCTCTCTGTCTTCTCCTGGGAACTCTACAGTAGAAACTTTAGCATGCTTGATGTTATCTTACAAGTCTCAAACTATTTCTATTTTTTAAATTATTTTTTTCTGTTCAGTTTGGGTGGTTTATACTACTGTCTTCCAGTTTACTGATCTGCTTCCTAGGTCATCTAATCCAGCAGATTTCTTCCCTAAGACATGTTTTATTTCCGTTACTGCTTCTTCGCCCCTGTTTTGTCCTGCTTCCTGAGGTGTCTTCCAGCCTGCTGGTGGGGGGGCCAGGTCCCAGGGTCGCTGTCTGTGGTGCTGGCCTGTGGTGGGCAGAAAGCCCCTGGCACTAACAGGTTAGGGGCAGGACTCTAGAATTGCACTTGTCAACAGCAATGTCGCTGTAGGAAGCACGTGCCCAGAAACGGCTGCCACCAGTCTGTGTCCCCAGGGTGAGCTCCAGGCACCTACTGCCTCTCTGGGAGGCGCTTGAACCATCAGGTGGGTCTGACCCAGGCTCCTTTTGAATGACTGCCTCTCCTCTGGTCCCGGAGTGTGTGAAATTTTGCACTCACCTTTTAAGAGTGAAGTCTATATTCCCCATAGCCCTCTGGCTGTCTTGAAAGTAAACCCTATTAGCCTCTAAAATAAAACATGCTTGGTGCTCATCTTCACATTGCAAGACCCCTGGGCTGGGAGGTCCAATGTGAGGCTCGAACCCCTTGCTCCCTGGGGAGACCTGTGCTGCTGTGATTCTCTTCCTGCTGTGGATCATGTGCCTGGGCGTACGGATGTTGATTATCCCACATCTCTGCCGCCCCCCTGACCCCGAGCTGTTGTGGCTCCTGCTTTATATCTTTAATTGTGGGAAACCGCTTCTGCTAGTATTCAAGTAGTTCTAATAGGTAGTTGCTCTGTGGTGATGGTGAAGTCGTCCAATCACGTCCGACTCTTTGTGACCCCATGAACTGTAACCGCCAGGCTCCTCTGTCCATGGGACTCTCCAGGCAAGAGTACTGGGGTGGGCTGTCCTTTCCTCCTCCAGGGGATCTTCCCGAGCCAGGGATCAAAGCCATGTCTCCCGTGTTTCAGGCAGACTCTTTGCCTTCTGAGTCCCCAACGGTTGCTCCGTAAGTGGTTGTGATTTTGGTGTGTCTGTGGGAGGAGCAGGGCTCAGGGTCTTCCTCCCCACCTCCGGCCGCACAGCTTCCAGTTTCATGCTCAGTGTTCACAGATTAACTCGTGGTTGACTCTGTTTCCCTGTGCTGCCCTTACACACGTTCTAGTTCACAATTCAGGTTACAGTCTATACATCACATTTTCAAGGTGGCTCAGTGGTTAAAGAATCCGCCTACAATGCAGGAGATGTAGGAGACACCAGTTTAACTCCTGGGTTGGGAAGATCCCCTGGATGAGGGAGGGCAACCCGCTCCAGTATTCTTGCCTAGAGAGTCCCATGGACAGAGGACCCTGGTGGGCTGTAGTCCGTGGGGCCACAAAGACTCAGACAGGACCGAAGGGACTGAGCACACACAGTAGTTCTCTCAGCACACTTAGCTTTTCCCTCACAACACTTACCACGGTTATTAGCATCAAGTTTTGGTAACATTTTCCCTCTCCAGTTGGCAGTGAGTTCCACAAGGGCACTGTCATGACTGTCTCCATCACCTAGTGCAATCCTGCAACATCATAGGTTCTTTGTAGGTCTAAGTATAAAGTGAAAAAAATAAATGCTTCAAAAATATTTTCTGAATAAATGTACACTCTTCTGTTTAAAGATAAATGTATACTCTTCTGTTTAAAAATACATGTTTTATCTTCTGAAAATGGATTTTCAGTGCTGGGCAAATCCATTGTGCTATGAACTGTGTGGTCTGTAGAATCAAAAATTAAACAGCTGTCAGTATATCTACTACTTTTTTCACCCAAAAGAAGTTGGAGGCTCTATTCTATTAATTGTTAAATAGAGAAAACTGGAAAGATGTGTTTTCTGATGGAGACGAGAGAGTAGTCATCAGTGTTAATAAAAACTACTTTTTTTTTTACCCTTAAAGTAAAAGATAAATATGTTAGACTATTAACGTGCAACAGAATGAGTGCCTTAGGGGTTTATATAGTGCCAAATAGTGAGTAGATATTAATAAAACAAAAAAATGTGGTCTTCCAAAATCTGCAAAAGAATGAAGGAAATGTAGTCTTGACTGTCGACTTACGTGCTAACTCTGTGATTTGGGGCAAGCCACTGTTTTCCTCTCCTCATTCCATGTATGTCCACACTGTGAATGACCGTGTTTAGTGATGACTGAAATAGTCACCGATGAAACACTGAAGCCGTGGGTTGTCTGGCACATCTGCCCCAATGGATGCCAACATGGGCATGCAGATTCCTAGGCCCTCGCACAGACCCAACAAAGCAGAGTGAAGAGTGGGGTCGAAGTCAGAAATCCTTTTTCCTTTGGTGGGAGGGATGAGATGTATTTTTATTTTTTTTTTAATCTATTTTTTATTGGAGTATAGTTGCTTTACAATGTTGTGTTAGTTTCACCTGCATAGTGAAGTGCATCAGCTATATGTATACATATATCCATGTTTTAAATTTCTGTCCCATTTAGGTCACTACAGCTCATTCAGTAGAGTTCCCAGAGCTACATAGGAAGTTTTCATTAGTTATCTATTTTATACATAGTATCACCATTTGGTAATGTCCATAAAATTTTGGTGATGGATATCACCAAATGGTCGTGGTCAAGGAGATCCAACCAGTCCATCCTAAAGGAAATCAACCCTGAATATTCACTGGAAGGACTGATGTTGAAGCTAACTCTCCAGTACTTTGGCCACCTGATGCAAAGACTCATTAGAAAAGACCCTGATGCTGGGAAAGATTGAAGGTAAGAGAAGAGAGCAGCAGAGGATGCGATGGTTACATAGCATGACCAACTCAATGGACATGAGCTTGAATAAACTCCAGGAGATGCTGAAGGACAGGGGAGCCTGGCATGCTGCAGTTCTTGGGTTTGCAAAGAGTCGGACACGACCAAGTGACTGAGCAGCAATAACATGCGTAGCATTGATGGTGAATCTGTGTCAGTCCCAATCTCCAAAATTCACCCACGCCTCCTCTCTGCTTGGTCACCAGAAGTTTGTTTTCGACAGCTGTGACTCTATTTCTGCTTTTCAAATAAGTTCATCTGTACCATTTTTTCTAGATTCTACATATAAATGATATTATAATAAACAAAAACAAACCCCATCTTTAGTTAAATCATAAGAACCTTTATGCTGAGGAATGATTTCTCATGTTTTGAAGATTTCCCAGTATTCGACATGAGGACATTAGACTTGGGAAATATTAAACTAAGGAACCTCCAACACTTTTAAAATACTAGGGGCAGGAGAGACTTTTCGCATTTGTCTGACGTCCTTTCTTCAGCATTCGAGTTGAAATGTTAGAGACACAACCTTCTTCATATAGTTTTTGTCAAGTTCAGGTCTTACGGCATTAAGGACTTACATTCAGTCAGCATCAAAACCTGCACAGGAAGTCGCCTGTGGAGCTATGCTCTCACACCTCCACCACTGTGGGGATTTGGGGTCCTCTCTCCCATCCTGTCAGGTACTATGGGAAGCAGAGTGGTGACTGAGCCGGCAGTGACTGTGTTCTTGGTGAAAAATATGTCATTACGGTAGCCATAATGCCAGGAGATCCGACCAGTCCGTCCTAAAGGAAACTGAAACTCTAATACTTTGGCCACCTGATGAGAAGAACTGACCCATTAGAAAAGACCCTGATGCTGGGGAAAGATTGATTGTGGGAGGAGAAGGGGACAAAAGAGGATGAGATGGTTGGATGGCATCACCAACTTGATGGACATGAGTTTGAGTAAACTCCGGGAACTGGTAATGGACAGGGAGGCCTGGCGTGCTGCAGTCCATGGGGTCGCAAAGAGTCGGACATGACTGAGTGACTGAACTGAACTGATACAGATATTCATCCATGTAACTATCAGGTAAGGACACTTGGCCTGCCTCTCCAATGTCATTCCTGGGGTGCTCTCAGCATTAATTTTTATCTTCTTTATGGGCATAAGATATGTGCTAGGAAAGTTGAGTGATCCAGACTTCTGCTTTGCCAGGAGAATTCCCTGCAAACCACTTCCATACAGAAAGTACTTTGAATTGATGTCATCTAAACATGTCCATCGGAGAAGGCAATGGCAAGCCACTCCAGTACTCTTGCCTAGAAAATCCCATGGACGGAGGAGCCTGGTAGGCTGCAGTCCATGGGGTCACTACGAGTCAGACATGACTGAGCGACTTCACTTTCACTTTTCACTTTCACACATTGGAGAAGGAAATGGTAACCCACTCCAGTGTTCTTGCCTGGAGAACCCCAGGGACGGGGGAGCCTGGTGGGCTGCCGTCTACGGGGTCGCACAGAGTCGGACACGACTGAAGTGACTTAGCAGCAGCAGCAAACATGTCCATAAGATGGACAGCACAGCCATGACATCCCCGTTTGACCAATGAAGAATTTCCATGACTATAGGCTTTTCCAATTTGATGTAGAACTGAACCAAAACAATTTTTTTCAAGTCTTTCAGCTCTGAAATTGGCACTCTATCTTCCACACCCTATTCATACCACAGTTCTGAGGTTTTCCCATATATTTTTAAACTTCAGTCTTGTAATCGAAACCATCTATGTATACTTGCAGTAAAGGAAGTAGAGTTATCATACTGACTTTATTGATAATTTATTCAAGCCTCCCCATATTGATGGCTACTGAGCTGACCCCATGGTGTGAAATTACTAGTAGAAAGTCAACTCCCGCAGAAAGGAGGCTTTAGCAAGTCCATTAAGGAGATCCCAGGGAGACAGAATGACATAATGAGATCTCTATTTGCTTAGAAAGAAGCCAGTGATCCTTTTAAAATCAAAAAAGCCTGTCAGTCTGTTCTCTGGCCTCCATTCCTTCTGCCACTGCTTCAGTCTGGGGGCTGTTCAACTTATCTGACACCCGGTAGGCACCAGAAAACAAACATTTGTTGAACGAAGGAATGACTGAACTATATAGCAAATGCCTCTGAATTGGTTTTAGCCTCCTTTCTTTCTGAAAAATGCTTGCAAGTCACAACATCAAGACTGTAACCACAGTTAGAGGGGTTGATGGCACAAGCTATCAGCAGTACGATCTGCTCACTGATTTCCCACCTCACTGGTCCCCTTGTGGTCCTCATAACAGACTTGAAGGACATGGTTGTTTCAGCACCAGCAAAGGACTATTCAATGCTTCAGATTTATTCTTGTAAAATTCAACTTCCTACAACCTCCGTACTCCATGTGACTACCATACTGGAATTTCCAAGGCAAGAACATTACCATAGTCCATGCGGTTTTTAGTCAGATTCCTGGTATTTTCTGAATATTTAGCTGCTGCTGCTTTTATTGTTTAGGTCTTGAGCTCTTGCAGAGGAATCATTGAGAACTGAAGATTCAGTTCTGTGAGGAGCCTGGGATGGCCCTGGATATGGCTTGACGTGCCCACCTGTCCTCTGCCTGGGGCACTTTCAGAAGCTTTTCCATCACTCTTTTTGGGAAATGAGGGCTGTTTGTTCCTGTGTAACCGCAGCCCTCTCTGCAGGAGGGTAACCCACGTAGCCCAGGGGAAGGCGGGGCTGGCCGAACTGCCTTTGGCTGCCATGCTTCAGCTGGTCACTCATAGCCACGCCTGGGAGGGACGCTGGGTCAGTGTAACAGGCCTACAGGCCGTGAGTGTTAATATTAATTAAAGACACTAGTATTCCACTGAGACTTTGCTGACCACCAGCCACCCCCCTGCCACAACTCTGACTTCGAAAAGGGCTCAAAGTCGTTTGGATTTGGAAAACACCACTCTCAGTTCTATGGGTAGAGCATAGATATGATATATATTATAGATTTATATATCACATATGTGTATATTATATACATCTGTGTGTGTTGGTATGCTAGTTGCTCAGTCGTGTCTGCCTCTTTGCAACCCCATGGACGGTAGCCCACCAGACTCCTCTGTCCATGGGCCTCTTTGCAACCCCATGGACGGTAGCCCACCAGACTCCTCTGTCCATGGGATTCTCCAGGCCAGAATACTGGAGTGGGTTGCCATTTCCTTCTCCAGGGGATCTTCCCAACCCAGGAATCAAACCTGGGTCTCCCGCATTGCAGGCAGATTCTTTACCATCTGAGCCACCAGGGAAGCCTCTACATCTATGTATAAATTAATAAGAACATGATATTGTGTGAGGATTTCCAGATTAATCCAGCTTAATCAAGGAAAGAGCGACCTATTCTGAAAGTGCTGTTTTTTTTTTAATCCCTTGTGTCACATTTGTTCTTTGGGCAATATAAGCCTCAGGAATCACATTGCCCACAGCTTGTGCCCTGCTGTGGCCCTTCATTAAAGTCTGGCCAGTGAGTTCTGAGTATAAGTAATACAGGCAACTTGCTCACTGCATCTCCAAAAAGGAAGCAGGTAAGGCAGGTAGCCCTGCGTTCTCTTTTTCATTGTCTGGTCTAAGCTCTGTCTATGGTGGTGGTAAGTTGGCTACAGCCGGGAGGAGGAAGCCAGCACTTTAAAGTATATGTGTCTAAAGAAAGCTGGGTGTCTGCCACCAGGAAGAGCGGAACTGCCTGCCTTTCGCTTACCCACCTTCTGCAAAGTTACCATATGGCGTCACTTGGATGTGGAATCTAAACTATGACATCAAAGAACTTATCTACAAAGTAGAAACAGACACACAGATATCAGAAACAAGGTTATGGTTACCAAAGGGGAAAGGAGGCAGGGTGGGGATAAATCAGGAGTTAGGGATTAGCAGATGCACAGACTATATATTAAATAGAAAAGCAGCACGGTCCTATTGTACAGCACAGGGAACTATATTCACTATCTTGTACTAACCTATAATGGAAAAGAATCTGAGAAAAAAGTATGTGTTTGCATGCTAAGTTGCATCCAACTTTTTGTGACCCTATGGACTGTAACCATAGGATCACAAAATCCTCTGTCAATAAGATTTCCCAGGCTAGAATACTGGGATGGGTTGCCATTCCTTCCTTCAGGGGTTCTTCCCAACCCAGGGATTGAACACACATATCTTTTGTCTTCTGCATTGGCAGGCAGGTGGGTTTTTTTTGTTTTGTTTTGTTTACCCTTTAGCTCCACCTGGGAAGCCTATATGTGTGTGTGTGTGTGTGTATGTTTGTGTGTGTGTGTATAACTGGATCACCTTTCTGAACACCAGAAACTAAAACAATATTGTAAATCAACTACACTCCAATAAAAAAAAAAGTTACTGCATCTTGGGAAAGTCAAAGAAAAAAGTTGAGTGTGGTGTGAACTCCGGGAGTTGGTGATGGACAGGGAGGCCTGGCGTGCTGTGATTCATGGGGTCGCAGAGAGTCGGACACGACTGAGCGACTGAACTGAACTGAACATGGTGGCATCATACATGCAACTCTGAACCTGTTTCCTTACCCATAAAATAACAAAAATAATATATGTCTTACAATATTGCTGTGAGGATTCAGATCAATAATGTAAGTAAATTATCGGGCAAAATCGTGAATTATTTTTCTTCCAGCTTTTTAAAACTTTTCTTAGTCCTTTTTTATTTTTTTTGAATGGACAGGGAGGCCTGGCATGCTGTGATTCATGGGGTCGCAAAGAGTCGGCCATGACTGAGCGACTGAACTGAACTGAACTGAGAGTAGGTCTTATGGTAGTCAGACCACAAATTTTATAAAGAAGGACTATTTTTCCTTTTGGTTAATTAACTATTCTTGTTTCATGGTTTTGGAGCTGACAGAAAATAGTCTGGGGCAAAAATAGGCAACGGCTACCCTGCAGTAGTACCCCCCTCCCCCGACTCCCTGAGAACTCACTGCTGGCCGTGTGTAAAGGGGACGGGGCCTGGTGGTGTTACACAGTCGCTTCTGAGGGCTGCCCTCACCATCGTCAAGACTGCTCTTTACAGAAGTCTCTCCCAGAAAGCCCCGGAGCAAGTGAAAATGGGCACACTCCTGCGCCCCGCCCACCGCACAGTCTGCCCTTTCCGTTTCGGTGCTGGAGTCTCCGCTGCCTGGGCTGCCCTGGTGGCTCAGTGGTCAAGAGTCCACCTGCAGTGTGGGAGGCCTGGGCTTGATCCCTGGGTTGGGAGGATCCCCTGGAGGAGGGCATGGCGACCCACTCCAGTATTCTTGCCTGGAGAATCCCACAAACAGAGGAGCCTGGCCAGCTACAGTCCGTGGGGTCGCAAAGAGTCAGATATGATTGAGCAGCTAAACGCAACTCAACTCCCCTGCCTAGGGATTTGCTCTGTTGACAAAGGTGTGGAGTGTCTATCCGAGCTCATCTGGTAGTCTGGTTGACATCTCAACTCCCTGAACTTAATTTTTTTATTTGAAAAAGTGTCTTTGCAATGTAGTCATTTCCTGTTTCCTCTTTGATCCCAGAAAAGCTGGGGAAGGTCAGCCTTGAATGGTCTGAGGGCGTGAGGGTCATGTAAGTGGATCTATGTATTAGGAAGAGAAAACGGGCAAGTTACATTGCAGAGCACAACTTTTGATCAATATACATCAAATTAGGCCTCCTGTGTGAGGAAGAACACAGAACAGGTAAACAGCTGCACTCTGCAGTCAAACCAAGCTTATTTCACATTCCGGCTCTCTCATGAACCAAATCCAGGCGTTTATACCGTGTCATGTGGGAGGTTGCTCTGTAGCACAGGGAGCACGGTCTGGCACCCTGTGGTGGCCTAGAGGATGGGATGAGGGACGGGAGGGCAGCTCCAGAGAGGGGGGACGGATGTTTAATTGCGGCTGGTTCCTATCGTTGTATGGCAGAAACCTGGAGGAGGCATGGCACCCTCTCCACTGTTCTTGCCTGGAGAATCCCCTGACAGAGGAGCCTGGAGGGCTACAGTCCTCAGGGCCGCAAGAGTCGGACACAACTTAGCAAGGAAACCACCACCGTGGCAGAAGCCAACATTGTGAAGCAATTTTCCTCCAAATAAAGAAAGAGAGAAAGCAATTTCTGAACCTCAGTTTCCTTGATCAACTCTAGAATAGTTGATGACAATGTGTCTACATCAAGATAATAATACTTTTCTTGCAGGATTTCTGTATCACAGTTTCAGCGACTCTGTATGCAAAGTATCTAGAGTAAATGTAAACATGCAAAGGGTGGTGGTTATCTATCTTTTTAGGCCACTTGCAATTGATGCACTTCTCATTTTTTAAAAATTGCAGTTGTGTTATAGAAGGTAAACCTGAATCAGCCTAAGCAAGGGAGCTTTATCTTCTGCAATTGAAATTCAAGACACTTTCCACAGCGAAATGTAAATGGTGGGTTTGTAGTGCCTACAATTTTAGATTATCAATAATCCTGCTCTCTTTCACTGATGTAAAATTATGTATCTATATTCTCTTCTAAGCTATGAAATTATACTACATTTAAGATTCCTTACCTGCTATTTCAATGTAATACACAGTTCTTTAAATTCAAATTCATTCACTAAGTATAAATGATACTCAAGATTACAGAGAAATTTGAGACATAAACTATATATTGGTTAACTCAAAATCCATTTTCAATCCCTCCTCTCTTCCTTTGCTTACTAAGAAATTTAAACTGAACTGACAGCCTCTCTTGAAGTTAAGGGTGTCATATAATGTGGTTCTGATTAATAAATTGTTGGTGGAAGTCTACCAGAAGCCTTTGGGGAAATACAAATTTTTAAAAATAGAAAAAAAGAGGAGGATAAAAAGCTCTGTGAAGATTATAGCCTACCATTTTCTTCCTTTCTGAAATGTGACTAATGCTAAATGTGGAGCAAGCCATTCTACAACTCAAAATGCTAAATATAATGGAGTTAAAATATGGAAGGGACCCAAGTCTTGATGTCACCGATGAACATGTGAGTCCACGCTTCAGCTCTTTATTCCACTTTCACCAAACGTTGATCAAATATTGATGTCCCCGATATTGTCTTTTAGATTTTGAAGATGTCAATGAAAAAAACAGAAAATCCTGCTCTCATGTATCTTACATTCTAGGGTGAGAAGAGAGACAGAAAATAGATTTATAGGTGTCTGTGTGTACAGTATGTCAAAGTAATAAAAAATGCATCCTTCCTGAATGGGAGAGAATGGATACATGTGTATGTATGGCTGGGTTGCTCTGCTGTACGCCCAAAACTATCACAGCATTGTCAATCTGCTACACTCCTATGTAAAATAAAAAGTTAGAAATATATCCTAAACAGAAAAATAAAGCAGGAAGAAGGCAGGGCTAGGAAGTACTAGGCTATGAGCAGGTTTCACTGCTGAAAGACGCATGCGTGAATCGGAATCTAGAAAGTGAGGGATGTCTTAAGTTCTGGGCTTTATGTTCTACAGTATAAATTAAGAGTGCATGACCACATTAGCCCTTGGTGTGGGTGAATATTTGGGTGGGGATGGCTTGCTGGGAGTAAGCAGAATCCTAAAGGCTCCCTACCGCCTGGTAAGGCTGATGCAGGTAGAGAGTAGATGGCCTTGTTCAGAGCCACAGACAGAGAGCTGCAGGGTCTCCTCCCAGGTCCAGTCAATGGATTTGGGAAAAAGTCACCTACTTCTGCCTGCAGGCCAACATTTGTGTAGGGCACTGTCCATGGGGTGTTTCTGTTACTCGCAGCTAGGAATATCGCTAATGGAAACAGGCATGGCAGGAAAAGGGGATGGACCATTTCACCGTCGTTGACGTGCGGATGGTTCACAGGGCTGTGTCCGCGTCAGGCGCACAGCGAGGCGCCTGTTCACGATGCTGGGTCTGGATCCCTGTGCTCCACAGTAGGACCTTTTCTTTATTTTTAAGTTTTGGCTGCGCTTGGTCTCTACGGCCGCACGCTGGCTCCTCTAGCTGCAGAGAGCAGGGGCGACTCTTCGCTGTGGGGTGCGGGCTTCTCCTTCCAGTGAGTTCTCCTGTTGGGGAGCCCAGGCTCCAGTGGGTGGGCTTCAGTGATTGTGGGGCACAGACTGAGTCCCCTGTCGCGGGTGGGCTCCTCCAGGACAAGGGATCAAGCCCAGGTCGCCTGCATTGGCAGGTGGATTCTTAACCACTGCACCACCAGGGAAGTCCCCGTAGTAGGACCTTGCTTACCTGTGTTATATGTGGCGGTGTGCGTCTGTGAACCTCAGACTCCCGTGTTTACCTGTGTTATATGTGGCGGCGTGCGTCTGTGAACCTCAGACTCCCGTGTTTACCTGTGTTATATGTGGCGGTGTGCTTCTGTGAACCTCAGACTCCCGTGTTTATCTGTGTTATATGTGGCGGCGTGCGTCTGTGAACCTCAGACTCCCGTGTTTACCTGTGTTATATGTGGCGGCGTGTGTCTGTGAACCTCAGACTCCCAATTACCCTTCCCCCACCTCATCCCCTTTGGTAACCGTGAGTCTGTTTCCTATGCCTGTGAGTCTGTTTCTATTTCCTAAATAAGTTTATTTGTATCATATTTTAGATTCCACATGGAAGGGATATCATGACATGTGTCTTTCTCTTTCTGACTCCCTTCACTTGGCATTGTTTGACTCTTTATGGCTGAGTAAGTTTCCATTGTATTCTGTACCACAGCTTCTTTACCCATTCCTCCATCCATAGACATTTAGTTTGCGTTCACGTCTTGGCTGTTGTAATAGTGCTGTGATGAACACTGAGGTGCATGTATTTTTTGCATTACGGTTTTCTCTGGATACATATCCAGGATTAGGCTTGCTGGATCACATGGTAGTTCTTAATTTTTTTAAATTAACTAATTAATTTACTTTATTTGGAGGCTAATTACTTTACAATATTGCAGTGGTTTTTGCCATACATTGACATGAATCAGCCATGGGTGTACATGTGCCCCCATTCTGAATCCCCTTCCCACCTCCCTCCCCATCCCATCCCTCAGGGTCGTCCTAGTGCACTGTCTCTGAGTGTTCTGTCTCATGCATTGAACCTGGACTGTTCATCTGTTTCACATATGATAATGTACATGTTTCAGTGCCATTCTCCCAAATCATCCCACCCTCGCCTTCTCCCACAGAGTCCAAAAGTCTGTTCTTTACATCTGTGTCTCTTTTGCTGTCTCACATATAGGGTCATCACCATCTTTCTAAATTCCATATATATGCGTTAATATACTGAATTAGTGCTTTTCTTTCTGACTTACTTCACTCTGTGTAAAAGGCTCCAGTTTCATCCACCTCATTAGAACTGACTCAAATGCATTCTTTTTAATTGCTGAGTAATACTCCATTGTCTATATGTACCACAGCTTTCTTATCTGTTCGTCTGCTGATGGACATCTAGGTTGCTTCCATGTCCTGGCTATTATAAACAGTGCTGCAATGAACACTGGAGTACATGTGCCTCTTTCAATTTGGGTTTCCTCGGTGTGTATATCCAGCAGTGGGATTGCTGGGTCGTATGGCAGTTCTGTTTCCAGGTTTTTAAGGAATCTCCACACTGTTCTCCATAGTGGCTGTACTAGTTTGCATTCCCACCAACAGTGTAAGAGGGTTCCCTTTTCTCCACACCCTCTCCAGCATTTACTGCTTGTAGACGTTTGGATAGCAGTCATTCTGCCTGGCGTGAAATGGTACCTCATTGTGGTTTTGATTTGCATTTCTCTGATTATGAGGGATGCTGAGCATCTTTTCATGTGTTTGTTAGCCATCTGTATGTCTTCTTTGGAGAAATGTCTGTTTAGTTCTTTGGCCCATTTTTTGAGTGGGTCATTTATTTTTCTGGTATTGAGCTGCATGAGCTGCTTGTATGTTTTTGAGATTAATTCTTTGTCAGTTGCTTCGTTTGATATTATTTTCTCCAATTCTGAAGGCTGTCTTTTCACCTTACTTATAGTTTTCTTTATTGTGCAAAAGCCTTTAAGTTTAATTAGGTCCCATTTGTTTATTTTTGCTTTTATTTCCATTACTCAGGGAGGTGGGTCATAGAGGATACTGCTGTGACTTATGTCAGAGAGTGTTTTGCCTATGTTTTTCCTCTAGAGTTTTATAGTTTCTGGTCTTACGTTTAAATCTTTAGTCCATTTTGAGTTTATTTTTGTGTATGGTGTTAGACTTAATTTTTTTAAGGAACCTCTGTACTATTCTCCACAGTGGCTGCACCGACCTATACTCCTACCAGCGGTACAGGAGGGTTCTCTTCTCTTCATACCCTCTCCAGAATTTTTGTAGATTTTCTCATGATGACTATGTTTATGGGGGTGAGGTGACACCTCATTGTAGCTTTGATTTTGCTGACAATCAGTGATGTTGACCATCTTCTCAAGTGCCTGTTGGCCATCTGTATGTCTTCTTTGGAGAAAAGCCAGTTTAGGTCTTCTGAAGATTTTTTGGCTGAATTGCTTTTTGTTATTGAGTTGTGTGAGATGTACACAGCAATACACAAATAGTATATTATGCAACATGAGCCCTTGTGAAACCAACGGTTATTGGCTGTGTCTATATGTCTAACACGAGGCTCATCCATGTACATGTCACTATCACTGATTTTCACCATAATTTTGTAAAGCAGATGTCTTTATTATCATTTTATAGATAGGGGAAGTAAGGACCTGGTTCCAGCCTTAAATCAGTAAGTGGAAGCCTAGATTAAAATCTAGATATTTGTATCTGAACAGCACCCATGCTTATTTTCTTATTTATTCAGTGAAAAATTAATTAATGAGTATCTTTTATGTGTCAAGCATTCTTCTAGACAATTGACTTAGGGATAGTATGATAAACAAAAGAAAATCCTAGTCATCTACAGTTCTCTAAGTAGTGAAGAGGATGAACACAAGCATAATTTAAAAATTAAGTTTAGTTGATTCACAATTTATGAAGTGCCTCTTATGTTCTAGAACCTGTGCAAGGCATGGGTGAGTCTTTGAATGGATTCACAGAAGTCTAATGGGTTGAATCCATGCCCATTTTATCATCCACTGGGAGAGTTAGGTCATAAACAAAAACTTCCAGTACAGGTTGAGATATCTGTTTGAAGAGTTAGGTAAATCATGGAAGAGCCAGAGCAGAGAAAATTATGCTGGAGAATGAACAGGCCGAGAAGGTGCTGGTATTCCTGGCAGAGAAAAGTTGTGTGATAGAGATTAACGAATGAAAAGACCTTGAACCCTGGAGCTGGATGTTCCAGAGTGTGAAAGATGGGACTGAAAGTTGGAAAAGTAGCTGGGAGCCAATAGCAAAGGTCAAGTGGGTCAGCTAAAATGGTTGGAGTTTTCTTCTGTACGCAAAAGTTTTGATCCAGGTGGGTGAAATCATCAGATGTAGTTTTGGAAAGGTAAGTCTGCCAGATGCAACAGGCAGGCACATGTAACCGTGTTTACCCTCCTGCACTTTGAAATCCCTTCTTTTTATACAATTCAGGACATAGTCTTTAGATAGCCCATCCTTTAAAAAAAATGCTCAAGAGACTGAAGGTTCTCCTTCATAGGATGAATAAACTCTTCCCATTATTAAACAGTAGTAAATTACATCACAGTCTTAAAATTTTCAACTTCTATTACCTCTGAAATTGTTTGATATGTCATCCTCTTTCTTCTGGGAAAAATTTCAGTTAGTCTTTTCTAGATGAATAAAAGGGCCAGTCAGAATGTTTAGGGGAAAAGACAAGGATCATTCATTTTTAGGGTGTGCAAATCTTTCATGCTCAATCTGAGCAGCTTCCTGTCTTGTGGTCTGGTTATTTTTCTCCCAAATATAAGGGTGTAATGAGTGCATGGTGTGTTAGACTACAGAGATAAAATACAGTGTGTTCAGAATAGTATTGCCTTCTGTTATAAGACATAAAAGTAAACAAAATAAAAACAAGGGCAAACTCATGCATTTGAAAATAGCAAGGCTTCTGATGTCAGTTTTATCCTCACCAGGTAATCTCCCCAGGCCCCGGATCAGCTGAGATTTGCCTCTATCCGTTATCTCCTTTTATGAGCATCAGAATTGCTTTATTGTAGCCGCGCTTGACAAAATACTTCTTCTACAAGTAATCTAGACCCGTCAAGCTGTCTGTTTCTACTACATCAGTCACTACTCCGTGGTTTATTTCGTGACACTGACTGCCAATAAAATAACGCTGTAAAATATTCCAGTGTGAGGAGGCTAATCCAGCGCAGGTTAATAAAGCTCCTGTGATTCATCTTGCCAGGTACCGTGCCTTTATGCCAGACTCCTTTCAGGTGGATAAGCAAAATCACATTGAGGTTTAGCTGGAATTAATGCCCTACCTAGAGGGTTACTTAATTTATATACTTGCTTTTTTTTTTTCAGACCCACATTTGGAATAAAGTGTATAGGCTTCTCTTTGGGATGATAGAGTATTTCCAAGGGAGAATTCTGAACAGGCTGGTGAACTCGGGTCATAAAGCCATGGCAACCTGGGGCCCGTTTGATTGCTGCTTCTCTTTGAATCTATGCAAAGCGGAAGTGGGACCCGAAACCTTGGAGTGAGTGTTTAAGCAGGCTTTTCCAGAACCTGCTCATCAGTGTTTTTTTCCACGAGTGTTTTAATGACCTCAGTTCAAGCCAAGAACAATAAACGTCTCAGAAAGAGGCTGTTAATTGAAAAGACTGGCGATTTCAGAGGGATTAATATTACTGTCAGACTCCACTTGCCTCCTCTCCCTTTTAATTGGGCCTTCTGTTTCAATTTACAAACAGCCATGCAGACTGGAGCTTTCAAAGGCTGGAGTGGAAATGGGGAAGAGAATATGCCGGGAGCACCTTGGACCAGAGTTAAAATGCCAGGGTAGAGACCTAGTCTCAGCTCTGTCATTTTTTCCCTCTCCTCTGTAAACCGGGTATTCTAGAATGCTTTTTAGAATTGCTATAATTTTACTGTGAAGATCCCTTGTCTGATTGATGACAAAGTGCTTTTGTAAACAATACATAAAATAGAAGTAAAGTTAATAAAGATAAAAAATAAATAATGTAGAAAAATGTTTAAAAGATATAATTAAGGTAGTATATTCGCTTTCACCAGCCGGAAGCACAAATAGGTTCAGATCCTTTTGTTATCTCAATTAATTATGTGAGTTCTCAGATTCTACTGACAAACAACCCAATGCTTGAAACCCTGCTACCTGCTCCCGCTTTCAAATGTAGCATAAACTTTAGTTGCTGACTCAGTCTGGCATCTGCTCCTGGTCTGCTGCTGTGGCTTCTGCTGCTGCTGCTGCCTGCGGTCACTGTTGAAAAAGCCTCTTGCAGGCCCAGGGAGCGACCCCCGCTGCAGTAATGCCTTAGCCGTGCAGGCCCTCGCCCGAGCTGCAGTGGCGCCCACCCTTGGACGACCAAGGTGACAGCTTTGGGCTCTGCGCTCATGGGCAGAGCCACTGTTTCGTGGGCACCATGCAGGCCCGAACGGGCTCCACAGGCAGCGCGCGTGCTGTGCTGGGGTCTCAGGGCTGTGCCTGCGGCCAAAGCACGTCAGAGCGGAGAGGGGGACGGGGCCTTTAAGGGCACAGAGCGGACTGCACCCCGCCGGGTCTCTGGGCGGATTCTCCCGCCGGTTCCCCCTCCCGGGTCCGCGGCCCGCGGCCCTGTGTGCGCGTCTCTCCCGCAGTCTCGCGGGCGCCAAGTGGGATGGGGGCCTGTCCCCTTTCCCCGCGGAGGCGGTGTCTGCTCTGCTCGCACGTCTCCCGAGACACTGCGACTCCACTCTTCTTGGGTGAGTCAAAGAAGGCGCCCAAGACGAAGACATGCCCATAGACAAAAAAACATGAGCGCATATTTCAACCAAAGAAACCTGTAAGTTGCTCTCCGTGAAAACTTATGCTCTACAAGCAAACTTTTTTTTTCTTTTTTGCTGCTTTTGTTCAATTTTTGAGTCATTCTATGAGTATTCCATTTCTGCTTTAACATAGGGTTCCAAAAATACCTTTCAATTTAGGTTTCTCTAGACAAATCTCTGACCTGCCTCTTGAGAAACCTGGATGCAGGTCAGGAAGCAATAGTTAGAACTGGACATGGAACAACAGACTGGTTCCAAATAGGAAAAGGAGTACGTCAAGGCGGTATATTGTCACCCTGCTTATTTAACTTATATGCAGAGTACATCATGAGGAACGCTGGGCTGGAAGAAGCACAAGCTGGAATCAAGATTGCTGGGAGAAATATCAATAACCTCAGATATGCAGATGACACTACCCTTATGGCAGAAAGTGAAGAGGAACTCAAAGGCCTCTTGATGAAAGTGAAAGAGGAGAGTGAAAAGGTTGGCTTGAAGCTCAACATTCAGAAAACAAAGATCATGGCATCTGGTCCCATCACTTCATGGGAAATAGATGGAAAAACAGTGGAAACAGTGTCAGACTTTATTTTTTGGGGCTCCAAAATCACTGCGGATGCTGATTGCAGCCATGAAATTAAAAGACGCTTACTCCTTAGAAGGAAAGTTATGACCAACCTAGATAGCATATTAAAAAGCAGAGACATTACTTTGCCAACAAAGGTCCGTCTAGTCAAGGCTATGGTTTTTCCAGTGGTCATGTATGGATGTGAGAGTTGGACTGTGAAGAAAGCTGATCGCCGAAGAATTGATGCTTTTGAACTGTGGTGCTGGAGAAGACTCTTGAGAGTTCCTTGGACTGCAAGGAGATCCAACCAGTCCATCCTAAAGGAGATCAATCCTGGGTGTTCACTGCAAGGACTGATGCTAAAGCTGAAACTCCAGTACTTTGGCCACCTCATGCGACGAGTTGACTCACTGGAAAAGAGTCTGATGCTGGGAAGGATTGGGGACTGGAGGAGAAGGGGACGACAGAGAATGAGATGGCTGGATGGCATCACCAACTCGATGGACATGAGTTTGAGTGAACTCCGGGAGTTGGTGATGGACAGGGAGGCCTGGCGTGCTGTGCTTCATGGGGTCGCAAGAGTCGGACACGACTGAGCGACTAAACTGAACTGAACTGAGACAAATCTCAGGGCTTCCCTGGTGGCTCAGTGCTAAAGAATCCGCCTGTAGTGCAGAAGACTCAGGTTCAGTCCCTAGGTTGGGAAGATCCCCTGCAGAAGGAGATGGCAACACACTCCAGCATTCTTGTCTGGAGAATTCTATGGACAGAAGAGCCTGGCGGGCTACAGACCTTGGGGTTGCAAGAGTCAGACACCACTTAGTAACTAAACTACCACCAGAGAAATCGAAAGGATTTCTTTCTTACTGTGAATCCCCATTCCCAATGCTGGGGTTTGGTTTGTTAACATACATGTAAAATTTGGGGAAAGCAAGTTAGATAGTGATGAATGTATACATATGGGGCTCAATCTAGCATCTCAGTTACGTGTCCTGTGTTGCAAGTGTGCAGCCTACACAAGAGCGGTGCTTATTTGCGTCTACTCCATCATGGGCTGGAATCCAGCCCTCACCCCATCCTGGTGGTGTTTCCTAGATGAAAATGTTTAATTTGATAGAGCTTATTTCTTCTTCTATTTTTAACCATTAACCACTGACATTTCTTTTTTGTTTATTCCCAATTTTTCTTAAATCTTTGTTTGTATTTCCAACCCTCATTCCACAGTGAAATTTCAACTCTTCATCATCTCTTGTCCAGACACTGTGAGGTTCTCCTAATAGCTTCTCCTCCCTGGCTTGCTCCTGTCCATTCCATCTTCCATCCTGCAGAGAGTGGTCAGCTGAGAAGGCTATCTCACTGTGTTCTTTTCTTAAAAATAAAATTTATTGGAGTGTAGTTGCTTTACAATGTTCTGTTAGTTTCTGATGTACAATAAAGTGAATCAGCCACACATACTCAAATATCCCCTCATATACGCACCTGCGTTCATAGCAGCAATATTTAAAATGGCCAGGACATGGAAGCAACCTAAATGTTTATCAACAGATGAACAGATAAAAAAATGTGGAGCATATATACAGTGGAATATTATTCATAGAAAGGAATGAAACTATGCCATTTGCAGAGACATGGATGGACCTAACCTCACCATGTTCTGTCTCTCTTTTCCATGGGTCTCCATCATCCTCAGACAAAGTCAAATTTCTCAGCATGGCTTACCCCACTTTCCAGCCATTTCTCCCACTTTACACACTTTTTTTTTTTAATGTTTCCCCTTGCATTTTAATATTTCTTCTAGATCCTCTGTAATTTCTTGTCTCCATTTTTTTTTGGGACTCTGTATTTCTCCCTATGATTTTCCTCTCCTTTTTCTTTGCTTAAGTCCTACTATTTAAGACTCAACTCAGTTAGTGGCCCTTTTTCAAATCCCACGATGTCATTGGCCTATTTTCTTTCATTGCACTAAGTAATTATTTCATCACTGCCCATATTTCTCCTGCATTAGAGGATGAGTGATTTGAGGTACAGATTCTCATTTCAAAGATTTCTCATCAAAGATTATCACACAGTAGTAGTTCAAGAAGTGTCAGTTGAAAGAATAGACCTGCAATGTGGAAGTCATAATGCCTACCTCAAAGTTTCATCATGAAACTTGAACAATATATCTGCTGAAGTGACCAGATTCACCTTTATCACTGGTAGACATTCAGTGGGATTTCATGTGACTCAGTGGTAAAGAACCTGCCTGCCAATGCAGGAGATGCAGGAAACTCAAGTTCAATTCCTAGGTTGGGAAGGTCCCCCGGAGAAGGAAATGACAACCCACCCCAGTAATCTTGCCAGGAAAATTCCATCGACAGAGTAGCCTAACGGGCTACATACAGTCCATGGGGTCACAAAGACTCAGGCATGACTGAGTGACTGAACATGCATGCAGGCATTCAGCACCGGTTTTATTTCCTTCTACATACAATGAGTCGTACAAGGCATAAATTGCTTCAAGTTCATGAATGGAGGTTTGAAATGAAGCCATGTCTTCTATCTATATTTCTTCTAAACCCTAGTGGACAATTTGACTACTGATCTTTAAATGTACCTGTTGGAAGATTTTTTTAAAATATTGTTCATAATGACATTGCACGATGGCTTTTTTATTGAAAGATTCAGTTCAGTTCAGTCGCTCAGTCATGTCCGACTCTCCGCGACCCAATGAATCACAGCACGCAAGGCCTCTCTGTCCATCACCAACTCCCGGAGTTCACTCAAACTCATGTCTACAGAGTCGGTGATGCCACCCAGCCATCTCATTCTCTGTCGTCCCCTTCTCCTCCCGCCCCCAACCTTTCCCAGCATCAGAGTCTTTTCCAGTGAGTCAACTCGTCGCATGAGGTGGCCAAAGTACTGGAGTTTCAGCTTTAGCATCAGTCCTTCCAATGAACACCCAGGACTGATCTCCCTTAGAATGGACTGGTTGGATCTCCTTGCAATCCAAGGGACTCTCAAGAGTCTTCTCCAACACCACAGTTCAAAAGCATCAATTCTTCGGCGATCAGCTTTCTTCACAGTCCAACTCTCACATCCATACATGACAACGGAAAAAACCATAGCCTTGACTAGATGGACCTTTGTTGGCAAAGTAATGACTCTGCTTTTTAATATACTATCAAGGTTGGTCATAACTTTCCTTCCAAGGAGTAAGCGTCTTTTAATTTCATGGCTGCAATCAGCATCCACAGTGATTTTGGAGCCCCAAAAAATAAAGTCTGACACTGTTTCCACTGTTTTCCCATTTATTTCCCATGAAGTGATGGGACCAGATGCCAAGATCTTTGTTTTCTGAATGTTGAGCTTCAAGCCAACCTTTTCACTCTCCTCTTTCACTTTCATCAAGAGGCTTTTGAGTTCCTCTTCACTTTCTGCCTTAAGGGTGGTGTCATCTGCATATCTGAGATTATTGATATTTCTCCCAGCAATCTTGATTCCAGCTTGTGCTTCTTCCAGCCCAGCGTTCCTCATGATGTACTCTGCATATAAGTTAAACAAGCAGGGTGACAATATACCGCCTTGACGTACTCCTTTTCCTATTTGGAACCAGTCTGTTGTTCCATGTATAGTTCTGACTGTTGCTTCCTGACCTGCATACAGGTTTCTCAAGAGGCAGGTCAGGTGGTCTGGGATTCCCATCTCTTTCAGAATGTTCCACAGTTTCTTGTGATCCACACAGTCAAAGGCTTTTCATAGTCAATGAAGCAGAAATAGATGTTTTTCTGGAACTCTCTTGCTTTCTCCATGATCCACCAGATGTTGGCAATTTGATCTCTGGTGCCTCTGCCTTTTCTAAAACCTACTTGAACATCTGGAAGTTCACGGTTCACATATTGCTGAAGCCTGGCTTGGAGAATTTTGAGCATGACTTTACTAGCGTGTGAGATGAGTGCAATTGTGTGGTAGTTTAAGCATTCTTTGGCATTACCTTTCTTTGGGATTGGAATGAAGACTGACCTTTTTCAGTCCTGTGGCCACTGCTGAGTTTTCCAAATTTGCTGGCATATTGAGTGCAGCACTTTCACAGCATCATCTTTCAAGATTTGAAATAGCTCAACTGGAATTCCATCACCTCCACTAGCTTTGTTCGTAGTGATGCTTTCTAAGGCCCACTTGACTTCACATTGCAAGATGTCTGGCTCTAGGTCAGTGATCACGTTATCCTGACTATCTTGGTCGTGAAGATCTTTTTTGTACAGTTCTTCTGTGTATTCTTGCCACCTCTTCTTAATATCTTCTACTTCTGTTAGGTCCATACCATTTCTGTCCTTTATCGAGCCCATCTTTGCATGAAATGTTCCGTTGGAATCTCTAATTTTCTTGAAGAGATCTCTTGATTTTCCTATTCTATTGTTTTCCTCTATTTCTTTGCATTGATCACTGAGGAAGGCTTTCTTATCTCTCCTTGCTAGAGTTCTTTGGAACTCTGCATTCAGATGCTTATATCTTTCCTTTTCTCCTTTGCTTTTTGCTTCTCTTCTTCCCACAGCTATTTGTAAGGCCTCCTCAGACAGCCATTTTGCTTTTTTGCATTTCTTTTCCATGGGGATGGTCTTGGTCCCTGTCTCCTGTACAATGTCACGAACCTCCGTCCAGAGTTCATCAGGCACTCTATCTATCATATCTAGACCCTTAAATCTATTTCTCACTTCCACTGTTTAATCATAAGGGATTTGATTTAGGTCATATCTGAAAGGTCTAGTGGTTTTCCCTACTTTCTTCAATTTAAGTCTGAATTTGGCAATAAGGAGTTCATGATCTGAGCCACAGTCAGCTCCTAGTCTTGTTTTTGCTAACTGTATAGAGCTTCTCCATCTTTGGCTGCAAAGAATATAATCAATCTGATTTCGGTGTTGACCATCTGGTGATGTCCATGTGTAGAGTCTTCTCTTGTATTGTTGGAAGAGGGTGTTTGCTATGACCAGTGCGTTCTCTTGACAAAACTCTATTAGCCTTTGCCCCACTTCTTTCTGTACTCCAAGGCCAAATTTGCCTGTTACTCCAGGTGTTTCTTGACTTCCTACTTTTGCATTCCAGTCCCCTATAATGAAAAGGACATCTTTTTTGGGTGTTAGTTCTAAAAGGTCTTGTAGGTCTTCATAGAACCGTTCAGCTTCGGCTTCTTCAGCGTTACTGGTTGGGGCATAGGCCTGGATTACTGTAATATTGAATGGTTTGCCTTGGAAATGAACAGAAATCATTTTGTCATTTTTAAGATTGCATCCAAGTGCTGCATTTCGGACTCTTTTGTTGACCATGATGGCTACTCCATTTCTTCTAAGGGATTCCTGCCCACAGTAGTAGATATAATGGTCATCTGAGTTAAATTCACCCATTTCAGTCCATTTTAATTCACTGATTCCTAGAATGTCTATGTTCACTCTTGCCATCTCCTGTTTGACCACTTCCAGTTTGCCTTGATTCATGGACCTAACATTCCAGGTTCCTATGCAATATTGCTCTTTACAGCACTGGACCTTGCTTCTATCACCGGTCACATCCACAACTGGGTATTGGTTTTGCTTTTGCTCCATCCCTTTATCCCGTCTATAGTTATTTCTCCACTGATCTCCAGTAGAATACTGGGCACCTACCGACCTGGGGAATTCTTCATTCAGTATCCTATCATTTTGCCCTTTGATACTGTTCCTGGGGTTCTCAAGGCAAGTATGCTGAAGTGGTTTGCCATTCCCTTCTCCAGTGGACCACATTCCACTGTGGTCCATGTGATCAGATCGACTAGTTTCCTGTGATTATGATTTCAGTGTGTCTGCCCTCTGATTCCCCCTTGCAATACCTACCATCTTATTTGGGTTTCTCTTAACTTGGGCGTGGGATATCTCTTCACAGCTGCTCTAAGAAAGTACAGCTGTTCCAAGAAAGTGCAGGTGCTGCACCTTACCTTGGATGAGGGGTATCTCCTCAAGGCCGCCCCTCCTGACGTTGAATGTGGAGTAGCTCCTCTCGGCCCTCCTGCGCCCGTGCAGCCACCGCCTATTGGACGTGGGGCAGCTTCTCTCGGCTGCCGGCCCTGGCCTCAGGCGTGGGGTAGCTCCTCTCGGTAGTAAACCCTAAATTGATAGTTATTGGATCCTGTGTCTCTCCTGTAACTGATCTTAATTACCATCATCCCTTTGGCCTGTTACCATATCCAAACCTGACTGTGTTCTGACATGAAAGAGAAATTGGTTTTCAAGACTGCTGTGTGGCTTGAAGTGTTACTTTGTGGAACGCAAGGTAGGATGAGTCCAAGGTAGCTCAAACTAGCCAGTGGGGAAAGATTCAAATTCTTGGCAAAGCAGAGACACTTGTTTATCTGAGTCATTTTCATGGCATTTCTGTCTCTCTTTTCAATTTTTATTTCTTCTAAGAAGCAGAAATTAATGGTACCCTTCTGTCTCAGGACATGAACTCTGCCATTCACCAGCTGTATTACTTTGGCAAGACCTCTTTCATGAACTTCAATTTCTATCTATATAAGTGGAATAATTATGCTCATCTTATCTACTCTACAAAGTTATTGTTAATGTATGAAAACCCTTGTTAAACCACAAAGCAAAATGAACAGGTAATGAGCTATTATTAAGGTTTTTCTTTCAAGAAAATCCTTTTCTCCCGCAATATCTCAAAGGTTTTTAGAATATGGATTAAGCCATGAACTGTCTTTCATGAATTCTGTAAGCTGGCATATAGAACATGATCATAAATGGTAAATAATCACAGAAACATTGTCTCAGTATGTAAATTTGCCCACTAAAATGTCTTTTGTGTAGCCAAATGCTGCCTTTTATCCAAATGTCTTGTAGCATTTTGTGAACAGATTATGTATGACACATACCAAAAATAATTCTGTCCCCATCATTCTAATAGCACCACCTTTCAAAAGAAAGTGTTGTTTAAAACCCCAGGCTACCGCCAATCAGGAGAGCAAATAAAGAATATTTTCACCTCCTTGAAAATGGTAGCAGGCAGCTAGTAACCAGCTAATACTGGAGCCAATGCTTTCAGCAAGATTTCTGTTCCAGGAAGCATGAAAGCTTTACAGAAGTATGCATACTAGCTTTCTAAGAAAGTTTAGGTGTGTATAACTTTATTTTTCAATAGTGAGATTGGGGAAGTCTGTGAAGGACAGCCAAGAGGCAGGGCTGAAGACTAGCCGGGACCTGTGGAGCCAGATGGTTTCACTGTGATTGGCGTCACTGCCCCTAATGCCAGGGTGTGCCAAGGTCCCAGCTCAAAGGTTAATGGCGTCACCGTGCCACAACAGTACTGGCATCAGTGCAGAGCTGAAAGCCCTCACCGATCGCAGACTTATTTCTAGAGCCCTTGGTCTTTAAATTCTGTCCTGTCTTTCTGCCTTTTCTTGAAGATAAAAGTATCCCCAAGGAAAACCTTTTTTTATTTTTATTTTGCTGGGTGAGCAAAAATGCAGGAAGTGAAGGAAGGGAAAAGGTAAATATCTGTGATGAGCAGTTTGCCTGGACGTAAGTCACTCCCTCTTGTGTCTCTAACATCTCTTCAGTTTTGCTTCTTGCCACTGGTCCCAAGGAAGAGAGAGTTAGAGCAGTGAGCCTCAACCTTGACTCTGTGTCAGAATCCCCTGGAGGATGACCGAGTGGCTCAGACCCACCCTTGAGACTGTGACCTGGGGGGTCGCGGGTGCGGCCTCATGATACGCATTTCAAACCAGCTGATGCTCATGCTCCTGACCCTGGCCCCACAGTTTCAGAACCACTGGTTCGCAGACCACTGGGCAAAGCACTGGCTTTTTCTTTGGAGGAGAGATCAGCAGCAATGTAAGTGGTTTAACCATGGCTTTTTTTCAGTAATAATTTCAATTATATAGAGAGAACTTCAGACAAGTGAAGAGTAGTCCCTCAGGTAATTAGAGTCTGAATACAGAGACGTCTCATGAAAACAGGAGTCAGTTGATAAGTGTAGTAGTGAACAGAGCCCTCCCATTCATACTTCAGAGGGCTGTTTGCTCTACCTCATCTATTTTATCTCAGTTCTAGAATGTCCGTGGTTGGACCCTTCAGCCAATGACCCCAGAGAGATTTTCAGTCTTGAATTTGGCATCATGCAGACCATTCAGGATGGGTTTTGTTCTTTCTTCGGGCTTAGTAGTACGATCGCGATGTTTGCCATTAGAGCAGAAAGAAGCCCACTGCTCCTGTGATCTTTCCCACAGTTGCAGACCTGGGGAAAGAAGAAGAAACCGAGGCATCAGTCAGGTTCAGGCGTTTCCAGCAATTAAGAGAAAGCCTGTATTTAGATAATATCTTTCTCAAAGCCTCAATATCGAAACCTGGTAAATATCTGATTGCTTTGGTAAAGCAACTCAGTAGAGCCCTCATCACCCAGACGTGGTTTCAGACTCATAATGCTGGAAAGCTCTGCAGTTTTCAAATGAAACAGTCCTTGGGGAGCAAGGAGTGGTTATTGTTTTGTAGATAGTGGGAAGTCTAGAGAGATTTTAAAGTTGGAATCAAGGGCTCCTTGCACGCTGCCCAGGGCTTCCCATGTTGAATTATCCATGGAGATCAGCAGGGCCTTGTAGATCCTTCCTCAGTGAGTGCAACATCCTCCCACAGAGACGTTTATCAGGACGAGCAGGTGAAGAAGATATGCTACATTACACAAGGGAATATTGGGTTGTGTTTAGTCGCTCAGTCATATCAAACTCTTTGTAACCCCATGGACTATAGCCTGCCAGGCTGCTCTGTCCATGGCATTCTCCAGGCAAGAATACTGGAGTGGGTTGCCATTTCCTTCTCCAGGGGATCTTCCTGACCCAGGGATCGAACCCAGGTCTCCTGTCTGAGCCATAGTGGAGTATTATTCAACCATAAAAAAGAATGAAATAATATCATTTTCAGCAGCATGGATACAGTGAGAGATATCATGCTAAGTGAGGAAATCAGAAAGAGAAACGCCAGATGACATCACTTGTATGTGGAATCTAACAATATGGTGCAAATGAACTTATTTATAAAACAGAAGCTGATTCACAGACTTTGAAAACAAACTTATGGTTACCAAAAGGGGAATGCTGAGGGGAGAGATGAATTGGGAGTTTGGAATTGAGATATATACACACCATTATGTGTGTGCATGCTCAGTTGCTTCAGTCGTGTCTGACTCTTTGTGACCCTATGAACTATAGCCCGCCAGGCTCCTCTATCCATGAAATTCTCCAGGCAAGAATACTGGGGTGGGTTGCCATGCCCTCCTCCAGGGGATCTTCCCAACCAGGGGATCGAACCTCTGACTCCTGTGTCTCCTGCATTGCGGGTAGATTCTTTACCACTGAGCAACCCGGGAAGCCCACACACTACTATACGTAAAATAAATAACCAACAAAGAATACTGTATAGCACAGGGAATTCTGCCCATTATAAATGGAAAAGGAATTTGAAAAATAATAGACATGTGTATGTAAACTTGAATCACTTTGCTGTACATCTGAAACTAATACAACATTATGAATCAACTATGTTCCAATATAAAATGTTAAAAAGAAGCTAAATCCAAGGGAGAAATGCAGGACCCAGGACCAGGAAAGTCAGTTGTCAATAATCTCAAGAACATTCTCTTAACTGCAATTATTATGAATACTCCATTTGTACTTAACTTGAAGCTGTTGATTTCCATAGGTTTTCAACAAGGGGAAAAGTTGAAAGCAAATGAACTGTTTAAATATTCTAAGCAGCAACATATTCAACTTTTAATTGAAAAATCAAACATGCTACTTTGAGTGAAATAAAAAAAATAATTGAAGAGGGGCAAGTATGCAATCTTCTATTGGTTGAAATTGAGAAAATTGATGTTTAAGAATTGGCTAAAACATTTTGATGAATCCAATTTTAAAAGATAAAATATACTCTCTAATTAAAGGAGATGTTATGCTTCACTCAGAATACAACTTTGAAAGTCTTAGAAACAGAAACTGTAAATAAATGTTAACATAAACACACACGCAGAGAAAGGAGATTATTTGCCGTTCGTGTTATTGTGCCAGGGGTGCCTCTGGTTTATTCAGATTATCATTGCCACTGGAGACACTTGGAAATCACTATCATGACTCATATTTACTAAATAGGGAGTTGAGAGGTTACAAATACCACGATGAAAGTTCACCAAATCCTCAGGGGTTTTGATATCTCAAGTGTGACTTTTGAATACATGCATTTTATTTGAAAGATACTAACCTGTTTGTTGGACGTGGGGTAGCTCCTCTCGGCCGCCGGCCCTGGCCTCAGGCGTGGGGTAGCTCCTCACGGCCGCACCTCTTTGCGTGGCTCCTTGCGCCCGGGCCGGCGTCTCTCAATTGCACTCATCTCACACGCTAGTAAAGTCATGCTCAAAATTCTCCAAGCCAGGCTTCAGCAGTATGTAAACCGTGAACTCCCAGATGTTCAAGCAGGTTTTAGAAAAGGCAGAGGCACCAGAGATCAAATTGCCAACATCCGCTGGATCATGGAGAAAGCAAGAGAGTTCCAGAAAAACATCTATTTCTGCTTCATTGACTATGCCAAAGCCTTTGACTGTGTGGATCACAATAAACTGTGGAACATTCTGAAAGAGATGGGAATCCCAGACCACCTGACCTGCCTCTTGAGAAACCTGTATGCAGGTCAGGAAGCAACAGTTAGAACCGGTCATGGAACAACAGACTGGTTCCAAATAGGAAAAGGAGTGCGTCAAGGTTGTATATTGTCACCTTGCTTATTTAACTTATATGCAGAGTACATCATGAGGAACGCTGGGCTGGAAGATGCACAAGCTGGAATCAAGATTGCTGGGAGAAATATCAATAACCTCAGATATGCAGATTACCCTTATGGCAGAAAGTGAAGAGGAACTCAAAAGCCTCTTGATGAAAGTGAAAGAGGAGAGTGAAAAGGTTGGCTTGAAGCTCAACATTCAGAAAACAAAGATCATGGCATCTGGTCCCATCACTTCATGGGAAATAGATGGAAAAACAGTGGAAACAGTGTCAGACTTTGTTTTTTTGGGCTCCAAAATCACTGCAGATGCTGATTGCAGCCATGAAATTAAAAGACGCTTGCTCCTTGGAAGGAAAGTTATGACCAACCTTGATAGTATATTAAAAAGCAGAGACATTACTTTGCCAACCAAGGTCCGTCTAGTCAAGGCAATGGTTTTTCCCGTGGTCATGTATGGATGTGAGAGTTGGACTGTGAAGAAAGCTGATCGCCGAAGAATCGATGCTTTTGAACTGTGGTGTTGGAGAAGACTCTTGAGAGTCCCTTATACTGCAAGGAGATCCAACCAGTCCATTCTAAAGGAGATCAGTCCTGGATGTTCATTGGAGGGACTGATGCTAAAGCTGAAGCTCCAATACTTTGGCCACCTCATGAGACGAGTTGACTCACTGGAAAAGACTCTGATGCTGGGAAAGGTTGGGGGCGGGAGGAGAAGGGGACGACGGAGAATGAGATGGCTGGATGGCATCACCGACTCTGTGGACATGAGTTTGAGTGTACTCCGGGAGTTGGTGATGGACAGGGAGGCCTGGCGTGCTGTGATTCATGGGGTCGCGGAGAGTCGGACACGACTGAGCGACTGAACTGAACTGAACTGAACTGAACCTGTTTGTAGGTTAAGAAATTTTTGTTTGTTTTTATTATCATCATTGACTGTTAGTTAAATAGAATTTCTGTTTATGATCTTCAAAAGGCTCTTGCATCTTTTTAAACCAATTCTCTCTTAACCCATTTCAGATAAATGCTTCCTTAGCAGCTAGTATTTGCAAACAGCTTTGAGAGATGTGGATAATTAGAGAATGTTTCTTAGCATTGACTTCCTTTACATTTGCTTTGCCAAAACGGTTTTTCTACTCTTCAGGGGGACTCCTAACCTGTATGTGTCATAACAGTTTTGAGAGTGACTTTTCTAAAACCATTTCTGGAGCAACTCATGCCTTTTTGCATTTGCATACTTTGCATTGTTTATCTGGAATGTCGAGACCTTTCTCATTTGCTGGCAAAGTTCTGCCTGAATTTCAAAACTCAGCTAAAACATCACTTCTTTCTGTGAGGCTCTGCAGGGAGGGTGTTCACCCTTGCTCTGATGCCTACACCTTAAATGAACACCCACTCTGCCTTGCAAGGAGGCAAGTTTCCTGGAAACTTGAAATTTGGTCATAATCCCTATTGGGATTGAGCGGTGGCATGAAACCAGAGCACAGAAGGCCGTGCTTGTCGACGGCAGACGCATCCAGAACAGTGACCCACAGGGACAGAGAAAAAAGTCAGCCTGGGGGAGCAGAAAGCTGAAGGTAGGTAAGCAGAGGGAACCCAGAGGGGAGAGTCCAGGAGAGGGAGAGACCTGCTTCGATCTGCTCGGTGGCCTTGCAGAGCACAGCCCAGTGCCTGCAGTGGCTGCACGTTTGCTCCCGGTTTAATAAGACGTACCTCTACGCGTTCAAGAACGCCTCTGTTTTGTTCAAGCTGCGTGCTGTGCCTAGTCACTCAGTCGTGTCCGACTCTTTGTGACCCGATGGACTGTAGCCCACCAGGCTCCTGTGTCCTTGGGATTCTCCAGGCAAGAATACTGGAGTGGGTTGCCATGCCCTCCTCCAGGGGATCTTCCCAACCCAGGGATTGATCCCAAGTCTCCCACATTGCAGGCAGATTTTTTACCATCTGAGCCACCAGGGAAGCCCAAGAGTACTAGGGTGGGTAGCCTATCCCTTCTCCAAGAGAACTTCCTGACCCAGGAATTGAACTGGGGTCTCCCGTATTGCAGGCGGATTCTTTAGCAGCTGAGCTACCCAGCAAGCAAGCTAGCATGAGTAATTTTTGTCATGAAAGCAAATAATCTCCCATCACCTGTTAGACGGCCTCATAGAGGAGGTGCTTGTGCATTTCTGCTGTTTAATAATCTGCTCTTTCTACGTTATACTGCACTATCCTATGACTCTCCACTAGTCTGTGCTCTCATTAATCTTTGGCACCCTAAACCATCAGAAACAACAACTCCGTATACTGTCAGCCTCTAACACAGCACTTGCCCTTTAGGTGTTCCATCAGTATGTACTGAATACATCGGTAAATGCACTATTCATCCTACAGAAATTTTATCTGGGGGAATAACCACAGGAGCGGTCGATGATCCCGCAGAATGAAGTCGAGTGATTCGGTGGAGGCAGAAAGCTCTGAGAACGTCCGCCTCTCCTTGCTGGGTTTTCTCAGGCTTGCAGTGGTTCGGCGCTGTTCCTGCCTTCTCCCACCTGGTGCTGCAGAGGCTGCGAAGAAAACGTCGCCACTGTTGTCTCTGAACTCCCTGGTAGCAGCCCACTTACCTAGGCAATCTGCGGCTTCAAGCCGTAAGGCGGGAGTGTTTATGGTAAAGGGCCTGAGATGACAAGAGGAATGGAATTGGACGTGCTTGGAAGATTCCTTCCTTCTCCCTTTTAAAAAGTATAGTTTATGAGATGAGATTGGATGGTTTACTAAAGGGAGCAATAAGTGGCTGAGCTCTCCTGCCTGTTGGTGTGGACAGGGCCATTTCTGGAGTCTTTGAGCAGTATGCAGGAGCCTCTGAGATGAAAACTATCCTCGCCTTCCTCCTTCTTTGCTTATTGTAGTATAGCATGCATGCAAAGAGTTGTGTATATCATACGTGTGGGCTTCCCAGGCGGTGCTAGACACACACAATGTGTGTGTGTGTGTCTATTCTTTTTCAAATTCTTTTCTCATATAGGTTACAAAATGCTGGGCAGAGTTGCCTCTGCTATACAGTAGCCTGCAATATCATTTAAAATGGGGTATGATGGAAAGAGGTGACGAGTTAAGTCCTACTAGAATCCTCTGGGAAGCTTCTTTAATTTGAAGATTCTGGGTCCCTCCCAGGTCACAGGATCTGTGTACTTCCTAGGGCCCTTGTGTTTCCAGAGCTGTCCTCTGTCTGAGCCTGGGTCCCTACTTCTTCAGCTTGAGACACCCGAGGTTAGGGACTTGGCCAGGTAAGAGGTTACAGGCATCTAAAATAGCACTGTAGAACACTAAGAAACAATGTGAGTCACAGGTGCAAGCTTTATATTTGGTTTCCATTTTCTGCTAGCCACACTGTTGTTTTTGTTTACTCACTAAGTCATGTCCAACTCTTTGTGACCCCATGGACTGTAGCCAGGCTCCTCTGTCCATGGGATTTCCCAGGCAAGAATGTGGAGTGGGTTGCCATTTCCTTCTCCCGGGGATCTTCCTGACCCAGGCTTGGAATCCACATCTCCTGCATGGCAGGCAGTTTCTTTAAAACTGAGCCACCAGGGAAGCCCAGTAGAATAAAAAGAAACAAGTATGTAGAATATGTAAAACAATTATGCAGAATAAAAGGGAACAAGTAAAATTAATTTAATAGTGTATTTCACATAATTCAACATAACCAAATTATTGTCATTTCACTATATAATCAGTATAAAAATGACTAATGAGATCCCTAGCACTTGTTCATTTGTAATGCGTGTTTGAATCTGGGTGTACTTTGTATTTACAGAGCATCTTGATTCTAGTGGCATTTCAAGTGCTCAGTGGCCGCCTGTGGCTCGTGGCCACCGTGTTGGACAGCGCAGACGATCATTTAATAAATAGTCTACAGAATCAGATCAAATTGTCAGCTAAATTGCCCACTAAAATAAATGAGTAAAATCCTGGAAGTCACTCCCCTCAGATGCTCATGGTCCCCCCTCATCCCTGATGCTTGCAGGTGGAGAGTGTGTCGTAGGATGCGATCGAAAGAGGGACACTGACCGAAGGACGCGTGGAGCGGATTTTCATTGTCAAAACTTCTGTCTGTTGCCGTTTTCCTGTGTTTCCTGAATTTTTCCTTAATGAGTGGAGATGGGAAGAAGGAAGAAAAGAAAGGAAGGGGGAGAAGGAAGGAAGTTGCACCAGAACTGAAGGATTAAATTTAAACTTTTGAATTTTATTCAATTTCATTAGAGCAGTGGCTTTTTGACTATCATGTGACCCCCTAATCATGTGGAGAACATTCTTAAAATGCAGTGTTATGAGCCTTGGCCCCCAAAACAAATTAAAAGTAGTAGGATTTGGATGGGCCTTTTAACAAACACCCCAGGCAGCTTTAATGTGGTATACGCAGGCCACAATTTTAGGAATATTAAGATAAATACAAGGTCTAGGACAGGTCCATTAGAAACCATAACTTTTCCATTATAATGAGTTATTCTATGGCAGGGAGAGGATGGCAGTTACTTTTCAGTGCACTAGAAAGTCACAGTCAGAGGGGCCGCCAACTGGACACGGTATTCCTTGAGCAGGACAAACCGTGAAGAACCAGATTATGCTTGTTGCCACACTGGAAATGTCATCAGGAAAGAAAGTGTTTTAGTGGGCAATGAATGGTGCAGAAATGTTCCTCTTAGAGCAAAGCACTCATTCTGAGACCTGATAGAAGAATCAGGGACCGTCGACATGCCTTGTCTCTCATCTGTGCAGCTTAATGTATATAGCTGCACTTTGCTTCTTGCAGTGCAATCAGAGTTAGCAAAACAAGGAAGCTCTTCACAATGAGACCTGGAGAAGCATGGGCTTCCTGATGTCCACCAACCAGCAGCAGCTTCACACAGCAGGTGCCTCATTAACGCACACCCCCCTGGACAAACTCGAACACCAGGCAGTGTACAAGATGCCCAGTCATGCTGGCGACCAGCGTGGCGCTATGGAGGCACAGAGGAAAGGAGGAGACTCAGGAAGACTTCCTGTAGGAGGCATCGTGGGGACTGTCTTGGGGGGCAGGAAGGATGTCTTCAGGCACAGACAGGAGGGATGTTTGGCAGCGGAAAAGGTCAGGGCCATTCTGGGGAAAGTGGTCTCGGTGACAGAGAAAGTGTGGGAGTTAAACAGTAACTCACCACTGGGTGAGTCCTTGTTTCCTGGCCTGAGCCCATATTCGGGTAAAGGCGTTACATATCTAGGGGTTGTTTTGTCTCAGTTTTCATCAGACAGACCTTCCCTGGGCTCCTCATCCTAGTCGAATTGTTATTGTGGTGACTTCATTCTCATAAGAGTCCTGGTTTAGATGTAAACTCCACAGTCACTCTTCTGTGATGGAAGGGTTTTCTCTGGTGGTGACTCAGGGAGAAGTCGGTGACTGAACTAAAGACCCTAAAGTGTATTTACAATTCATATAATTTTGCATGCATGCCCAATTATCACCCAGACAAGGCTGCTTATACCTGTATAAACACTTGCTGAAGAATAGACTATTTAACCTCTATGAGTCAATTTCCTTATCATTAAAGTTCAGATGATAGTATTACAGGCCCACAATCTCTTCAAAAACCTTGGAGAAAGACAGATTTTGAAATTCAGTATTTTCCAGCTTTTAGAAAGGTATTTTTATTTTCAGATTTTAAACATTTAATTATGTACCTCCCTTCCCAGGATATATGGCACCTTATAATCATCACAGTTCTACTTCTGCAGCAAATGTATCAATATTCACACAAAGTAGAATAAATAAGTCTGTTGTTGAAAAGACTGATAAGAATTAATATTCAAAATATACAAACAGCTCATGCAGCTTCATGTCAAAAAAATAAACAATCAAACAATGGGCAGAAGACCTACACAGACATCTCTCTAAGTGAGACATACAGATGGCCAAAAAAGTACATGAGAGGAAGCTCAGCATCAGTAATTATTAGAGAAATGCTGATCAAAACTACCATGAGGTATCACCTCACACTGGTCAGAATAAATATCAAAAAAAAAAATCCATAAAGATTAAATACTTGAGAAGGGAAGATGTGGAGGAAAGGAAGCCCTCCTACACTTCTGATGGGAATGCAAATTGGTTCAACCACGATGGAGAATAGTATGGAGGTTCCTTAAAAACTAAAAATAGAACTGCCAAATGGTCCTGCAGTCAACCCCTTGGGCATATATCTGAAGAAAACAAATTCAAAAAGATAACGTGTACCCACATGTTCACTGAAGCACTGTCTGCAGAAGTCAAGACATAGAAACAACCTAAATGTCTATCAGCAGAGGAATGGATAAAGGAGTTGTGGTGTATGTATATGTACACCCTCAATGGAATACTACTCAGCCATAAAAAGAATGAGCCATTGCCATCTGCAACAACCTGGATGGCCCCAGAGATGATCGTGCTGAGTGAAGTGAGTCAGAGAATGACAGATATCATATGACATAGCATACGAATATGTCACTCATGCATGGAATCTGATTTTCAAAAATGATACAGATGGATTTGTTTACAAAACAGAAGCAGACTGACAGGCATGGGAAGCAAACTTTAGGTGACCAAAGGGAAAGGGTAGTGGGGAGGGATAAATCAGGCACTCGGGATTAACACATACACACTACTATACATAAAATAGAGCACCAACAAAGACCTACACACTTAATATTCATGACAATTCCCACATAGGTGAGAAAATAAACTGAAAAATAACGAATATATGTACGTGCATAACTGAATCACTCTGCTGAAACTAATACAGCATTGTAAATCAACTATGCTCCGATATTTCTTTTAAGTGAAAAAATTAAGTAAGTCTGGTATAGCTTCAGATCAGTTCTGCTCATGTTCTGCCATGAATAGGTTTGCCAAAAACTTGTGGGAAAAAGTTATTTTGTTTTTACAGCTCATGAGATGTCAGAATTTCTGACAAGGGGTTGGTTGTAGAATTACATTACACACAGAGAGTGATGAATATATTAAATTAGATTTGCCATGTAGAGTGTTAGTAGAATGTTCCAGGACTTTAGGCCACTAACAGTTATTTTAGTAGGAATATTTCCCAGAGATCCTAGAGAAAAAGTTGTGAAACTGAACTTGCAGCTGTTCCATGCTTTAGAATATCCCTGTTCTCTGCTCAGAATCAGACTTCCTCAGATGAACCCAGTCTCACAGCTCCATCATCCATCAACCAGAACAAACACTGCCCCTCAGTTGGATTCCTGAGTCCAGACTCCTTAATTGGATAGTGAAAATAAATAAGGTCCTATGCAAATTCGATTAAAATCCAATCAAGGAAAATAAATTGCAGACATCTGCTCTTCTCTGCCAGTTCAGTGTCATTTGAATATTGTCTTCTGGTCCTGAAAACAAGAACAAAGCAAAATAAAAATTAAAAAAAGAGACTACTTATTTTTTTTTGAGTGCCTGCCAGGTTGGCATTTGAACATTTGATCCACTAAATAACTATTTGAACAAGAGCAGAGAAAAGTAAACAGCAAGGTGAAGGACACACAGGCTGTGTATTATTTGATTCCTGTTTCTTATTCAGAAGTGTATTGTTTGGTGAGCTTTCTTTTCTTTCAGATAATAGTAAACAGTGTTTTGAGTTTTTATTCTTTTTTTTTTTTAAATGGTTATCCAGATTGTATCTAAATCTACCCACTTTGATAAAAAAAAGTCATTTTGGATATTAAAAAAGAAAAAGAAAAAAGAACGCATCTTTATTGGGTCTATCTGGGTGAAGTAGATATCTGCTCAACTGATATCTATGGGAATGATATTGGAATGGTGGCATTTCCATCTGGAAAAAGCCTTGTTCTTTCTCTGCAGTTCAGCTCAGTATAGTTTCAGTGTGATTTCTACACCAATAACTAAGAAGGTACTCAGTGATGTGTGAAAATCATAGCCAGCCACAGTGCTGGGACAGCAGGACTTTGCAGAAACAGCCTGCCTTAGCCAGTTTGTGCTGCCATAACAGAACACCACAGACGGGTGGTTAAACAGCATGCATTTACTTCTTACAGTTCTGGAGGCTGAAGGCCAAGTTCAGGTGCCAGCGTGGTTAGGTTCTCCGGGAAGGCTTCTCCTGGCTCCGCGGTCAGAGAGCAGAGACTGTTGGAGGGTAGTCTCTCTTTCTATGAGGGCACTAATCTTGTCACAGGGACTGTCCCCACATGACCTAATCACTTCCCAAGGCCCCATCTGCAAATGTTATCATATTAGGGCTTCAGCAGATGAATTTCAGGGGGAGACAAACATGCAGTCCAGGACACATCCCCAGGACTTTGGACACAAAGAACTTAGACATAACAATGGTTCAGCCAAACTGGAAACCCTAAGCAAAGGGTCCTGTCCAGACAGGTCGCCTCTGAGAGGACACAGGCTCCCACCACACTGTGACCTGGTCACATTCTCCACTGTGGACTGAGTATCTGCTCAGGACAAACTGACCACTCTGTTCGTACTGAAAGGGCCAGACACACAAGACCAGTCCACACCCAGGACAGGTCGCCTTACCTCAGTGTTCCAACACAGTGAACGGCGGCCCTGGCACACTCACTGCTCGGTGGGTGACTGGGACACACGCTGTCCAGACGCTGTGTGATGCTGGCTGACTCTCAGCACCCACAGCGAGCCTGGCACTGGTGCTCACATGCAGACCGCAGAGCAGCTTCCATCCCTTCTCCTGACCTTTCAGGACCCCAGGGGACTCTGCTAGTCCAACCGAAGATACTTTTCTCTTGTATTTACAATCCCTAAGACTCAGCTGGGATAGCTGAACAAAATACTTTTATTTATTCTAAGACTCTCACGAGCTTTTTGGTCCGTCGCAGACACAGATGTGAACCACTTTGAATTTTACTTTAAGGGATTGATCACTGAACACAGACTATCGTGTCTGGGAAGAATGAGATTATTAATTATGCTTATAATACATTACACATTAATAAAACGGTATTTTTAATAACTGTTAAGAACTTCTCAGATGGCTTATGTTGTGCTGGGTAGAGCTAGTTGAATTTAATAGGAGAATACGGATAAATCGGCAAAATAGAAAGGCAAGCACAGAACACCAGTGTTTATTTACTAGTTGGCTTCTGTTCCACCCAATTATTAAATTACTTGCCCCAGTTCACCAACTGGCTTCTTCTGTGTAAATATATTCTTTGTCAAATCAAATGGTCTGCCAAAATGTGAATTGTTATAAATCCATTTAGCAAAAATCCTCTGTGAGCATTTAATAACTAGTTTCCCTGATGATTTGTGCAACTGGGTAGAATAACCCTCTTATTCAGTTCCCCTCAAACCAACTTCTGATTTGTGACTGAGGGGTGGGAGGGGTTGGATTTGCACTCAGGAGACTGGCCAGGTCTGGAGACATTTTTTAGTTGGCAAAATCAGGGGATAGAAATTGGTTGTTCCTGGCATCCTGCAATGCACAAAATACTGCATATAACAATTATCCGTCCCCAAATGTCAATGGTGCAAAGGTTGAGAAACTCTGTAGTACATAATAAAACAAAATGTTAAATTTCCATGGCTGGCTCTGTAAACAAATGTTCTGACAATGCAATGACCTCCATTGTCTCAGAGATGGGAAGGAGGCGCATAAGAAAATGCAACAGCAAGAAGGAAGCTAAGAATCATGTATTTTAAACACAGCAACGTGCACATGTCACAGCAATAACAAAGATCTACTGCAAAGCACAAGGGGCTCGTCAGTATCCTCTAATAGCCTAAAAGGGAGAAGAGTTTGAAAAAATAAAAGTAAAAAAACACAAGCTTTCTTTTTTACAAAAGGGAGTAATTCACATCACAAGCCTTTCAGGCAGATGTTAATGTCCGCATTTATACAAATGAAAAACCTGAGACTCGGAAAGTCGAAGAACTTTTCCAAAATGCACTCTGAGTGATTAGTGAATCCTGCTTTTGACGGCCGTGCCTTCTCCCAGTCCGCAGCACCGCTGCTGCCTGCAGCAGGGAGGGCAGAAGGGCTCTGCACAATGCCTCGCCGGGACGCTCCAGCCTCCAGACCACAGGGGCGTTTGTCTGACAGCCTTGCTGCTACTGCTGCTGCTAAGTCGCTTCAGTCGTGTCCGACTCTGTGCGATCCCATAGATGGCAGCCTACCAGGCTCCGCCGTCCCTGGGATTCTCCAGGCAAGAACACTGGAGTGGGTTGAGGTCGTGCAAACTCACTCTTGGCACTTTTGTGAGTGACGAAGAGGCAGCAGTGACATATAACCCTTTGCAAAACATCTGTCTAGTGGTCAACATGGTGGAACATCACCCTTTTGCCATTCTTATCTTCAGGTTGAATATGTGTACAGAACAGTACAGCATCAGTTCAGTTCAGTTCAGTTCAGTCGCTCAGTCGTGTCTGACTCTCCGCGACCCCATGAATCATAGCACACCAGGCCTCCCTGTCCATCACCAACTCCCGGAGTTCACTCAAAATCACGTCCATCGAGTCGGTGATGCCATCCAGCCATCTCATCCTCTGTCGTCCCCTTCTCCTCCTGCCCCTAATCCTTCTCAGCATCAGAGTCTTTTCCAGTGAGTCAACTCGTCGCATGAGGTAGCCAAAGTATTGCAGTTTCAGCTTTAGCATCAGTCCTTCCAATGAACACCCAGGATTGATCTCCTTTAGAATGGACTGGTTGGATCTCCTTGCAGTCCAAGGGACTCTCAAGAGCCTTCTCCAGCACCACAGTTCAAAAGCATCAATTCTTTGGCGATCAGCTTTCTTCACAGTCCAACTCTCACATCCATACATGACCACTGGAAAAACCATAGCCTTGACTAGATGGACCTTTGTTGGCAAAGTAATGTCTCTGCTTTTTAATATACCATCTAGGTTGGTCATAACTTTCCTTCCAAGGAGTAAGCGTCTTTTAATTTCATGGCTGCAATAGGATGCCATAAAAACAATTTGAGTTCTAATTTTGCTACTATGTAACCCTGGAATCTGCAGTGATTTTGGAGCCCAAAAAAATAAAGTCTGACACTTTCCACTGTTTCCCCATCTATTTCCCATGAAGTGATGGGACCAGATGCCATGATCTTTGTTTTCTGAATGTTGAGCTTCAAGCCAACCTTTTCACTCTCCTCTTTCACTTTCATCAAGAGGCCTTTGAGTTCCTCTTCACTTTCTGCCATAAGGGTGGTGTCATCTGCATATCTGAGGTTATTGATATTTCTCCCTGCAATCTTGATTCCAGCTTGTGCTTCTTCCAGCCCAGCATTCCTCATGATGTACTCTGCATATAAATTAAATAAGCAAGGTGACAATATACAACCTTGACGTTCTCCTTTCCCTATTTGGAACCAGTCTGTTGTTTCATGTCCAGTTCTAACTGTTGCTTCCTGACCTGCGTACAGGTTTCTCATGAGGCAGGTCAGGTGGTCTGGTATTCCCATCTCTTTCAGAATGTTCCACAGTTTCTTGTGATCCACACAGTCAAAGGCTTTGGCATAGTCAATGAAGCAGAAATAGATGTTTTTCTGGAACTCTCTTGCTTTTACCATGATCCAGCGGATGTTGGCCATTTGATCTCTGGTGCCTCTGCCTTTTCTAAAACCTGCGAGTTGACTCACTGGAAAAGAGTCTGATGCTGGGAGGGATTGGGGGTGGGAAGAGAAGGGGACGACAGAGAATGAGATGGCTGGATGGCATTGCCGACTCGATGGACATGAGTTTGGGTGAACTCTGGGAGTTGGTGATGGACAGGGAGACCTGGCGTGCTGTGATTCATGGGGTTGCAAAGAGTCGGACATGACTGAGCGACTGAACTGAAATGCACTGAACCCTGGAATCATGATACTTATCATAGTTTAATTTTTTTTTTTAATCTATGACCTGGAGATTATGACTACAATTTGTGGTGCTGTAGGTCCGGGTGGGGTCTGAGAGTTTGCAGTTACAACACATGCCCAGGTGATCATGGTGCCACTGATTGGGGATTCCACTCTGAAAGCTACGCTGACTTGGGACATGGGATTAATTCTACTAAGGAACCTCAGGAGAATTCAGTGTTGTTGTTCAGTTGCTAGGTCATGTCTGACCCTTTGCAACCCCATAGACTGTAACTGCCTGGCTCCTCTGACCATGGAATTCTCCAGGCAAGAACACTGGAGTGGGTTCCCATTTCCTTCTCCAATGCATGAAAGTGAAAAGTGAAAGTGAAGTCGGTCAGTCATGTCCGACTCTTAGCAACCCCTACCAGGCTCCTCGTCCATGGGATTTTCCAGGCAAGAGTAGTGAAGTGGGGTGCCATTGCCTTCTCCGTCTGAGTAGCTGCTGCTGCTGCTGCTAAGTTGCTTCAGTTGTGTCCGGCCCAGAGTTTGCCCAAACTCATGTCCATTGATTCAGTGACGCCATCCAACTCTGTAAACGCTACCTCTCCCTCCATAACTGTCTGCCAGACTCACTCTCTACGGAGGGTGTTCGTTTCCTGCCGCCTCACTGAAATCTGGCGCGATGCCGTGTCCTGTCGGCTTCTCTGGTTTGGATGGGTGAGGTGCTCTGACTCTCGGGCTGCCACCGTGACTTGTGTGCTGCTGCTGCATGCTTCAGCTTCAGAGCACTTCTCTCTCCTGCTGCTCGTCACCAGTGCGGAGTGTCTGTGGCTCGCTTGCCAGGCCACCTGCCTCCTTCCCACAGATTGAGGCTCTGACTGTAGTGTCCCTGTGTCAGTTGTCCAATTTGCCTTCAACACACGGTGTTCGGGAGCCAAAAAGTAGGAAATGCAGCAGGCCCAGTCACACTCCAGTGCCATATATGTCTTTAGCATCACTCACCACCTGTTTTTAGAAAGGGAACAAACTCCTCTTCCGTGTGCACCAATGATCTTGAGCAGGGAGAGAAAGAGCCTCGCCAAGACCCCGTGCTCTTAGCAGCCTCTCTGGAAAGGGGCTAACGCAGCGTGTCCTGTCCTCATAAGGACTCCCTACTTACATGACAGTCATGCGCGTAAGAAGGAGGGGGCACGGCTAAGACGTGTCAGCTTCTCACTTTCCTTGTCATCTCCCCAGTCCTTTCGGGTTCAGCAGAAATTCCACGAGACCTGTATCAGTGAAGGTCTAGCCAGAAAAGTGAAACCACCATGTCAAGTCAGCCAGTGGAGGAAGTGCAGTATGGAGAATTAGTAACAACGTGTTCAAAGAGCAGGAAAAGCAGACAGGGAAAGGAAGAGCAGCCCAGAAGACAGCACTGCCAGAGGCTGTCGTCAGCGGGGGAGGCAGGGGAGGCAGGTGGGGCAGCCATGGGTGACAGCCTCCTGGCCGAAGCTGCGGCTGCAGTGGCCAGTCTGGTGGGAGCGGGAACGGTGGTGACGTTGCAGGAGCTACTGCTTGGAGGGCTGAGACACCAGCTCAGAGAAGAGAGAGGAACAGAGAGACCCGGCTGCTCGCCGTCTTCCACATCCCCTCCCGGCATCCACCCGCGGACACTTCCCTGCAGCCCCACCTAGGCAGAAAGAGTCGGGGAGGCCAGCCCTGTTTGACGCAAAGCAGGAGAAGGACCACAGTGGATCTGAAGGCAAACAGGCAGATAAACGTTACAACACCCAACCCTTTCCACTTTAAATATACCCCAAGTTAAAAATAGCATTTATTAAGTCAGCTTTCATTCTGCCTTGTGATCAAGTTAACTGGTAATTTATCTCTTTTCCATTAGATTTCATGAAAGGTAGCCATCATAACTGGGAGTGAATCCTATCTCAGCATTTATGGGTTTTAGGAATTTGGCCAAAAGGCATCCTTGAATCTCAATGTCATCATGTGTATAATTGAGGTAAGACGTTGCTTTATGTCACAGGGTTTTCGCAAGGATCGAATGAGACAGTGCGCAGCACGATGTCTAGCACAGAAACGGCACTCATCATTAAAACTGAGTGGACCTTGTCAGCTATTTTATGTCTCTCAGCGTCTCGCATTGACTCTCAAATATTTGTTGAAGACACACGTCAATATAGTGATACCTGCCTTTCTGTTTTACTTTCTAACTATATTTGTTTTTAAGCTGATAATTCTTTATTCAAGAAGGGCTGTGATGCAGAAAGTACCAAGAACACGGGGATTTCCAGCACTTCAGAAATGTTTTACAGGGAGCCACCCTAGACCAAATCTAGTGCTGACTTGAATTTTTCCTGGTGAACTGGTTTTTGAGGTGGAGACTCACGGCAGTTCCTATGAAAAGTGTCATTTGAATATCAATTATATTGTCATTGCTGCTATTACTTAAGACAGAAGAGTCAATTTCCCTTTGTTTGCCCGAAGAGACAGAGCCAGTCAGGTCGAGTGGGTCACCACTTTGTGTTCTTTTGTTTGAGAAATGTACAATGAGCCTGCTTGTGGGGCAAAACAATAAGCACCTCTAATTGCAGCCTCTCCTAGTCCTCGGGCATCAAGTCCTGCCTTGGGTCATTCACTTTGGCACTTAAGGCTGCCTTTCAGCTTTAGAAAGGGCGGGACAACCTGTTTTGTTTATACAAAGATATATTAAAAGCAAGAACTATCAAGGGGACACCTAGCCTTTCTTTGGGTTCCGACAGACCCCAGAGTCATTTATTTTGGAGCAGGCTGGGTAAAAGCCAACACGATTTTGCTGTTTTATAGCCAGTCGTTGGCAGGATGATGGAAAATGAACGGGAAAATATCACTGCAAAAACCAAAGAGTAGACGTGGGATTTCATGTTGTTGGGTTATAGTTGTTTTAAGATGAATGCTACAGCTAAACATTTCACTCTCATTTATATTAGCATATTCATCCAGGTCAAAGGCTCACTTTTTATTCTTAATGTAACATTTTTAAGAGACCATATTTGACAGATTTAGAGAAAGGTCACTCAAAGTTGAGATAACCTGCAATTTGGTGAATGCACGGCTACAATTGAAAAAAAAAAAAAAGACACATTAAAGGTCCTGAAGTCAAGTCCAGACTGTTGATGCCTCAAATTTAGACTCCAGCTTTGTATTTTACACACTATTCAGAGGGAGCAGTTTCCTTTATTTGAACTTGGATTCCACAAAGACACAGGAGGCATTATGCTCTCGTTATTATTTCATTTTCTTACCTGTAATAGCCAGTCAGAGTCAGCAGGACTTGAATCCAAGGCTTCATGCGGCCCCGAGCAGGCTGAGCAGGTGAGGGTCATGCGGCCCCAAGCAGGCTGAGCAGGGGTGGGTCTCCGGCGCAGGCTCTGATGCCGGCGCCGTTTGCTCTCCTGGATCCTGAGACGTCACCTCAGGGTTGCCCTGCGAGGTCTTTTGGAGAAAGCTGTTCTCAGTTGCCACCTGCAATTGAAATCAATAGTATCATCATCATTAATGTCGTATATTCTTATTTTTGCTAGTAATGATCATTCAAGGCTTACACTCTGGAAAAATCATCAACTGGTTTACAGGAAAGTGCAAATTAAAAGCTTCGTTTCATATGAAAACTCAGTTCACCAATTAGCTCTTGATATGTTTCAGTCAGAGTGACTGTCCTGCCTTAGATATCTCTAGTTGCCTAAGATCTTGTTGGTTCTGATTTAGCTAGTATCACACCTAATCCAGAGCTTAGTTACACTGAGCATTAAGACTTATATTTACCCTAAGTCTATTTAACTTTTTACTATAATGCATTCATTAATCGAAGAATTGACCCTCTGGTGGCTCAGACAGTAAAGCGTATACAATGCCCAGCAGATGCAGGTTTGATCCCTGGGTTGGGAAGATTCCCTGGAGGAGGAAATTCCCACTCCAGTATTCTTGGATGGAAAATTCCATGAACAGAGGAGTCTGATAGGCTACAGTCCATGGAATTGCGAAGAGTAGGACATGACTGAACAATTAATACTTTACAATGCATTCATTAATCTAAGCATTAATCCATTTATTTGTACACTAGTTCATTCAACAAATATTTATTGAACCTCATTAAGTGCCCAGTTCTCTAAGAGACACTGAGGATAGACTCTCAATATACTTTGCTTTTCAAGCAAAACTCAGCACTACACATGCCTTCATGAAGCTTATAGTGCAAATTGCATTTTTAAAGCATGATCACACATGTAAATTTAAAACTATAGGTATGATATGTTCACAAAGAGATCTGTGTTGTGCTGTGGAAACCTAGAATGTGAGAATGTGGCCTACCCAAGGGAGTGAGAGATTTATTTAAATACATTAGATAAAAAAGAGGCAGGAGTGAGAAGCAGGGTGTTTTAAGTGTAGTGCAAGGGCTTGTGACGTGCGTGTGTCAAAGAACTAAAAGAGAGCCAGTGACTAGCTCATCAGGGATGAGAGAGAAAGACTGCAGGTGATTCTGCAATGAAAATCACAGGTGTGGCTACAAGGACCTTGTCGGCCACTGTGGGGATCTGGGCATTTACTCTAAGACCCATGGGAAGCTGTTGTGTGATGTGACCCAGGGTCATGCAGGGATGAGCAGTTAGTGTGAGGATCAGAACCCAGGTGGATATCATATTCAGATGCGTATTTCAAAAGGGTCATTCTGATTGTGTTGCAGACTGGCTCCACCAAGGAGAGCGCCAGAGCAGATGATAACTCGATCCCGTGCAGTGGGCTTTCAGAGACGAAATCCTGGATTGAATATGGTGCAGAGGGCAGAGGACAAAGGTAACCATGGCTTTTGGCGCCTGGCCTGCATCTCTGAGTGCGCGATGGTGCCATTCACGGGGACACGTAGCACCGGAAAAGGGCTGGTGCCATGCTGCTTGTCCACCACCTCTGTTCACACCAGTGCATCTCCACAGACATCTGTTAGTCTCAACTACAGAACATTAAGAAGGCAAACTCAGCGACCACCGATGTACTACACAACTGAGACTCATTTTTATCAGAGTACTGATGCTGATGGAAAAGAGTTCAATTGTTACAACCAGAGTCACATGGGCCTCCCTGGTGGCTCAGCTGGCAAAGAATCCGCCTGCAATGCAGGAGACCTGGGCTTCATCCCTGGGTTGGGAAGATACCCGGGAGAAGGGAATGGCTTCCCATTTCAGAATCATACAGAGGAAACAGCATGAGCTTTGTAGTTCGTAATTTACTTGGTTCTAGATCCTGGTTTACCACCTCTTAGTTTTGAAAGAGTGGACACTTTATTTTAAAGTCTCTCAGGCTGGGCTCTGTTGGCATTTTTAGTTGGGATAATTTTTGGATATGGGAGGCAGTTCTCTGCATTTTAGGATGGTATGCAGCATACTTGGCTTCTACCCATAAGATGCTGGTAGCCACACCCCTTTGTAATAAAAACCAGAAATATCTCGGTGAAGTGAAGTGAAATTCGCTCAGTTGCGTCCGACTCTTCACGACCCCATGGATTATACATTGAATTCTCGAGGCCAGAATACTGGAGTTGGTAGCCTTTCCCTTCTCCAGGGGATCTTCCCAACCCAGGGATTGACCTGGGATTGAACCCAGGTCTCCCGCATCGCAGGCAGATTCTTTACCAGCTGAGCCACCAGGGAAGCCCAAGAATACTAGAGTGAGTAGCCTATCTCTTCTCCAGTGGATCTTCCCAGCCCAAGAATCGAACTTGGGTCTCCTGCATTGCAGACAGATCCTTTACCAACTGAGCCCTTTATCAAGGAAGCCCAAAATGTCTCACGGAATTGTCAGATATTGGGCAGGAGGCAAAACTTCCTTAGCTTGAGACCTTCTTTACCTTCTCTGAGTCTTAAATATATCATTTGTGAAATAGCTGTCATCTACCGATCTCCTTGTCTGATACTTACTTGGCACATACAAAATTAGAAATGCACAATTAGATACAAATGTGAATACTTTGAATAACCAAGCAATCATAGCAAATCATGACTTTTGAAAGCCAGCTATCATTAACAACAAAAAAATATCAAACTTTTTTCCTTTTGCTAGGGTTCCTTGGAAAGAGGGTCCTGTGCAGGTGAAGAGCCCTGAACCTCAGCAATCTCACAGAAGGCACATCTCTGAGCAGAAACTAGCATGTTTGGAAGATGAGAATGGATAGAACCAAAGTCATTGACGACAAGCCCTGCCTGGGGTCTTGCCAGCAGGACCCGCAGCTGACTTTTCTCGGAGGTAAGCCTGTTCCTTTGTTCTAGTTCCCCTGACCTCGGGTGGCCTCAACGACGACTCGGAGTGGGCCTGGGCTCCCACCCAGACACTGAGGCCCTTTGCAGCAATGAAAGCACCAGATCTTGGCCACTAGATCGGTGGTCAGTGACAAGGGCCCTGGCCCTTTGGATTTGAGGAAAAGAATTTCCACAAAGAAAGGTGTGAAGCAAGTAACATACTCAGAGGAAAAAGAGCGAAGTGCGTGTGGATGAACACACAGGCAGACCCAGAGTCTGAGTCGCACCCTCATGGCAGTTTGGACTACTTTCATGGGACGCTGCTCCTGGTTTTCCTTTAGTCAATCATTTCGCTTTGCCTGCGTCACAGTCCGTGTTTGGTGACTCTCAGGATCCTCCCCTGTGTGCACATGCATCCCTCAGCCAAGAGGGATTCCACTGCAAAGGCTTGTGGGTAGCTTAACATCACTCATCACTCCCCTTTGACCTCCAAGGAGCCTTTTCTGAGCATGTGTGGTCGGGGAGGTCTCCTGACTTCAAGAATGAGGAATATGTGGTCGGGGCAGGGCCCAGCCTCCTCTTTTAACTGTCCGGCTAGTCTTGTCCTGGAGTTTCGGTCCCCAGGGAAGGAATCTCCACTCGCTTTCCCCTGGTGGGGCGGGGGGTTCTACCACCTGCCTCATCCCTATACTGTGTGTTACAAACAGCCACGGCAAACATCCTTTAATTACTGCAAGTAGTTATTATATGCTGGAAGAGGATGTAATTTCTGTCACCCAATCTGTCTTAGAAAATGAACCGTCAGTTATTTTAAGGCACTATTAATTATCAAGTCGGGGCAGGCCCTCCTTAAAGCCTGTTGATTGGAAGATGAACGGCTCAGTGACTGAGCAAACAAGGGGCAGGCTGTAAACGTTTCGGCCTCATTCTAAAGTTTAGCCTGATCTCGTCACCCGAGAAACAACCTCCTCCATGGCCTTTTTATGGGATTCGTTGAAGAAATAATTACCGCTTCTGAAATCTGTTGAAATTAACACTGGCATCTGAAGATCTATTAAGAGATTCAGGTTTCAAGAGTATGCAGCCCCTGGCTACCAAGCACGCCTATGAAGTTCTCCATGGTCAGAGACTTGTTCCATAGAAATGACCTCTCTCTCTCATTATATATAAAAGAAATTGTGCTCATCGGGATTTCTCCCCTAGGAGAACTTTCTCCTTTTGGAACAGTTAGAGGTATAACTAGTTGCATTAAACATTTGTTTTGGCTCAATAGAGCTTAAGGGACTTTTCTGATGGCTCCGTGGTAAAAAAGTTAGTCACTCAGTCATGTCCGACTCTTTGTGACCCCATGGACTATACAATCCATGGAATTCTCCAGGACACAGTACTGGAGTGGGTAGCCTTTCCCCTCTCCAGGGGAACTTCCACGACCCAGGGATCGAACCCAGGTCTCCCACCTTGTAGGCGGATTCTTTACCAGCTGAGCCACAGGGCAAGCCCTTGCGGTAAAGCTCTGCCTGCAGTATAAGAGATGTGGATTCGATCCCTGAGTGGGGAAGATCCCCTGGAGAAGGAAATGGCAACCCACTGCAGTATCCTTGCCTGGAAAATCCATTCCATGGACAGAGGGGCCCAGCTGAGCTATGGTCCACAGGGTCACAAAAGAGTTAGCTTGCACCGAAGCGACTGAACAACAGCAATAGGGCTTACACTGACTCTAATCTCCAGTCATTCTTTTAGTTTCAAGTAATAATAGTAACTGTTTACTAAGGCTGTCCTATGAATGTCTCAGACTGCGTCACTTAAATAAAAATTTCCTTCCTCTCCATTTTGAAGCTCAGGGTCCAAGGCGAAGGTGCCAGCTGCACTGGGTCTCTTAGGCCTCTCTTCCCGGATGATGTCTGTTCATGGGCTGGTCTCGGCATGCACACCCTCGGTGTCTCCCTGTAGATTCACGGGCTGGTCTCGGCATGCACATCCTCGGTGTCTCCTTGTGGGTCCTCATCTGTTCTTCTTTTAAGGACACCAATCAGATTGAATTAGGACCTACCCTGGTGGTCTCATTTTAACTTAATGACCCTTTTAAATGGCCTAACGACAAATACATTCACATTCTGAGGTCCTAGAGTTAGGCAGAGATACAATTCAGCCCATAACAGCAACTCTGTGTATTTAGATGGAAATCACTGTTTAAAAGTATGTAAGTATCCTTAAAATTGTAGTAATTATGACAAAGGGTAAATCCATTTTCCCCGCATTGCTTGGGAAAATTAAATCCTTCAAATTCATAGTTTAATATAATATAGGCTCAAAGCATGTGTCATGGCCCCATATCTAGCGTGTGTAGTAGTCACTGGTTAGTTTATTGCTATGAACATCATATAATTGCCCACTGCTTTCAACATGAGTTTTTCATGATAAAGGCAGCTGGTTGATTTTTTGGTTTATCTTACTTTATGGGAGAGACGGATTTTGGCAGTGACATATGAGCAACTATTATGACATCCTAAATGGCAACCCACTCCAGTGTTCTTGCCTGGAGAATCCCAGGGAGGGGGAGCCTGGTGGGCTGCCGTCTATGGGGTTGCACAGAGTTGGACACGACTGACGCGACTTAGCAGCAGCAGCAGCAGCAAACTAAAAACGAGGCCTGATTCTGAGCTGTTCAGGGTAACTTAAAGGGCTCATTGTGTGCCTGACTCAGTGAAGGACAGATGGTCCCTTGCACTCTGAATTCTCCTTCTTTGAAAATTTAATATAAACTTTATGGAAAAGTTTTCTGGACATTTATTCACCACTCACAAGAATCTATTTTAACAAATAGGCATGTGTATATGGCTACAAACATTTAAGTTACACCTGAGGTCTAGATAAGACCATATAGAGTGCACTGAAATTAATTTAGTTGTTTTTCTCGAATTCAATGTCGTGTTCTTGTTGTTCAAATGTAGCATACATCATCGCTAGTATTCTCCAAAATTCATGTGATTCTATCTTATGAGCAGGTGGAGATGCTCTTAAAGAAAGTAGATGAGTCTGAGAGACCTAGAAAAGCCCATAGATTAAAAGGAGAATTGGAAATGATAAGAGTTGCTGAGAAAAGTGTGAATGGAAATTAGAACCAAAGTAACTGAGACTTTGTTAAGGGGTCTGATAGAGTGAGGTGGACAGTGAAAATACTGAAAAACCATTGACATCCAATAGTGAAGGAAACATTATTGAATTGATCAGTCAGTTTGATGCCCATCATTGCTCCAAGGAAGAGGAAGATGAAGAGCAACTCTTGTGTAACTAGAAGACATAAATATATATATATATATAAGAAAGGGTATACAAAAGAATTTTTGTGAATGAGTGTGATTCTGTCCTGAGTAAGAACATCACATTCAAAACTTGCAGTTGTAAGTGTAGCCATGTGTTATGAGTAGCACATGGAACCCAAATGTTGCTCTTTGAAAGGTTTGTTGGTTTCTTTGGTCCATTGCTTCACAAGTGGCTTTATTCAAAGGTTCATGGTCATTCCCTGACAGCTCAGCTGGTAAAGAATCCGCCTGCAATGCAGGAGACCCTGGTTCAATTCCTGGGCCGGGAAGATCTGCTGAAGAAGGGATAGGCTACTCACTCCAGTATCCTTGGGCTTTCCTGGTGGCTCAGCTGGTAAAGAATCTGCCTGCAATGCAGGAGACCTGAGTTTGATCCCTGGGTTGGAAAGATCCCTTGGAGAAGAGAAAGGCGACCCACTCCAGTATTCTGGCCTGGAGAATCCCATGGAGGGAGGAACCTGGTGGGCTACAGTCCATGGGATGCAAAGAGTGGGACATGGCTGAAGTGACTGAGCATGAAGGAACGTCAGTATTTAGACTAGTAGGAAATCCTATTTTTTATGAGAAAGAGGAAAAAAAACAGAGAGAAAGGGGAAGAAAGGACGGAAAGGGGAAGAAAGAGAGAGGGGAGGGAGAGGCGGACAGAAGAAAGCCTTTCTCTAACGTTGCAGCTTCTGGGCTACCTGCAAACGTCATCGTGCTAGGAAACTTTCTTTCTACGATGACATGTGTTCAGGGTTCAGACACTTTTCCACCTAGAGCCTGGAGCACGCAGTCGGCGTGCTGTCCTGTTCTCTCGCAGGGCTCTCCCGGTGGAGTTTCCTGCGAGGCCTCCGTTGAGACCCGCGCTGTCCCGCCGCGTCTGTGACTGTTCGTTCCAGTGTCTGCTGCTTCCCGTCCGGACTTCTCTGACGCCCAGCTGAAACTGCTGCTTCCCCGGTGTCGCCGACACGCTACCCCAGCCAAGCGGAGCTGGCGCGGGCTGCGGAGCCGTGCACAGCTCCGGGCTGCACGCCGGGCTCGCAGGGTGGCCGAGCCTGCCCTCTGCAGACGCGTGCTCCGGCCGTCGCGGCCCCGCGCCTCCCGGGCGGACGGCTCGCTCTCGCCGGGACGAGGAGCGCTCGCAGCGAGGCTTCTCCTGTGCCCGGAGCCAGCGGTCCGCTGGAGCATTACTTCACCCCGGGCGCTCTGTCCTCGGGGACTCTCTCTGGCGAGTCTGACCAGGAGGATGTCTTCCCATTAATGCCATCGCTACCCTTGGTAGATTTCTTCCTTCCTGTTAGTGTTGACGGTAGAAATTGTCACTCAGATTCGCAATACAACTGAAAATAAAAATTCTTCTCAGGGCTTTTTGGAAAGGCTAGTAGACCGAATTTCTCAGGAAATTATGCAGGAATTGATTTATTTCTACTTATTTATTTATTTCGGGGCAGGGGGTGTGGATTACAGGAATGGAAAGTCATCAGGTAAGTGTGCTTACCAAAACCATAATGAAATCAAGTACTTTTAGTGTGTTCTACAGTTTTATTTTCTTCCCTACCTTTTTCACCATCTCATGGGCTTGGAAATTATTTTTCATTTTAAATCTCTCATGCAAAATCTTGTATTTCTATTTATTTCATTTTTTCTTTGTCACTTCTATTGACTAAGAACTGTGAAAAGTAAATAGGAACTCACAGGTTTTATTTAACAGAAGAGAAAATTATATAAGCACAAATAGCTTCCTACAGTGTCAACATATATTTTGAAACTTCATCATAAGCAAACTCAGAAATCTCTATAGAAATTATGAATGCAGCATTGTTTATCAATTGCTATATCCCAAAAAGAAAAGCAGTCATTTATCATGTGCCTGCAAAGAGAAGAACATAATATTGCCTCCAAAATATTCTTGCCAAAAAATTAAATCTGAATTTAATCAAATCTACATTTATCATTTGCCAGGAGATACAAAGACAGACGGACATATTAACACTACAGGAATGTGATCAGCAAAACTTAGAGCTTGTTTATTTACAAATAAATTGAGAGGAGGAACAAAAAAGGAGTTGGAGGGAAATCTATAGATTTTATGAGATTCAGGAAATGCATCAACCCACTTTTGACTAGATTGCACAAGAGAAAGATGTGGAATTATTGCCCAAATTCTTAATTCAACTGATGAAGTAATGCAGTCTTAGAAAGGCCAAATCACTTGGCCAAGGTCATACAGCTACAAGAAACTTGACTGTCAAAGCTCTTGTTCCCTGGTGCCATATGTCTTAGCAGCATGGAGTGTCTTACAATGTACATGTAGGTCATGATTTCCAGCTTACATAGAGCTCAGAGAGAAAGTAATTAATGGAATAAAATTCTACTTGGTCGTAGAAGTAAATGGCAGTATTTCTTTTTCTCAATCCATTTGAATTTTATTATTGGTCATATGTAACAACTGTAATAGCCTATCATGTTTCATATTTGAAAAAATGAATTAAAATAAAGTAAAAGCACAAAACACTTTGCAGTTCTTTCCCTCAAAGATTAGGTGTGCTCTTTGCAGTGCATGACATTAGCTAGGGACGATGCCCCAGTAATGCCCATCAAATGTCTGAACCACATGTGTGGCAAACACAGATCACCCAACCAAAACCAAAACCACTTCATTTGACTATCACTTTTGTTCAAGAACTAGAAGTGATAGAGATCAGAAGTTTCCTAACTCCTTTTCACAAACATATTTGAAAGTCAGAGTCAGAGTTTGCCATGTAAGGAGACCAATTTTCTCTCCACTTAACTGAATTAGCATTGAAACAAATCTCTCATGTTAGTTAGTTTTCGTTCCTTGTATCTTCCGCGAGATGAGCAACTGGAGAAACTTACCTCTGGGAGTAGCTATTCTTCAGAAAAGATGTGGCGTGACGATCTGCTGCCGTTGTTTTTCATGGGTTTCTGCTTTCACACCTGTACCACGTTTGTAAGATGTGGAAGACTTCAACATGAGAAGATGCAAAGTATGGATGGAGGAAAGATTTTGAACGCTTTATCATGTCGGCAGGAGAGAACATGCGTCTTGCGAGCATGTAAAAGAGCGCGCGTTTGTCCTTACCACTCTGCTCCCATTGTTTCCATTCTGCCCTTACCGTTGGAACTTGGTGAAGTGTCTGTGACTTCAGTTAGTCACATGCTGAAAGTACAATGATATCCTCAGCGGGATAGTCCAAACATAAGGCACATTTCTCTATCAGTCGTATTGTGGAAGAGGTGGTTGCTGGCATGTTACACAACCTCTTGAATGTAAAGATGCGATTCATGTGTAGAATAATCTGGATGGTTTATCTTAATTGTGATTTTGTGGTACTGAAATCAGGAAATACTCAATATTTAAAATCAGAAAATCTGGAGTTACTTTGAAGTAAATAAACTAACAAAGTTAAACTGAGTGTCTACTAAGTGCCCCTTTTATGTGTGCCCCTTGGAGAGAGCAGAATGGGTAAGACAGCATTTCTGGTTAACACTTTCCCCCAGTTCTATTAAGGTATGAATGACACACCTGTGTAAGCTTAAGGTGTGTGGCATAATGGTTTGACTTACGTGCATCATGAAATGATGACCACAGTGGATTTAATGAATATCCATCATCTCATATCAGTACAACATTAGAGAAATAAAACATCATTTTTTTCCTCTTGATGAAAACTCAAGGTTCACTCCCTTAACTTTCATTCATAATGCATAGCAGTTTTAATTATCTTTATCATGCATTGCATTCCTAGTATTGATACTTATTTATCTTTTGAACGGAATTTGTACCCTATGACTGCCCCACCCAGTTGCACCCTACCCACCCACACCTCTAGTAACCACAGTTCGGATCTCTTTTCCTATAAGTTTGTTTATTTTCAAGGTATAATTGACCTAGTAAACAGCGTTAGTTCCTGGTACCCAGCATAACATTTCAGCATTTCTGTACATTTCAAAGTGATCGCTATGAGACTAGTTGTCGTCTTTCTCTGTGCAAAGACATTACATGAATATTGGCTGTATTCCCCACTCTGCACACTTCATACCTGTGGTTCATTTATTTTCTAGTCAAAGCTTGTGCCTGTGAATCTCCTTCGTCTGTTTCTCTCCTCCCCTGACCTCTTTCCCCGTCTGGAACTACCTGTTTGCTCTCTGTGTCTATGACTCTTGATTGTGTCTGTTCATTTTTTGATTTGCTTTTTAGATTTCACGTATAAGTGAAATTATATGGTATTTGTCTTTCTCTGTCTTATTTCACTTAGCATAATACCCTCTCACTCCATCTATGTTATCATAAATGGCATTATTTCATTCCTTTTTATGACTGAGTAATATTTCACTATATACATGCATATATCATAGGCATACATATAATACATACCTGTACACATATATATGATAGATATATATATCATATATATATGTGTTTGCATCCAGATCATTTGCTTCCATCCATATCTTGGCTATTGCAAATAATGTTGCAGTGAATATAGGTGTGTATATATATTTTGAATTAATATTTTCATTTTCTTCAGAAAAATACCCAGAAGTGGAATTGTAAGGTCTTATGATAGTTCTGTTTTTAGTTTTTTCAGGACTACCCATGCTATTTTCCATAGTGGCTGCACCAATTTACATTCCCACCAATAATACATAAGAGTCTCTTTTTCCATATCCGTACTAACCTGTCTTAATTTTTGTCTTTTTGATGATAGCCATTCTGACATGTGTGAAGTGATATTTCATTGGGGTTTAGATTTGCATTTCCCTTATGATTACTGATACTGAGTATCTTTTCACATGCTTGCTGGCCATCTGTATATGTTCTTTGGAAAAATGTCTCTCCAGGACCTCTGCCCATTTTTTAGGAGGGTTGTTTTCTTGGTGGTGGTGTTTTGGGGCTGAATTGCGGAAGTTCTTTGTGTATTTTGGATGTTGACCCCTGATCAGGCACGTTGCTTGCAAATACCTTCTCCCACTCAGCAGCCTTCTTAGCTGGCTGATGGCGTCCTTCACTGTAAGGAACATCTGTAGTCTGATGTGGTTCCACTCGCTTGTTCTTGCTTTTGTTTCCCTTGCCTGAGGAGACATATCTGTAAAAAGTTGCTCAGACTGATGTCGGAGAGCACACTGCCTATTTTCTTCTAAGGAGTTTTATGGGTTCAGGTCTTACCTTTAAGTATTTAACCATTTTTAGTTTATTCTTCTTTATGATGCAAGAAATTAGGCCAGTTTGATTCTTTTGCAAGTTACTGTCCAGTTTTCTCAATACCATTTATTGTAGAGACTTTCTTTTCCCTGCTGTTTATTCTTGCCTCCATTGTTGTAGATTAATTGTTCACAGAAGTGTGTAGGTTTATTTCTTGTCTTTCTGTTCTGTTCCATTGATCTGTGTGTCAGTATTTGTGTCAGAACCATGCTGTTTTGATTATGGTAGCTTTGTAGTATAGTTTGAAATCAGAGAGCCTGAATATTTACTGTTTTGCCTTTCTTTCTTAAGATTGGTTTGGCTATTTGGAGTCTTTTGTGTTTCCGTTCAAGTTTGGAGTGGTTTGTTTGCTGAAAAATGCATACAAGTTTAAACTATCTTTAAAGAAATAACTGGATTGTTTGAAAAATTATTCTCTCAGTTTCTTATGGAATGCTCAACATTTTACCAGAAACGGAGTGAAATTAGGAGTCATCTCACAATATATTCTCATTGTACATTACATGTATGGCAACCATAATTTCAGATTCATAACAGAATAAAGTATCTGAAAATAGAATATGATACTGAAAATTCATCAGTGGCCACAGGACTGGAAAAGGTCAGTTTTCATTCCAATCTTCAAAAAAGGCAATGCCAAAGAATGTTCAAACTACCACACAATTGCACTCATCTCACACGCAAGTAAAGTAATGCTCAAAAATCTCCAAGCCAGGCTTCAACAGTATGTGAACCAAGAACTTCCAGATGTTCAAGCTGGATTTAGAAAAGCCAGAGGGGTCGAAGCATGTTACAGGATGCTTGGGGCTGGTGTGCGGGGATGACCCAGAGGGAGGATAAAGGGAGGAGGGAGGTGGGAGGGGGGTTCAGGAGGGGGAACTCATGTACACCCGGGGTGGATTCATGTCAATGTATGGCAAAACCAACCAATATAATATTGTAAAATAATTAGCTTCCAATAAAAAATAAATAAATAAATTTTTTTTAAAAAGCCAAAAAAAAAAAAAGAAAAGCCAAGGGAACCAGAGATCAAATTGCCAACATCTGTTGGATAATCAAAAAGGCAACAGAGTTCCAGAAAAATATCTTCTGCTTTATTGATTATGCAAAAGCCTTTGACCTTGCAGATCACTACAAACTGTGGAAAATTCTTGAAGAGATGGGAATTCCAGACCATCTTACCAGCCTCCTGAGAAATCTGTGTGCAGGTCAAGAAACAGCAGTTAGAACTGGACATGGAACAATGGAATGGTTCCAAATTGTGAAAGGAGTACATCAAGGCTGTATATTGTCACCCTGCTTATTTAACTTATATGCAGAGTACATCATGTGAAATGCCAAGCTGGATGAAGCACACGCTGAAATCAAGATTGCTGGGAGAAATATCAATAACCTCAGATATGCAGATGACACCACCCTTATGGCAGAAAGCAAAGAAAAACTAAAGAGCCTCTTGATGAAAGTGAAAGAGGAAAGTTTAAAAGTTGGCTTAAAACTCAACATTCGAAAAACAAAGATCATGGCATCCTGTCCCATCACTTCATGACACATAGATGGGGAAAAAATGGAAACAGTGACGGATTTTATTTTCTTGGGCTCCAAAACTGCAGACGGTGACTGCAGCCATGAAATTAAAAGACATATGCTCCTTGGAAGAAAAACTGTGACCAATCTAGACAACATATTAGAAAGCAGAGACATTATTTTGCCAACAAAGCTCCGTCTAGTCAAAGCTATGGTTTTCCCAGTAGTCATGTATGGATGTGAGAGTTGGACTATAAAGAAAGCTTAGTGCCGAAGAATTGATGCTTTTGAACTGTGGTGCTGGAGAAGACTCTTGAGAGTCCCTTGGACTGCAAGGCGATCCAACCAGTCCATCCTAAAGGAGATCAATCCTGGGTGTTCATTGGAAGGACTGATGGTAAAGCTGAAACTCCAATACTTTGGCCACCTCATGCGATGAACTGACTCACTGCAAAAGACTCTGATGCTGGGAAAGATTGAAGTCGGGAGGAGAAGGTGACGACAGAGGATGAGATGGTTGGGTGGCATCACCGATGCAGTGGACATGAGTTTGAGCAAGTTCTGGGAGTTGGTGATGGACAGGGAAGCCTGGCGTGCTGCGGTCCATGGGGTCCCAAAAGGTCAAACATGATTGAACGAGTGAACTGAATTGAGCTGATTTGAAGTCAAGATTTATACAATTTACTTATTTATTAGATAAGCCCACTTATTTATTATAAGTTTTCTACCTTTGTCACTCTGGGACAGTTTAAACAAAGACACATTTCAGAGAAACATTAGAAACTTGAGCTGAGGAGACTGAGGTCTGCGGAGCTCAATACTGTGTACAGGAATCAATTGGGAATATTTTCTAATTGGGCTGTCATATCTGTCTTAAGTCGATCAAAGTATGTGTCTTAACTTGCCCTACTCTTAACACATACTATATTTTAAAAAGTATAATTATCTGCTGCCCAGACTAGTAAAGGTTTATGGTGAAACAGATCATCTCCAATGTAGACAGTCGTGAATTTTTCTCTAGCAATGCCCTCATTCACTGTATGTTTGAATGACTCTTTTATGCAAAGTTATAATGATCCCTCTCTTTCCTTGTCTCTTCCTAATTTCCTCTAGATTCCTTATTTTTTAGGATAAAAATAACTAAACTTGCATCTGGCCCACCTAAAAGATTTATTGATTTTGCCTTCCCTTGTGTTCCTATTTCTCATTCTTTTTATAGACTTAAAAAAAAATAATCCATATTTCAGTATTCTTATTTTCTGCTTATGTCAGTTCATAGCAGACTGTAAGTTTTCTGGATTTTACTATGAAATTGAGGTTGCTAAGGGAACCAATAATCTAGTTATTATTCAATTAAAAAGAACAACATATGGCACTATTAAATTGTCTCCTTTGTTGATGCTACCTTCCATTGACCTATGCAGTGAAAAAGAAAAAATTAAAGCATTTTACCTGTGTTCCATCCTTTCTCCATTACCGGGAAGGCAGGCGGGCTACTCAGGAAGGAAATAAGGTGGATGAACTTGCCGAGTCATGAAAACATGATAAGCAGACTGCTTGTCAAATAGACGAATGATATTTACTAAGAAGAGAATCCTTACTTATAAAATGTTTTTAACAGGATGTTCCTGGTTTTCTGTTGCTATGGATCAAGTTTAAAATCTAGATAGATGGCTAGCTGGAAAATATCACATAACTAGTGGGCCAGTTGAGATAAAAAATGCAAATGTTTATAATCTAACCCTTGCACACTGGTGAGATAACCTTCATAAATCATTTGGAGTTCCGGGAGCTGACGTCCACAATGGGAACGGGGTAACCGCGGAGATGCCTTCCACATTCCGGTGTCTCCCTGCACTCCCTGCGGCTCCTGTTTGAACCTCGCGACTCTTTGTACAGCCTGATCTTGGGAAGCGTCACTAATTGGTGTCAGCTAGATTTGATAACCTGGTCCTGTATGTTAGTGCATGCATGTGCACGTTTGCTAGTTTCCCTTCCAAATCCTTACAAGCTCTTTCTCTTTTCCTCATAAATGTCTGCTTCTCCCAAGCTTTCCCCCTGCCATTTAATGCACAATTAATGAGCTGTCACATTGCTCCAAATGGCATCCAGTTGCCACCATGGCTCCCTTGATTTTTCCCAACTCTGTGAATGCCCCCACAGTCTACCCAATGGTGGATGAAACCAGATTCTTCCATCTCAGTTGCTTTTCACATTCATGAAATCACAGCACCATGCAAATCCAGCTGTCATGTCTCTCTTACTATTTCTATCAATGCCATTCCAGGTGCAACTAGTTGCAAATCGCCAGCCCAGGCTCGACGTGTGATGCAGGTGCTCGGGGCTGGTGGACGGGGATGACCCAGAGGGATGGGACGGGGAGAGAGGGGGAAGGGGGGTTCAAGATAGGGAACACATGTACACCCTGGGCAGACTCATGTCAATGTATGGCAAAACCAATGCAGTATTGTAATTAGCCTCCAATTAAAATTAATAAATTAAAAAAAATAATTCAGATGTGGTCATTCTTTTCATGTATTAATGGAAGTTTCTTGCACCTAATTGTTTTGTTTCGCTTTTTCCTCTAGTTGGTTTCTCTGTGGTCTGTATCTTGGACTGCTGCTGGAGTCAGCTTGATAAATATCAGTCTAATCAGATTATATCTATGCTTAAGGTTCTTCCCTGGTACCCTCTGGCTATCAGACTTTGTTAATACAAAACCCTTCGTGATGTTTCCTGTTACCGCTTACTCTCATCTTCCAAAAGTAGCTTGTATTCTTATTGTCAATCATTATGCTTGCAATTCCACAAATAAAGCTATTTTCCATGGTTGCCATGAAAGTTTACAGGATGTCTTTTTACCCTCTGTTGAGATAATTGTTTTATATTCCCTATACTGCCTATTCTCTGACGTATTTTATTCTCTTAGTAAATTTCTTAATAATACAATGCCCTTCCTTTTTAAAAATAACTCTTGCTTGGTAAGGATGAATAATTAAAGTATTTTTGAATTCTATTAATGTTTCTTGTTGAATGTTTTTCTGCACCTGTGTTTATAAGTGAGCTGGACAAAGGGTTAGTTCTCTTTTATTTTGCTATTATTTTTGGACTTTGGTATCAAAATAATGCCATCACATTAAATGAATTAATATTTTTTATCTTGTAAAATATGCTGATATACTTTATATTACATTAAATTGGCTTTTCCTTTAAAATACAAAAGAACTCAGCACAAAATGATCTGATACCAAAGGCTTATTTGGAGATAATTATTTTACAAGTTTTTAATTTCTATGTATATTATTAGTAATTTTTCCGAGAACTACTTCTTTTAGAATAATTTTAGAATGATATATTTTCCAAGGAAATTGTCTACTTCATGGAAATCCTTTTAGCTTTATTTGAGAGTATTATTCCCTTGTACTTTTAAATTCCTTCTGTATTTATTGTTACATTCCTTTTGTGAATTCTCTTTTTCTTGATGAGTTTTATCAGAGATATGTTCAACCCTCTATCCTCTTAAAAGTCAGCCCTTAAACCTAATTATAATTGCCAATATTTTGTTTAGTTTTTAATAGTTAATTGTATCTTCACATTTATTGTTTTATCACATATTTTCCTTTTCTTAAATTTGTAAAGTAAGTATTAAGATAATGAGCAAAAATAAAAAGAGTGGAAAAAAAAGAGTAATAAAAATAATAAAAATAAAATAATTTGAAAAATAAATAATAATAGTAACACATTAATATATCTATAGTGTATAGTATTATATGTAATAATAATATATACATATAAAGTGACATAAATAGACTTACTAGTTGAAAGATAAATGGGATTAAAATGCATAAAACATAAAGAAGTTTACAGAAAAAAAAACAAAAGAATGGACTAAAATTAGGCAAATGTTAACCAGAAGAAACTGGTTTAAGTATCTGATTATCAGACAAAATAGATTTTAAAGTAATTATTGATGACAAAGAAAGTAATTAACTACTGATAAAAGTTTCAATTCACCAAGAAAAATGTAACAATTTATAATTTGTATGCCTCTGGTGTAAATTCAGAGTGGAAGACTGCAACACACCTTTCTTGTAATCAGTAGATCAAACAGATAAAAGATCAGTGAGAATATGGAGCCTGTGAACAGCACAATTAATAATTCTGGTATAATAAACATACACAGATTACTAAAAACATGAAATGGAGAACACTACTTTATTTGAAGCACACACTTGAAATATTTATGCAAATCAACTACGAATTATATGAAAACTTTAAAATTTCAAAGAATCAAGTTTTATCTCAACATATCTCTTCTCCAAAAGGTGCATGTCCTTCGGTTTTTGGGAGTCTGCATCCAAGAGCTTGAGGGCACTGTCCTTCCACCACTGGAGTTTCTTTTTGAGGAATGGTGCAGATGCCACTGAGGGTGTAACCCACCACTGGAATGGTGCAGATGCCACTGAGGGGGTAACCCACCACTGGGGTGTCCTGCCTTGGATTCCCTATCCAGGATTGAATTTGATCAGAGCCATCACTGCAAGGCTGGCAGAACCAGAGACTGAAATCTTCTGAGTTAATTCCCTGTCACAAGCCTGTCATGGCCAAAGCAACATACTGGAGTCAAGGAAAGGACAGTTCAAAATCACCACTCGAATTGGAGTCATCGTGCAAATCTCCTTTCACAAAGTGATGCAGAAGCGCTCACTGGACTGAAGTGGTCGTGTCTGTAGGCTTTGAATCACAGCTGGATGGAATTCCAGCCCTCTGTCCCTGCCTTCATTACATAGCCAAGTTCTTGAACAGTAGCCTGCCGAGTCACTCAAGTTATACACACAGTAGAGCCCATTTCATAGCCATGTCATCCAAGATAAGCACTTTTATTCCAGCCTACCCTATGCACTGGCGTCTGACATCTGTTTATACCTCGGGTCCATCTCAGCAAAGGGACCACACTCTTGAGTTTCTGATTCTGTGTAAGTCAAGTCTCAGTGAAAGTGCAATTTCTCTAAACCATTCAACCCTAAATATGGCATACAGTCGGGAGACAAAGGTCAAAATAATTTTTTAAAGGAAATAAAATATTCAATTACGATTCAAGAAAGCTACAAAATGTCACTGGATTCACTCTTTTTGTTAGAAAGGGCATTATAACTTCCATGACATTTCCACTAACTAGGGGTTTCCAAGCATTTTCTACCCTTCAACAAAAAGCTTGTGCAGTGGGGGCGACTTGGTTTCTTGCATCCTAATGCACACCTTGGGAGTTTATTGAGGTTGAGCCAAGTGTTCCCAATTCCATGCCTTCTGCAAAAGAAATATGCATGATATTTGCATACGTTTTAAAACCACGTAACCAGCACAGAGGGCATTAGGAAAACTAGAATGTACTGAATCAGGTAAGTGTTTGTAATACTCTGAGGATTTCTGACACCATCTCAGGATAACTTATAATTAACCTCTTGTTCTTTGCTTTGTTAGATGTCTGTTAGGATAAAAAAAACTGGAGTTCTTATGCCAGGAAAGTCATAGGAACAGGTCATGAAAAATGAATTATATTAAGTTATCCATTCCTGAATGGAAGTGTACCTAAGATGCCCGGAGAATGTAGATACACATGGAAAACGGCCCCGTGAGACCAACCTGAGACCTGGGGGGACACACCTCTTCTTGAGCAACAAAATACAAAGAAGTTATGTGAGACTAAAAATAACTGTGCATGAGCAGTTAGGGCAAATTCTGGACAAAAGATAGAGACAAAAACCCAACAGCCACTTCTGATGAGCACAGAGCAAAAGCAGGATGCAACGCACGCCCTCTACACACGGCACCACCTAAGGGGTGGGCGGACCACCTACCCTCCTCCAGCCTGACGCCTGGACACGCCCTCCCTCTCCCCAGAAGGAGCCGGGTTGCCCTGCGTCCACCTGTTACCTGTCTTTGCTCTCCACTGCTGTAGCAGGGGCTCCAGTAAAACCTTGCCTGAATTTCTTATCTGGCATCTGATCAATTTCTATTGATTTAGGAGGGCAAGAAGGGCTTGCCTGGTGGCTCCGTGGTAAAGAATCTGCCTGTCCTGCAGGAGCCACAAGAGATGGGGGTTCGATCCCTGAGTCGGGAAGTTCCCTGGAGGAGGAAATGGCAACCTACGCCAGTATTCTTGCCCAGAAAATCTTGCAGACAGAGGAGCCTGGAGGGCTACAGTCCATGGGGTTGCAAAGAGTTGACATGACTGAGCAACTGGGCAGACACACACACACACACTCACACACGGGAGGCCAGAATCCCTGGATGGTAACACTTCCTCGGAGTAGGGAGGGGAAGTCGTTAAAACAGAGAGAGGAGGTTGTATTTGAATTAGACACGTAAGATTAGGAAGCAATAGGAATGTTAGCATAAAGCTCTGTCCCCTTAAAAAAATTAATCTGATGTCAACACATAGTAAGGAGCCCTACCTATGTGTTAATGTTTGGGTCCCTACAGCCTATTTGCCTTTCAAAACGCTTCCACATGGACTCATTCGTTCCCGTGTGCGACTCTGGGTGAATGACCTTGTGACATCATCATTCCTGTTTTATAAATGAAGCGCAGGGAGATTTTGTGATTTCTCACAAGGCTTTTAGCAAACAAGCAAAAGAACTGTGACTAGAAACAGTGTCTGTGTGTGTGTGTGTGTGCTTGCCATCTTGAGGTTGGGTGCTTTGTTCAATACTCCGATCATTTTGTACCATTTGTATTTTCCCCCAGAAACTGAGGCGTGATTAATAAGTTGCTACTGATCCCATTTCGTGCTACAAAAGGAAGTAGAAAAGCAGGGATTGCTGCCGTACAGTGGTTGGTCATGCCCGACTGTTTGCGACCCCCTGGATTGTAGCCCGCCAGACTTCTCCGTCCATGGGATTGTCCAGACAAGAATACTGGAGTGGGTGGTCATTTCCTTCTCCGGGAAAGCTGTGGTAGCCTTGTAGTCAGTTAGAAGTGTGTTTTGTAACTACTGAGAGTATCAAGTGAAAAGAATTTGATGGTCATAGACATAATAAAACAGCCCTTGTTAGGTTGTTCATTTTTCTAGAAGTAATACTAGATGTAGTAATAGTTTTCCTGGCCTTTGGGTGTCTGCGTGTGTGTCTTTATGAATTCAAACATGTATGGAGAAACACGGATCCGTGTTCAGCTTCGTGCGTTTTCGTTGAACGTACCTGTGGGGTAAACAGGCAGGCAGAGGCAGAGACGCTGGCCTTAGCCGTCACGCGCAGCCTCCCTGTGCTCTCCTTTCTAGGCGTCAGGTCCCCTGTTGTTCTGACTTCTGACCTCACGGCTAGCCCGCCTGTGTATGAGCTTTGGGTGCAGGGACTCCTCCCCGTGTCTTTCGCTGCATCTGCTTTCCTTTGCTCTTCGTTTTGATTGTGAGATTCATCCGCGTTGTTGCCTGTGGCTGCGGTTCCCTGTCTCTCACTGCTGCTTCATGTACCACTGATATTTTTTTTCCACAGTGGCAACTGTTTGCTTTGGACTATGGATAAGAAATGGCATTGTGGACACTATTAGGCTGTTTTTTGTTTTGCCTAATTTAAAAATCTTATTAAAAGAGCTTTATGAAGTAAGTTTTTAAAAAAGCATAAGTCAACTCTGTTACAATGTTTGCAAGTAGTTTGGAAGTAGGAATGGGAAAGGAAATGTTTTTTAAAAAGTGAAAAGGAGAGAGAAAGGAGGAAAGGGGGGCAATGGTCTCCCTGATTTCGATTATTATGACAGCTATGATAGAATCTAGATGAATGATTAGCAGCAGTATGGATGGACTTAGAGGTTATCACACTAAGCAAAGTCAGTCAGACGGAGAAAGACAAGTATCATGTGATATCACTTACATGTAGAATCTAAAATATGACACAAACAAAACCTATATATGAAATAGAAACAGACTCACAGACAGAGAACAGACTTGTGATTTCCAAAGGGTAGAGGGGGCTGGGGAGGCAAGGACTGTGCGTTTGGGATGAACAGATGCAAAGTGTTATATAGAGTGGTTAGACAGCAAAGTCCTGCGAAAACAGTGAACTATGTTCAACGCCCTTGAGAAACCTTAATAGAAAAGAATATGAAAAAGAATATATGTGTGTGTGTGTAACTCAGTCACTTTGCTGTACATCAGAAATTAGCACAACATTGTAAATCAACTATATTCACTAAAAGAAATTTAAAAGAAAATTTGATGGCCATGGCAATACTACTGAATTTGATACATACCAGACACTCTACTGGGGCTTCCCTGATAGCTCAGTTGGTAAAGAATCCGCCAGCAATGCGGAAATCCTGGATTCAATCCCTAGGTTGGGAAGATCCCCTGGAGAAGGGAAAGACTACCCACTCTAGTATTCTTGCCTGGAGAATTCCATGGACTGTATAGTCCATGGGGTCGCAAAGAGTCGGACATGACTGAGCAACTTTCACTTACTTACTTACTTAGACACTCTATTAAATGTTTTGAATTTTTCTCATTTAGTTATCAAATAGCCTTATTCTTAATTTAAGAATAATTAGTCATGTTTTATGCAGGAAACTGAAGCTCACACATATCTTGCTTAAGTCACATGGCTAGAAAGGGATGGAACTAGGATTTGCACTCTGCACCGTGTCTCTAAATTCAGTGAGCTAAACTACTGTACTCACACGTCTTAAGATGTAGAGAATGTTATTCCTATTTTGCAGTTGAAGAAACTGGCTCAGAAAGAAACAAGCTCACACAGATAATTGGTTAGTCAGGATTCAAAAAGATCCACGTGGAAGTCCAGTTTTTTTTTTTTTAATTCTCAAACAGAAGAGCGGAAAAGAAAAAATGAAAAAGAATAGAAAAAAATCACTATCACATTATCCATTGGTAAACAACTGGAAGAAGAAAAATCACCCCAATTATTTACAAACGGCAGAATTTAAGACAGAGAATGAGATTCACAGGTGACAGTAGAGCCAAGCCAAACGGGATGGTGCGGGAACCCGGAGGTCAGCGTTGGCAGGGAAGCACCACCACATGCCAACTGGGAGCGCGGGAGGAGTGCGTGGTATTGGGTCCCAAGCTTCTAGGTGTGCTTATACACGACTCACAGAGACCGGCCTGGCGCCACTGGACGGAGGTGGTCAGACAAAAACATCGGGCATTCTCAGCAGAGAAGGCCTGAAATTACCAGAGACGCCGCCAAAGCTGGTGGGCATCTGGGTTTACATGAGCCTTGGTTGGGAAAACGTATGGAAGGGAACTAAACGTCCCTTGACAGGAATGGATAAAGGAGGTGTGGTGTGTTTCACAGCTGAGTGCTGTTCCACCGTGTATGTGCACCGCGTCCTTTGTATCCACTCCTCCGGTGATAGGCATTTAGGCTGCTCTCAATGGCAAGCCACTCCAGTACTCTTGCCTAGAGAATCTCATGGACAGAGGAGCCTGGTGGCCTGCAGTCCATGGGGTCGCTACTAGTCAGACACGACTGAGCGACTTCACTTTCCCTTTTCACTTTCACACACTGGAGAAGGAAATGGCAACCCACTCCAGTGTTCTTGCCTGGAGAATCCCAGGGACGGCGGAGCCTGGTGGGCTGCCGTCTCTGGGGTCACACAGAGTCGGACACGACTGAAGCGCCTCAGCAGCAGCAGCAGCAGCATACCCTGGCTGGAAATAGTGCTGCGGTGAACACGGAGGTGCATGTGTCCCTGAACTCTGGTTTTCTCAGCGCACACGCCCGTTAGTGGGGTTGCTGGATCGTACCGTAGTTCTAGTCTTAGATTTTTCGTGGACCCTCCATACTCTTCTCCACAGTGGCTGCACCCATTTACATTCCCATCAACAGTTCAAGAGGGTTTCCTTTCCTGTGTGCCCTCTCTAGCATTTATTGTTTGTAGATTTTTTTGATGATGGCCATTCTGACTTTGATCTACATTTCTCTAATAATTAGTGCACAGCAGATAGCTGTGGGAAGCTGCTGTATCGTGCAGGGCCCTCAGCTCAGTGCAGTGTGATGGCCTTGATGGTGGGATGGGGATGAGCGGGAGAGGGTCCGCGAGGAGTGAGCTGCACTTGTTCACACAGGTGACTCACTTCACCGTTCGGCAGGAACCAACTCAGCTTTGGAAGCAACTGTTCCGAATAATGCCATCTGCAGCAGCATGGATGGTCCTGGAAACCATCATATTAAGTGAAACAAGTCAGACGGAGAAAGACAAGCATCAAAGGATATCCTGTACATGTGGAATCTTAAAAAAAAAAAAGGTACAAATGAACTTATTTATGAAAAAGAAACAGAGTCATAGACTTAGAAAGCAAATTTATGGTTACCAAATAAGAAGGTCAAGGTGAGGGATAAATTGAGAGTTTGACATTGACACATACACAGTGCTATATATAAAACAGATATCCAACAAGGACCTACTGAATAGCATAGGTAACCGCTCAGTATTCTCTAATAACCTAAATGGGAAAGGAATTTGAGAAAGAAGAGATACATATGCACATATAAATGAATCACTCTGCTGTATACCTGAAATGAACACAACACTGTAAATCAAGAGTCCAATATAAAATAACTTTAAAAAAATAAAAAGAAATTTAAATAACTTACCATGATTGTACATGGTAAGAGAAGCAGTGAATGCCAGCACTGAATCCTGGGCTCTGCCCTAGAAATTCTCATTCACCGAGTCTCAGATGGGACCCAAGAGCTGCAATTCTGATGAGCTTCAGGTATTGCTGAATGTAGTGGGCCCTCAGGAGGTACTTGGGGCAGGGCTGTTCTAGAATTTCTAGACATTCATTTTTTGAGTGGGATATTCTGAGCACTTATTGTGATAGCCACTGCATGTAATATCACCACCACTCCCAGAGCCCAATTACACACACACACACACTCACACACACTCACACACACACACACTCACACACACACACACCAGGGTTGACATATGGTAGAAGCTCGGTTAATTCCATGACAAGTAACTGTCTCTGCCGGTCAAAACTTTATTCTGATAACGTTTTCCACTTGAAACTGGAAGTAAAACTCGTCCAACCGTCATCTCAGAGTCTTTCTGTGAGTGTTTTAAGTCACTGTTGTGGTTCGGTCACTAAGTCGTGTCTGACTCTTTGTGACCCCTGAATCGCAGTATGCCAGGCTTCACCGTCCTCAGCATCTTTATTTTTCAGACTATGATGTTGTGAACTCCGAGATACGATTATTTTAACATGACCTAATTTCTTAATTTAGGATTTAATGCTGGGATAGGCAAATGTTGATTTTCAGAGTTAGGTCCATGAAGGTTCTGCTTTATTGACTTCGCCAAAGTCTTTGACTGTGTGGATCACCACCAACTGTTCAAAATTCTTAAAGAGATGGGAATACCAGACCACCTGACCTGCCTCCTGAGAAATCTGTGTGCAGGTCAAGAAGCAACAGTTAGAACTGGACATGGAACTGCAGACTGGTTCCAAATCGGGAAAGGAGTACGTCTAGGGTCTAAATTGTCACCCTGCTTATTTAACGTATATGCAGAGTACACCATGGCAAGGGCCAGGCTGGATGAAACAGAAGCTGGAATCAAGATTGCTGGGAGAAATATCACTCACCTCAAACACACAGATGACACCGCCCTTGTGACAGAAGGCGAAGAAGAACTAAGAGCCTCTTGATGAAACTGAAAGTGCAGAGTGAAAAAGCTGGATTAAAGCTCAACATTCATAAAACTACGATCATGGCATCAGGTCCCATCACCTCATGGCAAACAGATGAGGAAACAGTGGAAACAGTGAGAGACTTTATTTTCTTGGGCTCCAAAATCACTGCAGATGGTGACTGCAGCCATGAAATTAAAAAAAAAAAGCACTTGTTCCTTGAAAGAAAAGCTATGACCAACCTAGACAGCATATTAAAAAGCAGAGATGTTAATTTACCAACAGAGATCCGTCTGGACATGAGTTTGAGTGAACTCTGGGAGTTGGTGATGGACAGGGAGGCTTGGCGTCCTGCAGTCCATGGGGTTGCAAAGAATCAGACAGGACTGAGCAACTCAACTGAACTGAATATGCAAAAGGCACTGTTCCACATACTCTATGTGTGTAGTGAATGCTCTTAATACTCACCACTTCCTACCAAACGCTGCTTTCAGAAAAAAACCCCTCTGCTATCTATGCTTGAGAGACTTCCTTCTGGGTGCAGGATCCCACTAATGGTACAGATAGGAAAAGATAGGAGGTCTGTAAAATGAATACTCCTGGAAACAGCCCTCAACTAATGGCAGATTAAGAACTGGTAGATAATACTCCAGCATCCTTGTCCTCAGTCAGAATAACTCAGCTGTGTTCTGTACTTTCTCCCCGAGTTCCCCAGTGGAATCAAGTTCTAATTAATCACAGCAGCAACTTACTTGATATCATACCCTTGATATTCCTCCTTCCTTTCCCTGGCTTACTATCCTACTCCCCTGGAATATTTCCTAAAATCACTTCCCAACTAAACTATTCTCCTTTGAATATATTTCTTAGGGTTGACAGCAGGAGGAATGCATCCTAGAAAATATGTTTTCTCTTCTATTACTTAAAAATAATCCTCCAAGTGTCCTCATTTTACTGATGAGGAAACTAAGTTATAAACAAGTTTGTTTCTTTGTCCAGGTCACAAAATTAAAAAACAACACAGGCAGAATTCAAATGCATGCAGTCTCTTCGGTGCAGTTCAGTTCAGTCCCTCAGTCGTGTCTGACTCTTTTGCGACCCCTTGGACTGCAGCACGCCAGGCTTCCCTGTCCATCACCAGCTCCCGGAGTTCATTCAAACTCATGCCCATCGAGTCGGTGATGGCATCCAACCATCTCATCCTCTGTCATCCCCTTCTCCTCCCACCTTCATTCTATCCCAGCATCAGGGTCTTTTCAAATAAGTCAGTTCTTCACATCAGGTGGCCAAAATATTGGAGCTTCAGCTTCAACATCAGTCCTTCCAATGAACACCCAGGACTAGTCTCCTTTAGGATGGACTGGTTGGATCTCCTTGCAGTCCAAGGGACTCCCAAGAGTCTTCTCCAGCACCACAGTTCAAAAGCATCAGTTCTTCAGCGATCAGCTTTCTTTAATCAGTCTGTTAATCAGTCTCTATCCATTAAAAGCTATGATTTCTTCTTCTGTGGTATGTTGATTCGTTTGTTGCATCTTTAATACTTAGCAGTGGCTCTGGTATCAACCGGCTGAGAAAGAATACACACAGGAGTGTGTGTGTGTGTGTGCGTGCATGTGCACGCACATGTGCATGTTTGTATACAACAGTGAAGTAAATAGAACCAAGTGCACAAGCTCAGTGAGAAGCCATGTTTCTGCAGACATGCCTGCTTCCCAGCAGACCTCTGGGGCAGGGTCTTTCATTAAACAGTCTTGCTTGAACCCAAATATGTTCAAGTTCCACCAGATGACTTGATCTTCTCACTTTCCCAATCGTGTCCCCACTGCTGGTTGTTCCTGTGGCTGCTTTCTGACCTGAGGAACTTGCAGGTGTTTAGGAGCCTGTGGTTCGTGGTGGTATGAAATTAAACGGGGTGGTGGCAGCCATAAATCCCAGAAGATGCTACGTTTCTGGAGACTTAATGTGTCTAGAATCAGTATGTTCTGTTGTACTTGGAACCCATTTCAGGCTAGAGTATTGAGGGCAAACATCTCAAATCTCACAAGAAGGCTTAAAAACTTAGTGCTCCTTGTAAGCTGAAGAATATGCTTTTTATCTTGGCCAAGTTACTTGATATATCTACGTTACAGATTCCTTGTATGTGAGAAGGAAAATTGTTAGCTATTGTTGCTGAAATATATGAATGTGTGATGTGATTTTGTTCAAGCGTGATAAGAAATGGAAGGTAGAACATTTTTTTGTTTTTCTTTTAGCAGTTTTTCTAAGAAAGGGTTCCTCTCAATATCATTTCCAGAAGATATTAACAGAAAAGGATTCTGGGGTCAAACAAACTAGGAAAGTGTTGCACACACAGTGACCTTTTCTAGGATATTCACAACGTATTTTTTCTCATCCTTGAAAGTGAAAATCAAAGTTGCTCAGTAGTGTCTGACTCTTTGTGACCCCATAGACTGTACAATCCATGGAATTCTCGAGGCCAGAATACTGGAGTGGGTAGCCTTTCCCTCCTCCAGAGAATCTTCTCAACCCAGGAATCAAACCCAGGTCTGCCGCATTGCTATCAGGGATATATATATATGTGTGTGTGTGTGTGTGTTATATATAACATCAGAAAGCAAGTATTAGAAGATTTTTTTTTTTAAGTAACAAGTTTCAGGAAGTTTTTGATGTTACTCTCCACTTATCACTATCTTGGACAGCAAGGATATCAACCAATCCATCCTAAAAGAAATCAACCCTGATATTCATTGAAAGGACTGATGCCGATGTTGAAGCACCTATACTTTGGCCACCTGATGTGAAAAGCTGACCCATTGGAAAGCTCACCCATTGGAAGAGCTGCCCTTGAAGAAAGATTGAAGATTCAAAGCAAGAGGAGAAGAGAGCAGTGGAGGATGAGAAGATTGGATGGCATCACTGACTCAATGGACTTGAGATTGAGTAGACAGGAGATGGTGAAAGACAGGGGAGGCTGGCATGCTGCAGTCCATGGAGTCTCTAAGAGTCAGCTACAACTTAGCGACTGAAAACAACAACATCACTGTCTTAAACAACACTTGACCCTTGCATAACATGGTGGATAAGGGCACCTACCCTCTGCACAACAGAAAATGTATGTATAATTTTTACGTTTGTTTTTAACTGGAGGGTAATTGCTTTACAATGTTTTGGTTTCTGCTGTACAACGATGGGAATCAGCTCTGAGTATGCACATGTCCGCTCGCTGGTGAACCAGCCCATCACACCCTGTAGGTCATTAGGCAGCAGCAAGCTGAGCTGCCTGTTACCCAGCAGTTTCCCACCAGCTGTTTTACACGTGGTAGTGTATGTATGTCAATGCTACTCTCTCATCCATCCCACCCTCTCCTTCCACATTTTAACCTAAAAGAGGTTCTGGAAAGTTTCATAGTGAAGAGACTACTTAACCTAAGATCTCCCAAATTTTTTCGGCCACAGAGTAGAGTATTTTGTTCATCTAAGAGCCGTTCATGTTCCACAGGACTCATTTTGTGAGAATGTATCTTAGGAAACTTTATTCTGGAGCGAAGAATGGATTCAGTTCAGTTCAGTTCAGTCGCTTAGTCGTGTCTGACTCCCCGCGACCCCATGAATCACAGCACGCCAAGCCTCCCTGTCCATCACCAACTCCCGGAGTTCACTCAAACTCATGTCCACAGAGTCGGTGATGCCATCCAGCCATCTCATTCTCCGTCGTCCCCGTCTCCTCCTGCCCCCAATCCCTCCCAGCATTAGAGTATTTTCCAGTGAGTCAACTCGTCTCATGAGGTGGCCAAAGTATTGCAGTTTCAGCTTTAGCATCAGTCCCTCTAATGAACACCCAGGACTGATCTCCTTTAGGATGGACTGGGTGGATCTCCTTGTAGTCCAAGAGACTCTCAAGAGTCTTCTCCAACACCACAGTTCAAAAGCATCAATTCTTCGGCGATCAGCCTTCTTCACAGTCCAACTCTCACACCCATACATGACCACGGGAAAAACCATAGCCTTGACTAGACTGACCTTTGTTGGCAAAGTAATGTCTCTGCTTTTAAATATACTATCAAGGTTGGTCATAACTTTCCTTCCAAGGAGTAAGTGTCTTTTAATTTCATGGCTGCAATCAGCATCCGCAGTGATTTTGGAGCCCAAAAAAATAAAGTCTGACACTGTTTCCACTGTTTCCCCATCTATTTCCCATGAAGTGATGGGACCAGATGCCATGATCTTTGTTTTCTGAATGTTGAGCTTCAAGCCAACCTTTTCACTCTCCTCTTTCACTTTCATCAAGAGGCTTTTGAGTTCCTCTTCACTTTCTGCCATAAGGGTGGTGTCATCTGCATATCTGAGGTTATTGATATTTCTCCCAGCAATCTTGATTCCACCTTGTGCTTCTTCCAGCCCAGCGTTCCTCATGATGTTCTCTGCATATAAATTAAGTAAGCAGGGTGACAATATACAGCCTTGACGTACTCCTTTCCTATTTGGAACCAGTCTGTTGTTCCATGTACAGTTCTGACTGTTGCTTCCTGACCTGCATACAGGTTTCTCAAGAGGCAGGTCAGGTGGCCTGGGATTCCTATCTCTTTCAGAATGTTCCACAGTTTATTGTGATCCACACAGTCAAAGGCTTTGGCATAGTCAATGAAGCATAATTAGATGTTTTTCTGGAACTCTCTTGCTTTCTCCATGATCCAGCGGATGTTGTCAACTTGATCTCTGGTGCCTCTGCCTTTTCTAAAACCTGCTTGAACATCTGGGAGTTCACGGTTCACATATTGCTGAAGCCTGGCTTGGAGAATTTTGAACATGACTTTACTAGCGTGTGAGATGAGTGCAATTGTGCGGTAGTTTGAACATTCTTTGGCATTGCCTTTCTTTGGGATTGGAATGAAGACTGACCTTTTCCAGTCCTGTGGCCACTGCTGAGTTTTCCAAATTTGCTGGCATATTGATGGATTAGGAGCTTTATTTTTAAAATGTGTTTAAAGTTCATGTGCTATGAAGCACGTAGATGCAATTTGGTGACTGCAATGATGAGGAAAGTGCCTTAATGAGAAACATCAGAGCAGAAGACATGAGAGATGCTAGTGAACTCATCTCCTGCAGTGTCATCTTGCTTTGTTTCTGTAACCGGATGCCAGGTCTGCCCGCATCACTGGTCATCCTTGTGTGCTTCTGCTCTTGCTCCCTGAGACTTTGATGTGCGTAACATAATAGTGTTGGGAAGGAATGCACTGTCTACTCAAGAGTTTGTGGAGCAGACAGAGGGCAGGTTTCCATCTTGCACACCAGCAAACATTCTTAGCATTTCAAAGCTTTCAGCTTGTGTTCTCAGAGGTGTCTTTACCCTCTCCTTCCAGACTCCATTTCTTCCTTCCTCCTAGAAAAGTCTAGATATCTCTCCCATCTCCCCTGTTGACAACTCTGCTCTCTCCTTGCTACCGCTCCAGATTTGTATCCTCTTGTCCTTCTAGAAACACCTCGAGTTACTAGTTACTAAGATGCTTCCTGACACAGGGAGCAGTTGCTCTTCTTTTTCTGAGCAAGAGCTTTAGGCTCTCAGCCCCAGTCAGCTTGTCACAGTAACGTTTTCCCGAATACATACATGGTGTCTCCATTTAGCATTATACTGAGTGAAAAATTCTCTATTTCATCTTAAAATTTAGGAGCTAACCATCTTTACTTGGGTTCCAAAATCACTGCAGATGGTGACTGCAGCCATGAAATTAAAAGATGCTTGCTCCTTGAAAGAAGAGATATGACCAGCCTAGACAGCATATTTAAAAGCAGAGACATCACTTTGCTGGCAAAGGTCCATCTAGTCAAAGCTGTTTTTTTCCAGTGGTCATGTATGGATGTGAGAGTTGGACCATAAAGAAATCTGAGCACTGAAGAATTGATGCTTTCAAACTGTGGTGTTGGAGAAGACTCTTGAGATCCCTTGGACTGCAAGAAGATCCAACAGTCAATCCTAAAGGATCATCCCTGAATATTCATGGGAAGGACTGATTCTAAAGCGGAAGCTCCAATACTTTGGCCACCTGATGCAAGGAGACAACTCACTGGAAAAGACCCCGATTCTGGGAAAGATTGAGGGCAGGCAGAGAAGGGGCAACAGAAAACGAGGTGCCTGGATGGCATCACCAACTCAATGGGCATGAGTTTGAGCAAACTCCAGGAGATAATGAAAGACAAGGTATGCTGGTATGCTGCAGTCCATGGGGTCACAAAGAGTCGGATATGACAGAGTAACTGAACAACAGCAATCTTCCATAAGTTTCTCTTTATACCCTCCTTAATTCTCTGAAGAAACAGGTGTTTGCCTTACTTTTTTTTCCCCAATTTTATTTATTTATTTATTTCAAGTTGAACAGACTAAATTTCTTTAAACAAACTTACTTATACTCCAGAGTCCTTTAAAAACTTAATAGCATTTATACATTGAAGGTATTTGATTTTCTTGTAACTAGCACTTCAAATGCAACAAGCATTTGAAGCAACAAGCATTTGGCCCAACAAGTAAAACTTTCTACAGTTCATAACTTTTATAAATAAAATAAATTAAATGTACAGTGAATAAGTTCTCTGAAATATTTCAATATTTCTGCAGGTTTAGTAACATCGTAAAATACATTTCAACTAAAATTCACAAATCTAAAAACCAGTTAGGCATTTTTAGGCATTTTAAGATGAAAATGAAGACCAATGTCACATCGTAATATGCAATTACAAATAGTACTTCAAATAGCAAATACTACAGTTTGTCCCAAACTTTAAAAACTATTCATGAACTCAACACTGAACTATTGATGGCTATGAGAATTGTTTCCTAGCCTTTTTGAAAATTTCAACCCATTTACGTTTAAGGTAATTATTGATAAGTACGATCCCTTAGCCATTTTCTTTATTGCTTTGGGTTCAAGTTTATACACTCTTTCTGTGTATCCTGTCTATAGAAGATCCTTTAGCATTTGTTGGAGAGCTGGTTTGGTGATGCTGAATTCCCTCAGCTTTTGCTTGTCTGTAAAGCTTTTGATTTCTCCTTCATATTTGAATGAGATCCTTGCTGGGTATAGTAATCTGGGCTGTAGGGTATTTTCTTTCATCACTTTAAGTATGTCTTGCCACTCCCTTCTGGCCTGAAGAGTTTCTGTTGAAAGATCAACTGTTATCCTTATGGGAATCCCCTTATGCGTTATTTGCTGCTTTTCCCTTGCTGCCTTTAATATTTGTTCTTTGTGTTTGATCTTTGTTAATTTGATTAATAAGTGTCTTGGAGTATTTTGCCTTGGGTTTATCCTGTTGGGGACTCTCTGGGTTTCTTGGACTTGGGTGATTATTTCTTTCCCCATTTTAGGGAAGTTTTCAACTATTATCTCCTCAAGTATTCTCTCACGGTCTTTCTTTTTGTCTTCTTCTTCTGGGACTCCTATGATTCGAATGTTGGAGTGTTTAACATTGTCCCAGAGGACTCTAATATTGTCCTCATTTCTTTTAATTCGTTTTTCTTTTTTCCTCTTTGTTTCATTTATTTCTACAATTCTATCTTCTAGTTCGCTTATCCTGTCTTCTGCCTCTGTTATTCTACTGTTTGTTCCCTCCAGAGTGTTTCTGATCTCATCTATTGCATTATTCATTGTATATTGACTTTTTTATTTCTTCTAAGTCCTCATTAAATCTTTCTTCCATCTTCTCAATCCTTTTCTCCAGGTTATTTATCTGTAACTCCATTTTTCTTTCAAGATTTTGAATCATTTTCACTATCAAAATTTGAAATTCTTTATCAGGTAAATTCCCTATATCTTCTTCTTTTGTTTGTGTTGGTGGGCAATTATCCTGTTCCTTTACTTGCTGGGTATTTCTCTGCCTCTTCATCTTGCTTATATTGCTTTGCTTGGGGTGGCCTTTCCCTCTTCTTGCAGTTTGTGGAGTTCTCTTTATTACGTAGTTTCTTCGCTGTGTGTGGGGTTGGACGGGTGACTTGTCCGGGTTCCCTGGTTAGGGAAGCATGTGTCGGTGTTCTGGTGGGTGGAGCTGGATTTCTTCTCTCTCCTTTAGAAGACAATGGGCTGCTTTTCTGGGAGCCTGATGTCCTCTGCCAGTATTCAGAAGTTGTTTTGTGGACTTTACTCCACGTTCAAATGTTCTTTTGATGAACATTTGATGTGGGGGAGAAAGTGGTCTTGCCATCTTATCCCTCCGCCATCTTGTTCCTTCCTCCCCAGAACACTGGATTCTTATATTCCACTTGGTCGTGGAGTATCTCTTCCCAGCTGCTCCAGCAAGGCGCAGCCGCTGTACCTTACCTTGGACGAGGGGTATCTCCTCAAGGCCGCGCCTCCTGCTTTGAATGTAGATCAGCTCCTCTCGGCCCTCCGGTGCCCAAGCAGCCACCGCCTCCTGGGCGTGGTACAGCTCCTCTCGGCCACCGCCCTAACCCTGGGCGCGGGGTAGCTCATCTCAGTCACGATTCTGCACGTGGTCGGTTGCGCCGGAGCCGGGCGTCTCCCGCGCCTGCGCCGCCGGAGCCGGGCGTCTCCCGCGTCTGCGCCTGCGCCGCCGGAGCCGGGCGTCTCCCGCGTCTGCGCCGCCGGAGCCGGGCGTCTCCCGCGTCTGCGCCGCCGGAGCTGGGCGCCTCCCGCGTCTCCTTACTTTTTAATAAAATAAAATGGAAAGAAAACTTTAATTCAAACTTTATCTCTAAGATAATCTGTACCTAGAATTTGGTAAATTGAAGGCTCCCTTGGGAATGTCTTATAGGAGTCTACTGAGATAAGATGCCTAGCAAGTTTCTCCAAAGTTATCCTGGGCAAGGTCACTGTATCAGCATTTGAATTTTGACAGTTTCGTTTCTCTCTCTTGGTAGAGAGTGGTCAATGAGCATCTCAAATACAAAGATCAAGCAAACTAGAACATAATCCTTTCAAAAATCAGGAGCTTCATCAAAATGCTCATTAGAATATATCTCTAAGTTTATTCTGCCATTAACACTGCCATTGTTAAAACACTAAAGAATGCCTGTGTGAACTAGAAGTAATGTCATGTCAGCTCAGACATATGGCATTAGTGAATGAGATTTCTGCAATTGTATCTTTCTCTGTATAGCATATATTCATTTAAAGCATCTTCTATTCCATTGATACTAAATAATCTTCCTCAACCACATCTAGCCAACATTTCTGGCATAAAAACAGGGCCATATGTGGATATTTATCATTTATCAGAAATTATATCAGTGTCCTTTTGATTAATAATTAGAAAATAACATAATCCAATGTTTGTTTGTTTGTTTTTGTACTCAAGGAAAACCTAGTTTATCATTTCATCTATAGATATTGGGGTCAGCTCTACCATAAGCTAGTTGGATTAACACCATTTGTGAAATGCAGGAGCTGAACTACAATGACAGCAGATTCAGGAAGGATGCCTTTAAAATGGATAATGACTTTAAAAATGGCATTTAAAAAGGCTGACATAAATACAAGTTGAGACACATCTTCACTAGAGACTTGCATAAGTATTTAGATTTCTGATTTCCAGATGTCAAACTGGTAATATATTCCCTTCAAAATCACATTATAATTACCAAATGTGTCAGTCACTCTTGACAGCTGGTGGGTAGGTACATTGCATTTGGATCTAACTTCTGATAAATATATGGTGTGAATAATTATTCATTACATGGGGACTAAGTTTTTCTAGAATCTGCTCAGTTTTCTTTTCCACAGAAGTCACTGGGGCTGGATTAGAGCACAGGGTCACACTGATAACCTGAATAATGTTTTAATTTTGATACAGTGCCATATATTCAAATGCTAGATGAATATTCGATAAACCCTTTGTTTTAAAAAAATGAAGATATCTTTTCTTAATATTTTTAGTCTTTTTTAAGACAATGTTAATCCCATAATTTTTGTTCCTCCTGAGATTCCCTACATGTCCGTTCATACTTTTCCTTGTACGAAAAAGCAATTGGGTGTCAGAAGACGTGGAGGAAAGATATTATAATGTACTTCTCAATGTGAAAATGGAAACACGGGGGTGCTCTTCCCCCGTCAGTCCAGCTTCATCGAGGATGAGAAAATCATAGGTTCCTGTCCTCGCATTAGGGTAAGAAATACTCTTCACAGAGACTGAGAGTTATGTTGCCACTGCTGCAAACTGGGCAGGTATGGGATTGAACTGTTTTTGCTGTTCAGTCGATAAGTCGTGCCTGACTCTTTGCAACCCCATGGACTATACAGCATGCCAGGCTCCTCTGTCCTCCACCAGCTCTCAGATTAGCTTTAAGTAATAGTTTTTCCAGTATTTCTACTTCCCAATTTATGAAATAGTTAAATAAACTAGCTTGTTGGGCTCTTTTCTTTCACAAAGATGATCTAGGATGTTCATCTCATCCATCACACTTTACATTTTTCTCCTTTCTTATGTCGTTTATCAGGGCAATCCAGGAGCCTTACGGCTGTCACACAAGAAGAGCTCTTCCCTGGCATCAGGCATACTGTGTCTCTTCAGCGTTATCCCACCTTGCATTTTGTCGCCTGATTTGTTTCTTGAATTCCTGGGTCCTGAACCTGGAATTATTTCCTGACCACAGCTTGCCACTTGCCCTTCTAAAACTAATAGCTGACTTTATTCTTTTAGTATTGGACCTTATCTTCTCTATATAGCTATACATAAAGGCTGGTTCTTCATGTTGGAGTCATTTCCTGGGAAGAGCAGCAATTTTAAAAAGTGTAGAGCCAATTCCTCCCAATGATTGTCAGAAAGTCTAATCCAAATGGGTGGTATTGCTGTGGCTCAAGTCATACTGCAGTTTCGTAATCAAACTCCCTGAATCTTTGACTCTTTCACTTCAGTTCAGTCACCCATCATGTCCAACTCTTTGCGACCCCACGGACTGCACCACACAAGGCTTCCTTGTCCATCACCAACTCCCGGGGGTTACTCAAACTCCTGTCCATCGAGTCGGTGATGCCATCCAACCATCTCATCCTCTGTCATCCCCTTCTCCTCCTGCCTTCAATCTTTCCCAGCATCAGTCTTTTCAAAGTTTTTGATGACTGTCATTCTGACTGGTGTGAGTTGATGCCTCATTGTAGCTTTGCTTTGCATTTCTGTAGTAATCGTTGAGCATCTTTTCATATGTTTGTTTTGGCCATCTGTATATCTTCTTTAGAAAAATGTTGATTTAGCTTTTATGCCCATTTTATGATGATTTCTTTTTTTTTTATCATTGAGTTGCATGAGCTGTTTGTATATTTCAGAGGTTAATCCCTTGTCAGTCATTTCATTTACAAATACTTTCTTCCATTCCATGCGATATCTTTTCATTTTGTTTATGGTTTCCTTTGCTGTGCAAAGCTTTTAAGTTTAATTAGGTCCCATTTGTTAATTTTTGTTTTTATTGTCAGTACTTTAGAAGGTGAATTAAAAAAGATCTTGCAGCAATTTGTGTCAGAGAGTGTTCTGCCTATGTTTTCCTCTAAGAGTTTCATAGTATCTATCCTAACATTTAGATTTTTAACCCATTTTAACCCATTGCTTTTGTGTATGTTATTAATAATGAGTTTTCTAATTTCATTCTTTAACACGTCACTGTCCAGTTTTCCCAGCACCATTTATTGAAGAAATTGTCTTTTCTTTATTGTATATTCTTGCCTCCTTTGACAAAGATAAGGTGCCCGTAGGTGCATGGATTTATCTCTCGGCTTTCTACCCTGTTCCATTGAGCTGTTTCTGTTTTCATGACACACTGTGTTGTTTTGATTACTGTAGCTTTGTAGTATCATCTGAAGTCAGGGAGCCTGATTCCTTCAGCTAACTTTTTCTTTCTCAAGATTGCTTTGGCTATTAGGGGGTCTTTCATGTTTCCACACAAATTGTAAGAATTTTTGTACTAATTATGTGAAAAGTGTCATTGGTATTTTGATAGGAATTGCATTGAAGCTGTAGATTGCTTTGGATAGCATAGAATCATTTTTGTAATATTGATTCTTTCAACCCAAAAATATGGTATATCTCTCCATCTTTTATGTTACCCTTGATATCTTTCTTCGGTATCTTGGAGTTTTCTGAGTGCAGGTCTTTTGCCTCCTTAGGAAGGTTTATTCCTGGGTATTTATTCTTTTTGATGTGATGATGAGTGGGATTATTTCCTTGATTTTCTTTCTTGTCTTTTGTTGTTAGTGTATAGGAATGCAAGAGATTTCTGTGTGTTAACTTTGTATTCAGCAACATTACCAAATTTGTTGATAAACTTTAGTAGTTTTTTGGTAGCATCTGTAGGATTTTCTATGTATAATATCACATCATCTGCAAACAGTGACAGTTTTATTTCATCTTTTGCAATCTGGATTTCTTTTATTTCTTTTTCTTCTCTGGTTGTGTGGCTAGGACTTCCAAGACTATGTTGAATGAAAGCGGTGAGAGTGAATATCCTTGTCGTGTTCCTGATCACAGAGGAAGTGCTTTCTCTTTTTCATTGTGAAAATGATGTTTGCTGTCAGTTTGTTGTATATGATCTTTATTATGTTGAGGTAAGTTACCTCTGGGTGCTGAATTTTTTCAAAAGCTTTTTCTGTTTCTATTAAGAGGATCATATGGTTTTTATTTTTCACTTTTTAAATGTGGTATATCACATTGATTCATTTGCGTATATCAAAGAATTCTTGCATCCCTGGGATAAATCCTCCTTGATCATTGTTTATGATTCTTTTTTTGATATGTTATTGGATTCAGTTTGCTAGTATTTTACTGAGGATAAACATAGGCGATGCTTTAAAAATTGCTATTTAATAGGCTGACGTGAATTACTGACAGCAATGATATTGTTTATGGGGAAGTCTTAATCCCTGTTTATTTCATTTCATTCCTTCTTTTGATAAAGAGCAAAACATTTCTTTGAGCTAACCTTTAAAATCCTCCTATTGTGAGTATTGGCTGTTATTTGCTATGAACATTGTTGCACATGCTTCCCAGAACTCATATGCTAAATTTTCTCTAGAGTATTGTTTTAGTTAGTGTTCCATCAGGAAGTCGGAAGCCTCTCAAAGTAATAGAAATACAAGGGTTTAGTATGTGGGAGTAGAAACTTATAGTCATTGCCAGGATAAACACTAAAAGAGAGCGTATATTAGAGAAGGAGATCTTGCAAGAAATTTTCATACCTCTTGATATTTGAGATTGTCAAGAGGGCTTACTTTATGTGGCCAATTTTTAAAAACCCTGTTTGAAGGAACTTAGCACTCTCATGGGCTGAGATTCTCTAAGAAAAATGATTCAAGATGGACAGAAGTATTCAAAAATAGAAAGCTGAATATATAAATGATCTAAGTGAAAAAGCAAATAAGGATGTATCCATAAAAAACAGTTTATTTTCATAGACATATTTTCAATTAAAGCTACTTTTCCAAGGACACTTAGAGAGGTTTGAAAGAGTGAGTCTTTAATCAGAGGCAGTTACAGAAGAGTTGGAAAGGCAGCTAAAGGGCAGTGGAAGGTCAGTTGCCCTCCACAGTAGTCATGGATTTGAGTCTTGATTCACAAATATGGCATCGCTATATTTAATATATATATATATATTATTTCTCAATGTCCAAGTTTCATCATTATGAGTATCATATCAGTTGAAATATTTTATTTTAATATGGACATTATTGGTAGACTTTATAAAGAAAAAGAAGTTGTTATTATATGAAACAAAAATATTATGGCTAAAACTACAGTTCAAATATCATAAAATAATTGCAAAGACTAATCAATAGGACCTCAAATATTTTGGCATCAAGAAGGGACAGACCATTAGCATAGAGCAGAAAATGAAAAAGGATTAAATAGAAAATATGAGACTATTTGATTTTTATTTTAGCTATTTCTTCTTCCAAAGAGATTTAGTTTTAAGTTCAACATGACAGAGTATGTACAGTTAAAGATATACCTGAAGTGTAATATTGGTGAAGACACAACACCTTTTTTCGGCAAAGATTTTTTTAGTACCTATCCTTTGCTATACTCTGTTAGACTCGGGGTATGAAGGGGGGAACAGAGCAGATGACATCACCCTAATGGCAGAAGTGAAGAGGAACTAAAGAGCCTCTTGTCGAAAGTGAAAGAAAAGAGTGAAAAAAAATGGCTTAAAATTCAGCATTCAAAAAATGAACATCATGGTATTTGGTCCCATCACGTCATGGCAAATAGGTGGAAAAAATGGAAACAGTGACAGATTTTATTTTCCAGGGTTCCAAAATCACTGCAGTTGGTGACTGAAGCCTGAAATCTAAAGACACTTGCTCCTTGGAAGAAAAGCTATGACATACCCTAGACAACACATTAAAAAGCAGAGCCATCACTTTGCTGACAAAGGTCCATCTAGTCAAAGCTATGGTTTTACCAGTGGTCATGTATGGATGTGAGAGTTAGACTACAAAGAAGGCTGAGCGTGGAAGAATTGATGCTTTTGAACTGTGGGGTTGGAGAAGACTCTTGAGAGTCCCTTGGACTGCAAGAAGACCCAACCAGTTCATCCTAAAGGAAATCAGTCCTGAATGTTCATTGGAAGGACTGAAGCTGAAATTGAAGCTCCAATACTTTGGCCACCTGAAGCAAAGAGCTGACTCATTAGAAAAGACCCTGATGCTGGGAAAGATTGAAGGTGGGAGGAGAAGGGGACGACAGAGGATGAGGTGGTTGGATGGCATCACCAACTCAATGGACATGAGTTTGAGCAAGCTCCGGGTGTTGGTGAAGCACAAGGAGGCCTGGTGTGCTGCAGTCCATGGGTCACAAAGAGTCAGACATGACTGTGTGACTGATTAACAACAAAAGTCATCAGAGTGGTGTGTAAGACTGAAGAAGCCCGTGTCATTGTAACTGAACACTCGTTTCCTGGGTGAACAAATGAAGAATCAGATCACTGTTAATTAAGACATTCTGGGAACAGTAGAACTTCTGGGAGATAGTAGATGAGCACGTATTATTTCTTAATTTCACTGAGCTTCAGTTCCTTAATTATAAACTGGGGATGAATCTTCAAAAACTCCCATATATTTAGTAAAATATCTCATTGCATCCTTGAATTGAAGAAATAGAACACTGTGACATAGTTTTGTAACCTGCAATTTATCAAGTTATGATGACTCCAAAGTGATAATTATTAGATTAGAAACACAAATAAAGGAGGATTTTTGTGGGAAAAGACAGGCTTTTTCCTTGGTTACATTTAGCCCTAAATTTCACTAATAATTCAAATGGGTATATAGAAAACACTATTATTATATTTTTTAAATGACACAGGCTAAAACCTAAACTTTATATATTGTTTATGAAGAAAATCTTTGTGCAAGTATCTAAATAAGAAAGAATGATACACTGAATAAAGCAAAATAAAATATATTGTGAATAGCTGAAAATTTCTGGACTTGCAAAACCAACCTGCTCAAAAACTCACAGAAAGATACCTGACTCTATCTAGCTATAAAAAATGACTTAACCAATTAACAAATAACTACTATTTGCAGAAGTGTTAGCATTTTGTAAATTCAAAAGTTAACAGCATGATGTAGCTCCTTAATATTCTTTTATGCTGCATTAATAGTTGAAAAGTTATTCAGAACAAAGGCATAATTTAGTATTCTGTTCTCAGGAGAAAGCAGAGTTCTGCTCACTTGGAGGCATGCCATCTTCAGAAGAACAAAGTAAGTTGTTTTGCTTCCATATTAGACTGAAGAAATCACAGCTGGTCAGAGCTTAGCTAATAAGTTAGACTGTGTTAATCTGTGACAGTATGACAGCATGTCACCTTCCAGAGTCAAGAATCTATCAAAAGCTGGAATTTAAGGATTCCATGTGAGTGAGTCTGGATTTAGGGAAAGGCTTCAGCCCATGGATGAGATTGGAGGGCTCACTCCAAAGACTACCATATACTAAGCTCCTGGCAGTCCAGCCAGTCTCAGACTTCACTTACTAATGGGGACGACGCCGTTAAGAAACCAACTTGAATGGTTAGGACTGAATGGAGCACACTAGGTTTGTATACGTTTCGCCGCAGGGATGCCATCTGAGTAGGCAGAGGACGAAGGGAGACGTGCAAGTTCCTGACCAAGCATGACACAGCAAGATGCGCTCTGGGGCCAAAGGAACTTTCTGACCGCAGACTGTGGTTTGGAGAAATAAAATGATTGTTGAATTTATGAGCTTTTGAACTAGGTGAATATTAAGACACCATTCAACTTTATTCCCTGACTCCGTTCTCAGCATGCTGCTGCTGCTGCTGCTAAGTCACTTCAGTTGTGTCCAACTCTGTGTGACCCCATAGACAGAAGCCCACCAGGCTCCCCCGTCCCTGGGATTCTCCAGGCAAGAACACGAGTGGGTTGCCATTTCCTTCTCCAGTGTGTGAAAGTGAAAAGTGAAAGTGAAGTCGCTCAGTCGTGTCCGACCCTTAGCGACCCCACGGACTGCAGCCTACCAGGCTCCTCCATCCATGGGATTTTCTGGGCGAGAGTACTGGAGTGGCTTGCCATTGCCTTCTCCTCTCAGCATGCAGGTCAGCCTAATTCTGCTGAGACTTTTCATCTGTTCTCACAGTTTCTGTTTATCCCGAGGACCTTGCCCATGTGTTGAGACAAATAATTTCCTAAGCGGGCAGGCAGGAGAAGAATTTCTTTCTCTTTGTTTTTTCCTTCAGAGAAATACAAAGTGACCTACAGCTCTTGGCAAGTACATGGTTTCTCGCACAAAGTAAACTGGAAGAGATTTTTGACAGAAGCACAATTCAGTCATTTAGGAACATGAAGAACAATTATACTTTAGAGAATACCTAAAAGCCAGATAGAGAAGGAGGCAAAATGTTGATCTTTCTGGTATACATAGCTGTGCTCAGGACAGATATCTTGAGGGCGGTGGGTCTGGGGAGATAAGCCTGCTCTCCTTTTATTGAGCAGTTCTATTGTGAAGGCAAGGTCAGAAATGCTAATAAAACAGCAGAAACCTGAGTCCAGTTGTACAGACTACAAGGGCTTCTTCCTGGATGCTAATGAATGTTACCGTGGGATACGGCTGCAATGAGAATATCACCCAGAAGTAAATTAGTAGGATATGCTGAAACATACCACAAGGGAGGAATTGACTCTGCTAATATCAGATAAAAGATATTGCCACTGGCAAATGGTTCATGGTAAAGAGTTTTCGACATTATGTATAAACTCTGAGAGATATGACTTGAAGTATGTCATGAATCTTTAATTGAGAGAAAATCATTTACACAGAGTGCAAACGATCAAAATGTGATGGCAAACGCATGTGTCCTTTTTATTGTCTGTACCAACTGTTGACTGGGAACAGTTTGGAAAAGAATATGTTGCACTGAAGTATTATGCCATAATCACATCAGCTCAGCAACATGTGTGTCTATATTTGCTGCAGCAGTCAGCAGCTTCTCTCTCTCCTCAGAGGTGTCACCTTTGACTGCAGGCTTAATTGCTAGCTGCAGCTACATGGAACTTAAACTGGGTTGATTCATGGATGTAATTCCCAGAAAAGCCAAGAAAAAAAATCTATTTCAATGATTTTGGAAGGGAGACTTAACTTTTTTTGTTGTAAATCCAAGTTTTGTTTGATTTTTCTAAAACGTTGAGAGGAGGGAGAAGGTCTTGATAAGATGGAGGCCCCCCTGTCCGTCACCAACTCCCGGAGTTCACTCAAACTCAAACTCATGTCCACAGAGTCGGTGATGCCATCCAGCCATCTCATTCTCGGTCATCCCCTTCTCCTCCCACCCCCAACCTTTCCCAGCATCAGAGTCTTTTCCAGTGAGTCAACTTGTCGCATGAGGTGGCCAAAGTATTGCAGTTTCAGCTTTAGCATCAGTCCTTCCAATGAACACCCAGGATCGATATATAGACTCATATCTTTCAATTCTGATAACCTCTAGAACACACTTATTAAATATTGGATCAGTAGAAAGAAGGTAGCAAGTATTTACCTTTCCATTGTCTTTTCATCTTCTAAGAATCTAAATCTTATGAGGTCACATCCTTCCTAATTTTTTGTTTGTTTGCTTGCTTCCCTAATACAATTAACCGATCAATTAAATTCTATGAAGGCTTTTTCTGTGTTTAAATATCCTCTGGGCATCCCATCTTTCATTATCCTTGACACTGTATTATAGTTTTTATTGATGTCATCCAGGCTTCTTTTTTGCCACTTCTGATCAGCAGCTGGAATTCCTCATCTTACTCAACTTGTCTCTGACATATCCCTGTTAGTCTTACAGATCCTATGGTTCCCATACCTATATGTTTTTGATTTGCCTCCCAATTTTTCTTCTCTTCGTCTTTGACTTCTAATTGGAAGACCTGTTTTTTCCCTACTTTAAAAATATTGGATCAGGGGAAGGACAGGAGGAGGAATAGGCTGGGAGTCTGGGATTGACATGTATGCACTGCTATATTTAAAATGGATATACAGCAAGGACCTACTGTATAGCATATCTAAGCTCCTCTGTCCAGGGAATTCCCCAGGCAAGAATACTAGAGTGGGTTGCCGTTTCCTTCTCCAGGGGATCTTCCTGACCCAGGAATTGAACTCTGGTCTCCTGCAAATCCTGAAAGATGATGCTGTGAAAGTGCTGCACCCAATATGCCAGCAAATTTGGAAAACTCAGCAATGGCCACAGGACTGGAAAAGATCAGTCTTCATTCCAATCTCAAAGAAAGGCAATGCCAAAGAATGCTCAAACTACCGCACAATTGCACTCATCTCACACGCTAGTAAAGTCATGCACAAAATTCTCCAAGCTAGGCTTCAGCAATATGTGAATTGTGAACTTCCAGATGTTCAAGCAGGTTTTAGAAAAGGCAGAGGCACTAGAGATCAAATTTCCAACATCCGCTGGATTATGGAGAAAGCAAGAGAGTTCCAGAAAAACATCTATTTCTGCTTCATTGACTATGCCAAGGCCTTTGACTGTGTGGATCACAATAAACTGTGGAACATTCTGAAAAAGATGGGAATCCCAGACCACCTGGCTTGCCTCTTGAGAAACCTGTATGCAGGTCAGGAAGCAACAGTTAGAACTGTACATGGAACAACAGACTGGTTCCAAATAGGAAAAGGAGTACGTTAAGGTTGTATATTGTCACCCTGCTTATTTAACTTATATGCAGAGTATATCATGAGGAACACTGGGCTGGAAGAAGCACAAGCTGGAATCAAGATTGCTGGGAGAAATATCAATAACCTCAGATATGCAGATGACACCACCCTTATGGCAGAAAGTGAAGAGGAACTCAAAGGCCTCTTGATGAAAGTGAAAGAGGTGAGTGAAAAGTTTGGCTTGAAGCTCAACATTCAGAAAACGAAGATCATGACATCTGGTCCCATCACTTCTTGGGAAATAGATGGGGAAACAGTCGAAACAGTGTCAGACTTTATGCTTTTGGGCTCCAAAATCACTGTGGATGCTGATTGCAGCCATGAAACTAAAAGACGCTTACTCCTTGGAAGGAAAGTTATGACCAGCCTAGATAGCATTATTAAAAAGCAGAGACATTACTTTGCCAACCAAGGTCCGTCTAGTCAAGGCTATGGTTTTTCCCGTGGTCATGTATGGATGTGAGAGTTGGACTGTGAAGAAAGCTGAGTGCCGAAGAATTGATGCTTTTGAACTGTGGTGTTGGAGAAGACTCTTGAGAGTCCCTTGGACTGCAAGGAGATCCAACCAGTCCATTCTAGAGGAGATCAATCCTGGGTGTTCATTGGAAAGACTGATGCTAAAGCTGAAGCTGCAATACTTTGGCCACCTCATGTGACGAGTTGACTCACTGGAAAAGACTCTGATGCTGGGAGCGATTGGGGGTAGGAGGAGACGGGGACGACAGAGAATGAGATGGCTGGATGGCATCACCGACTTGATGGACATGAGTTTGAGTGAACTCTGGGAGTTGGTGATGGACAGGGAGGCCTGGCGTGCTGTGGTTCATGGGGTCGCTAAGAGTCGGACACGACTGAGCGACTGAACTGAACTGAACTGAACTCCTGCATTGCAGGCAGATTCTTTACCCCCTAAGCCACCAAGGAAGCCCACTATATAGCACAGGGGACTCTACTCAGTATTGTGTAATAGCCTAAATTGAGAATAATTTGAGAAAGAGTTCAGTTTAGTTTAGTTCAGTCGCTCAGTCATGTCCGACTCTCCGCGACCCCATGAATCACAGCACGCCAGGCCTCCCTGTCCATCACCAACTCCCAGAGTTCACTCAAACTCATGTCCACAGAGTCGGTGATGCCATCCAGCCATCTCATTCTCTGTCATCCCCTTCTCCTCCCACCCCCAATCCCTCCCAACATCAGAGTCTTTCCCAGTGAGTCAACTCTTCGCATGAGGTGGCCAAAGTATTGGAGTTTCAGCTTCAACATCAGTCCTTCCAATGAACACTCAGGACTGATCTCCTTTAGAATGGACTGGTTGGATCTCCTTGCAGTCCAGGGGACTCTCAAGAGTCTTCTCCAACCCTACAGTTCAGAAGAGTAGATACATGTATGTCTGTAACAGGTCACTTTGTTCTACACATAAAGCGGACACGACGTTGTTGATCAACTATAAAAACGGTGAGAGTGTTAGTTGCTCGGTTGCATCTGACTCTGTGATCCCGTGGACCGTAGTCCACCAGGCCCCTCTGTCCGTGGGATTTCCCAGGCAAGAATACTGGAGTGTATTGCCATTTCTTTCTCCAGGGAGTCTTCCCAACCCAGGGATTGAAGCGGGTCTGCTGCACTGCAGGCAGATTCTTTATAGTCTGAGCCAATATGCTCCAATATAAAATACAATAAAAAAATATATTGGATTTCTTTAGGAATTTCAGTCTTTCTCTTCTCAAACTACACATTTTCCCTGAGAAAGGTCTCAAAACCCTGTCTTCAGTTTTCTGTAGGAAACTGCTGTTCCCTAAGGCAGACCCATTACCTGACCTTCAGCCTGGCATCAGGTCAGACGCCCTCGGGCAGCGCTCAGACTCCTCAAACTCCACTTCTCCGAAGCCAAGCACGTCATCTTGTGCCCACTTTGCTTGTTCCCTCATGTCTAGAGCCAAGCGATTGACTCCATGCTCTGCTCAGTTTCCCGACTCAAATCTCAGTGTCATTTATGAGGCCTTCTTTGCTTTACTTTAACATCTAGTTCCTTTATGTTCTGTTCATTGTGCACCTCTCAAGTATGTCTTAAATCGTCCATTTCACCCCTTTGTCCTAGATTACCAAGATTTCTTCAACAGTCTTCTACATATCGTTCCTTTAATCTTTTTCGAACTTAAAATATTTTCACAGCAGAGTGATTTTCTTATATCCAAATCTAGAATATATTGCTTTTTTGTTTAAAACCCTTTAATGGACCATCATTACCCTCAGCTCAGTGTGTGCTTAGTCCTGTCCGACTCTTGGTGACCCCATGGACTGTAACCCGCCAGGCTCCTCTGTCCATGGAATTTTCCAGGCTAAAATACAGGGGTGGATTGCTGTTCCTTTCTCCACATTACCCTTAATGTGAGTAATTTCCAAGTCCAGGAAAAATAAATAAATAAATAAACTAAAGAAAAAATATCTGTCGGGGAGGAATGGAGATGCAGAGAACAGACTTGTGGAGACCCCAGGGGGAGGAGAGGTGGGGCGGATTGAGAGAGCTGTTGTTTGCTGTTTAGTTGCAGAGCTGTGTCTGACTCTTCTATGACCCTGTGAAATGTTGCCCACTAGGCTCCCCTGTCCATGGTATTTTCCAACTAAGAATACGGGAGCAGGTTGCCATTTTCTTCTCCAGGATATCTTACCGACCCAAGGATGGAACCCATGTCTCCTGCAATGGCAGGCGAGTTCTTTACCACGGGGCCACCACAGAAGCCCACACTTCTTTAATACTGAAGAGTAAAATGTTCTATTGTCTCTATTGGTTTCTTCTGGTATTACAAACATTATCAACTGTTTAGAGATGTTTATTTTGCCAAATTATGTATTACCTTGCAAAACAAAAGAATCTTGTAATTCTTTCATAACTATTTTCTTTTTTTTTTTGGAATCTTGGAATATGATCCTAGTCTATCATAAACTGCTTAAGATTGTACAATTTTAATTTTTGTGTTGATGGTGTGTGCTCCTTCTCTCCCCTGCCCCCCACCTTTTAGTCCTTCACTTGCAATTTTGTGCAATGATATTTTAGGAAAAATGGATTTTTAAAGAAGAAAAAATAAGACTGAATTTCTTTGCTTTATTTGCGTATACAGACTGGATTTTTTTTTTAACAGTTTCCCCAAAGGAATGTGTCTTGCTTCTTACTGACATTTGGTATGTTTTGTTCATTGGACTATTTCTTACTTACTTTCTATGTGTTTCAAAAGCCTGTGAGAATTACAGGATTTGATAAACATTTTGAAGACCAGGAAACCCAAATTGTCTTCCTCTTTGAGAGTCATGACTATCTTTTGGTGTGGAGAAATTGCCATTGGAAAAATTGACAATTTTGATTCTCGTTGATGTGGTTAAAAACTGAATAAAAGGCGTTAGAGTTTTCTTTTAAAACATGATCACAAAAAAAAATTTCATGACTATTTTCAATGTTATGTTTCTGGAATTCTGTGCAGGTGCTATAGATTATTTTCATTGTTCAATAATTTCATTAAAACATTATTTATATATAAAGCTGAATTTATATATATAAGTATATTTACATGAATTTGTTTATTCTGTGATTTGCCCGACAGTTTCCCTTTTTGCAGTGTTCTTCTCCTGTTTTAATATCTGTTTGTAGTCTCATAAAGTGAGCTGGGCATGTTCCCTTTTCCTCTCTTCCCAGTCTCTGTAATTTCAGCTGGATATGTGACGGATAAGTCCACTCTACCCATCTTGTTTTTTCAGCTTTCTTGGTTTCCATCATTTTGCCTTTTGATACTTTCTTTCAACATGTTTATTTCTATATTCCAGTTCACTAATAACCTCTTAATTTGCACCTAATTTGCTATTAGTCCCATTCATTGAGCTTTGACACTTGTCTCATTCTAAGAAATTCTGTTTGCTTCTTTTCCAAAGCAGCCTATTTGTTTTTGATTGCTTTTTCATCTATACATTCCTTTTATAACCTCTTTTTTTTTTTAAGTTATCAATGTGCTTCCTGTTTTGTATCTGGCAATTTTGGGTTTATAGTCTGTGTGATCTATTTCTTTGACTTTTTCATTGCATTATTTTCAAATGACGTCAGTATCGAATGCTATCAATATAATTTGGGGCCTGGTTAATGGGTGTTCCTCCAGGGAAAATTATCCTTTCCTTCTGCCAGGTTCCTGGAAGCACTGCTATTGAGGATTACTCCATTTAAATTGGGACTTCCCTGGTGTCTCAGACAGTAACCCATCTGCCTTCAATGCCGGAGACCCGCGTTCCATCCCTGGGTCGGGAAGATCCCCTCAAGAAGGAAATGGCAACCCACTCCAGTGTTCTTGCCTGGAAAATCCCATGGATGGAGGATCTTGGTAGGCTACAGCCCATAGGTTCATAAAGAGTCGGACATGACTGAGCGACTTCACTTTCTTTCACTTTCCATTTAATTTAATTCTTCTCTGGGTACTTTGAGGCTTCCAAGTAGTATGGACACCAGCCTCTTACCAGAATATAGCTATTTTCATGGAAGATTTTCTTTTTCTTGACCGAGATATAGAGTAAGCAGGTAATCTCATTTTCTTCTTCCTATTCAGACAGTCCATTTGACCCTCAGGAAGAAGAAGGTATCGCTTTTTAGGAGTCTTGGTTTCATATCTTTGTATGATAGTTGATTCAAACTTCCATGCTATTCAGGACCCCAGAGTCTGACTTGTGTCCTCACAAGTCCTTTCAATCTCAATGTGTAAGCCTGCCTTCAAGGTAAACGCCAGATTAGTAGTTGCTTGCTTCTATAGATTTTCCCTTTCTTGGACTTTTTAATAACCTATGAAACTTTGACCATGCCATCAATTCATTTAAAACCTCTGTCATTTTTTTTTTCATCTTAAAAGTAAAGTTAAAGTTGTCTTTTATATTGTGTCTCAATATTTTTGTGATTCAAGTATTTGAAATTTTTTTCAATAATTTTAGGTATGGTTTTTCAACAACCTTCAAACTACATGTTTTGGGGATGGATTAGCAGGTGACCTTAACTGTAAAGAGAGGAATCTGGCTTGCCACACCTTGTCAAGAATGCTCTGGGGTCTTCAGTGAAGGGGCTACCCTCAGCAGCTAGGGCTCAATGCCTGAGAACAACTGCTTCATCCTGAAATGAGATGGTATGCTCCATGGAATGACTTGCAGCTCTGTCATTTCATAAAAAAAAAAAAAAAAAAAAAAACCCATATGCTGGTGACAGCTACTGTGTTGCTTCTCTCAGGTAACACCTTGCATATTAAAAGAAATCACTTCAAGACACTTTCACACAAAGCAGAGAGTTACAGTGTGGAAATGTCCAACACTCCAGCAAAATTGTCATGCAGAGAAAGCTTATTTAATATTGTTCTAATTATGTCCGTAGGGTGAAAACAATTCATACACATCAGTGCTGAGGCAGAGATGACACCATGTCTTCATGTGGGACCAAGAGATGTTGACCCGCTCTTTCTAGAAAAACAGCAAAAACCTCATTCTTTCAGTTTTTTCCAGGAATTAGTGACCATAATGCAGTTCAGTTCAGTCGCTTAGTCGTGTCTGACTCTTTGCGACCCCATGAACCGCAGCACACCAGGCCTCCCTGTCCATCACCAACTCCTGGAGTTCATTCAAACTCATGTCCATCGAGTCGGTGATGCCATCCAGCCATCTCATTCTCTGTCGTTCCTGTCTCCTCCTACCCCCAGTCCCTCCCAGCATCAGACTCTTTTCCAGTGAGTCAACTCGTCACATGAGGTGGCCAAAGTATTGGAGTTTCAGCTTTAGCATCAGTCCTTACAATGAACACCCAGGATTGATCTCCTTTAGGATGGACTGGTTGGATCTCCTTGCAGTCCAAGGGACTCTCAAGAGTCTTCTCCAGCACCACAGTTCAAAAGCATCAATTCTTCGGCGATCAGCTTTCGTCACAGTCCAACTCTCACATCCATACATGACCACGGGAAAAACCATAGCCTTGACTAGACTGACCTTGGTTGGCAAAGTAATGTCTCTGCTGTGTAATATGCTATCTAGGCTGGTCATAACTTTCCTTCCAAGGAGTAAGCGTCTTTTAATAGGGTGTCAAAAAGTATACTCCATGTTGGTACATTAAAGAAAATTTTAATAAATTGAATGGAAGAGTTGACATTGTAATCGTTTTATTATTTTCCCTTTATGGATCTTCAGTAAATGAAACTGCTTTCTTTGCTTTGTAAAGATTTCACTCCCTAGTCTGAATAGCGTGGCACTGATGAACAGCTGGGCATGAATCAAGTACCGGGTAAATATACAAGACAGCAAGTGATTTTTAAGCTCAACAGTCCATGAACAATAACTGTAATTAAACTCAATAAAGAACAAGGAAAGAGAAAAGTTGTAGAGTGAAAGACAACGAAAGCCTGCCCCCACTCCAGTAACACAGACCGTGAGACAGAGGGAAACAGCAGCACACCAGAGGACTGCTGAAGCCACGTCGCTTTGCAGTCACCACAATCGATCATCTTGTGTGTCAGATATCGTCTTCCCCGAGGAGTATAAAGGCTAAACTCATGGTCAATATGTCCTTGAATATATTTACTGGATTTTGGAGTGTCTCACAAATGACTGGGAGAAAGAAAGCATACCTCAAATCCTCAAATTTCTTTCATCTCCTTTTTTTTGGGTAGCCATTTTAGCAGGCAGTTTTCTGCATTAAATGGAAACATAGCATCTTAAAGTGTCTTTACTAGAGGAGTGTGTCATTTTCCTTGTTTGCTCCCATTTTCTTCTTGTTCGGCACATTTGACTCTGATGTTGTTTATCTCGTGTTTTTCTCCCTGGTTTCATTTCTTTGTCTTCCTGTCATTCTTCATGTGATGGGCCTGACAGTTCACTGATGTTCTCCTAGAGCCTGACCATCGTAGTTTCCAGAAACAACATTTAGAGCATATTCAGAAGTCCCAAGAAACATATGCACACAGCAGGGTAGTTTGTTCCATAAGAATATGTGGAAATAGAAGGTTAACATGCCCGTTTAAATAGCCACCTCTATCTTATTAATATGAAAGAAAAAGCTTTCCATGTTTCTGACGTCTCTCTTTAAAAATATCTTTCCCAATGTAAACTTAATCAGTTTCAGGAAGCTGTGATAATACAGCTGCAACTAATGGGCTGTGTGAGAACAATGTGACCAAAAACCGAGTCAATACACTGCGAAGGGCGATGACCCTGTTTTGTTCATAAGCAATGGGAAATACAAGCCTGCTTTTCTCTTTTGTGAAGTAAATCAAATAAATTGAGTGAAGTCATTCTAAATTACTCAATGATCATCTCTTTCTGATGTGGCCATGACATTAGCAGAAATGATAGGAAAAAGGATTCAATCCAAATTGAAGACAGTCGGAACCAATGAGTATTTCATTGTGATTAAATTTTCTGTTTTGCAAGAGGCTGGCACACACCTCTGCAGTACACTGAATAACCTTCACAGATTTTTGTCAGGATTTTATCATCATTCTGGAGACAGAGTACAACCAAAAGGGCCAAGGTTTTTGATATATGTGATCCCAGATTCAAGTGTCCATGGGACCTATATGACTCTTGTCAAGCTACTAACTATCTCTGAGATTCTTGTTCCAAAAATGAGGATGGCAGTAACTATTTAAAAGAATTGAGTAGAGGATGGAAAATCATATTATAAAGATCATTGTACATATAGATGCAAAAGCATAGGAAGTCTATAAGGCATATAATACATATAGCACAGTAAACTTCTTGGTGCATGTTAGCAGCTCAATATGTCTTTTAAGCCCCAGCCCTGCCCCTCTCCCCTGCTTGTAATCTAATAATAATAACTAATTCCAACCAGACAATGTTTACATGTCAAGCGCTCTGCTCTCATCATCTCATTTTTTTTCCTCAGAACATTTTTAAATGCCCGTTTTAGATATTCAGCCACGTAGCTTTTCATTCACCATTTTGCATTCAATCTTACTGAAACGTGACTTGCCCAGGGATACAGTTAGTGAAGTGTCAGAGGGATTGGAATTCAGGTTTGTCTGACTGTGGAACCTACCTTCTCAACCACACTTAAGCTCTTCTTCACAGCACACTGAAGAGAAGCAGCAGGTTTGCTTCAGTCAAGGCTGCTCTATTTATTCCTACACAGTGTGGTCGCCTGGTTCTTCGCCTCTGTGGATGACCTTCTGCCTCTCGGGACTTCTGTTGCTCTGTATTAACTATCTCTTGCATCTATTGCTGTCTAACCAATTACCCCCAAACGGAGTAGCTTAAAACAATTGATTTGTCATCTTGCAGATTCTGTTGCTGGAGAATCTTGGCCAGGCTTGTCTGCACCTTTGGTTTGCAGTCTCTCAGAAGGCTGCCAGTGAGGCGTTAGCCTGACGTCTGCAGTCTCACCTGCAGGCTGGACGTGGGCAGGGTGTTCCAGGCTCCCTCCCTGGTTGTGGGCAGTTTTCAGAGCTTCATTAGCTGTTAGACCAAGGGCCTCAGCTCCTCAATGGATGTTTCCCAAGGACTGTTATGGGTTGGTTGGTGACCCCCTCCCCGTTAATTCATGTGTTGAAGTCCTAACCCCCAGTGGGCATCTGGTGATGGGACTTTTAAGCAGGTGATTACAGTTAAGTGACATTCTTTTCTCATTACTCTGTAATGACCTCGATAGGGAAAAATTCTAAAAAAGAGTGGATATATGCAAAGAACTCACTCATTGGAAAAGACCATGATGCTCAGAAAGATTGAAGGCAGGGGGATAAAGGGATGACAGAGGATGAGGTGGTTGGATGGCATCACTGACTCGATGGACATGAGTTTTAGTAAACTCCGGGAGTTGGTGATGGACAGGGAGGCCTGGTGTGCTGCAGTCCATGGGGTCACAAAGAGTCAGACACAAGTGAGCCACTGAACTGAACTGATAACTGATTTTTTTTTTTTTTTGCTATACAGCAGAAACTAACACAACAATGTAAATCAACTCTACTCCAATAATTTTTTTTAATTAAAAAAAAATGAGGCCATCAGGGTGGGGCTCTAATCCAATAGGACTGGTCTCCTTATAAGAAGAGGAAGAGATGCAGATTTCCCTCTCTCTTTCTCTCTGTCCACATAAGCACAGAGGAAGGGCCATGTGAGTGCGGTGAGAAGGAAGTCATCAACAGCTCAAGAGGAGTCTCCCAAGAAACCGACGGTGATGGCCCCAGGCTCCAGAACAATGGCAAGATGCTTCTCTGTTGTGTGGGGTGCTCAGTCTGCCAGATGGCTGTGACGCCTGGGCAGATCCCTATAGCTCCCCCTGCTCCCTGCCACCTGGGCAGTTTCCTTCATTCAAGTGTGAAGCTGAGGCAGCCACAGGGAGTCTGCCAGCAAGACCGAAGTCATGATTGGAAACCTAATCATGGACTTGACATCCCCTTTAGGTTTCTCCATTGTGTTGGCTAGAATCAAGTTACTCAGCACAAGGAGGTTCCGTAAAACTGAATACCAGGAGACCAGGAGACAGGGATCACTGGGCCCGTCTCAGAAGCTGTCGACTACACCCCTTGGCTCTTAGGAGGCATGCAAGACCTTCCAGTCATTTCCGGCACTTTGGAGCTGATGGCCATAGCAGTTCCTGGGCGCTAGATAGTTTCCCCCTCCATCTGACCATGCTATCACTTCTTCTTTGTTTCCTCTTTTGGATTATCTTATGAAGTTATTGGGAAACCTTTTCCACAGAAGCCTCTTCCTTGACTCTAAATGAGGAATGAAGCAGCAGCCTGTCCACGCTGAGGGTTCCTCTCCAGCCGCCGCATACTGTGTCTTTCTTCTTCATGACCTTGGGCTGGACAGGCGAAGGTCGGCGTGTTTCTCATTCTCCCGCTTCCTTGAGTCTCCTCTCGGCCTCTTCCCAACACCCCAGGACAGGAAATAGCTTCCTTTCTTTGTTTCCCCCCATTTAGGAAAGAATGCCATTTTGTAGAATTCTGTGACCACACCGACAAGGATTACCTCATGGTATTTCAAGGGAAGAAAGATGATAAAAAAATGAACACAAACTCTTTTTTAAGACAAATCCTAGTTTTCACTATTGTCTTGCTGTGGACGTTAAAATTCAATTGAGACAGCAGGTGCCAAACCGTCAGTGTTTGCAGTCACGCTGGAACTGCTTTCCCTCTTGGCACCTTGCTAATCCTTGGCGTCCAAGTAGAGTCATACCTCAGCATGACAAGGGAAAATGTCGCATGTGAGGAAACGCAAAGATAAAAAAGCACGTGAATATTTTTGAAAATGTTTGCAAGATTATTGCAAGGATTCTCTTCTCCAGAGACGGCAGAAAGGATTTATAACCTAAGGAATTTATCTACGTTTTTGCATATGAAGCTTTTCTCTAACAAAATTGGCATGAATACAGGGCACAGCTTGGAGCAAAGTCAACTGCCCCAATTCTGGCCATACGTGGCAAGGCATCTACTCCCCGGCTAATAGAGGGACTCGGGAAATTGCAATATCATGTTTGAATCAACCACAGTTTCTTAGTGATTAGGAGAAGGGTCAGGGCTTTAGCAGCACTATTTCAAAAAATGCCGGCGCACATGGCCTCCAGGCTACATGGACATGAGCCAGAACCGCCGAGCTGCTAATTACCCGGGACGTTTGCAGTCACCTTGGAAACCCAGGAGCTGGGGCACCAACCAGCTCAGCCAGCAGTGCCTTCATGTTGTTTCCTTACGGATGTGGAGGCAGGCTGTGTGTGCACTGGATGCAAGCTCAAGGAACGTGGCAGAAATTCCTCTGCCCAGAAACAGGATAAAAATGGAAATTATTTCTTAGAAAGATCTTTGGAGGATTTATATTAGAGACCTGATTTTCCACTATCTACTGAGTTTGTAAATTCTTTATCTGACTCAGAGCATCCAGAGTTCTTTCGAACCTCTGGAGCACAATGGGGATATGACCCATGGGGTCTGGCTTATGAGTATGACATACAGTGCCATACAATAAAAATCAGAAGCTATGAGTCTGATGCACTATGCTATGGGAATGTCACATAAATTGCTCTTCTATGTTTGTATCCATGCAAGTAGAATTCAGGAGAATATATTTGTCCTTCCTGGGACTTGGGGAACACGTTGCCGTGTTATTTCAGACAGTACCAAGGTATCATGCCTACATGCTTTCTTTCAATCACTCGAGATTCCACAAACATTGACTGAGTAATAAGTACATTACAGGCACTGTTGAAGGCAGTAGAAACAGTGTCTCCTAAGTCACTGCAATCGGTCCAACCCTTTACAGCCCCACGGACCGCAGCCCAGCACTTTCCTCCGTCCTCGGGGCTCTCACGTCAAGAATAATGGAGCACGTTGTCATCTCCTCCTCCAGGGATCTTCCCAACCCAGGGATCGAACCCGCACCTCCTGTCTCCTGCATTGGCAGCACTTTACCAATAGCACTACGTGGGAAGCCCAGAACCACAGTACCATATAGGAATTCTGACAGAGGATAGTGCAAAGTTATCCCTTCATTTAAAACACAATTTCCTACAAGGCACATTCCTTAAATGATGAGCTAATTATTTGCTGAGAAAGGAGATGGCACCTCTGAGTCAAGTTTTTTTTTTTTTTTTTTTTAAAGCAGAACAATTTATGTAATTATCTACATAATACATATTGAAATGTATTTTAAAGTCCATTTACTTGAGCTCTGTAGTGGGTTAGGGTTAGCAGAGCTCAGTGAGAAAGATTAGGTTTATTATATTTAATTTCGATATTGACTGGTCTCAGAATTGACATTATGGGAACAAAATCACCCTTATCTATTATTTCCCACCCCAAATAATTCCCCTTTATGCCCAGAAGAAGAGATCAAAAGGAGGAAAGTTAAGACAATAAAACAGTCAAGAAAAACTCCCTCTGATCTGCCTGCTCACAAGGACAGACGTTTCGGGAGGCGTTCTCCAGAGCCGGCCACCACTGATCCGTTCCCTCCTGTTGTGCCCATGCCTCCTTTCACAGTACAGGCAGGGTCTAGTGTAGGGTGGACGCAATTTAGTAGGTTACTTGAATAGCACAGGGTGGTGGGATAATATCCTGGACGTCCTGGGTCATGTGATGCCCTAGGCCTCTTGGAAGGCTTGCCCGCGGCTGCTCCCTCGGGAACCCAAGCACCACACTGTCCGGGACCCAGGCTGCACGTTGAAGGCACATGAACTTGTCTGACCAAGAGCCCAGCTCAGCTCACCAACAGCCAGTATCAATTGTGAGTAAGCTGAGTTATCAGAGGGTTTCGGCCTCAACTGCCATGCGATGGAAAACACATGAAGCATCATACCCAAGAACAGCCAAAAAGGGCCAAGTAAATACAGAGACACAGGGAAGATAATAGTCAGCTGTTTTAATCCAGCAAGTGTTGAGGCTGTTATGCAGTTCCAACTGTGTCCATTCCTGGACTAATCAATCATTTGGGATTAAACCTAGTATTTCTCATTGAACCTCACAGAATCTCTTGAACACTGATCTCCAAAGAGCTAAATTAGAGGATCTTAAAGTTACTTCCAGTTCTAAGATTCTCCGAGAAGATGATTTTCTTTAGCATGTGTGCTCAGTTGCTCAGTCGTGTCCGACTCTTTGCAACCCACGGACTGTGGCCCACCAGGCTCCTCTGTCAAGGAATTCTCCGGCAAGAATACTGGAGTGGGGAGCCATTTCCTACTCTAGGGGAATCTTCCCAACTGATTGAACCCACGACTCTTGCATCTCCTAGATTGGTAGGCAGATTCTTTACCACTGAGACACCCGGGAAGCCCTGATTTTCTGTAGAAATATCATGTCAGACTACATGGCCACTGGTCTTAAGGAGTAGACTTGTCACTGCAATATCGATTGGTTAAGAATGAAATTAATGGTAACTGAAATTGTTCTTTCATGTTTTACAAACATTTTTTTCATAAAGATCCTCACATTCTGTATAGACCCAAAAGATGATAACCCATAGATAATTCATCTTCAAGCAAGAATATGAAATCACAGTTTGTCACACGGAAGAGGCAAATATGCAAACTGCAGAATATTATTGCATGTGGGCAATATTTTTTATTCACATTCCCTGCCTACTGTTAAACCCAGTGCACTAAAGAGGCAGCATACAGGGGTTTCGCTGGTGTCTAGTGGCTAAGACTTCATGCTCCCAATGCAGGGGACCTGAGTTCAACCCCCGGTTGAAGAACTAAGATCCTTCATGCTACAACCGAGTGTTCGCACCCCACAGCTAAAGTGCATGCGTGCTCAGTCACTTCAGTCCTTTCAGACTCTTCAACCCCACAGACTGCAGTCCACCAGGCTCCTTTATCCACGGGATTTTTCAGGCAAGAATGCTGCAGTGGGTTGCCAGTTCCTCCTCCCTCCAGGGGATCTCCTCAACCCAGGGATTGACTCTGCGGCTCCTGCACTGGGAGGCAGATTCTTTACCACTTGAGCCACCCAGGAAAGATTCCATATGCTGCAAGAAAGATCAAAGATCCATGTGCCGTAAGTAAGACACTGCACAGCCAGATAAACAAATAAAAATAAATATTAAAGACCTGCTCTGGCATAAATGCTGCTGCTGCTGCTGCTAAGTCACTTCAGTCATGTCCGACTCTGTGTGACCCCATAGACGGAAGCCCACCAGGCTCCCCCATCCCTGGGATTCTCCAGGCAAGAACACTGGAGTGGGTTGCCATTTCCTTCTCCAATGCGTGAAAGTGAAAAGTGAAGTCGCTCAGTCGTGTCCGACCCTTAGTGACCCCATGGACTGCAGCCTACCAGGCTCCTCCATCCATGGGATTTTCTAGGCAAGAGTACTGGAGTGGCTTGCCATTGCCTTCTCCGTGCATAAATGCTAGTTGAGTATAAATATTTACACTGTGATTTATAAAACTATTAAAGATACAAATTTCCTTTTTAAAAAAGAGGCAGCCTGTATAGTATACTTTATATCCATTTGGGTTAAAGTTTCTGTTTTGCAACTTTCTCAGAGGTATCAGTCAGTTCAGTCGCTCAGTCGTGTCCGACTCTCCGCGACCCCATGAATCACAGCACGCCAGGCCTCCCTGTCCATCACCCACTCCCGGAGTACACTCAAACTCATGTCCACAGAGTCGGTGATGCCATCCAGCCATCTCATTCTCCGTCGTCCCCTTCTCCTCCTGCCCCCAACCTTTCCCAGCATCAGACTCTTTTCCAGTGAATCAACTCGTCGCATGAGGTGGCCAAAGTATTGCAGTTTCAGCTTTAGCATCAGTCCCTCCAAAGAACATCCAGGATTGATCTCCTTTAGAATGGACTGGTTGGATCTCCTTGCAGTATAAGGGACTCTCAAGAGTCTTCTCCAACACCACAGTTCAAAAGCATCGATTCTTCAGCGATCAACTTTCTTCACAGTCCAACTCTCACATCCATACATGACCACGGGAAAAACCATTGCCTTGACTAGACGGACCTTGGTTGGCAAAGTAATGTCTCTGCTCTTTAATATACTATCAAGGTTGGTCATAACTTTCCTTCCAAGGAGCATACGTCTTTTAATTTCATGGCTGCAATCAGCATCTGCAGTGATTTTGGAGCCCAAAAAAATAAAGTCTGATACTGTTTCCACTGTTTTTCCATCTATTTCCCATGAAGTGATGGGACCAGATGCCATGATCTTTGTTTTCTGAATGTTGAGCTTCAAGCCAACCTTTTCCCTCTCCTCTTTCACTTTCATCAAGAGGCTTTTGAGTTCCTCTTCACTTTCTGCCATAAGGGTAGTGTCATCTGCATATCTGAGGTTATTGATATTTCTCCCAGCAATCTTGATTCCAGCCTGTGCTTCTTCCAGCCCAGCGTTCCTCATGATGTACTCTGCATATAAGTTAAATAAGCAAGGTGACAATATACAACCTTGACGTACACCTTTTCCTATTTGGAACCAGTCTGTTGTTCCATGTCCAGTTCTTACTGTTGCTTCCTGACCTGCATACAGGTTTCTCGAGAGGCAGGTCAGGTGGTCTGGGATTCCCATCTCTTTCAGAATGTTCCACAGTTTATTGTGATCCACACAGTCAAAGGCTTTGGCATAGTCAATGAAGCAGAAATAGATGCTCTTCTGAAACTCTCTTGCTTTCTCCATGATCCAGTGGATGTTGGCAATTTGATCTCTGGTGCCTCTGCCTTTTCTAAAACCTGCTTGGACATCTGGAAGTTCACGGTTTACATACTGCTGAAGCCTGGCTTGGAGAGAATTGAGCATGACTTTACTAGCGTGTGAGATGAGTGCAATTGTTCAGTAGTTTGAGCATTCTTTGGCATTGCCTTTCTTTGGGACTGGAATGAAGACTGACCTCTTCCAGTCCTGTGGCCACTGCTGAGTTTTCCAAATCTGCTGGCATATTGAGTGCAGCACTTTCACAGCATCATCTTTCAAGATTTGAAATAGCTCAACTGGAATTCCATCACCTCCACTAGCTTTGTTCGTAGTGATGCTTTCTAAGGCCCACTTGACTTCACATTCCAAGATGTCTGGCTCTAGGTCAGTGACCACGTTATCGTGACTATCTTGGTCGTGAAGATCTTTTTTGTACAGTTCTTCTGTGTATTCCTGCCACCTCTTCTTAATATCTTCTGTTTCTGTTAGGTCCATACCATTTCTGTCCTTTATCGAGCCCATCTTTGCATGAAATATTCCCTTGGAATCTCTAATTTTCTTGAAGAGGTCTCTTGTTTTTCCTATTCTGTTGTTTTCCTCTATTTCTTTGCATTGATTGCTGAGGAAGTCTTTCTTATCTCTCCTTGCTATTCTTTGGAACTCTGCATTCAAATGCTTATATCTTTCCTTTTCTCCTTTGCTTTTCGCCTCTCTTCTTTTCACAGCTATTTGTAAGGCCTCCTCAGACAGCCATTTCGCTCTTTTGCATTTCTTTTCCATGGGGATGGTCTTGGTCCCCGTCTCCTGTACAATGTCACGAACCTCCGTCCAGAGTTCATCAGGCACTCTATCAATAAGATCTAGTCCCTTAAATCTATTTCTCACTTCCACTGTATAATCATAAGGGATTTGATTGATGTCATATCTGAATGGTCTAGTGGTTTTCCCTACTTTCTTCAATTTAAGTCTGAATTTAACCATTCAATATTACAGTAATCCAGGCCTATGCCCCAACAAGTAATGCTGAAGAAGCCGAAGTTAATCGGTTCTATGAAGACCTACAAGACCTTTTAGAACTAACACCCAAAAAAGATGTCCTTTTCATTATAGGGGACTGGAATGCAAAAGTAGGAAGTCAAGAAACACCAGGAGTAACTGGCAAATTTGGCCTTGGAGCACGGAATGAAGCAGGGCAAAGGCTAATAGAGTTTTGTCAAGAGAATGCACTGGTCATAGCAAACACCCTCTTCCAACAACGCAAGAGAAGACTCTACACATGGACATCACCAGATGGTCAACACCGAAATCAGATTGATTATATTCTTTGCAACCAAAGATGGAGAAGCTCTATACAGTTAGCGAAAATAAGACCAGGAGCTGACTGTGGCTCAGATCATGAACTCCTTATTGTATAATGTGAGGCAAACCCCTTTACTTCTTTCAGGAGCATATATTTCATTTAAAGTAGGAATGGCAAATTCTGCCTCCAGTTTTATTTTGTTATTCCTGACTTCTATATTTAGAGATATTTATCAGATATTTATCATTTTATAGAAAGGTTCAGTACTGTAAGTTTACTAGGTGAATCCCCAACGAGGCCTTGGCAACCCACTCCAGTATTCTTGCCCGAGAATCCCATGGACAGAGGAGCCTGGTGGGGAACAGTTCATAGGGTCTCACAGAGTCAGACATGGCTGAGCGACTAAGCTCGTAGCATGCACATTAGGTGGATAAGACTGAGAATCTAACTGGAAATAACAGTTTCCTCTTTGTACCCCTCCAAGGCTTCATCTCATGATCTGATTGTCAAGAAGTGTTGTCATTGCTTTTTTCACTGATTTTGTCCTTTCTACCTATTTGCTATTCTCCCCATCATGTTCAGACCATATTCCAGAGGAAGCTAGCATCATTGATTGAATCAGTGGTCATTTTGCCTTCTGGGAACTCTGATGGTCATATTTTCTACTCCTCTCTTCTCAGGACCAAACATGGTCCCGAGCTCAGAGGTGCTGCTCAATAAACATTGCTGAATGAATCAAGAAATGAGGTCGTGCGTGTGACCCATGACCCATGACCCATGACCACGTTACCTGATACTTGTTTCTCTTAATGAATTAAGTGAGATAAATTGTGAGAGAATTCCAAGGCAAATTCCAGCCCACAAGAAGAGCTCAGAGATAGTTTTCCTATTTACCCTTTAGTTATTTTTAAATGAATACTGTTTTCCTTTCTATTTAAGAAATCAAGGCAATAAAGAGGAAAAGATGTTAAGGGAGAAGGGACTCCCTGATGCTTCTGAAATGCACAATATGGGAAGTCATCTGTTTTTGTATAGATTTTTTTTTAAAAAAGTGGAAACCTTCTGCCTGCAAGACAACACTATTTAGTTTTGTGGGTAAAGAGTCTTCTGGGGATACAGAGTTCTATGATTCCACATTTCTTTTGACACTTTTCTTGGCATTCACCAATACTCTTGAGGGTAGTGTGTGTTGTTCCTATCCTAACATATTTTTCTCGCAAAAAAGAAAAAAAAAATAGTAGCATGGCATTTCCAAATATTTTTAGAATAAAGTAGTGGAACAATATTTTAAATGTTCCTATTCTTGAACTTGTAATTTCTATCAGTGGGGTCTTTGGAACTCTTCGTGGTAAGGCCACACTGGTGTGGCAGATGGCAGTGAGATCTTTGTTTCTTAACGACAGAGAATGCTGCAAACGATTCTTTCTGTTTTGGTTTTTTCCTTTTGCAGCCACAGTATGTCTCAGAGAAGTCACGCTCTCCCATACCAAAGTTCCTTCTGAGGAAAACTGGTTTCTATTTTGGCCTGGAATCTCTGCCAAAAAAAGAAGAAAAAAGAAAGCGTTGTTAAGCCAGTGCCATTTGCATACGAATTTTCCACTTTGGTTCACTATACCCCTCTTACAGAGTTTTGGCATAGAACTAATGTAGAGGGCAATAGTGACAATTATAGTTGAATGATTCTTTGCAAGTTTGCAGTTTTGCTTCTCTTTACATATTAGAGACCCAGATACAGCGAATTCACTGGGACTTCTTTGGAAAAGTATACTTGTATCTCTTTTTCAATGTTTGGTTTCTAATACTGGGCATTTTTATAAAATTTAGCCTAGATAATAGCAGTGAATAGACGAAGAAAAAATGGGTACATATGTCCTTGCTGTTTCAGAAGACCTACCCTGAAAGCCTCTCATGGCAATGAGCTGCTGCTGCTGCTGCTAAGTCACTTCAGTCGTGTCTGACTCTGTGCGACCCCATAGACGGCAGCTGACCAGGCTCCGCCATCCCTGGGATTCTCCAGGCAAGAACACTGGAGTGGGTTGCCATTTCCTCCTCCAGTGTGTGAAAGTGAAAAGTGAAAGTGAAGTCACTCAATCGTGTCCAACTAGTAGCGACCCCATGGACTGCAGCCCACCAGGCTCCTCTGTCCATGCGATTTTCTAGGCAAGAGTACTGGAGTGACTTGCCATTGCCTTCTCCAATGGCAATGAGAGAAGCCAGTATTTTCCTCTTGGAGGTTTCATAAGCACAATCTTACTGAATTTGGGAAGGAATTTGAGGCAATCGTTTTGCAAGCTTATATTAGCTAAGATCTTGTCATCTAGGTAGAGACTTTTTAGAGAAATGGACCCTGGAATATTTATTTTGCATCACAGAAATATTGGTTTTATTCTCAATGTTTCTTTGCAGCCCATAATTCTTGAGTTAGCTCATTCTCATAAACAGCGATCAGGAAGTACAGGTGAGAACAGGTACACCATGAATTCTAGATAAAGAATTGTAAGGTCCTCCAAGTAAAACAAATATTATTCAAGTAGCGCAGGATTGCTGTTTAATAAGGGTTACTGAAGCAGAAAATAAGCAGAGTCAGCATTTTTTTTTCAAATTGGCTGATACGTTTTTATATATTCTAATTACCACAAAGAAAAAGTAAAAGTTGATTTCCAGTTTTGGCAGAGTATTGGCCTCTTTACATCTGGCCCAGACCAGGCACGGAAACCAGAAAGAATTACTTATGAAGAGAAATATGACCTTTTGTCTTTCCCCTATTGGGCTGAACCAGCAAGATAGTATGAAGAACATAATAAATTCAGAACATTTTGCCCCAAGAAGGCTGGGCTGGAGAGTGTAAATTGGTGATGCTGTGAGTTTTGGATCAGTTTGTGGACTATATCAGATATATGCACAGCAGATACTTCCAGCAAACACTGCCTTTAAAAAAATCACTCTGCCTTAAGGTGAGCGCCCAAGAAATAGACCCCGAGATGAAGACATGCCTGAAGCTCACCAGGGAACTCCTTCCGAGACAGACCCTCTGACGCACGAAGGCTGCAGAGGAGAAATTGAAATGAGTCACAGCAGCAACAAGGCCGCCACCAACCTCACGGGCGTCCGAGCTTGAGGGCTTCCCTGGCAGCTGAGCTGGGAGAGAATCTGGATGCAATCCAGGAGACCCCAGCTCAATTCCTGTCTAGGGAAGACCCCCTGGAGAAGGGGTATACCCACTCCAGTATTCTCGGGCTCCCCTTGTGGCTCCGCTGGTAAAGAATCTGCCTGCAATGCAGGAGACCCCGGTAAGATTCCTGGGTCGGGAACATCCCCTGGAGAAGGGAAAGGCTACCCACTCCAGTATTCTGGCCTGGAGAATTTCATGGACTGTATAGACCATGGGGTCCCAAAGAGTCGGACATGACAGAGGACCTTCACTTTCACTTGGGGCTTCCCTGGTGGCTCAGCTGGTAAAGAATCCCCTGCAATGTGAAAGACCTGGGTTCAATTCCTGGGTCGGGAAGATCCTCTGGAGAAGGGAAAGGCTACCCACTCCAGTGTTCTGGCCTGGAGAATCCCATGGACCGTTTAGTCCATGGGGTCGCAAAGAGTTGGACTCCACTGAAGGACTCTCACTTCACTCCCTTCATTACTGAAGGAGATGGAAAAATCCTTGTGTCCGTTCTCTGCAGGTCTTGGCTGCCCACAGGATGTGGCCTCAGTGGAGGCATGTCCTTCCTGCAGGGGGATGTATATCTGAGTGGTCACAGTCAATATTCCTGAGAATTATCAGAAGTCTTGATTCTGAAGAGAGGATCTGGTTGACACACCCCAGCATCCACTATAAGCTCCAACTTATGCCCATTAATGAATAGTGCCATCCAACCATCCCATCCTTTGTTCTCACACATTTTTCAATCTTAGCTCTGTGGTCTGTTAAGGGATAGACTGTCCGTGGCGAGGTGGAAGTGTGTGTCAGGATCCTTGTTCTGATCCTGTACACTTATCCTCCTTATCTGAGAAGAGATGACTGCTTACAGGGTCTGTCCTTAACATAAATCTTCCTCTGGAACATCGGAGCACTTCACAGCCAGTTGAAGACTGAATGAACCTGAGCCTGCTGCCTTCAGAATTATTCAGATGAGGGGTTTATGATAAAGATACAGTTTTTCCGCAGATGTGGATAAAGATTGAGTCACCAAGGCTGTTGCCCCAGTGTTATACCCCTGTGCCTCTCTCAGATAGAACGCATTCTCTTCTAAGTGTAGGAGGAAGCTGCAAAGACAAAAAAATCAAGAACTGGTTAGAACCAGCTGGGCCCAGATGGCGGAGGATTTGACTTCCAGTGGCCGTGAGCCTCGTTAGTAGTGTGGAAGTGTTAATCGCTCAGTCAGGTCTGACTCTCTGTGACCCCACAGACTGCAGCCCACCAGGCTCCTCTATCCATGGAATTCTCCAGGCAAGAATACTGGAGTGGATTGTCATTCCCTCCGCTGGGCAATCTTCCCAACCCAGGGATCAAACCTAGATCTCCCTCATTGCAGGCAGATTATTTACCATCAGGGAAGATCCCATGGACTGTAGACCACCAGATTCTTTTGTCCATGAGGATTTTCTAGGCAAGAATACTGGAGTGGGTAGCCATGCCCTCCTCCAGGGGATCTTCCCAACCCAGGGATCGAACCAGGTCTCCCACACTGCAGGCAGATTCTTTACCAGCTGAGCTACAAGGAAAGCCCCAGAAAAGCCCTTACAAGGCCTGAAGAGGAGAATTGCATCAGTTCCAGGTCTGAACAACACCTTTGTCCTCCACTGTTGTTCAGCCACTCAGTCAAATCTGACTCTCTGTGCCCCCCTGGACTTCATCACACGCCAGGCCTCCCTGTCCGTCACCAACTCCTGGAGCTTGCTCCATCAATTTGGTGATGCCATCCAACCGTCTCATCCTCTGTCATCCCCTTCTCCGCCTGCTTTCAATCTTTGCCAGCATTTGGGTCTTTTCCATTGAGTCAGCTCTTCGCATCAGGTGGCCAAAGTATTGGAGTTTCAGCTTCAGCAGCAATCCTTCCACTGAATATTCAGGACTGATCTCCTTTAGGATGGAATGGTTGGATTTCCTTGCAGTCCAAGGGACTCTCAAGAGTCTTCTCCAACACCACAGTTCAAAAGCATCAGTTCTTCAGCGTTCAGCTTTCTTAATGGTCCAACTCTCAAATCCATACACGACTACTGGAAAAACAATAGTTTTGACTAGACGGACCCTTGATGGAGAAGTGATGTCTCTGCTTTTTAACATGCTGTCTAGATTTGTCATAGCTTTTCTCCCAAGAAGTGAGTGTCTTTTAATTTCATGGCTACAGTCACCATCCACAGTGGCTTTGGAGCCCAAGAGAATAAAATCTGTTATTCTTTCCACTTTTCCCCCATCTGTTTGCCTTGATCTTTGTTTTTTTAATGTTGGGATTTAAGCCAGCTTTTCACTCTCCTCTTTCTTTCTCATGAAGAGGCTCTTTAGTTCCATTTTAGCTCCATTTTGTAGTTCCCTTTCAGTTCCAATGGCTTTCTGCCATTACATGCTTTGAATTTGAGGTATACTTTTTTCTTTCTTTTCTGGACAAAAATTGGTATTTTTTCTGAAACCAAATGTTCATTGAAAAATTTATTCTGGAAGAAACTGCCTTCTTTTTCAATAATAGGAGCCAACGTTTGCCTTCCATGGACTGTGCCTCAGTAAAAATTTTTCATAAAAATAGTTCTGAAATATATAAAATACATAGAGATAAGAGATATGCTTTTTGACAACATAGAAAGAGTAAGAGAAAGCCCTGGACTCTTCTTCTCTGTACAGTGTGCAAAGTAACGTGGCTTCTACTTTCGCTCAGACAGCCAAGTGAGGACACATTCCTCTGTCACATGCTTTCATGATTAATCAGCGAGTGATTTACAGAAGCAAGAGCACAAGTAGCCAGTACGTTACGTTACTTAGGAAACACTGTAATCCATACGTATGTATGAGGGAATATATTAACCTTCCCAACTCTACCTGAGGCTGAGAAGCATCACTGGCTTGTAAAACCTATGTCCGTATTTTCTCTCTGGCTTAAGTGAGGCCGTTCACTTGTGTCCGACTTTTTGTAACCCCATGGACTGCAGCACGCCAGGCTTCCCTGTCCATCACCAACTCCTGGAGTTTGCTCAAACTCATGTCAATTGAGTCGGTAATGCCATCCAACCATCTCATCCTCTGTCATCTCCTAAAAATAATTAAAGGAGATAATTTCAACACTTCTGCCAGTGGTTGGCAGTGAGTCACTTTTCTTTTTCAGTTCAGTCAGTTCAGTTCAGTTCAGTCGCTCAGTCGTGTCCGACTCTTTGAGACCCCATGAATCACAGCACGCCAGGCCTCCCTGTCCATCACCAACTCCCGGAGTTCACTCAAACTCATGTCCACAGAGTCGGTGATGCCATCCAGCCACCTCATTCTCTGTCGTCCCCGTCTCCTCCTACCCCCAATCGCTCATCCAAAGGCCAAATCCGCCTGAAATGCAGGAGACCCGGGTTTGATCCCTGGGTTGGGAAGATCGCCTGGAGAAGGAAAGGGCAAACTGCTCCAGTATCCTTGTCTGGAAAATCCCATGGACAGAAGAGCCTTGTGGGCTGCAGTCCATGGGGTCACAGGGAGCTGGGCATGACTGAGCCGCTACCACTTTCTTTCTTTCAAAGCAGAAAGAAATTCTTAAAGAAAAGTTTGCCCTAAGGGATAAAAAGAAAGGAGGTGAGCATAAGATGGTAAGGTAAGTTTTTCTCTCTCAAAGGCTAGGTAATCCTGAAACAGAGAAGAGAGTTAGAAGGTGCAGATGAGGGCCACAACTGAAGCAGGAATTTGAGTCTTTGAGGATGGAGAGGCGAGAAGGACCTCTGTCAGGAGGTTAAGCGGAGAAGGGGCAGGAAATCAGACCTCTGAGACGTGCTCCAGTGTGGAGACGTCAGACCTCTGAGACGTGCTCCAGTGTGGAGACGTCAGACCTCTGAGACGTCGTCCAGTGCGGAGACGTCAGACCTCTGAGACGTGCTCCAGTGCGGAGACGTCAGACCTCTGAGACGTCGTCCAGTGCGGAGACGTCAGACCTCTGAGACATCCTCCAGTGCGGAGACGTCAGACCGCTGAGACGTCCTCCAGTGTGGAGACATCAGACCTCTGAGACGTCCTCCAGTGCGGAGACGTCAGACCTCTGAGACGTCCTCCACCGTGGAGACATCAGACCTCTGAGACGTCCTCCAGTGTGGAGACATCAGACCTCTGAGACGTCCTCCACCGTGGAGACATCAGACCTCTGAGACATCGTCCAGTGCAGAGACATCAGACCTCTGAGACGTCGTCCAGTGTGGAGACATCAGACCTCTGAGACGTCGTCCAGTGTGGAGACATCAGACCTCTGAGACGTCCTCCACCGTGGAGACATCAGACCTCTGAGACGTCGTCCAGTGCAGAGACATAAGACCTCTGAGACGTCGTCCAGTTCAGAGACATCAGAGCCTCTGAGACGTCCTCCACCGTGGAGACATCAGATCTCTGAGACGTCCTCCAGTGTGGAGACATCAGAGCCTCTGAGACGTCCTCCACCGTGGAGACATCAGACCTCTAGACGTCCTCCAGTGTGGAGACATCAGACCTCTGAGATGTCCTCCAGTGTGGAGACATCAGACCTCTGAGACGTCCTCCACCGTGGAGACATCACACCTCTGAGACGTCGTCCAGTGCAGAGACATCAGACCTCTGAGACGTCCTCCACCGTGGAGACATCAGACCTCTGAGACGTCCTAAAGTGTGGAGACATCAGACCTCTGAGACGTCCTCCACCGTGGAGACATCAGACCTCTGAGACGTCATCCAGTGCAGAGACAACAGACCTCTGAGACGTCCTCCACCGTGGAGACATCAGATCTCTGAGACGTCCTCCAGTGTGGAGACATCAGAGCCTCTGAGACGTCCTCCACCGTGGAGACATGAGACCTCTGAGACGTCCTCCAGTGTGGAGACATCAGACCTCTGAGATGTCCTCCAGTGTGGAGACATCAGACCTCTGAGACGTCCTCCACCGTGGAGACATCAGACCTCTGAGACGTCGTCCAGTGCAGAGACATCAGACCTCTGAGACGTCCTCCACCGTGGAGACATCAGACCTCTGAGACGTCCTCCAGCGGAGACATCAGACATATGAGACGTCCTCCACCGTGGAGACATCAGACCTCTGAGACATCCTCCACCGTGGAGACATCAGACCTCTGAGACGTCGTCCAGTGCAGAGACATCAGACCTCTGAGACGTCGTCCAGTGCAGAGACATCAGAGCCGCTGAGACGTCCTCCACCGTGGAGACATCAGATCTCTGAGACGTCCTCCAGTGTGGAGACATCAGAGCCTCTGAGACGTCCTCCACCGTGGAGACATCAGACCTCTGAGACGTCCTCCAGTGTGGAGACATCAGACCTCTGAGATGTCCTCCAGTGTGGAGACATCAGACCTCTGAGACGTCCTCCACCGTGGAGACATCACACCTCTGAGACGTCGTCCAGTGCAGAGACATCAGACCTCTGAGACGTCCTCCACCGTGGAGACATGAGACCTCTGAGACATCCTCCAGTGTGGAGACATCAGACCTCTGAGACGTCCTCCACCGTGGAGACATCAGACGTCTGAGACGTCGTCCAGTGCAGAGACATCAGACCTCTGAGACGTCCTAAACCGTGGAGACATCAGATCTCTGAGACGTCCTCCAGTGTGGAGACATCAGAGCCTCTGAGACGTCCTCCACCGTGGAGACATCAGACCTCTGAGACGTCGTCCAGTGCAGAGACATCAGACCTCTGAGACATCCTCCACCGTGGAGACATCAGACCTCTGAGACATCCTCCACCGTGGAGACATCAGACCTCTGAGATGTCCTCCAGTGTGGAGACTTCAGACCTCTGAGATGTCCTCCAGTGTGGAGACATCAGACCTCTGAGACGTCCTCCACCGTGGAGACATCAGACCTCTGAGACGTCGTCCAGTGCAGAGACATCAGACCTCTGAGACGTCCTCCACCGTGGAGACATCAGACCTCTGAGACGTCGTCCAGTGCAGAGACATCAGACCTCTGAGACGTCCTCCACCGTGGAGACATCAGACCTCTGAGACGTCGTCCAGTGCAGAGACATCAGACCTCTGAGACGTCCTCCACCGTGGAGACATCAGATCTCTGAGACGTCCTCCACCGTGGAGACATCAGACCTCTGAGACGTCCTCCAGTGTGGAGACATCAGACCTCTGAGATGTCCTCCAGTGTGGAGACATCATACCTTTGAGACGTCCTCCATTGTGGAGACATCAGACCTCTGAGACGTGCTTCACCGTGGAGACATCACACCTCTGAGACGTCGTCCAGTGCAGAGACATCAGACCTCTGAGACGTCCTCCACCGTGGAGACATCAGACCTCTGAGACGTCGTCCAGTGCAGAGACATCAGACCTCTGAGACATCCTCCACCGTGGAGACATCAGACCTCTGAGACGTCCTCCACCGTGGAGACATCAGACCTCTGAGATGTCCTCCAGTGTGGAGATCTCAGACCTCTGAGATGTCCTCCAGTGTGGAGACATCATACCTCTGAGACGTCCTCCATTGTGGAGACATCAGACCTCTGAGACGTGCTCCACCGTGGAGACATCATACCTCTGAGACGTCGTCCAGTGCAGAGACATCAGACCTCTGAGACGTCCTCCACCGTGGAGACATCAGACCTCTGAGACGTCCTCCAGTGTGGAGACATCAGACCTCTGAGATGTCCTCCAGTGTGGAGACATCATACCTCTGAGACGTTCTCCATTGTGGAGACATCAGACCTCTGAGACGTGCTCCACCGTGGAGACATCATACCTCTGAGACGTCGTCCAGTGCAGAGACATCAGACCTCTGAGACGTCCTCCACCGTGGAGACATCAGACCTCTGAGACGTCCTCCAGTGTGGAGACATCAGACCTCTGAGACGTCCTCCACCGTGGAGACATCAGACCTCTGAGACGTCCTCCAGTGTGGAGACATCAGACCTCTGAGATGTCCTCCAGTGTGGAGACATCAGACCTCTGAGACGTCCTCCACCGTGGAGACATCACACCTCTGAGACGTCGTCCAGTGCAGAGACATCAGACCTCTGAGACGTCCTCCACCGTGGAGACATGAGACCTCTGAGACATCCTCCAGTGTGGAGACATCAGACCTCTGAGACGTCCTCCACCGTGGAGACATCAGACGTCTGAGACGTCGTCCAGTGCAGAGACATCAGACCTCTGAGACGTCCTAAACCGTGGAGACATCAGATCTCTGAGACGTCCTCCAGTGTGGAGACATCAGAGCCTCTGAGACGTCCTCCACCGTGGAGACATCAGACCTCTGAGACGTCGTCCAGTGCAGAGACATCAGACCTCTGAGACATCCTCCACCGTGGAGACATCAGACCTCTGAGACGTCCTCCACCGTGGAGACATCAGACCTCTGAGATGTCCTCCAGTGTGGAGACTTCAGACCTCTGAGATGTCCTCCAGTGTGGAGACATCAGACCTCTGAGACGTCCTCCACCGTGGAGACATCAGACCTCTGAGACGTCGTCCAGTGCAGAGACATCAGACTTCTGAGACGTCCTCCACCGTGGAGACATCAGACCTCTGAGACGTCGTCCAGTGCAGAGACATCAGACCTCTGAGACGTCCTCCACCGTGGAGACATCAGACCTCTGAGACGTCGTCCAGTGCAGAGACATCAGACCTCTGAGACGTCCTCCACCGTGGAGACATCAGATCTCTGAGACGTCCTCCACCGTGGAGACATCAGACCTCTGAGACGTCCTCCAGTGTGGAGACATCAGACCTCTGAGATGTCCTCCAGTGTGGAGACATCATACCTCTGAGACGTCCTCCATTGTGGAGACATCAGACCTCTGAGACGTGCTTCACCGTGGAGACATCACACCTCTGAGACGTCGTCCAGTGCAGAGACATCAGACCTCTGAGACGTCCTCCACCGTGGAGACATCAGACCTCTGAGACGTCGTCCAGTGCAGAGACATCAGACCTCTGAGACATCCTCCACCGTGGAGACATCAGACCTCTGAGACGTCCTCCACCGTGGAGACATCAGACCTCTGAGATGTCTTCCAGTGTGGAGATCTCAGACCTCTGAGATGTCCTCCAGTGTGGAGACATCATACCTCTGAGACGTCCTCCATTGTGGAGACATCAGACCTCTGAGACGTGCTCCACCGTGGAGACATCATACCTCTGAGACGTCGTCCAGTGCAGAGACATCAGACCTCTGAGACGTCCTCCACCGTGGAGACATCAGACCTCTGAGACGTCCTCCAGTGTGGAGACATCAGACCTCTGAGATGTCCTCCAGTGTGGAGACATCATACCTCTGAGACGTCCTCCATTGTGGAGACATCAGACCTCTGAGACGTGCTCCACCGTGGAGACATCATACCTCTGAGACGTCGTCCAGTGCAGAGACATCAGACCTCTGAGACGTCCTCCACCGTGGAGACATCAGACCTCTGAGACGTCCTCCAGTGTGGAGACATCAGACCTCTGAGATGTCCTCCAGTGTGGAGACATCATACCTCTGAGACGTCCTCCAGTGTGGAGACATCAGACCTCTGAGATGTCCTCCAGTGTGGAGACATCAGACCTCTGAGACGTCCTCCACCGTGGAGACATCACACCTCTGAGACGTCGTCCAGTGCAGAGACATCAGACCTCTGAGACGTCCTCCACCGTGGAGACATGAGACCTCTGAGACATCCTCCAGTGTGGAGACATCAGACCTCTGAGACGTCCTCCACCGTGGAGACATCAGACGTCTGAGACGTCGTCCAGTGCAGAGACATCAGACCTCTGAGACGTCCTAAACCGTGGAGACATCAGATCTCTGAGACGTCCTCCAGTGTGGAGACATCAGAGCCTCTGAGACGTCCTCCACCGTGGAGACATCAGACCTCTGAGACGTCGTCCAGTGCAGAGACATCAGACCTCTGAGACATCCTCCACCGTGGAGACATCAGACCTCTGAGACGTCCTCCACCGTGGAGACATCAGACCTCTGAGATGTCCTCCAGTGTGGAGACTTCAGACCTCTGAGATGTCCTCCAGTGTGGAGACATCAGACCTCTGAGACGTCCTCCACCGTGGAGACATCAGACCTCTGAGACGTCGTCCAGTGCAGAGACATCAGACCTCTGAGACGTCCTCCACCGTGGAGACATCAGACCTCTGAGACGTCGTCCAGTGCAGAGACATCAGACCTCTGAGACGTCCTCCACCGTGGAGACATCAGACCTCTGAGACGTCGTCCAGTGCAGAGACATCAGACCTCTGAGACGTCCTCCACCGTGGAGACATCAGATCTCTGAGACGTCCTCCACCGTGGAGACATCAGACCTCTGAGACGTCCTCCAGTGTGGAGACATCAGACCTCTGAGATGTCCTCCAGTGTGGAGACATCATACCTCTGAGACGTCCTCCATTGTGGAGACATCAGACCTCTGAGACGTGCTCCACCGTGGAGACATCACACCTCTGAGACGTCGTCCAGTGCAGAGACATCAGACCTCTGAGACGTCCTCCACCGTGGAGACATCAGACCTCTGAGACGTCGTCCAGTGCAGAGACATCAGACCTCTGAGACATCCTCCACCGTGGAGACATCAGACCTCTGAGACGTCCTCCACCGTGGAGACATCAGACCTCTGAGATGTCCTCCAGTGTGGAGATCTCAGACCTCTGAGATGTCCTCCAGTGTGGAGACATCATACCTCTGAGACGTCCTCCATTGTGGAGACATCAGACCTCTGAGACGTGCTCCACCGTGGAGACATCATACCTCTGAGACGTCGTCCAGTGCAGAGACATCAGACCTCTGAGACGTCCTCCACCGTGGAGACATCAGACCTCTGAGACGTCCTCCAGTGTGGAGACATCAGACCTCTGAGATGTCCTCCAGTGTGGAGACATCATACCTCTGAGACGTCCTCCATTGTGTAGACATCAGACCTCTGAGACGTGCTCCACCGTGGAGACATCATACCTCTGAGACGTCGTCCAGTGCAGAGACATCAGACCTCTGAGACGTCCTCCACCGTGGAGACATCAGACCTCTGAGACGTCCTCCAGTGTGGAGACATCAGACCTCTGAGATGTCCTCCAGTGTGGAGACATCATACCTCTGAGACGTCCTCCATTGTGGAGACATCAGACCTCTGAGACGTGCTCCACCGTGGAGACATCATACCTCTGAGACGTCGTCCAGTGCAGAGACATCAGACCTCTGAGACGTCCTCCACCGTGGAGACATCAGACCTCTGAGACGTCGTCCAGTGCAGAGACATCAGACCTCTGAGACATCCTCCACCGTGGAGACATCAGACCTCTGAGACGTCCTCCACCGTGGAGACATCAGACCTCTGAGACGTCGTCCAGTGCAGAGACATCAGACCTCTGAGACGTCCTAAACCGTGGAGACATCAGATCTCTGAGACGTCCTCCAGTGTGGAGACATCAGAGCCTCTGAGACGTCCTCCACCGTGGAGACATCAGACCTCTGAGACGTCCTCCAGTGTGGAGACATCAGACCTCTGAGATGTCCTCCAGTGTGGATACATCAGACCTCTGAGACGTCCTCCACCGTGGAGACATCAGACCTCTGAGACGTCGTCCAGTGCAGAGACATCAGACCTCTGAGACGTCCTCCACCGTGGAGACATCAGACCTCTGAGACGTCGTCCAGTTCAGAGACATCAGACCTCTGAGACGTCCTCCACCGTGGAGACATCAGACCTCTGAGACGTCGTCCAGTGCAGAGACATCAGACCTCTGAGACGTCCTCCACCGTGGAGACATCAGACCTCTGAGACGTCGTCCAGTGCAGAGACATCAGACCTCTGAGACGTCCTCCACCGTGGAGACATCAGACCTCTGAGACGTCGTCCAGTGCAGAGACATCAGACCTCTGAGACGTGCTCCACCGTGGAGACATCAGATCTCTGAGACGTCCTCCACCGTGGAGACATCAGACCTCTGAGACGTCCTCCAGTGTGGAGACATCAGACCTCTGAGATGTCCTCCAGTGTGGAGACATCATACCTCTGAGACGTCCTCCATTGTGGAGACATCAGACCTCTGAGACGTGCTCCACCGTGGAGACATCACACCTCTGAGACGTCGTCAGGTGCAGAGACATCAGACCTCTGAGACGTCCTCCACCGTGGAGACATCAGACCTCTGAGACGTCGTCCAGTGCAGAGACATCAGAGCCTCTGAGACGTCCTCCACCGTGGAGACATCAGATCTCTGAGACGTCTTCCAGTGTGGAGACATCAGAGGCTCTGAGACGTCCTCCACCGTGGAGACATCAGACCTCTGAGACGTCCTCCAGTGTGGAGACATCAGACCTCTGAGATGTCCTCCAGTGTGGAGACATCAGACCTCTGAGACGTCCTCCACCGTGGAGACATCACACCTCTGAGACGTCGTCCAGTGCAGAGACATCAGCCCTCTGAGACGTCCTCCACCGTGGAGACATCAGACCTCTGAGACGTCCTCCAGTGTGGAGACATCAGACCTCTGAGACGTCCTCCACCGTGGAGACATCAGACGTCTGAGACGTCGTCCAGTGCAGAGACATCAGACCTCTGAGACGTCCTAAACCGTGGAGACATCAGATCTCTGAGACGTCCTCCAGTGTGGAGACATCAGAGCCTCTGAGACGTCCTCCACCGTGGAGACATCAGACCTCTGAGACGTCCTCCAGTGTGGAGACTTCAGACCTCTGAGATGTCCTCCAGTGTGGAGACATCAGACCTCTGAGACGTCCTCCACCGTGGAGACATCAGACCTCTGAGACGTCGTCCAGTGCAGAGACATCAGACCTCTGAGACGTCCTCCACCGTGGAGACATCAGACCTCTGAGACGTCGTCCAGTGCAGAGACATCAGACCTCTGAGACGTCCTCCACCGTGGAGACATCAGACCTCTGAGACGTCGTCCAGTGCAGAGACATCAGACCTCTGAGACGTCCTCCACCGTGGAGACATCAGACCTCTGAGACGTCGTCCAGTGCAGAGACATCAGACCTCTGAGACGTCCTCCACCGTGGAGACATCAGATCTCTGAGACGTCCTCCACCGTGGAGACATCAGACCTCTGAGACGTCCTCCAGTGTGGAGACATCAGACCTCTGAGATGTCCTCCAGTGTGGAGACATCATACCTCTGAGACGTCCTCCATTGTGGAGACATCAGACCTCTGAGACGTGCTCCACCGTGGAGACATCACACCTCTGAGACGTCGTCAGTTGCAGAGACATCAGACCTCTGAGACGTCCTCCACCGTGGAGACATCAGAACTCTGAGACGTCGTCCAGTGCAGAGACATCAGAGCCTCTAAGACGTCCTCCACCGTGGAGACATCAGATCTCTGAGACGTCTTCCAGTGTGGAGACATCAGAGCCTCTGAGACGTCCTCCACCGTGGAGACATCAGACCTCTGAGACGTCCTCCAGTGTGGAGACATCAGACCTCTGAGATGTCCTCCAGTGTGGAGACATCAGACCTCTGAGACGTCCTCCACCGTGAAGACATCACACCTCTGAGACGTCGTCCAGTGCAGAGACATCAGACCTCTGAGACGTCCTCCACCGTGGAGACATCAGACCTCTGAGACGTTCTCCAGTGTGGAGACATCAGACCTCTGAGACGTCCTCCACCGTGGAGACATCAGACCTCTGAGACGTCGTCCAGTGCAGAGACATCAGACCTCTGAGACGTCCTAAACCGTGGAGACATCAGATCTCTGAGACGTCCTCCAGTGTGGAGACATCAGAGCCTCTGAGACGTCCTCCACCGTGGAGACATCAGACCTCTGAGACGTCCTCCAGTGTGGAGACTTCAGACCTCTGAGATGTCCTCCAGTGTGGAGACATCAGACCTCTGAGACGTCCTCCACCGTGGAGACATCAGACCTCTGAGACGTCGTCCAGTGCAGAGACATCAGACCTCTGAGACGTCCTCCACCGTGGAGACATCAGACCTCTGAGACGTCGTCCAGTGCAGAGACATCAGACCTCTGAGACGTCCTCCACCGTGGAGACATCAGACCTCTGAGACGTCGTCCAGTGCAGAGACATCAGACCTCTGAGACGTCCTCCACCGTGGAGACATCAGATCTCTGAGACGTCCTCCACCGTGGAGACATCAGACCTCTGAGACGTCCTCCATTGTGGAGACATCAGACCTCTGAGATGTCCTCCAGTGTGGAGACATCATACCTCTGAGACGTCCTCCATTGTCGAGACATCAGACCTCTGAGACGTGCTCCACCGTGGAGACATCACACCTCTGAGACGTCGTCCAGTGCAGAGACATCAGACCTCTGAGACGTCCTCCACCGTGGAGACATCAGACCTCTGAGACGTCGTCCAGTGCAGAGACATCAGACCTCTGAGACATCCTCCACCGTGGAGACATCAGACCTCTGAGACGTCCTCCACCGTGGAGACATCAGACCTCTGAGATGTCCTCCAGTGTGGAGACCTCAGACCTCTGAGATGTCCTCCAGTGTGGAGACATCATACCTCTGAGACGTCCTCCATTGTGGAGACATCAGACCTCTGAGACGTGCTCCACCGTGGAGACATCATACCTCTGAGACGTCGTCCAGTGCAGAGACATCAGACCTCTGAGACGTCCTCCACCGTGGAGACATCAGACCTCTGAGACGTCCTCCAGTGTGGAGACATCAGACCTCTGAGATGTCCTCCAGTGTGGAGACATCATACCTCTGAGACGTCCTCCATTGTGGAGACATCAGACCTCTGAGACGTGCTCCACCGTGGAGACATCATACCTCTGAGACGTCGTCCAGTGCAGAGACATCAGACCTCTGAGACGTCCTCCACCGTGGAGACATCAGACCTCTTAAACGTCCTCCAGTGTGGAGACATCAGACCTCTGAGATGTCCTCCAGTGTGGAGACATCATACCTCTGAGACGTCCTCCATTGTGGAGACATCAGACATCTGAGACGTGCTCCACTGTGGAGACATCATACCTCTGAGACGTCCTCCATTGTGGAGACATCAGACCTCTGAGACGTCCTCCACCGTGGAGACATCAGACCTCTGAGACGTCGTCCAGTGCAGAGACATCAGACCTCTGAGACATCCTCCACCGTGGAGACATCAGACCTCTGAGACGTCCTCCACCGTGGAGACATCAGACCTCTGAGACGTCGTCCAGTGCAGAGACATCAGACCTCTGAGACGTCCTAAACCGTGGAGACATCAGATCTCTGAGACGTCCTCCAGTGTGGAGACATCAGAGCCTCTGAGACGTCCTCCACCGTGGAGACATCAGACCTCTGAGACGTCCTCCAGTGTGGAGATATCAGACCTCTGAGATGTCCTCCAGTGTGGAGACATCAGACCTCTGAGACGTCCTCCACCGTGGAGACATCAGACCTCTGAGACGTCGTCCAGTGCAGAGACATCAGACCTCTGAGACGTCCTCCACCGTGGAGACATCAGACCTCTGAGACGTCGTCCAGTGCAGAGACATCAGACCTCTGAGACGTCCTCCACCGTGGAGACATCAGACCTCTGAGACATCGTGCAGTGCAGAGACATCAGACCTCTGAGACGTCCTCCACCGTGGATACATCAGATCTCTGAGACGTCCTCCACCGTGGAGACATCAGACCTCTGAGACGTCCTCCATTGTGAAGACATCAGACCTCTGAGATGTCCTCCAGTGTGGAGACATCATACCTCTGAGACGTCCTCCATTGTGGAGACATCAGACCTCTGAGACGTGCTCCACCGTGGAGACATCACACCTCTGAGACGTCGTCAGGTGCAGAGACATCAGACCTCTGAGACGTCCTCCACCGTGGAGACATCAGACCTCTGAGACGTCGTCCAGTGCAGAGACATCAGACCTCTGAGACGTCCTCCACCGTGGAGACATCAGACCTCTGAGACGTCCTCCACCGTGGAGACATCAGACCTCTGAGACGTCGTCCAGTGCGGAGACATCAGTCCTCTGAGACGTCCTCCACCGTGGAGACATCAGATCTCTGAGACGTCCTCCACCGTGGAGACATCAGACCTCTGAGACGTCCTCCAGTGTGGAGACATCAGACCTCTGAGACGTCCTCCATTGTCGAGACATCAGACCTCTGAGACGTGCTCCACCGTGGAGACATCACACCTCTGAGAAGTCGTCAGGTGCAGAGACATCAGACCTCTGAGACGTCCTCCACCGTGGAGACATCAGACCTCTGAGACGTCGTCCAGTGCAGAGACATCAGATCTCTGAGACATCCTCCACCGTGGAGACATCAGACCTCTGAGACGTCCTCCACCGTGGAGACATCAGACCTCTAGATATCCTCCAGTGTGGAGACCTCAGACCTCTGAGATGTCCTCCATTGTGGAGACATCAGACCTCTGAGACGTGCTCCACCGTGGAGACATCATACCTCTGAGACGTCGTCCAGTGCAGAGACATCAGACCTCTGAGACGTCCTCCACCGTGGAGACATCAGACCTCTGAGACGTCCTCCAGTGTGGAGACATCAGACCTCTGAGATGTCCTCCAGTGTGGAGACATCATACCTCTGAGACGTCCTCCATTGTGGAGACATCAGACCTCTGAGACGTGCTCCACCGTGGAGACATCATACCTCTGAGACGTCGTCCAGTGCAGAGACATCAGACCTCTGAGACGTCCTCCACCGTGGAGACATCAGACCTCTGAGACGTCCTGCAGTGTGGAGACCTCAGACATCTGAGATGTCCTCCAGTGTGGAGACATCATACCTCTGAGACGTTCTCCATTGTGGAGACATCAGACCTCTGTGACGTGCTCCACCGTGGAGACATCATACCTCTGAGACGTCGTCCAGTGCAGAGACATCAGACCTCTGAGACGTCCTCCAGTGTGGAGACAGCATACCTCTGAGACGTCCTCCATTGTGGAGACATCAGACCTCTGAGACGTGCTCCACCGTGGAGACATCATACCTCTGAGACGTCGTCCAGTGCAGAGACATCAGACCTCTGAGACGTCCTCCACCGTGGAGACATCAGATCTCTGAGACGTCCTCCAGTGTGGAGACATCAGAGCCTCTGAGACGTCCTCCACCTTGGAGACATTAGACCTCTGAGACATCCTCCAGTGTGGAGACATCAGACCTCTGTGATGTCCTCCAGTGTGGAGACATCAGAGCCTCTGAGACGTCCTCCAGTGCAGAGATGTCAGACCTCTGAGACGTCCTCCAGTGTGGAGACGTCAGATCTCTGAGACGTCCTCCACCGTGGAGACATCAGACCTCTGAGACATCGTCCAGTGCAGAGACATCAGACCTCTGAGACGTCGTCCAGTGCAGAGACATCAGACCTCTGAGACGTCTTCCACCGTGGAGACATCAGACCTCTGAGACGTCGTCCAGTGCAGAGACATCAGACCTCTGAGACGTCCTCCACCGTGGAGACATCAGATCTCTGAGACGTCCTCCACCGTGGAGACATCAGACCTCTGAGACGTCCTCCAGTGTGGAGACATCAGACCTCTGAGATGTCCTCCAGTGTGGAGACATCATACCTCTGAGACGTCCTCCATTGTGGAGACATCAGACCTCTGATACGTGCTCCACCGTGGAGACATCACACCTCTGAGACGTCGTCAGGTGCAGAGACATCAGACCTCTGAGACGTCCTCCACCGTGGAGACATCAGAACTCTGAGACGTCGTCCAGTGCAGAGACATCAGAGCCTCTGAGACGTCCTCCACCGTGGAGACATCAGATCTCTGAGACGTCTTCCAGTGTGGAGACATCAGAGCCTCTGAGACGTCCTCCACCGTGGAAACATCAGACCTCTGAGACGTCCTCCAGTGTGGAGACATCAGACCTCTGAGATGTCCTCCAGTGTGGAGACATCAGACCTCTGAGACGTCCTCCACCGTGAAGACATCACACCTCTGAGACGTCGTCCAGTGCAGAGACATCAGACCTCTGAGACGTCCTCCACCGTGGAGACATCAGACCTCTGAGACGTCCTCCAGTGTGGAGACATCAGACCTCTGAGACGTCCTCCACCGTGGAGACATCAGACCTCTGAGACGTCGTCCAGTGCAGAGACATCAGACCTCTGAGACGTCCTAAACCGTGGAGACATCAGATCTCTGAGACGTCCTCCAGTGTGGAGACATCAGAGCCTCTGAGACGTCCTCCACCGTGGAGACATCAGACCTCTGAGACGTCCTCCAGTGTGGAGACTTCAGACCTCTGAGATGTCCTCCAGTGTGGAGACATCAGACCTCTGAGACGTCCTCCACCGTGGAGACATCACACCTCTGAGACGTCGTCCAGTGCAGAGACATCAGACCTCTGAGACGTCCTCCACCGTGGAGACATCAGACCTCTGAGACGTCGTCCAGTGCAGAGACATCAGACTTCTGAGACGTCCTCCACCGTGGAGACATCAGACCTCTGAGACGTCGTCCAGTGCAGAGACATCAGACCTCTGAGACGTCCTCCACCGTGGAGACATCAGATCTCTGAGACGTCCTCCACCGTGGAGACATCAGACCTCTGAGACGTCCTCCATTGTGGAGACATCAGACCTCTGAGATGTCCTCCAGTGTGGAGACATCATACCTCTGAGACGTCCTCCATTGTCGAGACATCAGACTTCTGAGACGTGCTCCACCGTGGAGACATCACACCTCTGAGACGTCGTCCAGTGCAGAGACATCAGACCTCTGAGACGTCCTCCACCGTGGAGACATCAGACCTCTGAGACGTCGTCCAGTGCAGAGACATCAGACCTCTGAGACATCCTCCACCGTGGAGACATCAGACCTCTGAGACGTCCTCCACCGTGGAGACATCAGACCTCTGAGATGTCCTCCAGTGTGGAGACCTCAGACCTCTGAGATGTCCTCCAGTGTGGAGACATCATACCTCTGAGACGTCCTCCATTGTGGAGACATCAGACCTCTGAGACGTGCTCCACCGTGGAGACATCATACCTCTGAGACGTCGTCCAGTGCAGAGACATCAGACCTCTGAGACGTCCTCCACCGTGGAGACATCAGACCTCTGAGACGTCCTCCAGTGTGGAGACATCAGACCTCTGAGATGTCCTCCAGTGTGGAGACATCATACCTCTGAGACGTCCTCCATTGTGGAGACATCAGACCTCTGAGACGTGCTCCACCGTGGAGACATCATACCTCTGAGACGTCGTCCAGTGCAGAGACATCAGACATCTGAGACGTCCTCCACCGTGGAGACATCAGACCTCTGAGACGTCCTCCAGTGTGGAGACATCAGACCTCTGAGATGTCCTCCAGTGTGGAGACATCATACCTCTGAGACGTCCTCCATTGTGGAGACATCAGACATCTGAGACGTGCTCCACTGTGGAGACATCATACCTCTGAGACGTCCTCCATTGTGGAGACATCAGACCTCTGAGACGTCCTCCACCGTTGAGACATCAGACCTCTGAGACGTCGTCCAGTGCAGAGACATCAGACCTCTGAGACATCCTCCACCGTGGAGACATCAGACCTCTGAGACGTCCTCCACCGTGGAGACATCAGACCTCTGAGACGTCGTCCAGTGCAGAGACATCAGACCTCTGAGACGTCCTAAACCGTGGAGACATCAGATCTCTGAGACGTCCTCCAGTGTGGAGACATCAGAGCCTCTGAGACGTCCTCCACCGTGGAGACATCAGACCTCTGAGACGTCCTCCAGTGTGGAGACATCAGACCTCTGAGATGTCCTCCAGTGTGGAGACATCAGACCTCTGAGACGTCCTCCACCGTGGAGACATCAGACCTCTGAGACGTCGTCCAGTGCAGAGACATCAGACCTCTGAGACGTCCTCCACCGTGGAGACATCAGACCTCTGAGACGTCGTCCAGTGCAGAGACATCAGACCTCTGAGACGTCCTCCACCGTGGAGACATCAGACCTCTGAGACATCGTCCAGTGCAGAGACATCAGACCTCTGAGACGTCCTCCACCGTGGAGACATCAGATCTCTGAGACGTCCTCCACCGTGGAGACATCAGACCTCTGAGACGTCCTCCAGTGTGAAGACATCAGACCTCTGAGATGTCCTCCACCGTGGAGACATCATACCTCTGAGACGTCCTCCATTGTGGAGACATCAGACCTCTGAGACGTGCTCCACCGTGGAGACATCACACCTCTGAGACGTCGTCAGGTGCAGAGTCATCAGACCTCTGAGACGTCCTCCACCGTGGAGACATCAGACCTCTGAGACGTCGTCCAGTACAGAGACATCAGACCTCTGAGACATCCTCCACCGTGGAGACATCAGACCTCTGAGACGTCCTCCACCGTGGAGACATCAGACCTCTGAGACGTCGTCCAGTGCGGAGACATCGGACCTCTGAGACGTCCTCCACCGTGGAGACATCAGATCTCTGAGACGTCCTCCACCGTGGAGACATCAGACCTCTGAGACGTCCTCCAGTGTGGAGACATCAGACCTCTGAGATGTCCTCCAGTGTGGAGACATCATACCTCTGAGACGTCCTCCATTGTCGAGACATCAGACCTCTGAGACGTGCTCCACCGTGGAGACATCACACCTCTGAGACGTCGTCAGGTGCAGAGACATCAGACCTCTGAGACGTCCTCCACCGTGGAGACATCAGACCTCTGAGACGTCGTCCAGTGCAGAGACATCAGATCTCTGAGACATCCTCCACCGTGGAGACATCAGACCTCTGAGACGTCCTCCACCGTGGAGACATCAGACCTCTGAGATATCCTCCAGTGTGGAGACCTCAGACCTCTGAGATGTCCTCCATTGTGGAGACATCAGACCTCTGAGACGTGCTCCACCGTGGAGACATCATACCTCTGAGACGTCGTCCAGTGCAGAGACATCAGACCTCTGAGACGTCCTCCACCGTGGAGACATCAGACCTCTGAGACGTCCTCCAGTGTGGAGACATCAGACCTCTGAGATGTCCTCCAGTGTGGAGACATCATACCTCTGAGACGTCCTCCATTGTGGAGACATCAGACCTCTGAGACGTGCTCCACCGTGGAGACATCATACCTCTGAGACGTCGTCCAGTGCAGAGACATCAGACCTCTGAGACGTCCTCCACCGTGGAGACATCAGACCTCTGAGACGTCCTCCAGTGTGGAGACATCAGACCTCTGAGATGTCCTCCAGTGTGGAGACAGCATACCTCTGAGACGTCCTCCATTGTGGAGACATCAGACCTCTGAGACGTGCTCCACCGTGGAGACATCATACCTCTGAGACGTCGTCCAGTGCAGAGACATCAGACCTCTGAGACGTCCTCCACCGTGGAGACATCAGACCTCTGAGACGTCGTCCAGTGCAGAGACATCAGACCTCTGAGACATCCTCCACCGTGGAGACATCAGACCTCTGAGACGTCCTCCACCGTGGAGACATCAGATCTCTGAGACGTCCTCCAGTGTGGAGACATCAGAGCCTCTGAGACTTCCTCCACCTTGGAGACATCAGACCTCTGAGACATCCTCCAGTGTGGAGACATCAGACCTCTGTGATGTCCTCCAGTGTGGAGACATCAGAGCCTCTGAGACGTCCTCCAGTGCGGAGATGTCAGACCTCTGAGACGTCCTCCAGTGTGGAGACGTCAGATCTCTGAGACGTCCTCCACCGTGGAGACATCAGACCTCTGAGACATCGTCCAGTGCAGAGACATCAGACCTCTGAGACGTCGTCCAGTGCGGAGACGTCAGACCTCTGAGACGTCCTCCAGTGTGGAGACATCAGAGCCTCTGAGACGTCCTCCAGTGCGGAGATGTCAGACCTCTGAGACGTCCTCCAGTGTGGAGACGTCAGATCTCTGAGACGTCCTCCACCGTGGAGACATCAGACCTCTGAGACATCGTCCAGTGCAGAGACATCAGACCTCTGAGACGTCGTCCAGTGTGGAGACATCAGACCTCTGAGACGTCCTCCAGTGTGGAGACATCAGACCTCTGAGACGTGCTCCACCGTGGAGACATCATACCTCTGAGACGTCGTCCAGTGCAGAGACATCAGACCTCTGAGACGTCCTCCACCGTGGAGACATCAGACCTCTGAGACGTCCTCCAGTGTGGAGACATCAGACCTCTGAGATGTCCTCCAGTGTGGAGACAGCATACCTCTGAGACGTCCTCCATTGTGGAGACATCAGACCTCTGAGACGTGCTCCACCGTGGAGACATCATACCTCTGAGACGTCGTCCAGTGCAGAGACATCAGACCTCTGAGACGTCCTCCACCGTGGAGACATCAGACCTCTGAGACGTCGTCCAGTGCAGAGACATCAGACCTCTGAGACATCCTCCACCGTGGAGACATCAGACCTCTGAGACGTCCTCCACCGTGGAGACATCAGATCTCTGAGACGTCCTCCAGTGTGGAGACATCAGAGCCTCTGAGACTTCCTCCACCTTGGAGACATCAGACCTCTGAGACATCCTCCAGTGTGGAGACATCAGACCTCTGTGATGTCCTCCAGTGTGGAGACATCAGAGCCTCTGAGACGTCCTCCAGTGCGGAGATGTCAGACCTCTGAGACGTCCTCCAGTGTGGAGACGTCAGATCTCTGAGACGTCCTCCACCGTGGAGACATCAGACCTCTGAGACATCGTCCAGTGCAGAGACATCAGACCTCTGAGACGTCGTCCAGTGCGGAGACGTCAGACCTCTGAGACGTCCTCCAGTGTGGAGACATCAGAGCCTCTGAGACGTCCTCCAGTGCGGAGATGTCAGACCTCTGAGACGTCCTCCAGTGTGGAGACGTCAGATCTCTGAGACGTCCTCCACCGTGGAGACATCAGACCTCTGAGACATCGTCCAGTGCAGAGACATCAGACCTCTGAGACGTCGTCCAGTGTGGAGACATCAGACCTCTGAGACGTCCTCCAGTGTGGAGACATCAGACCTCTGAGACATCCTCCACCGTGGAGACATCAGACCTCTGAGACGTCGTCCAGTGCAGAGACATCAGACCTCTGAGACACCCTCCACCGTGGAGACATCAGACCTCTGAGAAGTCCTCCAGTGCGGAGACATCAGACCTCTGAGACGTCCTCCACCGTGGAGACATCAGACCTCTGAGACGTCGTCCAGTGCAGAGACATCAGACCTCTGAGACGTCGTCCAGTGCAGAGACATCAGAGCCTCTGAGACGTCCTCCACCGTGGAGACATCAGATCTCTGAGACGTCCTCCAGTGTGGAGACATCAGAACCTCTGAGACGTCCTCCACCGTGGAGACATCAGACCTCTGAGACGTCGTCCAGTGCAGAGACATCAGACCTCTGAGACGTCCTCCACCGTGGAGACATCAGATCTCTGAGACGTCCTCCACCGTGGAGACATCAGACCTCTGAGACGTCCTCCAGTGTGGAGACATCAGACCTCTGAGATGTCCTCCAGTGTGGAGACATCATACCTCTGAGACATCCTCCATTGTGGAGACATCAGACCTCTGAGACGTGCTCCACCGTGGAGACATCACACCTCTGAGACGTCGTCAGGTGCAGAGACATCAGACCTCTGAGACGTCCTCCACCGTGGAGACATCAGACCTCTGAGACGTCGTCCAGTGCAGAGACATCAGACCTCTGAGACATCCTCCACCGTGGAGACATCAGACCTCTGAGACATCCTCCACCGTGGAGACATCAGACCTCTGAGATGTCCTCCAGTGTGGAGACCTCAGACCTCTGAGATGTCCTCCAGTGTGGAGACATCATACCTCTGAGACGTCCTCCATTGTGGAGACATCAGACCTCTGAGACGTGCTCCACCGTGGAGACATCATACCTCTGAGACGTCGTCCAGTGCAGAGACATCAGACCTCTGAGACGTCCTCCACCGTGGAGACATCAGACCTCTGAGACGTCCTCCAGTGTGGAGACATCAGACCTCTGAGATGTCCTCCAGTGTGGAGACATCAGACCTCTGAGACGTCCTCCATTGTGGAGACATCAGACCTCTGAGACGTTCTCCACCGTGGAGACATCATACCTCTGAGACGTCGTCCAGTGCAGAGACATCAGACCTCTGAGACGTCCTCCACCGTGGAGACATCAGACCTCTGAGACGTCCTGCAGTGTGGAGACCTCAGACCTCTGAGATGTCCTCCAGTGTGGAGACATCATACCTCTGAGACGTCCTCCATTGTGGAGACATCAGACCTCTGAGACGTGCTCCACCGTGGAGACATCATACCTCTGAGACGTCGTCCAGTGCAGAGACATCAGACCTCTGAGACGTCCTCCACCGTGGAGACATCAGACCTCTGAGACGTCCTCCAGTGTGGAGACATCAGACCTCTGAGATGTCCTCCAGTGTGGAGACATCATACCTCTGAGACGTCCTCCATTGTGGAGACATCAGACCTCTGAGACGTGCTCCACCGTGGAGACATCATACCTCTGAGACGTCGTCCAGTGCAGAGACATCAGACCTCTGAGACGTCCTCCACCGTGGAGACATCAGACCTCTGAGACGTCCTCCAGTGTGGAGACATCAGACCTCTGAGATGTCCTCCAGTGTGGAGACATCATACCTCTGAGACGTCCTCCATTGTGGAGACATCAGACCTCTGAGACGTGCTCCACCGTGGAGACATCATACCTCTGAGACGTCGTCCAGTGCAGAGACATCAGACCTCTGAGACGTCCTCCACCGTGGAGACATCAGACCTCTGAGACGTCGTCCAGTGCAGAGACATCAGACCTCTGAGACATCCTCCACCGTGGAGACATCAGACCTCTGAGACGTCCTCCACCGTGGAGACATCAGATCTCTGAGACGTCCTCCAGTGTGGAGACATCAGAGCCTCTGAGACGTCCTCCACCGTGGAGACATCAGACCTCTGAGACATCCTCCAGTGTGGAGACATCAGACCTCTGTGATGTCCTCCAGTGTGGAGACATCAGACCTCTGAGACGTCCTCCACCGTGGAGACATCATACCTCTGAGACGTCCTCCACCGTGGAGACATCAGACCTCTGAGATGTCTTCCAGTGTAGAGACATCAGAGCCTCTGAGACGTCCTCCAGTGTGGAGACATCAGACCTCTGAGACGTCCTCCACCGTGGAGACATCAGACCTCTGAGACGTCCTCCAGTGTGGAGACATCAGACCTCTGAGACGTCGTCCAGTGCAGAGACATCAGACCTCTGAGACATCCTCCACCGTGGAGACATCAGACCTCTGAGACGTCCTCTACCGTGGAGACATCAGACCTCTGAGACGTTCTCCAGTGTGGAGACATCAGACCTCTGAGACGTCCTCCAGTGTGGAGACATCAGACCTCTGAGATGTCCTCCAGTGTGGAGACATCAGATCTCTGAGATGTCTTCCAGTGTAGAGACATCAGAGCCTCTGAGACATCCTCCAGTGTGGAGACATCAGACCTCTGAGACGTCCTCCACCGTGGAGACATCAGACCTCTGAGACGTCCTCCACTGTGGAGACATCAGACCTCTGAGACGTCCTCCAGTGTGGAGACATCAGACCTCTGAGATGTCCTCCAAGTATCCACCTCGCTTGCTGTGAACAACCTTGCCACCTACCAGTCCCAGACACCAGAAACCCTCTTGGCAGGCTATGAGTTCCCTTGAGAAATGGGGACATAAAAGGAAATCACTGGTTTCCAGATCAAGGTGGATTTAGGCTTTCTCTCTGAGCTTAGATAGTGAGGGACATATTACAGTACGATCATTATGAATAATTTGCTCAATGCATATATTGACTAAAATATATTGGGTTCGCCAAAAAGGTTTGTTTGGGGATTTTATGGAAAAACCTGAACAAACTTTTTGGCCAATCCAAAATATGCCCAACCTGATGCTAAAGCTGAAACTCCAATACTTTGGCCACCTCATGTGAAGAGTTGACTCACTGGAAAAGACCCTGATGCTTGGAGGGATTGGGGGCGGAAGGAGAAGGGGATGACAGAGGATGAGATGGCTGGATGGCATCCCCGACTCTATGGATATGAGTTTGAGTGAACTCCGGGAGTTGGTGATGGACAGGGAGGCCTGGCGTGCTGTGATTCACGGGGTCGCGGAGAGTCGGACACGACTGAGCGACTGAACTGAACTGAGTGAGACAAATGAGAGTTGTGTCTGACTCAGCAAGCACACTGAGGGCTTCAAGTCTGGGAAACAGCACCTCGTGTTGAGGGAAGAGTCGCTCTGGGGGGTGAAGGGAGGCACTGGCGTGTGTGGGAGCTTTGCAGCAAAGGACAGGTTGGAGGAACAAGAGTACTCTCACTAAGTGAAAACCAGGTGTCTCAAGTTAGGGAAGCTAGTGCTTTCCTTTGTATGGGAACATGGAAGAGTCTGGCTCCCCGAATCACTCCTGTGACATGCACCTCGGCAATCCAGGGCCGGTATCCCATGCTTTCAGCTCCTGACTTTCCCCAGGACTCACCCTGGGGACTGGCTGCTGTCTGATGGCTGCTAGATGGCAGGTTGTTTGTTTTTTTTTGCAGGTATTTCTTCCTTCCTGAGTTCCCTCAGGGCTCACCAACTCATCTTTGGAGGTGGCTGCAATCACTGATGCCTGTGACATCCTTTGCTGATTGACACGGAGGCAATATTTTATTTCTCACATATGGAAATATAACGACAGGCTAACACTGTTCCACAGAAGCACGATTCTCTGCTTGCTCCTTTGCAGCTCAGCGTTCTGTGTTTCTTTACTCCAACCCCGCACTTATCAAGCATGACCAGAAGCATCCTTTGCAAATATGCTGCTTGTTCGTTCCCACCGAGGACATCTGTCTGCACGCCCTTCTCCATGGCGCCAGTGTTCTCATGCGGAGGGGCCCTGGCGTGGGGGAGCCATTTGGTGCCTCTTCTCTTGATGATCATGGAGGCTGTGTGGAACATTCCATTTAGCAGAATCCACTCCTGCCTCTCACAGAGACTGCCAGCCCGAACAGATGGGCCGTTTGACAACCCAGGTGGCCTGCCCAACATAGTTATAACCTAACAGGTCTCCCCTCCTGGAAATGCTCATGCCCTGCTTTCTGCAAAGCTAGTTTTGGGGCTAGGGGGATACTGTTGTAATCCAGAAGACAGAACTTTCCAACAGTGCCAGTAACTGGTCATGTGGATACGTCTTTTCTCAGAGAAGGACCCACCATCTGTTTCATGGAACAAATATAAGACAAAAGAGATAGTACACAAAAGGGGGAAATTGTGGAGGTATAACCCCCCCATGCAAATGAATAGTTTTAAGTACCCAGAGAGTTCAGTCTCCCCCAAAATGCTGCTATTCTTCAGTGTCTTTGATTTAGCTTCTGTTTTATAAGATAACTTTTGAAATTGTAACTCATTTAAAATATTTTGTTCTTATAAAGCCTAGAGTTTAAATGGCATGGGCTTCTTCCTTAAAAAGAAAAATGAGGAGACAGAGGGAGCAGAGGGAGCACGGCTGCAGAGCTCAGGGGGAGTTATTTTCTAGTTGCAGAATTTTCAACAGTGAGATTTAGATTTTGGACTTCTCAGCATGGACTGGTCTGGATAAAGCACAAAGCTTTTGTTGACATCTATTTGCCAACTCCCATAAGGACATTGTAATGACATTCTTTCAGACCCATCTGGTGATTTAGCCAAGGTTGCTGAAATTCTGAAGGAGAGCTGTAAACCTGAGCTGTGTCAGAGGGACCTGGCAGGGACTGCATTTTTTGCTGGACTCTTTCAGGCAGAAATTTTATGACGAGAAATTTTGGTAGAAATGGAATTGATTTAAAAAGTGGCCCTGTGCTTAAAGTAGATGGCCTTACTTCCTGCTTTTTGTTTCCCATCCTTATAGCCTCAGTAAGGACCGGTAGATTTCTGATTAGTTCTTTCAGGGATGAAATTAGAATGAGTGGGTTGGATTTAAGCATACAAATAGTGCTACAGAATTCTGCAATAGAACCACCTCTGGGTTTCATCTCAAAGGAGAAGAAAGAGAATGTAATACCCCATTAAAGTGAGTAATAAGAGCGGTCTGCCATGCTGTTCTCCCCAAATCTTCAGACTAAAGGCCCTCTGGGGCGCATCATTAACTTGTCTCTTCCCCACAGCAGCTCTGCCGTTGGGAGAAATTCAGCTCTTCTTCCTGCTCCTTATTGTCAGATCGCACAATGCATGAAGGTCAGGAAATGAAGAAAGAATCTAACTTATAGAATAGCTAGAAGAAAAAAAATCCGTTTGTAGGAAATCTGAAACTGTAAACAGCCACTGAAGATTGTGAACATTGGTATAAGTTTAGAATTATTTCATACGGATATGGAGAAGGATGTCATCTCATCTTAACAAATTTAAATGGAAGTAGAAGTTTCCATTTCCACTTTAAAATTTTATCTTTTCTCCATAAGCAGAACTTTGAGTCCCTCTTCAACACTTCATGTTTTGTTTTGTTTTTTTATTAGTTTTTATTGGAGTAGAGTTGCTATATTATTGTTGCTGCTGTACACAACATCATCACGTAATGTTGTGTTAGTTTCTGCTGCAGAGCAGAGTGAATCAGCTGTATGTTTACATACAGCTCCTCTTTTTTGAATTTCGTTCCCATTTAGCTCACTACAGAGCGCTGAGTACAGTTCCCTGTGCTGTGCCGTTCAACACTTCACGTTTTTAGATGACTTGTGCTTCTATTTCAGGAATAAATATTGAGTATCTATATTTCTCTTTGAGTTGATAAGCCTCTGAGGCCAGAAACTAAGACACATTTATGTTTATATCCTTAGCAACTAGAATAGTATCTGGTAGGTAATAAAGACATAATCCATGTTTATTGCATTCAATGATCCACAAATATTTGTGGAACTCTATTTGTTTACTAGGAACTCTGGGTATAACAGGCAAAGCAAGACAAGGACCGTTCCTTAAGGTGACTTACAGAATAAAATGAAACAAGATTTTTAACACTACTGTGAAATAATTACTTGGACTCCTGTATCATTTTTGCGTTTTTATTATTCTCCTGAACCTAACATTACTTAGATCATCTCTTAATAAGGTAACGTCACAAGTGCTGTTCCTGAGGTAACAGTCTGCTTTTCTCTTTATCCTATTATTTGCTTGATTTCTACTGTTTCCTCAGCTAGTTTTCTTAAACCACTTACTTTTTAAAAACTTCATTCCTGAGTCTGTTGCGTTGTCCATGTCTCATTATCTCCCTTCTTTATTGTTTTCCAATTATCTACTTCCCTCTCCCTCCACTCCCTCCTCACACCAGGGACTGAAATGTTAAAGTTACCTTAAAAGCATTCCTGAAATCCTCTTCACGAAAGTCTGCAATTAAAACAACCCCTAAATATTACGGAGGGTGCATTCATCACAGTAAGTCCTCTGTGAGGGTGACAGTGTTAGGAATAGCGTCTCCAGAGTGCCTTAGGAAGGTAGTCAGTCGTCTCTGGGTTACAGACTGTAGTCTTGGCTGCATTTCCTGTCTCCCATTACCTGTCAGTTATCTCCGCTAGTCCGCTACTTCTGGTTACCCATTCCCGTTTCATAAACACCAGGTTCCTCTATTCCATTCAGGAGCACAAATATCTGAGTTCTAATTTTTTTTTTTAATTTTAAAAATCAGAAAAATTCAGAGCTATGTCCTTGCTATGGACTAAACTGTGTTTGCCTCAAAATTCACATGTTGGACCCCTAACTCCCATGATCTAGTATTTGGGCATAGTGATTGCAGGAGATAATGAAAGTTAAACATGATCATAAGGGTGAGACCTTAATTTCACAGGACTGGTGCCCTCAGGATAAGTAGAGGGAGAGACACCAAAATTCTCTCTCTATAATGTGAAGACACAGCAAAAAAGGTGATTATGTGCCAAGCAGAGAGACTAACGGTTGGCTTTCACCTTGATATTGAGCTTCTTGATATTGATGTCTAGACCTTGCTACTGTAGTTCTTCTCTTGAATTTTCTGAATAATTTGCCTTTTGCTTTAACCTTATAATATTGATCTCATAGGAATCATGTGGTTGTGGAATATTTTATATTAAACATGTAAAAAATTAATCCTTATATGGAGATTAACTGGCCTTCAGTGAAGGTCATTGCCACTTCTGTGATGAAGAAGTTGGTGGCTGTATTAATATGCAGAATCCTCAGGCATTTGTAGTGCATCATCACTTGTGCACAGTTCCAGTCCATCTGAAATGAAATTGGTGAATATCCTCCTGTACTCTTGGGATCCAATTTCAGAGGGGATGAATTAGGTTCATCCACATACCAGACTTACTGAAAGGTAAGACACAGAAGAGCCAAGTCTGACCTTCCCAGAGAGACACTAATCACATTTCAAAGAGATACATATACTTTTTCTTTTCCTGAGCTCTTCTGAGTGTTTAAATGGATAATTGGATGAAAACTAATAATTATAATGGTCCAATGCTTTGACCACCTGATACGAAGAGTGAACTCATTGGAAAAGACCTTGAAGCTGGGAAAGATTGAGGGCAGGAAGAGAAGGGGGTGATAGAGGATGAGATGGTTGAATGGCACACTGACTCGATGGACATGAGTTTGAGCAAGCTCCAGGATGCAGTGAAGGACAGGGAAGCCTGGCGTTCTGCAGTCCACGGGGTCACAAAGAGTCGAACATGACTCAGAGCCTCAACAACAGCAACAATTATCATAAACCATTTTCATTTGAAAAACACTGAGTTAAATACAAGCCATACATCATTTAATCCTTGAAATAATACTATGTGTGGGACATATTGATACTAATGACTCATCCCATTTTAAAGATGAGACTGAGGCCAAAAAAAGTTTAATTTGCACTAATCCTTAATTGCTATATGACAGAACTGGATTTGACCCTCCTGAGTCTGATTCCAGATCTTGACATTTTAATAACTATAAGAGGGAGGAGATATATGTATCAGTTCAGTTCAGTTCAGTTGCTCAGTCGTGTCCGACTCTCCACGACCCCATGAATCACAGCACGCCAGGCCTCCCTGTCCATCACCAACTCCCGGAGTTCACTCAAACTCATGTCCACAGAGTCGGTGATGCCATCCAGCCATCTCATTCTCTGTCGTCCCCTTCTCCTCCTGCCCCCAACCTTTCCCAGCATCACAGTCTTTTCCAGTGAGTCAACTCGTCGCACTCAACCATAAAAAAGAGTGAAACAAATACCATTGGTAGCAACCTAGTCAAAGATCAAAGTCTTATCAAGAATTTTTGACCAAAGATTCGTGTATATTATGTTTTAGCAAAAAAATAAATGATATCACTGCTTTGCTTCCTAGAATTACTTAATAATCCCACCTCTAATTACTGAAACTCTGGAAATGGGCTTAAAGATGGAATGGCTGAAGGGAATACTAGACTTTATTTTCTGCTGCATGTCAACCCCAAAGCTGCCAGCTCCAACTTATGCTGATTGCTAAAGATTACAAGAATAATTCCACTATGTTTGGCAAGTAAATAAATATCAGTGAATCAATAAAATGTAATAAATCAATTATTTGTGACTTTTTGAAGACTACCTTTCCATTGTTTGGAGTTACCAGGGCTGGGTGATAAGGATTACTGTGCTCTGACCTTTGATTTAGGGGGTTCTTGGTTTTGTTTTGTTCATCCAGTACTCTTGTTGTGTTTGGCAGTTTGAAATTTCTTTTGAAGAATAATACTTTTAAATGCATACAACAAAATGAATAGCATTATAAAAGAAACCAGTGATATTTAAATATAATTATATAAATATTTTAAAATTTTGTACTATTCTAATATATATTTTCTTTATCAGAATATTAAATAAAAGATTTACCAATGCATCTAATAACTAGTATCATTTTGAATTAGTCAAAATATAATGTTTTGAGATATATCTACAATGATTGTAAAATAACATGAAGTAATTGTGACCTTGGTGACAAAGCCATAGATACTATTTGACACCAATGTTGTTATTGTTATTATTAGTTTTCCACCAGAATTATAATTGAATTACCTGTAATATATCAAATAGATCTATAATTATCTAATGCTATATAGAAATGTAATAGCAACTTTAAGATTGATTTTTCTTCCATTCAAATCAATGAACTATACAAGGATTCTATGAACCCCAGGATAAGAACCAACTTAAGTTTATTTGCTGGCTGTTTTCTGGACATTGGGAGCTACAGCACTGATGTCTACAGAACTGGCAAATATGATGGGGCCTTCCTGAGACCTTTAGAGAAGACATCACAATTTGGAACCCATGTTTGCTTGCTATATAAATTATTTCTATAGCAATGTATTGACAGGTGGTAATTTGACCAGATTCATAAAAAGGAAAAGTTAACCTATATAGTCTGGAACAGAGGTAATATAGTATTTGTCAGGACTGGGATCATTTTTTTTTAAATCAGCTTTGAGATTAGAATATGTTTACTCTATCTTATCCAGAACAAGAATCATTCAGTTTTGAAATAAGTTGTTCTGAGACACAGGACTATTACGTACCTTTGAGAGCAACATGGTAAAATGATATAAGCATGCATTTGTGAATTGCACATATTTGGGATTGAACCATGGCTTTCTGTATCCTTTAGAAGGTTGCCTGTATCTCTGCGTGCCACAGTTTTTATTTCTTTACTAGAGATAATATGTACTTAATAGGCTTGAGGGACACCTAAAATCAGGCACTCAAACACAGTGTTTGTTGATAAAAAGGCAATGTATTCTCATTGTCCAGGTTTTACATGATTAATTAGCCAACTAACACATATTGTGTCCTTAAGTAAGTAAATGTTGGTTGCTCAGTCCTGTCTGACTCTTTGGGACCCTATGGCCTGTAGCCCACCAGGTTTCTCTGTCCATGGGGTTCTCCAGGCAAGAGGACTGGAGTGGGTGTCATTTCCTTCTCCAGCGGAACTTCTCAAGCCAGGGATCAAACCTGGGTCTCCTGCACTTCAGGAAAGTCCTTACTCTTTGCCAATTACTATGCCAAGCATCAATCTATTTCATTGTTTCAATAACCTTATGAAGTTGCCAACTAAAAATTGGCACTTTCTATCCACCTCCACAAGAATTAAATCATGATCCGCTGCAACTCCTGAACTTCAACATCCTCTGAAAATAATTCATGGGGGAGTTTAGGAATGAGGCATCTGTGCTCTGGGTAAAGCTGGCAGAACAGGTCTTCACTTAGGTAGATATTTTCAGATTTTATGAGCCAAATTCTTGCATCTCTTCATATCTAGAAAAGTACCAAAATCCTTCATGGTGATGTCTGCTCCTCATGACTAGCAACAACTTCGTGCAAAAAGTATGTGTTAGATGGTATTTATTTCCCTTCACCAAAATCACATATACACTGGCCTCTCCTCCTACCTCTTCAAAGAGGGTTCTCAGTGCTATCTATAATTCTGATTCCCAGGCTATCATCCTCATTTTACTCCCAATATAACTTAACCCACGTTGTGCATTTTTTCCAGTCAACAACTAAAATCTATGATAATCATTAATTAAATATAGGAATTAATTTCAGATTTCTAGATATAATTTGTTTACATTCAAATTACACAACTGGAATTCCTAGAGTTAGGATTGGTGCCCATGTCCTTGGGTGCCAACTTCCCAGCATTTAAATTATATCCTACCGGTAAAATTCATTCCAATGTCAGAACCAGAGAGTCTTCTGACTCTTGAGAGTCGTGTTGATTTCCAGTGTCTCTTGTTGAACTCTTTATCATTTGTAATACTCTTCCAACCTTTCTTATTTCTGTCTAAGAATACTCGAGATCTGAACTGTTTCATGCTTATGTTAATAGAAGTTTCTTTTTTAATTTAGTTTTGAAGCTCATCCCACAAATGAATTCCACTCTGTAAAATGTGAGAACAGGCTGTCCTTCTGGCTGTTGGTATTCTATTTTGGATTCCATAAAGGGCTTTAGACACAATCACTTTTACAAGTCTTTGATGCAAAGCAAGTGACTGCCTAATGGTATTAAGCAGTGAAGGGCAGGTAAATTGGCTGGGTTTTCTAAAAATGACTTTAATTTCCATCTAGAACATGATTGCACATTGTAATATAGCAACACAAAGCATTGAACACTGAAAAGATAAGCTTTAAAACAGAATATAAATCCCTAACTCACAAAAGACATGGTTTTTAAAAATGGAAATAAAAAATATATATACATCAGGACTCTTCTATTACAGCACTGAAAAGACCTTTGTGTGTCTTTCAGGTGCTTTCAACTTTCTGAAGCTAGTTTAATTGCAGCATTATTTTTATTTAACAATTTTCATTGGGTAGAGGTTTTAGCTGAAAAGATGTGCCTACTCTGGGAAATGAAAGGCTATGACAAAGAAAACTTGGCTGGAGCTGGAGGCCATAAATGCCGTTCAGCTGCATGTTTCATAGTTTCTGCAACCTATAACTGATGAGTGACAAAAATCAGGGAAGGTTCTTACAAGGGCAGAAAGTCACTATTCTAAAAAATAGCTAAAACCTGATATTGATTTCTAAAAAAATTTGCTGGCTCTTTATACTCTGAGAAACTACTGTAATTCCACAGCTTCAAACAAAAAGCTTATCCATTAATCACAAAGTCAGACTTTTAAAAAGAATGTCAGAAAACGCAGTTTTTTAACAAAGATATTCTTTTTATTATGATTATTCCCCCTTACTTTTCACATTCATTGAACCAAATTGGCAATGCAGCTTAACAGGCTTCCCAATTTACTTTAAAAGCTAAATTAGAAATATCAGTGAATCACAAAATTTTATTACTTGTGGTTGACCAACAATTAATTTTTATTTTACTAATCATTTTGTCAGTAAAGTGAGTACAATCAGTACATCTATTATTGACCATTCTGAGCAAGGGTTATTGGGCCTGGGAAAAGCTGTTTTTTGTGGGGTAGTTTTTTGTTTGTTTGGTTGGTTGGTTGATTTTTTTAAATGTAAGTATGGGCTTTGCTTCTTAACTGAGTCCTAGAAAAACCTAGTGTTGGGGGGAAGGAATTTCCCCCTACATTTATAGTTTCTTTTGTTGATCTAACAATTAAATCAACATGAGAGATTTTTAAAAATAGTTTTATTTACTTATTTTTAAGAATTTCTTCGAAATACAGTTAGTTTATAATCCTGTGTTAGTGTCAGGTGAACAGCACAGTGAGTAAGTTATAGATCACACACACACGCATATGTCCATTTTTTCTTAGATTCTTTCCCCATGTACACTGTTACAGATATTGAGTCGAGTGTCCTGTCCTACACAGTAGGTCCTTATTAGTTATCTAATTTATATATAGTAGTGTGTATATGTCAATCCCAATCTCCCAATTTATCTCTCTCCAAAAACCCCCAACCCCCACCCTTATCCCCTGGGAATACAGTAGTGGTGACCAACAGATTCATGGGATTAGATCTGGTAGACAGAGGTCCAGAAGAACTATGGACAGAGGTCTGTGACACTGTACAGGAGGCAGTGACCAAAACCGTTCCAAAGAAGAAGAAATGCAAGAAGGCAAAGTGGTTGTCTGAGAAGCTTTACAAATAGCTCACCTATTTGTAGAATAAGAGAATAGAAACACAAGGAAAAGGGAAAGATACGCTCAGCTGAGCACAGAGTTCCAGAGAATAGCACGGAGAGAGAAGGCCTTCTTAAATGAACAGTGCAAAGAAGTAAAGGAAAACAGCAGAATGCGAAAGACTAGAAATCTCTTCAAGAAACCTGGCACATCAAGGGAACGTTTCATTCAAGGACGGGCACAATAAAGGAAAGAAGCAAAAAAGACCTAACAGAGGCAGAAGAGATTAAGCAGAAGTGGCAAGAATACACAGAAGAACCATACAAAAAGGTTTTAATGACCCAGATACCACAATGGTGTGGTCACTCACCTAGAGCCAGACATCCTAGAGTGTGAAATCCAGTGGGCCTTAGGAAGCATCACTACAAGCAAAGCTAGTGGAGGTGACGGAATTCCAGCTGAGCTTCTTAAAATCCTAAAAGATGATGCTGTTACAGTGCTGCACTAAATATGTTAGCAAATTTGGAAAACTCAGCAGTGGCCACAAGATTGGAAAAGGTCAGTTTTCATTCCAATCCCAAAGAAGAACAGTGCCAAAGAATGAGCCAACTACTGTAAAACTGTGTTCATTTCACAAGCTGGTAAGGTCATGCTCAAAATACTTCAAGCTAGAATCCAGCAGTACATGAAACAAGAACATCCAGAAGTACAAACTGGGTTTCAAAAAGGCAGAGGAACCGGTGATCAAATTGCCAATATCTGTTGGATCATAGAGAAAGCAAGAAAATTCTCAAAAAACATCTGCTTCATTGCCTAAGATAAAGCCTTTGACCCTGTGGATCACAATGGGGATCCATTAAAGAAATGGGGATACCAAACCACCATACCTTTCTCCCGAGAAACTTCTTTGTGGGTCAAGAGGCAGCAATCAGAATCAGACATTGAACAATGGACTGGTTCAAAATTGGGAAAGGACGATGCCAAGGCTTTACACTGTCACTCTGTTTGTTTAACTTATATACAGAATGCATTATCCAAAATGCCCGGCTGGATGAATCACAAGCTGGAAAAAAGATTACCAGGAGAAATATCAACAACCTCAGATATGCAAATGATTCCACTCTAATGGCAGAAAGTTAAGAGGAACTAAAGAGTTTCTTCATGTCAATGTATGGCAAAACCAATACAATAATGTAATTAGCCTCTAATTAAAATAAATAAATTTTAAAAAATTTAAAAAAAGAAATGTAATGTAATGGAAGGATAAGTTTATAATATTATTGAACATTATATAATCATTTAAAAAATTAAAAGAATGTGATAGATTCTTCATGGGAGAATATTGAGTTGAAAAAATTTGAAAATATTTTTGGGAGAATGGCATTGAAACATGTATATTATCATATGTGAAACAAATCACCAGTCCAGGTTCAATGCATGATACAGGTTGCTCGGGGCTGGTGTATTGGGATGACCCAGAGGCATGGGATGGGGAGGGAGGTGGGAGGGGAGTTCATGATGGGGAACACATGTACACCCGGAGCAGATTCATGTCAATGTATGGAAAAACCAATACAATAATGTAGAGTAATTAGCCTCCAATTAAAATAAATAAATTTTAAAAAAGAATAAAAAAAAAGAAAATATTTTTGGGAAAATAAAACATTTCAGATTAAAAAAAAAAGAGTTTCTTGATGAAGGTGAAAGAGGAGAGTGGAAAAGGTGCCTTAAATCTAAACATTCAAAAAACTAAGATCATGGCAACCAGTCCCATCACTTCATGGCAAATAGATGGGGAAACAATGGAAACAGTAACAGACTTTCTTTTCTTGAGCTCCAAAATCACTGCAGATGTTGACTGTAGCCCTGAAATTAAAATATGCTTGTTCCTTGGAAGAAAAGCTATGGCCAACCTAGAAAACATATTAAAAAGCAGAGACGTTACCTTATCAACAAAGGTCCATCTGGTCAAAACTATGGTTTTTCCAATAATCATGTATGGATGTGAGAGTTAGTCCATAAAGAAGGCTGACTGCCAAAGAATGAGAGTCCCTTGGACTGCAAAGAGATCAAACCAGTCAATCCTAAAGGAAATCGATCTTGACTATTCACTGGAAGGACTGATGCTGAAGCTGAAGCTCCAATACTTTGGCCACCTGATGTGAAGAGCTGACACATTAGGAAAAACCCTGATGCTGGGAAAGATTTAAGGCAGGAGGAGAAGGGGATGACAGAGGATGAGATGGTTGGATGCTATCACCGACTCAATGAACATGAGTTTGGTCAAGCACCGGGAGTTGGTGATGGACAGGGAGGCCTGGCGTGCTGCAGCCCATGGGGTCTCAAAGAGTTGGACACGACTTAGTGACTGAGCAATAGCAATGACTAATGGGCTTCTCTGGTGGCTCAGATAGTGAAGACTCTTCCCGCAGTTCAGGAGACCCGGGTTCTACGCCTCGGTTGAGAAGATCACCTGGAAAAGGAAATGTAACCCACTCCAGGATTCTCGCTGGAGGTTCCCATTGACAGAGAAGCTTGGAGAGCTACAGTCCTTGGGGTCACGAAGATTCGGACATGCCTGAGTGAGTGAGATGAACAATAATAAGCATCTGTGCTTTGGTCCTTGTCTGCCTGTGTGCTTCTCTGCCTTCTCCATCTCCAGCCGTGGCAGTTTCCTACACTCGCTGATTATAACTGGCTTATTTCTTTGTACCGTAGTGTACACTCTTTCTCTGTTTGAAATGCCAACACTGTGCCCATTTTTAGAAAGAAGTTTGACTTCTAAAGCTCTCCAGAATCATCACTTTATCGGGAAACTTTCGCTGAACTCCACATCTTTGTGCACAGTTAATCCCTCTCTTCTTGGTCTTCTTTTTCTTGTGTATACTTATATTTTTATATGGATAGTTATATATCATGATCTATTTTCATGTCGACCCCCACGCCCCTCCACCAGGACTCACTGCCCTTGCTCGGCACATGTGCTGAGTGTGTGTGCTGTCACTACTGTCCTGTCTGACTCTGTGACCCCATGGACTGGAGCCCACCAGGCTCCCCTGTCCATGCGATTCTCCAGGCAAGAACATTGGAGTGGGCTGCCATGCCCTGCTTCAGGGAATCTCCCCTGCCCAGGGGTTAAATCCAAGTCTCCTACGTCTCCTGAGTTCTTCACCACCAGTGCCACTGGGGAAGCCCTTTTTACAGGACACAAACATAAAAACCTTGCCTGTGTTGCTGTATATTGCTGAAAGACTTTGATCCTGTTCAGGATTTTTGTCTTTACAGATTCTTAGAGTTATTTACATCACTTTTATGTAAGCAGTCGATACTATTTATTTAGGCAGATTCTTCACTTTGAGCATGCAGTGTAACTTGCAGTTTTTCTATCATAAGAACATTAAACAAAAACCCTTATGACTAACTCTAGGTGCATATCTCTGGTTATCTGCTTGGGCGAGATTCTGGGATTGAACTGTGGAATCCAAGGTCATGCAGACATGTCCCTCATCACTGAACTCAAATCTATCCTCATGCGGCATGCAGAATAGAATAGGGCTCAGTTTACACCACTGGCCCTTTAAATAACTGCATTTTTGATGGGGAAAATGGCGTATCATCAGGCTTTGTTTCTGTTAAGTTTCAATTTTTGAATATTTATATGGGTGACCACTTCTCCTTGGTCTCGTTGGTCATACTTGGTCTAATATTTTCTGAGTCACTTGTTTATATCTTGTGCCTACGGGCCAGGTCATCACATTTTGGTCAGACTCCTTCAGTAATCCTGTTCAGCCTGGCGACAAGGCCACGCAGAGAGGTAAAGTGATGAGAGTGCCCTCCAGCTGGATCCCAGAGATCTCACTGCTGGACTGTGGTCAAAATAAAATATGCTGCAGTCATGAGCAGTTAAATCTCGGTAAGCAACTAAGCTAACCTTTGGAATAAATCTATACACCCCTGAGGATTGTCTGCTATAATAGCACTACTAAAGAACAGACAAATGCTTTGAGTTTTATAATTTAAGCTTTGCCATCCCTTCAGAAGAGGATTACTTTTCTGAAAATGTATATACCTGTAAAGAACCTTGGGGCTTGTATGTTCCTTTTGCATTTAACCAGCTATTAAAAGATCCCTCGGAAGCTGTGACCTGCACAGGTTCAATCTACTTTGGCTAGTAAATCAGTTAAGACTGGAAGTTCCCTGTGACTTTTTATTTAAAGACACATTAGAGATCCTAAAAATACTTCTCTCTAAGTAGAGGAGGGGAAAGTGATTCATGAGTGGTTCAAACATAGCCAGAGTCTGTCTATCAAGACACTTTGATCATCGTCCCCTGCCAGAATACACATCTCCTGTAAGCATTTGTCTGCCAGCTCTGCTCCACACACTCTACTAAGAAACGGAGCCAGCTGCAGAGCCACAGAGAAGACGTTCTTTGCCCTTGAAGAATTCAACTTTGGTGAAATAAAAATACACATATATATGCATGTGTGTGTATATATATATATACACATTCATTATATATATATACACACAGATTTTATATATATACACACACACACACAATATTAGGTGATAAGTAGTATATTATTGGGCTTCCCAGGGACTTAGAGGTAAAGAACCTGCCTGCCAATGCAGGAAATGCAAGAGACTAGGGTTAGATCCCTGGGTTGGAAAGGCCCTCTGGAAGAGGAACTGGCCACCCACTCCAGCATTCTTGCCTGGAAAATCCCATGGACCGAGGATTCTGGTGGACTACAGCCTGTGGGCCACCAAGGTCACACATGACTAAGCGATTGAGCACATTACACTATTATAGGTATGCTCAGAAAACTATAAGAATATAAAGAAAAAGAATAACCATGGACTGGAAAAAACTTTCCAAGAAAGTTGATATTTGTTCCAAGTTTCAGGAGAGGAGTAGCAGGTTACTGATCAGAGAAGAAAGGAGAAAAATAAAAAATATACCTGACAGCAAAGAAACCAGGACTGTCCCTGTAGTTGGGGACACGCTTTCAATGGGCACGTGGTGGTGACCACAGCATGTCAGACTGCCGGGTCTCTTCCCGATTGCTATCTCTACCCTGGGGCTTTATGCTGCAAACAGACTCCCGAAACGTGTGTGTCAGCTTGAACAGAAAGCACGTTGTTCAATCGAAACACTAATGCAAATTAAGAAGGAGAGGTAAAAGAAGTTTCCCAAGCCCCGGACACACTGAGGACCTCTGCTGTGGAACGCCTATCCTCCCCCACGGGACTGTAAGTCAGAAGGGCCGACTTGTACAACTGCTGTGCAGTAGGTTTCTTTGGATGCAGTGCTTTCTATTGTATTTGAAAATTTTAAACCAAAGCATGACTGCAACCAGAACAGAAAACAGTGCATTTGACAAAGAACACCCTATGATGTTTATTGTAGCTGTTTCTTTCTCTGGGTGTGCAGTTTCAAATTTGGGTATTTTGAACTGCAATCTCATGGGCTATGGGCAATAATCCCTGTGAAAATGATACTCTTTGCTTTTGATAGACTCCCAAATATGCAAGCCATACACTCTTGAACAAGAAAAGAGAGTGGTTTTCTATACCAGGAGAAACAGAGTACAATGTATTACTTTGACAACCTTGAAGGTGACTTTTCCAAGCCATTGATTAGCAGGTCCAGGCCCTGAAATCCAAGTCAGGGAGATTCATTACAGCTCTTTCAGTCACTAGAGTATTAAAAACCAAAATGCTTCATTAACTCAGAAGTGGGCTATGCCATTTGGCGATATGAGACGACTTGACTTTGGTGACAAAGCCATCTATGCATATTCTTTGGGCTTCAACACAAAAGGAAGTAGTTGCTTTTTGTATTAGAAATAAAAACAATCATTTTTCCTACTGCTATTCACTTTTGCCTGTTTAGTCAAAAAGTACACATTCCTGGGAAGAGCTTTGGCACAGGTGAAGTCTAAAGAGGAGCAGGCAGGGTTGGACTGGGTCAGTCAGAGAGTTCCAGCAGACTTCTATGACGATGGTCTGCCAGGAAGACATTAAAGGGATTCAGAGAGTTGAAGAAATAGGAGTGTGGGGTGACCAGCAGGAAGGACAGAGAAAAATTGCTATTTTCTTTTTCATTTTGAAGCAAGCAAACAAACAAAGCAAAGGGCTTAATTAAAGGCCCTTTTCTCTCTGGTTTTGTCCAGAACTGAAAACATAGCATTAAATAGATTTGCATTAGTTATCATTAAGCTGGTTTTGGAAATGGACATAAGCAATTCTTCTTTTAAAAGGAACTGAAAACAAGGTTTTAGTCAGTGTGACCCTGTGCTCCTACAGAGTCCTTTCCTGTGCTATAACAGTGGGGCACACAGCAGTGTTCTGCGTGGGATTTCTGTAGCCCTGCCTGCTTAGGAAGTCATATTATCTCAGGGAAGTGTAGCCACCGCTTCAACTTTCCTAAGCCTCGGTTTCTTCATCTGAAAAAATGGACATAGAAGCACTATTTTTCCTGTCTATCCAATAGGTAGTTTCAAGGATCAAATTAGATAACGAGAAGCTTGTGTGTGCTTTAATGTCCTCTATGTATTCATTGTATTCGTATCCATCCTGCGTGTACCAGATAAGTATCTTCGGTCCATTGCCTTATTTAATCTTTACAACAACACTGTGAGGTCAGTAAGTAAAACGTAGAGAAGTTGTAACTTAATCAAGAGGTCTTATACTCCATTTTATTACCACTTTTTCTTTATACTCCATTTTTAGAAATTTGTGATGTGGAGATGATTTCAACATAATCCCTGACTTTAGGAGACAAGCAGTGTGCACCTTCCTTGGTGGTCCAATGGCTGAGACTCCACACTCCCAGTGCAGGAGGCCTGGGTTCAGTCCCTGGTCAGGAAATTAAGGTCCTGCTGATGCTGGGAGGGAGGCATTGGGGGTAGGAGGAGACGGGGACGGCAGAGAATGAGATGGCTGGATGGCATCACCGACTCGATGGACATGGGTTTGAGTGAACTCCGGGAGTTGGTGATGGACAGGGAGGCCTGGCGTGCTGTGGTTCATGGGGTCGCAAAGAGTCGGACACGACTAAGCGACTGAACTGAACTGAACTGAACTGATGCTGTGTGGAGTGGCCATTAAAAGAGAAATAAACAGTCTACTAGAAAGATATAGGTGTAAATAAAGTGAAATTCGCTCGGTCGTGTCCAGCTCTTTGTGACCCGATGGATTGTATAGTCCATGGAATTCTCCAGGCCAGAATACTGGAGGGGTAGCCTTTCTCTTCTGCAGGGGATATTCCCGACCCAGGGATCGAACCCATGTCTCCTGCATTGTCAGGCAATTTCTTTATCTCTGAGCCAACAGGGAAGCGCTAATGTATAAAATAAGCCTCATAAATTAAAATAAAGAATTATTTAAAATGTGTATTTTATTCCTAAGTAACCTCAGCGACTAATGCACCTATTGCATGCCATGAGTTTTCTTGAACTTTGAAATCAATTGATCGGCGTCAGCCTCGTTTTTTCTTCACACTGAGTTTCATGCACGACTGGCTTTCCATCACAGCAACTGCTGGACACGCAGCTTCACGAAGACATGGCATCCTCAGAAGGAACAAAGCGCGGTCTAACACTGAAACCACGAATGACCTCACAATAACAATTCAATGTCTGACACATGTCAGTGTGTTTTATTAAAAAGTTTAAATTATCCTTTCAAGTCACTGTAACTTTGGTTTACTGCCAAAGTTTACAAACTGTGAGATTAACGCAAGAATCCATTTCTACCACATTTAACATTTTGTGGGAGGAGGTCTTTGAGATCTCTATAAATGTAAATTAAAATAATATTTTGAAATGACTTTGATGTATCACATTGATTTCTTCCATGGAGCCCCTTAATTTTAAAAGGGTAGTATTACAATCTCCCCAGTGACTCCCAGTTCAAGACCTCGTATTAGGGTGTTGGATGCCAGAAGCTTAAAAGTAAGCCCAAGAATTCTTCTCAGGGAAGATAATAAGAGTAGACACACAGGGAAGAGAGACACCTTCACAGCCCAAGGGCTTGGTGTGAGTTTGAGCTGTGCTGTGCAGGTGCAGTTCCAAATGCTTGGGATAAAAGAAATTGCTCCTAATATGGTGTGAAAATCCTATGCAATCCAGACACCGAGTCAGCGAGACACGGGGCCCAGCCTCACAGAGGGTGTGAGTGCCGCCCTTCTGTTGGGGGCTCACCAGAGTTTGAACACAGTGACAAGGGGCGTTTAAGTGAGGTGGAGCCTGCTCGTCTTTTTGCTAATCTTTATGACTTAAGGGGGAAAACCCTTCAGAGAGAGAAAGCCTGTGTTCAGATATCATGTAAGGAACATGCCACAAGGGCAATGAAATCAAGAGCATGTGAGCAGCCAGATACGGATTCACTTGGATCGCTTGGTGACATCAAATTCCAGAGTCCTCAAGTCAGCTCTCATTGGGGATATCCTATGGGTTTCTCACTATTTTTGGACATTGGTCCCTCATTGATGAGTAAAATTATGGCTTTGCTTATCTCCATGGACTCTTCCAACTCTTACTTCCCATAATTGTCTAAAGTGTAGTGTATGAGAACGATTAACTTCCACAAATCTTCATGAGGAAAACTCCAAACTCCCAAATGGGATGGGGAGGGAGATGGGAGGGGGGTTCAAGATGGGGAACACATGTACACCCGGGGCAGATTCGTCTCAATGTATGGCAAAACCAATAGAATAATGTAAAGGTAAAAAATAAATAATTAAATAGATGTTTAAAAAAAAACAGGAAAAATTGATCCTTTTAAAGCAATGTATGCTTTATTTTCATATTAGACTACTCAGTACTTCTGAAAAATGCAAACACAAAAACCCTTTTCACAGGGACTAAATGGGGGCTTACAAAGTTTTCTTGGAATAAATGTATATCAACCTAGTGATAATGTTTTGGTTTGGAAGCCGGAGGATTTAGCTTTTCATCTAATCATTCTGCAAAGATGGACGCATCTCTGCATTGTGAGAGGTTGATGTATGTAGAAGCTGCTCTTTTTAATTCTCCTTTGAGGGAAAGAAACAATTTTTACATGAAACACATCAAAGACAGAAACAGCAAATCTCCAGATTTCGCTATTTTTGTAGATGGTGAAGACTCTCTGTAATAAAAATGAATAAAATACTCTGCCAGCACCAACTAAAAGGAGGCAAAAGATAGAGTGTTTGCTGGCTTTGCGGCTAAAGCAGTTCCTTCTCCGACAGTCTTTTCCCACCGCTGTCTGTTATAACCCTTACTTGTCTGTGCTATTGTGAAAAAGCTTCTTCAAGTCTGAGGACTAATATACCAGCAAAAATGATGATATTATAATATAGGGAGTTGTCCTTTTTGAGAACTGTAGCCTTTTACTTAACTTCTTGAAACTTTTGAATTTGGCTATTCCAGAGTGTTATCTCTGTATGTGTCTGTACATGAAAATGTGTGTGTGTTTGTAATCTTCCTAGTATTTATTTTATTTTATTTTTTTAGTTTATTTATTTTAATTGGAGGCTAATTTTTAAACATTTTACTTCATTAAGATGTTGGCAAAATTCTGCATAAGTTCTTCCTTTCATTATTTTATTTCTTTGGGGGGTTTGCTTAAATATTTATTGAGTTCCCATTACGCTCTGGACATTGAAGATACCAAGATATAAAAAACACAGTCTGTTTGGAGAGAGTGGCGTGTAAGCTGTGAGAACAAACCTGAGTTGACTCTTCCGAAACTGGAAGGATGCAGTGAAGGACAGATTGAGATGAGCAGCGACTTGCGTGTGAGAGAGTGCTGTTGCAGGGTCCACAGCCTCCACCCAAAGCGTGGTCCGCGAGCCACAGCCTTGGCACCGTCTGAGAGCTCACTGGAGATGCAGAAACTCAGTCCTCCCCTTGAACTACCGAACCTGAATCTCAGTTTTCACAAGATCGCGGCTAATTGTTAGGCATTAAAGTTTGTGAGGATCGTTCTTCATAAAGGTTGCTATTTTACCTGTTAAAGAAAAGAGGATGGAATCTGTAGAAAGAAGGAGGTTGTGACTGAACTATTGGAGCAACAGTGGAGAGAAGGGCCCCTGCCTAATGAGCCACCATGATTTGCAAGGACACATGCACCCCAGTGTTCACTATTTACAGTAGCCAGGACGTGGGAGCAAACTAAATGTCCATCAGCAGACGAGTGGATAAAGAAGACAGACTGCATATATACAGTAGAATAGTCCTCAGCCTTAAAAAGAATGAAATAACGCCATTTGCAGATAGCAACGTGGATGAACCTAGAGCTTGTGATCGTCTTGCTAAGTGAAGTAAGTCAGACAAGAAGGAGAAATGTCATATGACATCCCTTATATGTGGAATCGAAAAAGAAATGACACAAATGAATCTGTAAAACAGAGACTGGGGGACGAATAGAGCGAAGGGTCAGTTGAGGAGTTTGGGACGGACATGGACACACTGCTATATTTAAAATGAATAACCAAAAGGACCCAATGAAACTGTTCATTGTGACGTGGCAGCCTGGATGGGAGGGGAGTTTGTGGGTGAATGGATACATGGATATGCACAGCTGAGCCCCTTCACTGCTCACCTGGAACTATCACAATGCTGTTGGTTGGCTAACGGTGTGTGAGCCAGTCACTCAGTCGCACCCAATTCTTTGTGGCCCCACAGACTGTATGTAGCCTGCCAAGCACCTCTGTCCATGGGATTTTTCAAGCATGAATACTGGAGACGGTTGCCATTTTTCTCCTCGGGAGGATCTTCCCGACTCAGGGATAGAACCAGCATCTCCCATGTTTCCTACATTTCAGGCAGATTCTTCACCTGCTGAGCCATCAGAGAAGCCCCTTAATTGGCTACACCCCAATGGGAAATAAAAAGTTTAAAGAAAAGTCTGTGAATACTTGTAGAAGACATTTGGGGAATGAGCGTAGGCCACTGGTGATTTTAAAGTTGAGTATTACCAGAAACCAAATAACTAAATTCTGCGATTCACACCACACAGTTTTCCCCAATGCTACTTTTGTAGCTAGCTCAGTTAGCTCAGGTGCTCACGCACATCCAACTCTTTGTGACCCCATGGACTGCAGCACACCAGGCCTCCCTGTCCACCACCAGTTCCCGGAGCTCACTCAAACTCCTGTCCATTGAGTCAGTGATGCCATCCTAGTATCTCATCCTCTGTCGCCCCCTTCTCCTCCCGCCTTCAGTCTTTCCCAGCATCACGGTCTTTTTTTTTCAGGAGTCCCTTCTTCGCATCAGGTGGCCAAAGTATTCGAGTTTCAGCTTCAGCATCAGTCCTTCCAATGAATCTTCAGGACTGATCTTCTTTAGGATGGACTGGTTGGATCTCCTTTCAGTCCAAGTGACTCTCAAGAGTCTTCTCCAACACCACAGTTCAAAAGCATCGGTTCTTCAGCGCTCAGCTTTCTTTGTAGTCCAACTGTCACATCCATACATGACTACTGGAAAAATCATAGCTTTGACTAGATGGACATTTGTCAGTAAAGTAATGTCTCTGCTTTTGAATATGCTGTCTAAGTTTGTCATAGCTTTTCTTCCAAAGAGCAAGCGTCTTTTAATTTCATGGCTGCAGTCACCATCTGCAGTGATTTTGGAGCCCCCAAAATAAAGTCCCTCACTGTTTCCATTGTTTCCCCTTCTATTTGCCATGAAGTGATGGGACCAGATGTCATGATGTTCATTTTTTGAATGTTGAATTTTAAGCCAGCTTTCTCACTCTGCCCTTTCACTTTCATCAAGAGTCTCTTTAGTTCTTCTTTGCTTTCTGCCAGAAGGGTGGTGTCATCTGCATATCTGAGGTTATTGATATTTCTCCCAGCAATCTTGATTCCAGCTGGTGTTTCATCCAGCTCAGTATTTTGCATGATGTACTCTGCATATAAGTTAAATAAGCAGGGTGACAATATACAGCCTTGACGTACTCCCTTCCCAATTTGGGACCAGTCTATTGTTCCATGGCCGGTTCTAACTGTGGCTTCTTGAACTGCATACAGATTTCTCAAGAGGCAGGTCAGGTGGTCTGCTATTCCCATCTCTTGAAGAATTTTCCAGTTTTTTCTGGTCTACACAATCAAGGCTGGATGAAGCACAAGCTGGAATCAAGATTTGCTGGGAGAAATATCAATAACCTCAGATATGCAGATGACACCACCCTTCAGGCAGAAAGCAAAGGAGAACTAAAGAGATTCTTGATGAAAGTGAAAGGGCAAAGTGAGAAAACTGGCTTAAAATTCAACATTCAAAAAATGAAGATCATGGCATCTGGTGCCATCACTTCATGGCAAATAGAAGGGGAAACAATGGAAACAGTGAGGGACTTTATTTTTTGGGGGGCTCCAAAGTCACTGCAGATGGTGACTGCAGCCATGAAATTAAAAGACACTTGCTCCTTGGAAGAAAAGCTTTGACCAACCTAGACAGCATATTAAAAAGCAGAGACATTACTTTGCCGACAAAAGTCTATCTAGTCAAAGCTATGATTTTTCCAGTAGTCATGTATGGATGTGAGAGTTGGACTACAAAGAAAGCTGAGCGCTGAAGAATTGATGCTTTTGAACTGTGGTGTTGGAGAAGACTCTTGAGAGTCCCTTGGACTGCAAGGAGATCCAACCAGTCCACCCAAAAGGAAACCAGACCTGAATAATCATTGGAAGGACTGATGCTGAAGCTGAAACTCCAGTACTCTGGCCACCTGATGGGAAGAGCTGACTCACTGGAAAAGAAACTGATGCTGGGAAAGATTGAAGGAGGGAGGAGAAGAGGATGACAGAGGATGAGAAGGTTGGATGGCATCACTGACTCCATGGACATGAGTTTGAGTAAACTCTGGGAGTTGGTGATGGACAGGGAGGCCTGGTGTGCTGCAGTCCATGGGGTCACAAAGAATCAGACACGACTGAGTGACTGAACTGAACTGAACACAGTCAAAGGCTTTGGTGTAATCAATAAAGCAGAAGTAGACGTTTTCCTGGAATTCTCTTGCTTTTTTGATGATCCAACAGATATCATAGCTAGTCATGGAGTAGAAAAATCTGATCTGAGGGTGATCCTGGGCTTTTAACTCACAAGTAGTACAGATGTCATATCAGCTTAATTAATTAAAGATCAGCAATAAGCTTCCACTCCAATACCTGTGGGAAGACATATGGGACATATAGCATAGGTGGAAAGTTGCTCTTTGGAACAACTTTTCTTTTTTATGCCATGTACAGTCTAGAATTTGGTTTTGAAATAATTCCATTTTCACTCTCATGGAACCGCAGTCTGAGGGTAGGCTCAGAGTCAGTATAAAATGTGAAAATTCTGCATGGTCACATTAACCATGAGAGGTTCCTTGAATGTTTTAGCACAAATAGTAGTGGCACATTTCAGTTTGTCAAGGCTCCTCTTCCAGTATTTGAACAGATTATTTTCTTTCTTGACGAATGCTCTATGAATTGGCTGGCTCACGTTTAGGGACAATTTTGTATGAAAATAATAAGACTTCAAATTTTTCAGTCACATCCAACCCTGAACCCTTCGCTACATCTCGAAGGCTTCCTGGTGCTATGCTCACAGATGCCTGTGTGATCTGACCCCACACTGTCCGCCCTTTGAACACACCTCACACCTTTGAACATTTCCTCTCCACCCTTCCCGGGGAAGAACCCGAAGATACTGTTTCTCTTTGTTGGGATGCTGAAAGAAAGTAGTGAGTTTTTAAAAATAATATTAATTTACTTTTCTGAGATGTAATTATCAAAGTGCAAGTTGTAAAGAAGTACAGTTCTTGGAGATTTCACAGTTGAGGACCGGACCTTCATTTCACCACCATCCAAAACGAAACATAGATTGTTGCCATTTCCTCTCATTCAGCTCAACCACTTTTGATGTCTGTCCCCATAGATTCATTTTGTCTGTTCTCGATTTCACACAATGGAATCGCAGGGTTTTGTGTGCATGTAAATCTCATTTTACTTCCTTAGCATGTTTTTGAGATTCGATGTTTCATTTTTTCATGCAGAGTAGTGGTCCATTAAAAGACTATACCATGATTTCTTTATTTTTGTGTTGATGATATTAAAGTTGTTTCTCATTTTAAAAAGCCTTCTATAAATAATGTTATGTACTTTTTTCTGAAGATGTGTGTTTGATTCCTTGGATAGAAATTCTCTATGATATTTCCAAATTGATCACCAAAAGAGCAGTCACGTAGGATGAGAATTTCATTTGCTCACCTGTGTTAGATGTGGTTGAGCTTTTGAATTTTATGTATTATATTATGCTTGTAACATTTCAATTGTGGTTTTATTTTTTCTTTATGACTAAGGATTTTGATTGCCTCTTCATATATTTAGTTTGTATCTTCCTTCATGAAGTTCAGTTCCAGTCTTGTACCTATTATCTGTTGAGTTGCTTTATCACTGATTCATAGAAATTTGTTGTATATCTTGATACCATTATTTTGTTAGGCATATTTTGTCATTATTTTCTTTTAGTCTGTGGCTTATTTATTTTAATGATAGTTTTAAAATGTAGAATAATATAGCTATTAGTATCTATACTAATATATAGTATGGGTACATATATTACTATGCTATACTAATGTGATATAGCATACTATATTGTACTACACTAATACTAATATAGTATAGTATAAATGTAGAATGAAATAGCATAGTATAGAATAATATAGTATAGTATAGATATTTTTAATATAGTATAGATATTTCATTTTGATGAAGACCATCTAATCCATTTTCATCTTTAGTTAGTGCTTTTGGAACCTATCAAAAATATTTTTTTTCTACCCCAAGTTTGTAGTGATATTTTCCTATTTTTTGTTCATAACAATTTTGTTTTTTTACAACTATATCTATGCTCAGATTAATTTTTTTTGTATAAAATAAGATAAAGCTCAAGGTTTTTTTTCTTTTTTTACACTTTATTCAGTTGTTACAGAAACGTTTGTTCGAAGAAAGAGGGAAAAAGAAAGATTTCTTTTTCTCCACTTTTTCTTCACACCTTGGTTGAAAATTATTTGTGTATGTGTGGAATGGACTCCTAGTTTTGTTTCTTGGTCTTTCAGTCTATCTTTACACAGATGATGCACTGTCTTTATCACTGGGGCTTCAGTTAGTCTTAACATTAGGCAGTTTAAGTCCTTCAGCTTGTTCTTTTTCAAGATTGTTGAAGCCATTTTAGGGCCTTTAGTTTTCCATGTAAAATTAGAATCAGTTTTTCAAAAGAGTCTGATGGAATTTAATGAGGTTTGTGTTGAATTTATTAATTTAGAGAGGATATTGAGTAAATGTTATTATTTAGATCTTTATGCATAAATGTAAGTTTGATTATATAATTAAAGTAAGGAAGTAGAGAAATGTAATTATAGTTTGAAAGTTTTAATTTTTTTAAGCAAGAAAAGATACATACTTTGTCCCTTTTTGTCCTTCTATTGAAAATTATTTTTTTTGTCCTAGTAAGAATGATTTTAGTAATTGTATTTATATTGGAGTTACCAATTTTCATATTTTTTCACATTGAACATTGTGGAAGCAAGGGAGATACAAGGGAGCCTTTGGGATTTGTTCTTCTTTGTCAGTGGAGGTTCAGATCAACAGAATCATGTATCTTTTTTCTTAAGGAATGACTACGGTTTTTAGGTTTCCCAGCCTGAACTCTCACACTGACTCTTCAGTGGGCTGTTTTCTTTCTCATCCCTGAGTCATTGCTTCCCCTTAACTTGTAATACTTTTCTCCTAAATCTTTCCATGGCAAGCATCTCATTGTTCAACTCTCAGTTGAAATCTGACCTCCTCAGGGATTTTCCCTAACAGGTGGGTATCTGAAATACTCACCTCTATAATTCTCTATCCCAAAGCCCTTTAATTAAGTAGTTTTTCGCTGTTTGAAATCACTAGCTTACTGCAAGTTTGTTATTCCTTTTCTTCCACTGGAGTGTCGTATCTAAGAGCAGGATCCACAAGATACTCAGCACCTTAGCTCAGCACAGTAAGACTGTGAGTATCTGCTGAGTGAGTGAGTGGGTTTTGGAACCTGTTGTCTTGTTTGAACTTACTGCCAACATTGTAGGAAGCCATGCACTCTACCTTTTGAAAGTTCAACATTAAAAAAGAAAGGCTCATATTTATAGACGGTTATTTTTATTTGCTTTTCTGGGATGATTGACCATGGAAAATATGTTTACACATCATACTAAAGGTTCTGTTTACTCTTGTGTGGCAAAGTCAGATGGGATCAGGCCTTCTAGTCAAAACAATGAGTTCAAGTTTTGGTTTTATCGTTTACTAATTGTTTAAGCTTGCATAACCACTTCATTTTTCTGAGCCTGAATTTCTTCATATGTAGATTTTAGATAACAGTGCTTGCTCTCCTCATTCCATAAATTTTTTGTGAAGGTGAAATTAGATAATGTATTTATGAGAACACTTTGTAAATGGAATATGTAGGACCTTATTATTGAATTTAATGTACTAATTCATTGCCTAATGGACCGAAAGAGTTAATTGTTCTTCCAAAATTGTCTAATTTATTTTCAGGGTTGGAGAGAATTTTATGCAAGGTGTCACTAATAGATAATAATAACTCATTTGTTCCTCTATCACACCTTTCCTTAGAGGACTCAGCTTTATTCTATCTCATTAATCCTGAACAAAGCCTCTGAATCATTAGATAGCCTGATGATAAGCACCATTCTCCTGGTTTTTACAGCTGGAGCAAATGAGGCACTGAGCAGTCAAGTGATTTTCTCAAAGTCACACTGAGTCCACGATGCTGCTGTGGAAAGGGGCTGGGCGCCCAGAGGCTCCCTGCCTGGACCTGGCCTCAGCAGAGAATGCTGACTGCGCGTTATGACTCAGGACCCGTAGGATGCACAGAGCACAGGGTGAGGACAGGTGTGCTGTCCTCAGTGAGCTTCAGGTTTAGAAGGAGAAGAGGAACGTGAATGGCTCAGACAGGACAGAATGGAAATGTCATCAATCTCTTAACATTTGTCTAAAGTTTCGATGTGGGTAGATCTCATTAGTTACATCAAAATAGACTTTATAGAGAAGACATTTACCATAGATCATAGAAAACTGAAACTTTGAAAGTAATAAAAATGGAGAGTATACTAAACCAACAAAGCAAAATGAACAAAACAAGCAAAATCATGGGATGCAGCTGAGGAAAAGTGACTTATTTTGAATAATTGAATATAGGTGAATAGCAGAGTGTCAGCTAGATGCATACCAAAGTCACCCCCAAACATCGTTGTCTTTATTATTAAGTAGTGACAATAATTATTGATCCCCAGTTGCCATCGTTCTTATCACCAGTAGTCATCAAACATGAAAGGGGAAGTGAGTGAAAAGGCTGCCATGATGCACTGAAGCCTCCTTTCTCTCTGTGTAGAACATCCTTCTCTTCCCGGATCCTGGACTTTGGATTCAGCCGTGGGTTTTCCTAGACAAACAGGATGTGATCAGATGTGACTGTGGTGGAGTCTTTAAAATGCTTACGCAGTTTGACTTGCTTCTTGCCAAAAGAGAGAGAGTCCAAGGGGAGCTTCTGTTCTAAGAATGATAGACTTGTTGACCAGACTTGGAGTCAGTTCAAAGCGTGAATTCAGACAAACCCTCCTCTAAAGCAAAAGCTCCCTCACCTGACTTATAGACTTGTAAATGAGAAAAAGAAATGCTTATTTTTCTAAGTCATCTCACTTTGACATGATGTATTAATATTATGCAACCACACTTGACTAATCTAGCTGATAATGTCTAGTGGTGGTAGATTGCAGAAAATCTTAAATTCTCGGATGTGCTCCTTCCCAGTTTAATGATCATGAAAGGGCCTTTATAATAGTGGTCTTTGCAAGCAGTTCCCTGACAGTTAAGCCAACTGATGGGCTCTAGGTCCCATAAATGGAATAAAATGTACATTTGAATGGGGATATAAAATTTTCATGAGCCGTCCCCAAGTGATAAGAACCATTATCCCAGTGTGTTTAGAACAAGAGAGTAACATAGCTAAAGCCTGGCTGTAGAAACCGTCATTTGGCTGAGTGTGTAGGGCAGATACAGTGTTGAGGGGTCAGGGCGAAGAGTATGCCAATGCCTAATTGATAGAAAAGGGGTAACCTGGAGGGCAGCAGAAAAGAAATGACAGAACAAACATGCATGCAAGAGGCTTTGCTGAGTTGCTGTGGCAGTGACAGCTACGGGATGATGAGGATAAGAAAGTTAAAAGTGACTTGAGGGACTTCCCTGGTGGTCCAGGGCTAAGAGCTTGTGTTCCTGATGCAGGGAGCCCAGTTTGATTCCCAGTTAGGGAACTAGATCCTGCAAGACAGCAGCTAAAGATCGAAGTGCCCATGTACTGCACCTCAGACCTGATGTGGACAAATGAATGCATAATTTAAAAAAAAAAGTGACCTGAGCCTTTGAGACGAGTAACGTGAGCCTTTGAGACAAGTAACGTAAGCCAATGAGGTCAGTTGCAGAAATGAAGAAATGAGGATAGCAGATGGTTTGAATGGTGGAGAGGTAACGAGTTTTATTTTTGACTTGAGTTTGGAGCACTCAGTAAGTCTACATACGAACCTTCAGCTGTGAACTTTCAGAGATTGCACGTGTGCTCCTACGTCCACTCACGTCAGCTCACACGTCTGGCCTACGCTGCCATTCACAGGCACCCTCTACGAGTGGTTGTGCCTGTGTGTTCTGTACCGTCCTGCATAGAGTCCACTAGTGCAGTGTCTTTCTTTCAAGGCCAGGGTGTCCAGAAGCAAGTGTAAAACTGGTGCTGTAGCTGGTACTACTGCATTTTTCAAGGTACTGTACTGTAAGATTAAAAGTGTTTTATTTTTATTGTTTGTTTTTATGTATTATTTGTGTGAAAAGTATTTTAAACCTATTCCAGTGCAGTACAACGAGCCGATTAGGTTAGCTGGGCATCTAGACTAGCTTCGCTGGACATAGGAATAAATTGGACTGATGAATGTACTCCAGAACAGAACTTGTTCATATGCAGGGGACTTACTGTTGGCAGAAATCTGAGAACTGTCGTAAAAGATAAGGCCCCAGGCTCCACTTTCCTGATTGTCAAATACCTTTAAGTGGAGAATGTCTTTCATGCCAAGGTGGAAACAATTACTCACATATTATATGTCAAGTTCCAGAGAGGAGTTTTCAGAAGCAAAGTCAATGGTCTCCTGCTTGAAGTGAAGAATATTAGGTTGAGAGTTTGAGGTTTATTGAAATTCTATTGCCGGAAACATCAGCAACCTCTTCAAGACTAAGAGAAGAAAACTGGTTTGGCTGTGCAGACTGCTCTGGGGGACCCTCTAACTGTGGGGGACATTGTAATTCACATATTGCACCATGGAAAGCAGACTTTAAGATTAGTTTTGTATTTAAATATGAAAATGCAATGTTCTACGCTGGTTACTCAATGATAAAGAATTTTGTGGAGGTTTACTTTACTGGCAAGTCACTTGACTAATTTTAAGCAATCATTTGAGACCTGTAGACTTGGTACAGGAGCAGAGCAGGTGGGAACACTGGTTTTGGAATCAGCCTCTTTTGGTTTGAATCCATGCTCTGCCAGTTTCTGCCTACTGAGTCATTCGTTTAACAAATAATTGCTGAATCCCTACCATATTCTGTATGTGAGAAAAAAACCAAAAAACAAAGACCGCTGCTTTCAAGAATTTACATCTTTTTAAAATATATATATTGTTCATGGAGAGTAATAGTAACATATATTTATTGTATTAAAATATGACAGACTTAAAGAAGAATTAAATTATCCATAGCATACCACCATCTGATATAACAAGGGCAACTTTTTAAGAATTATTTTTAATTGGAGGATAATTGCTTTGCAGTTCTGTGTTGGTTTCTGTTGTACAACAAAGTGAATCAGCCCTCAATATACATTTATCCCCTCCCTCTCGAGCCTCTCTCCACTGTATGCCCCCTTCACCCTCTAGGTCATCGCAGAGCAGGAAGCGGGGCTCCCTGAGCTATACAGTAGCTTCCCACTGGTTATCTGTCCTTGGCAGTGGGTGTCTGTCAATGCTCCCTCTCAACTCAGCTCACCCTCTCCTTCCCCTGCTTGTCCACAAGTCCCTGCAGAGTTTACATCTTAATGGAGTGAGACCTTCAGCAAAGAATAAACATAATAATGAATATATCACAAAGAGTAATAAAAGATTATGGATGGCATGGGGGAAAGGAGAGGTGTTTAAGAAGGATTAGAGTTTGAGGACTGGGAGGCAGATTTCATTATTAAATACGGTAGTCAAGGTGGATCTCGTTGAGATGGTGATAACTGAACAAAAAGCCAAAAATTTGAGAGAGTTAGACAGAAGGAAAAAAGCAGATAAAAGGTCTAGAGCTCGGGGCCTAAGGCGGACTTGTGTTTGCTTGAACAGCAGAGAGGCTGGAGCACAATGAGCCACTTGTAGAGTCGCAGGAAGTGAAGTCAGAGAGAAAACCGGGAGACCCACCAGGTCGGGAGTTTAACTTTTATCTTGAGTGAAAAGGAGAATCAGAGGATTATTTTTCTTTTCTCTTCATTATAGAAATTTTCAAAGGCATATAAAAGTGGAGAGGCTAGTACAATTGCTACCCATCATCCAGCGAAAATGACTATTGATATAAGGACAGTGTTATTCCATCTATTTCTCTGCCTGGTCCCTCAATCCCTGATTAGTTTAAAGCAGATTCCAGATAATAACTTGTAAATTCTTTAGTTATATCTTCAAGACATAGGACCCTCATTGTCTCAAACACAACCACAAAACCATGCTGCTGCTGCTGCTGCTGCTAAGTCGCTTCAGTCGTGTCCGACTCTGTGCGACCCCATAGACAGAAGCCCACCAGGCTCCCCCATCCCTGGGATTCTCCAGGCAAGAGCACTGGAGTGGGTTGCCATTTCCTTCTCCCCACAAAACCATACTTACACCTAAAAATAAAGACTTTGATGTTTTCAGATGTCCAATAAATGTTCATATTTTCTCCATTTATTTTAGAGACTTTTTTTTTCTTATTATTAGTGCAAATTAGACATTAAAGAATTGTTTTTAATTTGGCCACACCATGTGGCCTGTGGGATCTTTGTTTTCGAGCCAGGGGTTGAATTCAGGTGCCCACTGTGAAAGCACAGGGTCTTATCCACTGGCCAGCCAGGGCCTTCCCTGAATTAAGCCGTTTAGATTATTTTGAGCACAGAAGAGATGGACCCAGTGGAACAGATGTAGTGGGTGTAGCCTGTGGGGCGGCAAGGAAGCAGGCAGGAGGAACTGCTGGAAGCTTTTGTAGTCATTCAGAGACGTACCGGCGGCTCAGACCAGAATGGTACCCGTGCAAGTGGTGACACTTTTTTGACTTCTGAAACTATTTTAAAATTAGAAAACCAGTAGGTTTTCCAAAGATATTGGACATGCAGTGTGTGTGAGGGAGAGACACCAGGGTTTGGATTAAGGAGACAAACACGATTAAAGGGTTTGTGGGAAATAAAGGGCTGAGTTTAAATATGTGCGTTTAAGATAGCAATTGGGCAGCTCCAGAGAGTCCATGAGACTCAGAGTCACCAGCACGTTGGTGATGAACAGAGACGCGAGACTGGATGGAGTCACCAGTGTAGACTAAACAGAGAAGGTGACCAAGGCTGCAGCCCTTGGATGTTCCGAAGCTCAGATAAGAGGGAAAAGGGGCAAAGGACACTGAGAAGCGTCCCGTCGGCAAACATCCTGGGAGCCAAGGGCGGGGGGGGGGGCATGCCTGCAGTAAGAGCATCGAGAAAGCCCAGGGCTGTGTTGAGATGAGATGAGAGCTGTGGTACAGAATACGGTGACTCATGCATCCTGTCACTGTTTATTTCAAAATTACTTACAGTCCGCCTACTGTATCATGGGCTTCCCAGGCAGTGCGGTACCTGGAATCCACCTGCCAATGCAGGAGGCACAGGAGACCCGGGTTCCATCCCTGGGTCAGGAAGATCCGCTGGAGGAGGAAAGGGCAACCCACTCCAGTGTCCTTGCCTGGAGAATCCCATGGACAGGAGCCTGGTGGGCTACAGTCCATGGGGTCACAAAGAGTCGGACACAACTGAGAATCTAAGCACACATTCACCTGCTATATTACAGCCACTTATTAGATCCTACAGACAGAAATGAGAACCAGGCATAATTTACACTCAAGAATCTTTTATAAACTTACATATCAGTAGGGATGCAGACAATTAGAACAGATTATAGAATACTATTATAATTTGCTTATTCTCTTTATGCTCTACTTGTTCACTTATAAAGTAGGACTAATTGTACTTCATCATGTGTTGCTATGAGATTTAAACAATATTATGCTTCTATCAGGATGTGAAAAAACGATCCCTTTAGAATTATTTAGCTCATTATTCTACTTATTTAGGAGAATAATAATTTGTAGTAGCTGGTAAAACCCAGAAGTCAGGTTTACTTGACAAAAGATCATCTTTACTTGTAGGCTTAAGAAGAGGAGGAAAATGTGAGCTCTCTTAGAAGGACTTTGGAAGGAAAGATGAAGAAGCCCAAAATAAAAATCAGTGGATAGAAGATGAGCTTGTGGGCTAGAGGAGGGCCAAAGGAAGGCTCAGTGGGCTATGGTTGAGCAGGACTTGGGACAAACATCTAAGCGAGAACTGCAAGTGGATTCAGTTTTAATATGTAGAACTCAATTGACACATGATGAAAGCTGGCTTTTAGGTGGCTCCCAGGTAAAGAATCTGTCTCCCAGTGCAGGAGGCATTGAACTTGCAGGTTCGATCCTTGGGTTGGGAAGACTTCCTGGAGGAGGAAATGGCAACCCACCCCAGTATTGTTGCTGGACACAAAAGCCTGGTGGGCTGCAGTCCATGGGGTTGCAAAGACTGGACACAACTGAACACACACACACACACACACACACGCGCGTGCGCGCCTGATGAAAAGCAGAACAGTGTTCCAGAGGACAGGACTAATTTCTCTAAACTTTATAAAAATCAAGAAGATGGTAAAGGATTGTTCCTGGCCCAAGAACGGGAGCTCAGGAAAGAGCAGAGCATATAGTCAGTGTTGAGTCAACGCAGCACTTCCTATGGCAGAACACACCCGTTGCCCACCTTGGTCTGCATGCCAAGGTGTTGGCAATAGGTGTCTCAATCAGCAGGAATATGCTTGCTTGCCTTTTTTTTATATTCTTTTGATTTTATCTTTTGTTTTTCTGAAATAAATCCTTATTACTTTTGTAATAAGAAAAGCAATATTGGAAACTTTATTGGAAGATAAATAAAAGTTAGCCATACAGAGCTTACTGGTCCTTATGAAGCCAATCGGAAGAAGAATAAACCCATGCCTGAAATATGGCTGGTGAAATCACCTTGAATGAAGTTTTCTAACGAGAAGGAGATCCCAAACTTTCCAGGTACGGTGGTGCCAACAGCACTAACATAGTCACTGAATCAGGGTCCTGATCTTTCCTGTTGGCAGATAATTCTAAGAAAACATGTGCATTTGTAAACAGAGTCACAACTTCCTCCTTTTGTGTATTTTAACAACCTTAATTTTGATTTATTAAGTTTTTTTAATTCACTATTTACATGCAAAGCAGGGTACACAGGGAAAGGGTAAATAAAAGTAAGCAGTTTGAAAAATCCTTTCAAGAGGATTCTGAAATATATTATTTATAAAGGCAATACTTGAAGAGATCATTTAATTAAATTTTTAAAAATTTGCATTGAGTTGTGTTGAGTTCTAGAGATCCAGAAATGAATAAGACATGGGGACTGTCTCCCACCAGGGGAAAAAGCCATGTAAACAAATAAATGACAGTGTGACAAATGAGGCAATAGAAGCCCAAAGAAATTACCTGGAAGGGCAGGGTGAGAGCGATTCATTTTATCTGCGTGTTCAGGAAAGGAATTCTGAAGCGGGCAGTCTGTGATCTGAGGACTGAAAGAAGGTCTGCAGGCCTTGGGGTGCAGGACGTCTCTGGATGAGGGATCAACTCGATACTTGATGGGCAGCATCAGACGGAGAAGGTGCCGCCCTGGGCCGGGAGGAGATGTGCAGAGGGCGCCTCTGGGGCTGGCGCGCTGGGGGTGCCGGTGAGGGGCCTCGAGGGCCGCGGGCAGGGGGACCCTCCGGGGCAGCGTGCGCTCGACAATGCGGAGTTTTGTAACAAGATGACCATCACCCGTTCCAGCCTCTCCACGAAGCAGTGAGGTCTGCACGTATCCTCTGCTGTGCAAAGGGAGAGAGAGTGCTGAATCCAAGCAACCTTCAACAGATGACAGGTTTGCACATAAAAAAAGAGAAATATGGGGAAATAGGTGTTTGGACGTGCCTGGAACAAGTGGTGAAGCCTGGGGGGTGGATGGGGAAGGTGTTCCAGAGGCCAGCTAGGACTGAGAGAACCTTGAGTCTAACCCGGACCACAAAGGGAGTCACAGGTAACCTGCAGTGACAGGTTTATCACACTAAGTTTTTATAAATCAGAGGGGCCAAAAAGAGTCTCAGGGGAATAAAACCAAAAAGGACTCACTGGCTTTAAATAGATGAACACCATAAAAGCTTCTTCAAAGGTTCAGCCTCACAGACATTTTTCTGAGTGCCTAATGTTTGTTAGAAAGTGCCAACCGTGATGCCAGGGGTATAAACTTGTGTGAGGTGGTGTACTTCTTCTTAAGAAACTTATATCCGACTTTGGTGATCAGATCTATAAATATCCTCAGTGGTAACATATATAGAAAAAAGATATCGAAACTCCAAGGGATTGACCAGTTCAGTTAGCGCAGTACGCTAGTTAGGTTGTAGGCATGGACATCACAAATGCTGATAAATCAGCTTGACCGTGTCTCCTGACCAGAGTTCACTCCTACCATCCAAACTCACATCCTTACTTCACCTGTGGGAAAGGATGGAAGGTGTGATGGAGCAGCCAGTGAGATCACGCATACCTGTCTCCATTGTTGCATTAATAAAAGCAACGTACCGCAAATATCACATGGCTGGAATATAGTGGATGGTGATATTAGTTGCTTCTGAACTGTGGTGTTGGAGAAGACTCTTGAGAGTCCCTTGGACTGCAAGGAGATCCAACCAGTCCATCCTAAAGGAAATCAGTGCTGAATATTCATTGGAAGGACTGATGCTGAAGATGAAACGCCAATACTTTGGTCACCTGATGCAAAGAGCTGACTCATTAGAAAAGACTGTGATGCTGGGAAAGATTAAAGGCAGGAGAAGGGGACAACAGAAGATGAGATGGTTGGATGGCATCACCGACTCGATGGACATGAGTTTGGGTAAACTCCGGGAGTTGGTGATGGACAGGGAGGCCTGGTATGCTGCAGTCCATAGGGTCACAAAGTCGGACAGGACTGAGCGACTGAACTGAACTGATATTAGTGGTAAGCTAATAGCCTTCATTTATGGAGTGCTGTTCTATGGTTTCTACATGTATTTCTTCATTTATTTTGTTTATTGCCCTTATATAACTCTATGAGGTTAATTGCACAGTGTTGCAAGTGATACATAATAGAAGCTGGATTTAAACCCAGGCTATTTGGCTCTGGACTGCATTACCTCTCAAATGTCATAGAAGACAATGTGTTATAAAATGTTATTTAGGATGAAGGGTTGTAGGTGAAGAATAAAAAATCATGCACAGAAATTTACGTAGCTTTCTGGATGGGGGATGAGTGTCTTGGTAGCATATCTCATTGGCTGTGTCAGATTGCTGCTGAGCTCCTTCTAGTTTGGGTGGAGAAGAACATGCATGGAATAAAGATGCGGGAACTGCTTTGTTGTGGGAATCCTGGTGCTTGGTAGATTATTGTTTTTAAGACCATTCCGGGGATACCCCCATGAGGAACAGAAGGGGGCCCTAAAAGCTGCTCATCAGAAGCATCTGGAGGGCTCAAAACACATTCTTCTGGGCCGTGCCCTAGAGTTTCTGATGGAGCAGGTCTGAGTCAGATTTTTTTTTCCTTTATTTAAAAAAAAATTATTGAAGTATTATTGATTCAAAATATTGCCTTAAGTTCTGCTATATAGCAAAGTGATTCATTATACCTTGTATATAAGCTTTTTATGTTTTCTCCATTATAGTTTATTACAGGATATTGAATACAGTTTCCTGTGCTGTACGGTAGGGTTTCGTGTGTCTGCATCTTTCTTGTTTGAATTTATGTTTAATTGGAGGATGTTTGCTTTGCAAGGTCGTGTTGGTTTCTGCTGTACAACAGTCTTCTGCGTTTCCCACCAGTTTCTGGTTGATGCTGACGCTGCTGGTTCACGGACCACACTTTTAGGACCAGGGGTCTCTGCTGTCCTCGGGCCTTTTTTGTGTTTATGAAAGGTGCGGTAGCAGTCCAGTCTCACCCGCTCCTGGCAGCGGTTTGATCTGCTGGGCTTAGCAACACCTCAGGCGATCTCCGGCCTCACTTCACAAGGGCACCAGCAGTCAGGCTGGCCTTCCCGCAGGGCCAGCATCCCAGAGGCCTGCCTTCCCCTGCCTTCCACCCAACGGGATGAGAAGACTCAGCCCAGCAGATCCTGCCCTCCTGCCCCCACAGACATAGCCCAGCAACAGAGGCCGCCGAGATGGGTGCTGCCTGCCTTGATAGACGACAACAGACAGGATTAATCAGGAGCCCCGGCAGCACGGAAAAGTGACGGGGAAGAAAGTAGTATTGCAAGGGCTCTGAAAAATAAACTGTCACTGAAACTTAATCTCACAAAGCAAGCCAGAAATCTACCCACTAAAATCTATGCACTAAGGGCATTTGTCAGCTAAAACAGAAGATTTGAGAAAGAGTAAGAGTCTCTTAATATAAAATCAAAATGTCCAGGATAAAATAGAAAATCATATGTCACACCCAAGACCAGGAAAGCCCTAATCTGAATGAGAAAACAATCAATACTGAATTGAATCAGATGTCAGAATGATCTGACAAGACTTAAAGCAGCTGTCATAAAAACACAGGATAAGAGAGTAACAGATAAAAATCAATTGCATTTGTATACACTGGTGCTGAACAAATGGAAACCAAATAGTAACGCCACTTATGGTTTCTCCAAAGAAAATAAAATACTTAGTTATAAATCTAACAATGCATGTCAGGATATCTATGCTGAGAATTATAAAATGCTGATAAAAGAAATAAAAAAGGACCTTAAATCTTTGAGCAACACAGCATCTTTTGGATTTAGAAAACTCCATGCATTCTTCCTAAATGCATCTATATGCTTGATATAATTCCAATCTAAATCACAGAAATGTTCTTTGAAAGCATAGATAAGTTCACTCTAAAATTTATATGGAAAGATAAATCCCCTAGATTAGCCAAAAACAACTTTGAAGAAAGGAGAGAAATAGAAAAGTAAAAGAAATGATCGTTTTCCAAATAGTAAAGCTTATAACATAGCTGCAGTGATCACCACAGTGTTTCCTTGGAGAAGGGGAGGTATGTAGATCAATGGAACAAGTTAGACTGGGGACATAGACCTACATAAACACGGCGGCTTAACTATCGACAGAAGAGCCAAGTCAATAAATAGTGTTGAAGGAAGTGGACCTTCATTGGCCGAAATGACTCTCCACCTTTACCTTATCCTTTATATACCAGTAAACTCACAATGAATCATGGGCTAGCTTGCAAATCTTAGCATCTCAGGCTGAGGATATGACAGGAGACTTACATTAAAGAAGTTTTTTGCAGAATATCAATGTTATTGCTAAATTTTACTCACTTTTATTTCCATTTTTTAAAACTATCGAAAACAATTTATTATCGGTTACACTAAAATAAAATCATTACATTTTGTAAATATGCTCCCATACTTAATATGGTATTAAGTAACTCTATTAAAAAGTTTTTCTATAGAACAAGTTGAGGCCATATTGTAGTGTTAAAATCAGCTTGTACGTCATATCTGGTCTTTCCATTAAGTATGTGGCTTTAGTTAAACCACTTCTTTATAGTCCTCAGTTTCCTCAACTGTAAAGTATAAGTGATAAAAGCATGTCTGTCTTCCATGACTATGATAGAATGGGATTACATACAGAAAGATTTTCATATGTGGGAGGTATTCTATAAATTACTACTATTTTCATTTATTCACAGTTGATATCTGACGGAAAGTCTATCTTTAAAAAATGTTCTACATAAAGCATACAGTTCTATTTGATTAAATTTTAAATTATTTTAGACTAAGTTTGTTGGTTTTATATTAAATACTAATTTTCTCCATAGTTAGTTAGTGCTAGCCTCTGTCGTGTCCAACTCTTTGTGACCCCATGATCTGTGACCCACCAAGCTCCTCTGTCTTTGGGATTCTCCAGGCAATAATACTGGAGTGGGTTGCCATTCCCTTCTCCAGGGGATCTTCCCAACCCAGGGATTGAACCCAGGTTTCTTGCTTTGCAGGCAAATTCTTTACTGTTTGAGTCACCAGGGAAGCTCAATTTTCTCCAGGTTTTCAAGCAAATGCTTGCCTCAGTTTGACCATGGTTTTATATTTTCTTCCAAAGATAAATTTTGATCTGTTTTTGGCTACATCTGGAGACATGTGAACTATTCCAGGAAATTCCACAAGTCTAGATTTAAAATTTCCACAACATAATGAGAAATTCTGCCAAAGACCATGTGAAACGTGTTATTTGAGAATCTTTATCATCAGATTTATTCACTGGAGAGAGGAGGGAAATGGGAATTGGTGGAGAAAGGAAAAAATATTTTTTCTATTTCTCATTTCAACGTCTGCCTCTTGAATCGTTATATCCCTTGTTATTAAGATTTGGACTAGAGGTCAACAGTTGGAGCACAAGCTTTGTCTCGGTCATAATGTTTGCTGTGTGATCATTAGCCAGTTCTTCATCAGTTTCATTTTGAGAGGAAGGAGAGATGAATGTGAAAGCATTTTTGTACGCTGCAAAAAATGCAGGGTACTGTAAGTCATAGCTTCTCAGCCTCTAGTAAATTGGCCAGTTTGAAAGTACAGAGAAAAGAAAACAGCTGAAATGTTCAGATTAAGCCACAAAATACTGTAAAGGATTTCAGCAAGAGACGGCCAGGGTCCTAAAGACATGTCTGCTTCGGGGTGAAATTCTACTTGTTTCTCATGTAAGAAATATGTGACCAAAGGATCTCAGAGTCTGCAATATCACATTTTCATGAAGGTGTTATGAGTACTGATAAGATAAAATGTATATATATAAAGGGCTTACGACTGAAAATAAAATTTAAATTCAATAAAATTTAAAAGTTTTTAAAACATGATTAAAAAAGCAAAAAGATGACCAAGATTAGGAGACCAGGAAATCAATGCATTATGTTCTATGTTCTATGTATAAACTGGTCGTTATGTATAGATTTGTAAATTGGACATTAGCAATTAGATTTTTTGTAACTCTTTGTTTTCCTTGATTTTGAATTGTTTGTGCTCTGATCATTCTCCTTTGAGAATTCTAGTCACTGTGGGTTAGAAACTACCGTGTTTATAAGCATATTGATCTTACTGTATTAGCAAAAGATAACAATCAAGTGAATTGTCCTTTCCAGGCTGAAGTGGCAAAATACTAAAGCAGACCTTAATGAAAAGATAAGTGAGGAGCTCTCAAATATTCCACAGCAAGGAATTTGGTTCCATGAGCAATTTCAGAGCAAGGAGAGGAGATGATTTCATGAGTGAAAGACTCACAAAGTAGTTCCAGCGGCTCTGCAGCCCCGCTGAGAGAGAAAACAAGGGCCAGTTTCCCAGACCACCTGGCACTAGCGGTGGATTTCGGCGGGGCAGGGCCAGGGCCCAGCACCGGGCCTATGGTGCAGGATGGCTGTCAGAGGCATCATCTCCCATCCCAGACAGCAATTTACTGAAATAGGCCACTTAGAGAAATGGAGCCGGATAGGCCATTTCCTGGAAATGAATAGCAGGGCCTTCTCTGCGTGGCTTTGCACATGAATAGCCTGGAAAGTTAGAGGATGATGCAGGAGAGCCTGACAAAGCCGTCAGGTCCTGGAGATGGGAAGATACGATGAGGAAAAAATTGAGCATCTCAGCTTTGACAGAGTCAGCAGGGGGCACTGGGTGGAGAGTGCTAAGGCGTGTAGTGTGCAGTATCTCTTGTCTTATTGGCAGAGGATTCTGAAGAAAAAGACAAAACAGAATTCATTATCTGATATCATTTTACTCTATAGGAAGTTATTTAGATTCTAGATGGTCAAATTATTGTAGTGTCAGGATCCCAGGTGTAATGTCACCCCACCCTTGTATCCTGAGATGTGGTGTTTCTTTGCGTCCTTCCCCACAACCGTGTGATGAGCCAGAGGAAAAGAGAACATGCAGAATGTGTTATCTGCATCCATTTTTTTTTTCCAGATGATATTGGAAAGCCCTGTCCAGAGATCTGCAATTCACTGCGGATTTTTCTGGAGACTGAGAAAACACTGCTGCTTTGTCACACCTCCACACGGTCACTCCTAATCTTGTCCAGTCCATTCTCTCTGCCTGGAATGGCATTGCCTTCCTTCCTCTGTTCAAATTACCCTGACCTTTCAAAGCCTAGCTCAATCATCTCCTTTTCCCTACAAAGCCACCCCAACCCTTTTCTCCTCAAGCAATTAATTGTACTTTTTGGGATTCCTTCAATAATTTGTTAATGCCTAGACAGTATTGCCTTTATTTTGTTTTACTTACGTATGACTCTCTTCTCCATGAGTCTAAAAGATAATCTGTGGCACTGAGGTCAGAGTTAAAATCCTGATTTGGCTGCATCTTCATGGGGTCGCAAAGAGTCGGACACGACTGAGCGACTGAACCGAACTGAACTAGCTGGATAATATAAGACAAATAGTTTGTAAATCTTTCAGTGTCTCATCATTGTCAGGTATAATGTGGGGATGACAATACCACATATGGCACATCAGCTGGATACTGTAGACTAACACCATTAAAATTCTTTCAGAGTACCAGGTGGCTAGTTGTTATTGTTTAGTCGCTAAGTCATGTCAAATTCTTTTGCAACCCCATGGACTGTAGCCCACAAGGGTCCTCTGCCCATGGGATTTCCCAGGCAAGAATACTGGAGTGGGTTTCCATTTCCTTCTCCAGGGAATCTTTATGACCCAGGAATTGAAGCCAAGTGGATTCTTTACTACTGAGCCACCAGGGAAGCCAGGTAGGTAGTTAGCATTCAACAAATGTCAGCTATTGCTATTTTTATTATTTTATTGAGGACTTCCAGGTTTTCACACTTATTGACATATGCTAAATTCTCAGTAATGTTTACTTGTGACTAATCAACTCTTAATTTTCTTCTAATAACCTGGGTAATTTTGATGCATCTTTGCTGAGACAAAAAAGCAACAGGCTTCTCTGCTTGGTCAAGCACCATGGCTTCTGGCTTGAAAAATTATAAATCCATATTTAAAGCACTAATTCAAGGTAAGCAGCACAGCTTTAAGGGTAGTGAGAGATTATGCCAAGAGTACCTCTTCCATAAAAAAGGACATGTGATTGTCATGAATAGGAAGATGGCACAAGAATCAGAGTTAGGGCATTTTGTCAAATACTAGGGGGTCATCAAAGTTTAGAATGAGCAAGGGCACGGGCACATGAATCCTGAAGGTCAGGATGGATGTGGACCAAGGATGAGGCATCTAAAAGGTGCAGCGGGGGTAAACTGCAGCCTTGTTAGAGTATCTAGTAGGAGATGGCCAGGAAAGCTCAGGTTTAGGATTGAGACGTGGAGTAACTGGATGAAATCTGAGCTGAGTGTCTAGGATCAGGGTCACAGCAGGACCGAGTGTGGTTTGAGTCTGTGCGCTTGGCGGTGCTCACCGGCTTCTCCCTGGGCTTAAAGACACCAGTGTCCACAGGGAAGATTCTCATCAGGCAACTGGCAACTGATACTGAGCACCCAGAGCTAATGTAGGATCCCTAAAGGCAAAGACACATGGAGCTAATATGCTTAGTCAGGGATTAAGTTCAATCATTATGGCTAAATCCATCTTTAATGCCAGGGTGCTTACATGAACTTGTTCAATCATGCCTCTGTTTTCATGATTCTTTTGTTCAAGCAGCTTCTTCCAAAAGTCAATCTATCATCAATTTATTTACTCAAGCTTGTATCTTCATTACCTTCATATTCCCTACACTGTTTCTTTTATACAATTGAGGTCACTTGCTACAAAATCATAGTAGCCATTGCCTCCTGTAAGGAGGTGGCATTTCCCCTTCTCTCTTCAGCCTTTATTGTGGAGAGCTCCCACATCTTCCTCCATAATCACGATGCTTGAACAGGGGGTCCTACAAACCACCTACCTGCCAAAGTCCCTTATCCTAGTAACCAGATTCTCCCTCCTGCTGCTGCTGCTAAATCAGAGACTTTAATTGCTTCCCGGGGAACCTTTGGATTGGGATTTTTTTAGGCTGCTATAGCTGTTTTTTGCCGTGTGCAAAGGGACGTAAATAAAGCTGTTATGTTAGCACTTTTGGTTGCTAGATAGAAACACAACTTGTGTTAGTGTAAGAAAAAGAGAACAGATGATGTTTCGTTGAACAATTTTGAAGTACGTAGGCCCATGAATGGTTGGAATAGAGTGTTTGTACATAGTTACAAAGAAGTATTTGTCTTCCAACTCTGTTTTTTTTTTTTTCTATGTCTTATTATTCGTCAGGAATGATGGCTCCAACAGCTACTGTGTATGTGATTCTTAAAACTTTTTATCTTAGAATGAATGAGAGCCCCCATATCTAAAATGTACAGACAGCATTTACAACTTAGCAGTAAACCAGTTTTAAAAAGACAAATGATTTGAAATTTTTACCAAAGAACATATATAGATTTCAAATAAACATATAAAAAGGCATTTAATATAATTAGTAATTATTCACTAGTAAGGCTAAAATTTAAAAGATTGACCATACCAAGTGTTGGAGAGAATGTGGAATAACAGAAAAATGTGAAACTTTGACAAAGTTCACAAAATTAAATCATCTGTTAATAAAATTCAGCAAAATAAATAATAGAGAGAGAAAATATATATTAGAAATATAAGTGAGAGTAGATATTACCATAAACCCCATGGACCCTGAGAGGATAAAATTACCAAAATTGAATAAATAGAAAATATGAATAGCTATACATTTTTAGAAATTAATTAATCTATAAAATTCTTACAAAAAAAGTATCAGACTGGTTATACATGATATCAAAGTTTTAAGGAAAAAAAGGACAAATTTTATAAAAGTTCTTTCAGAAAATAGAAACAAAAATATTGACTTCTTTTATAAATTCAGAATAACACTGATAAAAAAAGTAACAAAGGTATCTTAAGAAAACCGATAAGTGACACAGCAGTATCTCATATGGAGTACAGATACAAAAGACCTTTACAAAAATATTGGCATGCGAACATTAAAAATATAAAGAAATGAACAAATAGGCTTTATCTCAGAAGTCAAGTTTGGCTTAATAATAAAAAAGAGAAAACTAATTTATATTCTTTATATAACAAAAATAATATACATAAAATTTTAAAGAAAATGCAGCCAACTTTATTCAGCACTCATTTATGATAAATAAAAATTCTCAGGAAACTAAATGCAATGGACTTTTTTTCCTTTTGGGAAATGGTGTCTGATGAAACTACAATTAAAATTTTCCTTAATGGCGAAATACTCAACAGTTTCCCTTTAAGGTGGCAAGCAAAACAAACAAGAATGTTGAATCCCACCAATTTTATTCAGTATTGTTCTGGAAGTCTCAACCTGTGTATAAAATAAGAAAAATAAATAAAACACATAAGAATTAAAGAAAAAGTAAGACTTAAAAAATGTGCAGGCCATATATCTTTTTATTTTGAACATCCTAAGGTATCTTCAGCATAAATATTAGAACTAGTAAGTGAATTTATCATAGCTGCATGATGCAACATTGATATAATTAATTGTATTTCTATGTAAGGGCAGGAAACAATTGAAAAATAAAATCAAAAAAGATTTCATTTATAATTACATAAAAAGCATAAAATAGTTAAGAATCAATTTAATACGATACATACAAACATGCAAACTGATAACTAAACATGTGGCTGAAAGAAATGAAAGTTCTCTGCAAATGGAAATGACTTGTACATGGATTAAAACAACAAAACATTGTTAAAATGTCAGCTCTTTGTAGATTGGTGAATATATTCCAATGACTATGAAGACTGACAAATATATTAATGTGAAAAATGCCATTGGTAATTTGATAGAGATTGCACTGAATCTGTAGATGGCTTTGGAGAGGATAGTCATTTTCACAATATTGATTCTTCCAATCCAAGAACATGGTATATCTCTCCATCTGTTTGTATCATCTTTGATTTCTTTCATCAGCATCTTAAGTGAGTATAGGTCTTTTGTCTCCTTAGGCATCTAATTCTTTTTGTCACAGTGGCAAATGGGATTGTTTCCTTGATTTCTTTTTCTGATTTGTTTTTGTTGTTAGTGTATAGGAATACAAGAGATTTCTGTGTATTATTTTCGTATCCTGCAACTTTACCAAGTTTATTATCAGTTCTAGCAGTTTCCTCGGAGAAGGCAATGGCAAGCCACTCCAGTACTCTTGCCTAGAAAATCCCATGGACAGAGGAGCCTGGTGGGCTACAGTCCATGGGGTCGCTACTAATCGGACAAGACTGAGTGACTTCACTTTCACTTTTCACTTTCACACAATGGAGAAGGAAATGGCAACCCACTCCAGTGTTCTTGCCTGGAGAATCCCAGGGATGGCGGAGCCTGGTGGGCTGCCGTCGATGGGGTCACACAGAGTCGGACACGACTGAAGTGACTTAGCAGCAGCAGCAGCAGTTTCCTGGTGGCATCTTCAAGGGTAATATTCAACTCTTTAAAATAAGACATATAAATGGTCGAAAAGCACACGATATCTCTAGTCACTAATGAGATACAAAAATACACCCACAATGATGTACTGCTACATACACACTGGAAGGGCTAACATTAAAAGTACTGAAAACATCAATACTGGCAAGTGTGGTGACACTAAAACTCTCATACGTCACAGGCGTGAGTTTAAAATTGTAAGGTAATTTGTGGAAACTGTTTTGACAGTTTCTCATGTAACTAAAGATTGATCAGCTCTGTAATACAGAGATTCCCCTGCTAGATATTTACTCAAGGATACAGAATGACAGATATGCACCTTCTTTTTCAATGATCATAGAGCAGTTTTATTCATAAGAATAAAAATACTGAGATACCCAATTGTCCATTAATAGTTGAATACATAAATTGTGGAGTAGTCACACATATGGGTACTCCTTAGCAATAAAAAAAATAATCAACTACTGATGCATGCAAATACATGGATGGGTTTAAAAATATATATGAAGCAGAAAAAGCCAGATACAAAAACTACATACCATTATTCTACTTATAAAAGCTAAACAGCAGTCAAAATTAATTAATAATCAGAGAAATCAGAAAGTGGGGCTTTCTGGAGGGTGGGGCTGAATAAGGAGAAACACAAGGAAATTTCCTGGGGTGACAAAAATGTTGCCTGTCTTAGGCATGTTTATATAGGTATGTGCAGTTGTCAAAACACACCATGTATGTTTCATTGTTTGTAAAGTACCCTTAAATTAAAAGCAAACCAAAAAGAAACAAGAGTTAAGGTTTGAACGTAGAATTAGGAGGAAAAAACAATCAAGAGAGCCTCAATAAAGATCACGTTCTTTCAATCCGTTTGGAAGTCAAACTTTCCATCGGCTTGGAAGAGTTGGCCTCAACTGCAGGCGAGTTTTTATATAATATATATAAAATATACTTTTATTCATTTATTAGCTGTGCTGGGCCTTTGTTGCTGTGCAAGCTTTTTTGTCGCGTGCGGGAGCTACTTTCTAGTTGCGGTGTGCAGGCTTTTCACTGCAGTGGCATCTCTTGCTCTGGACCACGGGCTGTAGGGCACCTGGGTTTCAGTAGTTTGCATGTGGGCTCAATAGTTGCGGCTCCCAGGCTCTAGAGCACAGATTCAATAGTTGTGGCACATGGGCTTAGTTGCTCTGTGGCGTGTGGAATCTTCCTGGGCCAGGGATTGAACGCATGTCTCCAGCATTGTCAGGCAGATTCTTTATCACTGAACCACCAGGGAAGCCCCTGTAGGCAGGTTGAATTTCAGTTTCTCTTCTGTCTTCTGGCTATGTGAGTTTGGGCTAATATCTTAACCTTTCTGAACCTTAACCTGTAAAGTGGAGAAACTCGATGAAATGCTCTGATTCCTGAAATGCATTTCAGGCACATGTTGCAAGTTCAATCTCCTTCGGTCACACAACACTCAGCCAAGTTTCCAGATATTTTACTTCTGCATATCACTTGTCTTCCAGACATTTGTTGTTTTAGCCCTGAGCTGAATCTGTGATGAAACAAAACTAACATGTCCCCAAGTGTGGAGTTGCGTTCTTCCTACCTTATGTTTAGAGATTCTTTCCTGAGCCGGGATTTGGTTGTAGGAGAAATAAAAGACTGTGCAGCTTGTTTTGATTTGTCAACAGAAATCAGAGCTAACCATTTAGCATTCCAGTCCTCGTTCTATGGTTTTGAATGAGCCACTTAAAAATAATCCACTGGGCCTGATTTTTATTATCTTCAGAATAAAAATGTTTTCCTGGAGAATATCCAAAATTCATTATGGCAATATCAAGTCTCCTTTCACCTAGAGTATGAGAATTATTTTTCTGAAATGTCAAACTAATTTAACTCCTCCTGAGGTTAAGTCTTTGACTGACTTCCCTTTATCCCAGTGTACCACACGTGCATTGCACCTTCGAGTGTCCCCTGAGTTATCTCCAATAACGTTCACCTGCAGTCCTTTGACCCACTGAGTATTAGCGTTCCTCAAATGCACCAGGAAGTCCAGTGTCCCCCTAACATGGCTCATCTGTTCTTTCTGCCTGAGAAATTCATGCACAAGTTACTGAATTAGGTTCAAACTTCAGCTCAAAGTTTTCTTGTCTCTGAACATTGATTTGACTGTTTGCTTCCCTCCTGCTTAGACACCCTCCTCCCGACTCCTATGTAGACTTAGAGTCCCTTCTTGGTCCATTTTTCAGAGTATGCACATAACTTCGTAGATCTTTATTGAGAAACAAGGCCCCACATATCCTGCTGCCCCTCCCCACACACACACTTACATTTACCTGAAACAAGCTGAACTCACTACTTGCTAAGCAAGAGAGAACTGCTCCCTAGGACACAGACTCTCTGAACAAAGCAAGAGTCAACCTTGGATAAGGTTGAAAGTGAAAATGTTAGTCGCTCAGTCGTGTCTGAATCTTTTCGACCCCATGGACTGTAGCCCGCCAGGCTCCTGAATTTTTGAGGCATAGGTTTTGAAAGGAAGCTTCTCATGATGACTTGAGATTAACACTTTTTTTCTGACTATGTATTACAGTTTGAGGCTAGAGCCAAAGAATAGATTTTCAAATTCCTACCTTAATCATAATACTTGACATTTCATATATTAGCCATTGACTTTTTGTCTCCCTTTCACTAGACTTAAAATCCTTGATGGTTGGAATGCTGTCATGTTCATCTTTATATTTAATAGGTGTTCAAATATGAATGAATACATATTTGAAAATATTAAAAATTTTTTTAAAGTATAGAGCACATCTATATTTACCAATGGAGACAAATCCAATTCTAATGTGATGATCCTAACTCAGTGTTTGAAAGTGTTTATTGTAGAGCCTTCCCCCCCAAAAAAATAGCATGAAGAGCATCTCTAAAAAATTAGCACCAGTTACAAAATTCTGATGTTGATAATTTAACATTTTTTCCTGATTCTTTCATCACTTTTTAAATAAAACTTATTTCTGAGCTACATGCACACATTTAGGCTGTTTTTCTAATATTACCACTTAATCTTCTATTATTCCCATTGAGAACACAGTGCAGAGAGAAACAGGGGCGGAAACAGTAATTAGAGGACACGTAGGGCTCATGTGGAGAAGAGCACACATGCGTGTGCTCCTAGACGCCCGCTCTGACACAGAAGGCGGGGACTGAAAGGTAGGGGCAAGGGGGGCCTGGAGCCAACGGGAGACAGAAGTCCTGGAAAAGAGCTGGACCCTTGAGAGTGGGAAAGAAAATTCAGATGGAGACTTTCTTCTGCCAGGGATAGTCTTGGAAACGTGTCTTTGTTAAAATTTCTATAAACTAGACTTGTTTAGGGCTCAAAGGAAGTCAAGGAGAGGCCCTGAGAAAAATAGGAATCCAACTTCACATTTCTAGTACATTTTGTGAAAATTAGAAGGAGAAAGATCTAGTCTGAGATTTTTCCTTAGAGAAATCTTGAGTAGTGTCAGTTTGCATAGGTTTACTTAGAAAAGACTTCATGAGTAAAGATGGAAAAATTGGGAATTTGTGAAACTTTGTAAGAAACTGGATATAAGATAGGTCTTTTACACAGGGGGAAGAAGATTTTTAAAAAATATGTCTATAAAGCTGGGTTGGACTCATAGAAACAGATGGTCTTGTAGACAATTTGAATCAGCGTGCAAAGAAATATTGCTTGACATAGGATGTTTCAGCATTCAAATGAAAAGTGCCTCTCAGCCTTACTGCTGGTTGAAATTTGACCATGAAAAGATATATGGGGGCCCCAAATCTGCCTATTGCCTCTTCAATTGCAAACTGCCTGAGGTCAGGACTGCCTTCTGTCATGGCGCTGTTCGTAATGGACACACTTGCTTCCTGGTGAGGCGTGGAGTTGGGTCCATGGGCAGCAACATCAAGGAACAAATAGAAGAAGAATATTTAAACCAGCTATAGATGTGATTTTACTTGTGTGACAGGGAAGGACTCCATTGTTTAAAGTCTGATTACTGGTCATCAGCTTTTCTGAATTGTTCTTGCCTTGCCTGTGTTGTTACTAAAACCTTTTCCTTCTTTAGATATCATGGTACCTGATGAAGACTTTCTACCAGAGAAATTCTGCTGTCATCAGAATTCAGGAGAGAAACAGATGGCAGTAGTTAGCATATGTTCACTATCTAATTGCTTTTAAAACTATATCATGCAGTACAAATGTTCACATGTAAGAGACAGCTCCAGAATTCTGGTACCACTGTGTGTCTACTGGCTTCAAATTTATCCGCTGACTTCAGACATTCAGAAGGCTGAGCACCTCCTCAGCCTTCAAGGCAGCATGGTAAAGCAAAAGCCACATGAAGCTTTGCTAACATAAACTTGGATTTGAATTGTACTTTCAGCGATCACTAGTCGTGTTACACAGGCAATCATTATTTTCTCTCCCATGTTAGTGGACGTTGTGTTATTCTGCAGAGGCCAGACTATACAGTTGCAACAGATAAACCCCAGACTTCAGCATGTGTGTGCATGCTCAGTCAGTCAGTCGTGTCCCGCTCTGCGACCCCATGGACTGTGGCCCACCCGGCTCCTCTGTCCGTGGGATTCTCTAGGCAACAATACTGGAGCGGGTCGCCATGCCCCCCTCCAGGGGATCTTCCCGACCCAGGGATTGAACACACATCTCCTTCATATCCTGCCTCAGCAGGCAGATTCTTTACCACTAGCGGCACCTGGGAATACCTCGATAGCTTCACACCAAGAATGTTTATTCCTTGCTTATGACACCTGTTCAGCCTGGGTTGATGGGGCTCTGCCTGCTGAAGTTACTTGAGGACCTAGGCTGGTGAAGAGGTGCTTCCACAAAACCAGTGGAAAGGGGGAAATTCTATGTATTGTGCACTAGATCTCACAGCTTCCTTTCAGAAACAACACCATCACTATCGGTAACAGGACATGGGTCAATTAGTCGCATTGCCAAGACAAACTTGGAAGGGAGTGCGAGGACGAAACCCCGCCTTATTTCTAGAAGGAGAGGAGAACTTGAATATTTTTTAACAAAACCAGTGACTATCCCAGAAAAGCAGTGCCTTCTTCACAGGGTTATTGATCAATCATATATGTAAAGCATCTTGACAGTTGTAGGTCAATGAATGGCAGTTACTATTAGAAACAGATTTGATTAAATAAAATATTTATACTCATGACATCCAGGTAAATGTGACACCTTAAACAATTGTGTCTAATTATAAACTTTCCCCAAATTTAACAGCAATTATAATTATAGTTTAAATATAACTCAAGTTAACTGAAGTATTTAAAAGCTATAAACCAACAATGATAAGAAAAATGGAAGAAGAAATTATAGAAGAAGAAGACGCGGTGCCAACGATTTGTAAAAGGTGCTTCAAGGCGTCCATCAGAGAGGACAGCGAGGCAGAGTCAGGATGTGAGCAGTATTTTGATTATCTGATGTGCACAGATGACTCATTTGAAAAGCCCCTGATGCTGAAAAAGACTGAAGGCAGAAGGAGAAGAGGGCTTCAGAGGATGAGATGACTGGATGGCATCATCGATGCAATGGACATGAACTTGGGCAAACTTCGGGAGATTGTGAGGGACAGGGAGGCCTGGCGTGCTGCAGTCCATGGGATCGCAAAGAGTCAGAGACGACTGGGCTAGTGAACACCACCACCAGCCGGGACTATGCTGTTTTGTTGTTCAGTCACCACGTTGTGGCCGACTCTTTGCGATCCCGTGGACTGCAGCACGCCAGGCCTCCGGGTCCCTCACGACAGACTAGACCCTTTATTTTAAACCCCCAGCTCCAGACTCTGCAGATGGAATCTGGGGAAAACTGGCAGAAGCTGTCAAAAGGGTAAGAATTCCTAACAAAGTTAGCTTTCCTAGATTTCTAAAGTGCCCAGTCAAGAGGGGAAAATAACATTTCACATTGTCCTTTCCTTATGCAAATTCAGACTTGTGAATTTGGTGTGAATTGCCCACTGGTTACTGAACTTCCATGTCCCAGGGACAGCTATTGCTTGCTTGCTTGTCTTGTGCTGTGTTCTGTGGTCTTAACTGGGCAGCTATCAGCTTGGGAGTCCCCATAATCAGGCCAGAAAGACATGTGGGTCTCACTCCATTTGTGGCTCCATATGGCCAAACAAAATCGTGGGTGACACTTTATTGTGGCTGGAGGCCTCCGGACTGTGGCCCTCATGAGGATCATCCAGGTCTTTCCTTCCTGTGGCATCTCTGGGACTGGCTTTAGACTTGGGACGGGCAGCGGCTCCTGCCCTCGCGTCTGGGCCGTGTCTTGCACCCAAGGGGTCAGTCTGTGCTTCCAGGGGCATCTGCTGTTTGCTGTGGCTGAAACCTGGCGAGGCCTTTGAAGTGATCTTCTATGAATTCTACACTGAGAGCCAAAGACACAATTGTGACAGAGTCATCCTAAGGCTGATGTTTTTGATCAAAACTCCTGATTATTAATTTAAAAAAAATTCCTGGATGGTCAGTAGGATGATCAACTGAGAGGAATTATGGAAATTAAATTCTAGGCCTAACAATGGAGCTGCTCCTGCTTGGGCTGCCATGTTAACAACACACAACTTGGATAACTTTCATGTCCCTGGAAATGCTCTCCTTGACCAGAAATGTTGCATATCGAGTCATATCCCCTTCTCCCTGTACCAGATTATCCACATAAACAGGCAACATGAACCACTGCCAGAGATACAGTATGTAGGGCTGCCCTCAGGAAGTTAGGTTAGTACCGATAACTTGATGAAATTAAAAGATGCTTGCTCTATGGAAGGAAGGCTATGATAGACCTGGACAGTCTAGTAAAAACCAAAGATGTCACTTTGCCAACAAAAGTCCATGTAGTCAAAGCTATGGTTTTTCCATTAGTCATGTACAGATGAGTGAGTTGGACCATAAAGAAGGCTGAGCCTGAAGAACTGATGCTTTTGAACTGTGGTTCTGGAGAAGACTCTTGAGAGTTCCTTGGACTGCAAGGAGATCCAACCAGTCCATCCTAAAGGAAATCAGTACTGAATATTCATTGGAAGGACTGATGCTGAAGCTGAAACTCCAATACTTTGGCCACCTGCTGCGAAGAGCTGACTCATTTGAAAAGACCTTGATGCTGGGAAAGATTGAGGGCAAGAGGAGAAGGGGATGAGAAAGTTAGTTACATCACTGACTGGACAGGAATCTGAACAGTTCCAGGAGATAGTAGAGCAGAGAGGAGCCTGGTGTGCTGCAGTTCATGGGCTTGCAAAGAGTCAGACACGACTGAACAGCAAATAACTTGATATAACAGGTAACAGGTTCTAAGCACTTCACAAATAATACTCTCAGACCTGAAGATTCCACGTTAGTAGGTATGGAATAGGCCCCAGAGAAATTTGAAAATAGGTATTAGCATATCATTGGGTTTTTTAAAATCTCTTCTTCTATAATGGGTTGTACATGTAAATATGTTCTTTGTTTTTGCTTTTTATACATATTTCGCATTCTTGGTAAGTCAGCTAACTAGTAAAGGTGATTTTTTGGTCATCCATAACTTAAACTGACTTAAGACAGATTACCAGGAGAAAAGCATACACAGTTTCTATAAGTTTTAGGTGACATGGGAACCTTCATAAGGAATGAAGACCCAAGGAAATAGTAGAAAGGACAAGCTTTTATAGTAGGTTAAACAAACAGAGCCAGTGGTGGAAAAGCAAACCATGCGGGGAGGCTAAGGGAATATAATAATTATTTTAATAAGGTCTGTTTGTACAGAATTCTCTTCCCCTTCTTACCCCTGATGATAAAAATGTCACTTTCCTTCAGGTGAAGGGAGGGCATCTTTTACAGGGGCATTGCATCGCCTGCTTTTAACTAAAAGAAAGGAATTCAGAGTGTTCGTATTTTGTTCTGGCGTTTGCTGTTTTTCAGGTTCTCTGTGTGTGCGTGCTGGTCGCTGCAGTTGTGTCCGACTCTCTGTGACCCCATGGACTGTACCCGCGGGGCTCCCCTGTCCGTGGATTCTCCAGGCAAGAACACTGGAGTGGGTGGCCGCGCCCTCCTCCAGGGATCTTCCAGACCCGGGGATGGAATCCGTGTCTCCTGCGCGGGCAGGCGGGTTCTTCACCACTAGCGCCACCTGGGGAGCCCCAGCTGTTTTCTATCACGGCAATCCTGACGCTAAAGTGGCGTGTTTGGAGAGGCGTGGTCCGTCACAAGTATTTTTCAACCGCCTGTTTAGTTTTGGCTGCACTGGGCCGTCACCGCCGGGCACAGCCTTTGTCTAGCTGTGGTGAGCGGCGCTGCTCTCCAGCTGGCTGAGCGGATTCTCGCTGCGGGGGCGCCTCTGGTTGCTGAGCACGGGCTCTGGGCATGCGGGCTTCAGTGGTTGCAGGCTCGGTGCTCGCACGTGCAAGCTCGAGAGCACGGCCTTAGTGGAGGCGCACAGGCCTAGCTGCTCCGCGGCACGTGGGGTCTTCCCAGACCAGGGATCCGTCTGATGTCCTCTGCGTTGAAGGCAGATTCTTAACCACTGGGCCATCAGGGCAGCCCCATGATTAATTTTAAAGTATCATTTTACAGTCATAATAATCCTTAGAGCTAGATAATCATCATACCCATTTTACAGATTTTTAAGTGAAAGCACAGAGTATACAGAACATTAGTGCAAAGTCACCAAGCTCATGAATGTCAGAACTGGAGTTCAAACTCAGACTCGGACATAACAATACACTGACTCTAAAGGATGCTGCCTCACTTCGAAGCTATTTGGAAAGCCCTCAACTCTGGTAGCCGAGAAGGCAATGGCAAGCCACTGCAGTACTCTTGCCTAGAAAATCCCATGGATGGAGGAGCCTGGTAGGCTGCAGCCCGTGCGGTCGCTAAGGGTCAGACACGACTGAGCGAGTTCACTTTCACTTTTCACTTTCACACATTGGAGAAGGAAATGGCAACCCACTCCAGTGTTCTTGCCTGGAGAATCCTAGGGACGGGGGAGCCTGGTGGGCTTCTGTCTATGGGGTCACACAGAGTCGGACACGACAGAAGCGACTTAGCAGCAGCAGCAGCAACTCTGGTAGTACTCTCTTCACTGAGTAAAGAACTCCCTCCAGAAGGGAATGGATGAAAAGAAGTAAAATAAGCAGCAAGTGAGTCAAAGGACTGTATGTTATGTGGTGCTCTACACAGACCATGAGCAGAAGCTATGCTGGGCTCAGAGACAGGACTGAGATGGAGGGGAAGCTGGAAGACGCGCTCCAGCTCTTTCCTACTCACCATTTCCACGGAAGCTTGGAAGCATGTTTTTACAGTCAGAAAGCTGAATGTGGTAAGGTTTTGCTTAGGGATCAAAGTTAGAGAAATTTCTTGTATTCATAGTATCATAATAAATTGGCAGTCTAAAAACTTTATCTGGTTTTATAGTTTGCCAGAAACTTCTGGAGTTGGAATTAGACAATAGTGTGAAGACTTGCAAAAACCACACAGTATAAACTTTTCTCCCCGCTGTCTGGAAGCAAAGTCAACACAGAGACTGGCTCAAGATGGTGGAGTAGAAGGACATGCACTCAGCGCCTCCTCCGAGAGCAGCAGAGTCAGAACTGACAGCTGGACAGCCATCAACAAGGGGTGCTGGAACCCACGAAAGCAAATATGCTACTTCCAGGGACAGAGGGGAGGCCACAGTGAGATGATAGAAGGGGGCCATCGTGATAAAATAAGCTTTTTTCCCTACAAAACTAAATGAAAAATAGTATTGATAAAATGGAAATAAAATCACAGGCCTGGGAGAATCAATTACCTGGTCTTCTTTTGTTGATCTTACTTTTGGCTCCTGAGCTGGAAATTATACAATTAAATGTTCTCTGAGTGCAGTTTCACAGCTTGAAAATGCACTTGTCCTGGACTCCCCTGTAATTTCTTCCCTGAATATTAAAAGCCTTTAAAAACGTTTTAAGAAAAAAAGTATTAAAGTTGTATCTGAAGCTTGATTCTAATTGGCAATTGTGTCTGTCCAGCCTTGAGATCACAGAAAAAGCTGACCTTCAGTCGGATGCCCATCCAATTTGGGTGACTTTATTGATTTGTAGCTTCAGATTTGAGAAGAACACTTTTACAGTGCATCTCCCTTTTCTTTGGAGAGAATCAATTGTAAAGATTTTCTCGCTTCAACAGACAGGATCCGAGAGGTGTCTGTAACCTCCGTCTCTCGATTGGCTCTTCCTGTGAATTGGTCAGGGACGTCCCTGCAGGGTGCGTGTCCTGCCTTCTGCTCCCAGCTCCCCCCACCCCCGCAGTCTCGCTCTTTCCTTGGCATGTCTCTTGCAATGACACCTGACTTGCTGAGAATGTAACATTTCCATCAAACAAACACAAAATGCCCAACGATCCCTCTAATGCCTGAGTGCAGAATTATGGCCCTGAAGCCCCCACACTCTTGAAGGCAATGGACTTTGGGCTCTTTTCAAAGTCAATCTGGGCAGGATTTGTAATTCAGCTATTTTGATTCAAATCAGGCTGAACATTCCTATCACTCACACAAGTTTAACTCCATTAAAATTTGGCTTAAATATATTAGGCTGTTCTTTTGGAATAATACATTATCAAAGCCGGAAAGGAAATCAAAATACCTGGGATTTTCTTGAGCTTGTTCAGTGGTGAAGTGTACAGTGTTTAACTGTGTATCTGTGTATATGTTCCTTTCTCAATTGGTCTATATAAATCTGATTGATTTGCTCTTAAAGTGGTGCCATGAGCATGCTCTTTATAACTGTTTATTTTGAATTATTTAATTCAATGAATGTAAACTGATGCATAAAATGAGTCATTTGTATGAAAGATAATTATGTGACTAAAGATCCCCATTAATTGTGTTATTCAGTTCGCGTCAATGCCAAATCTAAAATGTGGAACCATTTTATTCCATTTAAGTGAAAGAAAATCTAGCACTGTTTTTTTTTAAAATGAGAGTTGAAGACAGGGCCTTTGTTGCAATGATTATGTTTGTGATTTTAATTGCTGAGATATTCATGTTTGAAAAGTATCTGCTGTCAAAGCAGAGAAGCAGTAAATGCTCATAATGCTTTTTTATACAATGGCAATTACACTGACAATTCATTCTGAGGATAAGCATAATGGTTCCATTTAGTGCATGTTCTGTGAAGGACCATCGGGGTCAATATAATGCCTATGAAAACGTCTGATATAACAGATACTTCTATTATGTCATTTCCTTTGATGTTATGGAAGGGAACCTGGAGACCTGAACCTTGAAATAGTGGAGAAAAAAAGGAGCGTTTATTATGTTACTATTATCACATCTGAGGGTCACTCTCTGGGGAAGCCACGCAACAGAAACTTCCATTTGAACTTGTTAATGCTGTTTTCTTCAGAAAACTGAAAAGAAAAAAAGCAACAAAAAGAAAACACTGATTTTTTTTAAAAAGCATGCAAAAACTCTGGGAAATGTTGAATTGTTAAAGCAGATTAGTGAGCCACCTCTGTAACATTTCTTAAATAATGTCGTGCTTAGAAAGTAGAGAAAAGCTAAAATGAACTTTCTGACTCATTTTAATTCTCAAATGGTGTGATACAGAGAAGTTTATTGAAAACCCAGAGCAATTAACATCATCCTTGAAATAAAAAAGAAAGATAGCACTAAGTCATGTCCAACTGTTTGAGACCCCATGGACTGCAGCCCACCAGGCTCTTCTGTCCATGGGATTCTCCAGGCAAGAATACTGGAGTGGGTTGCCATTTTCTTCTTCAGGGGACCTTCCTGATCCAGGAATCGAACCCAGGTCTCCAGCATTGCAGGCAGGTTCTTTACCAACCAAGCTACTGGGGAAATCCTTGAAATAAGAACATTTGTAAAAACCTAGTCAATCCCAATTAGTTTACTTAATTACAAAGTATCTAAAATATTTTATCTATTTTGTCCTGTTCTGATTGAGAAAAATCTTAGAATGAAAGTCAAGAGAGGCAAGAAAGATTTCTGGACATCCTCTGCCCCTCTCGGGGTGGATGGAGCAGACACTAAGGCAAGGCCGGAGCATGTGAACCCTCTGTGGAGCGCCACAGCCAGCAGCACCGGTGCAGGGGACGCGGCTGTCAGTTCTCATGGATTTTGCTGTTCAACAAAAGCATGATATGAAAATACATATATAAACATAGAATTAAACTACATTAAAGAGAAAAGTAATAAATATTCAAACTCAGCAACTGCTAATTATTTAACCACATTTTACTCTTATCTGTGTCCTTGAGGTAAATTCATGTCTATTTTATCAAGATAATGGAAACATCTTGTAATGGTGTGCCACTGCACATTTCTTCCAAAAACTGTGTTGGTAGCCTAAAGTTAGCTGGAGAGGGAGTGTCCGCAACTAGCTGTGGTGGTAGTATTTACACTGCAGATACCAGACATTGGCAAGTGCGACAAATTGAGGTTGGATTTATTGTCCTATTGATGAGCCACACACAGAAAGTAACGGAGAATATTAAAAAATCAGGTTAAACTTAAACATATATAGTATTGATTAAAACATGAGCCAAAGACCTTAAAAGACACTGTATCAAAAAAGATATACAGGTGGCAAATAAGAATATGAAGAGAGGTTCCACATCATATGTCATCAAAGAAATGCAAACCGAAACAGCAATGAAATGCTACTAAACGCCCATCAGCACCGGCAGAACCCTAAACACTGACACCATGAAGTCCTGGCCTGAATGTGGGGTGGCAGGAGCGCTCGTTCATTGCTGGTGGGGCGCAAGGATGATACACACGTTGTGGAGGACAGCTTGGCCGTTTCCTACAAAGCTAAGCATCGTCCACCATACAACCCGCAATCACGCTCCTTGGTGCGTTCTCAAAGGATCCGAAAGCTTATTTTCACACAGAATCTCTTACACAGATGTTTATAGTAGTTTTATTCATAATTACTAAACTCAAAAACAACCAAGGTGTCCTTCAGTAGGTGAATGGACAGATAAACTGGTTCCTCCAGACAACGAAACAGTATTCAGAGCTAAAAAAAACTGAGCTATTAGGCCATGAAAAGGCATGGAGGAACCTTAAACACATTCTACTAAGTGAAGGAAGCCAGTCTGCAAAGACTACATACCTGCATGATTCCAACTATATGACATTCTGGGAAAGCTGAAACTACAGACACAATAAAAAATTAGTTGTTGCCAGGGGTTAGAGGGGGACAGGATAAGTAAAGCACAACCGATGTTTAGGGTGTGAAAATTCTTTGTACGATACTATAATGATGGATATACGTCATTATTCCGTTGTCCAAACCCAGAGGATGTGCAGCAGTGAGGGTGAGCTTTAATGTAAACGATGGGCTTAGGTGATGTGATGCGGCAGTGCAGTTTCCCCATGTGTGGTAAATGTACCCCTCACGTGGAAGACGTTGATACTAGGGTACTGGGGGAGGCTCTGCCCGTGTGCAGCAAGGAGTGCGTGAGGCAGCTCTGGATCTTCCTCTCAGGGTCTTTGCAAACCTAGAACTGCTCTAAAAATAGACTCTTTGATAAAACATTGTGTAGCATCTATAAGTTGCTACAAAATGTAACAATTTGCAAGTTATTATAAACTGGAGGAATATTCTTCCTGGATCTGAAAATACCATGCATTTCAGCAAAGAAATCACTAGGCATTGAAAAACTAGGGACTATAGTATAGTTTTCAACATACATCTTTATTGTTTTACTTTTATCCAACTAATTAGCATAAATAAAAATATCAATCAATATTCATGTAGGAATTACACTTGTCCATCACTGTCTGTTTATGGATAAAAACATTGCACCAAGATCAATGGAAACCTGTTGTGAGAATCAGTTGGCTATGTGAATTCAAAAATGAAGATTTTATATTATTTGCTATTAGTGTGTTCAGTTCAGTTCAGTTCAGTCGCTCAGTCATGTCCGACTCTTTGCGACCCCATGAAGCACAGCACGCCAGGCCTCCCTGTCCATCACCAACTCCCGGAGTTCACTCAAACTCATGTCCATCGAGTCAGTGATGCCATCCAGCCATCTCATTCTCTGTCATCCCCGTCTCCTCCTACCCCCAATCCCTCCCAGCATCAGACTCTTTTCCAGTGAGTCAACTCGTCGCATGAGGTGGCCGGTGGCCAAACTATTGGAGTTTCAGCTTTAGCATAAGTCCTTCCAATGAACACCCAGGATTGATCTCTTTTAGAATGGACTGGTTGGATCTCCTTGCAGTCCAAGGGACTCTCAAGAGTCTTCTCCAGTACCACAGTTCAAAAGCATCAATTCTTCGGTGATCAGCTTTCTTCACAGTCCAACTCTCACATCCATACATGACCACGGGAAAAACCATAGCCTTGACTAGGCGGACCTTGGTTGGCAAAGTAATGTCTCTGCTTTGTAATATGCTATCTAGGCCGGTCATAACTTTCCTTCCAAGGAGTAAGCGTCCTTTAATTTCATGGCTGCAATCAGCATCTGCAGTGATTTTGGAGCCCCAAAAATAAAGTCTGACACTGTTTCCACTGTTTCCCCATCTATTTCCAATGAAGTGATGGGACCAGATGCCATGATCTTTGTTTTCTGAATGTTGAGCTTCAAGCCAACCTTTTCACTCTCCTCTTTCAATTTCATCAAGAGGCCTTTGAGTTCCTCATCACTTTCTGCCATATGGGTGGTGTCATCTGCATATCTGAGGTTATTGATATTTCTCCCGGCAATCTTGATTCCAGCTTGTGCTTCTTCCAGCCCAGCGTTCCTCATGATGTACTCTGTATAGAAGTTAAATAAGCAGGGTGACAATATACAACCTTGACGTACTCCTTTTCCTATTTGGAATCAGTCTGTTGTTCCATGTCCAGTTCTAACTGTTGCTTCCTGACCTGCATACAGGTTTCTCAAGAGGCAGGTCAGGTGGTCTGGTATTCCCATCTCTTTCAGAACTTTCCACAGTTTCCACACATTAGTGTGTTACACAACTTTTTATCAGTGAATTCATAATATATATATGAGTATGCATGTATCCATGCATGCACATATTTTTCCAGTGAACATGTTAAGCTAAACACACCACAGTGTACCTAAATGCTATACTTTCAAAGACTCTAATGTAAATTACGTCCCAGTTACGTATTCTAGGCCTCAAATTACTTCATTAAAGATTATCACATTAGCTTAAAATGTTGAGCCCTTTCAAAAGGCAGCTATTTCTCAAAAAGTTATTGATGGAAGCTCAATTACCTCAGTTACATGTATTTGGGGCTTCCCTAGTGGCTCAGCTGGTAAAGACTCTGCCTGTAATGCGGGAGACCTGGGTTCAATCCCTGGGTTGGGAAGATCCCCTGGAGAAGGGAAAGGCTACCCACTCCATTACTCTGGCCTGGAGAATTCCGTGGACTCTATGGAAGACTATGGGGTGGCAAAGAGTCAGACACGACTGAGCAACTTTCACTTCACATATATTTTATATTTTAAATTGAAATTGTGTTCACTTGCTAAGTTGTGTTTCACTCTTGGTGACCCTAAGCACACCAGGCCTCCCTGTCCTTCCCTATCTCCCTGAGTTTGCTCCAGCTCAGTCCACTGAGTCGGGGATGCCATCCAACCACCTCGTCCTCTGTCGTCCCCTTCTCCCCCCATCTCCAATCTTTCCCAGCATCAGGGTCTTTCCCAATGAGTCAGTTCCTCACATCAGGTGGCCAAAGTATTGGACCTTCAGCTTCAGCACCAGTCCTTCCAGTGAAAATTCTGGGTTGATTTCCTTTAGGATTGACAGGTTTGATCTCCTTGGAATCCAAGGGACTTTCAAGAGTCTTTTCCAGCACCACTAACTTGAAATACATATACCAAATAAGGGTTCATTTTAGTGCCTTACAAGATTTTTTATATTGAGATTTTATGATTTTAGAATCAGAGAAACAGAAAGTGAGATAAAACTTGAAGGAATAAACTAATTCTCAGAGAAATTGATGTCAAGAAATCACAGAATCATTTAAATAATAAATATTGAGCTAATTAATTGAATCTTCTTTTTATGCTATGGTCTAAATATTGGTGGCCCCCAAATTCATATGTTGACATCCTAATCCCCTAAATAATAGTATAAGTAAGTGGGGCCTTTGGGGGGCACTAGGGTATGAGAAATGCCGGGGGCTCCCTTGCCTCAGCCATATGTACAATGAGGAGACTGTGTCCTGGAAAAGGGCCCCCACCAGAGCGACTTGCACTCTGATCCCAGACATCCAGCTTCTAGAACTGGGAGCAATAGATTTCTGCTCTTTGTAAGCCACCCACCCTGAGATAAGATATTTTGTTATAGCAGTTTGAATGACTAAGACACAAATGTCGTTCAGTGTACTAAGAAACAATATGAATTGTTTTATTTAATTCTCAATGGAATGTTATTCAGTCATAAAAAGTAAAGAAATTGGGTCATTTGTAGAGACGTGGATGGACCGAGAGAGTGTCCTACGAAGCGAAGTGAGTCAGAAGGGAGAAGCAAGCATGGCATTTTGATGCGCACGTGCACATGGAATATACATGGAATCCAGAGAAGCACTGCGGGTGATCTTCTTTGCAAAACAGAAAAGAGACACAGATGTAGAGGACAGACGTATGGACCCCAAGAGAAGGAAGGGGGAATGGATGAATTGGGGGATTGGGATTGGCATATATATACACACATATACACTGTCAATACCGCGTATACAATAGGTAACTCATGTGAACCTAGTGTGGAGCACAGGAAACTCTGTTCATTCTCTGTAATGACAGATACTGGAAAAGAACATAAAGAAGATCAGACGTGTGTGTACGTGGAACTGACTCATTTTGCTGGACAGTGGAAACTAGCATAACGTTGTAAAGCAAATACACCCCAAGAACAATTAATTAAATTCTCACACTGATCCTCGGCGGTATTTCATCTTGTCCATTTTACAGATAAGGGAACTATATCCTAAAGACTTTTTCTGAATTTGTCCCCAGGTTCCTAGAGCTGGGTTACAGAACTAGGATAAGGTCCCAGATAGGTATAGAGGCTATTTCCCCTGCTTTATCAAGACACAGTTTACACATCACATTGCGCAAGTTTGAGGTGTCCGGTGTGTTGATCTGAACGCCTGTGTATTCCAAATGATTTCACCGAGCATTAGTTTACACCTCTCTCATGTCACATCACTGCCTTTCTTTTTATGGTAACAGTATTTGAGGCTTCCTCTCTCAGCACATTTCAGGTAATAATACAGAATTATTAACTATAATCCCATACTTTACGTTTGTTCCCTAAGACTTAGGTCGTTTCATAAGTGGAAGTTTGTGTGCTCTGGACAACACCTTCCCTCTTGCCCCACCCCAGCTCCTGGCCACCACCTTTCTGCTGTCTCTTCCTGTATGTCTGGGTTTTCTTCCTGTTGTTGTTTTCTCCACATATAAGAGATACCATACAGTATTTTTCTTTCTCTGTCTAACTTATTTCACTTAGCGTGATGCCATAGAGCTCCACCTGTGTGTGTGTGCGCATGCTAAGTTGCTTCAGTCCTGTCTGACTCTGTGCAACCCTATGGACCGTAGCCTACCAGGCTCCTCTGTCCATGGGATTGTCCAGCAAGAAAACTGGAGTGGTTGCCATGCCCTCCTCCAGGGGATCTTCCCGACCCAGGGATTGAACCTGTGTCTTTTACGTCTCCTGCACTGGAGGGTGGATTCTTCACCGCTAGCGCCACCTGGGAAGCCCAGAGAGATCCATCTATGTTGTTAGAAATGGCAGGGCTTCCTTTTTCTTCATGGCTGAATAATATTCCTGTGTGTGTGTGTGTGTGTGTGGTGTGTGTGTGTGTGTGTGTCTCTGTGTGGTGTGTGTGTGTGTGGTGTGTGTGTGTGTGTGTGTCTCTGTGTGGTGTGTGTGTGTGTGGTGTGTGTGTGTGTGTGTCTCTGTGTGGTGTGTGTGTGTGTATGTGTGGTGTGTGTGTGTGTGTGTGTGTGGTGTGTGTGTGTGTGTGGTGTGTGTCTGTGTCTGTGTGAGAGAGAGAGAGAGACAGATTCCTTATTCAGGCACGGATGTAAACTAAGGTTATTTCCATATCTGGGCTACTGTGAATAATGTTGCAATGGACATTAAGAGTGCAGACATTTCTCTGAGATTCTGTTTTTACTTTCTTTAGACACACACTCAGAAATGAGGATTCTGGGTCGGAGCCCTCTGGGTCAGAATCCATAGTTCTGTTTTTAATCTTTTGAGGACTCTCTCTTGTGTGGAGGCTGACTCACTTGCATACCCACTGTCAGCACACAAGCCTTCCCTTTTCTCCACAGCCTCATCAGTACTTACCTTTTACTCTCTTGACGGTGGCCATTCAGTAGGCATGAGGTGATATCTCATTGGAGGTTTGATTTGCACTTCCCTGATAATTGGTGATGCTGAGCATTTTCCCTTACCTGTTGGCTGTTCGTATTACTCCTTCAGAAAATTGTTTATTTGGTCCCACTGTCCATTATTTAATTGCATTCACTGGGTTTTTTGTTTCATTGTTATTACTGAGTGTTATGATTTCTTCAGTTTTTAACAGATGAATTATTTGCAAATGTCATCTCACATTTCTTGGGGTGACTTTTCATTTTGTTGGTTGTTTCTTTTGCTGTGCTGGACTTTTAAGTTTGGCGTGGGCTTCCCTGGTGGCTCAGTGGTAAAGAATATGCCTGCCAGTGCAGGAGACGTGGGTCCAGTCTCTGGGTTGGGAAGATCCCCTGGGGACAAGAATGTCAACCCACTCGATATTCTTGCCTAGGAAATCTCACGGACACAGGAGCCTAGTAGGCTACGGTCCATAGGGTTGCACAGAGTCAGACAGTCCATGGGTCACAAAAGAGTCAGACACGACTTACTGACTAAACAACAAACAACAGATCTTACATACTCTTGTTTTTTCTTTTATTGCTTGAGCTTTTGGTGTCATATCCAAAAAAAGTATGATTGAGATCAGTGCTAAGGAATTTTTTTGTTCCTCTATGTTTCTTTCTAGGAGTTTTATAGTGTCATTTCTTACATTTACATAATTTTGAGTTAATTTTGTACATGACGTAAGACAGGGGTCCAGCTTCATTCTTCTGAGTGTGGGTATCCAGTTTTCCAACATCACTTGTTGAAGAGAGTGTCCTTTCTCCATTGAGTATTCTTGGCTCACTGAGCGTGTTCTTATCTCATGAATTCTGATTCCTGAGTTAGGGCTTATCATGCCATCATGTGCCATTTCTTGCACTATAAATACTACTTAATATAAGTAAAGGGAGTAAAGTTATGTTCTGGATTATTAATTGATTAGAAGACGTTCAAAGGTTAAGGTTTAGTTCGCTTCAATTTTAAGGAGGTGTGTAGAACAGGAGAAACAGATTACCTTTGTTAACTAGGGCCATGATACAGCAACCACAGAAGTCTCAGCGGTCTATAGTCATGACAGTCTATTTAGCTTACAAGGCTTAGAATCAGGGCCTAGGCTGAGCTCGGTCAATGCTGACTGGACTCACCCGTGGATCCCCAAGTTGTTGGAAGCTGTGCTGTGGGCAGGGTTCTGTCGGGCAGTGTGTCTGCAGCAGCTCCGTCCACATCAGACCTGGTAGGACCCCTCGACAAGTCCAAACACGTCTTTCTCACGGGGCTGGGCTTTTCAAGCCTCTGCTTGCAAAACATTTGTTAATAACTATGGGCCAAAGCTAGTCACTTGTTTTAACTTAAACTCAGGCAAAGAAATTAGTTACATCCACAATGGGAAGGCATTTTAAAGTTTGTTTTATTTTTTCAAAGCATATACATCGGGAAACTGAATAATTGAGTCTGTTAATACAATTTACTGCAGAAACTAAGGCAGAGCGGCCAATGACATTGGAAGTAAGAGTGTTTCTTTGAAATCCAAATCAAGAACACGCGCCGAGGAGGACGTGATCTCTTCTGTGTCAAACGTGCTGCTCCTGCAGCAGGGTGAGGACTGGACATTGGAGGCCGCTAGTGAGTCTGAAAAGAGCAGTTTCAACAGAGTTGGAGATAATAAATTTGTGATGGTGGAGATTTAGCAGAGAACTGGAGGAGAGAAACTGAAGAGATGGATTATAAATAATCCTTCCATAAATTCTTGCTGCAGAAGAACATAAAGGAATGGAAGAGTGTCTGACCGAGAAACGGGGTCAAAGAAGATTTTGAAATCATTTATTTATTTTAATATGAGATGTGAGACAATATGAGTGGGCTTCCCTGGTGACTCAGATGGTAAAGATGCGCCTGCAATGCAGGAGACCTGAGCTCGATCCCTGGGCTGGGAAGAGCCCCTGGAGGAGGGCACAGCAACCACTTAGGTAGCAGGTCTATATGCTAATGGGGGCCACTTGGAGATGGAGGGCCATTGGTAATGTAGTACAAAGAACAGAGAATCGTTTGCATGATGTCTTTTTTCCTTAAAAACTCACCCTTGCTGGAGCTGGCTGCTTACCTCTCTGTGTGTGCTCGTGCATGTTTGGCTGGGCTGGGTCCTGGTTGCTGCACTCAGCATTCTCTGGGCACTGCCCTTCACTGCAGTGTGTGGGCTTCTCACCGCAGCAGCTTCTCCTGTGGTCCCCAGGCTCCAGAGCAGAGGCTCGGTAGCTGTGGTGCACGGGCTTAGTTGCTCTGTGGCATGTGGGTTCTTCCCCAGCCAGGCTGGAACCTGTGTCCCTGCATTGGCAGGTGGATTCTCAACCACCAGACCACCAGGGAAGTCCATGATATCTTTAAATAGGCAGCGTGAGATAATCTAGCTCACAACTGGAAGGATTGTCTTTACCTAGGAGTATGGAGGATTTATCTATAAAAAACATAAGCAAGGTAGAATATATGCATCTGTCAGATAGCGGTAGTCATTAGAATCTGCAGAAGTTCCTTAGTATACCATAGACTTCCAAACTCTGGAATTCTGTACTCGGAAAGTGGGAGACCATCGGCATAATAATCTACAGCTGAACATTTTCACTTTCTGTGAAGCCTCTCAATTTTACTTTATATGACTTTCAGTTAGCATATGTTTTGGAAATCTGTAAAAAAAAAAAAAAATTCCTCCCTCCACTCCAATTATAAGAAATCACATTAAAGCTTATTCATTTCTCAATATTGCTTTAGACCTGAGAGTTTAAAAGTCTCTTTATCTCAACGGAACCAGCTGCAGCGTTAAAATTACTCTTGAAGTGACTCTTGTAGGATTAAAGATCAGTTGACACGACTGAGCGACTGAACTGAACTGAACTGAACTGAACATTTAGTGACAAGAATCAACCACTCCCTTTGTAGAGATTGGATATTAAGAATTTTCTTTCCCCTGAACCTACAGCTTGATTGATTCAGTGGATAAGAAGCCCTAAGTACACTTACAGGAGTCAAAGGAAGAAAAAAACTAAATTTGGAGAAAAAGGTAAAACTGAACAAAATATCCTGTAATATCTCACAACTCAAGTGGAAGTTGCCAAACAAGATTATTTGCTATCTTTGTTATGAATTTTGTTTTCAGAAAGCACCAGGAAATGTGTCCTTCCTGAGGTTCTTGTAATCTTTAACTAGAGTCTCTCCATAGTCAGTCAAAGAATCCCTGCTTTTTAAAAAAAATGTATGTATATGTATGTATATATATATATCTTCTGCCGTCAAAGAAAGCACACACTTGCAATAGTCTGAGGTGACCTTGTTTTCACACCAGATTGCTTAGCCCGATGTTGGAATGAAAATAAATAATACTACAATATAAATCTGTCCTTATAATAAAAAATTGGAGATGGTGAAGGGTGGCAGATGGATTCAAAACTGACGGAATGCATCTCCATGAGTTTTGGCACTTAAAAACCAAATTCTGTGCCAGGGACAAGAGGGGCATTTGGGGCACCTTTGGCCAAGGATCTCGTCCTCCTTGCTGTCATCGAGAGCGCCCTTGTGACTACAGGCCTCCACACATGCCGCGTGGTCTGACCCCAGTTGTCTCCTTTGCCAGGCCTGCCGTGAGCTTCTCAGCAATTACCGTCATCATCATCAGCATCACCATCATCTTCATGATCATCCGGGTGTTTGTTTGGATGGAAACCCTGGAATGTTTTCTAGCTCTGTAATAGAGCCTGGTGTGAGAAAAGCATTTTAAATGACTGCTATGAAGCTGAGCTGGCTTTGATGCAAATTAGAAATTTATTTCCTTTCAAAAACTGCATGCTTATTAAAATAAAACTAGTCTTATAGATGAGCTAAAACTATTTGCTTTCCGCTTGACTAAAATGAGTAACCAACAAGGACCTATGGTATACAGCATAGAGAATTATATTCAGTATTTTGCAATAAACTATTAGGGGAAGAATATCTGAAAAGAATCTATCTACCTATCTAGACCTCAGCTCAAAAGCACTTTCCCAGGCCAAATCATGTTTCTAGAATCCAGGGCTGAGCATTGACAAGGACCATAGTGAAAAGTGCTTGGAATCTCAGTGAACAGGTTAGATGGAGAAAATCTTGGTTTCGGCCATAGATGCCAGCTTATGCTGCCTGTCTGGAATAGTCGTATGAGTGATGGTGAACCCAACTTGGGGAAACACCCCCATGAGAGTTGGGTGTTGGCACCCTGTACTGGGGGAGAAGGTATATGTACTATCTTTTCTCTTTGGGATTGGTATTTAGGATCCCATCACCTTCTTGCAAATCATAGAAGTTTGTTCAGTTGCTGGGCTGCATCTTTCTTTCCCGTCTTTTATATACAAATCCCCTTCATCAACATTCACCTTGGCACACTTCCTGGCATCCAGTGCCTCGCTGAGGGAGACTTTAATCTCACTGGTAATGGCACAGCCTCTCTCATCGTGATTCTTAAATTCGGCAGCACATTTTAATTGTCTGGGGAACTTTAAACTACCAATGAGCACATCTCTCCATAGTGCCCACTTTGCTTTAACCGCTCTCAGGAGTGGTCGAATAGTGGTTGAATAGCCTGGAAACCCTGACATACAGCCAAGTTGATGAGCAGCTGTATTTACTTCAGGAGCTACTGGCAACTCCCATCACTTCTTGCTTCCGACTCACTGAGGAGAGTAAAACCCGTTTCCTGTGAATGGTATTCTCCCTGAACCCATATATGTTCTAATTAGACAATCACTTCTTACAGATGCTTACACTGTAGTTGCTATGACATTAATAAAACTTGTGGTTCTAGAAATGTGCATGTGCGCTGTCGCTTCAGTCACGTCCAACTCTTCGCGACTCCATGGACTGTAGCTCACCAGGCCCCTCTGTCCCTGGAATTCTCCAGGCAAGGGTACTGGAGTGGGTTGCCATGCCCTTCTCCAGGGGATCTTCCCGACCCCAGGATCAAACCAGCACCTCTTATATCTCCTGCATTGGCAGGCGGGTTTTTTACCTCTAGTGCCACCTGGGAATGTCAAATCTTTGAACAGCAATTTTATATTTTTGCCATCAACAGTAAGATATGCCTCTAATATTTTATTTCTCTTTGCTGTTCTTCTGTTCTTTCAAAAAGGCTCAATTGAGCTTCAGTGGTTTAATGGTTTTTAAATTGGGTTATTTTCTTTTCTATCACATGTAAACCTAGCACTGTTTGATAGCACTGTTTGATGGATTTTAGTGTAATATATATATTTTTTATTTTCCTTCGCTTTTGGGTTCAGGTACTCATCTTGCTAGAGGAGGGCGTGGCGACTCACTCCAGTGTCTTGCCTGGAGACCCCCGCGGACAGAGGAGCCTGGTTATAGTTCACAGGGTCGCGAAGAGTCGGACGCGGCTGAAGCGATAACAAGCACACACACTCATCTTGCTAATATACCTCTTCTAGATTTTGCTACCCGTGCATGTTCAGGCCTTCCTGTAGTGACATACAACTTTCTGAGTCTACCAAAGGCATCTATCGTTTATCTGAATCTTGGTAAATAATTCTATCCAGAAGGAGGTGTTTTTCCATTAAATAGACATGCAGTTCAGACTTGGACCAGCTCTATCATTGCCCTGACTGACTTTTAGGAAAATGCGTGTCATCTTTGTTGGTATTTCTCTTAGAATCATAATTCTGTAAACTTCTTGGTGCCGTTCTCGTAAGACACAGGAAATGCAGCTTCATTTTGGCAATGGAAAAAACCTACCTCTAGTGTTGCAACTAGTCTATGATAATCTTTCACACTGCCTGTTCAAATTCCCCAGAATTTCTGTAACCACTGGTCTTTCCTCCCAAACCTTTAAGAGATGTTTCTCTAATTACTCTTAGTATAAACTTCACATGGGATTAAGATATCACTTCTCAGTAGATTTCTGGACCTGGCTGTTTTTAGGAAAGTCATATCAGGCTGCTCTATGAAAATATGCCTGTCTTTCTATGTTTCATTACTTTCGACCCTGGTCTAGTAATATTAAAATTTCTCCTTCATCCTTCTTCTAATGCACTCAACTTTCCATTTCGTCTGTGTCTGGTCAGGTATTAATATTGCAGTCATATTTCTAAGGAATTTTCTCTTGTCCGCAAGCTAAATTAGTTTTTTGTTTGTTTTACTTTCCTCTGCTTGTTACTTTTCTTTGAATGGTAAGACTGAAGCATAATTTTCAAACCACCCTGGTACCTTCTTGATTTCCTAAGCAAACATAATGCTTAGAGACACAGTCTCAGGACTGTCAGTTTGGTCTTCTGCTTTTGGAAACGCACTGATTTCACTGAGCTGATTCTTTGCATCTTAAGTCACCTCAGTCGTGTCCAACTCTTAGAGACCCCACGGACTCAGCCTGCCAGGTTCCTCTGTCCATGGGGTTCTTCAGGCAAGAATACTGGTTGCCATGCCCTGCTCCAGAGGATCTTCCTGATCTAGGACTCGAACCTGCATCTCTTATGTCTTCTTCATTGGCAGGTAGGTTCTTTACCACTAGTGCCATCTGGGAGGCCTGTGTTGTTTCTTCACCTCAACCTAAAATGTGATGTAGTCTTTTCATAGAATACCTCCTAATTCCTCTTGGTTAGTGAGAACATCCTTTCATATTCTGTGGATGAATCTATGCTTATGATTTTAGAATCCAAAGCTATGGTCAACGTCCGTATAGTTAACAAATCCAGAGACAAGTTGAGACTATAGAATTGTAGATGGATTAGCTCCACATGGCCCAAGGCATTCCTTTCAGCTTCCCCTCTGGAACCTGAAGACGGCGCTGGAAACAGAAAATAAGGGTCAGTCTGGTGTTGTCCGTGTGGTCATGCTCAAGATGGCCATTAATAATTTTCTCCAAACGTGGAGATATCTTCCCTTGCCTCAAGTGCGCCTGCTTAGGAAAAGACGTATATTTCAGAGATTAGAGTCACCACACCGATAACAGTGGCTTCCTTTGAAAGAGTGCCTCCTTTGTCCTGGATATTGATAGCACTGACAGACAGCAACACACAGCAATTGTCCTCAGCACCTTGCGTGCCAGGCATCAATATCCCCATTTGGTAGACATTCAAATAATCGTCTAGACGTTAACAAGCTTGCACAAGTATTGGGTTGGCCAAAAAGTTTGTTTAGGTTTGTCTGTAATATCTTAAGGAAAAAAATCCGAATGAACTTTTTGGCCCACCCAACACATACAACTGGGAACTGGTGAAGCTAGAATTCAAATCCAGGAACGGGTAAAATCATCCTAGTCAGCACATATTTAAAAACACATAGAATAAGGTGCAGTGAGACTCTGGAGAATGGCATTCCCTAAGAGAAAAGGTAAATACGAAAGCCTTCTCAGACCTCATGAGATTCGGTCTCTAAACTGAGCAGATTCTGACGTTGCTTGGAGAGAGGGCAAGAGAAGCCTTTGGAAATGCAGAGTGCATCTGTTTTGGAAAAAAGTACCCTTTGGGAGTGGTTGAAGAAATTTTATGGAGAAGACAATGGCACTACACTCCAGTTCTCTTGCCTGGAAAATCCCATGGACGGAGGAGCCTGGTGGGCTGCAGTCCATGGGGTCGCTAAGAGTCGGACACGACTGAGCGACTTCGCTTTCACTTTTCTCTTTCATGCATTGGAGAAGGAAACGGCAACCCGCTTCAGTGTTCTTGCCTGGAGAATCCCAGGGATGGGGGAGCCTGGTGGGCTGCCATCTGTGGGGTCACACAGAGTCGGGCATGACTGAAGTGACTTAGCAGCAGCAGCAAACATTTTAAGGGATTCCTGCTGCCTACTCTGATCTCAGTGGACTTGTGGAGTCCACGGCAAAGAATATGACCTTGACTCGAATGCCTTTCTTACCACATCTTCCTTTTGGCTTGCTAAGTCCTGGGAGAAACTGGGGTCTCAGAGGGGTACTTGGTTTACACCCAGTTCTAAGGGGAGTGAAGTGAATTAGAAAGGGAGATTGTTGACCTAGTTTTTCAGGAGGTTGCTGGAGGAATGATCCTTCTTCCATAGACAAAACTAGAGACAGATTTCTTCTACCCTCCATACACTCAGAGGCCTCGGAGATTCTAAGGCTGACTTGAATCCTCTTCAGAGGCCATGAAAAGGTGTGTAGTGAACTACCCTGAGGATACTATTGCACAGATTTTTATAGTCACCCTTCTCTAAGCAAAGACAGAAAATGGAAAAATTTCCAAACCCTATCTCATATTATTTTATTTACTTTTTTCTTCTTAAAGAAAAGGCAGTCAAACACGAGAGCAACTTTGAAAACGTTCTTATCAATGAACTGAGTTGAGGAATAAAGGGATCAAATAATGATTTATTCTGAATATTGAACATTTCTTAAATCTACTCATCAGTTATTTTAATTATGTTGGAATAGGAAATAGTTATTTCTGTTGGGGCTTCCCAGGTGGTGCAGTGGGAGAGCATCTGCCAGCCCATTTAGGAGACACATGTTAGATCCCTGGGTCAGAAAGATATCCTCGAGAAGGAAATGGCAACCACTCCAGTGTTCTTGCTTAAGAAACCCCATGGACAGAGGAGCCTGGTGGCCTACAGTCCAGGGGGTCGTAAAGAGGTGAACACGACTGAGTAGCTGAGCACACACTGAAAACAGAAGGAAACAGAAGTAAAGGTCAGTGACGGCTTGCCTGAGTCTACAAAATGGAAACCATTGCAGAAAGGTGAATTTGGTTGCCTATGTTGAGTACCTGACAAACAGCTTGACTGTTATGAGTTTATTCACTCATGAACGTTCTCCTTCTGTGTGACCTGAGATCTGTTCCACAGCTGCATTTTTAATAAGGCCTGTGAGTAAATAAGGATGACACCCTCTCTGGGGGTAGCTGACAGAGAATTAAGGTAAAGGAACTCATGACGAAAGAGGACATTTGTGTATTCTTTGTTTTCAGTGTGAACACGTTCTCATTCTTGCCAAAACCATTAGACTTTTAAATATATTTTAAATAAAATTTTGATATCAAAATCATTTCAAAGTTGCAGATAATTTGCAAAAATAATGTAGGGAGTTCCAGCATGCTTTTCACTGCTTCCCGCATTGCTAACATCTTATTTTACTGTGGTTCATTTGTCAAAACTAAGAAATGGGCAATGGTGCATTACTATGAACTAGACTCCAGACTTCGAGTGTCACCATTTTGTTCGTGTCCTCATTCTGGCCTAGGATTTAGTACGTGTTCTGCACTGCTTTTAGTTGTCTTGTCTCTCCAATCTCCTCTGTCTATGGTGATTTTTCAGTTTTTCTCTGAAAACCGGTAGAATTTGTTATAGCAGAAGAAATTATGCAGGATCTAGGCTGCTAAGGAGGGGTAGATGCTTTGAAATGCTAAAGGAAAAGAAAGTACAGAGGAAACAGTGAATGTATTATTGAAGGAAAAAAAGGGGCTTCAACAATAATGAAGATCTTTCCTTAAACTATGTTGTTGCTGAGCTGTTAAGTCACGTCTGACTCTGACCCCATGGACTGAAGCCCACCAGGCTCTTCTGTCCATGGGATGTCCCAGGCAAGAATACTGGAGCAGGTTGCCATTTCCTTCTCCAGGGGATCGACCTTCCCACTCAGGGATCGAATCCATGTGTTCTGCACTGGCAGATGGGCTCTTCGCCGCTGCAACACCTGGGGATCCCTAAAGTATGTTGTAGTACACAAAAGAATTGATTCTTGCAAAGTACTTTCATTTCATACCGCTGGATGGACAGTAAAACAGACTTTCAGAAACGAATACGCTGTAAATTCCATAGCTCTTCTCATGTCCTAGTACATGCCAAAGCAGGTTTAATATGTTAAATACTTAATTCTCAGAAAATCCCATGAGATCTTGACTATTATTAACTCTATCTAATACAAGGGTTCTTAATCAGAGGGATTTTTGCCCTCAGAAAACATTTAGAGATATCTGGAAACATTTTGATTACTATAGTTTTGGAGCAGATGCCAGTGATATTTGCTGGGTAAAGAGGCCGGCGATGCAATCAAACACCCTATAATGTATCAGTACAGGGCAGCCTCCCTCAACACATCCTTCGGAAACAAACCCTGATAATGAGTGAGGACACAGGGTAGAAAGAAATGAGGTAACTTTCCCAGGACTACTCACCAAGTCAGTGAGGGATTATGCCAGAGTCTGTGCGCTTCCGTCAGGCTGTGCCTCACCTTGGAGGGCACCTTAAGAAAGGGCTTCAGCAGGGAGCAAAGACTCAGCTGGCAGAGAGAACTCTGGGTGTGTGCATGTAGCGGTGGTCCCAGATACAAAGCATGAAGTGTTCCGCTAACACGTAAATTAAAGACCAGCAGAAAGTGTTTATACTTGTTCACTAGAAGGATATTTTGAAAAATAATTTAAAATAAATCAAAATGAGGATAGGGTCATGTTCAGTTATTACTGGACCTAGACTTGGATGCTGAGAGCAGAGAGGCTAGAGAAAAACAATGAAAATTATTTGATTAATGAATGACTATTGTGAAAGAATTATTTTGCTATTGTAAACTATATCTAGGCATGCGTTCTCTGTCGTGTCTGATTCTTTGTGACTCCATGGACTATCACTCCTCTGACCATGGGATTGTCTAGGCAAGAATATTGGGATGAGCTGCCATTTCCTACTGCAGTGGATCTTCCCAACTCAGTTACTGAACCCGCATCTCTTGTGTCTCCTGCTTCGGCCACCTGGGAAGCACTGTGAACTCTGTGCTGTGGTTAGTCACTCAGTCGTGTCCAGATCTTTGTGATCCCATGGACTGAAGCCCACCAGGCTCCTCTTTCCATGGGATTCTCCAGGCAAGCATACTGGCGTGTGTTGCCATGCCCTCTTCCAGGGGATCTTCCCAACCCAGGGATCGAACCCAGGTCTCCTGCAGTGCAGGCAGATTCTTCTCTGATTGAGCCACGAGGGAAGCCCATTGTGAACTATGAGAGCTTGCAGAGTGTATGCTGTAGGCATCGGGGGATACAGGTGTAGGGTAACTATAATTTGGTTCTAAATATATTATTTCTTGGTTTGCCTCAGAAAATTTCACCTCAAGCCTATTGCCTCAGCATTATTTTTAATATTGCCCCTTTCACTTGCAACAGTGTCCTATTTGGAAAATAAATCACCTTGTTATCCTAATAGGAATCCAGGAAGGTATGGAATCCTATAACTCACCAGTATTTCCAAATGAGGCTGTTTAATAAATGATACCAGATGATTTTGATAAATAGCAGTAGGACACAGTGGTGTAAGTCGTTCAGCAGCTAAACTGAACCCCAGAATGTGGGACATGTCTGCTAAGGTCACAGTGAAACAAAATCTGGAAGCTAAAACCTTAGTCTTTATTTTCCAGACACATGAAAACACCACGTGTAATTACACGTAATTAGAGAGGGCAGGAAAGAAGACAATTCATACTAGAACCGTATCCTCTGTGGTAGATCATTGTTGCTGCTGCTAAGTCACTTCAGTCGTGTCCGACTCTGTGTGACCCCATAGACGGAAGCCCACCAGGCTCCCCTGTCCCTGGGATTCTCCAGGTAAGAACACTGGAGTGGGTTGCCATTTCCTTCTCCAATGTGTGAAAGTGAAAAGTGAAAGTGAAGTCGCTCAGTCGTGTCCGACCCATAGCGACCGCACGGACTGCAGCCTACCAGGCTCCTCCATCCATGGGATTTTCTAGGCAAGAGTACTGGAGTGGCTTGCCATTGCCTTCTCCGAGATCATTGTTAGGGGAGTTCTTTTAACCAGACAGGACAGGGACTGAAAACGAGTGGACTTCGAATGCCTCTAATGCACAGTATCTTTAACACTGAAGCATAACATCTGTAAGACACCTGGATGGAATACTAGTCTCTACCTGAATTTGAGAAAACTTAACTCTCGAGCACCGCTTTAAGCTTTGTGTGAATCCAAGTGGTTCACAGTGTATCGGAAACGCAGAAGTGGATATCTCCCACCTGTTTGCTGTCTGACTTAACCAATGCGCTTGGAACACTTTTGGTCAGGCTGAATATTGGAAATGGAAACTACTGTTAGCTTCATTGATTATAATACAGTCTCTTCAAATCCTTCTTATTCTCTTGTATTTTACATGTTATGTCTGTTTAAGAACCTTTCTGAACAGAACAGTGCAGGAAACAGATGAAAACTTTGGAGGATGTTAGAAGCACAAAGAAGGTCAAATGGGTTTCATTCAGCTCAATGCAAAATCCAGCATCTGGAGGAGTCGAATTTTGATGCCAGTTCTGCTATCGCCTTGTAATATTACACACAGAAAAAAAGACTCATTCCCTTTGGACTCCAATACCTTCTTATTAACAATGAGAGGCATCCTGACATCAGCTGCATGGATTAAATAGGGAACTAACTAGTTCATTTTAATATGACTTGGGAAAACTTACAAAGACAGTGTAAACTACAAGTAAATTTAGGTCAATATGCCCAATATTCATCTTTAGAAATACCATTATTTCCTGGCTTGATATCTACTGGCAATCTGCAAATTCTGCCCCAGTTTTTTTTTTGTTTATTTGTTTTTTGTTTTACTAAATCTTCAGAGAATAAACTGGGAAGATGCTCTTTCCATGCAAATTCTTCACCTGAGTATTTGTGCTTCTAGGCTTAGCCAAATTATTGTCTCTAACTCATGAATTAGTACTGTCCCATGATTCTACAAACTCTGCCTCAATTCTTAGATACCTGACTGTAAAAGTCATACATTTTCATTTTAGGAAAGAAAAAAGATAAACATGGTAGTTTTAAAAATTAAATTACCTGTTATTTCATTCAGTTCAGTTCAGTCGCTTAGTCATGTCCAACTCTTTGCGACCCCATGAACCACAGCACGCCAGGCCTCCCTGTCCATCATCAATTCTCAGAGTTCACTCAAACTCAGGGATAAAATTTTATTTTTTATTTTTTTATTTTTTCAAAAACAATTTTAGGAATCTTTACTTAAAAACAACCTTATCTTAAAATGGAGTAACTTTGGTTTTATGAGCAGCAAGCAAAATACAGAAGCAAAAATGCATTACAGGAGCATTAAGTTCTACATTAGGTCACAGCGACTAATCTGAAATCACACTCATAATATCATTTTTTCAGGATATCTGGGAAATAGTTATTTCCAAGGATGTCTGAACCATAGCTACTCTATTTTGACTTTTAATTGTAAAAGAAAAAAATTTTTTTTAATAGCCAAAGCAGATTTCACCATTAATGATGTCAGTGTTTTTCTAGGTATAGAAGATGCAAGAATTGGAACTCATAAAACCTTTTTCTGAGAAGATCTAACTATCTGAAGGCCTGTTCTGCCAATTGTTTTTTTTTTTTTTCCAGAGCACAGAGTGCCTCATTCCTGATTTTCACCCTGAACTTCTTTCAGGGGGTGTTGAAGGTCAGCAGCTTGCAATGGTCATGATGTAATCTTTGTAGAGGCAGCTGGCAAGGACCAACTTCCAGTCAGCAGGGTCCCTTCATAGGCACATATCTGACCATGTGACACCATTTCATGGCCATTGTGTCCCACGGTGCTGGGAAGGCTCATTCCCAGGTCTAGGGAAGTGATGGGCCACTCAGTGTGCTAAAATTGGACCAGGCCTTGCAAGTAGCAAAAGTCTCTGGACCACTGTCTTACTAGCCTCCTGGTCCAGGAAAATATTTCCTTTTGTTGCTTTTTCCCATACCCAGTCACATTATTACAATTATTGATCTCACATGGAACTCAGTTCAGCATTATATCACAGGCTCAGTGAAACAAGTGACATAGAAAATATATAGCCATAGCTAGCAGTTATTAGTAAGATAAGAATTATAAGTCAAGAACTTTCATTAGATAAAGCCTGGTATACCCCAAGTCACCTGACTTCATTTGTTAAATGATTATAGTCTGGTGTTAATCTCCTGGTTGTACATTATGAAGCATCTGACCTTTATCTGAAGATTGGTTACTGAGAGAAGCCTTAGAAACTAACCTAGAGTGTCCTTTTTAATAACTTAATTAAATCTTTTAGCAGTATCACGTAACAAGGAACTGTCTCAGCAGTGAGTCTTAGTAAACACTAAACACTGACAAAACTAGAAACTTAATTTAACAATTTACAAAACTTTATATTCCATGATTTTTCATTATGGAGGCCCTGTAGCCAGGGAGGCTTTAACCCATCAAATAAAAAATGAGGTTTGTCAGGGAGCTGGGAAAAGCCAAGCAGCCATCTTGGATTTCCCATAGCCCTGACTCTGATTTCCAGCTATTGTTATTAATTTTCCAATTTAGAAGCAGACTGTTGCCATGGTTTAAGGACATTAAGATGGCACAAGTCTAACAGGGTTTTTGTATAAGCAGAATGAGCTTTTACGTGTCTACAAACCCGACAATTGGATTAATTTCTAAAACTAGCATAGAATCAGGCCTATGGTAGAAAAGCATTTGATTTATATGCAGAGGTCTAAGAAGTCAAGAAAACATTATAAATGATCACACGAATCAGGTCCAGCATCTTGGGCAAGCTGTCTACCTCTGATGTCGTCGTCTTCTCATCCTGGTGTAGTGTAGTTTCTTCTGAAAAAAGTCCTTCCATCCAGGTTGGAGACAGTCCTTTAAATTATGTCCTTTTTTTTTTTTTTAGTCCTGGTTGCAGATCACGAGGCATCTGATCTTCATCCAAAGGAAGGGAAACTTCCAAACTCATTCTATAAGGCCACCATCACCCTAATCCCAAAACCTGGTAAAGACCCCACAAAAAAAGAAAACTACAGGCCAATATCACTGATGAACATAGATGCAAAAATCCTTAACAAAATTCTAGCAATCAGAATCCAACAACACATTAAGAAGATCATACATCATGACCAAGTGGGCTTTATCCCAGGAATGCAAGGATTCTTCAATATCCGCGTAATACACGTAAATCAATCAATGTAATACACCACATTAACAAACTGAAAAATAAAAGTCATAGGGATAAAATTTTAAAAGGGCTTCCCAGGTGGCACAGTGGTGAAGAATTTGCCAATGCAGGAAATGCAAGAGACACAGGTTCCATCTCTGGGTCAGGAAGATCTGCTGGAGCAGGAAATGGCAACCCGCTCCAGGATTCTTGCCTGGACAGAGGAGCCTAGCAGGGTACAGCCCACAGGGTCATACAGCGTCAGACATGACTGAGCACAGCACCTCCACCAACCTTTTAAAAAACTGTATTGGATGATTTGGCTTCATTTGTATTTGCTAGTAAATGTATGTTTATAAGTAATACATGCATATGTATATATACACGTAAATGTCAATGTGCATATCCTACAATTGTCTGATTAATGAACTCTTTACCTTTCTGAAACAGGCTGCATTCAAACCTTATCCATGCTGTTCACACTTTTCATGTTTTTAAATATTTTTCGTTGGAGTATAGTTGGTTTACAACATTGTCTTAGCTTCAGGTAATACATAATGACTCAGTTATACACACACACATATCTGCTCTTTTTTTAGATTCTTTCCCCATGCAGGTCAACACAGAGTACTGACTAGCCTTCCATGTACTAGACAGCATGCTCTTTATGTTTTTAATGCGGTGTCTGTCTCTTCCCCCTCAAATGACCTCAACTCTAATATTGAGGGACAAGAGCCCATCCACTGGGAGTGATCTCAGCCTCTGGTTGCCAGACCTGCAGCTCTGTAACCCTGGCAGCTGCCGCCTCCTTTGCCACTCACTCACAGTGGAGAATATGTTGCTTTCTTTCTCTCGGCAGCGGACCCACCTATGTATATTTTTAGGAATCTCACAGTAATAATCCTTCTTTCAGTCTTTAGTTTATTCGCTCACACTGACTGATGTTCAACTTCCTGTTTTCAGATGTTGAGAATGTTATTTCTATGGCTCTCGAGGTTTTGTTCATGACTGGCGAGCAACAATTTCACAGTTTCTTTCTTTAGCCCCATTCCAGCTTCCCTCCAACCAGAGGGATCTGTTTCAAACAATTTATCCATAGACAGACATTCGTATCCTTACATATTCATAAAATATATAGTATATTTTTGTTGGAATTTTCTGGCTTATATCAGAACCAAAAAACTTGTCAGATAGGTTTATAAATACCAATTTTATGACTAATAAAAAATAGCTAAGTTGACATTTTGACCCTGGCATAAGGCCAAATGGATTTGTTGACAATCTTCTCCACATATTGGGCTGGCTAAAAACTTTGTTTGGATTTGTCCATAATACTGTACACAGAAGTCTGAACCAACTTTTTGGCCAACCCCAAACTACTTTTTCTTTTCTTGTCTTTCTTTGCCTATTGCACAAGCTGGGATAGCCAATAAAAGCATGAAAGAATAATACAAATGACAATTATGGAAAATAAGGAAGGAAATTATAGAAATCAAGAAAGTGTTACCAAAAGGTATTTCAGAAATCAATATTAAACTAGAAAAAGTACAAGCAGAAATTAAAACAACACATAATTTTTGAAAAGGGAGTATATTAAAAGTGAAAAAATATAACACATCTCATGATATGAAAGGAAATAGTAAATGTAAAAAATATGCAAAGAAGATCCAATATATGTATGATAGGAATTTCAAAAGAAATTTCAAGGGCATAAATACTAACAATGATACAAAAAATTGAAAAGTCACTAGAATGATCAGCATTAAGACTTAGCCTAGCAAACTACAACAATAAAGCTTAAAAATACTCTTTGGAAATAAAGTAATTACATCCAAATAAATCACTCACTAAAGACCATCATGTCTTCAGACCTTTTTAATAGCAACTATTTATGTCAGATGAGATGCTTATTCAAAGATAGAATATGAATTGAGTATACTCTATCTTAATAAATTGATTTTCAAAATAAAGCAAAATTAAAATTATCAAAATGAAAAATTCTAGAGAATTTTATCCTATGAAACTTTTCTAAAAAATCCACTAAAAATTACTTTTAGATTATGGAAATAATTGGAAGGATATATTAAAAAAATAAGTATGCAGAAACATTGCATCTGGAACTAAGAATAAACTATGGCTATGTGGGAGAAACTGCATATCATAGGGATTTGCTTTGATAAAACATATAATTAAATTATTAAACATAAGAGGACAATGGGAAGAGCATGTCAAAATATATAATAAGAGTTACTACTTGGAAGTGAATGATGTTACTTCCAATTCTCTGATATGGGAGAGGTTTGAGTCAACCGATGGACGTTTATTAGATATTTTCAGTCTCCTTACTAGAGCACCGTAGAAAATGATTCTTGAGAGGATATCAGAAAATATGTTAATATCAAAATAAACAGGAACAAAGATGTAAAACTCCCTAAAACAGGCTGTATGTTAAAATATGATGTGTTATCTCCGTCTAAAGAGAGACAGTCCTAAAATATGACTGAAGGATAGACCAAAAAATAAGGAGTGAACGAATGAACTTGTCAGAGAGGGAGGGAGTACAGTCCGGAGAACAGGGAAAGAGTTCACGCTGCTTTAAATGTAAGCCTATTTCAGTATACTAATGCATATATATGGATTTAGAAAGATGCAAATGATAACCCTGTATACGAGACAGCAAAAGAGACACAGATGTATAGATCAGTCTTTGGGACTCTGTGGGAGAGGGTGAGGGTGGGATGATTTGGGAGAATGGCACTGAAACATGTATGTTGTCATATGTGAAACGAATCACTAGTTCAGGGTAGATGCATGTTATAGGATGCTCAGGGCTGGCATGCGGGGATGACCCAGAGGGAGGATAAAGGGAGGAGGGAGGTGGGAGGGGGGTTCAGGAGGGGGAACTTCTGTAAACCCGGGGCGAATTCATGTCAATATATGGCAAAACCAACCAATATAATATTGTAAAATAATTTGCCTCCAATAAAAAATAAATTACTTAAAAAAATAAAATAAATGTAAGCCTATTTCATGGACTTGAAACCATGTAAATATTTTATATAAAAATAGGTTATTAAATGATTTTAAAGTTTCTAAAATTTAAAATGATTCATTAAGTGAACAAAACCAAGGCATGTTGCTGCAGGAATAGAAAGGGATTAGTCTAAGTCATTTGAAACATTAATTTGATAATGCTCCTTAATGTATTGAATCATAGGAAGGACTGCAAAATAATATTTATACTGATTTTGGTAATCATATTACCAGTGGTAGTTGTCAGTTTTATAATTTTGATTCACTGTGTGTAGTGTGGGATAAAATTAATGAGTAATTATGTGATATTTTAATTCTAGCATTTCCAGTGTTCTTGACAACTGGAATTTTTCATCACTGAAGGGAGTAGATGAAAATAAAAGATAAAAGAAGCTATATAAAATTCTTGTTCGATGCATGATACAGGGTGCTCAGGGCTGGTGTACTGGGATGACCCAGAGGGATGGGATGGGGAGGGAGGTGGGAGGGTGGTTCAGGATGGGGAACACATGTACACCCATGGCTGATTCATGTCAATGTATGGCAAAACCAATACAATATTATAAAGTAATTAGCCTCCAAAAAATAAATAATTAATTTAAAAATATCTTGTAAAGAATCCACATGATTTTATTACTTATTTTATCACAAATATAGTTATTGAACTATCCAATGAAGAAGATAAAAGATAAAAAACAACAAATAACTCAAAAACAGTGAGTATGCTTAATTTCCAAATCATGGCCATGTCACAAGGAACTAGGGCATTTGGAGACATTACTGATTTCAAATCTGATGCAATAAATGTCTAAGTCTGGATCAACTTAACAAATCTGATAGCAAGGAATGAGCACGAGGTTGGGTCAAAGAATTTAAAATACATATTTAAAGAGGCTTTCATGGCCAAAACTGAGGCAATTTGTAAGCCAAGTAAAGTAATAACACAAGAGACTCAGAGCTTCAAAGTATATTACATCCATGATTTGAAGATCATTCAAAAGAGATTCATCACTAGTGATGAACTCATTATTTAACCAACCCATTACTAATTAGTTATTATTAATTACCTCATTAATTTTAAGACAGTTAAAAAAGGAAAAGAATCATTCATTTATCCTTCCCTTTCAAAGCGGACTGTATCATGGTTAAACAAAGAGGCAAATGCGGTAAACAAGGTGAAGAGGTTCAGTGTTTCTTTAAAGCATGATTTCAGCTAATAAATGAAATAGTAGTAATAGAAATAGGACCTTTCAATTCTGCAATGTATATGCCATTGCTTATGTATATGCTAATGTATGTGCATTTTGTATGACTTTTGGCAATCTTTAATGACTTAATCGGCTTCCCTTGTAGCTCAGTTGGTACAGAATCTGACCATGCAGAAGACTCAGGTTTGATCCCTGGGTTGGGAAGATTCCCTGGAGAAAGAAATGGCAACCCCACTCCAGTATTCTTGCCTGGGGAGTCCCATGGACAGAAGAGCCTGGCCGGCTACATAGAGGCCATGGGGTCACAAAGTGTCAGACAGGACTTAGTGACTAAATCACCAGCAATGACTTAAGAGATCCATAGATTTTAATATAACAAATTGAGAGGTAATTTGATATTTAAGGACTGATGCTAAAGCTGAAACTGCAATACTTTGGCCACCTCATGCAACGAGTTGACTCACTGGAAAAAACTCTGAAGCTGGGAGGGATTGGGGGCGGGAGGAGAAGGGGACGACAGAGAATGAGGTGGCTGGATGACATCACTGACTTGATGGACATGAGTTTGAGTGAACTCCGGGAGTTGGTGATGGACAGGGAGGCCTGGTGTGCTGTGATTCATGGTGTGGCAAAGAGTCGGACACGACTGAGTGACTGAACTGAACTGAGAGTCCCTTGGACTGCAAGGAGGTCCAACCAGTCCATCCTAAAGGAGATCAGTCCTGGGTGTTCATTGGAAGGACTGATGCTGAGGCTGAAACTCCAATACTTTGGCCATCTCATGTGAAGAGTTGACTCATTGGAAAAGACCCTGATGCTGGGAGGGATTGGAGGCAGGAGGAGAAGGGGATGACAGACGATGAGATGGCTGGATGGCATCACCGACTCGATGGACATGAGTTTGAGTGAGCTCCGGGAGTTGGTGGTGGATAGGGAGGCCTGGCATGCTGTGATTCATGGGGTCGCAGAGTCAGACATGACTGAGCGACTGAACTGAACTGAACTGAAAAGAACTTAGCATTATATCTAAGTAACAATGCCAAAAATCAACCCAAATCCAAAGCGATTTTAAATTTGATCTAAAGATTAAATTTGACAGCTAAGATTCTGAACGTCTATGGACATTACTTACAGCCTGGTTCAAACAAATAAAATGTAAACATATATAAAGATTGTTGACGCTTTGGTACAACTGAAAATGTGAACTGTTGCATATTGGATGATGCTAAGAAACCACTGTTAAATTTTCAGATGTTATCACGTTAATGTGAGGCTACGTTAATAAGGTCTCATGTAAATTTCTTTTGCAAGTGAAACTATATACTATTTGATATTTTATTTTAAAAAAAGAATGTGGAACGTAGGTAGGAATTAGAATGGAACAGGTTTGGCTTTGCATTGGTCACAGCTGGTTGGTGGTACGGGTTCATTCTACCGTTCTGTCTAATCTTGCGCATGCTTGATGTGTTCCATAACTAAAAGTCAGAATAATCCGAGGCTAATATGCTGCCTTGGGGTCCAGCAGAGTACATAACTAGCATCCATGGGGTGCATCTGTCTCCTCTTCTTCCTGGGCCTGCACTGGGATATTTTTCTCTCTTTCTCCAGGAATGTCTTTCCATCGTATACACTATGGTCGCCCAGGACTGCTCAGCCTCTTCTCAAGGAAGCATGAGTCTGAGATCTCATTTATGGCTTGTTATTTTTATCTGTCATTCACAGAGCTTGTCAGCCTTTCATTGTGTTTATTATAATAGAAAAAATCCTTTCCCTTGGACCATCTGGAGTTCTTCTTCTTAATAACATTGCTTTCAACACCTACCAGCCCTGAAGTGGTTGTAAGCTTGCTCCTAGGCTAAAACAGACATCTATTTCATGGCCAAATTCTGTCAAGTCTGTTTATTTGAGCATTGTGAGATCAATCTGTTATGGGCTTTTGGTTAGATCAGTGTATTTTAATTGGCAAAGATATGCACTTGTTTTTAAATATACCCTTGTCATCCCTAATTGCAATGCCTCTCACTGCCCTGTTCTGGTAAACATCTGTTTTTGAAGCGGTCATTCCATCTAAATGTCAGTTACCTGTGCCAGGTGTTTCTGACAGACAACAACCAGTCACTTGGCTATAAATGACCTTACAGGCTCCTCTGTAATCATGGCGCCTCCAAAGATTTAAAAGCAAAAGTTGACTTATTTGGCAATAGCCTAAAATCATGAAGTTGTCTGTTCTGAATATGAGCTCAGTTCTACTAAGCCAAGTAGATTGGTGAGCAAGAAAATAATTAACTTGTAGAAAACAGAGAAAATAGTGCCATAATTTACTAAATTTTTTTCTTTTTTTTTATTTTACAATATTATATTGGTTGGTTTTGCCATACATTGACATGAATCCGCCCCGGGAGTACATGAGTTCCCCCTCCCACCTCCCTCCTCCACTTATCCTCCCTCTGGGTCATTCCCGCACACCAGCCCCGAGCATCCTGTAACATGCATCGACCCTGAACTGGCAATTCATTTCACATATGATAATATACATGTTTCAATGCCATTCTCCCAAACCATCCCACCCTCACCCTCTCCCACAGAGTCCCAAAGACTGTTTTATACATCTGTGTCTCTTTTGCTATCTCGTATACAGGGTTATCATTTGCATCTTTCTAAATTCCATATATATGCGTTAGTATATTGTATTGGTGTTTTTCTTTCTGGTTTACTTCACTCTGTATAATAGGCTCTAGTTTCATCCACCTCATTAGAACTGGTTCAAATGCATTCTTTTTAATGGCTGAGTAATACTCCATTGTGTATATTTACCAAAGCTTTCTTATCCATTCATCTGCAGATGGACATCTAGGTTGCTTCCATGTCCTGGCTATTATAAACAGTGCTGCAATGAACATTGGAGTACATGTTCTCTTTCAATTCTGCCCAGGAGTGCGATTGCTGGATCATATGGCAGTTCTATTTCCAGTTTTTTGAGGAATCTCCACACTGTTCTCCATAGTGGCTGTACTAGTTTGCATTCCAACCAACAGTGTAAGAGGGTTACCTTCTCTCCACACCCTCTCTAGCATTTATTGCATGTAGACTTTTGGATAGCAGCCATTCTGACTGGTGTGAAATGGTATCTCATTGTGGTTTTGATTTGCATTTCTCTGATTATGAGGGATGTTGAGCATTTTTTCCTGTGTTTGTTAGCCATCTGGAAGTTTTGGCTACATCAATCAGAGCAGAAAAAGACATAAAAGGAATACAAATTGGAAAAGAAGTAAAACTTTCACTGTTCGCTGATGACATGATCCTCTACACAGAAAACCCTAAAGACTCTACCAGAAAACTACTAGAGCTAATCAATGAATACAGTAAAGTTGCAGGATATAAAATCAACACACAGAAATCCCTTGCATTCCTATACACTAATAATGAGAAAATAGAGAAATTAAGGAAACTTTTCCATTCACTGTTGCAGCAAAAAGAATTAAATACTTAGGAAACAAAAGACTTGTACATAGAAAACTATAAGACACTAGTGAAAGTAATCAAAGAGGACACTAATAGATGGAGAAATATACCGTGTTCGTGGATTGGAAGAATAAATATTATAAAAATGAGTATACTACCCAAAGTAATTTAAACATTCAATGCAATCCCTATCAAGCTACCAATGATATTTTTCACAGAACTAGAACAAATAATCTCACAATTTGTATGGAAATACAAAAAACCTTGAATAGCCAAAGCAATCTTGAGGAAGAAAAATGGAACTGGGGGAATCAACCTGTTGGACTTCAGGCTCTACTACAAAGCCACAGTCATCAAGAGAGTATTGTACTGACGTAAAGACAGAAATATAGATCAATGGAACAAAATAGAAAGCCCAGAGATAAACCCATGAACCTATGGACACCTTATCTTTGACAAAGGAGGCAAGAATATAAAATAATTTACTAATTTTTTAAGTGAAGCTAGTGGTATGTTTTTGTTAGGTTTCAGAAGCAATTCGATAGTATATTAAAAAGCAGAGACATTACTTTGCCAACCAAGGTCCATCTAGTCAAGGCAATGGTTTTTCCCGTGGTCATGTATGGATGTGAGAGTTGGACTGTGAAGAAAGCTGATCGACGAAGAATTGATGCTTTTGAACTGTGGTTTTGGAGAAGACTCTTGAGAGTCCCTTGGACTGCAAGGAGATCCAACCAGTCCATTCTAAAGGAGATCAATCCTGGGTGCTCATTGGAAAGACTGATGCTAAAGCTGAAACTGAAATACTTTGGCCACCTCATGAGACGAGTTGACTCACTGGAAAAAACTCAGATGCTAGGAGGGATTGGGGGTGGGAGGAGAAGGGGACGACAGAGAATGAGATGGCTGGATGGCATCACCAACTCGATGGACATGAGTTTTAGTGAACTCCGGGAGTTGGTGATGGACAGGGAGGCCTGGCATGCTGTGATTCATGGGGTCACAAAGAGTCGGACATGACTGAGCGACTGAACTGAACTGAACTGAACTTGAGATGCACATTTCATTGCAATTGTTCCCTTTAATCATTTTAGCACACGTTCTTCCTCTCTGGTGACCTTGGCGATTTTGTCCATAGTCAAAGTCATCACAATATTTACACGGAGTTGCTAAGCCCAAGGGGCAACATTATGTGACATTCCCTAGAGCAGGGGTCCCCAAGCTCTGGAATCTAACGCCTGATGATCTGAGGAGGAGCCAGTGTCATAATTATAGATATAAAGTGCACAATTAATTAATTGAGTACACAATTAAAGCTTGAATCATCCCAAAACCATGCCCTTCATCCTCAGTCCATGGAAAACTGTCTTCCACAAAACCAGCTCCTGGTGCCAAAAAGGTTGGGGGCCACTGCCCTAGTACATAGAATACAGTGAAAATAGTGCTCCTGGGAGGTGTGCAAAGTGGTGGCATTATTACTGAGAACGTATAGAAGCAAATAGCTAGACAAATAGCTGTGCTGTGCTTAGTCACTTCTGTTGTGTCCAATTGCATGCGGCCCCATGGACTGTAGCCCATCAGGCTCCTCTCTCCAAGGGACTCTCCAGGCAAGAATACTGGAGTGGGTTGCCATTCCCTTCTCCAGGGGATCTTCCTGACCCAGGGATCGAACCGGCATCTCTTATCGAACTGGTCCTTTACCACTAGCACCATCTGGGAAGCCCACACGAGTAGCAGGAGCTGTAACCTTTGTCTCCCTCCAGAGCCCACACGTGACGCCTCAGCCCTCAGAGTGATGGTGTTAGGAGGTGGGCCTTTGGGAGTTGATTAGGTCCTGAGGGCAGAGCCCTCCTGAACAGGATTAGTGGGAAACCAAAGTTCTCCTGTTCATCACGGGAGGACCCTTGAGAAGACGGCCTCTACGAACCAGCAGGCCAGCTCTCATCCGTCGCTGAATCTGCCAGCCCTTGATCCTGGGCGTCCGGGGCTGTGACACATCATTTCTGCCGCTTATGAACCATCTAATCTGTGGGTTTTGTGAGAGTAGTGCAAATGGGATAAAGCTCCCCATCATGGAACAAGCCATCGTTCCAAGTTCTACAAAATCACTCGGAAGCTCTTTAAAACGCACCACCTCCTCCCCTGGTGAATTATATTTGAACTTCACAGCACATTTTCTTTTTGATTAGAAACATGGATTTTTGAAACAAACTTAATTAAAGGTAAAATGTTTCCGTAACCAAGTAAGAGATGTGATATTTGAACTATAAAGATTCCTGTTTAGAAGTAATTGTTGGTTTGTTTTCAAGGCTGTGAGGGGAATAAGATAGAAATTTAAATAGCAAGCTTGTAGAGGTCAAATGTAGCCACAGGCAAAGGGGATGTGAAGTTTTAAAGCTTCCTTGCTACACTGAACTCCAAAGCTCTTATTTTTAAGAGGATTCTAAAGTTGGCAATCAAATTTTTCCCATCTTTAAATGAAAACCAGTGAATTTAATAACATTCTTAACAATAAATAAACTAGAGCAGATGTTTTGTCTTATTTAGAGCTGAATAATCTGATCACAAACCCCTGGGAGAAAGAAGGGAAACATGTCTAGGAAGATTATTTGGAACAAGAGGACTTGGCTCTCCTTAGGCATATTTCCTTTAGCTTCACCACAAAAACTCACAATTATTTTAGGTATTTAAAAATATTCCTTTTGGCCAATAACTTTTCTCATTTCCCCCACACATTCACAAGCTCATGTATCTTTTGGTTGCATCTCAACTTTGTGGTTTTCTGTAGTTGGGTAAACCTGTCTGGTATAGAGTATCTTCAAAACATGATGTCAGTAAGATAAAAGTGATGGGTCTGCTTCAGGCACCTCTGAAAAGGGGGAGAAAAGCACATTTCTTTTATGTTTTCATTATCTTCATGATAATCAGAACTTCTGCTTGTTGGTCAAGATCATGAGGGAATTCCCACCTACCTACTACTCTACTAAATGTTGCCTGCCTGTGAGTGAAGACAAAACCTCAACAACCCGTAACACATCAGTCATGCTACTATATAGCATGCATCCACATTCGATAAACTATGGCTCTAAGAGTGGAACCAAATATAAGATTTTAAATTGCTTGCTGCTACTGCTGCTAAGTCACTTCAGTCGTGTCCGACTCTGTGCGACCCCATAGACGGCAGCCCACCAGGCTCCCCCGTCCCTGGGATTCTCCAGGAAAGAACACTGGAGTGGGTTGCCATTTCCTTCTCCAATGCGTGAAAGTGAAAAGTGAAAGTGAGGTCGCTCAGTTGTGTCCGACTGAGTGACCCCATGGACTGCAGCCTACCAGGCTCCTCCATCCATGGGGTTTTCTAGGCAAGAGTACTGGAGTGGCTTGCCATTGCCTTCTCCGTTTAAATTGCTTCAGTTCAGTTCAGTTCATTTCAGTTGCTCAGTCGTGTCCGACTCTCCGCGACCCCAACAATCACAGCACGCCAGGCCTCCCTAGAGTAAAAAATGCTAATGACTATGCCCAGAATTAGTGGAACCGTGTCTCCTCCTACATAAATCACAGTCAACGCTTCTGACCTTAACATCCCCAAATTCAGAAAGCAACTTTCTTGTGCTTCCTCTTGCTTTCAATTTCAAAGATAATAGAAATTTCTTGACATGGAATAAAACGACCTTTACAATTTGGTTCTAATTTTTTTTTCTTAATCCATGTTTCTGAGACTATGGAGGAATAGACTTCAGCATAATAACAAGAAAGCATTCAACACATTATACAAAACTGGAACTGTTGCCTCTCCTAGAGGCTGGGTTCTCTCTCAGTGATAGCCACTTGGCGGTACAGTTTCAGATGCGACAGACATGCAGATGAAAAAAGCAGCATAAGAGCTAATAGATCTCCAAGGTTCAAATCACAACTTCCACACTTACTAGGTTCATGCACTGAGGCTTGTTCCTTTCAGGTATTTATCATCATCATACTTGCTTCATAAAATGCATGAAGATAAAATCAGATACCATACACAAGCAGGGTAATCATAATTTATCATCCAAATTAAGTTACTTTTGGGACTGAAGAGATTATTTTATTAATAATTATATCAAGACAACAGGTGTTCTATTCTGGACATTCTGCAAATAAAACATTTCAAAAATTGCCTAGCACAAACAAGTGATGAATAGATGTTAGTTCTTATTATTGTTGTGATATTCCTATTGTCTTTTTCACTGTTGTCATGAAAGAGATGACCTTTAAGGTTTCTACCCAACCTTGAAATGTTAAGATTTGCTAATGAACAGTTGTCATTTGCAGGCCCTGGTGAATCCAGTACTAAATGGTCCAGCTCAGGAGGGAGCTGAGAGAGAGAGATGAATGGTAACTGTGAAGAAATATGTTTATTTCCAGAATCAATTTGCTTTGTCTTCAGAGCACCAGCTAAGCATAAAATGGAGAATACCTCTGTCAGATCTGCAAAGGAGACCACTCTATCACGCTGGCAACTTTCTTTCTTCCCATCAAGTTTGTATCATAAAAGCCAAGTAAATTGTGTTGATGTTCTCTGTTATGACATGCACTGACATGATGGATAGCAAGCAGCCTTCATGTTGCATAAGACCAAAGAAAATAATAGCCCCTCGCAGCCAATGGAGAGGATCAGGTGATGGGGTCTCTCTGCATCTCTGTAGGGGCCCAGAAACACTTGTGTTCTTGTTTCTTCCCAAGCAAGGAAGAAAAATGATGAAGTCACAGTTTTACAAGACAGGATGTAGAGAGGGAGTAGGTTCATGCTGTTTACTACATTGTTGTTAAAGGATAACTTTCATGAAAGGTAATATGAATATTCTCAGATATAAATTGAACATATGTTAAAGATTTTGTTTGATTCATTAAAGAAATAAGGGGAGTAGCCAGTGTCAAACCTCGTCAAAGGAGACTCCAAATGACAGGCACATGTGAGGGTCGAGTCTGCTGAAATGAAGGCGCAAAGTGAAAGGTAGAGCTGACCCGTTCCTCCGTGGGAGAGGGGAGTCAGCTGAAGCCCCGACAGATTGAAGTTACGAGTCTACAGACACCAATACTGTGTATTTTTCTTGGTGTCAACAACTAACAGGGCTAGTTGGAAGATAGCCCCCAAAGGGTCAGAATCAGTTAACTCTGAGCTCTTGAGCCTGGGTTGGAAAACTATAGCCACAGCCGAGTCACCTGTGTTTGTAAATAAAATTTTATTGAAACACAACCATTTGTTAATATACTGCTTATCATGCTAAGTGGCAAAGTTGAATAGATGGAACCTTATGGATGGTAAATCTAAATTATTTACTATTGGGCCCTTTAAGGAAACATTTCCTGGCCTTTGGTAAAGATAATACATAGGCTTCTACTGAATCACGAATCTTCTCCTATATTCTATGATGGTGAAAAGAGAATTTGGGAACTAGATAAATCTCGATCTGAACCTTAACTCTGTTACTTAATAAATGTATTATTAAAGCAAGTTATGTAAACTTCCACATATTCAGTTATTAAACAGTATAAAAAACATTATTTCTTATTAAATAAGTATGATAATGAGTCTACCATATGATTATCATGAGGGCGAATCCGAACAGGAAGTAGTAGAATTTTCATATAGAAAGTGGTGGAGGGTTCAAAAACTGTTCATTTCCATTTATCATCTTCTATGTAAACCCATCCTTATGGCCCGAACTACCTGTACTGTTATCCATCTGCTCTGCTTCTTAGAAAGCTAACAGAGTTTTGCACCCAGTGGCACTTAATTAATATCCAATGGAGACAGAAATACTTCTTTAATGATTATTGTCATTAACTGTTTTTCATAGCATCCCTGGGAAGCCCTGGCACTATAATTGCCTGGCTTTACAGGTGAGAAATCCAAAGCCCAGAGAGGCTGAACCCACACAATTAAGGAGTCACAGGACTGGGAATAGAATTCACCATCTTAAATTCTGGGAATCTGTTCACACAAAATTATAAGCAGAACCTGCCATGGGACTAGGACCCCTGGGGAAAGACATTCCCTTGAAAAGACCAGAGGCTTTATATCTAGCCCACAACACTGTGCAGAGTGGGCTCTGGGAAGCCACGTATTTCTTACTCAGTACATTTTCTCAACCCTTGTGATAATTTGTACTTAAAAAATACTTTGGTGATTCTAGATACCTGTTAACGTAGCTTTCTAATTCTCGGGTGAGACATCTAAGCTTAAAGACGTGCCCTAGTAATGAAGTTACTGCGTTTAAAGTACTGGTAATTGAGGAAGTATGTAGCACAAGAAGCATGGTTTATTTCATTCACTTATTCAACAAATATTTATTGAATGCCTACTACCTGTCAGGCACTGGTGTCGACATTGGGAATATAGCCAGGGGCCAAACTTTGTCTCCCGATAGAAATTAGAGTCCGGTGGGATACAGAAAATAAGCAAGTAGATATAAAGTTAGTATTAACAAATGCAGCAGGTTTTAGAAAAGGCAGAGGCACCAGAGATCAAATAGCCAACATCCGCTGGATCATGGAGAAAGCAAGAGAGTTCCAGAAAAACATCTATTTCTGCTTCATTGACTATGCCAAAGCCTTTGACTGTGTGGATCACAATAAACTGTGGAACATTCTGAAAGAGATGGGAATATCAGATCACCTGACTTGCCTCTTGAGAAACCTGTATGCAGGTCAGGAAGTAACAGTTAGAACTGGACATGGAACAACGGGCTGGTTCCAAATAGGAAAAGGAGTACATCAAGGTTGTATATTTTCACCCTGCTTATTTAACTTATATGCAGAGTACATCATGAGGAACGCTGGGCTGGAAGAAGCACAAGCTGGAATCAAGATTGCTGGGAGAAATATCAATAACCTCAGATATGCAGATGACATCACCCTTATGGCAGAAAGTGAAGAGGAACTCAAAAGCCTCTTGATGAAAGTGAAAGAGGTGAGTGAAAAGGTTGGCTTGAAGCTCAACATTCAGAAAACAAAGATCATGGCATCTGGTCCCATCACTTTTTGGGAAATAGATGGAAAAACAGTGGAAACAGTGTCAGACTTTATTTTCTGGGGCTCCAAAATCACTGCAGATGCTGATTGTAGCCAGGAAAATTAAAAGACGCTTACTCCTTGGAAGGAAAGTTGTGACCAACCTAGACAGCATATTAAAAAGCAGAGACATTACTTTGCCAACCAAGGTCTGTCTAGTCAAGGCTATGGTTTTTCCCGTGGTCATGTATGGATGTGAGAGTTGGACTGTGAAGAAAGCTGATGGCCGAAGAATTGATCTTTTGAACTGTGGTGCTGGAGAAGACTCTTCAGAGTCCCTTGGACTGCAAGGAGATCCAATCAGTCCATTCTAAAGGAGTGTTCATTGGAAGGACTGATGCTAAAGCTGAAACTCCAATACTTTGGCCACCTCATGTGACGAGTTGACTCACTGGAAAAGACTCTGATGCTGGGAAAGGTTGGGGGCGGGAGGAGAAGGGGACGACAGAGAATGAGATGGCTGGATGGCATCACCGACTTGATGGACATGAGTTTGAGTGAACTCCGGGAGTTGGTGATGGACAGGGAGGCCTTGCGTATGTGGTTCATGGGGTCGCGGAGAGTCAGACACGACTGAGCGACTGAGCTGAACTGAACTGAGGAAAAGAAAACAGACGAGCTTAGGGAGCTGACTGCTTATCCAGATCGCCAGGAAGGGCCTTTCCAGGAAAGTGACGTTTAAGAAGAGGCCTAAACACAGTTAGGGGGTGATGCTGTGACTGCTCAGGGCCCGGTGGGGCCTTCCTGGGATAGGCCCCCCTGGACTCTCTGCCGTAGCTCCTCTCTGAAGCACCAAGGCAGCATTCGATGCACATTTCCTGAGTTCTTTCACAATCGTGACCCCCTCCCAACAGAAGATGTGACCTGGTGACTTTAAGTATGTAGCCCAGGACGCTCCGAGACGAAGGACTGATAATGTGAACCCCTGTGACAACACCCTGTTACACCATCAGTCAACCAGAGAATTGTGCAGGAGCTGATCACTCTCTTGCTCATCTTTTAAAACTGCTTTGGTAAAACCTTTCAGGGAACTTGGGGATTTTTAGAGCGTGAGCCACCTCTCTCCTTGCCTGGGTCAGCAATAAACCTTTGTGTTCTCTAAACTCTGATGTTTCGGTTTGTTTGGCCACACTGGGTGCTGGGCAGGCTCCCTGGGCAGCTCAGCAGTCAGAATCTGCCTGCAATGCAGGAGACACGAGTTTGATCCCTGGGTCGGGAAGATCCCCTGGGGGAGGGCATGGCTACCCACTACAGTATCCCTGCTGGGAGAAGCCCACGGACAGAGGAGCCTGGCGGGCTGCAGTCCCTGTGAGTTGGACTCCCAAAGTGTCGGACACGATTGAAGCGACGGGGCACACACGCACGTGCGTCAGGCACGCGAGCTTGCACTAATCGCGCTAGAGAGAGAGTAGCTGGAGGATTCAGCCTGCCCCAGGGCCTCAAGGTGCCGTATGCTCCTGGGATGGCAAGGAGGCCGGCGAGACTGAGGCATGGCAAGGCGGGAGCACGCCGAGCAGGTGGCGGTGTTTGGGGCGGAGCAGCGCCGAAGCAGCTGCTCCGGGCTCCGCTCTGCGCGGCCGCGGGCGCCAGGGCGCGGGGGGCCGCAGGCTCGGCTGCGGCGCGCTGAGGGGCCTCAGGGTGGCCGTTTGCAAACGGTGGACAGTTTAGAGCCGGGATGTATTTTGAAGATAACGCCACCTTATTTCCTAACGGATTAGCTGTGAGGGCAAGCCTTTCGGCTGAGCACTCAAGGGCCTGCTGGTGCAGCGCGCTGAGCAGGAGAACGCAGGCGGAGGCCGCGCGGAGAGAATGCAGGCGGAGGCCGCGCGGAGAGGACGCAGCGCTCCAGCTTCGGATGAGTTCACTTTGAGATGCTTGTTTGCAGTCTGACCAAAACTGCTCAGTAAAAGCAGGATTTGGAGTCTGCGGCTCAGAGAAGTTGGGACTAAGTCCATTTGCGGAGCGATCAGTATAAAACTTTCTTTCAGGCTGTTCAGTAACATCTTAACCTCTTGGCCAGCCTGATGGATGATGTTTACAGTGTGGCCTTGGTCAGGACCACACCAGGAGAGTGTAATCAGAGATGGAGCTCTGGCCATGCGCTATTTGGACGCTGAGAAGTGGGAGAAGATCCATTCAGTAAACTAGACGGAGGAAAAGCCAGACGATTCTGAGACCCCAAGAGACAGGTGAGGAGTATCTGAAAGAGGCGTGGTTGCCAGAATCAAACACTGAGCTTCAGAATTAGAGGAGCGACTGCTGAATCAGTCATGTGGACTCCGGTAAAGAGGCCCTTTTTGACTAGATTAAAATGACGTTAGTGGAGAGGTGGGAATGGAAAATTCATCAGACATCAGTCGAGAGAGAATTACAGGACGGATGCTGGAAAAAGCAGACTTTTTTTCCCCAGAATTAATAAAAAAAGTATCAGAGGAAGAAATAACGTGTTTTAGTGAGAAGCCAGTGCATCCTGCTTGAAGGCTGATGGGAAGAATGAAATAAGGTATGGACTGCCAGGGAAAAGGAGGTCTTAGTGGGGTAGTAAGTGGTGAAATTTTAGAGTCAATGGAGTAGAAATTCCTGTGGGTTTAAAAATTCACTGGATTTGTGTTACCAGAAGGAATGGGTTAGAAATACAACAGATAAGAAACGGGGATGCTTGAAGTTGAGGTCTTGTTAATAGATGAGGTCCATGGGAGGAGAAGGAGGTTATTGGCTCCTTGTAGTTAAATCTGTTCCTTAATTTGTCCCCAGAGGACAGTGTTAGTTCTGCTTTATTTTCACCACAAACACGCAAAAGGTATATAACTAGAATATACAGAGTGAAGTAAGCCAGAAAGAGAAAAACAAATATCGTCTATTAAAGTATATATGTGGAATCTCGAAAAATGGTTCAGTTCAGTTCAGTCACTCAGTCGTGTCTGACTCTTTGCGACCCCATGAATCGCAGCACGCCAGGCCTCCCTGTCCATCACAACTCCTGGAGTTCACCCAAACTCATGTGCATCGAGTCGGTGATGCCATCCAGCCATCTCATTCTCTGTCGTCCCCTTCTCCTCCTGCCCCCAATCCCTCCCAGCATCAGGGTCTTTTCCAATGAGTCAGCTCTTCGTATCACATGGCCAGAGTATTGGAGTTTCAGCCTCAGCATCAGTCCTTCCAATGAACACCCAGGACTGGTCTCCTTTAGGATGGACTGGTTGGATCTCCTTGCAGTCCAGGGGACTCTCAAGAGTAGAGACAACCTTGTTTGCAAAGCAGAGATGGAGAACAAATGCATGGACGCCAAGGGGGAACTGGGGTGAGATGAAACGGGAGACTGGGATTGACACACACTATCAATATTGTGCATAAACTAGATAACTAAAGAGAACCGACTGTGTATCTCAGGGGACGCTCCTCAGTGCTCTGTGGTGACCTAAATGGGAAGGAAACCCAAAAAGAGGGAATTATACACACACACACACACACACACATATAGTTGACTCACTTTGCTGTACAGTAGAAATGAACACATGGAATGAAATGGCAACCCACTCCAGGATTCTCGCCTGGAGAATCCCACGGAAAGAGGAGCCTGGTGGGCTACAGTCCATGAGATTGCAAACATCAGGCATGACTGAAGGAACTGAGCACAGCATAGCACAGAAACTCACAGGAATCTCTGTGTGTGTCTGTGTGTTTGCATATGTGTGTGTGTGCTCAGTGGTGTCCGACCCTTTTCAGCCCCATGGACTGTAGCCCATCAGGCTCCTCTGTCAATGGAATTTTCCAGGCAAAAACACTTCAATAAAAATTAATTTTATTCATTTTCTAAGTCATTTTTCTTTACCTTGAATAGAAACTGTTGTTTCATTGACACAAATCGGCAAGATTTAATTTATGGCAAGGAATATTCCATTGAAATGCTGTGCTGTAATGTGGGGAAATGTAAATCTTTTTCACAGTTTCCACCAAAGTGAAATAAAATTGAACTCTGAGAAAAAGGTATATACCTAGGATAAAATTTAAATATAGCACCATTTTTCTCTGTGCAGAAGTTGTTCTTTATGTATTCACAGCATTCTGCAATAGAAATGGATGAGGGGAGGACAATTTCCAGAGCAGAGGCTGCGTGTAGAGTCCGGGGCACAGGTGGATGGACTGGTGTTAGAGTTGCAGACAGCTCACCCATTCTAACAGAAGGAAAGTGGTGTCTGCAGAGAAAAGAGGAAGGCTGGTAAACTTAGGAGAGGCACAAGGATGGGGAAGCTCCGTTTTGCTTGTGGTTTTCTCAGTGAAAGGAGTAGCAGGGGCTCCTCAGAAGGCAGCGTGAGTTGAGCGTGGAAACAGCAGGATGGCTAGGCACCCCCGAGGGCCCCTGAGTTTCTCGGTCATAAATTTAAAGGAAGACCAGCTGGCACATTCATGTGAACTGCAAAATTGGGGTTTTCTGTTGAAATAATTTTTTTTATTGAATTCCTACCGCATCTTTTCTTGTTTACTGCCACCCAACATAATATCTCCGGGCAATGAGGAAAGGATTTTATTTACATGAAAATTGGATGATAAAATTAGGCAGCCCACACCTTCTCCTTTCTGGAAGCAAATTGGCTCTGTACTTAAACTAATTCCTTTGCTGCAATTGAAGAATGTTTTAGACACACTGTTTCTTCTAGAGATATGCATGCTAACGGGATTTCATTTTATGTTTTGAGAAGAAATAACTTTTATGTTGTGTAAGTCATAGTACTCATTATGTAAAATGGAGAAGAGCCAGCTGAAAACATAAGGACGTAAAAGTCATCAATGTTCCTATCAACCAGTGATAATCACTGGTGATGTTTTAGTGCATTTCTTCCTAAAAGTGCCTCGATAAAGAGGTTTATTTCTTGCCCCATGGGCACTGTTCTTTAAAAGTTTTATCTATAATTTTTGTGTATAGTAATATATTCCAATGTCTTTCAATGTCATTCTTCTAGCATATGATTTTTAATGCAGTTTTTTCTGTGATATTCCCAATGATATTGTGCACAGTTTTTTCATGGAACTGACAGATTGATTCTAAAATTCAAATGGAAGAGATGAAGTGTAAGAATATCCAAGAACATTTTGAAAAAAAGAAAAGCAAGAAAGGTATATTCTTCAAGCTAACAATGCATTTTTAAAGTACATGTTTTATTGAAATATTAGTGCTTCTACAAAATGACATTTCTATAGGAAAACTTACTGAAGCATTGCTTCTAATAATTCAAATTTAGAAATCGCTAAAGTGTTTTCCAATAGGTGACCAGGTAAATGAACAATAATACATCATTTAAAAGACATGGTTTCTAAGACATATTGACCAGTGAAAAAATATAATTAAATCACAGAAATAAAATTTTAATTAGATAAGAACAACGAAAGTTTGTATATTTAAGTGCATTTAAAACAAAATCTACAAGGATACATGCCAAACCAATAACAGTGATTGTCTGTAGGATAAAAATGGGATCTAAGGAAGAACAAGTAAAAAACTATTTGGGAAACTTTTGCATTTTTTACTGTGTAAAATTGTCATTTATATTGAGAATGTGGTATTTATCATTTATCAATTCTTTATGTAGATATTTATATAAATAGTATATAATATATTATAGAGCATCAAAATAGAAGTATTAGCAAACACATAATTCACTGGCAAATTTTTGGAGCTTGCTGTCTTCTGAGACAGGTGTGTTTTGGTATGGGACGATGCCGGTCTTACTGAATGAGTGAAGTTGAAGTTAAGGCACAAAGGATTAACAAATACTGGGAAAAATAGCAGGGACGTAGGAAACAGCATGCGTGAGAGGTCAGAGGCAGGAGAAAGCGCCGTGTGTTTGGGAACAGAATGAAGAGTAGCTGAAGCATCGAGATCAGTCAGGGTGATGACGCAGGGTAAGGACGGTGAGATCTGCATTGCTCCGATCAGCAAGGGCCTTGCAGTCTGTGCTAAGATTTAGAGATTATGTTAGAGAGCGGTAAAGAACTTTTAAGTCTAGGAGTGACACTAAACTTTAAGTGACTTCTTAAATTTAAAACATTTTAAAAATCTCCTGTGTGCCTGAGAATGGAGACTGCACTGGAAGACAGCGTGTTTCGATAAGGGGGACCTGTCTATGCATAGTGGTCCCGGCGAAACAAGGTGATAAATGGACAAAGGTGTAGTAAGGGACGCAGAAACAACTGGACTAACAAGGAATGTTCATGAAGGGGGTTAACAGCAATTGCTAGAGGTTGGGTCTGAAGGAAAAAGCAACTGAGCTTTACGCTTTAAAGCAGAGGCAGGGTGTTCCCTGGTGGCCCAGTGGCTAAGAATCTGCCTGCCAATGCAGGGACACAGGTTCCATCCCTGGGTTGGGAAGATCCCCTGGAGAAGGGAATGGCTACCCACTCCAGCGTTCTAATATGTTGTATGTTACAGTATATATAGTATGTTATAGTGTGTATATATAATGTATATATAATATACTATTATTACTGATAGCCAGTGTGATGTGTATTATCTCCATGGTACTTATTCATTTTCTAGGTGGAAGTGTGTATGCTTTGACCAATATCTCCCTGTTTCCTCCACTCTTTACCCGCTGACAATCACCATTCTACTTTCTACTTCTCTGAGTTCAGCTCTTTTAGATTCCACATATGAGTGAGAATATACATAACAGTGGGGCTTCTGTGGCAGTGGTCAGAGCCCACCTGCCAATGCAGAAGACACGGGTTTGATCCCTGCATTGAGAAGATCCCCTGGAGAAAGAAAAGGCAACCCACTGCAGTATTCTTGCTTGGGAAATCCCATGGACAGAGGAGTATGGTAGGTCCCTGGGGTCACACAGAGATGGACATGACTTAGCGACCGAACAGCAACAACATGTATAATAATTGTCTTTCTCTGACTTTTTTCACTTAGTATAAAGCCCTGAAGCTTTATCCCTGTTGTCACAAAAGACAAGATGTTCTTACATGGCTGAATGGTATCCTTCTGAGTGTTTGCAAGTGTGTGTGTGCATATGTGTATCACATTTCCTTCATCCATTCATCCTTTCAATGGCCACTTAGGTAGTTTCCATGTCTTGGCTACTGTAATGTTACAATGAACCTAGAGGTTCATTGTAATCAGTCAATCATAATCTCTTGAGATTATGATTTCATTTACTTCCAATATGCACACAGAAGTGGAACTGCTGGATCATACAGTAGTTCTGTTTACAATTTTTTAAGGAAACTCTGTCCTATTTTTCATGCTGGCTGCACCAATTTACATTTTCCAGCAATATCGCACAAGTCTTCACTTTTCTAACCGGCACATTATCTCTTGTCTTTTGATGACAGAAGTGAGGTGATACCTCATTGTGGTTTTTAATAGATTTCCCTGATGGTCAGTGATGTTGAACATTATTTTCACATACATATGAAATGTCCTCTTTGGAAAATGTTTATTCAAGTCTTCTGACCCTTGACTAATAGGATTTTTTTTTTTTTTTTGCTATTGAGTTGTATGTGTTTCTTATATACTTTGAATATTAGCCTATTCTTAGCTATGTGTTTAGGAGAAGGAAATGGCAAACCATTCCAGTATTCTTGCCTAGAGAATCCTGTGAACAGAGGGGCCTGGTGGGCTGCTGTCCATAGCGTCGCACGACTGAAGCAACTTAGCATGTATGTATACATTGGCGAAGGAAATGGCAACCCACTCCAGTATTCTTGCCTGGAGAATCCCACTGAAGGAAGAGCCTGGTGGGCTGCCGTCTATGGGGTCGTGCAGAGTCAGGCACAACTGAAGTGATTTAGCAGCAGCAGCAGCTAGGTGTTTGCGAACATTTTCTCCATTCCACTTTTCATTTTGCTTAATTTTTTCTTTTGCTGTGCAGAGGCAGAGGCTTTTTAGTTTGCTGAGGTGCCACTTGCTTACTTTTGCCTCTGTTTTTTATGCTTTTGGTATCATATCTGAAAAATCACTGCTAAGACCAAGGTCAGGGAGCATATTGTCTGTATTTTCACCTGGAAGTATTATATTCTGGGGTCTTACATATGTTTCATTCATTTTGAGTTAAGTTTTGTAAATGGTGTAAGATAGGTCTAACATCAGTCATAAGGATAGTCAATTTCCAGACGTCATTTATTGAAAACACAGTCCTCTTCCCGTTCTTGGCACTACTGTCAAATGTTAGCTGACTATATATGTGTGAATTCAATTTCATTACATTGATCCATATGTTAGTTTTATGCCAGTAGCACATTCTTTTATATTATAATTTGGTAATAAAACTTGATATCAGGAATTTTTATGCCTCTAGTTTTGTTTTTCTTCATTATTGTTTCGGCTATTCATGTTCTTTTGTAATTCCATACAAATTTTAGAATTTATTTTTAATTCTGTGAAAACTGCTATGGAAATTTTGGTAGGAATTGTGTTGAATCTGTAGATTATTTAGGGTAGTATGGACATCTTAGAAATATTCTGATTCTCCATGAACACAGAATATCTTTCTGCTTATTTGTGTCTTTAATTTCTTTTAAGAATGTCTTGCTAGTTTCAGTATATAGATCTTTTGGTCCTTGATTGAATTTATTCTTAAGAATTTGATTTTCATTTTGATGCCATTATAAGTAGAATTGTTTTCTGTTTCAGATAGTTCATTGTTAGTATATAGAAACACAACTGATTTCTGTATATTGATTTTGTATTCTGCACCTTTACTGAATTCATTAATCGGTTGTAATAATGTTTTTAGGACCGGACATGGAACAATGGACTGATTCCAAATAGGAAAAGGAGTACGCCAAGGCTGTATATGGTCACCCATATTCAACTTATATGCAGAGTACATCATGCAAAATGCCAGGCTGGATGAAGCATAAGCTGGAATCAAGATTGCCGGGAGATATATCAATAACTTCACATCTGCAGATGACACCACCCTTATGGCAGAAAGTAAAGAACTAAAGAGCTTCTTGATGAAAGTGAACAAGTTGGCTTAAAACTCAACATTCAGAAAACTAAGATCATGACATCTGGTCCCATCACATCATGGCAAATAGATGGGGAAACAATGGAAACAGTGAGGGACTTCATTTTTTTGGCTCCAAAATCACTGCAGATGGTGACTGCAGCCATGAAATTTAAAGACACTTGCTTCTTGGAAGAAAAGTTATGACCAACCTAGACAGCACATTAAAAAGCAGAGACATTACTTTGCAACAAAGGTCCACCTAGTCAAAGTCATGGTTTTTTCTGTAGTCATGTATGGATGTGAGAGTTGGACTGTAAAGAAAGCTGAGCACCAAAGAATTGATGCTTTTGAACTGTAGTGTTGGAGAAGACCCTTGGACTGCAAGGAGATCCAGCCAGTCCATCCTAAAGGAAATCAGTCATGGATATTCATTGGAAGGACCAATGCTGAAGCTAAAGCTCCAATACTTTGGCCACCTGACGTGAAGAACTGACTCATTTGAAAAGACCCTGATGCTGGGAAAGATTGAAGGCAGGAGGAGAAGGGGACAACAGAGGATGAGATGGTTGGATGGCATCACCGACTCAGTGGACATAAGTTTGAACAAGCTCAGGGGATTGGTGATGGACAGGGAAGCCTGGGGTGCTGCAGTCCATGGGGTTGCAAAGAGTCAGACAAGATTGAGTGACTACACAATGACAGCAACAGATAGTGCATAACGGGATATTTTTAAATCCATTCAGCCTCTCTCTACATTTTGATTGGATGATTTATTTCATTTAAATGTAATGTCAGTCAGTCAGTTCAGTCGCTCAGTCGTGTCCGACTCTTTGTGACCCCATGAACCACAGCACTCCAGGCCTCCCTGTCCATCACCAACTCCTGGAGTTCACCCAAACCCATGTCCATTGAGTTGGTGATGCCATCCAGCCATCTCATCCTCTGTCGTCCCCTTCAGTGTAATTATTGATAACAATGACTTATCATGACATCTTATTGTTTTGTGGCTAAATTGTAGTTCCCTTCTCTTTCTTTTGCTGTCTTTCTCCATAAATCGTCGATTTTCCACAGTGTTATCTTTCATCATCTTCTCTTCATTTTTTTTTCTTATGTATCTACTGGAGCTTTTTGCCTATGGTTACTATGACTCTTACATAAAGCATCTCCTAGATAGAATTCTGTTTTAATCTAATAGCAAGCAGCAAAACCTGGGCCCGAGTTAGTTGGCCCACGCTTCCGGAGGCTGATTGACAGCCTGGTGCCCCAGGAGTCAGTCAGCGCTGGGGGAGCTGGTCAGCGCCAGGGTGGTGGGGAGCCTGGATATTCTGGAGTCCTCCCAGTGCCTGGTGTCACAAGATCTACCTGTCACTGGGGAGCTAGAAGACCCCAGAGTGGGCCAGGGGCCTGGGGTCTCGGGCATCCACTGGGAGCTTAGTTTGCAGAAGTCACCTGGGGCCACAGGAGCCATCTAGGTTACTGGAGCCAACAGGCACCCAGTGATTTGGGAGCCTGAGTTTACAGAGTTCACTGGACGCTATTTAGGGCCCCAGCGGTTGTCCCGGTGCCCGGGCATTACTGAGGGGTTAATGGAAGGTCTGTACCTCATCCCTTTCCTCCATGGAGGAAGTATCTCCTCACTGGGTTGCCTGGACTTGGTGAGGAGGTGATGAGAGGTGGAAGGAAAGCGGAAATTAGCCCGGACGGCGTGTTCAGGCGCTCTGGCCCCACGTTTTGTAAGCAAGGACCATGCAGCCGCTGAGCGCAGGTACAGTGCCGCGCAGGGGCTTCACACGGGCACCGCGTGGTCAAGAGCTCCTCTGCAGGAGGGATCCGCGGGCTCCGCCCGAGACAGCGGGGTTTGCTGTGGGGTCACGGCTGCGTCCGCTGGACCAGGCGTGAGAGTGTGTAGACACACTACACTGTGTCTCCTGCCTCGGCTGCAGGCCCCGCCAGGGGAGCACCCCCCAGTCTGCAGTCCCTGTAGCTCCTCGAGGCTTCGTCCAGGCTGTCAGCTGGTGCCGCGCCTGCCCTGGGTTCGACAAGCTGTGCGCGGTGAGCTGCAGCGAGACAGCCGAGCCGCCGGCAGGATCCGCGGTGAGGGCGGAGTGAGAGCGCCCCGCCTCCCTGACTCTGTGATACCCTCGGGTGCTGGGGAGTTTAACTCCCATCGTGGGATTCTCTCGCCCAGAAAGCTGTTAAAATTGGTGTTTTGGGGAAGGGTTGGATGTTAGAAATTCTTATACCTCCATTTTTATGCACACCATTCTCCCCCAGATTCCAATTTAAAGATGGGTAGAAAAGAAAGCATGAGTATACATTGCAGAGTGTGGACGGCAGACAGCATGCTTTGACTAGAGTCCAGGAGCGCATCTGGATGCGGGAGTCAGCCACCTTTCAACTAGAAGGACTGCACCCAAAAAGCTTCCTATAGGTTTAATAGCTTCCTGCACCGGAAAGTGTTTTCTTCTCTTTCCAAATTCAGCACTCCTAGGGAAGAGGAACGAATACATAGGGTTCGTATTGATGCAGACTTTGGTTTAGTATGGACAGTAGTGAAGCAAAAACTATCAGTTATCATCAATCCTTTACAAAGCAATAATTGTATCAAAAGATGGAAGCTTGGTTAAACAAGAAGCAGACCCTCCCAACACCCCAGCGGTTAATTACTGTTACATCACTGGTGATGTGGCCAAGATCAGGTTATACAGCAACTCTTAGAGTTTTTACTTTTACTTATGTTTTCATTAGAAAGATACTGGAGGTTGAGACCTCTAGTCTTCATTTTCATTCTAAGTATAGAAAATAAAGGCAAATTGCAGGCAAGATACATTTCCCTATTTCTGGGGATGATGCAAAGATAGCATCTTTTCTAAGGTTGATTCTGACTGTGCATTATTAAGGCTGTTTTAGTGTCTTAGACATAAAACTTTGAAATTGGCTACTGTGGGAAGTTGACATAGCTCCATCTTCAGAAATGTTTGAGAAGAGGAAAGGAGATAACTTGATATAATACAATTTCAATGGCAAGGAAGATAATTCCGGCAAATAGCAAGCCTAGAAAAGGAGAGGAGAGAAGGCTTCTCCTTAATCCTTTGAAAGCATTAAATTGATCTGTTTCAGGTCTTTCTAGAAGATTGCCTCCCAGGTGAAACAATTCCAAGCTTGTTTTTCTTTTCCAATTGACTGGAGAGAAGAATCGGAAAAGAAGACACTCCATGTGGGCTCTGAACTATAATCTTTTCCACCATCAAAAGGAAAGCTCCAAATCTTAGTGACATGGTCTAATGCCAACTGCTTCTTTGACTTGACTAATCCATCAGTAATATTTTCTGGGGCTAGAGTGAGTGAGGAAGAAAAATCAAGTTTTCATCCTATTCTACGTCATATATTTTAGCATTGGCTTCTATTTCGTCTTTCATAAAGTGGCTTAAAATAGTGTTGTGAGTAATTTGGAGGGGAAACTCAAAGGTCTGAAAAGCTAACTCCGGCGTTTCCCTGAAAGCAGAGGTGGCAGAGATGGGGCTCCGTGCTTCCTACGCCCCACCTCTCTTTTTTAAACAGCTTTAGAGATCCAGCTCACCTATAATACAAGTTACCCAGCTGAGGCATAGGATTCCATGGTTTTGGGTATATTTACAGATACAGAATATTGCAACCATTAACACAGTCAATTTGTTCACACCTCCAAAAGAAATCCTGTGTCTTTCAACGATCACCCCCTAAAGACCCACCTTTCCACCCTAGGAATCTGACAGTCTGCTTTGTGTCTCTAAAGATGTTCCTCTTATGGAAATTTCATGTGAATGGAATCACATTACATGGTGTCTTTCTGTGCTGGCTTCTTTCATCTGGCGTAGTGTTTTTGCATGTTGCTATGCATGTCTGCATTTCATTTCTCTTTATGGCTGAAAATTATTCCATTATAAGTGTATTTTTTAAACATTTGCTTCCAAGTACATTTTTATTTAAAATAAACACATATATCTATACTACAGTAAATATGAACAACTATATTTATTTTATACTAGAAAGTCATCGTTTGAATAGGAGTGACATAAGAATCTCCAAAGTGAAAGTTAAAAATGAAAGAGGTATGTCCTACTCATTGCAACACCATGGACAGTAGCCCACCAGGCTACTCTGTCCACAGAATTCTCCAGGCAAGAATACTGGAGAGGGTAGCCATTCCCTTCTTCAGGGGATGTTTCCGACCCAGGGATAGAACCTGGGTCTTCTGTATTGCAGGCAGATTCTTTACCATCTGAGCCACCAGGGAAGCTAGGGATCTCCAAGTTCACCACAACAAATCTGATACTATTTGAGCCTAAAATTCATCTCTTCTGTAACCAGAGATCCAGTTGAATATTCCTGGTGAGCAAGTGATTCCAACTCCTTTATTCATAATAAAACTAAGCAGAAGTTAGTGTGTGATCACCTTTGAAAGCATTTTCATTTTAAAGATAATTGTCCAATCAAGTTCAGTTCAGTTCAGTCACTCAGTCGTGTCCGACTGTTTGTGACCCCATGGACTTTTGAAGCATGCCAGGCCTCCCTGTCCATCACCAACTCCCAGAGCTTACTCAGACTCATGTCCATCAAATCAGTGATGCCATCCAACCATCTCATCCTCTGTTGTCTCCTTTCCCTCCTGCCTTCAATCTTTCCCAGCATCAGGGTCTTTTCCAGTGAGTCAGTTTTTCACATCAAGTGGCAAAAGTATTGGAGTTTCAACTTCAGCATAAGTCCTTCCAATGAATATTCAGGACTGATCTCCTTTAGGATGGACTGGTTGGATTTCCTTGCAGTCCAAGGGACTCTCAAGAGTCTTCTCCAACACCACAGTTCAAAAGCATCAATTCTTCGGTGCTCAACTTTGTTTATGATCCAGCTCTCACATCCGTACATGACTACTGGAAAAACCATAGCTTTGACTAGGTGTACAGTTGTTGGCAAGGTAATGTCTCTGCTTTTTAATATGCTGTCTAGGTTGGTCATAGATTTTCTTGCAAGGAGTAAGTGTCTTTTAATTTCATGGCTGCAATCACCATCTGCAGTGATTTTGGAGCCCAAAAAAGAATGTCAGCCACTGTTTCCCCATCTATTTGCCATGAAGTGATGGGACCATATGCCATGATCTTCATTTTCTGAATATTGAGTTTTAAGCCATATTTTTCACTCTCCTCTTTCACTTTCATCAAGAGGCTCTTTAGTTCTTTGCTTTCTGCCATAAGGGTGGTGTTGTCTGTGTATCTGAGGTTATTGATATTTTCTCCCAGAAATCTTGATTCCAGCTTGTGCTTCATCCAGCCCGGCATTTCATACGACATACTCTGAATATAAGTTAAATAAACAGGGTGACAATATGCAGCCTTGACGTACTCCTTTCTGATTTGGAGCCAGTCTGTTGTTCCATGTCTGGTTCTAACTGTTGCTTCCTGAGCTGCATACAGATTTCTCAGGAGGCAGGTCAGGTGGTCCTGTATTCCCATCTCTTGAAGAATTTTCCACAGTGTATTGTGATCCACACCACCAGGTTTTGGTGTAGTCAATAAAGCAGTTACCCTTCTGAATAAAATATAGTGTGCAGAATCTTCTCAGAAATTCTTCACACAAGATAGCAGAGTGATGATCTGTTTTCTAGAGTCCTTCAATTTAGATTTAAATCATGGTTCCATTGCTTTCTACCTTTTGGATCCTGTTTAAGATACTTTCATACTCTAAGCATCTGTTTCCCCATCTTTGAAATAAGATAATAATTATATCTGCATCAGAGCACTCTTTGGAGAAGAGTTTAATGAGAAACATTTAATGAGAAAATGTATGTGAATTCCAGGCACAGTTCTGGCATACTGAATGTAAGCTATTCATAAATATGTACTGTTATTATTCATATTATTATTTTCTTTATTATTCACACACGAATCTCAATATGTAATAAAGACCTCATGACATAATAATTGCTCCCCAAGTAGAAGGAATAGATAAATCAAGAAGCCTTCCAAGACAGGGGAACTCCTCATTATGTTTTTCACCTTATTAACTCTGGATTTAACAACAGAGTGCTACATTGCACGAGTCATTTGGGGAAGCCACTAGGGGAAGTTCTTCTCAATGATGCAAGCTACCACTCCTGGGGAGACGTATCAGCTTCCGTCTTGAATCTCTCATTGTCATCACAGGGAAGAGAGAAAATATGATGTTTCTTTTCTACATTAATAAATAGTGGTGATATCACACCCCCTCCGTCTCTCCTGTGATGAGATGACATCAGCAACCTTGGAAGCATTTCCTCTAGAACCAACTGGTGCTGATTTTTTTCTTTTTCTTAGCTCCCTTCCTGAGGATGCAACAAATTCACAAAGCGAAGGAAGCAATAATTCTCTGGATAAAAACCTGCTGAGATGGTTTTTCTGTCCCCACTGGGAGAACTTAGGGGCAGCCAGACAACAGTGCTCACGTCCTGCTGCCTGGAGCTGCTTGGGAGGGGATCTAGGCTTCCTCCTCTGGTTTGTTATCACTCTTAAGTTCTCATGGGGGTGTGTGTTCCCTTTGATTTTCAAAGTTGTAGGTTAATTTAAGACAGATAAATCCTGAATTGAATTTTAAGAATAAGTTGCAATGTATCAGAGGCTTGTTTTACACATCAAAGCATAAAATGGGAACTTTTCCAAAAATAGGGGAAAGGTGACACAGTTCTTCCCTGTGACCCTAAGCAATCTGGGAGATTAGGTAGGTAGTGTTTGAGCAAGACTAGAAGTGCAAGTTTGGAATTTTATAAGGAGAATGAATGAGGGAGACAGACTAACCCTGTAGGTGGGCAGGTCGGGACTGATCGCAGGGGTCTCTGATTCTCTCCAGGGCCTTCCCTCCCGCGGCCGGGAGAGCCTTCAGACTGACACAGCCTGCTCCTTGTGCTCAGGCACTCGTGGTAAAGAGGCCGCCTGCCAGTGTGGGAGACATAGAGACACGGGCTCCGTCCCTGGGTTGGGAAGATCGCCTGGAGGAGGGCATGGAAACGCACTCCAGTCTTCCTGTCTGGGGAACCTCATGCACAGAGGAGGGGATTCCTGGTGGGCTGCAGTCCACAGGGTCGCACAGATCCGGACACGACTGAAGAGACAGCACGCACGCCACCCGGCCTCGGGTAGAATGCGGGCGGATCTCTGCTGTGGTCAGCCAAGATACACGTGTTGTCTTCCAGAGAGAATGTTTTAGGGAGGAGAGGGGAAGGAAAACAAAACTAAAGAACATGTCTCCTTTCCCTGAAAGAACCGAGAAAATATAAAAGCACGGAGGAAAGGCAATGGGGGCAAAGGAGGCAGATGCCCCGCCTCGGTGCTGGCTGGCAGCCCTGCCTCGCAGGAGCGTACCCCTTGCTTCCCCTCTCTCTGTTCACCTGGAACATACGCCTATGTGTATGGTCACTTCAGTCCCACCCGGCTTTTTGAGACCCCATGGACTATAGCCCACCAGGCTTCTCTGTCCATGGGGTTCTCCAGGCAAGAACACTGCAGTGGGTTGCGGTGCCCTCCTCCAGGGGATCTCGACCCAGGGATTGAAGCTGAGTCTCGGGCGTTAGCAGGCTAGTTTTTACCACTAATGCCACCTGGGAAGCCAACTCATCTCAAGTCTTTGTTTACCTTGGGCTTTTATAAGCCTCCCTAGGAGTTTGCCTGCTTTCGACCCTGAATAGTGGGTATGATCATTTTGGAGTCCTTGTGCTCTATGTGATCCTTCTTAGTTGTCCTTGCTTAGATCCTGGACCCACTGCACTCCGGTCCTGTGATCTTTCTAGATCACCATTCTATCATCAGTAACAGACCAGTGGGACTTCCCTGGTGATCCAGGGGTTAGGACTCCATGAGTCCACTGTGCGGGGAAGGAGCAGGCATGGGCTCAGTCCTTGACTGAGGAACTAAGATTCCACAAGCTGAGGCGTGTGGCTAGCAAACAATAATAATGATGCTTAACCTTACTGTGGATGGCCATTGAGTACTGTTGATATCATCCTCATAGTTACTAGTACAATGTCTGGCACAATGTAGGAGCTCATAAAATGGTACATATTTTTTATTGTTACCAAAGGCAATTGGAAACATCTGTCTCTTCCCATGGCTGAGCTTTGCCACCTATTAAAGTTTTCTCAGGTATTTTCCTGGTGGCTCAGACAGTAAAGAATCTGCTTGCAATGGGGAAGACATGGTCAGAAAAATCCCCTGGTGAAGGAAATGGCAACTCACTCCCGTATTCTTGCCTGGAGAATCCCATGGACAGAGGAGCCTGGAGGGCTACAGTCCATGGGGTCCCAGAGTCAGACACGACTGAGCTACTAACACTTTCCTTTCCTTTCCAGCTTCTAGTTTTCAAAGCATAGGTAGCTGACAAACTACTATGAATCCCTCCTATTTACTGCATATCATTTCCAAGTGTAGGCCTTCCTGTTTCTTTGAGTACTCCATAAAACAGCATCTATAACATTGCTTTCAGAGTGAAGTACACAGTGGGCATTTAATTATTTCCTTCTCTGACACTAATGCCTATTGTTTTCCACTTCAGAGATTCTAGAGAAGCTCTTACTTTTTTTAGGACTTGGTTGCTTATCAGAAATGGAAAGATAGCATTTACAAACATGTAAAGTGTCAAATTATATGCAAATTCTGTCAAATTGTCATGCTGGAGAAGACTCTTGAGAGCCTCCTGGACTGCAAGGAGAAGAAACCAGTCAATCCTAAGGGAAATCAACCCTGAATATTTATTGGACTGTTGCTGAAGCTCCAGTACTTTGGCCACCTGATGTGAAGAGCCAACTCATTGGAAAAGACTCTGATGCTGGATACTGGGAAAGATTGAAATCAAAAGGAGAAGGGAGTGGCAGAGGCTGAGATGGTTAGATAGCTTCACTGACTCAGTGGATGTTGAATTTGAGCAAACTCCAGGACAGGGAAGCCTGGCCTGCTACTGTCTATGGGATCGCAGAGTCAGATATGACTTAGTGACTAAACAGCCACAGCACTTCCAGGATTAATTGTCCAGTGGTGAGTTTTCTCATCCACATTCACATTTCACTTTTCCGTATTCTATCAGCGTTGACTTAAATGCTAAGTGATGTAACAGAAGACATTAACAGGGTGTGTTTCACATAGAACCGAGGATGCTGAGGACACCATGAGTCTATAAATACGATCAGCATTTAATGTTTTATGCTCCTTGGTTATAGAGCTATAAACAAGTCACTTTACACCTGCACATATCACTTCCCTCATCTATAAAATGGGAATGGTATTTATCTTACCTGTACTCTAAGACTAGTGATACAAACAATTGAGTAGTGTATACTCTTTAGGGGAAAGGTAGCCCGTGGGTTGGATGTCACGTGCTTATGTTTTTTTTTTTTCTGTTGGTCAGCATGTGGCATCCAGTCCATGGGCTACAGACAATACGAACTACCCTGAAACACAGAAAGCTCTGAGACCTCTGGGCCAGAGTCACTGTGTAGCAACAATAGGCTGGCATTTGGCTCTGTAACCTGTAGTCAGAGATCCACGTCTCCCCTCTGCTCAGGATCCCGACCTGAGAGCCCAGGAGATGATTAATCAGGGTTTAAAGCTCTCGAAGCAGCTCTGTACACCTGCAGAGACTGACAAAATCTTTGCAATCGGATTAACAAAGCAGTGATAGGGTGTCCTGTGTGGGGGCAGAACAGCGACTTCAACATCATTATGCAGAACAAGTTCATTATCAGAGCTGACTTTGTCCGGGCTTTGCCTGGATCTTGATGTGGTACAGCTAGCTTAAGAGGAACTGATAGATGCTCTGGCTAAGGCATCATGAGAGCAGCTCAAAGGTTAGCTCTTCTCACATCAGTTCAGCTTGAAAAGAATCAGAGTTCTGAGGACACCATTCATCTTACTATTTCTTTTTCTCTTTTTTAATTTTTCTTGGAGTATAGTTGACACACTCCCAGGTAACTCAAATGGTAAAAATTCTGCCTGGAATGCGGGAGACCTGTGTTTGATCCCTGTGTTGGGAAGATTCCCTGGAGAAGGGCATGGCAACCCACTCCAGTATTCTTGCCTGGAGAATTCCATGGACAGAGGAGCCTGGAGGGCTACCGTCCATGGGGTCGCAAAGAGTCAGACACAGCTGAGTGACTGACTTTCACTTTTTTTTCATAGTTGATTTACAGCGTTGCGTTAGTTTCAGGTATACAGTGAAATGAATCAATTATACATACAATTATACATTCTTTTCCCATATAGGTCATTGCAGAGTATTGAGTAGAGTTCTCTGCACTGTAGAGGAGGTCCTTATTTGTTATCTATTTTGTATACAGTAGTGTGTATATGTTAATTACACTCTCCCAACTTATCCCTCCTCCCCCTTTCTGCCCCTGATGAACACAAGTTTCTTTTTCATTTTGCTCTTTCTGAGTCCTGTCACCTCTGCTTTGCAAGTACAAGAGCTTCTTTTCTGTATTCTTGAATAAGGTTTTTTTTTCCAGTTTTTCCATCAATTCTTCTTTCACTCTAGTGCGTAGGAAGTCATTGGAATCGATTGTGGTGGGGTTGATGGTTTTTAGTGATTAGTCTGTTAATACACAAAATCAGTTCTGCTCTTCTCCTTTTTCAATGGTCCAGGATACACCTGCCACCTCCTCCAGAACTTGCTTACTCACGAAGCCAGGTCTCACTCAACAAATCTCAGATGTCATCCATGAACTGTACCACGAGGGATCTCTTCCTTGTACCTACATTCGGCCACTGCCCTCCAAGCTCCAGTGTGTCTGATGACTGTTTACTGTAATTGTTGTTCAGTCATGTCCAACTCTTTGCAGCCCCGAGGACTGCAGCACACCAGGCTCTCTGTCGTCCTCTGTCTCTCAGAGTTTGCTCAGATTCATGTCCATTGACTCAGTGATGCTGCCTAACCTTCTCATCCTCTGCCACCCCACTTCTTCTTTTGCCTTCACTCTTTCCCAGCTTCAGGATTTTTTCCAATGAGTCAGCTGTTTGCATCAGATGGCCAAAGTATTGGAGATTCAGCTTCAACTTCAATCCTTCCGATAAATATTCAGGGCTGATTTCTTTTAGGATTGTTGGTTTCACCTCTCTGCAAGTCCAAGGGACTCTTAAGAGTCTTCTCAAGCACCACAATTTGAAACCATCAATTCTTCCATGCTCAGCCTTATTTACACAATTTAAAATCATCAATTCTTCCATGCTCAGCCTTATTTATGATTCAACACTCACATCTGTACATGACTGCTAGAAAAAACATGTCTTTGACTATATGGACCTTTGTCCACAAAGCGATGTCTCCGCTTTTAAATATGCTGTCTATGTTTGTCATAGCTTTCTTTCCCAGGAGCAAGCATCTTTTAATTTCACAGCTGCAGCCACCATCCGCAGTAATTTTGAAGCCAAGAAAACAGTGAATCTGTCACTGCTCCCGTTTTTCCCCTTCTATTTGCCATGAAGTGATGGGACTGGTTACTGTGGTTTTAGTTTTGAATTTGCATTTCAAGCGAGCTTTTCTGTTCTTCTCTTTCACCCTCATCAGGAGTCTATTTAGTTCCTCTTCACTTTATGCCATTATTGGTATGATCTGCATATTGAACATTGTTGATATTTCTCCCAGCAATCTTGATTCCAGCTTGTGCTTCATCCAGCCCAGCGTTTCGCATGATGTACCCTGCATATAAATGAAATAAGTAGGGTGACAATGTACAGCCTTGTTGTACTCCTTTCTCAAGTTTGAGCCAATATTAAAGCACAATGTATTTCTGGGCATGCTCTGAGCCTGGAACTAGCCGGGTAATCCAGGCCACAATGTTTCATATCCCTTTAGACCGAAGACTTGGAGGAAGGACGTGAGAGACCCCGTGAGATCCTCTGGAAGAACCACACTCCCTGAATCACACTTTCAGAGTGTCCTTGCCCAGGTACTCATTTGACCACTGTCCTTGAGTGCATGGCTCCCTTGTAGGAAGCAATTGCAATGGTGAGAAAATAACAACTGGTTTCACTCACACAGCAAAGCTGTGCCTCAACAAAGGCGACATTTTTGAAATACACTGTAGTCTTTGGAAAAAAAGTTTCTGTATCACAGGTCAGGCTCCCTAAGAAGTGCTCTTCTGGTAGAGGTTTGAGTCTGGTAAATTTATTGGGAAATACTCTTCAGAGTAGTACTCCTGGAGTAGAACACAAGGAAGCGGGATTGAGCTGAAGGAGAACTCAGATGGTGACACAATCCTAAAGCAATCTGTGGCCTGTCTCATGGAGGACAGTGAATGGGATAGCTGTTCAGTGTTTTCCTTTACTCTGAAGCTGAAGGTGAGTCTGTGAATTACCAATGCTTGGTCATTCACTGTGGGATCCCTCTATGAAGAGGGGATGGCCTTCAAAGAGCCGATTCTATCTAAGTCAGACCAGTTTGGTGCGGGGGTGGCAGGAGGCACGGAAGCTGGATGAATGACAGATTGCGTCCTTTTTCTTAGTAAAGAAAATCCCCCTTTCTTCTTAGTGAATCCCGCTTTCAAAACCACTCAGCTTCCGGCACGTAACAGCACCTTACCTTTGCCAGAGATTTTTATATTTCACAGACATTATCATATGCAGCCCTCCTCCGTGACTTTTTTTAAGCCAGTGACGTGGATGCCATTCCCATTTTAAAAGGAAACAAACAGAAATTCCCACTCTTTCCAGTCACTCCTTTCAAATGATCATCTTTGTGGGACTTAATTTTCTTTTCAACATAATACAGCTGAAAATAGTCTGCTTACCTAATGTTTCTGCCCAGATTTGGGATCTCTGGTTCTGCACCTTGCACGGTTTATGTGTTTGCTAAGTGGAGGAGCCAACCACGGCACCCACGTCCTGCAGATCACTGCTCCCGGGTTCTCTCTACTGGCCCACGCTGCCCTGCTGGGACTGAAGTCAGGGATGCTCTGAGGTTTCAGAAACAACAGGATGTGAGAGAATTAGCCTGCTATCTTAGAAAATGTCCCCAGCATACAGGTGTCCTTGGAATGTTTGGAATGATATAAATACTGTGTAACATTTCCATGTTACATGTATCCTAATTTTTTTCCCTTTTCACATAGAATTATTTGCACTCATAAAATGGAATCACATGGAGCATACATGGTAAAAATTCTGAGTTTCTGAGCCAACTGCTGGCACAGCTCTTGTTTTGGGGTGTACATGCTAGTCTCTAAATTTAGCTTACCATATTAGTGAAAGACACCTTGATGTCTAACTCAAGTGTTTGCCATTTTCAGATTACATTTCTTTTCTCTGGATATTTCATTTACATTTTTTCCAACTGAGAGGATTTGGAGAACTACTCTATACCCATGTGTATCATCTTTTTTCCCTGTCCACGGGGTGATCTTTAGCCTACTGATTTTCTTGCAATTTCAGCCGGCATTTAGAGCCCAAGGAGATGACACAAAAAACCAGAGCCTGGAGCTGACCCTAGGTAGACCTCATCAGCATTCAGTAATACAGGTAGAAGGTGAATGAGAAAAGAGGCATGGCACATGGAAAAGGGTTCTGATCAGAGAATCCCAGTGAAGAGCAACGAAGCAGAAAATAAGGACATCGCCAGGTTGGCCCCAATGTCATGTACCTCACAAGCTTTTATTGCAACGATGAAAGGTCTCCTGATCTACCTAGGTGTGCCTTTTCTAATTCTATAGTTCTGATATTTGGGGAAACCTGGCTATGACATATATAAACTTTTGTTTTAGAGAAAGGAAATGAAAATATGCATTAGAACCACCAGTTTGAAGGAGAGAATGCTCCTCCCTCCCTGAGGTGAAAAGAAATGACTTAAGTCGGGAAGGAAGAACTGGTTTTGCTTACCACTGCCTGTGTCCTTAACAGCTGTTCTGGAAAGCTTGGGTGGTGAACTGTCTTCCTCCTTGATTTGTCTGAGCTTTTTCTGATGTACCCCTTGCATTTTCATTCCTCGTGTCAAGTGCTTCTCTCTTCAAGTCTTCATTTTTGAGCCTTAAATCTCCTTGAGAAGATTTCTTAAAGTACCACATTGGTTTCAGTTGCATTCTTTAACACATCGACTTATTTCATTTCTTTCCAATCACAACTATTATTGAATAATGCATTTTTCATTATTGGGAAAAGCCAAAGTTTTCTGGTCCCAGCTGTGGTTGAAAATAAATGCTGAGTTTCACTTTTATCCTCTCTGAAGGTGCTAGTTTAAAATGAGCTGCAATGAAGTCATCAGGGAAATATGGAAAGTCCCTCATCTGTAAGGTCTATCACTTTTTTTGATGGGAGATAACTCCAATCCTTTGGCCACCTCATGTGACGAGTTGACTCACAGGAAAAGACTCTGATGCTGGGAGGGATTGGGGGCGGGAGGAGACGGGGACGACTGAGAATGAGATGGCTGGATGGCATCACCGACTCGATGGACATGAGTTTGAGTGAACTCCGGGAGTTGGTGATGGACAGGGAGGCCTGGCGTGCTGTGATTCATGGGGTCGCAAGGAGTTGGACACAACTGAGCGACTGAACTGAAAGGAGTCTGTTAGACAAATTCTAGCATTTAGAGGTGGTTAGAAGATTTGAAGTGAAATTAAAGGAACTGCCTGGTGGTAAATAGAGGTGCTATTGTTACCAAACTCATGTTCAACCGTTCATCACCCACTACTCCAACGCAGAGAGACAAGTGTTGGGTAAAAGGAATGTAGCAATTCTGGGGAGAAGATGAACTCACGTCCCAGAGAACCAACTTCCCAGTGCCAATTGGGCCAAGAACTTTTAAAGGGGGAGCATAGGCTGGTGGGGGGGGACCACTTGCAGAACAGCACAGTCAGCTCCAACAGTCGTCTTGAAACTAGCCATGCGGTCGTCTAGTCAGCCTCATCTTGATTCTTTTAAGTTAATCTTCAGTTTCAGGGTCAGGGTTTTGTTTGTTTTGTTTTTCTTACTTCTTTGAGGTCAGTTCTTAAAATTGTGTAAAATGGATCAGCTTATGTCATGACTATAGTCCAGTCATTATTTAGCTAACTTCTTCCAATGGGGGAGGGTCTTAGCATCTGCAAAACAACTCAGAGGATATGGCACAGAATAGTATTTATAGTCCTTAAGGAGGAACCAGAAGTCCTTGACTACTTAATGACTAAACTGTTATTATTTTGTCTTGTTTGACTGTTTTCCCTTGTTTCTGCATTTTCTTAGTTCTCTGATCAAACTGACTCTTTTGCTAAATTTCTTTTCTACAGACCAAATGTGGGAAAAGGACATGATGATGCCTGTCCTAGGGAGGCCTGATAGAGTCCTAGATATTTTCAATACATAATCATAGTTGACACGATCTGGTAAACTGCAGTGGACATGAGCTGGTAATAATAACTTCAGCTTTAAGGCCAACATCCATTCTTTTTTTCTTTCCTAAAATATTCTTGACAGTGTGATGTGCGCTCAACCAAATGAAACTAAGCATAAGAGTTTTGTCAAACATAAACAATGTCAATTACACACTCTCTAAGAAGTCGCCTCTCAAAGCTATCTTTATCCTTTCTCTGGCTTCAGGATTATTCTGATCACCATTTAGACATCTGGTCAGTTCTATGTTAAACTCGCAGACAAACAAAACCAGTGAAAGGAATAGGCTTTTTTTTTTTTGCTGCACTGTACAGTATGTGGGATCTTAGTTCCCTAATCAGGGATTGAACCTGTGCCTCCTGCAGTGGAAGCACACAGCACTAACCACTGGACACCAGGGAAGCTCCAGCAAAAAGAATCAATTTAAACCACAAGAACACTTCAACCTCATTTTCTCCTCTAGCTTTTGAATCACAGTTGCCATTGTCTCTTCTGCTCAGAGTGAAATATCTGAAAATAGTGTCCTCTAAAGTAATGTAATATGCTGACAGTGGGAGACACTGGGTGTGGAATACAAAGGGACTGTCCGTTCCTCTCCAATTTTATATGTCTAAAATCATTCCAAAATTAAAAGTTATTTTTAAAATATATTCTAAAAATTTTTTAGAATATATCTTAAAATCTGTCTCCATTTTATTTTATTTTTTCCAATGTACATAAGGTTGATTTATAGCAGCATCTTGGGGATGGGAGAGTTATTATATCGTTATCACTTACAAATAAGTCCTTTAAAATTTATTCTTGTAATTTTGCAGCTGATTTGCATAGCACAATTCACTATGCATATTGATTTATATTAGAAAAATGTGTAAATTTAACATTGATTTATATTTTCAAAAATCTTAATTTCAAAAGAAATTGTAGTGTCTGTCCAGTAAACTGACAAATAAACTCTTCCTTTCTTTAAAGCTTTGCATTTATTTTCTTCATATGGAGTGCACAAAGTCCTGATTCATACGACTATCTTGTCTTTGATTAGCGGATGTTTAAGGGCTCCCCAGTGGCTCAGTGGGCGAGCAGTCTACCCGCACTGTAGGAGACGCAGGAGATGCGGGCTCGATCTCCAGGTTACAAAGGCTCCCTGGAGGAGGAAATGCAACCCATTTCAGCGTTCTCGCCTGGAGAGTCCCATGGTCAGAGGAGCCTGGAGAGTTGTAGTCCAAAGGGTTGCAAAGAGCTGGACATGACTGAGCGATGAAGCACAATTGAATATTTGGCAAACACTTCTTTTGTTTCAAGAAAATTTTGAATTTAGCAGTACAATAAACCTTTTCCAAAAGGCTTCTAGGAGCCACAGGAGACTTGGATTCGATCCCTGAGTTGGGGAGATCCCCTGGAGGAGGAAATGGCAACCCACTCCAATATTCTTGCCTGGAGAGTCCCATGGACAGAGAAGCCTCGTGAGTTACAGTCCAAAGAGTTGCACACAGCAGAAGAGACTTCGCACGCTTGGGTCAATCAATGAGCACTGCAAAGAACCGAAGATCCTTAAATATATTCTTTAATTTTTGTCAGAATTCCAAAAATTGATTGTGATGAATATTTATGACACTTTTCACAGTATACTTCCAAAACTTAAGTGTGTTTTCAACATGTGTCACACAGTGCAATGAAGCAATAAGTGAGCTATCAATCTCTTGTTTCAAAAGCATAATAAATCCAAGTTTTTGACTTAGTATAGAGCACCCTTCATAATAATAAAAATCAGTTTTCTTTTTCATGTCTAGCTAAAATCCTTTTTTGAGAGAGATAAAATATTCAAAAGTATGTATGCCTTAAGGTTGATATTTTAGAGTACAAATTGGCAACATTGCCTCATAAATTTGATAGTCCATTGAGACAAAACATGCCCAGATATTTAATTGGGTTGTGTGTTTTATAATCCATCACTGTTCTAAGTAAAAAGAAAAGCATTTGTAATTTTTCAAATTTTGAATCAGCTGAGCTTTGATATTGTTGGAAAGGTGTAATATGAACAATCGTTAGTTTGCTTAACTGAATATCTTTCAATTTTTAAAAATTAAAATCTTTTCCTCATTACTCAGTAACCAAATTTTCCTAACTGAAATAATGGTTTATTTTACTGTCTCTTATCTAAAATTGGATTTTTGTCTGTGTGCAAAAACTCAAGCTGTTTAATAGCTAGCCAATGTTATAACCTTAAATTCTGTAAACAATAATTTATAAAATTGGGGAATGTTTTATTTTTATTTTCAATAACTCATTTCTTCAATTCTTTGGCTAGTAAGATTAATTTCTTATCAATTTTTTATGTCCACTAACCATTGTCCTCTTACTCCTGAGATTGTTTTTGCTAATCAAGCAACTTTTTCATTTTGTTCTCCTGCAGCTAGTTTTAATTGCCATATTTACATTTTAATTAAAAATAATTGAATTACATTATAATTATAATAAATATTTCCATTTAATTACCAATTACAATTTACACAGATACCACTGCAACTCTTGCTGTCTGCAAAAAATATTCAAATAAACACATTAAACTGGTGCTTAGAAAAAGAAACCATTCAAATTGAATCAGTCTGTGAACAACAGCTAAATTGATGACAGGTTTATGTGCAACCCTTGAAATGATGACCGTCAGCTTGTGTACTATAAAATAACAATAATATCTTACATGATCCAACTGTTAAAGTGAACTGTTATTCCACCAGAATAACAAAGTTGCATAATCCCAAAACGTTTTCAGTTCAGTTCAGTTCAGTCGCTCAGTCATGTCCGACTCTTTGCGACCCTGTGAACCACAGCACGCCAGGCCTCCCTGTCCATCACCAACTCCCGGAGTTCACTCAAACTCATGTCCATCGAGTCGGTGATGCCATCCAGCCATCTCATTCTCTGTCGTCCCCGTCTCCTCCCACCCCAATCCCTCCCAGCATCAGACTCTTTTCCAGTGAGTCAACTCGTCACATGAGGTGGCCAAAGTATTGGAGTTCCAGCTTTAGCATCAGTCCCTCCAATGAACAACCAGGATTGATCTCCTCTAGAATGGACTGGTTGGATCTCCTTGCAGTCCAAGGGACTCTCAAGAGTCTTCTCTAGCACCACAGTTCAAAATCATCAATTCTTCGGCGCTCAGCTTTCTTCACAGTCCAACTCTCACATCCATACATGACCACGGGAAAAACCATAGCCTTGACTAGACGGACCTTGGTTGGCAAAGTAATGTCTCTGCTTTTTAATATGCTATCTAGGCTGGACATAACTTTCCTTCCAAGGAGTAAGCGTCTTTTAATTTCCTGTCTGCAATCAGCATCTGCAGTGATTGTGGAGCCCAAAAAATAAAGTCTGACACTATTTCCACTGTTTCCCCATCTATTTCCCATGAAGTGATGGGACCAGATGCCATGATCTTCGTTTTCTGAATTTTACATTTACTTAAATTCTAAAATGTAAATAAATTTACATTAAATTAAAAACTTGGGTTCCTCAGTCCTGCTAGCCACAGCCGCAGGTTCAGTAGCCACATGTGACTAGTGGTTCCACATTGACAGCAGAGTTCTGAGTGCCTCACTGACACGTCTTTAACATTCAGTGATTTCTTATGATTCTTAACTGCAATAACTTTTAAAAGAACACATTTCTCCAGATTTTGCCTTTTATCATAAATTATGTCTTTTGTGTATATTCTTTTTGTCTAGCGCATTGCCTAGACCTTAGCAAATATTATGTAAATAATAAATAAGCAAGCTTACTCTTTGCCACTGCTTTATAGTCTTTCCAGGGGTAAACTTTTCCAGTTTATTTAGAGCAAACTTTTTGAAGAAAGAGAAATAATTCATTTAATTTTAATTATTTCTCATTTATCTGATCATTTTACTTGATTCTTTCTTATTATGAAAATTTCAAATAATCACAGGAGAGAAAAGTTTCAAAATCTCTTCCCTAAATTACTAGATTTAACAATTGTCAGCACAGAATGAATCTGCAGCCTGCAAATGCTGCCCCTTCCCAAACTCCATGTGCACGCTGTTGGATAAGGAAATCACAAACCCATTCATGTTTCATTCAAACATCAATGTGTTACTCTAGACAATCAGTTCTGTTGAAAACGTAAGCACAATACCAATTTCACTTATACAAAATTAATTAAAAATAGCATCATAAAACATCTAGTCAATGTTCACATTTCCTAAATTGTCTTCTAAGGATTTTTTTTTAATAAGGATGTTTTACAACGCATTTTTGAAGACTGAATCTAGACAAATCCCACATATGTCAGCTGATTCTATTAATTTGTAGCTGTTTCTTTGACATCCAATTTATTTCTTGTTATTTGTTTGTTGAAAAACAGAATAAATTTTCTTGCAGAATTATACACTTTATTTTTTGGCTTCCTCTTTTACTATAAATACTCTCTGTAAAGTTAACAATAACCTCCTTTTTAACAAATCCGACTGCCTGTTTTCCTTACCATAACATATCATGAAAGACTTTTATCCCTTCCTGCTTTGGAGACAAATTTCTTCTGCTTCTTCTATTTCTGTATCCTTGCTTTTTTAAAATTTTCCATTCTTTCCTCCTCTTCTGTTTGTCTCTAAAAAGCCTCTGTTTTCTTGTCTAGTCTGTTTATATTCATATATAGTCCAACTCGAGACTGTCCAAACTTGAACTCATTTTCTCACAGACACACAATTTCTTTCTTTTATGCAAACTCTCAACAAAGCAGGAAGTATGCTCTCCTTGTGCATAATTTTGTTCCCAATTCTAACAAGTTCCTGGCATGTGGTAACCATACAGTAATGTTTCAAAATAACTTAATCAATGAACACAAGTTCATTTTAAAGGAAAATCGTGTTTTAGTACATCTCAAAAGAGACGCTTTCAGTTTCCTTCTTTGGATTTTCTTTCTCTGCCATCAGTTAAATGTTCTCTAGGTTTCATCCTGGGCCTTCTATTTATGTCATTTCTAAACTCTTTTTCTATATTTAGACAGCCATGGCTGTGACTACTGTACTTACAATGGTAAATACTTATGTTTTGCTCTCTAGTTACCAATTATAAAGCACCAGACTCATATTTTCAATTCCTTATGCACCCATTAGAGCCTCCTTCTGGCCTCCAAAGCTTAGCATGTCTGACCACCCTCAATCATCCGTCACAATCTGTCTTTATCTTTTCTCACTCGTCTGGATTATGCAATCACTATCCACCAACATGTCCAAGATGGACTCTAACTTATTTCCCCATACAACTGAATCAATCACCAAATCCTATATTTTCCAATTGACAGGATTTCTAATCCAGTTGCTTTTTTGTAGGAAATGCTGCTATAGTTACCTTATCCTCATTGCAACACACCCCTAACCAGACTTCTGTTGATATCCCTTCTCATTTTAGCCCATCTTCCGTATTGCCTAGATAATTATCTCCCTAAAATTCAAACTCCACTGAATGCCCCCTTGAATAAAAACTTTTCTTTGAAATTGTTATGTACAGAAGGCCCTCACAATCTATCTTTCTAGACATAGCTCACGACTCCTCTCCTTTGCCTTTAACTCTTCCCTCTCCTATAGTGAGCAATGGCGGGCTCTGTGTCAGAAAGCCCAGTGAGACTATGTTATCTATTCCTGAACCTGCTACCACCTTTAGCTTCCCTCCGAATATTTTTAGATAAATATATACATTTCCTCTTCCTGACATGGCTCTCTGCTTCATCTTCACCTGAGGGATCCTTCAGTGCCTTTTTCAGATGAATATTCAGAGCACATTTTTAGGTTCTAATATAGAAGCACAATATAATTCTATCATTTCTTGAAAAGCAATCTTCCATTATTTGAGGAAAAAACCCCTATATACTCCAGAAGATAGGTGTGAGAGAGGAAGGAGATAATGCTGAACCACATATGATCAAGAAGTCACTGCTACTAATTAAGAGCATGGCAGGGGTGGGGTCTGACCAGGCTCACAACCAGCTTAGAACCAGCTCGAGTCCTACCTTTACTCGGACGCTCTTCTGCAGGCAGGCAGCCACTTTCTGTTTTTCCTTAGCACTCTGTTCATAGTTGCCTCCTTGTTTTTTATTGACATGTCTACTCAAATATGAGCTTGTTATGGACAAGTCCAATCCGCCTTTAAATCCCTGGATATATAGTTTATCCTAGACTCATAAATAAATAAGTTTATTTCTCACGAATAAATAAATTTGGAAGAAAAAAAGTAAGAGGTTGAAGACCTAGGAGCTCTTAGAAACCAACTCTTTCTAAAAAATCTTTGTTGGAGTGTGGTTGATTAACACTGTTGAGTCAGTTTCAGATGTACAGCAAAGTGACTCAGTTGTACACACACATTTATCTATTCTTTTTGAGATTCTCTTCCCATTTAGGTTATTTTTTATTTTTTAAAAATTTGTTTAATTGGAGGCTAATTGCTTTACATTATTGTATTGGTTTTGCCATACATTGACATGAATCTGCCCCAGGTATACATGTGTTCCCCATCTTGAACCAGTGTCCAGTTCTAACTGTTGCTTCTTGACCTGAATATAGATTTCTCAGGAGGCAGGTCAGGTGTTCTGGTATTCCCATGTCTTGAAGAAATTTCCACAGTTTGTAGTGATCTGCACAAAGGCTCCAGTATAGTCAGCAAAGCAGAACTAAATATTTTTCTGGCATTCTCTTGCTTTTTTGATGATCCAATGGATGTTAGCAATTTAATCTCTGGTTCCTCTGTCTGTTCTAAATCCAGGTTGAACATCTGGAAATTCACGGTTCACATACTGTTGAAGTCTGGCTTGGAGAATTTTGAGCATTACTTTGCTAGTGTGTCAGATGAGTGCAACTGTGTAATAGTTTGAAAATTCTTTGGCATTGCATTTCTTTGGGGTTGGAATGAAAATTGTCCTTTCCTAGCCCTGTGACCATTGCTGAGCTTTTCCAAATTTGCTGGCATATTGAGTGCAGCACTTTCACAGCACCATCTTTTAGAATTTAAAATAGCTCAACTGGAATTCCATCACTTCCACTAACTTTGTTTGTAGTGATGCTTCCTAAGGCCCACTTGGCTTCACACTCCAAGATGTCTGGCTCTACGTGAGTGATCACAGCATTGTCATTATCTGGGTCATGGAGATCATTTTTGTTAATTCTTCTATGTATTCTTGCCACCTCTTCTTAATATCTTCTGCTTCTGTTAGGTCCCTACCATTTCTGTCCTTTATCGAAACCATCTTTGCACAAAATGTTACCTTGGTATCTCTAATTTTCTTGAAGAGGTTTCTAATCTTTCCCATTCTGTCGTTTTCCTCTATTTCTTTGCATTGATCATTGAGGAAGGCTTTCTTATCTCTCCTTGCTATTCTTTGGAACTCTGCCTTCAAATGGGTATATTTTTCCTTTTCTCTTTTGCCTTTCCCTTCTCTTCTTTTCATAGCTATTTGTAAGGCATCCTCAGACAACCATTTCACCTTTTAGCATTTCTTTTTCTTGGGGATGGTCTTGATCACTGCCTCTTGTACAATGGCATGAACCTCTGTCTATAGTTTTTCAGGCACTCTGTTTATCAGATCTAATCCCTTGAATCTCTGTCACTTCCACTGTATAATTATAAAGGATTTGCATGGTCTAGTGGTTTTTCCCTACTTTCTTCTTTTTACGTCTGAATTTGGCAATAAGGAGTTCATGATCTGAACCACGGTCATCCTGATCTTGTTTTTGCTCACTGTATAGAGTTTCTCCATCTTTGGCTGCAAAGATATGATCAATCTGATTTTGGTATTGACCATCTGGCAACGCCCACGTGTAGAATCTTCCAGTGTGTTGTTGGAAGAGGGTGTTTTATATGACCACTGTGTTCTCTTGGCAAAATTATGCTAGCCTTTGCCCTGCTTCATTCTGTACTCCAAGGCCAAATTTGCCTGTTACTCCAGGTGTTTCTTGACTTCCTACTTTTGCATTCCAGTCCCCTATAATGAAAAGGACATCTTTTTTGAGTGTTAGTTCTAGAAGGTCTTGTAGGTCTTCATAGAACTGTTCAACTTCAGCTTCAGCATTACTGTTTGGGGCATAGACTTTGATTCCCAAATATTTCTAAAATAAAATGGCAGCCTCATCTGGTTAATGACAGTTGGATCTTTCTGTGATGCAAACTGTGATAGAAGTGGTCCTGAAAAACAATGGTGCCCACAGTGAGTGAGATGGCTGGATGGCATCACTGACTCTGTGGACATGACTTTGAGTGAACTCCGGGAGTTGGTGATGGACAGGGAGGCCTGGCGTGCTGTGATTCATGGGGTCGTGGAGAGTCGGACACGACTGAGCGACTGAACTGAACTGAACTGAACCTACTGCTAAGATAGTATTTTGAAGAATGACATTAAATGGAATACATTGCAGTAAGTGAAATTATGTAGACACATAGCTCTATTCAGTGATTACCAGTTCACTACTACAGCCATGAAGATGAACTGTTTATGTCTCCTTTCAAAAGAGGATCTGCCTAAAGAAAGTCAGCTAAAGTTCCAGCAGTTCCAAGGTCTGTGTCAGCTTTCAAGTCAAGGTCACGTACTTTCTGGGCAGACTCCAACCCTGACAGAATGTGCTTCAGAAAGATCCATGGGCGATCTTTGCATTGGCACTCTAGTGGGCTGGTTGAGACTTTCTCAGAGCAACGCAGAGTCTCTGGGTCTTCCTACCCAACCTTTCTTCCATCCCCCTCTGTTTACAATTTTGAGACGACCATCATGGTCATGAGTCTTTCTCTGCCTACTTTTCCTTTTGTCTCTCTTTTCTTTCACTGGAATTACCTACAATAACTCTCTTGCACTTATGCTTTCCTTTTGGTACCTGTTTCCCACAGCCCTAGAGCTATAACTTGGGAATTGTTACTGACTTTTATGAAATAAAGAACTTGTAGCATCTCCCTTTTTTGGTGAAGAGGACACATACGCACAGAGAAAGTTTCTTCATAACTAGCTCAAAGAGGACACGGAAAAGGTTCAATAACTGAAATCGGTACAAAGCATGATTACTGCAACAGACACAGTCTACTTGCTTACAAAAAGCTATTTGCAGAAAGTTTATCAGCAATCAAAACCCATTTCATTTAATTGGGCAGAGGATAATAAATCCTGTAGCTATTTAGCCAAAGAAAATGCCATTCTAGATATCTGTAATATTTCAATAAACTGTGTGATGGAACAAAGCTAAACTGCCTTATTATTATTAACTTAGATTATATTCCACTGGCTTAGGGCAGAATATTCTCCTCTTTTTGCTTTGGAAGTTAACCAACTTCCCATGGGTTATTTACCTATGTAATAGTAACTTAGAAATTACTGACTGTTGAGAAACTGATTACCAATGAGAATTTGCATTGCCATAGGTATCTTCAAAGCCTAAGGTCTGTAATACTATGGATCCAAGATTAAAGAGTATAAATAGCATGGGAAAAAAAAATATATCGCAACTCCCCTCTAGACTATGATATATTTGAGGGCAAAGACTGGATCATATTCATCTTAATGTCCAACTTTTGAAAGTATTTAGAACTAGTAGGTAACTGTTATGGAGAAGGCAATGGCAAGCCACTCCAGTACTATTGCCTAGAAAATCCCATGGATGGAGGAGCCTGGTAGGCTGCAGTCCATGGGGTCGCTAAGGGTCAGACACGACTGAGCAACTTCACTTTCACTTTTCACTTTCACACATTGGAGAAGGAAATGGCAACCCACTCCAGTGTTCTTGCCTGGAGAATCCCAGGGATGGGGGAGCCTACTGGGTTTCTGTCTATGGGGTCACACAGAGTCGGACATGACTGAAGTGACGCAGCAGCAGCAGCAGCAGCAGGTAACTGTTAAATGTTTCCTAAATTGAATTGAAATCCAATTTTCAATTATTTTGTGCCAGTGAATCTAGACACAAGATGACTTTATTGCACTAAGTTTTGCTGACATTGATGGTCAAGGTTTGCCATGAGAACTGGATGGAGAATTACAGTTGAATGTCAATGCATATTATTTGGAGCAACTTTTCACTTTGTCAGGACCTTACAGGAGAATTTTGAGTTCTGTGTATCTAAAATAGGAGAAAGCATTTATAGGTCTGACTTGGACTGCAGCTGTTTGGGATTACATCTAATTGCTTTGCTGCTGCTATTTTTATCAGCCTGCTGAAAGGATTTTTCTAAATGCTGGAAAAGAGCCTAACTTAAAGGGGTTAAGCTTCTAAACTGCTGTGATCTACAGTCAGTTAGAAGTGACAAATTGTAAGCAAAAGATAATCTCTTCCACTTACAGAAATGCCAGCCCAAATATCATCTGTAGAAAGACTTCAATAACTTTAATATATTCATGTTTGAGAAGCAGAATTTAAAAATAGGCATTTGTGGATCTTTTAAGTCCCTGTTGCTTTACAGATTTTTACTCTTCTCCTTAGCAAGTCTTTTCAGGTGTGGTCTGAAGGTTTAAATTGAAATTCTGCTTTCATGGGGGTTTATGAAAAGCCTGTACCACAGAGTAAGCTAATACCTAGCTTTCCACCTTCATGCATCTTTCACACAATGGAAACCAGAGCTTGTGAGGTAAAGGACCTTGAATCCATTAGGAAAATTTTAAGCTGCAGGTAACAGAACACTCTGGGGCTTCCTTAGTGGCTCAGTGGTAAAGAATTCATCTGTAATGCAGAAAATGTGGGTCCCCTGGAGAAGGAAATGGCAACCCACTCCAGGATTCTTGTCTGGAGAATCCCAAGAGGAGCCTGGTGGGCTACAGTCCCTGGAGTTGCAAGAGTCGGACAAGACTTGGAGCCTAAAACACTAACCCACCGCCACCAGGTGGCTTTCGTCATGTGCCTCCACGCATCCTAATGCTGATGCACGTTCAGCATGAAAAGATCAGAAAGAATATGTAAGCTGGTAAAGGTAAACAACAAACACACAAAATTTTTCCATAATCTTATCACTAAGAAAAGAATTTGTTTTCAAATTTACATATTATTATTAACTCGTTCATCTTAGTTTTACACGGTTGTAACCTTAAAGTTTGTATTCTTTTGCATTCTGTTTGTTTCATGGGTGATAAGTATTTTCCTTTTTCCCCAATTATTTCCCCAATTATTATTGTTTGCTTCCTAGTTTCTTAGCTTTTCATCTTTTATTGGTCCCAAGTATATGTGACAGTCTCTTATGATGGGAAGTCAATGCAGCATGAAGGAAGCCACCTAGTTGCTTGATCATGAGTTAAAGCATAATCCCACCTGCTCTCAAATATCAAGTATATCACTTACAAAGTGGATGTACTTTGCAAGTTATTTAACTTTCTTGAGGTATAATTTTCACAAAGGTAGAATAAAGTTACTAGGTAGATGGTAAAGTTGATAATAATTAACTGGTATTAATATTTGATGAGGGTAAAACAGGAAAGTAAAAAATAACCTGCTTAAAGCTCAACATTCAAAAATGAAGATCATGGGATCTAGTCCCATCACTTCATGGCAAATAGAAGGGGGGGAAGTAGAAGCAGTGACAGATTTTATTTTCTTGGGCTCCAAAATCACAGCAGATGATGACTGTAGCCATGAAATTAAAAGACTCTTGCTCCTTGGAAGAAAAGCTATAACAAACCTAGACAGCATATTAAAAGGCAGAGATATTTCTTTGCTGACAAAAGTCCATATAGTCAAAGCTAAGGTTTTCCAGTAGTCATATACGTGTGATTGCTGGACCATAAAGAAGGCTGAGTGCCAAAAAATTGATGCTTTCAAATTGTGGTTTTGGAGAAGACTCTTGAGAATCCCTTAGAGTGCAAGTAGATCAAACCAGTCAATCATAAAGGAAATCAACCCTGAATATTCATTGGAAGGACTGATGCTGAAGCTCCAATACTTTGGCCATCTGACATGAAGAGCTGACTTATTGGGAAAGACCCTGATGCTGGGAAAGATTGAAGGCAAGAGGAGAAAGAGGTGAGAGAGGATGAGATGGTTGGATGGCATCACCAACTCAATGGACTTGAGTCTGAGCAAACTCCGGGAGATAGTGAAGGACAGGGAAGCCTGGTGGGCTACAGTCCACGGGATCGCAAAAGTCAGACACAATTTAGCGACTAAACAACAACAACAAATACTTGAGTATTAAGTACAGTTTTATTAATTTAATATGCAAAGTTAATAGTAATTAAATATTTCATATATTGCTTACTATGTTATCTTACTGTGTAGACTAATATGGTAGTTACACATTGCTACTTAAATTTAAAGTTAAATTAATGTAAAATAAATTAAATATTCAGTTCTTCAGCTGCACACTACATTTCAAGTGCTCTGTAGCCACAAGTGGTTACCATATTCAACAGTGCAACTAAACAACATTTACATCATCACAGACAATTTTATTCAGCAACACTAGCTAAAATATACTAAGAGCTTGGTACATAGTTACACATTTACCTTTTCTTCTTAATGTCTTTGGGAAAATAGCTCTAGGATTATTGTTTCTGCATCAAAGAAAATGGAATTATTTATTGTTCAGCTCATACATGGCTACTGGAAAAACCATAGCTTTGACATATGGACCTTTGTCAGCGAAGCAATGTCTATGCTCCTTAATACACTAAGTTTGTCATAGCTTTTCTTCCAAGGAGCAAGCATCATTTACTTTTTGTAGCTTCAGTCACCATCTGCAGTGATTTTGGAGCCCAAGAAAATAAAGTCTCTCACTGTTTCCATTGATTCGTCATCTACTTGCCATGAAGTGATGGAACCGGATGCCATGATCTTCATTTTTTGAATGCTGAGTTTTAAGCCAGCTTTTTCATGCTCCTGTATCACCTTCATCAAGAAGATCTTTAATTCCTCTTGGCCTATGCCATTAGGGTGGTGTCATTTCCATATCTGAAGTTATTGATATTTCTCCCCACAATCCTGATTCCAGCTCGTGCTTCATCCAGCCTGGGATTTTGCATGATGTACTCTGCATATAAGTCAAATAAGCAGGGTGACAGCCTTCATGTACTCCTTTCCCAATTTGGAACCTGTCTGTTGCTCCATATCTGGTTCTAACTATTGCCTCTAGACCTACATACAGGTTTCTCAGGAGTCAGGTAAGGTGGTCTGGTATTCCCATTTCCTTAAGAATTTTCCACAGTTTGTTGTGATCCACACAGTCAAAGGATTTAGCGTAGTCAATGAAGCAGAAGTAGATGTTTTTCTGGAATTCTCTTGCTTTTTGTATGATCCAACGGATATTGACAATTTGATGCAAAGATGTCCTTTTCATCATAAAGGACTGGAATGCAAAAATAGGAAGTCAAGAGATACTTGGAATAAGATGAAAGTTTGGCCATGGAGTACAGAATGAAGCAGGGCGAAAACTAACAAGAGTTTTGCCAAGAAAATTCTCTGGTCACAGCAAACACCCTCTTCTAACAACACAAGAGACATTTCCACACATGGACGTCACCAAATGGTCAGCACCAAAATTGGATTGGTTATATTCTTTGCAGCCAAATATGGAGAATTTATACAGTCAGCAAAAACAAGACCAGGAGCTGACTGTGGCTCAGATCATGAACTCCTTATTGAAAAATTCATACTTAATTGAAGAAAGTAGGGAAACCAGTAGGCCATTCAGGTATGACCTAAATCAAATCCCTTATGATCATACAGTGGAAGTGACAAATAAATTTAAGGGATTGGATTTGGTAGACAGAGTGCCTGAAGAACTATGGATGGAGGTTTGTAACATTGTACAGGAGGTGGTGATCAAAACCATCCCCAAGAAAAATAAATGCAACAAGGCTAAGTGGTTGTCTGAGGAGGCCTTACAAACAGCTGAGAAAAGAAGAGAAGCAAAAGCAAAGGAGAAAAGGAAAGACATACCATCTGAATGCAGATTTCCAGAAAATAGCAAGGAAGTGCTTTTCACAGATCAGCAGACAAACTTTTTTTTTTTGATGTAAATATTACACAGACTCTTCTGTATTCTGCATGTTTCTCTTTTCCCCCAAATCGTATGTTGAACCTTAAAAAATTAACCCTTGAACTGCCCTGTGCTGTGTGCTCCATCACTCGGTTGCATCCAGCGCTTTGTGACCATGTGAACCGTAGCCCGCCAGGCTCCTCCGGCCGTGGGACTCTCCAGGCAAGAAGACTGCAGGGGGCTGCCAGACCCTTGTTCTGGGGGTCTCCCGACTCAAGGATTGACCCCCTCTCCTGCATCTACTGCACCACAGTAGATTCTTTCCCGACCTATCAGTCCCGTGACAGGTCACATGCCAGAGAAAAACAACTTCAGAAAGACACACCCCCCAGTGCAGCACTGTGCACAAGAGCCGAGACACGGAAGCAGCTTCAATGTCCTGACAGAGGGGTGAATAAAGACGGTGTGGCACAGATATACGGTGGGGCATTACTCAGCAATAAAAAGGGATGGAACTGGGGCCTTTGTAGAGATGTGGATGGACACAGAGACTGTCGTACAGGGCGAAGTAAGTCAGAGAGAGAAAGACAAATATGTATTAACGCATACATGTGGAATATAGAAAAAATGGTATAGATGATCTTATTTGCAAAACAGACATGGAGAACAGACATATGGACACCAAGGGGGGAAAGCGGAGGCTGGGTGAATCGGGAGATGATTGACATGTGTACACTGCTGTGCGTAAAATGGATCCCTCATGATGGCCTACCGCAGAGCACAAGGGACTCTGCTCAGGGCTCTGTGGCGACCTAAACGGGAGGAAATCCAAAAAAGGGATGATCTGTGTATACACACAGCTGACTCACGTTGCTGTACAGCAGAAACCAATACAACAATGCAAAGCAATCATGCTCTAATTTAAAAAAAAAAGCAAAACAAAACAGCACGTTGAAACCTAATCTCCTATGTGATGGTATTTGGAGGTGAAGCTTTTAGGAGGTGATTAGGTCATGAGGGCACGGGGCCTCCATGAGTGGGATCAGAGCCCCTGTGAGGAAACCTGGTGAGTTCCCTTGCCTGTTCTTCCACATGAGGGCAGAGAGTGCTCTATGCAAACTGGAAGAGGGCTTTCCTCAGAATGCGACCATGCTGGTGCCCTCATCTTGAATTTCAAGCCCCAAGAACCATGAAAAGCAAACTTCTGTTGTTCACAAGCTTCCCCAGTCTTTGGCACCTTATTATGGCAGCCCAGAATGACAAAGGCAGACTGGAACTAAATTTAAGTAGAGATTGACAGAAGCTACTTAGCCAGATTCAACCATACACACTGAATGGTTGAAGCCTTGTGACATACAAGAGGTTCAAAGAAAGAAGAATTATGAAACATCATTGAGTAAAACTGTGTGGGTGTTGGGTGACCTTTGTGTCAGATATCATCCTGAGAGAAATCATTCATTTTTGGTTCCTAAGATTATCTGGAGGCAGCAAAATGATAGCACCTTCTTCCCAAAGGAGTTTTCACAGACTAAATATTATTACTTTATCCACAGATGGAAGGGAATTGTTAGCCTTATTTTCATCCAATTGCTGATTGCTGTATGGACTGATTTAAACACAGAGTGTGAGCTAACTTTTCTGTTTTGACAAATGTTAAGATTTACCTCATGTGTATAATGCTTTTAAATTGGGCAAAACAGTGAGAATCAATTTGGTCTTGGTCATTTTCCTCTCAAAATTATAGAAATAGTGATACAAAATGAAAAAATAACCAAAATTTTCTGAAGAATGAAGAGTTTATTAGGGACTATGATTACACATAACTAACGCATTAAATCCTGTTCTTTGGTCTACATAATTTTGTACACTAGCCTAGATTAGGAAATTCATCCAGGATTTTAACAAAAATATAAAGTGGGGCTTCCATTATTTATGATAAATTACTATCATCTAACTCTACTCTTTTTATAATAATGCTGATATATCATTATTTCAGCTTGTTAACTATTGGGTGAAACCTATCAAAAGATGAGACATATCACTTCTGTTTATAAATTACTGTATTAAACACAAAATGAAATAGTTCTGTGGAATTAATAGTCAAAGGTTATGGAAGCCTCAAATGGCAAGGAGATGGATGTGTATGTATATATTTGTGCAGCAGTATGAGAAGCAGTGGGGGGTGGAGGAAGAGCGCCACTGTGAGATTTTTCTAAATTTTTAGTGGAATATAGTTTCTTTACAATGCTGTATGAGTTTCTGCTGTACAGCAAAGTGAATCAGGTATATGTATACACATATCCCCTCTTTTCTGGAATTCCTTCCCATTTAGGTCACCATAGAGCGTAGAACTACTGTTGATTGGATACATACTGTCTTCAAGGCAGGGTCCTGGGTTATTTTATTCTCAGAATACTTTTCACTAATTATATATTTGAGAGGTTAATCCATCCAAATACAGTATACACATATTTTTTGTTTTTTGTCATGAAAAACATTCTGATTTAGTCTACTTGGTGGCATTAAAATCAATTCACATTTCATCTTTTGGCAAAGCCTTTAGTTTTTGAAGTTAGTATAAATGAGTATAAATGCTGCTTAACTATAAACAAATCTTTTAGTCCCAGAGGGAGACTGAAATTAGCATATCTAGTAAACATACTTAGTTTAAAAAACAAACTATTTTTGTCTGTGGTTTCTACATAAAAACGTGTCTGTGTATACTCGTGCAAAAGTATCCTCACAATCTATTAAAATTAATACCTTATATGATTTCAGACGTAGTGTGTACAGACCTGGATTAATCTGGCAGGGCAGCCATAACAAAATACCACAGACTGGGTGGCTTAGCGACAGACATTTATCTTCTCAAACCTTTGGAAGCTGGAAGCTCCAGATCAAGGAAGCAGTGGCTTGTTTTCTGGGGAGAACTCTCCTCTGTTTGCAAATGGCAACTTTCTTCCTGTGTTCCCATGTCTTCATCCCGCTCCTGCGTGTAGTGAGAGAGATCTCTTGCATCTCTTCCTTTTCTCACAAGGACACCAACTCTAATGCATAGGGGCCCCACCTTCATAACCTCATTTTAAGTGAATTACCTCCTAAAGGGCCTGTCTCCAAACACAGTCCCATCTCAGGGCTTTGAACAATGAAGAACCCTCAGCACATAACTGTTCAGACTCTGCAGGAAGAGACTTGGCCAAACTCTGGTACAGCTTCCATGTCCCTAGGATGACCCCAGAGCCCCCTTTCAATTCCTGCCTGAGAAAGCTTCAATGCAGCCTAGAGAATCTATTCTAGTCAACACTGGGGGAGAGGTCCCTGACTTCCCTTTTTCAGAACATTTACTATAAAGGGCTCACAGTTGTGAATGTGACTCTCTTACAGCATGTCTTTTTTGCAGGACCTAAGAGCCATTGCACTGAAATGGGATCCTCTGGATGGATAGAGCCAGTGTCTTCCCGTTTTTGTGGAGGGACAGAATCCTAACTCCGCTAACTGCCAGCTCACAAGCGTATGTGACCAATCACATTACACTGACCATTTATAACTCTTCACTTCTCTGACTCCCATGGAACCCCCAGACTCTCCACATACTCCTTCTTCCTTCAAACCGACCAACCACCTCTGCACAAAGCAGAGTGGAGCTCAGCCACTGTCAACAGTCACTAAGTAAAATCTGCTTTGGGGTCTGTCATGTTTATCTTGCACAGCATCAACAAATGGAATTCGGTCCGTAACCCAATTGCACAAGGGAGGAGCATTGAAGTGACACGCAGTCTGTTCCGGGTCTTCGGGAAGTGGATACAAGCAAGGGTGTTCTGTCCCCTTTCCAGGAAGGACGTTATCAATTATCCCGCCTCCTCCCTCCTTCCCTAGAATTTCTGGCAGTATCTGTGACCAGTCAGCTCCTTTCCCTACTCACCCTTTTCAGAAACGACCCACTCTTCATTCGCTCTAGGCAGCTTAGGTCACTTGGGTTTACGAAAGCGTCTCTGCTTGGAAAGCAGAAGAGCACAGCGGTTTCTTCCTGGATGCCAGGGCAGCTAGCTCTGAGAGTGAGCTGGGCAGAGAGGGTTGCGTAGGGAGCACTCTTGGAAGGGAAGGGAAGGAAGCGGGATTGGACGGAAGAGAAGTTTGGCTGCAATGCAGTCTGGCCGGGGACCTCATCTGGAGCCGCAGGGAGTCCTGGAGCGACCTGACCTGTCGGTGCTGGCTGAGCTGGCTGAGGGGAAGCCTCAGGCCAGTCATTGCATGCAGAGCCCGACGTGCGGTCCCCAGAGCGGCTCTCAGCAAGCGCTTTCTACGGCCAGCACCCTCAGCACCCAGGGGAGGGCTCCGGTCACTCCGCAGCGCACACACACACCACAAGGCCCAGTAATAGCGGGCCACTTTCTGAGAAAGTGCGGTCCAAGCTAGCAACCCAAGAGAAGACAGAACGGTGAGTTCATTCCTCCTAGAGACCAAACGGCTAGATCTCTTAAACAATGTTCAGGAAAAGAAGTCAAATATAAGAATATGCATCCCATATTTCCATTTCCTAAGATGAGAAAATTAACTGGCAACATTCAAGTTTAGATGTTAGAAGTCAACATTATGTCCATACTTGATTTCTTTTTTGTTTCATAGAATTTTTACCACTAGCTAGCGTTGATATTTATAATTATAAAGAGCTTTAAGCACAGATTCTATACCTGATTTTGTATATGTTTTTGTGAGACATTATAATATTAAAGAATATTTCTTATATATTTATAAAGTTAGTCAAAATTAGAGCTCCATAAAAGTTTTTATTTAAGAAAAGTCCATCCGATTTTCAAGCTTTTAAAAATATGTTTGTATGAATTCAGTTAGGCAGGGGCCAATGTTTGGGCAGACAAGTGTAAGCAGGTAGGAAAATGAAAGCTAGATTACATGGCTGAAGGCAAAATGTGGAGTCAGAACTGAGGAACCTGAGCAAAACGTTGGCAAAGACAACACTGGATGCTAGGACTGGAGCACAGAGCTGTGGTACAAGGGTGGGGACGGCTTTTTGCAGAATAATAACAGTAGTGACAGATATTTTGATCTCTGGGTTGGGAAGATCCCCTGGAGGAGGAAATGGCAACCTGCTCCAGTGTTCTTGCCTGGGAAATCCCATGGACAGAGGAGCCTGGTGGGCTAGAGTTCATGGGGTCACAGTCAGGCATGACGAGTGACTGAGCACGCAGGCACGCCATATACTGAGCACTTTCACGGGTCAGACATCCTGGTCCATGCATTTTAAAATGCTTTCTTAAAACATCATCAACAATTTCCAGAATAAAGAAGCTGATGTTTTTATCTGATGTTTTACTGAAGCAGCTACTGAGATACAAAGTGGTTAGTATGCCAAAGCCATAAAGCAAAGTATTTTAGCCAGCATTCAATCCAAGTCTGTTCCAAAGAAAGTTTCTACTATTTATATTATCTAATAATAAACTGAAAGTGATCATATGTACTCTTACATAAAATATATACACAAATGTGTGTGTATATACATGCATTATATGTATATGTGACAATAATAAACGTATTTAGCCACACAGCCATGACACAAACCATAAACAGACAAGTCAGAGATGATCTGACTGAGAAACCGTTCAATTCTGAGGCCATTCTGCTCAGACATTGAATGCATTTTGGTTTCCTTTTCCTCATGTTAATCAGCAAAGGAATTTACTCGGAAAAAAACCCCTCAGTTTCTTAACTATTATAACCCACCTGAAGTCACCATTTCTGTTTATTACATCATAATCATCTCCACTTGCCACCAACTGTACATTCTCAAAGAGGAAGTTACGATCTCCAATAAAGACAGTGAAACAGGAGCAGATGTGCTCCTAAAACGCAGACATCCTATTATCCTGAAAATGTTCTCCATAATGAAGAACAAGGGAACAGAGATCAGAGGGTATTGTCACATTTCAAAATAGTGTCTGTTCTAGCAGTAGGATCGTATTCAAATAGTAATATCTGCCAAACTTTCCATGTACCTTTCATGGTACTTTATGCTTGACACTTTGTGTTCTAGAGACACTGCAAAAAATTAGGGGGAAAAATTTTTGTACAGTTGTAGTAAATTTTTTGCTATAGCTTTTGCAACAGTTTTCTCTTTTCTGATTTTCCTTGGTCACGGCACAGGAAGTTGACCCTTCCTTCAATTACGGCATTTCTGTTTGGTTCTGACTTCCTTATTCCCAAGATCTCTGTTGGATTGCACTACCTGATTCTTAATATCTGTATCTTTTCATCCTGAGAAAAGAGACATTGATCGAATGGGAAAGAGTGGAATAATACACATTGTTTAAACAAAAAAAAAAAGATGCTTGGTTATACACATTAATTCATTAAAGCAGGTCTTGCTCAGCTGATTTGTGTCAGACATTTAATAGGCTAACGATACAGAGGAAGAGAAATGATCTATTGTAGAATCCAAAGTGGCCATAGCAGAGGCAGGGAGACAGACAAGGTAGTTGTGCGCGTGCGTGGGTGCTCAGTCGTGTCCGACTCTTTGCGACTCTTTGCGACCTCCTGGACTGCAGCACGCCAGGCTTCCCTGTCCTTCCCATCTCCCAGAGCCTGCACAAACTCAGGTCCATCAAGTGGGTGAGGCCATCCAACCATCTTGTCCTCCGTCGCCGCTTCTCTTCCTGTCCTCAGTCTTTCCCGGCAACTCTTCCTTTTTGCTGTTTCCTAGTTTAACCATCTTCTCCACAATTCCTTTTCTTTCTACAAGACTCCCACATTGTTTATAAACTGATTTCTGCATAGGACTGTTAAGCCAAAGCACATGCTAAATTATGTAGTCCTTTGTAAGTAAAACTATAGGTTATTTTAACACAGTAAGTATAACTGCTTCTTGCTAATATTGTTTTCTTCCAGTAAATTAGAGTCCTGAGATAAAACAATGATTCATTCACATCCACACAAACACACGATCCCAAATATGATTTTAGATGGAAAAAGCCATCAGTTTTTGGTTGGTGATCTTTTTTCTTATTTTAAATTTCTGTTAAGATTACTGTTGTTTTTGTGTTGAATAGACAAAAAACAAACCTTATATCTGGTACCAAATTCAAAAAACTGAGTAGAAACAGAGAAGACCATATTTTGTGATGTCCCTGGATGTTTCCTATACAACATAATGCATTTTGGGAGGGAGTCACAGAAGACTGATTTATAAAGAAATGCTTATTTCACTGGATCTGCGTAGTATCATATGATGATTTAATGCTGAACTCTGAAGCTATACTTGGAAAGAAAAAAGATGAAATAAATAGTCCTTAAGGAGAGGAAGGAGTCACTTTCTTTCTTGGGAACAAAGCAGGAGAAAATAAGCTAAGTAAAAGTGAATTTACTATGAATATACCAGAAATTTATCTGAACACAGTGATGATTTGACAAGGGAAGAAACTGCAAATTATTCCAATAGCTGTATCCCTAATAGATTTTTAATGTACAGTAGATGAAATACAGCAAAACATATTAAAATGAACAGCAATAAGCGGGCAGAGATCTAATAAGAAGTCTCTTAGGTCATTTCCATTATTATTCATTAGTTTTTAAAAATGCATTTGATACCTTAAAAGGTCTTGGAGTTTATGAACATTTTGTTCTGCCATCTTCTAAGCCAAAAAAATTAAATAAAATATCAGTTCAGTTCAGTTGCTCAGGCGTGTCGGACTCTTCATGACCCTATGGACTGCACATACGAGGTCTCCCTGTCCATCACCAACTCCCGGAGCTCACTCAAACTCATCTCCATTGAGTCGGTGATGCCATCCAACCACCTCATCCTCTGTCGTCCCCTTCTCCTCCTGCCTTCAATCTTTCCCAGCATCAGGATCTTTTCAAATGAGTAAGCTCTTTGAATCAGGTAGCCAAAGTATTTGAGTTTCAGCTTCAACATCAGTCCTTCCAATGAACACTCAGGACTGAGCTCCTTTTAGGATGGACTGGTTGGATCTCCTTTCTGTCCAAGGGGCTCTCAAGAGTATTCTTCAACACCACATTTCAAAAGCATTAATTCTTAGGCACTCAGTTTTCTTTATAGTCCAACTCTTAGATCCATACGTGACTACTGGAAAACCTGTAGCCCTGACTAGATGGACCATTGTTGGCAAAGTAATGTCTCTAAGTTTTAATATGCTATCTAGGTTGGTCATAACTTTCCTTCCAAGGAGTAAGCGTCTTTTAATTTTATGGCTGCAATCAGCATCTGCCGTGATTTTGGAGCCCCCAAAAATAAAGTCTGACACTGCTTCCACTGTTTCCCCATCTATTTCCCATGAAGTGATGGGACCAGATGCCATGATCTTTGTTTTCTGAATGTTGAGCTTCAAGCCAACCTTTTCACTCTCCTCTTTCACTTTCATCAAGAGGCTTTTGAGTTTCTCTTCACTTTCTGCCATAAAGGTGGTGTCATCTGCATATCTGAGGTTATTGATATTTCTCCCGGCAATCTTGATTTCAGATTGTGCTTCTGCCAGCCCAGCATTTCTCATGATGTACTCTGCATATAAGTTAAATAAGCGGGGTGAAAATATACAGCCTTGACATACTCCTTTTTCTGTTTGGAACCAGTCTGTTGTTCCATGTCCAGTTCTAACTGTTGCTTCCTGACCTGCATACAGATTTCTCCAAAGGCAGATCAGGTTGCCTGGTATTCCCATCTCTTTCAGAATTTTCCACAGTTGATTGTGATCCACACAGTCAAAGGCTTTGGCATAGTCAATGAAGCAGAAATAAATGTTTTTCTGGAACTCTCTTGCCTTTGCCATGATCCAGTGAATGTTGGCAATTTGATCTCTGATTCCTCTGCCTTTTCTAATATGAGCTTGAACATCTGGAAGTTCACGGTTCATGTATTGTTGAAGTCTGGCTTGGAGAATTTTGAGCATGACTTTACTAGCGTGTGACATGACTGAAATTGTGCGGTAGTTTGAGCATTCTTTGGCATTGCCTTTCTTTGGGATTGGAAGGAAAGTTGATCTTTTCCAGTCCTGTGGTCACTGCTGAGTTTTCCAAATTTGCTGTCATATTGAGTGCAGCACGTTCACAGCATGATCTTTCAAGATTTGAAATAGCTCAACTGGAATTCCATCACCTCCACTAGCTTTGTTCGTAGTGATGCTTCCTAAGGCCCACTTGACTTCACATTCCAAGATGTCTGGCTCTAGGTCAGTGATCACACCATCATGATTATCTTGGTCGTGAAGATCTTTTTTGTACAGTTCTTCTGTGTATTCTTGCCAACTCTTCTTAATATCTTCTGCTTCTGTTAGGTCCATACCATTTCTGTCCTTTATCAAGCCCATCTTTGCATGAAATGTTCCCTTGGTATCTCTAATTTTCTTGAAGAGATCTCTTGTTTTTCCTATTCTGTTGTTTTCCTCTATTTCTTTGCATTGATCGCTAAGGAAGGCTTTCTTATCTCTCCTTGCTATTCTTTGGAACTCTGCATTCAGATGCTTATATCTTTTCTTTTCTGCTTTGCTTTTGGCTTCTCTTCTTTTCACAGCTATTTGTAAGGCCTCCTCAGACAGCCATTTTGCCTTTTTGCATTTCTTTTCCATGGGGATGGTCTTGATCCCTGTGTCCTGTATAATATCACAAACCTCTGTCCATAGTTCATCAGGCACTCTGTCAGATCTCGTCACTTAAATCTATTTCTCACTTCCACTGTACAATCCTAAAGGATTTGATTTAGGTCATACCTGGATGGTCTAGTGGTTTTCCCTACTTTCCTCAATTTATGTCTTTATTTGGCAATAAGAGTTCATGATCTGAGCCACAGTCAGCTCCTAGTCTTGTTTTTGCTGACTGTATAGAGCGTCTCCATCTTTGGCTGCAAAGAATATAATCAATCTGATTTCGGTGTTGACCATCTGGTGATGTCCATGTGTAGAGTCTTCTCTTGTGTTGTTGCAAGAGGGTGTTTGCTATGACCAGTGTGTTCTCTTGGCAAAACTCTATTAGCCTTTGCCCTGCTTCATTCCGTGCTCCAAGGTCAAATTTGCCTGTTACTCCAGGTGTTTCTTGACTTCCTACTTTTGCATTCCAGTCCCCTATAATGAAAAGGACATCTTTTTTGGGTGTTAGTTCTAAAAGGTCTTCATAGAACTGTTCAACTTCAGCTTCTTCAGCATTACCGGTTGGGGCATAGACTTGGTTTACCATGATATTGAATGGTTTCCTTTGGAAAAAAAACAGAGATCTTTCTGTCATTTTTGAGATTGCATCCAAGTTCTGCATTTCAGACTCTTTTGTTGACTGTGATGGTTACTCCATTTCTTCTAAGGGATTCTTACCCACAGTGGTAGATATAATGGTCATCTGAGTTAAATTCACTCATTCCAGTCTATTTTAGTTCGCTGATTCCTGGAATGTCAATGTTCACTCTTGCCATCTTCTGTTTGACCACTTCCAATTTGCCTTGATTCATAGACCTCACATTCCAGGTTCCTATGCAATGTTGCTCTTTACAGCATTGGACCTTGCTTCTATCACCAGTCACATCCACAGCTGGGTGTTGTTTTTGCTTTGGCTCCATCCCGTCATTCCTTCTGGAGTTATTTCTCCACTGATCTCCAGTAGCATATTGGGCACCTACCGACCTGGGAAGTTCATCTTTCAGTGTCCTATCTTTGTGCCTTTTCATACTGTTCATGGGGGTCTCAAGGCAAGTATACTGAAGTGGTTTGCTATTCCCTTCTCCTGTGGACCACATTCTGTCAGACTTCTCCACCATGACCCATCCGTCTTGGATGGCCCTACATGGCATGGCTCATAGTTTCATGAGTTAAACAAGGCTGTGGTCCATGTGGTTAGATTGGTTAGTTTTCTGTGATTGTGGTTTTTGGTCTCTCTGCCCTCTGATGGAGAATTCTTAGAGGCTTATGGAAGAGTCCTGATGGGATAGACTGACTGAGGGGGAACCTGGCTCTTGTTCTGATGGGTGGGGCTGTGTTCCTTCCCTGCTATTTATGTGGGACCAAACTATGGTGGCTTCTCTTGTAGCTCAGTGGGTAAAGAATCTGCCTGCAGTGCAGGAGACTGGGGTTCAATCCCTGGGTTGGGAAGATCCCCTGGAGAAGGAAATGGCAACCCATTCCAGTATCCTTGCCTTGAAAATCTCATGGCAGAGGAGCCTGGTGGGCTGCAGTCCATGGGACACAAAGAGCTGGACACAACTGAGCGGCTAACACTTATACTTACTTAGTTAAACTATGGTGGAGGCAATGAAGATAACAGTGACCTCCCTCAAAAGATCCCATGCATGCGCTGGCACACTCTGTGCCCCCACCCTCAGCAGGCCACCACCGACCCACGCCACCACTGGAGACTCCCAGACACTCCCGGGCGAGTCTGGGTCGGTCTCCTGTGGGGTCACTGCTCCTTTCCCCTGGATCCTAATGCACAATGTTCTGTTTGTTCCTGCCATGAGTATTTCCCAGTCCTGTGTAAGTTCTGGCAGCTCTATGGTGGGGTTAGTTGCGACCTCCTCCAAGAGGACTTTTGCCATACCCACACCCAGAGCCCCTGTCCCTGCGGCAGACCACTGCTGACCCTCACCTCCACAGGAGACACTCAAACACAGCTCTGTCTCAGTCTCTGTGGGGTCCCTGGGTCCTGGTGTGCACAAGGTTTGTGTGAGCCCTCTGAGCATCTCTGGCGGGAATGGGGTTTGATTCTAAGTGCTAATTCACCCCTCCTACCATCTTGCTGGGGCTTCTCCTTTGCCCTTGGACGTGTGGTATCTCCTCACAGCCGCTCCAGCACCTACCGCCTTACTGGGGTTTCTCTGACCTTGGACATGGGGCATCTCCTCGCAGCCAGTCCAGCGAAGTGCAGCTGCCACTCCTGACCTTGGACGTGGGTTATCTCCTCACGGTCGCTCGCTGCTCCAGCGCCACGCAAATATAAAAGATCTTAAAAAAAAAAAAAACAAAACTGTGCCACAAAAGCAATTTCAGCCATTTTCTCAACAAGTTGAACATTTAGAAATGTTTTAAGGTATAAATTAATAGAGTATCTAAAGACTTACAACAAGAAATTCCTGGCTCTAGAACCATAGATCTTAAAAGTAGAGCTCAAGGCCCTTAAGGACCTAATATTCAAGTTACACTCTGAGAACATTTTAACTCCCATCTTTTCATGTAGCTTATGCCGTCTCCAAACACCCACCAGAGAAACCCCACTTCTCTTCCTTTTAGCTAACACACCACATGCTCTCTGAGCTCCGTGTCTTGCTTGCGTAAATTCCAGTCTACTTCTACATCCGGCACCACACCCCTGATCACACCCCAAGTATCCTCAAACACCCCCACTGAGTTCACATCCGGCACCACACCCCGATCACACCCCAAGTACCCTCAAACACCCTACTGAGTTCACATCTACCACCACACCCCGATCACACCCAAGTATCCTCAAACACCCTAGTGAGTTCACATCCGGCACCACACTCCTGATCACACCCCAAGTATCCTCAAACACCCTACTGAGTTCACATCCGGCACCACACCCCGATCACACCCCAAGTATCCTCAAACACCCTACTGAGTTCACATCCGGCACCACACCCCTGATCACACCCCAAGTATCCTCAAACACCCTACTGAGTTCACATCCGGCACCACACTCCTGATCACACCCCAAGTACCCTCAAACACCCTACTGAGTTCACATCCAGCACCACACCCCCGATCACACCCCAAGTATCCTCAAACACCCAACTGAGTTCTCCTCTAGACAAACTCTCAGAGGCCTGTGTTCCAACCCCTTATCTTCAACGTTCAATTTTGTTTTAACTATTTGAACACTTTGCTTACTTCCACCATAGCAGTGGTCCCCCAAACCTAAAACCATCCCCTGGGGAGAAATGGAATGATTGAAGGGGGCCCATACATTTGTATGTGCATGTGTATTTTTTCAATCAGTAGGGTAGTGAAAAATATAGTCATTATTGTGGAAGAAATGTAAAATGTTTAGTCTAACAGGAGACAGAAAATGACACCTTGTGAGCCAAACCCAGCCTGCTGCCTCGACCTGTAAATAAAATCTTATTAAAACACAGCCTCACCTATTCATTCATGTATTGTTTACAGTTGCTTTCTTGTGATTACAGCAGAACTGAGTGGTTGCAACAGAGCCCATAAGGCCCGCTGAGGCTGAAGTATTTACTATTTGACTGTTTGCAGAATAATTTTGCCCACTCCTGGTCTAAAGTGTAATCACCTTGAGGACAATGGCAATACCTTAGATATGTTTAAATCACCTCCTGTGCACATCTCTGGGAAAGTATACAAACTCTGGAAGATAGAAATCAGGAGTTATTAATATTCCCCCCAAATATGGTCTCTTCCCTATTATTACTCTTTGCTACAGTTGCCAAAAAATACTCGTGTGTTTGCGCTTTAACACGTCAGTCTACCGACCGTTCTCTCCTCGTGCTTCATGTCTGTAAACATGTCAGTCTGTGTGTGTATTCCATTCCCCCTCAGTTCAGCCCCCACTTTCCTCTGGACATAACGCTTAACTGAATATCTACCCTTCCCATACATGATCTCATGTTACAAACATACATTTTTGCATACATACGTATTCTTAATACAAAGAACCATTTGGAATATTTTAAGAGTTTTCATGTGTGGTATCACATTGCACTTAAATTTCACAGAGAAAAAACATTTTTTTTTCTTCCTTTCACTCAACATTTAGTGGTGTATCCACGCTGACATACTTTCTGATTCATTCACTTGATGGTGTGTCAGATGACTAGACTATCTATTTTGGCAATTGATGGGCATCTGATTGTTCCCAATATTCCTAATACAAATGGTACCTGAATATCTTGGCCACGTGAATGAGAGTGTCTTTAAAGCCTAGAAATTGAAAATAGAAACACTGGTGATAGAGTGTTACATTACTTCTACTGCTGCCATAACAAATTACCACAAACTTCAGGGGGTTGAAACAGCACAGACTCATCGTAGACTTCTGGTTGTCAGAGTTGGAAATGGGTTTCCCTTGACCATGCTCAAGGTGTCAGCGGGGCCAAACTTCCTCCAGAAGCTCCAGGAGAGGACCCATCTGCTGTCTCTCCAGCTTCTGGAGGTTGCCCACATCCCTTGGCTCACGGTCCTTTCCTGGATCCTCAGAGTCAACATGGTAGCATCTTCACACCCCTCTCTAACTCTGACCCTCCTTTGTCTCTCTTCAAAAGACCCTTGAAATTACACTCTGTGTGTGTGTGTGTGCGTGTGTGTGTATGTGTGTGTGTTAGTCGTTCAGGGACTATAGCCAGGGACTGTAGCCCACCAGGCTCCTTTGTCCATGGAATTCTCCAGGCAAGAATACTGGAGTGGGTTGCCATTCCCTTCTCCAGGGTATCCTCCCAACTAAGGGATCAAACCTGAGTCTCCTACATTGCTGCAGATGCTTTACCATCCAAGCCACCAGGGAAATTACACTTAGCCTCCACCTAAATAATCCAGGATTACCTCTTCATCTCAAGATCTTTAACTTAATCACATTGCAATGTCCCTTTTACCGTATAAAGTAACATACTGCAGAGGTTAGGTTGTGGACATCTTTGTGGGGACTTCCAGCCTACCACAAGTATAAACACTATCCCAACTGTTCAGTTCATTTCAGTTCAGTTGAGTCGCTCAGTCGTGTCCGACTCTTTGCGACCCCATGAATCACAGCACCTCAGGCCTCCCTGTCCATCACCAACTCCCGGAGCTCACTCAAACTCATGTCCATCGAGTCGGTGATGCCATCCAACCTTCTCATTCTCTGTCGTCCCCTTCTCCTCCCACCCCCAATCCTTCCCAGCATCAGAGTCTTTTCCAGTGAGTCAACTCATTGCATGAGGTGGCCAAAGTATTGGAGTTTCAGCTTTAGCATCAGTCCTTCCAATGAACACCCAGGATTGATCTCCTTTAGAATGGACTGGCTGGATCTCCCAACTGTTAGATGCTATCAATTTCCTCTCTGATGCAGTTATAAACACCACCTCTGTGTTTTCATCAACACCTGGGATGGTCAGCCTCTCTGGAAACTATAAAATTTAAATTGATTACTATTGTTTATAGCTTCAAATGTTTTTAATATAATTTCTATCATACAGGAAAGTTGCAAAAATAGTAAAATGAACTCTTAAATGTAACTTACCTGCATTTGCTAATTCTATATATTTTTGCCCTGTTTGAGAGCAAGTTGGAAATATGTATCTCTCTATTTCTAAAGATTTAAGCACACATTTCTGAGGAACAAGGATAGTCTATTATTTAGCCAAAATACAATCATGTGAGTCAGGAAATTTAGCATTTATTCATTGCTGTCATACAATTTCCCTGTCACTATATAAATTCTGTCAATTACTCCAATAATATCCTTTATAACTACTTTCCCTTAGTCTGTAAGCCAATTCAGAATCATGTATTAAATTCATTTAACATCTCATGTATCAATGGAAAATTTTCTATTTCTGTTATTTTGAAATAGAATATGAAGTTATTGTATAGAATGCCCTTCAGTCAGGATTTCTTCAGTGTTTCTTCACTGTTTTATTCAGGTTATACACATTTTGGCAGGAATACCCCAGAAATGATGCTGTCTTCTGAGTGCCTCATATTAGGAGGTAACGTATCCCAAAGCTAGTAATGATGTTTTTGCCTATTGGTTTGAATGGTTCCTGCCAGACTTCTCCACTGTGATATTATGTTTCCCTTTGTAGTTAATAGTAATCTGCTGGGAAATACTTTGAGACTCTACATATTTTGTTCCTCATCAATCTGTCATTAATTTGAGCATCCATGGGTGATTCTATTTCCATCAACCATCCCATATATGTTAGTTGATGTTTTATTTCTTAAAAGAGCTCTTCTTTGTTTTTCTCTTCCTGTTTCTCTTTTTCTTCCTTCCTTCCTTTCTTTCATTTCTTTGAACTCATACGTTTTTATTTTATTCAATGGATTATAATCTAATATCATTTTTTATTTTCCAACTGTCCAAGATTTGGCCACTTGGAAACCTATCAAGCTGGCTTGTTAAGCAGATTTTTAACACATTCCCATCATTCACTGAGTAATCTCTTATCGTATGACATAAACAGATGTTCCAGGCTCATTCTGTGCCTAAGGCTTTTTTTTTTTCCTGCTCACCTAGTCTTGCAATCTTTCAATCACAGCAATAAAAGATTGAGTGTTTTGCTAGATGGTCTAGAGAAAAGGATTTTAAGACTGAAAAATGAGGATGTGAGGAGGTTAAAATAAAGAGAGAAAAGAAAGGCATGATGGGGAGAGAAAATTCCAGTGTGGAGATAGCGCTGTGCCCCCTCTGCACGACTGCATTTCTTGGAAAGCACTATATTTGTGCTTCTGTACTCAGTGCTGTCCCCTCGGGTAATGCTATGGATAAAATTCAGAAGTTTAGCAAAGTAGTAATGAATAAAAAAAAAATTATAGTAGTTTTGAACACTATTTCTAAGAAAAACACGTTCCATAAAGTTTTGTGCTCCTAAACCAAACACATATGTTTTCTGTAGAGCAACATATGTAGTATATGAAATATCAGACTAAATTTTAATCACATAACGTTACATTGAGTCTGTCTGATACGCATTTGACCTTACGTGCGTGCACTATGTGCTTCCTTGTAGCTGTCTGTGCCCTCTTAAATTGTGGCTTTATTATTCTGGTTGATCGTGCGTTTCTTTATGACTTTACAGCACACACGCGCGCACACACGCACACACACACACGGTTGTTTCTATGGTACGCTCACTGCTTCAGGTACTAGCAGCAGAGTTGTTGTTGCTTAGTCACTAAGTCATGACTGACTCTGTGCAGTCCTATGGACTGTAGCCCACCAGGCGCCTCTGTCCATGGGACTTTCCAGGCAAGAACACTGGAGTGGGCTGCCTTGCCCTCCTCCAGGGGATTGTCCTGGCCCCATCTCCTGCATGGCAGGCAGATTCTTTTACTGCAGAGACTTTTATGTCCTGAGTAACACTGTTAGTTTGCTGGTGTAATGAATTGTCATAAACCATGGCTTAAAGGGCCTCCCAGGTGGGGCTAGTAAAGAATCCGCCTGCCAGTGCGGGAGACACAAGAGCCTTGGGTTCGATCCCTGGGTCGGGAAGATCCCCCGGAGGAGGGCATGGCAACCCATTCCAGTGTTCTTGCCTGGAGAATCCTGTTCCTATGGTGTTTCCAGCTTCTAAAAGTCACCTGCATTTCTTGGTTCATTAACTCACTCCTTGATCTTCCGAGCTGGCGATACGGGCTGAGTCCTCACACAGCAGTCGCTCTGGTCTTTCATTCAAGGACCCAGACAAGCCGAATCATGTCCCATCTTGGTGTCAGCTCATTAGCAGACTTAGTTCAGTCTTCTGCCTCACTTCCCCGCTCCTCATGTAACGTGATGCATGTGGTTTCCGGGGACTGTGGCACGGACATCTGTGGAGGGCCGTTACGCTGCCTACCCCAGGGTCCAGCGCTGACAATGTCTGTGTCCTGGGAGAAAATGTATTTTAAGGGGGAGAGAGAAGGTCAACAGACATATGTATCATACATTTTCAAGAATAGATAAATATTTGAATAGAGCAATTTAGTGGAAAGAGATTAATTGATTGCAAATTACAAAACATTAACTGTTGACTATCATATCTTCATTTCATAAACGAGGAATTAAGACCAGGAAGAGTTAGGCCCTTCCTTTTCATAATCTGATGTCATTCTTGTCTCCAGATCTCACAGCGTGGCCATTATACACCATCGACCTATTCTTCCAGTTAAAATGGGAGTGATTATAACTACACTGTATCCCCTGTGCCTGGCATTCTGCCTGAAAATAACAGACTCTCATAGGAATACATTGTTGACATTGCTGTCTCTTCTACACCGTTCTCACCTCCTGTTAGTCATTGCTGCACTGAGTCAAGAGAATAAGATGACTCTTTCAGATCTGTGTTCATAAGTGAAAAGTGAAAGTGAAGTTGTTCAGTCATGTCTGACTCTTTGCGACCCCATGGACTGTAACTCACCAGCCTCCTCTGTCCATGGGATTCTCCAGGCAAGAATACTGGTGTGGGTTACCATTTCCTTCTCCAGGTGATCTTCCCAGCCTAGGGATTGAACCTGGGTCTCCTTCATTGTAGGTACCAGGTACTGGTCTGAGCCACCAGGGATGGTATGCATTCATAAGTTTCATTTAAAAAAAATCTGTAAGAGACAAGCCCATAAAAATATTCTTGATTTTTTTTTTCTCAGATCTTTTTGAATGGTTTCTGCAGGTGGGTTGGAATCATGGAAGAAATATTAGCAAGCAAAGGATATGCCCCCTTAAAAAACCAAACAAGATAAATAACTTAAAAATTGGGACCAAATAGGCCACATAATCATGACAGGTCATTTTCAATAACAGGGGATTTTTTTGAAGTAGACTAGCACTCAAGGATCAGATTGGTTACATGGACTTAAAAATCATTCGCAACCTACAAGTTGAGAGTTGTGTTATATCCAGTGGGAATTTTTAAGGACTTCAGGCCCTTGAGACAGCATCTCAAGTAGCCCTGAGAGAATGGCTCCAAGGTGGCAAGGGGGACAGGTAGGTCATAGAAACATTTTGCAACAAAAGGCAGGTGGTCTAAGCATCGAAAGATGATTGTTAATTAAAGAAAACTAGATATCCCAAGTTAAGGAACTCAGTGCTTTTCTGTGTGCAAAGATGCAGGAGCTGGAGCTCACTGAAATCATTCCTTCAGTTTGCACCTTAGCCACCCTGAGCTAGTGTCCCGTTTTCACCACGTCCTGACTCTCCTGAGGACTCAGCATGGGCAGTGGCTGCAGCCTGATGGCTGCTAGGTGCTGGGCACCCTCTCCTCCCTGAGCTTCCTCAGGGCTCACTGGCTCGCCACGCATGGTGGCTGCCATCACTGATGATGGCCCCATCCTTGTTCACTGATTGGCAGGAAATATTCCACTTCTTTATTAATCGTTTCTGGGGGGATGATTTTCTTCACTTAATAATATTGCTACTTAAGTCATCCCGCTGCTTTAGAGTAATTTCCTATTAGAATAATTCTGAATCCCTGTCATCACAATCTGGACCCAACCAACTCCATTTCCTTCCACTCTGTGTACAGTTACAGATGGCATCTTCTTGCCTCATAAAGGTTTTCCCATCTTCCAAAGAAGTTTCTTGCATCCCACACTTTCCATAAGAGTGTGAATTCCATAAAAAGAATGGCAATGACATTGGTTTTTGTAGCACAGAGTCAGGCAGTTAATTGGGATTCAATGGACAAACTATGATTGACAATCTAAGTGAATAAGTAAATGAATTCATGTCCTTATCAGGAAAATTTTGATTGCTCAGTAATTTTGTTTTTGTTTCTTAGATCTGTGATTGCATTTATCTTTACTGAAAATCTGGAGCACTTCCTTCCTTTTCAGTGTTGAATTAGCCCAGGCTTCTCCTGTTTGAGAGACTCACAGCATTGACTTGACTATGTCTCACGGTGGATGACTCTAAGGAAACTTAGGGCTGTCGGCAACCATCTCCTGATCATCCATTTATCTTTGCTTTGGTACATTAGGATTTTAATAGAAACTGCCTAATGTGCAGGTAAAGTCAGCAAGAAATGAAATATAGGTCATTACTCGGTGGCATCAATTGAGCAGAGCAGCAAAATGTAAATCACTGAGAAACAGGGATGGTTTGCGCCACTTTGCACTTTGAAGTGAATCAGAGGACTTCCTGTGTCTGACAGGCCCCAGGGTCCACTTTAGAAAACCGAGGAGAAAAATCTCTCCCCATGAGGTAAACTGGTAACCCCAGCACCTCTAAGTGTTAGAGAAGTGAAGCTTTGTGCTTTCCCTGTGCTTTGCAAGAGTCTAGCCCCATGTTTCACGCACATATGTTGCCAACTCCAAGCTCAGTCTGCTTGCCACATGGCAAGCCAATAAATGGGGAGATTGGGTTTTGAGGCAAAGAATAGCGACTTTAATTGGAAAAGGTGGACGTTCAGGAAGACGATGGACCAGAGCCCTAGAGAACCATCGTATCAGTGTCTGGTTACTGGCTTATACGGAACAGAGAGAGGAAGTCGATGTGGAAAAAGGCGATAAATCTCACAAAATATCTCCTGGCTTGGCAGCATTGGGGAGGGACTGTGTTAATTTTTTCTTTTCTGCAGACATTTAGAGGTGGGCAGCGCCTGGATGTCTCCCCATGAGCTGACCAGAGGCACTTTAGTTTGACATTCAGACAGAGGGCCCGGGCTCCCGAGGCGGGCCATTGTGTGTGTTTACAACTAGAGGCAGCGCCCTTTCAGTGATGACCGACGTTTTTTTCCTGGAACCAGGCAGACTTCACTACCTGTGGGCACATGAGTCTGTGCATCCATGAAACAGGTGGGGTGCTGAGGAATTAGCCCCTCACAGGCGCCTTGCAGCATCATCGGTTCTTCAGAATTAATATACAAATATCCCAGTTACAGTGATGTGCTTTTTTGTAGTAATCTCCAGAGTTCATGCAGACTTTAGCTCAAATTTTACCGTGTCAGCTCATTTAATAACACACCTTACATTGGCTGCTTCATGGCAAATAGGTGGGGAAACAATGGAAACAGTGGTGGACTATTTTCTTGGGCTCCAAAATCACTGCCGATGGTGACTGCAGCCATGAAATTAAAAGACACTTGCTCCTTGAAAGAAAAGCAATGACAAACCTAGACAGCATATTAAAAAGCAAAGACTTTACCATACAGATGTCCATATAGTCAAAGCTATGGTTTTTCCAGTAGTCACGTGTGGATGTGAGACTTGGACTACAAAGAAAGCTGAGCATCGAAGAACTGATGTTTTTGAACTGTGGTGCTGGTGAAGACTCTTGAGAGTCCCTTGGACTGCAAGGAGATCCAACCAGTCCATCCTAAAGGAGATCAGTCCTGAATATTCATTGGAAGGACTGATGTTGAAGCTGAAACTCCAATACTTTGGCCACCTAATGTGAAGAGCTGACACATTGGAAAAGACTCTGATGCCAGGAAAGATTGAAGGTGGGAGGAGAAGGGGACGACAGAGGATGAGATGGTTGGATGGCATCACAGACTCCATGGACATGAGTTTGAGTGAGCCCTGGGAGTGGTGATGAACAGGGAGGCCTGGCGTGCTGCGGTCCATGGGGTTGCAGAGAGCCAGACACGACTGAGCGACTGAACTGGTTGGCTGCTTTCCAAGCCTTTACCGTGTCTCTGTCTGTGTTATCCAGACTTCCCACATACACCCTGAGTCCATGTCTCAAGATCATCACCAAGGAGAGCCCAGTAATACCTGTACCTTGTGAAGGGCCACCTGAGTGGGGGAGGATGTTAACACTTTGATAAATTATAAACCTGAGATTAAATAACTCTTTTACGTTTGGGGTTTTTCAGGGCACAGAAGGAGGGGATTTGTAAATGGATCTGGGTGATGGCCTGAAGCTGGGTTAGAAGGAGACCAAAATAAGGATCTCGCTGAGCCCAGAGCATGGCCTAAGGGCAGATCATCAGATTGCAGCTCAGGGAGGGGAAAAAAAGAACCTTTTCAAACCCTCTGCATTCATGAGTATCTCAGACACAGAGAGGCGTGGTAACAAGTCGCAGCTCAGACACATTCCAACATGTGGGAACCTCCTGTCTAGCTCACATCCACTTACTTTCATAGACTGTTTTTTCTGCTACTTCTAACAGACTGATTTTCAAAACTAACCCAGAAAAAAATTTGGGAAAAAAATCAATAATGTTAATACTGGATTACTCATAGAATAAAAGGATAAGGCATGAGTTCATACAAGTAGAAAATTATATAGTAAACAAGGGTTGATCTTCCTTAAGGCAGAATTTCAAGTAATAAATTTATAAGGAAATAAAGAAATATAATCATCATTTCAGTCAGGAATCATCTATGGATGCTAGACAAAAGTATGATGAAGAAAAGATATTCACAGAGTTTCAAAGTATCTCTCCATACGATACTAATTACAAGGAGAAAAACGACAGCTTTACTGTGGAGAAATCTGGTAGATAGCATATAACTTCATCAGCAATTAGACACATGGGCTTCTTGAGACTGGGATAACGATGACACACTGCAGAGACACAGCGTCACTTCTGTGGCATTCCTACCAAAAATGTATAATCGTGAGAAAACATTAGAGTAAATTACGTTGAGAAACATTCTGTAAGCGAGCAGTACAGTGCACTTGAATAGTGTCAGTAACACGAAAGACAAAGGTCAGTGAAAGAAAAGTTCCAAGCCACGGCAGCAGACTTCACCCTCATCTTACACTGGATCCTGGTCAGTACAAGAACGTTTGTGGATCAGCTGGCAAAATCGGTCTGTAGATTTAAGTATTACATTTTATCGGGATTAATTTTCTGATTTTGATGATTGGACTCTACTTATGTGAGATGTTAACTTTTAAAGAATTTGGGTAAAGGGTATTAGAAATTCTTTGTACTAACTTTATAATTCTTTTAAAATCTAAAATTATTTCAAAAGTTGCAACTAAATGTTTTTTAAGCCTTTATTGAGTATAGTCGGAAAGCTTTTGTATATATGTAGAGAGAGACATACATATATAGATAGTATGTATAATATATATATATGTATTTTATAAAACTTAAGAATTTTTGCCTAACTAAAAATTTTATGACATTTTGACTTCACTTGTTTGACTTAGTATGAATACAATGCTAGTAAAAAAATATGTTGTTAAACAAAAGAAAAGAAAGAAAAGGAAAGTAACATGTGATACAGTATTATTAACTAAACTACATATTTTGATCAAGTTTCACAAAATTTTATGCTCATGTACATTATTTGTTTTCATACCTTATTCAAGATTCCACTTTGTATTTAGTTGCATTGAGCATCTTCAGCTGCATGCAGCAAATTCTGATAAATTCTCTTTTCATTTTTATTCTGTTACAAATATTTTCTAATTTTCCTTGTTACGGCCTCTTAGATCGACCTATCATATAAAAGTGGACATTTGATTTCCAAATATATAGGGTTTTTATAGTATCTTTGATATTAATTTTAATTTTATATTAATGTCTCATTTAAATGCTTTTTACTCTGCAATCACTCTCTGTGCTTTTTCAATCTTCTAACTATATTAAGGCTTTCAACAGCTAAGTCAAAGATCTTGGTAAATGTCACATTGCACTTGAAAATATATGGCTTATTTTCAAATCTCTTTTGATATTGATTTCTAACATAATTCCACAGTGGTAAGAGAACAGACTCTGTTTGATTTCAATACCTTTAGACCATGACACTTTTGCACCTTGTTTTGTGTCTCTGGATATGTTCCAGCATCTCCTAGTTTACAGCCTATGGGAACTTGAACAGAATTTGTACCCTACTGTTGTGTGAAAATTGTATAAATCTTAATTATGTTGAATTGGTTTATGGTGCTTTTCTGTATATTCGTTCTATTAATTTTGAGAGTTTGACATTGAATCTCCAACCAAAAATCTTAATTTATCTACTTAAATATAATTGCAATATATAGTGGAACTATAAAGTTCCAAATAGGAAAAGGAGTTCGTCAAGTTTGTATATTGTCACCCGGCTTGTTTAACTTATATGCAGAGTACATCATGAGGAACGCTGGGCTGGAAGAAGCACAAGCTGGAATCAAAATTGCCAGGAGAAATATCAATAACCTTAGATATGCAGATGACATCACCCTTATGGCAGACAGTGAAGAGGAACTAAAAATCCTCTTGATGAAAGTGAAAGAGGAGAGTGAAAAGGTTGGCTTAAAGCTCAACATTCAGAAAACAAAGATCATGGCATCTGGTCCCATCACTTCATGGGAAATAGATGGGAAAACAGTGGACACAGTGTCAGACTTTATTTTTGGGGGCTCTAAAATCACGGCGGATGCTGATTGCAGCCATGAAATTAAAAGACGCTTACTCCTTGGAAGGAAAGTTATGACCAACCTAGATAGTATATTAAAAAGCAGAGACATTACTCTGACAACAAAGTTCCGTCTAGTCAAGGCTATGTTTTTTCCCGTGCTCATGTATGGATGTGAGAGTTGGACTGTGAAGAAAGCTGATCGCTGAAGAATTGATGCTTTTGAACTGTGGTGCTGGAGAAGACTCTTGAGAGTCCCTTAGACTGCAAGGAGATCCAACCAGTCCATCCTAAAGGAGATCAGTCCTGGGTGTTCATTGGAAGGACTGATGCTAAAGCTGAAACTGCAATACTTTGGCCACCTCATGCGATGAGCTGACTCACTGGAAAAGACTCTGATGCTGGGAGGGATTGGGGGCGGGAGGAGAAGGGGACAACAGAGAATGAGATGGCTGGATGGCATCACTGACTCGATGGACATGAGTTTGAGTGAACTCTGGGAGTCGGTGATGGATAGGGAGGCCTGGCATGCTGTGACTCATGGTGTCGCAAAGAGTCGGACATGACTAAGTGACTGAACTGAACTGAACTGATATGTAACTTTGTTCTGTGTTTTCCAACTCCCTTGTAAATGTGTTATCAGACTTTAATAATTTAAAAAATAAGAAAGAGAAAAAAAATTGCAACTAAAAAAGTTTTAGGATATTACAGACATCTTGAGAAAAACATGGTTCAAAAGGATGCAAGTGTAGTAAGTACGGAACATTGGGAAGAGTTGCTTGTGCTTCGCGGTTATGTGTCTTTTATACAGTAATGTGTGTGCGTTCACCCCAAACTCCTAACTTGTCCCTCCTCTCTATATTTACTCTTAGGTAACCATACATTTGTTTTTGATACTGAAGTCTGGTTCTGTTTTGTAAATAAATTCATTTGTATCATTTTTAAAACTTAGATGCCACATATGAGTGACAAACTCATGTTTGTCAGGATTTATGTACACCCTGTGCAGGTCTCAGCCTGTCAGTAACCCATCTCATGGCTGGACCAGCCCTTGTGGTTCTTAGGATTGCAAGATGCCCTTCAGTAGTAACATTCTGGAAACCTAAAAAAGAAAAATAGTTTATCACTTGCAAGATGTGGAGACTGCATGGCCCACCTGGAGCCAGTCAGTCAGTCTGCGGGTAGATAGAGAAGGCACACAGGCCATGGGTTTGCTTTTACTGGGGCTCTTGGATTTTGTGGGATCACTCTTTATTTGTGAATTCAAAATAAGGATGGAGTTTTAAAGTATGGAAAAGAAACAAAGAAGTGGTCCCAGACCAAGTTGTCAGGTGTCAGAAACAACCAGCGTCTCTAAAACAAGGCAACTCAGCGGGGACAGATGACCTGGCCCTTTGTGTAGCCCTGTGGCTGGCAGTGTGTTGATTCTAACAGCTGTCTTTCAAGTGGACACCTCTTTGAAAACAGATGCCTCAGCAATCAAACCTTGAGTCAGGCACTTGCATTACAGAAAAGAGAAAACCCAACTGATTAGGCTTAAACTACACAAGGACTCAAAAAACAATGTTCCTTTTTATCGTCATCACTTTGGGTACATATCTTTGGAGGATTCTATGTTCATTTCCTTCTTAGAAAAACAAAAATGGAGACAGCAGTCATCCAGACCTTGAGATCTTGCAAGTAATTGTGACAAAGGTAATCAACACAATTGTAATGGCAATCCTCCTTGGAGCAGCTCTGGTTTTTCTCTGTATATTCAGGCTCGACATTCCATTCTGAATGGAAAGTGTAAAGAAAAAAAAAAAAAAACACCAACATTTTTCTGTTTAAAGTGGAGTGTTTTCAACTATGGTTGTATTCTCAAGAGGTTTCCTTTTATTGAAACTTGATTTTTTTAAACCCCAAACCTTCTCAGGTTTCAAGAAGACTTCCTTTTAATTATATCATTCCTTGGTCTGAAGCTTTTCTTATTATGTGTTTAAATGGTATTGTTTGCACTTACGTTGATCTCCCCTGTTTGGTTTCAGAGTTCAGATTTGCTGCCATGCAGAATGAATTTCTTCTCTTGTTGCCTTGAGGACATTCATTAGAAACGTCATGTTGTACTTGATGGAGATTCTCTTGATGAAAAGGTTCACAACAAAGAACAAATTAATATTTGGTAACAATCAATACCACCACCCAAAGCATTTTCCCATTTCCTTCACTTTTCCATTTTCTTTCTTTGTCCCTAGCTTCCTGAGTCTTTTCAAGTAGAAAATGAACTTTAATTTATTGCGAAAGAACTCCTATGGCTCTCTTGGTCTTAATTAAGACAAGGACCATAGCTTGTCTGGAATCCTTTGAATTCTCAACAAAAAGGCTCAGAACTACAGCTCAAATCAGAAAAAGGTAAAGCATCAAGGGGAATCTATCTGTCCCTTTGCTGAAGAGAAATGGATCCTCTGGGCTGTGAGGAGACAAATTACTATTCCAGTCAATTTGCTTTTCTTATTTTTTAAGATCTGTGTATGTGTGTGTGTGGCGGGGGGAGGGGTATTTGAGATTCATTTTGTTATTTCCATACTAAAGGGTATATTATGAATCTACTTGGAATGGCTGAACTATTGGTGCTTTTACTGTACACAGACTCTTTCACTGCTATTAATCTTGTATAGCACCTGGGAGGCTTCCTTTATAGTGTGTGGGGATTATAGAAATAGCAGCATGCAGTGTTAGAACATTGTTCTGTCTGCCATACAACATCAAGGGCAGCCCAGCTGGCCTGAAATGGCCAGTTTGCCCAGCTCACTTTGTCAGAGTGGTTTTTGCATGATGAAAATTGCCTATTCAACTCAGAAAAAATATTTTCTTTCACAAATGCATATTTGCTATGTGTATGCATTATTAACTATTTGTCAAGTGTTATTCTCCCTAAATTGCTACAAGAAAAGCAAATGGCCCATGTTTCTGAAAAGTTGTGGATAGAAGAAAGTAACTATGAATTACGCGCATCAGGTTCACCCTCTTACTGCAACAAAGAGGATGAGCAGTTCTCATAATTGCACCACTTTAGTGAATTATTGCTCTTCTGCACACACTAACCAAAGCTGACGTGACAGAGTGTGTATGGCAGGATGGCACAACAGAGGTGGCACTTACCGTCTGGAAGTGCAGTTTATGATTAAAGAGTTTCCTGCTTGGCTTGTGTGTTTTTTCTCCCAAAGGTCTAACATCATCTTCAAAATACACTAAAAAGACCACTGAAAAATTCATATTGTCAGAGAATGTGCGTGTGGGTGGGTGGAAATACCCTAGCTGAGTAGGAGAAATGGGCAAAAAGGATCATAAGAAAAAGAAAGAGAAGAATGATCACAGAAATTCCAAAACTATGTCCAATGGCATCACCTGCGCCTTCTCGGCTTTACCTCGGGCCAAAACTGTCTTCCTTTAGTTCATTTCTTAAAGTGGAAAATAGATTTTTTTCTCTTACTTATAAATATTCTGAGAGTGTAGGTCATCTGTTTAATGGTTTCCATTAAGATTCTTCCAATCTTTCTTTCTGCTTGATTTTCACGTAATTGTGCTAACATTATCATAGAAAGCTCCACTAAATTAAAATATTGTTATAGCTAAATGTTACAGGTGTTACATTATAATTCATGATAAAAGGTTATTCATTAGTTTGAGGTTCTATTAGCACAATCTTTCTGCCTTCACAACTAAGAAGTAATAACGTGTTTCCGTTCTGTAATAGTGAGTTAATTGTTCATTTTCCTAATGTTAGCCCTTAAGAAAATGTAAATAATATGAAGACAATATTACCCCTTGTCTAATTAAATAGAAGGAGGACAAAATAGTGTACTAAAAAGAACTACAATCACAAACTTGGGAAAACTGTGTTTGTATGTGTTTTAAGAAAGTGATTTCTTCTTTTTCAACTTGTTTCTTAGCCATAAGCGGTTACTAACAATTGAACCTCTCCTAAAAGGATGTTGTAAGACTCAAATGTGAGAATATATATGACCATGCATGTATTCATTTTAAAATGTGAGGTATTATTACCATTATCTTCTTCAACTTTTAAGCACTTTCCTGAGTATATGTGCCCAGTTCCTAGCCCACCCAGTGCACCAAAAGCTCTCTGGATATTTACATGCACTCATGATGCAAGTGTAAATCTGTAAATAATCACAGGTTATGTCAATATTGAAAGCCATTTGAAAGAAGGGAAATATCACATGAAACTATTTACTGTTGTTGGGTACGGAAGCTCTGGGAACTCACAGGTGGTTCTGGGATGGGTCCCATGAATTCTGCCTCCTTCTCGAGCACCCTTGTGTGGTCATCTGACACCTGGAGAATCCAAAGACAGTCCTCTAAGGAAGAGGTGTGTGCTTCGTTAGGGAGCAGCCAAAGAGGAGGGACGGGGGAATTCAAAAGAGAGGGCTACAGGGAGCAAGTGAGATCTGCAGAGAAAGAAGCTACAAAAGCCAGTAACTTAACAGATGAGTGTGGGCAGAAAGGAAAGACGCTTTACTCAGAAAAGCTGGCAGTCTGCGGAGAAGGTGGGCTTGTGTTCAGACATCAACTCCAATGATCTGCTCAGCACGACAATTTTTAAAGAGAAAAAGGAGAAACAACCTCAGTGAATCATTAGGTCGGGAGGTCAGATTCTGCTTCATTTTCCCGTGGCGTGCAGACCTGCGGGCTCCTCCTTACCTTCCTCTGGACGCCATCTTGCCCGTGTGACCCACCTGCAGATTCACTAAGGCGGTGAGAGGCAGTCATTCTTTCCCGACTTAATTCCTCGTTCTCATCCTCACGCTACTCCAGGAAAGAAACTAATAGGTTCGGGACGGCGTTGAGCACATTCATTAAAGCAAAAGTGAGGAGCTGGGTGAAACACTGCCTAGTGAGCTCATCATTACGATTCAGATCTGAGGGAAACCGGGATGAACGAACAGAAGGGGAGCAAAGGAGCTGTTTACAAGGACATCTTCATCAGCTGAGTCTGGAAGAGACTGCATAATCTAAGCGGCCGAGTCATTTGCGTAGAACTCCCCCCCTCCTGTCTCCACACTTTTCTGTGATCTACTCAATCTAGCTGTGGGTTCTCCCACTCCCCATCTCAACCTGATAGCTTGGAATGAGACGAGAGAGGGCCAGGGCGGCGTGGAGAAGGGACAGACTATCTCGTATCTGCTCTGAAGGAGCAGTGACCAAAAGTGTGTCCTCCCATGCACCTTGTGAGTCTCACCAGGCTGAGGCCCCACCCAGAGGCAGCAACCACAGCGTCCTGCATGGTCTTGCCCTGTGACTCTTTTACATTTCATCATGAACCTTGACTTAGGACACTCTAGACATCCCAGCCTACTGTTCATTCTTAAAAAAGGGGATCCTTCCATCTTGGGACTTCTGCATTTTCTGCTACCTTAACCAAGAACAATCTCCTCTCTATGCTTCCAATGATTGGCTTCTCACCTGTGAGTTTCATGTAGACTGGTGGGCTAGGGAGACATCAATAACAGGTCCATGGATATATAAACACGGCCGGTATAAAATAAAGTTGGCACCAATAGCTTGAGAAGAAAGGATGGACTGTCAGCTGAAGAGTATTAGGGTATTTAAATAGACATAAAATTTGGAGAAAAACATTAGCTTATAAAAATAAGTTCAGATGAATTAAAGGCCAAGGTAGCAAAAAGAAAAGCATTGGAAACAAATTTTCATTTAAAAGTAACAAGGGCCTCTTCAGTTCAGTCGCTCAGTCGTGTCTGACTCTTTGCGACCCCATGAATCACAGCACGCCAGGCCTCCCTGTCCATCACCAACTCCCGGAGTTCACTCAAACTCATATCCATCGAGTCGGTGATGCTATCCAGCCATCTCATTCTCTGTCATCCCCTTCTCCTCCTGCCCCCAATCCTTCCCAGCATCAGAGTCTTTTCCAGTGAGTCAACTCGTTGCATGAGGTGGCCAAAGTACTGGAGTTTCAGCTTTAGCATCAGTCCTTTCAATGAACACCTAGGATTGATCTCCTTTAGAATGGACTGGTTGGAGCTCCTTGCAGTCCAAGGGACTCTCAAGGGCCTCTTAAACCAACACAAATCAAAAACCTTTAATCATTCTAAAATCAAAGTAAAATTCTTCTGTAGGAAAAGCACATAAACAAAACTAAAGTGTAAACAGCAGACCTGGGGAAAATATTTATAATACGTGTTTCAAGGGGATGATATTCTGTAACCAAGATGATATCATTCTCCTCAGTTTCTTCCTGACTGTTCATCCCTGACCCAGCTTTTATTAGATCACTTTCTTTAGAAAATTTGTAATGTAAATTCTTTTCTTGTTCCTGTGAGATATATGCATATCTTTTTTCTCACTTTTTTTAATGTGGAAAAACGCATGAAATGTACCATTCTAATTGTGTTAACTATATAGTCCAGGATATTAAATGCAGTCAAATGTAGTGAAACCACCATCATTCATCTCCATAGCTCTTTTCATCTTGAAAAACAAGCTCTGTCCACATTAAACAGAAATTCCCCATTTCCTGTTACCCCAGCACCTGACAACCACCATTCGACCTTTGCCTCTATACTTTTGGCTACGCTCAGTATCTCCAGTGAGTAAAACCATAGTCAAACTGAGAGAATTAGTTTCTCAGTCCTGTCTGACTCTTTGCAACCCCATGGACTTTGTAGCCCACCAGGCTTCTCTGTCCCTGGGATTCTCCAGACAAGAATACTGGAGTGGGTTGCCATTTCCTTCTCCAGAGGATCTTCCCCACCCAGGGACTGAACCCATGTCTCTTACGTCTCCTGCGTTGTCAAATGGCTTCTCTACCACTAGCACCACCTGGGAAGCCTTGATTCCATCTACTGAAGTAGAGGAAATAAAAGCAAAAATCAACAAATGAGACCAAATTAAACAAATTTTATGCAGAAAAATAAAGCAAAATAACAACCTACTGAATGGGAGAAAATGTTTGCAAATGATATGACTGATAAGGGATTAATATTCAATGTATATAAACACCTCATACAACCCAACATCAAACAAACAACCCAATGAAAAATTAGGCAGTAGAGCTGAATAGATATTTTTCCAAAGCTGAAATGCAGATGACCCACAATCACAAGCAAAGATGCTCAACATCGGTAAACATCATGGAAATGCAAATGAAAACGACAATAAGATATCATCTCACAGTTGTCAGAATGGCTATCATCAAAATGTCTACAAATAACAAATGTTGGCGAGAATATGAGCCCTTGTATACTGTTGGTGGGAATGTAAATTGTAACTGTATGGTGGTTCCTCAAAAACTAACAATAGAACTACCGTATGACCTAGCAATTCCACTCGGGTATAACCAAAAAAAAAAAAAAAAAACCACACTAATTCAAAAAGACACATGCATCCCAATGTTCATAATAGCATTGTTTATGATACCCAAGATATAAAAGCAGCCCAAGTGTCCGTCAACCAATGAATGTATAAAGAAAATGTGATACATATATATATTATATACATAGACCCACACATATATATGGTGTTGGAGAAGACTCTTTTTTTAAATAATTTATTTATTTTAGTTGGAGGCTAATTACTTTAGAATATTGTAGTGGCTTTTGCCATACATTGATATGAATCAGCCTTGGGTGTACATGTGTCCCCATCCTGAACCCCCCTCCCACCTCCCTCCCCATCCCATCCCTCAGGGTCATCCCAGTGCACCGAGAAGACTCTTGAGAGTCAGGAGAAGGGAATGACAGAGGACAAGTTGGTTGGATGGCATCACCAACTCAATGGACTTGAGACCAAGAGATGGTGAAGGATGGGAAACCTGGCTTGCTGCAGTCCAGGGGACTGCAAAGAGTCAGACAGGACTGAGCGACTGAACATTGGCAGACGTACATATTGCTGTTGTTGTTTAGTTGCTAATTTGTGTCTGATGCTTTTGCAGCCCCATGGACAGTGGCCTGCCTGGCTCCCCTGTTCATGCGGTTTCTCAGGCAAGGATATTGGAGTGAGTTGCCGTTTCCTTTTCCAGAGGACCTTCCTGAACTTCCAGTCACCTGAATTGGCAGGCAGACTCTTTACCACTGAGCTACCAGGAAAGCCGATACACACACACACACACACACACACACACACTCACAGGTGTAGGGAACAAGCTAGTGATTACCATCGGAGTTAGGGAGAAGACCAATATATGAATAAGGGAGTTGGTGGTACAAACTATTTGTTGAAAGATAAGCTCAAGAATGTATTGTTCAGTGGGGAGAATATAGCCAATATTTTGTAATAAGTATTAAAAAAGCATTAGCTGGTATCCTTCAAAATATAAAGTGGGCATGACCGTTTATTCCAGAAATATATTTTCCATTTATATATCATAAAGAATTTTTAATAATCAACTATTGAAAAGAATAATAAAAATCATTTGCTAGAATATTAAATGAGAAAGTACTTACATTTTAATGGCAGAGAGAAAATTAAAAGTTTCATAAGGAAAACACTTTCTAAATGGAAATGTAGTATACAAAATGTTAAATGTGGTGAATTTAAGAAATTGACTTTTACTATATTCTTTATACATTTTAAAACTTTATATAATTTCTCCTGTTTTCAATCAAAAATAAATTGTTAGAGTAGAAGTATAAAATCAAATCAAAATTGCTGATGGTATTGACTTACATCAAGATATAAATCTTTGCTTCAGTACAGAGTGTTTTCTATTATTCTACAGTAACCTCCCAGAAACAAATGAGTTCTCGGAGTGGTTTAACCCTTTATGTGTGATGCTTGAAATATAAGGCTTTGCATCTGCCTTCTTCACTTAACCTCTAGGAAAAAAGAAGGACAGACAGTCCACCCGCACATTCAACCTTATCTTGATACCAGGGTCATTCCTTAAGATTCTCACATCTCACCTTTGCTTCTCCTCCCGTCGAAGCCCTGTTAGCGCAGGATGGGATGTTTCCACTACTGCGTACAATCTCAAGACTCAGCAGTGAGCAGCGTCCTCCTAAAGATCACGTGAACATTGGGCGGCGCCGGGTGTCGGATTCGTGTCTCATGTGCTGACTTGCATCTCCTTCTGTCTTCTGATGCACAGTGACGTCTGCAGCCTGTAAAGGACAAGGTGCGCTGTGGATGCCCTGATAAACATTAAATGACGACGATGGTATTGACAGAGCAGAGGCCTCTCTTTGCAGCTCTGTAATTTCTCTGGTACACTGTGAGCCTCCTCAGACAGCTGTCACCTCCTTGCTTTCAGAGGCAGGGATTCCTTGCCAAGTTAAAGCTTGAGAGGAGCCCATTACATCGTCATTGTGGGAGCGTGAAGTGTGAATGTCTGCAGCCACACACATCACTCAGAGCCACGTCTCTTTGATAAATACTGTCTCAAGAGCCAATTCAGATTGCCTGCCTGGCCAATTGAATCAGTCCTTCAGATATCTTATCCAGAGAGTGTGTGGGACTGAAAACACTGGCCAGTTCCAGGAGTCACAAAATCCCAGCCCATTGAAGACCCTTCAGTCAGCACATGTTAGCGGAATTATGTTGACTTAATAATCATGAGTTTCTGGACACATATTTAAACATGCATTTTAATGAATTTATTGAAGAACTGAGAGTATCAATATCAACATCGATTTTTAAGGAACTGATGATACTATAGTGACTTGAATCTGGCTGTTACCCTACTAACTGCACCCAATCAAGACTCGACTCACTTTCTTTTCTTTGCTGACACCGCTCATCCTGAGGGTATCCCTGGACTCCGCCGAGGCTGGACCCCAGCAAACTACTTTCTTGTTTAATTTTTGAATTTCTTGCTTAATATCCAAACAAACCCCTCAAAACCTAAGTCTAATACCTTGGATAAACCTAGGCCAAGAAAATATAAGCAGTTTGTCACGGATCACGAGAAAGAGGATTGGTCCAATGCCATTTCCTGTGACTTCAAAGTGTTCATAGACTTTTTCCGGGATAAGTTTAGAATAGAAAGAACACTTTAACAGTAATACTATTCTTTCACTTCTGTATTTTAAAAATGTGTACTAAGTATCTCTTACTCAAGGTCTAGCAAGAAATAGTAAGAAAAGCAGGAAAAGAATTCAAGTTCTTTCACTTCAAGCCAGTAAATCTACTTTTTGTACTTAATAATTACCATTATTAAAGTGGCAATTCTATTCAAATTACAACAAAAACTGCAGACAAGAAAACGCCCAAATGCAGTAATAAAGGAATAGTTTAAAACCACAGAATGGAATATTTTTCAACCATTAAAATTGAGTGTTACAGACGAATAAGCTCTAAATGCTGACTCTATAACAGAGAGTAAGAAAAGCCTCTGCGTATAAACACTGTAATGCTTTAAAAAAAAAAAGCTGAATAGGAAATAAGATAGAAAAAATCTAAAATTTATGCTAGGTTGTTAATGTTATGAGTGTTTTTCTTTTGTTTCAGTAATTTCTAAAAATTTGTTATAGTAACTTTATAACAGAAGACCCTTCTAGAAGAGATCTATTATCAATCAAATCAGATCAGCGTCTTTGTTCTAAATGGTGGTCATGTTAGACTAGTGATAGCATAAGTTTAAATTAATCATATATTTTTACTTTCTCAAATAGATAACTGATTCAGCAAAGAGAACAGTCATGATTTATCAAGGGTGTTTACAAAAGAGCTATTTTGCTAGATCATTGGCTGGATTCTTTTGCATAGTATAATATGTTTTCTTTGATCACAAATTTCAAACTGTATGCTTACTGATAAGTTCTTTTTTAAGGGAGAAAATTTTAGGAATTTTTTTTATGATTTATGCAATTCCTGATTTACACAGTTTATTGGTGTTTTATATTTTAATTAACTCACTATCACTAGCATATTGAAATCGTATTTTAGTGCACTAATTGAAAAAAAAGCTGTCAATTTCTGCACTTAGCCGTGCAGCTACAAATTTCATTGTCTCCTTCATGAGATTAAAGAAGTTTCCAATTAAGAAAATGATTTTAATCTATGAATTCATGAGGCATTTCCTGAGCGTTTCTTGGGTTCTACTGAACTGTGTGATAAGCAGATTGTAATGGCAAGCCACATCATGAAGAGAAACAATTATCGCCTTGTCATAGGAATGGAAACACAATCATGCAGGAGGCTCCTCACAGTGGAGGTGCGGAGGGAGTGCTGTGAACTCTTGGGGTTCAGAGACAGGCCCCGAGATAAGCCCCCTGGGCGTTAAGAGGGCCGGCGAAGGTGGACAGGAAGGTGTTTGTGAACAAAAGTGTGTGTGTGTATTCTCAGTTGCTCGGTCGTGTCCAACTCTGTGACCCCATGGACTGTGGCCTGCCGGCTCCTCTGTCCATATGAGTCTCCAGGCCGGAATACTGGTGTGGGTCGCCACTTTCTCCCCGAGAGGATCTTCCCAACCTGGGGGTAGAACCTGTGTCTCCTCTACTGCAGGTGGGTTCCTAACCACTGAGCCAAGAGGAGGCTGTTCGATCTGTCTTTGTCATACGTGCATCATTTTTAAAGTGTTTTACTCTAGTTGTGGCAACCTGTGATATCCATTCATCTCTAAAACAGCATCTGTAATGAAATTTTTAAACTAGAAGTGCTTGTTTAAATTAAGCACTTAGACTATGAAAGAACATATTTTATTATTCAAATTGGAGGAATAAATACTGCTTCTGGCTTTCCATCACGCGTCCCTCTGTGTGTGTCACTCACCTTTTGTCTACATTTATCCTTCGTGTATTATCTGTCTACTAGCTGCTAATTCTGTGTCTACTAGCTGCTATTTTCTCCTGAGTGTTCTGTTACTCCCTCATTTACATATAGAAAATAAACATATTCCTTCTTTAAGTATCAAAGGAATTATAGCAATCTGTGATGGGAATTATTTATCTTTTCTTCAACCTGCAAGTTAATATTAATAATTTCTTTAAAAATTTCATTACAAAATGGCAGTCCATTCCAGTAATTTTCCCCGGAAAACCCCATGGACAGAGGAGCCTGGTGGGCTATGGTCCATGGAGTCACAAAGAGTTGGACACAACCGAGTGACTAAAAAACAGCAAAATGTCCACATGAAGTCATTTGCTTAACTGCAAATACTGAAACAGTGATTCCAATTTTTTTCAATTGCTTTCTTGCATAATCCCTGAAATATCCATAAAAATAGATACCACCTTTAAAAAGTAGGTTTTGGGGAAAAATAATATTACTTTGCTATTCTAAGGTTTCACTATTAGCATAAATATTGCTATGAAGAAATTAATAAAGGCTGGCTGTTTTACAAACATAGTGGGCAGATTTATCATTCTATTCAGACTTGATAGTTTATACTATCCCAGTGCTGATTTAAAATGCGATGGTTGAGATGTAGGCAAAGACAAAATTGAGTTATATCAAGGTGCTGTGTGTCACTGTGCTAGCCAGGGTAGGTATCCAATGTAATTTGTTTCTTATAGTGTTTATGAAATGTTCCATCTGGCACGATATGCCTCTAAGACAGAAGGTGCTGGCATATTAAAGATGCAAGCGTCTCATGCTTGATATTTACCATTTGTTATTTCAGTAGAAAGGAAGACAACCTTTAGAAAATGGTGAAGATATTAACAAACTCAGACATTTGATTCAGATGTAAATTTGAGGACTACTATTTTCACAACACATCAAGATATTTTAATAGGATAGGATTTTGTTTTTAAGCTAAAAGCAAATAAATCCAAGAGAGTTTTTTTCTTTCTATTCAGGAAAAGGGGATGTTTTACACGGCTTTGCTGATTTTCATTTTAAGAAAAATGGATTTTTAAAGAAAAATTGTAATGTCACAACATGATATGTTAACAGAGCACATTTTCAGTCAGAGTCTGAAACAGAAAAATACTCCATTATAGACCCAACTCTCACATAAAACATAAAACAGGAACTACTAGGTGGTCACTGATTGTGTTTCATAGTTGTTCAGTCACTCAGTCGTGTCCGACTCTGTGACCCCATGGACTATACCACGCCAGGCCTCCCTGTCCATCACCAACTCCCGGAGCTTGCTCAAACTCATGTCCATTGAGTCAGTGATGCCGTCCAACCATCTCATCCTCTGTCGCCCCCTTCTCCTCCTGCCTTCAATCTTTCCCAGCATCAGGGTTTTTTCTAATGAGTCAGCTCTTCTCATCAGGTGGCCAAAGCATCAGAGCTCCAGTTTCAGCATCAGTCCTTCTAATGAATATTCAGGACTGATTTCCTTTAGGTGGACTGGTTGGATCTCCTTGCAGTCCAAGGGATTCTCAAGAGTCTTCCCCAACACCACAGTTCAAAAGAATCAATTCTTCAGAGCTCAGCTTTCTTTATAGTCCAACTCTCACATCCATACATGACCAATGGAAAAACCACAGCTTTGACTGTATGGACTTTTGTCACCAAAGTGATGTCTCTACTTCTTAATACACTGTCTAGATTTGTCATAGCTTTCCTTCCAGGGAGCAAACATCTTTGAAATTCACACCCAAAATCACCATCTGCAGTGATTTTGGAGCCCAAGAAAATAAAGTCTGTCACTGTTTCCACTGTTTCCCCATCTATTTGCCATGAAATGATGGCACAGGATGCCACGATCTTAGGTTTTTGAATGTTGAGTTTTAAGTCAGCTTTTTCACTCTCTTCTTTCACCTTCATCAACAGCCTCTTTAGTCCCCCTTTGCTTTCTATCATTAGAGTAGTATCATCTGCACATCTGAGGTGATCGATATTGCTCCTGACAACCTTGATTCCAGCTTGTGATTCATCCTGGACCTGGGATCTTCCCATATCGCCTGCATTGGCAGGTGGATTCTTAACCCTGGGCCACCAAGAAGTCCCTCTATTTCTTTTCTCAGGGAACTCCCAGACACCTTGTCACTCTGATCTATAAACCCACTTCTTTAAACTTTAAAGTAGCGTTAGAGCTGGGGTGGAGGGCTCAGGGCTTCTAGTAAGATGGTGGGGGAGATCTGATGGTGAGAGGACCGCTATGGGGCACTCCTGGTGACAGGCACCAGAACGAAGGAGCAGCAGAGGCTGTGATCCAGAGGTGGGGAAAGGCGGGGTGTTCAGGGATGAGAAGAGAGATTGCTGTGGCTGTGTGTGGGGATGAGCCTGGCACGCCGTGCCCAGCAGGACATAAGGCCAGCTGGTGTACATATCTGCTCATGGACCTGAAGTGTCAGGGATTTTTTTTTTTTTTTTGGCCTCACTTTGTGGCATCCCAGGTGGCTCAGTGGTAAAAGAATATGCCTTCCGATGCAGGAGACACAGGAAATATGGGTTCAATTCCTGGAACCATAAGATTCCCTGAAGTAGGAAATGGCAACCCACTCCAGTATCCTTGCCTCAGAATTCCATGGACAGAGGAGCCCGGTGGGCTACAGTCCATAGGGTCTCAAAGAGTTGGACACGACTGAGCACACAAGTACAAGCTGGTGACAATATACAGCCTTGTTGTACTCCTTTCCCCATTTTGAACCAGTCCACTGTTCCATGTCCGGTTCTACCTGTTGCTTCTTGACCTGCATACAGGTTTCTCAGGAGACAGATAATGTGGTCTGGTATTACCATCTCTAAGAATTTTCCACAGTTTGTTGTGACCCACAGAGTCAAAGGTGATGGAGTTCCAGCTGAGCTACTGAAAATTGTAAAAAATATGATGCTGTTAAAGGGATACACTCAATATGTCTGCAAATTTGGAAAACTCAGCAGTGGCCACAGAACTGGAAAAGGTCAGTTTTCATTCCAATCCCTAAGAAGGGCAATGCCAAAGAATGTTCAAAGTACCGCACAATTGTCCTTATTTCACATCCTAGCAAGATTATGCTCAAAATCCTTCAAGCCAGGCTTCAATAGTACGTGACCCAAAACTTGCAGATGTACAAGCTGGGTTTTGAAGAAGCAGAGGAAACAGAAATCATATTGCCAACATTCGTTGGATCATGAAGAAAGCAAGGGAGTTCCAGAAAAACATCTGCTTTGTTGAAGACGCTAAAGACTGACCGTGGGGATTACAACCAACTGTGTGGATAGAGAACATCCTCCCAAAGTGTTGCTCCTGAAGTACTCTGCTTTAAGTACTCCAGGTACTGGGATGCTTCCTATGTCCTCTATTCTTAAATTCTGTGGCACTCCCTTTATTCCTCAGTAGTTAATCTCTTGTTGTTATTTAATCATCCTTTGCATTTAACATTTCCTATTGACTTTACTGTGTGATTTCCATGTCCGGATGCAAAGTCCGGACAAAGATCAAGTCGCTTTTCATACTGAGTGCCCTACAGTGCTTCAGGAAGCACATGAACTATGTCCACTTCTGTATTCATCCTTACTGAACTCCCCTGCAACCAAAACTAGTCTAGAACCTGTTTGGATAGCATTTATTTTCCTTTTCCTTTGAGTGACCAGGCTTTGCACCTTTCACACTATGACTCTAATAGTTTTCTCTGACCTTTCAGGACAAGCAAATTACTTCTGAAATGTTCTTTCAGACTCAGAATATCCAGTTTCCATTGAATATGCTTGTAAGTCAGCTTCATGTTCACTTTGAACAGCGAAAATAAATAGTAAAAGATAATTTTTAAAAGCCAATATATTTTGACAAGTGATGTATTTTGTGCCACAGAGAATAAATGACTTCAATAATCATAAATGAATGCTACTAGAATCACAATTTTTTTTTCCAAATTAGACTTTATTCTAGGAGATGAGTAAGCTACTCGTCAACCACTGATTTTACCTTCATGTGCCACTGTTTCTGCTCATTGAAAACTAAAGTCTCCCTTTCTTTCACCTCAATGATTAATGGCACATACTAATCAACTCTCACTTTCTTCATAGTTCATTGCAGCTGTGAAAAATATTGTCAGAAACTAAATGAACCTTTTAGAATTGACTCATTTCTCCTTTTTTGTAAATTTTACCAGCAGCTAAATAACATGTTTTAAAAAAACTAAGTAAAAGAAGAAAATCCACCTTCCTAAGGCAGAAGAAAACACAATGTGAATCAGTTGTTGCCAGACTTCACCTGATGGAAGTCTCTTGCTTTCTCAAGGCCTTATCAAAGGGCATTAACAGAGCAAATTTACATTTTTCTTTTATTATTCTTGTTCCATACTTAACTTCTGTCCAACCTACTTCACTTCTAAACTTGAACCATTCCAACAACAGAAGATATTTACTGACAAATGTAAAATTTTAAATATGATGCATGCTGGTTGGAAACAAAGAGAGAATGAGGTGATAAAGGTGTTCTTCAGTTTTGTGAATATGTCTGATTTAGAAAGTTAAAGACAATTTTTAAAAAACTCACAGAACACTTGCTTATTGATGGATAATTATGAGCATTTCATTTATCTTATACTTACAACACATATATAATATTTGTGCTTACATAAAGGCATACAGAAGCATGCACAAGGTATATGCATATTTTTATTATGAATCAAAAATGCCAAAATTATAAAGTCAAATCCATATAATTCACTTATGTCAAACATTGATATCAAAAGTAAATAAAAATCTTCGGACCGTGATGTTTTTGCTGTCCACTTTGTGATGAACTGTTCGGTTTCTTCTTTGCTTACTTATTTTGATTGCTTTAATCAAGACAGTGATGCATCTCACTACAGTTGATTCCACGGCGCACAGTGTGTAGAAAAGCCTGTGCAGAGAAGGCTAAAGAGTCTGAACTGAAATCTCACGCCGCCTAGTGACTTTAGACTAATGAGTTTAGTCCTTTGGATTTTGGTATTTTGACCTATGAAGCAGAGATAATATTCAACTCAAAACCATGGAATGGACTAAATTAAATGATGCCAATGAAGCCAAAAATTTGAAGCACAATAGGGATAACTTCCTTACTCCTTTGTACAATCCAAGCATTTAAGAAATCATAATTTAAAATAATTTCCAAAGCAGGATGGAAAAGCCCAGACAAGGCAATTACAGTATGTTTGCATTTCAAGTCCATCTAAGCATAGCTTAGCCAAACGAAGTTTAACAGACCCTACTCATCCTCAATAATTAGTAATAAATTCTTGATCTCCATGTATCTATAAGAGCAGACATATTCAGAATGGATTGATGAAATAGGTGAAGCCATAGTTCACTTTTGGATTGCCTGTTTCCCTGAATATTACCATATAATATAACACAATATAATAAAGTACAATAAATATATGGAAGAATGCAGATATGGTGAATTTTTACACACTGAGCACACTCATGTAACTGACACAAAAACCAAGGAACAATACTGTGTGAACCCCAGAAGGCCCCATTTGCTCCCTTCCGGTGGCAACCCCCGACCCCCACCCCAAGGAGAACCATGATCCTGGAGTTTCATGGCAGAGATTAGTTTTGAGAATGTACTCAGTTTTTAAGCCACTTCTCAGTTAAATTATTCAAGATTTTATTCAACAAGTGTATATTCAGTAACTCTTAATGACTCAGGAATTATCAGTTGGTAAAGAGTCTGCCTACAACGCGGGAGATCTGGGTTCGATCCCTGGGTCAGAAAGACACCCTTGAAAAGGAAATGGCAACCCACTCCAGTATCCTTGCCTGGAGAATCCGACAGACAGAGGAGCCAGGCGGGCTGCAGTCCACGGGGTCGCAAAGAGTCAGACAGGACTGAGTGGCTAAATTTCACTTTCATTTTCATAAGGTGGTCAATGAAATAAAACTTAGCCCCTGCCCTCCTGGAGCATATGATCTAGTAAAAGTCAGAAAATGATGAAATTTTAAATCTAATCTATGAATACGTACTTGGTGAGCCAAAGCCCACATTTAGTGCCTACGATAACTACGCCTAAGGAAGTCCCCGAACAAGCTGTTGGCCACGTTCCCCACAAAAGAGTTTACATTTAGGCATCATCTTTGCAAATTCTATTCAGAATTCCATACTGAACTTAAAAATCTTCATAAACAAACAGGAAATAATCTTAGTAGAATCCTAGACATATTAAGAGACGGGAGGAAAATTAAGGACTAGGTCAGTTTTCCCTAACTCATGATATCCAGTTACGTTCTCTAGAGTACTGCTCCATCAGAGGTTGATAACCTTCTTCAATCAATATTTCGAAGTCATATAACTGCAAAAAGTGATGGGTTAGCCAAAAGTGCTTTATTTTTGATAAAGTGTGATATTTCTCACAGCCTTAATATATTTTAACCTTATTTCTAATTGTTCAAGGGCATGGGTATCCTTTCCAAACAATTTAAATCACAAAACAACTTTTCTTCCTGAGTCATGTTACTAAATAATCTGCTAGGAGGATGATGAAGTAGTAATGATGGTTAAGGCAGGGTTGGGGTTGACAGTTCGTATATAAGTATTTCACATGGGGCAAGAAACTGAAGTCTCTGAGCTGTAATTGTCTTATGGAATTAATTATATATACCACATAGAATGGCTATCAAAATCAAAAGAAATACCATATATAATATGTTTTCTAAATTCCTTGAGAGAAAATATGTGTGTGTTTGTAAAAACAGACAACAGATCATTATGAAAACATAGCCTCTATTATCTACATAGAAATACGGTTTAGTCCAGAAATTGACAAATCTGCTTATACAGCATAGTGTAAAAAGCACAGAACCAAACTGCAGGTGCTCCTCCACTATTTCCTTAGCCTTCATTCAAACTCTTCCCCTCCCTTGGCGCTCTTACACCCACCCCAGGACGTGTCCTGCATGACCCTGTCCCCCAACTAGACAGCTAACAAAGATGCTCTGATCTTCTGTTCTTACCTGGGAACTAAGGTGCAGTAAAATATTTACTGATTGGTTTTTCTCTTAAAGAGAAAAAAAAAAGCATGAAGATAGAAAAATTTTAAGGATCCAGCATAATGAATCTGGAAAGTTTCACAGGATGTCATTTGAGGATTGAAAGACCTTTTTATATTCCCCATACTGGGTAGGACTGTAAACTCGGGTTTCTCCATATATGTCATTCTTGTTTACTATTTAGACGTAGCCCGGAGAAGGCAATGGCAACCCACTCCAGTACTCTTGCCTGGAGAATCCCATGGACAGAGGAGCCTGGCAGGCTGCAGTCCTTGGGGTCGTGAAGAGTCGGACATGACTGAGTGACTTCACTTTCATTTTTCACTTTCACGCATTGGAGAAGGAAATGGCAGCCCACTCCAGTGCTCTTGCCTGGAGAATCCCAGGGACGGGGGAGCCTGGTGGGCTGCTGTCTATGGGGTCGCACAGAGTCGGACACGACTGAAGTGACTTAGCAGCAGCAGCAGCTTGGCATAGTCTAAGAATCCAAGTCAAAGCAGAATCCCACTTTGTCCTAGCCTCCCGCCTTTTCCCAGTGGACACATTCAACTCCCGTAACATCTTGCTCTTAATTCCTCTCCCACCTTCAAATCCAAGGGCTCTCAGTAGAGTGAGGACATGCAATTTCAGCAATGCATCGCTGATAGATGGACACCACCTAGTCTAAACATGAACTTTTTGTTCTCATTTGCACAGGGTATTTTTTTAAATGTGACACTCTCATGAAATATCTAATTTTTATGAGAAACAATGTTACTCCAAAATGACAGAGTACCCTTAAATAGGCTCAAATTATACCAGTCTTGTAGACATTTTGAATTTTAAATTACGTGATATGATAGAATGTAATGTACAGACACTTCTTCTTTTTTGTTTAATAGTCTTCTGAGTCCATGATAACATCAAATGTTAAAATGCTACTGGAAATGGCAGATAATCGCAAGGAAAGTAGTGAGTGTTGGCAAAAGTTCTGAATAGGAAATAATAGTCTTCACTATTTATAAAGCATCTTTTCCATAAAAATTCAAATTGCTTTAATTCAATTAGTACCAGCACAAAACACTAATACATATTAATGTAATGTATGTTTCATACACCAATTAGCACCAATATAAAACGAATATGTAGTTTTACATACATATATATATATATATAAAATGTGTTAGAATTAAACTACAGAAAGGAGACCATTTCAGTGCCCTAAAAGGGTGAACAGCATCCATGCTATTGGAACTCAGGTATTTAAACTGACCCTCATTCTTTCCTAGGTTGAAGGGACCTCATTTCATCCACTGACAGTTAAACTTTAACTCTATTACAGCGTCTAAAGATGGCATGTTAATTCAACAAAGTGTTATTCTTTTATGTCACGCATAATCATAGTAAAACACAATTTTGCTTTCCAATGTAATTTTTCCTTGAGCTTTCAGACTAGACAGACAATAAAACACTGATATAAAAATACCATGTGTTCCTTTTTTCAGAAAACAAATATGATGAAACAAGGAGGGGTAGCCTCTTTTGATGGTAAAAATAGGTGAGTGGAGTTTGCTATTTCAGAGGAAGCCATATGGAACCTTTCTCATGATGTGGAATCTCAGTGAGGCTGAAAATGGAAGGATACTTGGAGGCTTTCATTCTACTACATCGGGACATATTTAGTACGAATGTTGTTAGTGGGGTGCTGGGACATGTTTGACAACAGGCTCTTGGAGGAAAGGAGTTGCAGCATTTGTCAGCTTCTGTGTTGCAGATGCCCGGTTTCACGCTGCCCAGAAGAAATCACAGCACAAGAAACTGAAGAGAGATAGCAATACAGCATGAACCAAGGACTGCGTACCTGAGACTCAGACAGCATTGCTGACCAACTGTATCCAATGTAAGTGAAGCGAGAGTCGCGTCGGACTCTGCGGCCCCATGGACTGCTTCCCACTAGGCTTCCCTGTCTATGGAGTTCTCCAGGCAATAATACTGGAGTGGGTTGACATTTCCTTCTATGGGGGAACTTCCTGACCCAGAGATCGAAGCTGGGTCTCCTGCACTGCAGGCAATTGTTTACCATCTGAGCCACCAGGAAAGCCTATACCCGGATATAAAATAAAAATTAGAAAAAATTAAGATCTACCACTTTCTGGACTTTGCTCATGGTCCAGTGGTTAAGACTCCCCACTTCCAATGCAGGGGACATGGCTTTGATCCCTTGTCCAGGAACTAAGATCCCACATGTCATGTGGCATGACCAAATATATACATATGTATATATATACACACACACATATATATATACATGTATATATATGTATATATATATATATATACCACTTTTTAACATCTGGTGAGACTATGGTTACACATAGGTGGTTAACACCTTAGGAAGCTGAGGTGAGCAGTAAGCCTCTGAAGTTCTTGGTCTGATTCTCAAGATGATTCAAAAAGTCCTTCTCATCTAAACCTCAGTTCACTTCAGTTGCTCAGTCGTGTCTGACTCTGCAACCCCATGGACTGCAGCACACCAGGCTTCCATGTCCATAACCAACTCCCAGAGTTTGCTCAAACTCATGTCCATTGCGTCGGTGATACTATCCAACCATCTCATCCTCTGTCGTCCCCTTCTCCTCCCACCTTCAATCTTTCCCGGCATCAGGGTCTTTTCCAATGAGTCAGCTCTTCACATTAGGTGGCCAAAGTATTGGAGTTTCAGCTTCAACATCAGTCCTTCCAATGTATATTCAGGACTGATCTCCTTTAGGATGGACTGGTTGGATCTCCTTGCAGTCCAAGGGACACTCAAGAGTCTTCTCCAACACCACAGTTCAAAAGCATCAATTCTTCAGTGCTCAGCTTTCTTTATAGTCCAACTCTCACATCCATACATGACCACTGGAAAAACCATAGCCTTGAGTAGATAGACCTTTGCTGGCAAAGCGATGTCTCTGCTTTTTAATGTGCTGTCTAGGTTGGTCATGACTTTTCTTCCAAGGAGAAAGCATCTTTTCATTCCATGGCTGCAGTCACCATCTGCAGTGATTTTGGAGTCCCCCAAAACAAAGTCTTTCACTGTTTCCATCTAAACCTCCTAGGTAACTGGAAAAATTACCTACCATCTCCAAATTTTATTCTACTGTAAAGAAAAGACACCAAATATATAAGAAGTTCAAAGTATGACTATAAATACAAAAAAAACTATGGTAGCCACACAGCTTGTAAAAAGCTATGAATATATGTTATTCTTTCTTCCCCTTAAACTAATAATTGTCCATCACAGCATGCTGTATTCCTGCCGCGTTTCTATTACCATTTGTGGTGGCCATCAGAATGCACTCCTCAGGCTGTCAACTGCAAGGATGGTCATTAACTAGCAGGTGTGCCCTGGAACCATCCCACTCGTGCAGAGGTCACACCTCCCAGGAAGGCGCCCGGCCAATGGCAGGACGGCAGGGATGCTAAGACACGCTGTTCCTGCAGACTTCCCAGTGGCTTTGCCCAGCCTTTCTTAGACGGCCTGGCAGCACTTGCACGCCATGCTTGTCTCCTCTCTTTTGCATTCCAGTTCAGACCTGCACTGAGGTCTCCTGACTCCCCTTTTCCCATTTTCTCTCTCAGTCATTTCCCCTAACAAAATCTGTGTATGCCTACCTTAGTGCTGATCGATCAGTCATGTCTGACTCTGTGACCCCATGGATTGTAGCCTGCCAGGCTCCTCTGTCCATGGGATTCTCCAGGCATGAGTACTGGAGTGGGTAGCCATTCCCTTCTCCAGGGGATCTTCTTGACCTGAGGATCGAACCCGGATCTCCTGCATGGGTGTGCATGCTTAATCCCATTTTACCGTCTTGCTCTTTGGGGGACCTGAATTAACATTTCATTCAAGGAGGATGTCGTGGAGCAGAAACTACTCTTTGCTCATCCATATCCCTTGGCACGATGGACCCTACTTACAAGCACGTACGGCTTCCTGACCAAGCTGGAAGAAGGCTGAGTGTGGAGGACCCGGCCTGGCTCCCAGGCCCGGTTCTCAACCACGAGCAAGGAGAAACGGTGGGGAAACGTTTTTTCCTTGCCGCTCCGTGAGATGCTGTACTATGAGTTCACATAGAAGATCCCCAGTTTCTCCATGGAGCAGGCTGTCGGTCTCACCGCCCTGTCGTCACTTTCACATGATGGCTTCCTGGGGTCATCTCCTAAACAGACTCCTTGTACCCAAATCCATGTTTATGAGTCTGCCTTTGGGGACACTCACAAGAAGGGACGTCATCAAAATTGAGTGAGTTTCATTTTAAATTGTCTCACTTATTTAAGAATTGGTGAATGTTGGAGAAGACTCTTGAGAGTCCCTTATACTTCAAGGAGATCCAACCAGTCCATTCTAGAGGAGATCAATCCTGGATGTTCATTGGAGGGACTGATGCTAAAGCTGAAGCTGCAATACTTTGGCCACCTCATGCGACGAGTTGACTCACTGGAAAAGACTCTGATGCTGGGAAAGGTTGGGGGCGGGAGGAGAAGGGGACGACGGAGAATGAGATGGCTGGATGGCATCACCGACTCTGTGGACATGAGTTTGAGTGAACTCCGGGAGTTGGTGATGGACAGGGAGGCCTGGCGTGCTGTGATTCATGGGGTCGCGGGGAGTCGGACACGACTGAGCGACTGAACTGAACTGAACTGAACTGAAGTCTTTTGAGGTCAGGGAAGTAAAGCCAGTGAGTGGCTCTGGCCAGGTGAATGTGGATGGAGCGCACAGCTCGGGCTCTGGGAAAAGAGGATGGAGGCTCCTTACTCCCTGCTTCTTTGCTCTGCAGAAATGTGGCTCCAGAAAGCCTGGTGCTCTGCTTTTTACAGAGAGGCAATGAAACCATCGAATATACGTGGGTAAAATTTCAAAAACTTTTAAAAAGCTTTGTGGGCGAAGCAAATGCATCTATCTGCTATACGCAGAAGTGGACCTGGAGCATGTGATTAGAGATTCAGGACAAGGATCCTCTTGAATTTAAACATGTAGAAATGCAAAGCTAAACACCACTCCTTTGATGCCATCCACTTGCAGCAATAAGCTCTTGATCTCTTCCTGTTCTACTTTTTAAAAAACACTCTTGAGAGAATTCTCGGGCTTGTGACCTCTCAAATCCAATAAGAAAACGGGTGAGTCAACATGGCATCAAGCACCTCGCACAGTCTGTGTATGTGACGGATCAACAGTCAAGAAGAGTTTTGTTCTTCTCTCTGAGGCATAAAGCTTCTGATGTTTTAAGAACAGAGGCAAGTTGAGGGAATACTCCTTCTTAAAGACACTGTTGCTAACTTAAAGAGAAACCCTTGAAGTTAAATACTCTTATGATGACTTGAAAGGCATCACACTTTACCTTGCTTTCAAGTGATATTTGCTGTGCCTGTCTCATCTCTCTGTATTTTCTCCCGTGGGTCCTCTCTGTTGGTACATTGTAACCCTTCTACTGTTGCTTCACATCTTTGATGCTACAAGTGGCCCTCCTCATCTTTCCAGTACCCAGTATTCCCCATTCTTTGCTTATCTCCTGGCCATCCTTTACAAGAAGCCATTTGAATATGACTGTGAAATTTTTCTTCCCTGAACAGTTAGGCATAGTTAAGAGTGCTAGGTATTCATTCAGAGACACTTCTTAAACCTCTTTAATAATCCTCCTGTTGGGTAATTATTATCTGTCTCATTGTCGATACCTGTATACAAGACTGGTGAGGGCCCAGGCTGCAGATACATGTTTATTCCAGTGTGTAGCACAGAACCTGGCTCGGAGCACGTGGTTAACACGCGGCTCCTGAAAGGCGCGCCCCTGTCTCCCCTGCATCCCTCCCCCACCGCCTCTCCCCATCCTCTCCAGCTCTCACGCCAGCAGGACTTGCGATGAACAAATAAAACTGGCGTCCCAAGGCCTATTGTCATACCTCAGGGATCCTGGAATTTCTTCCTCTCTCTGGTCCTCTTCATGCCCTGAGTGGAAGCTCAGGGAGGAGGAAGACGGGAAAGCAGAGAGGGCGCGGCAGAGGCACGAAGGCACACGTGGCAACTCTAAGGGTTTTATTCACACGATCAGAGGATGAGACCTTGTACCTCATTTCAGCCTCACAAAACCCCTCAGAGATGAGGCGGTGGACATCGTGGTCCCAGTGTTGAGAGAGGATGCTGAGTAGAGCGACCAAATGACCTTGTATGATCTAGTCATCCCACCCCACCCTCACAGAGCCCTGCTGGCGAGTGCCTCCAATTTAAAGGCCAGGGACCACTATTTGCTCAAGTCTCCTCTGAATGACAGCCTCCCTGTCTCCTCCAGGTTTTCTTTCTTCCTTGCTGTTGTCTCTATTAGTTTGCTTCGCTAAAAATCAAATCTTAGCGACAACTCAGCCAGAATCAATGAGTAACCCACTAAGTAATGTTACAGCTTCTTTTGTAAAGGAATTCGAGTCCAACTTGACATCCATCTATCAAGCCTGGTTAGCGCTAATAAAATCAGGTCTCCCACAGTCCAGCCGGATGGACTGGCTGACCCTGCAGCTCAAATGATTCGTGGTAATTTGTGGTTCCTCATGATAATTTAAAGTCCTGTAGGAGGAAAAAGCTAAATAACTCCCTTCAAGTGATGGAGCTTGTCAGAAAACAGGCCTTCTATGCTGCTATTTCTTTGTACTCCTCCAGGAAAGTATCTAAAGTCCATTTTGGAAGATGTTGTGTAATTGCAAATGGCAAAGTGGATCAAACAGAGGGAAGCTAAGAAGAAACTACAGAGGCCTTCAATTCCACATCTCCCCATGACACTGCAAGTGAAAACATCTGCCTCTGTCCAAAAGCAGAGTTTAGGGCAAGAAATACAGCCTATTCTTGCCTTGCTGGTCTGGGTGAGGAAGAATAAAATTATCCATGCGTGTGTGCTAAGTCACTTCAGTTGTGTCCGACTCTTTGTGACACCCAAGGGCTGTAGCCCACCAGGCTCCTCTATCCTCCATGGGATTTTTCAGACAAGGATATTGGAGTGTGTTGCCATGCCCTTTTCCAAGGGATCTTTCAAACCCAGGGATTGAACCCACGTCTCTTATGTCTAACCTGCATTGGCAGACGGGTTCTTTACCGCTAGCACCACCCGGGAAGCCCAAAACATCCATAGGTAAGGATTTTTTTCTTCAGAGAAGATGGAATAAACACACTTTTCCCTATTCCTCCCACTACATATAAGCAAAATTTGGGGCATTATATAGCTGATAAACATAGACAACTCTGATAGATGGAGAGAAGAAGGCAGCCTGGTTGGGGTGTTGAGACCCAGGGAAGACTGTGTGTGTGAGTGCATGGCAGTGTCACGCTGCACAGCTTCAAGAGTGACAGCTTCTGCTCATGTCTCCGCTGTTTAAGCAAAGCTCCGTGAACCTCACTTCTCTGTGTGCTCAACTGTTTTAAAATGAGGCGCTCAATGTTAGGATGTTTTGCTCCATATTTTACTCCATTTATTTTCCTTTTTTCTTTTTCATTTAGTTACTCATGAAATGAAAATGAAATGCCAGGGGATGATACAGTGCTGACTTCTCTGGGTTTTCTCTTTATCTAAGATATTCCAAACTTGGAACTGAAGAAGCTGACAATCCAGAAATGCCAAGAGATAAAAATAGCCCCAACAAAAGTCAGCACTCACTATTTAAAGGACCAGAAAAGGGTCAATCTGAGAAGACAGAAAACGTTAGATAATACCTCTCTACTCAGCCAAACACTGCAGAGAACAGATGTGACCTCACTCCATCCACCCCGGCAAAGAGTGGGTAGTCTAGACATCCTCCTTTGTCAGCTTGGTTTCAGAGAGGTCAGAGAAGACAGTCCAGGACTGCATCCCCAGGTGATAACTTCCCACGAGGGGCCAATGGAGACCATCATTTCCACAGACGTCTGGCAGTGTTGAAGCCTGCCTCCCAATCCCAGGTCGGGGGGCGGTGTTACAGGGGCCCTAATGCACCACTGGCCAGTGATAATCAGACCCACCTCCATGATGTCACTTCATGGGAAATATACAGGCAAAAAATGAAAACAGTGGCAAATTTTATTTTCTGCGGACAGTGACTGCAGCCATGAAATTAAAAGATGCTTGTTCCTTGGAGGGAAAGCTGTGATGAAATCTAGACAGCTTATTAAAAAGTATAGACATTACTTTGACAACAAAGGTCCATATAGTCAAAGCTATCATTTTTCCAGTAGTCATGTATGGATATGAGAGTTGGATTATAAAGAAAGCTGAGCACTGAAGAATTGATGCTTTTCAACTGTGATGTTGGAGAAGACTCTTGAATGGCCCTTGGACTGCAAGGAGATCAAACCAGTCCATCCTAAAGGAAACAAACCCTGAATATTCATTGGAAGGACTGATGCTGGAGCTGAAACTCCAACCATGTTCTCCTAGGGAAGAGTAACAAGACATTTCTGCCTTTTCCGATTGGAGAGATGTTAGTGGCGATGTTGTGGGGAAGAACATTCACTCAGCAATGAGTAAAACCTTTACCTACTTTAGTATCAGTGGAGGCAGAATTGAGAATCTGACCTTCAGCTCCCACCTGGCAGTGAGGGAGGGGCCCACTCTTCACTCCCTGCCATCCCACACAGGTGTCAGAAGAGACAGGCTAAAGCAAAAACTTCATATTTGAAGTGCCCAGGTTTTATTAAAGTAAAACTCAAGCATGATGCTAAGAATTCAGAGGATCTCAAACTGATAGGTTAAAAAAACAGACAAACAAACAAAAAACAGTAGACACTAGCCTCAAGATAACAGATGATAAAAGAAATTGAAGGAAATAAAAAATGGAGAGGCATACCAAATTTAGGAATTAGAAAATGACACAGTGAATTCCTACAAAGAGTATAAGTTTACAACAATTCCTATCAAAATCTCAGCAACAATTTTTCATATAGATAAGCTTATTCTAAACTGCATATGTAAAACAAAGGAACTAGAATATTTAATTTTTTTTAAAGGATAAAATTGGAGGAATCTGTTTTCCTGGTTTCAATATGGTAATCAAGACTACAGAAGCAAATGGTCAAAAAGTGGTCTTTCATAGACCACAGAAATAAAGGGTGAACCTTGCTCTAAGTCTCATATCTTATACAAAACAATGAACCAAAATGGTTAGAGTACACAGGGTGAAACGGAAAACTACTTACAGGACAATGGTGGGAAAAATAAATATTCAATTGAACTTTGAGTCTTAAGTTACAGCATTGTGTGTATGTGTGTGTGTCTGTGTGTGTGTGTGCTCAGTTGCGTTCAACTCTTTGTGACCCCACGGACTTGGTCCTGCTAGGCTCCTCTGTCCATGCAGTTTTCCAGGCAGGAACCCTGGCATGGGATCCTATCTTCCCGACCCAGAGATCAAACCTATGTCTCTTGAGTCTCTTTCACTGGCAGGTGAATTTTTTACCACTACTCCACCTGGGAAAACCATAAGATTTGGTGCACATAGCCAAATATAGTAATTATATAAATAATAATTCAAGTAGCAAATATTATGAAACACATAATCTAGAATAATTAAGTTACACAATGTTACACAACGTTGATTTAAGATTTATTTAGAATTTGGGAATAGGTGGTTTGGGCAATTCAGAATTCTCTTTTGGATTCTCCATAACAATAGACTCCAAAAGGTAACTGAATTCATTGACTTCCGCTTCATTGACTATTATAAATCCTTTGACTATGTAGATCAAAACAAACTGTGGAAAATTATTAAAGAGATGGGAATACCAGACCACCTTACCTGCCTCCTGAGAAGTCAGAAGGAATAAGTCCCATTTGGTAATTACTCTAGGAAAAATAGCCAATGCTTTCATTTCCCTCAAGCACAAGAACGTCTACCGAGCTCTGCAGGCTCCGCCTCGTGAGCTCCCAGACCTCAGATCCTGCTGTTCTTTCTGACAGTTACTCCACCCCGAACTCCCTGGCCTCAATGATCTTTGAACAAACCTTCAAACTCCTCTCATGGGTTCTTCACACTGGCATTCTCTTTGCCCAGAAAGGCAAATATCACGTGGTTTGTCACCTGATTTCTTTTTCACCTACCTGAATTCTTGAGGCCTACCCTGACCATCGGGATTTTAATTTGCACCCCAACTCTCTCCCCTCATCTTTCTAATTTCCCTTTTCTTCTCTCTTCCTCTCTCAACACTCAATATCTTCTAATATACTACATCATTTATAATCTTCTTATTGATCATGTCCTTTTTATTTTCTGCTATAGGACATTAGAATGTACATTCCACCAGGGTAGAGATCTTTATTTTTTCTTAGTATTGCTTCTGAGTTAACAAGTGAGTTTGATGTTTATGCTTCCCAGGTGGCACTAGTGGTAAAGAATCTACCTACCAACGCAGGTGGAAGTGAGGTGTGGGTTCAATCGTGGACTGGGAAGATTCCCTGGAGGAGGGCAAGGCAACCCTCCTTTTTCTTTAAGCATCCTTGGATTTTGGCTTCTCAACGCTAACTGCATCATCAAGTCAGGGATCTTGCTAGCAGCAAGAAGCGTGTATTTGAAGCCAAAGGTTTTCAGCAAGGTATGAGCTTCAGCAGCACTGGCTAGGGAGGAAAAACAGTTTGCTGCAATATGTGCATATTTGGACAACACTTTGAGCCTTTTTAGAGAATAACAGATCTGAATAAATAAACTTAAAACCAGTGTGTGAAGTCTCCCTCAGGACTTCTATTTCAAGCTTATTGTTTTGGGTTTTCCATTTTTACCTAAAATTGGAAAACTTCACATACACTACAACTTGTCTGGGAGCATATGACTATATATGCTCAACTCCCGTATTTTAGATGTCAGCAACCACCCACTGTGTGTTGAATAAATAATTAGCCATAAGAGATTAAGAGGATGAGGGTTTGCTGAAAACCTCAAGATGCTTTCAAAATTAAATATGTATAATGTTTAATTTGTTACTAAATATGTCACTTTTAAAATACTCTGAAAAATAAACATCCTTAAATCAACTATAATACTACCCAAGAAGTTTTCATTTTCTCCACAATTAAGTCCTCCAAGCAAAAACTGTATTTAGACAAAACTAATACAGTAAACTCAACCATAAAGTAAGTAAAACATTTTCAAAATCTCACTTCTAAAATTAAAACAAAATGATCAGTGAAAAAATAGCAGTGCTTCCCTACTTATTTAACTTATATGAAGAGTATATCATGAGAAATGCTGGGCTGGATGAAACACACTTGGAATCAAGATTTCTGAGCGAAATATCAATAACCTCAGATACGCAGATGACACCACTGTTATGGCAGAAAGTGAAGAAGAACTAAAGAGCTTCTTGATGAAAGTGAAAGAGGAGAGTGAAAAAGTTGGCTTAAAGCTCAACATTCAGAAAACTAAGATCATGGCATCCAGTCCCATCACTTCATGGGAAATAGATGGGAAAACAGTGGAAACAGTGACTGACTTTATTTCGTTGGGCTCCAAAATCACTGCAGATGGTGATTGCAGCCATGAAATTAAAAGACTCTTGCTCCTTGGAAGAAAAGTTATGACCAAACTAGACAGCATATTAAAAAGCAGAGGCATTACATTGCCAACAATGGTCCATCTAGTCAAAGTATGGTTTTTCCAATAGTCATGTATAGATATGAGATTTGGACTATAAAGAAAGCTGAGTGCTGAAGAATTGATGCTTTTGAACTGTGGTGTTGGAGAAGACTCTTGCAAGTCCTTTGGACTGCAAAGAGATCCAACCAGTCCATCTTAAAGGAGATCAGTCCTGGGTGTTCATTGGAGGGACTGATGCTGAAGCTAAAGCTCCAATACTTTGGCCACCTGATGAGAAGAGCTGACTCATTATCTGGAAAAGATTGAAGGAGGGAAGAGAAGGGGACAACAGAAGATGAGATGGTTGGATGCCATCACCGACTCAATGGACGTGAGTTTGGGTAAACTCCAGGAGCTGGTGATGGACAGGGAGGACTGGCGTGCGGCAGTCGTGGGGTCGCACAGAGTTGGATATGACTGAACGACTGAACTGAACTGAACTGAACTGGCTTGAATATTTAGATCATTACTTTTTTCCCAGTTCATATTCTGTGTGGATTCAAACTTGAAGTAACAATAATAGATGGGAACTTTGATGGTTTCTGAGTTGAGGCATTCAATATGGTAAGTCAGGTGACCAGAGTGGCTCTCAGGAAATGAAGATAAGACAGCGTCAGTATTTTGCTGATCAATTTATTTGCCATCACGTGACATTATCCATTGTGTGCTAGGAATTTATACATTCCAAATTAAGTAAGTCTGAGCCCAGTGCAAAGATGAGAGGCGGTGTCAGTGGCTTCTGAGTCTCATCTGTGACCCGGTCAGGACCCTTGGTTCAGAGACTGGATGGTAAATTTGAAGAAGTGAACCGTGCAGACAGATATCTAAAAGGTATAACTAAACAACAATTACTCCAAAACAGAGAAACCACAGATAGGAACGATAATCACTAGAGTATAAATTACTAGAAGAGATGAAGAGAATCCAGTTTTGTTGTGCTATCTCATCATTTACTTGCTTTTGCCTAAGTTAGTCATTGGGATTTCCCTAGTGGCTCAAATGGTAAAGAATCTGCCCACGTGCAGGAGACATGAGTTCAATCCTTGGGTCAGGAAGATCCCCTGGAGAAAAGAATGGCAACCCACTCCAGTATTCTTGCCTGGAGAATTCCATGGACAGAGGAGCCTGGTGGGCTGCAGTCCACAGGATCTTATTGAGTCGGACACAACTGAGAGACTCACACTTTCACTTTCAATTAGTTATTTCATTAGAGCTTGTCACTGAAAGAAAATATGATCACATAAAAAAATGTTTAAATTTCACACATTCCGGATTTCATAGCAGAAGCCTACACTCAGGCCATAAAACCTCCAACCAAATTCCTTGACCATTTCCTTAAACTTTTCTGTATATTAAACCTTGTTCAATGGTGATTGAATTTTGCTTTGCTTTCATAGAAAATTATGCTAAAGAAATCCACAAAATAAAGATACATCCTCAATATTTTTTCTTTCTTTGTTTAATAACATCATGGGAAATAAATAAAAACCAGAATCACAGTGCATTATTTTTCATTTTTTCTTTAAAAAAAAAAGTTGAAAAAATCAGTTTATGTACCTAAAATTATCATCGACCTTTCTCTTTAGTTCCCTATTAAAAAGCTCTTGTATGATAAATGTGATTATCGTAATGAAGAAAAGGAGCAGAATATTATATTTTAGAAATTTCATGGAAAGTATGATATAATATAGTGCTGACTTTCACAGAGACTTCCAAGAAGAATTTGGAGGAAGAGTTTATAGCTTTACAACTTTAAGTATCCTGGAATCTATTATATCTTTGTTTTAGAGAAGCTCTAACCACAATTTACCTGAAATTAAATATTCAGTGGCTGCTTATGCGTTTTTTGGATTATTCAAGTTCTTTGCTTCTCCTGTCATTAATTCCAAGCTGGTTAGTTCCTCTTTCTTGCAATAGTGGGGACAGAATGAGGGGACAGAGGTCAAAGTAGGCTTGGATGCATTTGGGGGCGGGAGTGGGCTACAGCTTCTAGCCAGGAGGAAGTCTGAAGTGATTTGAAGGCAAGGTCAGTCATAAACGAAGGTGTTTAGCTATTCATATAAAGGAAATTAAAGGAAACCTGCCCCCAAATCATTCCAGTGACCCAATGTGTTCCTTTGCTCTTGCTGTCTTGACAAACCATCACGAACATTGTGACTCAACAAGGCAAGCTTGTTATCTTATGGTTCTTTAAGTCAGAAGTCTGGTAAAGGTCTCTTCGAACTAAAATCAAGATGTAAGTGATCGCAAGTGGCCTTGGCCTGCAGCTTGAAGCGGGGCTTGGATTCCTGGGCAGAGATTGTCAGATCACAGTGGTGAGAATACTGAATACAAGCCACTAGACCAGTGGTCAGTGACAAGGGCTCTGGGCTTTCATCGTTGAGAAAAAGAATCCTTACCAAGGAGAAAAGTAGAGAAACAAGTAAGGTATATATCAGGAAGAAAAATAAAAAAGAATGCAGTGCTTGTGGATGGACACATGGCGGCCTCGGAAAGCTGTGCCCACCTGGAGGTTTGAATCACTGTTGAGGGGCGTTTCTTCCAGGTTTCCCTCGGCCAGTCATGTGGCCTGCCTGGTTCTGGGTCCATATTCGGTTCACCTCAGCGTCCCCCCGGACGTGCGCCAGCATCTTTCAGCCAAGCTGGACTCCAACACGGAGGCCAAAGGGCAGCTGCATCACCTACCCCCTCCCTTGCTGGCCTTCAAGGGGCCTTTCTGCACAAGTGTAGTCTGAGAGGCTTCCTCAACTTCAAGAATGAGAAACACGGTCTCTTGTCAGGAGGCCCAAGCCTCCTCGCTCCTCTTGCTTTTACGGAATGTTTGCTATCATCCAGTATCTTCCCTGATGGGGGAGAGTCCGTCTCCTTGCCTTTCCCGGTTACTGATCCCACCTACATCCCTCGGCTCTTGGCCTCCTCCCTGCATCTTCATGTGATGAAGTATCTCTCCGGTCTTCATCTTTGCTCCTTGTTTTGACCACAACTAGGAGAGGTCCTTCGCTTTTCAACATCCAAATAATCTTTCTCAAAATATACGCCCAAACTTGCTTTTTTTTTTTTCTATGTAAAATAACATATTCATGCATTTCAGGGGATTAGGGCACCAATGTCTTTGGGTTCAGATGTTTAGTGATGTCTGACTCTGAGACCCTAGGAATGGTAGCACACCAGGCTCCTCTGTCCGTGGGATTCTCCAAGCAAGAATACTGAGTGGGTTGCCATTTCCTCCTCCAGGGGATCTTCCCCACCCAGGGATTGAATCTGCGTCTCTTATGGAGATTGGCAGGTGGGTTCTTTACCACCAGCACCGCCTGGGAAGAGCCTTTTCTCTGCCTCCACACTCAGTGAACATCACACTGCCCCTCTTGTTGTGGGTGACGCAGTAACTGGTGCTACCGAACACCTAAGTAAGCCGTGAGTAATGAAGCAATAGGAAGGAATAAATCTGACTCCACATTGGATCTGTTTCTTTTACTTAAACCTTTGTATTCTGTTACTTTTACTACAAGCTGATCACTAAGGGGATGCTGCCTATAGCTTAAAGTATACATGAGGGCCCATTTCCTGGGACCCTGCCTCCCTTGCTGAGCTGTAAGCTAAAGTACCTGTGTTTAACTCACAGGAAGCATCCTGCCCAGGCCTGTCTATGAATAGCTGCAGGAGAGAAGAAATTAACACATCCCCTCCAGAGTCTGGCTGGAACCAGGAAACTTTTGCAGCAGTTTGGGAAGATCCCCTGGAGTAAGAAATAGCAACCCACTCCAGTATTCTTGCCTGGAAAATCCCATGGACAGAGGAGACTGCAGGCCACAGTCCATAGGGTCCCAAAGAATCAGACACAATTGAGCACACATACAATACACCCCCCCCCACACACACACACATCACATCACCTTTTTTACTTGACTCTTTGTCCGTAAAAGAAGCTGCATCCCAATGTGAGCAAGATGGTTCTTGGGGACACGAGGTCATCATCTTCTCAGTCTGCTGGCTTTCCGAATAAAATCACTAATCCTTATCCTTGTTGCAGTAAAGTAGGAAAAAAAAAGAGGAAGGAGTTTTTCTTTCTTTTTCCTGAGAACAAAGAAGATAAAGAGAACAGTGAGCAGGCCCCATCGCTCCTAAATTTTACTTTAACTGTTCCTAACCTGTGGTCTTGGAGAAGGCAACGGCACCCCACTCCAGTAGTGCTGCCTGGGAAATCCCATGGATGGAGGAGCCTGGTGGGCTGCAGTCCATGGGGTCGCTAAGAGTTGGACACGACTGAGTGCCTTCACTTTCACTTTTCATGCATTGGAGAAGGAAATGGCAACCCACCCCAGTGTTCTTGCCTGGAGAATCCCAGGGACGGGGGAGCCTGGTGGGCTGCCGTCCATGGGGTCACACAGAGTCGGGCATGACAGATGCGACCTAGGAGCAGCAGCAGCAGCAACCTGTGGTCCATAACTAAGTTTGCTTTTCTGTCCCCTAATTCTAATGTAGCGTGAGCTACCTTCTGCACCTTTTGTCTTTTAACTCAACACTAATCACATCCTGTGTCTGGTCTCACCTTTATAACAGATCACCCCTTGTAGTTTTCTTTCTTTCTGTGTTTCAGAAAGAAGGCCACCATGCAGTAAACTGGAGATGAAGGAACCTAATAACAAGGCCACCCTACGACAGCCAGGAAACAATGCGAGTGGGAGAACGTCAGACCTTCACCGCTTTGGGCCTTATCATTCACCCTAAGCCCGGGAGACAATCCTCTCAGATCCTCTGAAGCGAGGGGCACAGTTCTTGAGGCTGTAGCCAGCTTCGTTTCCTCCCTGCTGGCTGAGGACTTCCAAACTCTCTTATTTTTTTATTCGGCTTTAGTGGGCAGAGAAAGTCAAGAGTTTGGCAATATCACCCCAACACCGTGTCTCTTGATTAATTGGCCTATTCTTCAGCTGCAGTGAGCAGTGTGAGCTCGGACTAGGTAATCATACCTCCCTGATACTGAGTGCTTCTAGTTTGTCAGACAGTATCACGTAATTCTTACAATGGCCCATGAAGTAGACATTATTTGTATCACCATTTTACAGGTAAGGAGATGGAGGATAAAGGCTTGGGTCAAGTCACACATCCTTTGACCAAGCTTGGTGACAAAGGCCATGTCCCACACCGGGGTCTCCTGGCTCCAGATTCTATGCCCCGATTTTGGAAAATTCGCCTTACACCGCATCATACTCATGAAAGGCCTGTGTTAGTGACTGTTTTCCCTAACTGAAAGAAATCTGAAGAGGATTTTCACTCTTACAAAAAGGGAAGAAGCAGAAGTAGCATCTGGTGTCAGTTTTGCTGCAGCTATTGGAGAGGCATCGCCTCTAGCCGCGGTCCCAGCAGCAAGGACCGCGCCGCCTCCTGGCTCCTTCCCCAGGAGTCACACTCAGAGCTCAGCACAAAGCCGCGTGCCCTGCACGCTGACCGTGAGCGTCTGCGCTTTCTCTATCTCGTGCGTTTGTTAGCAAGATGCATCCGAAGGTAGTTGCTTCTTTGCTTTATGCCATTTCGACTTATGAAAAATGTCGACCGAAAAATGTAGTCACAACCTCGAAGTTGAGAGTTATGCTTATTCGGTGGGAATTTTTAGGATTTCAAGTCCAGGAGGCAGCATCCCAAGTAGCCCTGAGAGAACTGCTTTGAGGAGGCTGGAGGAGGCGTCTGCTTATATAGGAGTTTGCAACAAAGCGGGCAGATACTCCGAAAGATAATAACAATATTAATAAAGATTAATAACAATAAAGATTGTAATTAATTAAGGAAAACCAGATATCTCTGGTTAAGGGATTTAGTGCCAGTCTGTGTTCGGAAAGATGCAAGCCTCTGGGCTCACTGAAATCATCCCTTTCATATGCGTCTCTGCTATCTGGGGCCAAATCCTGCCCCTTAATTACTCAGATTCTTAACTCCGTGTTCTCCACAGGGAGTTGTGGCGTGGCTGCCTCCTGTGCTCTCTCGCATCCCTCCTCCAACCCACCCAGCTCCTCAGTGCTCACCGCTGACCGGGAAGTGACTGACGGCTGCTGGACAGACATCACTGCTCTTCCTGGACTCAGAAACTTACTTTTGGAAGACTGAAATCCCTGATGGCTGTGGCATCCTTTTTTACCAATATGGCAGGAAATATTCCATTTCAGAGGCTTCCCTGGTGGCTCAGCTGGTAAAGAATCTGCCTGCAATGCAGGAGACACCGGTTTGATTCCTGGGTTGGGAAGTTCCCCTGGAGAAGGGATAGGCTACCCACTCCAGTATTCTTGGGCTTCTCTGGTGCCTCAGAGGGTAAAGAACTTCCCTACCAGTGCAGGAGACCTGGGTTCAATCCCTGGGTGGGGAAGATCCCCTGGAGGAGGGCATGGCAACCCACTCCAGTATTCTTGCTTGGAGAATCCCCATGGACAGAGGAGCCCTGTGGGCCACAGACCATAGGGTCACAAAGAGTTGGGCATGATTAAGAGACTGAGGACAATTCCTTTGCACAAAGGTTTTCTTGGAATGCTCTGCATTGAGATTGATAGGAAAACCTGTAACTTATTCTCATCAATTTACACCTTGACTCTAAGACTTTAAATGAAGGCCATGAGGGAGATGGAAGGATCGGCCGAAAGCAGTGGTTCTAATACTTCAGTGTGTCAGAGTTCCTGGGGAAGGCTTGATAAAATGCAGGACGGAGTCAACTCCTAGAGTTTCTGATTCAGAAGGTGGGGTGGGGACTCAGAATCTGCATTCTCCAACTTCCCAGGTGATGACGATGCTTCTGAACTCTACTTCAAGAGCCACTGGCCTGGAAAATGGAAAGCCTGAGTCAGCTTGAGAATCTGTTCCAGGTGTTTTTAAAAGAAAGTGAACTTGAAGAAAATCACCTTCAAAAAAGTTACTGAGTCTTGCAGACTAGAAGGGGTTGGAGAGAGAAACGAATGGGCCAGCTCCACCCCATTAAGCAGAACAACTTGACCAGGCCCATTTGTTCAGGTAGTGACAGGGATCAGACTGAAACCCAGGTCTGGAGAGGTACCAAACACTGTTGCGAACAAGCAGCACTTATTTTTAGCCTTTCCAGCATCTGATCCTGTAAGTGGATTTAATCACCCACACTGTTTCTACTGGCGTGTCAGTAGATAATGGGAAGGCTGGCACCCCAGGTCTGTTTGACCAATTGCTTTGAAAACACTCTGGAACACTTGGAGCATAAATAAAGAGCAAAATCTGGTTTTCTTCTCATCATTTAATTAATGTGGGCTGGGCATAAAACACACGCTATTTGAACATAGAGAGGATTTTGCTAATTTTTTTCCTGAAAGAAGGCCGTTTCTCATGTTTCTCTCTGTGGCTCCCTGGCAAGGCCTGTGCTAACAGCCCGGCTCCACTGGGCATCTGGCCGGCACCAGCACAGCCCCGAGAGAGACAGAAGGACCTGCTCTCATCACCCTTTCAGAAAGGATTTCAGCTCTCTGGAGCTTGGCGGGGAGCCACGCCTTGGCTTCATCATTTTCGAGCGCTGGCATTCTTTCTGAAAGTCTATTTATTGAGGTTTCTGAAATGCCTTCTCTGACACCAAGTACGGTCATCCTCTGACCATAAGATAATCAGAAGAACCTGGAGACGTTTGGAGTGAAATAGACGGCACGCCTTAAGACTGGGGCGGAAGGGGAGAGTGATATGAGCCAGATGTGACAGCGTACGCACCGCGTTTCTAGATGTCAGCGGTGTTGAAATATGTAGCTGAAAGCAAATGTAGATCAGCAAAGCCTGGAATAGAAATCACACTCTATTTCCTGCATGATTCATTTAAGGAGACTATTGCATACTTAGTTTCAAGATCACGTGCCCGTTTTCTGCTATAATTGTTCTTACATAAATACATTTTACTGGCCCTAAAATTAGCCTGACATCTTATCCAAAGAGACGGAGGAGGAGAGTTCATCTCCTGAGAACACAATGTCAAGTTTTAAATGTGCAAGATTATTGCAGCAATGATTGATGTCTCTAACATGAGGTCACTAAGGATGCTATTTGGTCCTCGATGGTTGATCTGAGTCAGAGATTAAGTGAAACACAAATCTCCAGGGCAAAGCTTCACTGGAAGGATAAATGTGCTAAGGATGTCTTTCAACCACAAGGAGAGTTAAGTACATTATCTTTGGCTCGACCACTGGAAGTCTGCCATTTTGGTTCTCCTACTGAAATATCCGGAGAAGGCAATGGCAAGCCACTCCAGTACTCTTGCTGTGAATTCTCTGGGCTCTGTATGTGGTGGTATGTGTGGGGTATACCCAGAGTTTGACTGTATTTCTACGGCCTTGAGAAAAAATTTGAGCCAATTCATAGCTCCTTGACTTGAAGGCAAATCCACCCAGAAAGAGTAGCCAGGAATTATTCCATTGAATGCAGAAAACATCGGTGTTTTCTAGACTAGGGTTTAAAATATTGCACATCTCCAGCATGTCTATCAAGTTCTCACTAAAGAATCAAATCACCTCTTCTTGGTAACATTCAAATGTGCTCTTCACTGGCTTGTCTCCTTCTAACTTTTTATCTTTTTGCCAGTTACGTTGTCTCCTTCCATCCAGGAGCAGTTTCAGCAATCTACGTAGGTCATTTTCATTGGAAGGCTGTCCAAATATTGTGTCCTGTGTTCTGACACTCCCCTGCTTTAAGGTAACTTCTCTCCCGGCTCATGTTTCTACAGCTTATTTTTGCAAACAACAGCGTATTCAAATGGCTTCTGGTGCTCTTTAGTTTCATAAACAAGCAGTAAGAATAACAAACATCAATTTTGCATTCCATTTGCATGCTTCTCTCTGAGGTTCCATATCACTTTAAAATTCCATTCTGAACTGGGAAAATCCATATGATGGGCAAAACCTAGAAATGAGAATTACCCAGGTAAAAATGAATTGAAACTAAAATTCAGTTTTATTAGGTATGGTTTCTAGAGAGAAATGTATAGTGTACTAAAGAAAATAACACTACCACTATAGTGCTCCACTGAGGCCGCCGAAATCACGTTCTCTGTGAAACTGCTAAGACACCCCGAGGCTGGTAGAAAGGTGTTATTACTATCATTATTGTTATGCATTTTTGCATTTTCCTATCTCAAACAATTTAACACAGTCTGAATAACCATTTAAGTTTCAAGTGTATAGTTAACATTTATACAGAACTTTGAAGTTTCAAAGCATTTTTTGGGTACACTGTCCCAAACGTATTCTTCAAAAGAATACAGTGACTTAGCATTGAGATGAAGAGTCTGATGTCTAAGGGGTAATGTGGCTGGCTAAGGATCAGACAGCTGGTAACAGAGCTGCCCTAAATCCAGTGCTCTTTTCATTACACCACCAGTTCCAAATTCTGCCTCCAGAGCATCTTATTACAAATACCGGGGGAGTTTTGAAAAAATGTATCAATGCCCAGGCCCTAACTCAGAACCGTCCCTGGTGCCTGAGTGGTAAAAAATCTGCCTGACAATGCAGGAGACGCAGGAGATATGAGAGCTTGATCCCTGGGTTGGGAAGACCTCCTGGAGAAGGAAGTGGCAACCCACTCCAGTATTCTTGCCTGGAGAATGCCATGGACAGAGGCACCTGGTGGGCTACAGTCCCATGAGGTCAGACATGACTTAGCAGCTAAACACCAACAACACAAGGCCCTAATTCAGAATTTCTAAGTGTAGGGTCTAAGTATCAGTAATTTTTAGAAATTCTTTGGGAGATTCTGAAGTACAGCCAAGGGTGGGATCCACAGCACCAATCTGGATAGATTCTTTTATCATGGCTAATATTGAAGCATAGATTTAATCAATCCAGCATCTGTATAACATAGGCAGGCAAACTAAAAGCAAAATAGCTGGCCTGCCATTTTTCATCTCCTATTCTCTTTCACTAAGGTTTTTTAAATGTGTCTTTAGCAGTGAAGTGTCATACCTTTTTGCCTTTTCATACTGTTCATGGGGTTCCCAAGGCAAGAATACTGAAGTGGTGTGCCATTCCCATCTCCAGGTGATGCTTTTGAACTGTGTTGCTGGAGAAGACTCTTGAGAGTCCCTTGGACTGCAAGGAGATCCAACCAGTCCATCCTAAAGGAGATCAGTCCTGGGTGTTCATTGGAAGGACTGATGTTGAAGCTGAAACTCCAATACTTTGGCCACCTGATTCGAAGAACCAACTCATTGGAAAAGACCCTGATGCTGGGAAAGATTGAGGGCAGAAGGAGAAGGAGGCGGCAGAGGATGAGATGGTTGGATGGCATCACTGACCTAATGGACATGAACTTGGGTAAACTTAGGGAGTCGGTGATGGACAGGGAGGTGTTGCGTGCTGCAGTCCATGGGGTCGCAAAGAGTAAGATACGACTGAGCAACTCAGCTGACTAACTTAGCAGTGAATATATGATGAAACTATGGGGATATTTAATATTAGTTGATCGATCCCTTGAAACAGCAGGAACAGCAGACTCGCAAGCAGAGAGGAAGTCCCAACTAGTGGACCCTGTTGAGTATCCAGCGTCAGCATCCCCATGTTTACCACCACTTCCTCTCACTGAACCAGTCGTTGGCAATAGGCTTTGGTACATACCCAGGAGAGAGGTGAGCTGACCAGTGGCAATATGGTCCCTGACCAAATTCAACCAGTTACTTTTTCTCCTAGGTCCATTACTACTGAGCTCAAAATTTCCATTCAAAGTAGTTGTGACTTGTATTTTATTGTTCTTTCTAAATGAAAATCCCCAAGTGCAATGGGAAGAACAGTTTGCAAATATCAAGTCTCTGCGTTTACTTTGCCCTCACACCTCTCACCAGAGAAAGAAAACCCAGGCTTCTTTCTCTTCTTCTCTTTCCTCTGAGACTGAGTCCAGGGGCTTACCTTAAATAAAACAGAAGATGGAATGAACTGAGCTGCTTAGCATGACGCTAGATTAGAAAGCAAGACTTGGGAAAAGAGGGAACTCATTAGATTCTGCGATCCCTTCCTTAACTGGTGGAAATCTATACTTGGTAGGTGGAGTAAGAAACAGCTTTACATAAACATGACCCAGGCAGGAAGAAAAAGTGTGAGAAAGACCCCTCTGGTCTCTGCTTCTAAGAAAGGAGAGACAGCAGACAAAATTGCTAACAGCAGGAAGGCCTCAGATGATGTTCCATATCCGTGCTTTGATAGCTTGTGATGGAGTGATGAGCACTTCAAGTACTCTTGCCCTTGTTGGGGCTTTAGAAGGAGCACGCTGTGTATCTATTAACTGCTCACTCAGCGATATTTGTTGTGTGCCTACTGTGTGCTGATGACTGTTCTAGGTGACGGAGATAAGCAAGCAAGACAAACAGAAACATCCTTCCGTGAGCTTTTTGGCCCTCTGTATATTTTCTTTGGAGAAGTGTCTATGTAGATCTGCCCCTTTCTTGAATGGTTAAAGGTGTGGTACATAGGTACAGAGGAATGTGACTCAGCCATAGAAAAGGATGAAACAATGCCCTTTGCAGTGATGTGGATGGACCTAGAAACTCTCATAGTCAGTCAGACACAGAAAGACAAATATAGTATGATATCACTCACGCATGTATGCATGTTCAGTTGCTTCAGTCATGCCTGACTCTTTGTGACCCTGTGGTCTATAGTCTGCCAGGTTTGTCTGTCCATGAGATTCTCCAGGCAGGAGTACTGGAGTGGGTTGCCATGCTGTCCTCCAGGGGATCTTCCTGACCCAGAGGCTAAGCACACCTCTCTAGCATCTCCTGCATTGCAGGTGGATTCTTTACCACTGAGCCACCTGGGAAGCCCAATATCACTAATATATGGACTCAATTTAAAAAAAAAGATGTAAATGAAGTTATTTGCAAAATAGAAACAGACTCCCTGATTTTAAAAACAGACTTATGGTTACCAAAGGGGAAGGGTTAATTCGGAGCTTGCGATTAGCATGCACCCATTACAGAGTATGGAGTGGATGACCAACAAGGGCCTCCCGTATAGCACAGGGGACTCTCCTCAGTGTTCTGTGATAACCTAAATGAAACAAGAGTGTGAAAAAGAACGAACATATGTGTGTGTGTAACTCAGTGAATGAACCACTCTGCTGCATACCTGAACGTGACCCTGGGTTGTAAATCAGCCACACTCCAGTAAGATTAAAGAACAAAAGCCAGGAGCCCCTGCAACATGGAGGCCCGCAGCGCTTAGGGAGGCAGGAGGCCCTTGTTAATTTTCACTCAGTCCGCATCCAGCACTGGTGACAGGAGAGAGGACCTTCGCTAGAGGGTGGACTTAAATTTGAAAGAAAGGTATCTATTGAACCATCTAGACAGAGACAGAATTATTCAGAGTCTAAACATAAACTTGGTCTAAGGTTACTGAAGCAAACCAAAAATTTGATCCTCTTCTTCCAAGGTATGCCAGGGCATATCACATCAATTAGTTCCAAGAAAAAAAAAAAAAGCTATGTTTCTTAGCACATGTATTAGTAATTCTGCAGCTCTGATCTATTAGAGAAGACAGGGATGGAATGGGACAGCAGAACACCTGGGGACAGAGAAGGCTTGAGACAGAGAGTGTGGTCATGGATCATCCTCAATGCTGGCACACCTGGAGGCCTCAGGAACACAGCCATGAAGAAACAGATGACTTGGATGGCTTGAAGAACTGATATACTACTGCTGCTTCTTTGTGCAGATACATTTCTAAAACCCTTTAAACTAAGAACTGGGACTGTGCCCTAGTCACAAAGGTCAAATTCCTAGAACAAAGAGTAGTATAAGTGAGCTGTTTTGGTCATTGAAGTTAGATTATGTCATGCTTGAACGAATTTGTGTAAATGTATGTATATTCTACGTCATTGAAATAGCCATTATGGACTGCCATAGATTTCAAGAATGCTCTCCTGATTCTGTGGAACCCACCTGTGAAATATGGAACCAAATACTTAGGTCCTCTGCCCAAACATCACGAGCCACAGCTCAGCTTCCTCCTCTGTCAGACACCCAGCCAGTGTTCAACGTCGTCTTATTTATTTTTACCCACTACATGGCCGTCTTATATTTCTGTAGTGTCCCTAAAGGCACCATTAACAGATCTGTTATCAAGGGGTTGTATAGGGCTTCATCTGAAGTCCTAAGACCTTTGGCAGGATGTACATTCTTCTAAAACGCTCCCGGGTTAGCAAGAAGACTGCATGTAGAGCGGATGACCAACAAGTGATCGCCATTTGCTAGAGGGTTTTAGACTCTCCATTTCTGTCAATTTCATATCTGCAGTGTTTGGCATGTTTCCTAAACATAGACAGACTCCACGAGATCCTCAGTGGCATCGAAGCACGGCTGCTTAATTGTCTGCTTATATGTTCAGGAAAGAGCCTGAAGTATGAAGCAATGGGTTCAGTGAATGCAATTCCTCAGTAATGATGATGAAAGTAAAGCCGTTCTCCTCCAAGGAAAGATCGTCTTTCCCTGGTTCATTAATTGGTTAAAGACCTTAGATCAGCATAAAATGCCTTTAGCTGGTAATTAGCATGCAAATAAGCACTGGCCCACAGGCCCAGGATTTAAAAGGAATGAGGTTGGGCTTGAAAGGAGTGCTGGAGGCAAGCATATCTCAATAAGAATAAATAATTCCCAAAGCACTGGGACTTTTGCTTTATGGTGTTTTCTTTTTTAATCCTGTGAACCCCACCCTGAGATTTGACTCTATTATTAAGATTCACCACTGAGGTCACTGAAATAAATTCTTTAAGAAATAACTGTCAGAAGAGAGCAGATTGCTTCTGGGGAAGACCTGTGGGTTTTCCATTAGGAAGCTTATGAAACATTTCTATCTGGTACATAAAGCTGGGTTTTATACCACAGTAAATTTTGCAAAGGCTGAAAAGTCACTGCAGAGATTAATAGATTTGGAACCCCCAAATCAGCTCCACATCTCAAAGCTAGCAATCACCTTTGTGTTTTTCAGGATAGGTTAGGCTATGAGACTGTGAGAAATTAATCCCAGAATTTCAGGGCCTGAACATCAGCAGAGATGATCTTTCACTGCGGCTCCATTTCCAAGGTAGACAAGCAGGAGCCACTCCTCCTCACCCCACAGGACCCAGCTGTTGGAGACTCTGCCCATTTGTAACTGCACCATCTGGAGTCTCTGCCACTGGCTCTTGAGTGCTTCGCCCTGGAAGTGAGGTTCTTACTTCTGCTTTTAGCCCATTGGTCAGCACAGGCCCTCTGGCCCCATCTAACTGGAGAGGGGCTGAGAAATATAGCAGGGCACACAGTGAATGTTCCGGTCTGATTGTACCCAAACCTTTGTGTCCTTCTCTCCTGCAACAAATCAGGTCAAGTGCAAGTGCAGGGTCACCAACATGCTCTTCAGAAATAAGAAGAAAACATGGATACTGTCTCAAGAACTAAAATGCCTGTGCAGGTGGGATGAGGTGCTCTGACCACTCCGTGCGGTGTTTAAGATGGAGTCCTCTTTGGACAATACCAAAGTGCTCCTGCTGTTATTTTTCAAATTGTTTATCTGTATTACTATTTCTCAATATTTTCTTTCTTTATCTCACCCCTAAGGGAGTTTTTTTGACATTTAATTTTTCCAAATGGCTCCCTAATGAAATATTACGACTGCAGAGATACTAGATATCTATTTATATGCCATATGCATATCCCAGCTTTACACATAAAAATAGTAAGCTTTTTTGTTCCACAAGAACCAAGGATTTTTGTTGCCCCCTTGGAGATGATATCACCTTAACCCTTAAGAACTGTGGCTGCTTAGTTGCTAAAGTAGGATCCGACTCTTTTGTGGCCCCATTGACTGTAGCCCTCCAGGCTCCTCTGTCCATGGATTTCCCAGGCAAGAATACTGAATTGGGTTGCCCTTTCCTTCTCCAGGGGATCTTCCTGACCCAGGGATTGAACCCTCATCCCCTGTGTTTCCTGCATTGGCAAGAAGGTTCCTTACCACTGAGCCACCTGGGAAGCCTACCCTTGAGAATGTATGATCTAAATTTAGCAGAACTGTTTCTAATTGTCTCTGTAAATAAGGCAATAGAAAGGAATTCAAATTGAGGACTTTTGCAGTTTGGCAGGAAGCATGAGAAGGGTTCTTTTGTGCAGAAGCTAAAGATCATAAAATGCCAGGGGGTCCCACGCACAAGCTAGAATCGGAAATCTCTCTGGATAAAGGGCAAAAACACCTTGTGCAGATCAGTTCACCTGGAAAGTTTCCTTCTGTCCCCTCCCTTCACTCCTTTTCCTCAATATGCAAGGGGATGGGAAGAAATTGATCCAAACAGCTTAAGAGTTGTTGTAATTTGGGAGTCTATGAAAACTGGTCAGAAGTGGATATTCAAGGGTGACATTCAATATCACCTCTGATGTGTGATATCCCACGAGGTAAACAACGAACCCTGGAGCTTGCCAAGAAGGATCCAGAGGATGAAAGTGTAGGAAGCTGGGATGGGCCTCTGTTCAGCTGATGGAAGTATACCAGATATCCAATTCTGTTATCTGATATAGTCTTCCAGAATTGGCAAGAAAATTTGAGCTGTTTTGCATGAATGTTACAAAGAAAAAAAAAAAAATGAAAGCAACTCATCTTGTCATTAGTATTTTGTAAAATATGCAGCATCAAGTTTTGCAGACTTTATACTATTTTATCTGTGACCAGTATGCTGACCTTGGTACTTGCCCTGGCGTCTGTCTCTCTTCTGCCAGTCTCCTATCTTTTCCACGTCAGCCCACAAATCAGGGAGGATGCTGAGCGCGTGAAGCCAGGGTTCCACACAGTCTTTATTTCACTTCGTAAGAACCTGTGGAAGAGGCAGAGTGGCAACTGTTGGAGGGACAGGAAATGGGGGCATTAGACAGGAAGCACAGATACCTTTAAAGAATTGCACAGAATGCTGAAGCTGAAGCTGCAATACTCTGGCCACCTCATGCGAAGAGTTGACTCACTGGAAAAGACTCCGATGCTGGGAAAGGCTGGGGGCGGGAGGAGAAGGGGACGACGGAGAATGAGATGGCTGGATGGCATCACCGACTCTGTGGACATGAGTTTGAGTGTACTCCGGGAGTTGGTGATGGACAGGGAGGCCTGGCGTGCTGTGATTCATGGGGTCGCGGAGAGTCGGACACAACTGAGCGACTGAACTGAACTGACTGAATTGAGCTTGTTTCTACGATCTATGATCAAGTGACTGCTCCAGATACCATTTACAAAACTGATACTTTGTTGGGAGACAAACCAAGTTTTGTGATATAATTAAATAGAAACTAAATTGGAGAAAATGCATAGTGATTTTCTTATTAATATGTTAACTTTGTAAAGAGTATTTGCGTATTGTAGGCATTGAGCAAGATAACTAAGGCAAGTTAATTAGACTTCAAGTGAATTGCCACTATGTTAATTCATATTTTATAAGAACAGTAATTAAAATCCAACATGTTATAGCAGCATTTTATTATATCCAATACTAATATTTCCTTATAAGTGATTTTAAAACTGTAGCTTAATGGATTAGTAAAAGTGCAATAGGGTAACTGGGCATTTATTGTTAATAGAATCTAGATTACGAAGTGAATTTTTATTGTTTTTAAAGTCATTCACTGCACAATTTTAATGATATAAAACTTACATTCCATTGGAAGTTCATTTTTAGCCACTTGGTGCTGCAAATGACTTTCCATATACATATTAAAATAAATGTTGGTTTGACATCATTTCTTCAGTCTCATTTTATTTATTTAAGAAAGCGTAATTATCATGGTCTTCGGACCTGAATACCGAGGGCAGTGGGTAGTGTGACACACGAGGAGTCCTGGGGTTTTCCTCATCAAACCACCATACCCGCTTGCCAAACATCTCCCACATTTGAACCAGGGTCGGGGACCAAGGGGTGATTCTACTTCCTTCATGAAACAATAATTGGAGGAAGAATGAAGAGGCAAATAAAGTGTGTGAAGTCAGGTCGGGTCCTCCCTCCCGCAGACACACGGCGCTCCTGACCGCTTGCCCTTTGGAGGAGAGGAGCACCACGGCCCTGTTGACGCGGGGTCCCAGCAGGGCTCCAGCGGGCGAGGAGGCCAGGGTGTGCCCGCAGAAACCGGGAGCAGTCGTGTCCCTGCGCTTCCACTCAAGCCGCCCGAGGGGGCCGCTGCCCTGCTGCGAGCCGCTGCTGCTGGGAGCGGTCTCTCCTCTCCCCGCAGAGCTTGCGATGAGCCAAAGAGCATTTATTGAGATTTAGAAATTGGAGATTAGCTAAAAGGTTGTAGGTAAATTAGAAGTCTCTTTAATAAACTGCATTAAGAAGAGTTACTGTCCTTGCTATTCATGGAGGAGAAGCCTACCACCAGGATGCAAACTCATTTGCTTATTCACGTATTTTACTCCAGCACCAGTATTAATCATGACTTCAAACCTAAAATGGATGATGAGCTTTGAAATAAAGGATACCTGGCTACAGAACCTAGTTTTCCTCCCCTCTATTTTCTTTCTTTCCTACTTTCTTCTTTGTACGTTTTTGTCAACACTGATAGACACTCCTAACACAACATGCAAAACTGGGTGCCTTCACTTATTCAACATTTTTGAACATCTGTTCTGTGCCCCAATGTGTGTTAGAACTGTGGGATACATTTTTAGCCAAGCAGGCTTATCCCTTCCTTGAAGGAACTTAAGAGAAAGGAGAACAAACTTTCTTTTACCTCTATGCCTGAGCCTAAGAATTAAACTGACCTCAGACATTAACAAGAGAAAAGCATGCACATTTTATTTAATATTTTTTACACGGACAAGAGAGTCTTGAAAATGAAGACCTGAAAAAGCTGTAAGGCCCCAAATCTTACACACTTTCAAAACAAAGAATGATAAATTGTGGGGCTGGGACAAGACAATTTAACTTGGGCCAGGGGTAGTAAACAGTGGGCCAGGGACAAGGAAATACACGCAGGAAACCGATGGAAACTAAAGGTTATTTTAGTAGTTTTCTACATACAAATCTGTTTCAGCATTGACTCCCATCAGGTGATAGAATGCTTTTCTCAGTCCAGAGAGGTTCCTTTTCTCACAGAACTTTAACGACTGGCTTTGAGATAGAAAAGGGAAGCTCAGAGAGAGCACCTTCCTGCATCTGCTGTTTCTCCAGAGCCTTCCACTCTAAATAATCAATATGCCAGAGAAGCGTGTTTGGGGTGGCCCATCCTGAACTCCTCATTCACGTGAGGAGATGTGAAGAGGAAAGCACACAGCTGAAAGAACCACCGAAAGCCTCAGGAGTTCAAGAGGCCTACCCGGATCAGCACTCTTTCTGTCCTCGCCCCAAATGCTGCACTCTCAGAGATATAAAACCTCTACTTTTTATCCATCATATAATTTCACTGTTCCCCTCATACCCAACTGAAGCCAAATTGGGGCTCTAGAGCCCAGGACTGAATTAATTCCAGGGACAGAATTTTGATAAAGTAGAAAAATTTTATTATTTTGCCAGGCAAAGGGGGACACAGCAGGCTAGTGCCCTCAGAACTGTGTGTCGCGCCCTGGAGAGAGCCGTGGGATGTCTTACAGTGTTCAGGGAGCAGGGTGTGATCAGCGCGCGGACATTCTCCTGATGATTCGGTGGTGAGGTAAGTAGGACTCAGAATCATCAACCTCCTGGTTCTGAGGAGTCTGGGGTCTACATGCTTGTGGGCAGCAAACAGTTCACTTCTCCCACTTGGTGGGGTTTTGATATCTGCACTACATCTCAAAGATACTGCGTGTGTATCCCTTGAGTGGGAATCGGGCCCTGCCCCAAGACTGAACTGCTGTTCCTTGATTACCACTCCCTGTCTCCACGTACCCTCCCATCCTGATTAGCGACTGTTTGAACTTGCTTAGAACTCAGGCTTCTGTTGTGGCTCAACTGGTATCCACCTGCAGTGCAGGGGACCTGGGTTCAATCCCTGGGTTGGGAAGATCGCCTGGAGAAAGGAAAGGCTCCCCACTCCAGTATTCTTGCCTGGAGAGTCGGACACGATTGAGTGACTTTCACTTTCAGTTAATCATTCATAGAACACTTTTGTTTACATTATCACATTGCACTTTCTACATAATGCTTTGAATTGGGTGTTAATTCTATCTCCATTTTAAATCTTAGGTTCAGTTCAGTTCAGTTCAGTCGCTCAGTCGTGTCCGACTCTCCGCGACCCCATGAATCACAGCACGCCAGGCCTCCCTGTCCATCACCAACTCCCGGAGTTCACTCAAACTCATGTCCACAGAGTCCGTGATGCCATCCAGCCATCTCATTCTCCGCCGTCCCCTTCTCCTCCCGCCCCCAACCTTTCCCAGCATCAGAGTCTTTTCCAGTGAGTCAACTCGTCGCATGAGGTGGCCAAAGTATTGCAGTTTCAGCTTTAGCATCAGTCCCTCCAATGAACATCCAGGATTGATCTCCTCCAGAATGGACTGGTTGGATCTCCTTGCAGTATAAGGGACTCTCAAGAGTCTTCTCCAACACCACAGTTCAAAAGCATCGATTCTTCGGCGGTCAGCCTTCTTCACAGTCCAACTCTCACATCCATACATGACCACGGGAAAAACCATAGCCTTGACTAGACGGACCTTGGTTGGCAAAGTAATGTCTCTGCTTTTTAATATACTATCAAGGTTGGTCATAACTTTCCTTCCAAGGAGCAAGCGTCTTTTAATTTCATGGCTGCAATCAGCATCTGTAGTGATTTTGGAGCCCAAAAAAATAAAGTCTGACACTGTTTCCACTGTTTTTCCATCTATTTCCCATGAAGTGATGGGACCAGATGCCATGATCTTTGTTTTCTGAATGTTGAGCTTCAAGCCAACCTTTTCACTCTCCTCTTTCACTTTCATCAAGAGGCTTTTGAGTTCCTCTTCACTTTCTGCCATAAGGGTAGTGTCATCTGCATATCTGAGGTTATTGATATTTCTCCCGGCAATCTTGATTCCAGCTTGTGCTTCTTCCAGCCCAGCGTTCCTCATGATGTACTCTGCATATAAGTTAAATAAGCAAGGTGACAATATACAACCTTGACGTACACCTTTTCCTATTTGGAACCAGTCTGTTGTTCCATGTCCAGTTCTAACAGTTGCTTCCTGACCTGCATACAGGTTAGCAGCAGTAAATTATTCAGAATTGTATTTAGAAAATAGTATATGCAGTTCTAAAATATAGGTCCTTTGGCTATCTTTTTCTTTCTGACCTGAGAAGATTCTGTATTTAACTTACATACAAGTTTTCCTTACTGAATGGAGAAGAAATGAAAGCTAAAATGTATAATGAATAGGGAAGGTAGAAGAATATGCCTTCTTTAGTGAATAATGTTCACCCTGAGCTTTCTGTAAAGTCCATTCCCCTTTTGAACAGTATCTACTCTCTGGATCTGCGAGTCAGCTCTGAAATACCAGACTTAAAAGATGATAGTGAGCTAGCAATGTATTGGAAAATAAGCAGAGTGTCAAATTGAGAGGGAAAGAAACTTTGCCAAAGACCATGAAGCTTAGAACACAGACTATTCCCTTTTTATCCATGGTTTCACTTTCTCTGGTTTCTTTTCCTGAGTTCATCCAAGGTCCAGAAATACTAAGTGGAAAGTTCCAGAAATAAAGAATACATTTTAAACTGCGTGCTGTTCTGAGTAGTGTGAGGAAACCTCCTGCCATTCTGCTCTGTCTCACCTGAGTTCTCCAACCATCGACATCATCCACTCCTGACATCCAGCCATCAACTTTGTGACAGTTCAGTGGTCCAGGATCACCCAAAGCAAGTGATCCCCTTCTGACAAGTCATCAGAAGGTCAATAATATCCTAGTATAGTGATCAAAATGCCTCCATCATTCATTTCACTTCATCTCACCAAGTGGGTACATCATCATAAAAAGGTGGGGAAAGCAGTACAATAGGATATTTTGAGAAAAGGAGACCACATTCACATAGCTTTTACTACAGCATGTGTTATAATTGTTCTATTTTAGTCCTATCTCTTGTTGTTAATCTCTGGCTGTGCTTAATTATAAATTAAACTATCTTGTAGGTGTATTTATAGGAGAAAAACAGTAGGGAGCCATTTTCCACATTTTCTTTCATCACTACCTTGCTGAATCATTGACTCCAGTTGTTCAATATCTTAAAACAAAAATATAACTTAATTTTTGAGTTCAGTTCAGTCGCTCGGTCGTGTCCGACTCTCAGCAACCCCATGAATCACAGCATGCCAGGCCTCCCTGTCCATCACCAACTCCCGGAGTTCACTCAAACTCATGTCCATAGAGTCTGTGATGCCATCCAGCCATCTCATTTTCTGTCGTCCCCTTCTCCTCCCACCCCCAACCTTTCCCAGCATCAGAGTCTTTTCCAGTGAGTCAACTCGTCACATGAGGTGGCCAAAGTATTGCAGTTTCAGCTTTAGCATCAGTCCCTCCATTAAAAAGGCACATGCTGACTATATGTTCATTTCCTCAGAAAAGAACAAATGCAAGTAGCTATAACACGTCAGTCAATAAATCTGTTGTTTAGGAGACTGAGATAAAAGAAATGCTAACATTATTTGCTTTCAGGGAGCTTGCTGCTGCTGCTGCTGCTGCTGCTAAGTCACCTCAGTCGTGTCCGACTCTGTGTGACCCCATAGACGGAAGCCCACCAGGCTCCCCCGTCCCTGGGATTCTCCAGGCAAGAACACTGGAGTGGGTTGCCATTTCCTTCTCCAATGTGTGAAAGTGAAAAGTGAAAGTGAAGTCGCTCAGTCGGCTTACATACTACCAATGTATATACCAAATATATGTATACTACCATCATATACCAAATATATGCCTGAAAAACATGCATATATTTATAATATAGAATGGGCTTATAATAACTGAGTTATGTGCAAATTTCTTTGGCAGCAACCAAGTGAGAAATAATTATCTTCAACTGTAATTGTTTAAGGAGACTTCCCATAACAATCAAACTGATCTTAAATTGTAACTTGAAGCTTGTTAGATAAAGAAAGAGGGTGTGGAATGAGGCATTGCAGACACGTGGGTAGAAACAGGTATGTGGGAAAAGCAGGGTGTGATTGAGAATGGAGCAGTCAGTGAGCTGTGAATTGTTTAATACTGGCTGAGTTGAGCAAGAGGCAGAGTTCCCAAAACAGAAAAATGACTACCCAATAAAACAGAGTCGAGTTTATTGCTTAATTCAAGGAGAGGTATTCTTCCCCAGCAGTAGTGACGGACAGAGTGAAGAGCAAATTTGGATTATTTATTGAGATTTTAAAATCAAGTTCAGTTCAGTTCAGTTCAGTTCAGTCGCTCAGTCATGTCTGACTCTTTGCGACCCCATGAATCACAGCATGCCAGGCTTCCCTGTCCATCACCAACTCCCGGAGTTCACTCAAACTCATGTCCATCAAGTTGGTGATGCCATCCAGCTATCTCATTCTCTGTCGTCCCCGTCTCCTCCCACCCCTAATCCCTCCCAGCATCAGAGTCTTTTCCAGTGAGTCAACTCTTCGCATGAGGTGGCCAAAGTATTGGAGTTTCAGCTTTAGCATTAGTCCTTCCAATGAATACCCAGGAGTGATCTCCTTTAGAATGGACTGGTTGGATCTCCTTGCAGTCCAAGGGACTCTCAAGAGTCTTCTCCAGCACCACAGTTCAAAAGCATCAGTTCTTCGGCGATCAGCTTTCGTCACAGTCCAACTCTCACATCCGTACATGACCACTGGAAAAACCATAGCCTTGACTAGATGGACCTTGGTTGGCAAAGTAATGTCTCTGCTTTTTAATATATTATCTATTTTTTTAAGGTCTTTAAATATGAGAGTTGCCATGACATATAATTTTGGATTTGTACACAGCATCAAGGCAAGTATTTTGAAGCAAGAGGTTAAGAAAGTCTTAGAGTACACACTATCATTTGATCCTTTCAATTGAAGAGTTGATGGATCTTTCAGGAACTGCCTGGAATGAAATATAGTTATCTGCAACTTTTAAAGTCATGTTAATATAGGCAGTAAGCTGTGTGGATATAGACGGTTCTGATTCTTGATTGGGATGAAATAGTCTATAAAAGTAAATTTCATCATATATTAAAGGGTTTTGGATGTCATTCAGATACCTCATATGTTCTCTCTTTGTCCTTCTTAAATTAATGATGCTCCGTATTTCTTGCTGTTGCTCAGCTACTCAGGATATTAAAATTGTGATTGCACAAAGTCTTGAATTACTCAACTAGACATATCCCACAATTTATACCATAGAAAAAAAATGGACTAAGTTTGTCCTTATTTCATGTGTGGACGATGCATAGTCTTTCTTCCTGAAAATCTTCTTGTTGCTTGAATGTGACTATTATCTGAAGGTCATGACTCTTAGTCCCTTTTTACTCTTCTGTGGGACTTGATATACAAACAATGAAACTTGCCGATTCTGAGGGACTTTTGTTTAATGATATTAACAAATGAGTACTAGCACATAAGATGATTTATAATCAATGCTTTCCAAAGAAGGAGTCATCAAAGGGAGGAAATTTGAACTATAAACTTACACATGTTCATCCCCAAGAGCAGTGTAAACTTTTGACATTCAAAAGCCATCCAAAGCCACCTGGAACTTGTTTTCTTTACTCCCTAGAGATCACAGCTAAGCAATCAATCTACTGCTGGCAAGTGACCGAATGCTTGCTGGTGAAACTGTTTACCTCAGATTGGGGCTTGAACCCATGCTCCAGGACATGAACCCAGCCAAAACCCAGTTTGGAACTTGAATCCAAGAGGCTAGGACTACAAACCAGCCAAAACCCTGCTTGGGACTTGAATGCATGGTCTTTTAATTAGAATCACTCACCCGATGTCTGGACTTACTGAGGCTCAGGAGTACAGTGGAGAGATAACTGCAGAAAGAATGAAGGGATGGATCCAAAGCAAAAACAACACCCAGTTGTGGATGTGACTGGTGATGGAAGTAAAATCGGATGCTGTAAGGAACAATATTGCATAGGAACCTGGAATGTCAGGTCCATGAATAAAGGTAAATTGGAAGTGGTCAAACAGAAGATGGCAAGAGTGAACATCCACATTTTAGGAACCAGTGAACTAAAATGGACTAGAATGAGTGAGTTTAATTCAGATGATCATTTTATCTACTACTGTGGGCAAGAATTCCTTAGAAGAAATGGAGTAGCCATCATAGTCAACAAAAGAGTCCAAAATGCAGTATTTGGATGCAGTCTCTAAAACAACAGAACGATGTCTGTTCGTTTCCAAGGCAAACCATTCAATAAATGGATTACCATTCACGGTAATCCAAGTCTATGCCCGACCAGTAATGCTGAAGAAGCTGAAGTTGAACGGTTCTATTAAGACCTACAAGACCTTCTAGAACTAACACCTGCCTAAATTGCCCTTTTCATTATAGGGAAATGGAATGCAAAAGTAGGAAGTCAAGAGATACCTGGAGTAACAGGCAAGTTTGGCCTTGGAGTACACAATGAAGCAGGGCAAAAAGGCTAGAGTTTTACCAAGAGAAAGCACTGGTCATAGAAAACATCCTCTTCCAACAACAGAAGAGAAGACTTTATGCATGGACATCACCAGATGGTCAGTACCAAAACAAGATTGATTATATTCTTTGCCGCCAAAGATGAGAAGCTCTACACAGTCAGCAAAACAACAACAATAACAACAACAACAACAAAAACCAGGAGCTGACTGTGGCTCAGATCATGATCAAGATTCAAACTGAAATTGAAGAAAGTGGGAAAACCACTAGACCATTCAGATATGACCTAAATCAAGTCCCTTATGATTATACAGTGGAAGTGAGAAATAGATTTGAGGGACTAGATCTGATAGACAGAGTGCCTGAAGAACTATGGACGGAGGTTCGTGACACTGTACTGGAGACAGGGACCAAGGCCATCCCCCTGGAAAAGAAATGCAAAAAGCAAAATGGTGTCTGAGGAGGCCTTACAAATAGCTGTGAAAAGAAGAGAAGTGAAAAGCAAAGGAGAAAAGGAAAGATACACCCATTTGAAGGCAGAGTTCCAAAGAATAGCAAGGAGAGATAAGAAAGCCTTCCTCAGTGATCAGTGCAAAGAAATAGAGGAAAACAATAGAATGGGAAAGCCTAGAGATCTCTTCAAGAAAATTAGAGATGCCAAGGGAAAATTTCACGCAAAGATGGGCTCAATAAAGGATAGAAATGGCAGGGACCTAAGAGAGGCAGAAGATATTAAGAAGAGATGGCAAGACTACACAGAAGAACTGTATGAAAAAGATCTTCACGACCCAGATAATCACGATAGTGTGATCACTCACCTACAGCCAGACATCCTGGAATGTGAAGACATGTGGGCCTTAGGAAGCATCATTTTGAACAAACCTAGTGGAGGTGATGGAATTCTAGCTGAGCTATTTCAAATCCTAAAAGATGATGCTGTGAAAGTGCTACAGTCAAAATGCCAGCAAATTTGGAAAACTCAGCAGTGGCCACGGGACTGGAAAAGGTCAGTTTTCATTCCAATCCCAAAGAAAGGCAATGCTAAAGAATGTTCAAAGTACTACACAATGGCACTCATCTCACACACTAGCAAAGTAATTCTCAAAATTCTCCAGGCAAGACTACAACAGTACGTGAACCCTGAACTTCCAGATGTTCAAGCTGGATTTAGAAAAGGCAGAGGAACCAGAGATCAAATTGCCAACATCCACTGGATCATCAAAAACGCAAGAGAGTTCCAGAAAAACATCTACTCTGCTTTATTGACTATGCCAATGCCTTTGACTGTGTGGATCACAACAAACTGGAAAATTCTTCTAGAGATGGGAATTCCAGACCACCTGACCTGTCTCCTGAGAAAGCTGTATGCAGGTTAAGAAGCAACAGTTAGAACTAGACATGGAGAAACAGACTGGTTCCCATTCAGGAAAGGAGTACGTCAAAGCTGTATATTTTCACCCTGCTTATTTAACTTATATGCAGAGTACATCATGAGAAATGCTGGGCTGGATGAAGCACAAGCTGGAATCAAGATTACCAGGAGAAATATCAATAATCTGAGATATGCAAATGACAGCATCCTTATGGCAGAAAGCAAAGAGGAATTAAAGAGCCTCTTGATGAAAGTGAAAGAGGAGAGTGAAAAAGTTGGCTGAAAGCTCAACGTTCAGAAAACTAAGATTTTGGCATCTGCTCCCATCACTTCATGGCAAATAGATGGGGAAACAATGGAAAAATGAGAGACTTTATATTTTTGGGTTCCAAAATCGATGCAGATGGTGACTGCAGCCATGAAATTAAAAGACACTTGCTCCTTGGAAGAAAAGCTATGGCCAGCCTAGACAACATATTGAAAAGCAGAGATATCACTTTGGTGACAAAGGTCCATATAGTCAAAACTATGTTTTTTCTAGTAGTCATGTATGGATGTGAGAATTGGACTATAAAAAAGCTGAGCACTGAAGAATTAATGCTTTTGAACTCTGGTGTTGGAGAAGACTCTTGAGAGTCCCTTGGACTCCAAGGTGATCCAACCAGTCCATCTTAAAGGAGATCAGTCCTGGGTGTTCATTGGAAGGACTGATGCTGAAGCTGAAACTCCAATACTTTGGCCACCTGATGCGAAGAACTGACTCATTGGAAAAGACTCTGATGCTGGGGAAGATTGAAGGCGGGAGGAGTAGGGGGTGACAGGGGATGAGATGGTTGGATGGGTCACTGACTGGATGGACTTAAGTTTGAATAAGCCCCGGGAGTTGGTGATGGACAGAGAAGCCTGGTGTGCTGCCCACGCTTGGGGTCTCAAACAGCTGGACACTACTGATCACCTGAATTGACTGACTGAGGTTCATGTTTTTTGTGTCTCATTGCAGAAAGAATTCACTGAGAGACTAAGTGGTAGGTAAGAAGTAGATTTTATTCAGTGAGAAACACACTCCACAAACAGTGTGGTCCATCACCGAAGGTGGGTGTGGCCTGGAAATATGATGTGGTTATCTTTTATAGGCTGAGTAATTTCATTGGCTAATGAGTAGGAGGATTATTCCAACCATTTTGGGAAGGGGCAGAGATTTCCAGGCATTGAGCCACCTCCCACTTTTTGGTCTTTCGTCAACCTGGGAACTGTCATGGCACCTTTGGTTGTGTCATTTAGCTTGCGGATGTGCTGATGTATTTCAATAGCTTATACTTAGGATCAAGGTCTAGTCAAGTTGACTTCTCTGCCATCTTGGACTCACTTGATTCTAATCAGTTGTGTTGTGCCCTCAGGCTGTGTCTTTCTTTGAAAGTTGTACCCTGCCGCCTTCCCTCCTGTTTCACTGGTACCAATCATAGTTATATAAAAATAACCTGCAAGTTTCTCTGGAATGGGATTGTGTCTTGTCTTATAACCCCTGCCACTTTCTATTTCCCTTGAAACAGATTTGAATTGTTAGTTGAAGGAGTGCCTCCTGAATTGCAATTCTTAAGATCCCTGATAAACTCTTCTTATTTGTAGCTTTCTGCATTTCTTGGTAGACACATCCATCTTCACCACTAAGCTTGGACAGCAATGTAAAATAGTTGCTGCATATCCTTGAGACTTAAGTATTTCCTATGCAAAACAAACAGTGTAATATCAACATCACAAAGTTTTGGTGATTAATTTAAATATACAGTATTTTACATGGCAATTTTTGGGTGAAACATAGACAAATTTTATATCATCGTTACAATGAAATTTTGTATTCTGATTCAATGCTTTAAAACTCACAAGCTTATCTCTGGATTCAGTTTTCAGGCAAGTCACATTTTCTTTATCGTTTTTCAATCTGATGCATCTGCCTTCATAAATCATATATAAAGTTGATAAAAGCAAAGAGCACAGCCTTAGGAAAATCCAACAGGTTGGCAACTATTTATAATTTGACAATTTATGAGAAAAAGATATCTCCATTACATAAATAATTACCTCGCATTTCTTTTGCTTATACACCATTATTTCTACAAGTTTGTCACAAAGAAAATGCAGATTGATTTATCTTCTCGGGTGGGGCACAACGGGTAAATGTGAGCACAATAATTTGCCTCAGTCTCTTTTGCTGAGAAAGTGAAAGAAAGTGAAGTCGCTCAGTCGTGTCCGACTCTTTGCGACCCTGTGGACTGTAGCCCACCAGGCTCCTCCGTCCATGGGATTCTCCAGGCAAGAATACTGGAGTGGGTTGCCATTTCCTTCTCCAGGGGGTCTTCCGGACCCAGGGATCGAACCCAGGTCTCCCACATTGAGGACAGAGGCTTTAACCTCTGAGCCACCAGGGCAGACCCCAATTTTGCTCCGGGCGGACCCTTTTGCTGAGGTGATACTAATCTTTTATTTTATAAAGATATAGCTGAATTCAGCCAAAGGCTAATAATCCACAGGGACATAGAAAGCTCTAGGAATAATTTAGCCTTGAGGTGTTTCTGTGTACACCAGTGATCACTTGGCTGGTTCCATTGCAGTCACTGTCTTTGAATAGAAATGCGAACTGTCCTTGGATGTTATTCAGGCCTTTACCTCCCTCATCAGCATAAGAGAAAGAGCAGTTGAATTGCTCCAGGGCATGCTTTCCAGCTGTGTACAGACTGTGTCCTCCAGGTACTGAGGACCAAGAAACCAGTGTTCTCATCACAATCTGCATTAGACATTCTTGTGCCAATCACTGACAGAATATTCTGAAAATCATTTGCAAATTAAGGAGTATATGTCTATTATAAAATCATGTATAATGATTCTAAAATCATTATAACTTGCAAATAATAAATTCAAAATCATTTCTAAAATAAGGTGATGAGCTGTGTACTTGAATGTGCTTTATCAACCTGGCTAACATTATGGGAGTTTTGCTGAAAAGAAAAGAATGAGTCAAACACCAAAAAGTTGAAGCTGATCTTGAAAAACAGACATATAGGAAAATGCAAGAGTCTGAGATCATTGAAAGTATCCCTTTGATAAGCATCTTAATTATCTAGAACCAGTACCCTATTTTTCTCCATCCTGAATCCCCCTCAAGGCATAGTGTCAGGGACAGGTGGCAGTTACAGTGGCTCATGTATTGATGGCAAGCAACATTTTTGTTTGCAAAAATGGCAGGCAATATTTTTTGTCCACATCAGAATACCTTTCCTGTGTGGTTTCAGAATCGAGTTGGCCAAGAAAGTAACTCATTCAAGATTGGAAGGTAGAAGTGAAGAAGAGGCCAATACTCTTTGAAGGAACTTGGCAATCAGATCCTGGGACCACAGACCAGAAATGTCCCATGAACAACTGTTGTTTTCCTTCTCCTCACAATCTTAGTAAATCTTGTCACCATAATTGCTGGTTCTGTCAGCTAGCACTGACCCATTGCCCATCACCAGGTAGAAGCCCAGAGAGACACCAGCTTCTTCAGAAGAGGCAGTTACTACAGGCCTCCAACTAGTTCTCCCTTCATGGCCCAGTTGGATGTCCAGATACTTTGCTTCTTGAATTTTCCTGCAAACTCTGACTTGTCCATGTGCTCCAGCATTTCAGACTGAAACCAAGCAAGACATTGTGGGGCTCCTAGACATAGAATTCATTCTCTGTCCTACACTTCTTGTTTCTGAGGAAATAGGCTGCAGCCTTCATGACCTTCCCTGAGTTACAAAGCGCAAGTTTAAACCATTGCTGATCAAGGAAGGAAGAGGATGCAAAGACAAAGGAAGAGCATCCAAAAAACAATAGTGCAGCCTTGAGGAAGGGTCCTCGTTCTCCCTAAGGGATACAGATAGCAATATCTTTGGGCTGTATTGTCGTTGTTCAGCTGTTAAGACCTGTCCAACATTTGTGACACCGTGAACTGCAGAACTCCAGGTTCCTCTGTCCTCCTGTATCTCCCAGAGTCTGCTCAAATTCATGTCAATTGAGTTGGTGATGCCATCGAACCATCTCATCATCTGTCACCCATTTCTCCTCCTGCCCTTCAATCTTTTCCAGCAACAAGGTCTTTTCCAGTGAGTTGGCTCTTCACATCAGGTGGCCAAAGTATTGGAGCTTCAGCTTGCTTCAGCATTAGTCCTTTCAATGAATATGCAGGGTTGGATTCCTTTAGGACTGACTGACTTGACAACCGTGCAGCCCATGGGACTCTCGACATACTTTCCAGAACCATAATTCATCAGCATCAATTCTTCACCACTCAGTCTTCTTTATGGTCCGAATCTCTGGTCTGTACATGACTACTGGAAAAAGCACAGCTTTGACTACATGGGCCTTTTTCAGTAGAATGATGTTTCTGCTTTTTAATACACTGTCTAGGCTTGTCATAGCCTTCCTTCCAAGGAGCAAGCATTTTTTGATTTATTGTGCAGGCACTGTCCACAATGGTTTTGGAGCCCAAGAAAATAAAATCTGTCACTGCTTCCAATTTTTCCCTTTCTATTTGCCATGAAGTGATGGGACCCAATGCCATGATCTTAGATTTTTGATTGTTGAGTTTCAAACCAGCTTTTTCACTCTCCTCTTTCACCCTCATCAAGAAGCTCTTTAGTTCCTCTTTGCCTTCTGCATTAGAGGGGTAGGACCTGCATATGTGAGGTTGTTGAAATTTCTCCAAACAATCTTGATTCCAGCTTGTGATTCACCCAGCCCTGCATTTCAAATGATCTACTCTGCACAGAAGTTAAATAAGCAGAGGAACAATATACAGCCTTATCATATGCCTTTCCCAATTTTGAACCAGTCAGTTGTTCCTTATCTGGTTCTGTTTTTTCTTGACCTGCATACAGGTTTCTCAGGAGGCAGGTAAGGTGGTCTGATACTCTCATCACTTTAAGAATTTTCCACAGTTTTTTGTGATCCACACAGTCAAAGGCTTTACCATAGACTATGAAACAGAAACAGATTTTTTTGGAACTCCCTTGCTTTGTCCATGATCCAAAGAATGTTGGCAATTTGATCTCTGGTTCCTTTGCCTCTTCAAAACCTAGCTTGTACATCTGGGAGTTGTTAGTTCAAGTACTGAAGCTAGCTTGAAGGATTTTGAGCATTACCTTGCTAGCATGAGAAATAAGCACAATTGTACTTTAGTTTGAACAATCTCTGGCATTGATTTTCTTTGAGATAGTGATGAAAACTGACCTTTTCCAGTCCTGTGGTCATTGCTGAGTTTTCCAAATTTGCTGGCATATTGAGTGTAGCACTTTCACAGCATCATCTTTTATGATTTCAAATAGCTCAGCTGGAATACCATCACATCCACTAGCTTTATTTGTAGTAATACTTCCTAATGCCCACTTGATTTCACATTCCAGGATTTCTGGCTCTAGGTGTGTGACCACACCATTAAAAAGTTTTTGTATAGTTCTTCTGTGTAATCTCTCCTGCCTCTGTTAGATCCTTACTGTTTCTGTCCTTTATCCTGCCTGTTCTTGCATGAAATGTTCCCTCCATGTCTCCAATTCACTTGAAGAGATCTTTAGTCTTTTCCATTCTATTGATTTCCTCTACCTCTTTGCATGGTTCATTTAAAAAGGCTTCTTATTTCTCCTTGCTATTCTCTAGAACCCTGTATTCATTTGGGTATATTTTTCCATTTCTCCCTTGTCTTGCACCTATATTCTTTCCTTGGCTATTCGTAAAGCCTCCTGAGACAACCACTTTGCTTTGTTGCATTTCTTTCTCTTTGAGATGCTTTTGGTCACTGCCTCCTGTACAATGTTACAAACGTGGGCCCATAGTTCTTCAGGCACTCTGTCTACCAGATCTAATATCTTGAATCTATTTGTCGCCTCCACTGTATAATCATAAGGGATTTGATTTAGGTCATACCTGAATGGTCTACTGGTTTTCCCTACTTTCTTCAATTTAAGGTTGAGTTTTGCAATAAGGAGCTCATGATCTGAGCCACAGTCAGCTCCAGGTCTTGTTTTTGCTGACTGTATAGAACAAACAAATTGAGATCATTCTGTCATTTTTGAGGTCCCACCCAAGTACTGCATTTAGGACTCTTGTTAACTATGAAGGCTGCTCCATTTCTTATAAAGGATTCTTGTACACAGTAGTAGATATAATGGTTATCAGAATTAAACTCACCTATTCCCATCCATTTTAGTTCACTGATTTCTAAGATGTTGATGTTCAATCTTACCATCTCCTGCTTGATGATGTGCAATTTACCTTGATTCATGGACCTAACATTCTAGGTTCCTATGAAATAATGTTCTTTACAGAATTGGACTTACTTTCACCACCAGACATATCCACAACTGAGAATCATTTCTGCTTTGGCTCAGATACTTCATTCTTTCTGGAGCTATTTGTTATTCACACCATGCTCTAACCAACTGAGCTAACCTGCCAGCTAGCTTTCTGGAGCTATTTGTAGCTGTCTTCTGCTCTTCTCCAGTATCATATTGGACACCTTCTGACCTGGGAGGCTCTTCTTCCAGTGCCATATCTTTTTGTCTTTCCATACTGTTCATGGGATTCTTGAGGCAAGAATATTGGCGTGATTTGCCATTTCCTCCTTCAGTGGACCATGTTTTGTCAGAACTCTCCACTATGACCTGTCCATCTTGGGTGGCCCTGCACAGAATGGCTCATAACTTCATTGAGTTATGCAAGTCCTTCCATCAGGGCAAGGCTGTGATCCATGAAGGGGATCGTTACAGACATGAAACCCACAACAAATGGGGGGTTTTGTAGTTGAGGAATCATTCCTCATTCCAGAGTTTAAGTCATGTTTTGATGACCTCAAGAATCAGAGGTGCTCCCCAGATCATATGAGGCCAGATTACAGCACACACCCTGATCCTTACCAGGAAGCCTGCTCTTGAACATTGCTATAAAACACCTCACCAAATCCTCCCAGGCTGGGACACACAGTGTCTGAGGGCATGAACTGCTGTGTCCCCCTTTGCCTTGCAAAGCAATAAAGCTGTTCTTTGCTACTCCAGCCAAAACTCTGTCTGAGATTCAGTTTGGCACTGGGGCACAAAGGGCACGCCCTTGGCATTGAGACTGAAATATTTACTCTTGCCTGAATTTCCACTTCCTCCTTGTAGACCTTCCTTTCTTCCTCCACTCCCGTATTTGCGTAAGATCTGGTTCCTGTTGTGGGTACCATGTTCCCATAGTACTTATAAGTGGCTCCATTCTTCTGACAGAAACTGGGTGGTACAGACCAAAATTCATAAAGTCCCTTTTAATTAAGACATGAAATGGTTCTATAATTTCTTTCATAGATTCAACCATTAACCTAAGAGTGATGATTAATGTTTTCATTTAACCCTCTCAACAAGTCTATGAAGTAGGTATTATTAATAGGCTCAATTTTCAGATGAAAGAACACATTTTAAGAATATTATCTAACTCAGCTCACAGCTTGTCGTGATCGTAATTCAAACCTCATGTGTCACTGCAGAATGTAAGTCCTCAGGGTGCACAGACATTTACGGATCCATCGTTGTGAATCAGATGATCTGTGAACAGTTGGAAAGTGTATTTGCATTAAACAGCTTTCTAGGTAGAAACAGGCTGTAGTTTTCAAAATGCTTGTAAAGAATCCTATAACCATAAACATTAAAATTAGTGCTTGAAAATCTACTGGCCACATGTAACTGCTTAAATCTAAATTAAGTTTGAATTTAAGATTCAAAATTCAGTTTCTTAGTTACGCTGCTTGATCGCATTTCAGGTGTTCAGTAGCCACATGTGGCTACCATATTGGACAGCACAGATAAAACTTCCTGTGATGATGAAAATATTTTCCATTAGACAGTGCAACTTTAGTGAATAGTCAACATTTTAAGGAAGTGCAAAAGGAGAATTACTCTCCACATATTACAGGAGACAACCTCTTTTTTTATTTTTTTTACCATTCCCCTACTCTCCCTCAACTATCCCCAGAACACAAAACCCCCACTCAAGTAGAGTGTTAATTTAGAACATTAAATTCACCAAACAGCTTAGGAGAAGTTCCGTATTTTCCTTTATAAAGGTCAGTGCCTTTTGTATAGCATGATTGCATACAGAGTTGAAAAACAGATCCAATTCACCTACAGAGCCACATAAATATTTTAGGATGGTGTTTTATAAACTGTAAACTTTATTATGGGCTCTGGTTGCAGAGCAGGTGAAGTCTGTATATCATCAAGCCCCACCACTCATGTCACTGCTTTAGTAGCCTGCCTCTGCACTCATGCCATATACTACCCCAGCGGACTGGATTAACGGCTCTCCTGGGCTCCCTCCTACCTTCCAGGAGAAATACTGATTGAACCAGAAGCAAATTCCTCCTCCTTTGACTTACGTGCATAAGAGAAAAAGCTAGGATTTACCAACAGCACAATAGACTACAACAGTACAAACAGACTACAATTGCCCTCTTCTGGGAAAGCACCAGAGAGTCTATCATCCTTCAGGCCAGATGGGTTTTGAATGGTGAACACAGACCTTGACAGCTGCAGCACACTTCTCTGCATTTTAAGGAGAAACACAATAGCATCCCCAATTAGGAACTAATTAGAAAAATAAGAAGTGGATCTAGAGTTTGGCAGCTATCCCTCATAACCTGAAAGCGGACAAAACACTTCAGAGTCTTCTGTGTAAAGGAGGGCTGGAGCGGCACCAACATCAGTTCTGACAAAAGGGAAAGTATAGTCAACTGCCTTCTGAGGAGCTGACTCCCTCAGAAAACAATGTAAGTGTAATTTGGGAGTCTGACGTTTTCTAGTAAGCTCTTTTTTAACCTGGAAAATATGTAGAACCAGGGTCTAAAAGTACTTGGATGCTTGTGAAATTTATGAGAAGTTTTATATTTTAAACTTTAATTTAATTAAAATACAAATTTATTGTATATATTTTTAGGAGTACTCTACTCTTTAGAAATGTCTTACCAGTTATAAAGATACACTTTCTTTGCAGAACTGATTTGCAATTGAAAGATGGTGGTGGTGATTTAGTCACTAAGTCATGTCTGACTCCTTGCAACTCCAGGGACTGTAGCCTGCCAGGCTCCTCTGTCCATGGGATTTTCCAGGCAAGAATACTGGAGTGGGTTGCCATTTCCTTCTCCAGGGGAGCTTCCTGACTCAGGGGTTGAACTTGAGTCACCTGCATTGGCAGGAGGATTCTTTACCCCTGAGCTACCTGGGAAGCCCAGTTGAAAGATACTTTCAAAGAATTAGATTTTCTCTGTTCAAGTTAAGTGTTTCTCAAGCTGTGTTGGGAAGATCCTTTAGGATATACATTTAAAGAGTGTGCTGATTGCAGCCATGAAATTTAAAGATGCTTACTCCTTGGAAGGAAAGTTATGACCAACCTAGATAGCATATTAAAAAGAAGAGACATTACTTTGCCAACCAAGGTCCATCTAGTCAAGGCTATGGTTTTTCCAGTGGTCATGTACGGATGTGAGAGTTGGACTATGAAGAAAGCTGATTGCCGAATAATTGATGCTTTTGAACTGTGGTGCTGGAGAAGACTTTTGAGAGTCCCTTGGATTGCAAGGAGAACCAACTAGTCCATCCTAAAGGAGATCAATCCTGGGTATTCATTGGAAGGACTGATGCTAAAGCTGAAACTCCAATACTTTGGCCACCTCATGTAACGAGTTGACTCACTGGAAAAGACCCTGATGCTGGGAGAGATTGGGGGCGGGAGGAGAAGAGGACAACAGAGAATGAGATAGCTGGATGGCATCACCAACTCGATGGACATGAGTTTGAGTGAACTCCGGGAGTTGGTGATGAACAGGGAGGCCTGGCGTGCTGTGACTCATGGGGTCACAAAGAGTCGGACACGACTGAGCAACTGAACTGAACTGAACTGAAGAATTTCTGTCTTTAAAAAGGTTTCTTCTATAGTTAGTTCTGAGAAAAATTTGCTTAGCTGGGAATTCATTAAGATGTGTTCTGATATAAAGTCTGTTTTCTTAAAGAAAATTAATTTAATCTTTATTTTATATTAGAGTCTAGTTGATTCACAATGCTGTGTTAGTTTCATGTGTACAGCAGAGTGATTGTTATATCTATATATATCTATATATATATATTCATTCTTTTTTCAGATTCTTTTCCCATATAGGTTATTACAAGATTTTGAATAGTTCCCTGTGCTATATAGCAGGTCTTTGTTGGTTATCTATTTTATATATAGTAATGTGGAGAAAGGAATGTGAGAGGATAAGATAGTTAGATAGCATCACTGACTTAATAGACATGAATCTGAGCAAACTCTGGGAGGCAGTGGAGGACAGAGGAGCCTGGTGTGCACTAGTAACTGAACAACAGCAGCAACAACAGCAACTCCTAATTTATCTCACCCCAATCTCATTTGGGGTGATGTGGAATGTACTATTTGCTGGCTACTTGCCGCAATAACTCTGCACTGCAAATTAGGACAGTAAAACCTTTGTCACTAATCAGAGGATGTATAAAGCCTTCCAGAATCATGACATAAGGCAAATTAGGACTCAGCTAACCTATAGCCCAGCTAACCTACGGGCTTCCCTTGTAGCTCAGCCAGTAAAGAATCTGCCTACAGTGCAGGAGACCCAGGTTCGATCCCTGGGTTGGGAAGATTCCCTGGAGAAGGAAATGGCAACCCACTCCAGTGTCTTTGCTTGGAAAATCTCTTGGACAGAGGAGCCTTGTGGGCTGCAGTCCATGGGGTTGCAAAGAGTCAGGCACGATTGAGCGACTAACACTTAACTTATAGTGAGAAGGAGATGGTATGGTTCCTGGAAGCAGTCTAGCACCATGCCTGTGACAGCAGACCTTTGGATAAATGGTGGCTCCCTGTTCACCCTCCCCCTTTGACAGCCTGTAATTCACCTGGCACATCTCCGGGGTGGTTCCCTCTCCCAGTCCACAGAAGTGAGGGCCTTCTGTCAAGCCACTTCCCTGTGTTTAAGTCCACATGCTAAGGGCTAGACATGGCTTGATCTTAATATGAGGGTTCAAGCCTTCATTCCTGCCTCACAGAGTATTTGAAAGAGCAGTGTGCTGTTCGATCCCGGGTCAGGGAACTAAGATCTCACATGCAATGCAACGAAATGAATAAATAAATAATATAGTCCAAGCTTTCTTCTGTATCGTCTCCTTTCTGTTTAAGAATTTCCTTTAGTTATTCATTAGGGGTACGATTGCTAACAATATATCTTCTTAGTTTTACATTATCTGAGGATATCCTTATTTTCCTTCATTCCTGAGATATATTTTCACCAAATACAGAATTCACAGGTGACACTTCTTTTCTTTCAGTACTTTAGAAATATGTTAGGCTACTTCTTTGTGGCTTCCATGGTTTCAGATAAGAATTGATATTCCTCTACAAGTGATGGGTCGTTATTTTTCTCTAGCTGCTTTCAAAACTTTTGTTTGTTATAAATTTTCATAAACTTAATTACAATGCAATCTGGCTTGTATTTCTTTGGATTATCATGTTTGAGGTTCACTCAGTTTCTTAAACCTGTCAGTTTATACCTTATGCTAAATTTAGATTTACTGCCATTATTTTTTGGGAAACACTTTGATACACTCTCTCTTCTGAGATATCCAAAGATGAGAAAAATGAATGCTTTTGCTGTCTCAAGATCCTTGAGGTGCTGCTTGTTTATATTTCCAGTTGCTCTGTTGTTCAGATTGGATAAATTCTATCACCTGTCCTCAAGTTCACTGATTCTATCTTCTATCACCTTTATCTAATGCATTTTTATTATGGTTATTGATTACCTATGTCAGTCCTATAATTTCTATTTGGTTCTTTTTTTTATAACTTCTATTTCTTTTACGAGATTTTTCTGTTTTTCATTCAAGACAATCAGTAATTGATTGTTGAAGCAATTTATAACTTCCTTAAAATCCTTGTCAGATAATTCTAACCCTGGTGTGCTTAGGTACTTAGTCGCTCAGTTGGGTCAGACTCTGTGACTCCATGGACTATAGCCCACCAGCCTCTTCTCTTCATGGGATTTCCCAGACAAGAACCCTGGAGTGGGTTGCCACTTCCTTCTCCAACTCTAACCCTAATTCACATTAATGTTAGCATCTGTTGATTGCATTTTCTTGTTCATATAGTGATTTTCCTGGTTCTGGATATAAGTGAGTTTTGAATGTATCCTGGACATTTTTGCATATTATATCATGAGACTTCGGCGCCTATTTAGTCTTCCTTTTTATTAGGTGGCCATCTTATTGACGTGTAGTGCAAGTACCGGAGGAATGTGTATGTGTATCTCTCCACTGGATCCTGCCAACATCACTCCAGCAAAACTGGAGCATTTGCTCTTGCAGTCTCGTGGAAGAATGGTGGAGTGCGGTTTCACCTCTCTCATCACCCCCTGACAGCTGCCCAGTGGAAGCAGGGCGCCTCTAATTACCTCAGCCTGCCTCACTGACGCCTTATTGATGCTGGACAGTGTTGTGTCTCAACTCCCCATCCGGCCCCAGAGACACCAGAAGAAGGGAGCAGAGGGCTGGTTCAGTTCAGTTCAGGCGCTCAGTCATGTCCGACTCTCCGCGACCCCATGAATCACAGCACGCCAGGCCTCCCTGTCCGTCACCAACTCCCGGAGTTCACTCAAGCCCTTGTTAATACTGCTCCCTTAGGGTTCCTGGCTCCTGAGTGAGTGTGGGGATTCAGCCACCCACTGGACCCTGCTGACACAGCCCGCATGCCAACTCACTTCAATGGGGTCCGACTCTGTGCAACCCTCTGTGCAGCCCTATGCAGTCCCATGGCAGGTCCATTGGATTCTCCTCTGTCCATGGGATTCTCCAGGTAAGAACACTGGGTCGTCATGCCCTGCTCCAGGGGGTCTTCCCAACCCAGGGATAGAAATTCTGTCTCTTATGTCTCCTGCACTGGAAGGCAGCTTCTTTCCCATTAGCACCACCTGGCAAACAGAGATGGTGGAGTGATGACTGGCCCTGAATTTCCTCACCATGTTCAGTCTTGGTGCCAGATGGGAATGGATGCCATTGATGGGTGAATCCTAGTGGTGACTAGCCTGCCTTATCCCACCTGGTTAAGTCTGCTGACTCAGGGTGAAGGCTCGGTCAGCTCCTGGACTCTACTGATACTGTCCTGATGTGAGAACCGGAACACAGCCTGTTTCAGCCAGACAGGAAGTGAAAGATCTGACCATGGTCAGCGGTGCCTGGGCAGTTAGCACCTCCTGGTTCTGTCTGACAGGAACTGGAAGGTCTCTGCCCCCCAGTCCTGCTGGGTGGGCAGGGGGGAATCAGAGCCTGCCACCTGCTTCCGTGCTTCCATGCAGAGGTTGGGGAGTGAAAGCCAAATCTCAACTGGGTCTGCTGAAACTTCAGGGGCCATAGTGGTAGTGAGTTTTTTTCCAATCCCTATTTTGGATAGAGTAGGGTGAGACATTGATTTAAAAATTAGAGAAAAGAACAGACTTTCCATGGAGATCTTTTCATCTGTACCAGTTTTGAGATGAAGGCTTCTGCAGAACCTTGCTCAAGACATTTGTAAGGAAGGGAAACCTCAGACCTCAATATCATGGTGGTCCTCAAGTTCCACCACCCCTAACCCATCTACTGACTTCTTTCCAACTTTCAGAGTCTTCTTAGGCTTTGCTGAATTATGCCCCCTCCATTTTAGATATAAGAAGGATGACCTTAGAAGAATAAGGCTACTCCATTTTAATAGGACTTTAGAGCAGGCAATGTCTGTCTGTTAGTTTTGTTATTATTTTTATTTGTTTGGTCGTACCACGCAGCTAGTGGGATCTTAATTCCCCTACCAGAGATGGTACTCATATTCTTTTCCAAAATTGGTCAGCTTTCATACAAAGTAAACTCAGTTCAGTTCAGTTTAGTCGCTCAGTCGTGTCTGACTCTTTGCGACCCCATGAATCGCAGCACACCAGATAGGCCTCCCTGTCTATCACCAACTCCCGGAGTTCACTCAAACTCACGTCCATCGAGTCGGTGATTCCATCCAGCCATCTCATCCTCTATCGTCCCCTTCTCCTCCCGCCCCCAATCCCTCCCAGCATCAGGGTCTTTTCCAGTGAGTCAACTCGTCACATGAGGTGGCCAAAGTATTGGAGTTTCAGCTTTAGCATCAGTCCTTCCAATGAACACCCAGGATTGATCTCCTTTAGAATGGACTGGTTGGATCTCCTTGCAGTCCAAGGGTCTCTCAAGAGTTTTCTCCAGCACCACATTTCAAAAGCATCAATTCTTCAGCGCTCAGCTTTCTTCACAGTCCAACTCTCACATCCATACATGACCACTGGAAAACTAGTGTAGCTCAAAGATTCCACAAATGTGCCAAGTCTCAAAAAGGGTAACCAGCAAAAATTGATACTTCTTCCAATATCTTCATCAGAGGAAGTTCTCTACTTAGCTGCCCAATTCCCCAAATTCGCATCCTTTTTGAGCGGAGCTCTCCTTTATCTAGCTAGATGCTTTGACATCAGGACAGAACCAGGAGAGCTTGATCCATAGTGTGGCGACCATGGGGCATTCACAGTGGACGGCTGTGGGGGTCAAGAGGTGGCTCGCGTTCCATTTGTCATGTATGTCTGCTTTCATATTCAAAAGCTCTCCTGTTTTCCTCCTGATGTTTTGGTATGAAGAGCAGAGTCAGCAAGCTCCCTCAGTGAATATTAAGAAAGTTATGCTGGCGCAGTTGAGGGGGAAGACGTGGGAGCAAAAGGCAGATAGTGACAAGAAGAGATAAGATAGCTTGGCAGGGAAGGGTAGAGTCCAGATTGTGATGCGAAGAGCCGCTGCCTGTGACACGCGGGCATTTGTCTAGCAGAGGAAGGAAGCTGTTCTTTGCTTCTCAGTCTTTTCCCAGATGCTTTAAAAACAAACAAAATGATACGGTGGTTGTCTTTTCTTTCTAAAGAGGGATTTCTTCTCTGATTGTGAGAGAATGTGTTTACAAAACTCAAGAAAGAACAAGAAGGATCTCCCTGGCAGTCCAGTGGCCAGGACTCCATGCTGCTAATGCAGGAGGCGCAGGTTGGGTCCTTGGTCAGGGAACTGGATCCCACGTGCGTGCATGCAAAGTCACTTCAGTGGTGTCCCACTCTTTGCAACGCTACAGACTCTTCCAGGCTCCTGTCCATGGGATTCTCCAGGCGAGAATACTAGAGTGGTTGCCATACCCTCCTCCAGGGGATCTTGCCAACCCAGGGATCGAACCTGTGTCTCCTGCATTGGCAGGCGGGTTCTTTACCACTGTGCCCCAACGTACTGGGGAAGCCCCAACGGGCTGCTACTAAGACTTGTCACGGTCAAATAAATAAATAAGCAAATAATGAACAGAGAGAGGGAAAGAAGATATCCATCCTAGGATAAACTGGAGCTCCTAAGCTCTCTTCCTGCCTCTTTCAACTTCAGGGGCCCCACTTTCTCATCTAAGGTCAGATGTTTTTTACCATCCACTTATGTTCTGTAAAGCATTAAAACCAAATGCATAAGCCTCTAGACTCCAAACAGAAAACCAGTGAGATGTCTGGAGTTAAAGAAGTGGTCCTTTATGAGGGCATTTCTTGTTGAGGCAGGTGAGAGAAGTGATAGAGAGGTTCTTTGAGTGTGTGTGGGATTTTCCCATGGCCTCTTAAGTCCTCACATGTTAGCATGACATCCACTCCACTGGTGCATCATTAGAATTTTTTCCTAAAAAAGAGTTGAGAGACTCTTAAGCTCTAGTTGCATAAACCCTAGAGAGAGTCTCCTCTTCGGTGGTCTGTATACATGATAAATTCCAAGTGTTTATCCAGTATTTAAAGACGTGCTCAAACAAGTTCGATCTTTTTGTTCAAATTGATATCCTATACTGGCTTAGTTTCTAAAAATATGATATAGTACATGAGATCATGCAGCTTATCATCAAGACTCTGAATCCTACCTACCTTGCAAGGCTCAGACCTGGATATATGCCTCCTTGACATTCTCCCTGACCACTTCAACCCTCAGGTTCCTGACAAGTACCTCATTCCCTACAAGTCTTTCATCTATACGTGCTTTGGCACATAGTATATGCTTTCTCGGGCTTCCCAGATGGCACTAGAACTTGCCTGCCAATACAGGTGATTAAGACACTCAGATTCGATCCCTGGGTCGGGAAGATTTCCTGGGGGAGAGCATGGCAACCCACTCCAACATTCTTGCCTGGAGAATCCTGTGGACAGAGGAGCCTGGTGGGCTAGAGTCCGTGGGGCTGCAAGGAGTTGGACATGACTGAAGCGACTTAGCAGGCAAGCATATGCTTTCTCAAATTTTAGTTTTTAAGAATGTACTGCATGCCTCATCTAAGGTTTATGCCTCTGGAAAACAGAAGATACACCTTATATGAACTTTGTTCTGACCATGTATTTATTGATGCGTTGGTCCAGTATGTCTCTGCTCGGACTGATTACATTCAGCCCAACTTTACAAAGGTATGGTATGCATCCAGTTAAAGAATGGAACTTCAGAGATGGACAAAAGAATATTCCTGCTCTCATAAACATAACTTACTAGTCCAGAAAGAAACAAGAGCTATGTTTCCAGCAGCCAAAATTACTTTCAACAAAGTACATTTGATTGTGAGGCCACTGGGCTCAGAGACTGTGCTTATCCATGTTTGCAACTTCAGTGTTGGGTACCAGACATATACATCCAAAGGCCTGGATGACATTTCTAATGTAATAGTCATCTCATGCTTACCACGTTCCACAGAGAACCGCTGGTCTCCTTCACGGAAACCTGCTCCTCCTGTTAGCAAATAAACCTTAGAAGCCACTTTTGCACTCACATTATCAGACAGACACCTTGATTTTAGATCTGAAACTTGTGCTCACATCTCACCATCTCTCTTGCCATAGTGCAAGGCAGCAACCATCTCTCTGTAATACCTGAAACGACATCTGGGCTATTTCCTGCTTCCACACTCACTTCGTTTTTGTTTTGTTTTGTTCCACACAAAGCTTATTTCTAACCTCAGGGGTTTTGACTTTGCTATTTCCCTTGCCTGGATTTCTCTTCTTCTTGAATAAGAATTTTGTCTTTTTTTTTTTTTTTAAACCACTAAATCCCTAACATATAGGAGATTTGCTGGTGTCAAACAAAAAAAAAATCAATATTTATTAAAGGAGTGGGCAGATTTTGGCCGTTGTTGTGAATCATATATAGACATGAAGGTATGACTCGAGCCCCTGATGTTTGTCTAGCTGAAAGCTGACATACTTTCTGACCTCACAAAGATTATGGCTTTAATACATGTGATTATATGAGCTATCTGTATAAAGAAACGAGTAATCCGGCATTAGATGGGTGATTGAAATAATATGTCCTCAGTAAGCTCCGGAAACCAATGACAGGAAACAAGGATAGTTAAGCAGTGGTTTTCTTCTTCAATACCTGTTTTTATATGGATAGAAGCTTACTTTTAGCCAGATGGGATTTCCTTTAGCCCTTTAGGGCTGGAAAAGTTCCCAAGTAAGCAACTATCAATTTCATGATTTATCTTTACTGACTAAATGAATCAGTAATTTTCTGGAACGTGTATCAGGTTGAAAAGAGGACTGGATGTACTCTTCTGACTGCGGATCTCACTCTCATTTAAGCCGTTCCTGGATCCAAGATTTATTTTCATCTGAAAATTGGGGATATAGTAGTAACTACTCGAGGAGTGGTTGTGTGGGTTTAAAGAAGTAATGTACATAAATGAATTAAGACCCGGTCTGATACATACTAAGTCCTTACTTTAGCTGTGGAATTCTTTATAAAGTAGAAGGAATAAAGTCCTTGAAAATCTAACGTCTTCTTATTGGCATAGAGTGTAGATGACTCTGTTACAAAGTTTTTACCATTTTAACCAGGCATATACGAAGTACTTGAAAATTTTTGTGAGAAACTATGTTCAGGATCAGAAAAAAATCAGAAATTTTTTTTCTATTGAATAAATAATTCACATATTTATATTGTCCAGATTGCAGCTAACTTTGGGGAGGATATCTGAACATTCCTTGGAGTAACTGAAGGAATGAGAACTTTTTGTGCAAAAAGACATAATTCAAAACCTAAAATTCGTTCTAGCCAAGTTTAAATTTTATTTATAATCCACTTTAAAGAGTAAATTCAAGGCACAAGCTGGGAGTCTCCATTAAACATTAGAAAAAGGATTTCTGTGTCTGGTTTTGATCTTGCCTGTGCCATGTCGTTCAGTTTTCCATCTTTTAACCAGGCTCATGATAAGCACCCAATAAATACCGTTTGAATAAATGTGTTCAGGAAAGATCTATGTCAGTTCCATGTTTCCTCAGAGACATGTGTGGGCAGTTGCCAAGACCTTCCTTAGTCCCTTGTGACGAAGGCCATGGTGCCTTCCCTGATCACGTCGGTGGTCTTCCTCACCTTCTTTCTGAAGCCCCCGCTTCCAGACAACCTGCCCGTTTCCAGGAGCCGGGCCTCAGGCTGCTCAACAGGAAGCTGCTGTTTTTCAAGCTACCATCGCAGGCTTCCCACCGAAGAAAGACGCGTTTCCGAGGCCCCCGAGCCCATGGCGACTTCCTCCCTCGCTCTCTCTGAGGCGGCCTGCCTTCCGTCCGCCACGGCCGCCGCCGGCCACACGGGGAGCTCAGCCACCACGAGAGTGGCTGTGAGCGCAGCTGGAGAGGGTCCGCGCGGCTGTGGTGACCAAGGCCCGGCGGGGCCTCTGCTGGCCGCGCGGCGCTCCAGCCCCGCGACGCTAGCAGACAGCGCCCGAGCCGGAAGCGGCCACACTGCCCGCCGGAAGTGACGTTTCCACGTCTTCCTCTCGACTTCCGGGAATTCCTTAGACGACCTCCAACGCAGTTCTCCAAGTTTGAGGGTGGGCCTGTTAAAGTCAGCAATAGAAACTGCCTGCCTGACCAGAAAACCTAGGCGGAAGGGTTAACAGGCTTCTCCTTTAGTTTCTGCTCAATGTAATGTAAAACTGAGACTTGTCAGAAGAGTGAGTGCAGACATGCTTTTGACTCTGAAACAGGTCTCACATTGCAGATGCATGTACCAACATTCAAACTGGGGATTGATGGTAGTCTACCATTGGGTTGGCCAAAAACTTTGGGTTTTTCTATGTCATGAAAAAGTCCGAAGGAAATTTTTGGCCAACCCAGTACTCTGCCAGAGCTTTCTTTAAAAATTTGTGGGGAAATGCATCTAAACGTCTGTGTCTGCCTCTTCTTGCTTGTACGGGCTACTGAGTGATACATTTAGCCACTAAACGTGTGATAAGGCTGATAAGATATCCGGTGGAACTTTCCTACTGGGGTCCAGGGCTCTGGAAGTCCGTAATCTCCACGTAGTGTGTGTTAAGTGAGGAGACACGCTCCTGAGTGGAAAGTAAACAGCAGGTGTGCAGTCTCCTTGTTTAAACACATGGTGCCTGTTCTGTTTTCAATGCTCTCTGCAAGTTGCCATCAAGACCATGTCTGAGCTCAAGCACAGTCACACAAGATCTCGTCTCCCCTGTTTCTCTCCCTCTCTCTCTTTTTTCCTACCAGTTCCTCCCTCTGGCCTTGGGCCTAGAGCATGCTTTGGTGTCTCCTGCATCAATACAGATAACTGCATGCATGCCAAGTTGCTTCAGTTGTGCTGACTTTTTGCGACCCTAAGGACAGTTGCCCGCCAGGCTCCTCTGTCCATGGGATTCTCCGGGCAAGAACACTGGAGTGGGTTGCCATGCCCTCCTCCAGGGGAGCTTCCCAACCCAGGGACTGAACTCAAGTCTCTTACATCTCTTGTATTGGCAGGTGGGTTCTTTACCTTTAGCACCACCTAGTAAGCCCAATATAGATATCTCTCTTATTAAACCTTGACTCCCAACCTTATGAAACACAACCAGTACATTCAGCACTGCTAAAACCATGCCCCTGAATTGCATTCAAGTTAGTTATGTCATCTTTTTGGTGGTTTTTTTGGTTCCTGGCCCCTCCGTATGCTCTGCCCCAAACTCTGACAAACAGATCCCAATAGTCTGCATGGTTTAGGACACAGTTTGTGTGCTGAGTCGCCTCCAACTCTTTGCAGCCCCATGGATTAGAACCTGCCAGGTTCCTCTGCCCATGGGATTTCCCGGGCAAGAATACCAGAGTGGGCTGCCACTGGACTGGAGTGCCATTTCCTACTCCAAGACATCTTCCTGGCCCAGAGATGGAACCCATGTCTCTGGCATCTCCTGCACTGGCAGGCAGATGCTTTACTTCTAGCACCACCTGGGAAGCCCTGGGACACAGTATCAAAAAGAGTAAAGCTGGGAATTCAGTTCCATTATTAAGAACCCAGGTTCCTGGCGTGAGTGGCCCCGGAAGTGATGATAATAGTTCTGAGTAATCCTAAAGTAATTGAATTTTCCTGACTTCAGGGAAACAGGAAGATTTTGTTTCCTTTGTTTGGCCAAAGTGAGTCATATGTACAAAAGAAAGCTCTTTAAACAAAGGGAATGTGGTCAAAGAAAGCCCCTGGCATTTCATCCTGCATCTTGCCCTCTGCTTGGTTCAGGGGCAGCACCGATGAGGACAGGCTGCAGTCTCCCTGGGACTCGGTGGAACCCCACGTTAGAGCAGAGAAACACCTCTCCTCCCTAACTCTGCGACAGGTTCCCATTGTGGAAAAGGTAGAATTTCATGTTAGAGTTGTTGGTTTGTGTTTTTTTTTTTTTTTTGGTGGGGTTCTGGTCACTGAATCCATCTGGTTAGAATAAAATCAGAAGAACAGAGAAAGAATGAGAAAAGAAGTTTTTTTTTTTTTTCTTTCAATCAAGTGAAGAATTTTTAGCCCATTTGATTCCCATGGTTTCTAAACTGTTTTGAATGAAAACCAACCTTCCAGCTAAGTCTTATGGGTGCAATATCAATCAAATAAAAGACGTTGTGAAACAGTTGGTTGGAGGCTGAGTGAAAGGAAGATGACACATTTCCCACAGATTCCTTTTCCAGAGGATAAGGGGTGTGAGAGCTGGAGCAGCAGCAGGGCAGGACAGTAGGAGGACTCGGTGCCTGCGGGGCGTGGACTTCACAGCCGCCCACCAGCATGCCAGGGTGTGAGTGAGCATGGAGGGTTTCTGATCAGGTCATTGCAAAATCCTACAAAACTTGTCTCAGAGAGAAATAGAAGTATCTACTTCACAAAAGCTAGTTGTCAGCATAAATCTGTTTTTATTTCTACTTTTTAATGTCTTTCCCTTTCTCTTTGTTCCTCCTCCTTTCATTCCTTCCTTTCCTTCTTTTCAGTAGAGATGTCTCCTAAAGTTTTATTCCTGATCCCACTGAAGTGTCTTCTGTATCACTGCAGGATACAAAACAACAGCTGAAGAAAGAGTGAATGAAACCTACTAGCACATCGCCTTGAAGGAAGTCACACTCCCCAGGCACCTGTCGCTTCCATACTCAGGTCTACAAATTCTGATTCATTTATTCCAGGCTGAGTCTTCTGTGACGGGTATGTTAGTTGGATAGGAGAAACCACCAGGTCAAATCTTGGAAGGATTCTGTGGTGCTGCTAATGAAAAAAAGGCAAACACAAGCTCCGAAGCTTCATGCAAAATTGATCTGTCAGCTATTTTCCTTCAGACAGATAAGAAGTCTAATCTGTCTTTCTGTCTAAGCAAATGGTGATTTGTGGTTCTGAATAAATTTAACTTTTAGCAACTGGTAAGCTTTATACTCATATACTCAGAGAAAATCTAATAATTTGGTTGAGAGATAATGTTTTTAAAAAAATCATCTTCGCTACAAAGAAATGGTTTGGTTGTCTAAATAGAAATACATAGATTCTCTGTTTGGAAAATATAGGGTTTAGAATAGAAAACTGATTCTGGTTCTACATGTTTCTGCTGTCATTCTCTCTTTGCCAAATTTGGTCTCTATTGTAAATGGCTGACTTTGGGAAATTTACATGAATCTTGATGTCTCACTGTCCTCATTTGTCAAAGGAGATGATAATGTACCTGCTTCATTGGTTGTTAAATGTATTGAGTGAGGCAGGTGTGTGGTAAGCTCTTGTTGCACCAGCCTGGTGATTTACGGGTTTAAATAAATCCAGAAAACATTACCTTTCCATATGACAGACACTATTCCGTATACCCCATAGAGAACAACTGAAGATCAGCTAACAACCTTGTGTATGTTCAGTTCAGTCGCTCAGTCGTGTCCGACTCTTTGAAACCCCATGGACTGCAGCGTGCCAGCCTTCCCTGTCCATCACTGACTCCTGGAGTTTACCCGAGGTCATCTCCATTGAGTTGGTGATGCCATCCAACCATCTCATCCTCTGTTGTCCCCTTCTCCTCCCTCCTTCAATCTTTCACAGCATCAGGGTCTTTTCCAATGAGTCAGCTCTTCACATCAGGTGGCCAAAGTATTGGAGTTTCAGCTTTAGCATCAGTCCTTCCAATGAATATTCAGGACTGATTTCCTTTAGGATGGACTGGTTGGATCTCCTTGCAGTCCAAGGGACTCTCAAGAGTCTTCTCCAGCACCACAGTTCAAAAGGATCATCTATTTTTCAGATGAAGAAAAAGAGACAAACACAGAGGCCAAGTAAACTGCGTCAGCTCACTCAGTTAGTGAATGTCAGTGCCAGGGTTCAAACCTAGGTAGACTGATTCCAGGTGCAGTGGAGGCCTTCTGTCTCTTGGTCAAGAAGCGCTCTGCTACTTTACTTGTCTCTTCTCTTGCCCTCATTTTTTTTTTTTCTTTAATTTGCATTACTACTAGTCTGAGCTTACTTAAAAGTAACATAATGCCACTGGTCATTTGCTTTGAGTCCTTCAGATACTCTCCTTTGCTTGAATATAGTTGATAAGATTCTTCACTATTTCCCCCATGTTGAACTATCCTCTCCCATTTGCCAAAGCTCTGGCCTTGTATTTTACAAGCCTGTGCAAACATATGCCTCTATGCTTTCCCCAACATTCAGCAAGAAATGTATTTGGATGACATCTATACTTTGTCTGGAATATGCTTCACCTACCCCACTTCTCATCTTTCTTACCATTGAAATTTGATTTATTCCTCAAACCTTAGGTCAATATTTGCCTTTTTCAGGAAACTTTCTCTTCTCAAAACATTAATTATCACATTCCCTGTCCTCTTTGTGGCAGATTGCATTTTCCAAAGATGACTGTAACAGTATCCACCACCATATGTACTTTTATGTTTGGGCATTGCCATTGGTAGTCCCCAACAAGGGGTAGGATCTAACTCTCCATGCCCTTCAACCTGGACAGGTCCCGTGACAGCTCTGACCACTAGACCGTGACAGAAATGAGGCGTCATTCCTATGGACACAACCCTAAGTGATCTGGCAGCTCAACTTCTTCCCTCTTCTTCTGGCAGAATCGAACCCCCAGGTAAACTCCAGGCTATGCTAATGGACAGAAGTATAGCCAAGAAGGGCACTGGATGCCAGGTATTGAGTGAAAAACCCAGGCACTGCTTCGATATATAGCCTTGTTGAGTCATCAGATGACCCCCAACTGTACCCATTATCTGACTGTAATCAAATTTTAGACTCCAAGCAAGAACTACCCGCTGAGCCCAGTCAGTCCACAAAACTTTGAGAGAGACAGTGGTGGACTGTTTAAAGCCACTCAGTTTTGAGGTGGTCTGTTATGTTGCAATCAATAACTAAATACAATTTATCTGATTTCAAAGGTTCTTTATTCTTGCATGCTAAACTCCATTTACTGTATTTATTTCTTTTTATGATTGTCTCCTTTACTGGACTATGAACATCTTGAAGACTGGGGTCCTGCTTTATAGGTGTTTGTAACATCAGTGCTTGAATTATAGACTTTCAACAGGTATTTGTTGAATTTAAGTCCATGTATAGTGTGAATTTTTTTGTTTATATTTATCAAATTGGGTGAGAAGAAAAAAGAAAACTTTATCAAAAGATTTAAGCTGCCGCATAGGCTGTCATTTTTTGAGTGTCCTGTTCCCTCCCGCAGCTCATCTAACCATACCAAAGGGAACGAGACGATGAGAAGACAGGATCTGACTTACGTATCAAGACAAATTCAAAGCAGGGTGAATTCTTCAGGGAGCAAAGATTGCTTTCAGTGCTGAAAAAGATACGGAAAGCCACGTTTGAGTCTGCTATTATCAGTTGCCTCCAGGGAGGGGATGGAGATCAGCTGCGCGAGGAACACAGTACGTGCCTTGTCCTAGGCTGACTTCCTTCGAGTTTGAGTTAGTGTGTGTGTGTGTGTGTGTGTGTGTGTTTAATAAGCATATTTTACTATTACAGTTACACCAAGATTTAAAAACAAAGAAAATCTGGAGATAAGAATAATCAAGGAGTGACTGCACACCCCATGTTAATATAGGTGTTGGATCTGATGATGAGTTTTCAGTTACACATTTGGGCTTCAGTGTCAAGTGGACCTGAATTGGAATCTTGGCTTCCCCTTGGAGGACTTGGGCCAGGCCCTTCTCCCCAAGCTTCACTTTACTCGTCTAAACAACAGGCAAAGAAACAAACTCCTAAACTGATATATAACTCAAGAGATAGTACCTGCACAGGATTTAGCACAGCACCTGGTATGTACTGAGTGCTCAATTATTGGTGTGAAGTAAGTATCTCCTGGGTACATACCTAACAGTAGATGGGATGGGGCTATGACTTGGCTTCCCTGCCCCAGCTGGGCAGAGGACAGGACCCAGGGCCTACAGAACTCAGTGTTTGGAGACTGAAATTGACAAGAGTGTGCACCGAACATGCTAGTTATGTGAGGTCACCAGTACTGTTCTGCAAATGGATGCTGAAAACTTGGCCTGCGTGCACCAGTGCCAAATTAAATCTCAGAGACAGACATTTGGGCAAAGTAGAAAAGAATGGCTTTATTGTTTTGCCAGACAAAGGGGGACACAGTGGGCTAATGCCTCTCAGAACTATGTGTCCCAACCAGGAAGGAATTGGTGAAGAGTTTTATGATACAATGCAGAAGATCCAGGTTCAGGCCCCGTGTTGGGAAGATCCCCTGGAGAATGAAATGACTACTTGTTCCAGTATTCTTGCCCAGAGAATCCCATGGACAGAGGAGCTTGGTGGGCTACAGTCCATGGGGTCACAAAGAGTCAGACACAACTGAGCGACTAGTACTTTCACTTTTTATAGCAGTGGTTCAAGGGCAGGGCTGCTGATAAGGATCAGGGTGAGTGCAGGGCCTGCACTCCTTTAACTTGGCCTGAGATAGTCTCCTGATGAGCTAATATGGTTCCTTTAAGCTGCCTCAGTTGGTCTCTTGATGGTCTTCTCTGGTTATCCAGCTGTGATCGTCTCTGGAATGAAGAATGCTGACATCTTCTTCTGCTGTGGGTTTTAGTTCTGCAGAAGAACTCGACGATATTGCTATGTATATCCCTTAGGCAGAACAAGGACCCTGCCCCAAGGTTGCACTACTGTTCCTTGTCTGCTCCTCCCTTGTTTCTGCACCCCCTCCCTGCCCTGATCAACAATCTTGTTTGAAGGCTTCTGTCCCTAGGATCCCCCCAGGATCCTGCTCAGCTTCCAGATGGGGGAAAGTCACAGGCTGTGCTTTCTGTTTAAGCACCACTGCAAGCAGGGCTGTTCCATGGGCTACGCAGATTCCCGTGTTAAGGGTCACTGCCTGGGCAGCCTGGAGGCTGTAGTCAGCAATAAGTGGGTTACAAATTAGTTTCCCACCCAGGTGCAGAAGGAGAAGGGCTCCAAAACCAGTCATGCTCTTTGTTTGTGATCTTGACTCAAGTCCACCTATGACCCCATTCCCTGGCTGGATAAGGCCGCTGGCTTTGTTCGGATGTGACCAGCTCTGCCTATCTACCTCTTGGGTCTAGAGTTGCTGGGTTGTGCCACTTCCAAGTGTTCTTGCCAGCCCTTCCTGCCAGATGGGGCTGGGGGCCAGGCTCCACAGCAACGGGGCTGCAACTCGGGTTCCTGCCTGGGAGAACTGGGAGGGCCCACTTCAGGCAGCTCCTCAATCTTCCTGAGTAAAATTTCCTGTCTGGAGGGACTGGGAGCCACACTCCATAGCAGGCAGGGTTGGGACTCAGACCTTCTGCCTGAAGTATGCAAAGACCAGGCTCCAGGCTGGGCAAAATCCCTTATCTGGTGACCTGAGTTAGGAAGCCCTGTCTCCCACTGGACTCCCTCGTTAGACTGGGCCATTGAGTTGTTCCTACAGGTGAGCAGAGCTGCAGGTCAGGACTCCTACCTGAGCTCTGGAGGTAGGAATCCTGTCTGGCAAGGGCAGTGTCGGAAGTCCTCCCCTCTTCTCGGTCATAATCTGTTTCCTAGGGATTCAGCACCGCTGGTCTCCTGATATCCCTGTGAAAACAAACCAGGGTAGGAGCTCCCACAAACCAGCCCTCAGTGCGGGGGGCGGGGGAGGGGACTGGATGTCACTCTGGGTTTTCCTTTCCCACTGGAGGTGAAACTGTGTGATTCAAATTGGTACTTGAACCCAAGGGCTGGGACTCAAACTCAGCCAAAACTCAGATTGGGACTTGAACCCATGGTCTTTTAACTGAGATTCCACCTAATCTTGGGACGTAATGGCGCTGAGATTCTTGATGTTTCATTGCAGAAAGAATCCAGTGAGAGACAAAGCGATAGATGAGAAGTGGGTTTGCTTAGAGAGCAGCATGTTCCACAGAATGTGGGCCTTCTTAGAGGGCTGGAACAGCCCCAGGGTATGCCTTGTCTGTTTTTCTGGGGTAGGTAATTTCATAGGCTAAGGATTGGGGGAAATATTCCAGTTATTTTGGGGAAGGGTTGAGGATTTCCAGGAATTGGGTCAACACCCACTTTTGACCTTCAAAGCTGACCTTGGGACTGTAAGGTGCTGATGGACGTGCCATGTGGCTTGCTGCTGTGTTACAATGAGCAAACACTGAGCCGCAGGGTCTAGTGGAAGTCAGCTGTCTGTCATCTTGGATCTATTTGGTTCTAATCAGTTAGGTTGTGTCCTCAGGCTGTGTTATTCTTTTGAAGGTTCCCTGCCCACTTCTCTTCTGTTTCAGAGGAACTGGAGGCTCAGGGAGCCCTCCAAGTATGATGCTGGGGCAGCCTGGGGAGGGGCGGCACAGCTGTCAATAGCCATTTCTCTTACTGACTACAGTCTGTGTGTGTAAGGGGTGGTGTAGCGTCACTCCCTCCTCTTTTCCACAGAGTATCATCTTATCCATGAACTGTTGTTAGTTGTTGTCCTTGTAAAAGGGATGCTAACAAGAAAAACCCCAGTTGCCACGTGGATGACATCATTGTCTGCCTTCAGTATTCACTGAACACTGCCCCAGGTTAATCCAGTTCTGTTCCCACTGGTCCCTGATGAAGAACCAGCACTGTGCTCCGATGTTTACCCATCAATTTTTATCACCTCTACCTATTGCTTATATTCCTCAGGAGCAGGTCTCTAGATAACTCAGGCCAATCCCTCCCCAGGTGCGTCTGCCCTGGTAAGATCAGTCTCCCTGTGACTGGCCCAAATGCTGGTCCAGCCTTCACACGTTGGCCTGTGATGTGTTTTGCAACCAGCACACCTTACCCCTCTCTTTGGAAGTTCTTGGCTTGCCCGTGGTTTGTCCTCGGTTCGCTGATCGTCTCCTCACTGTATCCTCTCTTATCGTCTCCTTTCACTCCTCATGTATTCTAGGACTCACGGCCTGCAGTGATTGATGGTAAACCTACTAGTTTTCACTGAATAATGTAGAATTTTGTATACAGAGACAATGCAGGCTTGTTAATTGTTTTATGTGTAAATCTTGACTTTCCAACTGCCAGGTTCCTGTTTGCATCTTTTGCTACTTTTAAAAGACATTGTACCAAGAGTTGTGCTAAATGCATAAAAGGCATTCAATTTGCTTGGATTGCTTAAAACAAAACAATGACTGTATCTGTTATGTTTCCAGAAAAGGCCTAGTGTATCAGATTATTTCAGGACAAATGTGGAGCTGAGGACAAATGCGAGTTGTTGGGGGAAAAAAATTCAAAAAGTATACTTATAGACAGCCAATCTGTTCTTTCCATTACTGTTTTCAGAATGGATAGGTAACATACATTCATAAAATCAGTGTCCCAGATTTAGGGATTTTTGTGGTTCCCCTGCTTAAAGTCTTATTCAAAGAACTCTAATTACAAATGAGTCCAACTCTCTGCCAATGAGATGCCCACGTGTGGTTCAGTTATTGTTTGAGACGTTGAGTCATATGTGTTTGGTGCAAGATGGAGTTTCATATGTCAAAGCATATGCCTGCCACTGAAGCCAAATGCAGATAACATATGTTTGGAAATGAAATATTTGTGAGTCTTTTTCCTTATCAAAAATTAATGAACACAACTGTGTGCTTGTACTATTTTGGGTCTGTAAACAGATGAGTAGGGTTAATTGTAGAAACCGTTTCTGCAAAGCAGTCAAGTGTAGCTTTTTTAAGCGGTGATGTTTTCTGTCTGCACTCCACTCTGAAGCACACACCCACTCACGCCTGCCACACTATCACACATATTTACTGAGGATGGGGGTGAGTGTTGGAAACCCTATTAATAGATCCTTTAGCTCAGAGTTTCTTTTTTCCACAGTCCAGGAGGTTAATCATTTAAAATTCACTTCTGGAAATACTCATATTTCCGCCAGATAAAGCCTGTGTGTAAATTTGAAACAGAAGCCATGAAAAATGCACTGCATGTATATTTAGGCAGAGCTTCCATTTTTATAAAGTACATTCACTCGCATGGCCTTGTATAGCTTTAGAACACTCAGGTGGCAGGTATTTTCATCTTTATTTTATGGGTGAAGAAATTGATGTTCCACTGGGTAATGTCACTTTCATAGCTGGTTTCGATGGAGCCAGGCCTTGAACTCTTATCTGCTACCTCCACCTCCAGGGCAGTTTCTGCTGCGGGCAGCTGTTCAGCCTCCTTTGAGAGTGATGACGTATTAGAAACTGGCTGATATGAAGATTAGGTACTTGGCTGTGGGTGAGAGCTGAGATGTTTGCATCAGACTTGATGGCAATTAGACTAGTCAATTGTGGATTCAGGAGAAGGCCTGGTGTCAGGAGAGTTGGCTACCCCATTAGAACATTCATTGCTGTCTCTGGTCCTGGGCAAACCAGCAATGTAACCAAACACCTTCTGAAAGGGAATAATGTTTCCTTTCTGAAACCTAAGTGCTCAATCTAAGTGCACAGCATTCTTCACATCTGATATGCAGTGTGGCTTCTCCCTGAATCTCTGTATTTAATCATTATTCAAATCCTGGCAAGTCTGTTTTCATAATGTTCTTTATACCCCAGGCTCTATCCCACCTACAGAGCCCTAATGCAGACACCCATCCCCACTTCCCGGGAATGCTAATGAAGTCCTCCAACTGATCATGCTTTCTTTCTCTTCTTTCTCAATTCTGCCTTGAACACAGCCTACAAATCCCATTTGTTCACAAGAGTCTTCTGAGCATAGAGTATTATATACTATTCAAATATGAGTACAGAAATAATCATTTTTCTGAATTACCTCTGTGTCTTTTGATGCAAGATTGCATCATGTACATATTATAATTTTTTGGTCCTCACTCTTTAAGCCAGGTACCATGTAAGCCATAATACATAAAGAGGGCTTATGATGCTATTGGCTATTTCAACATTAGTCTAGCAGAGCACTTTCCAAGCCACATGGGTAATTTTAAATGTTCTGATAACTACCTTCAGCAAAATTTAAAAGAAATAGATTAAATTAATTTTAATAGTACTTTTATTGAACCTATTATATTTCTATGTCAACATATAATCCACAGAAAAATATTAATGAGATATTTCCTTTGTTATTACTAAGTATCTAAAATCCAGTGCTTCTTTTTCTTCACACTTACAACACATACCAACTTAGACTAAGTACAACTCAAGTGATCGATAGCTACACACAACTATGGCCATCTCATCTGATAACACAAGGCTAGGGCTCTTGGTTCTACCTGCTTTCTCTTACCTCTTTCTTGACCAGATTTCTAGGAAATAACTATCCTTGTTTCCTGGAATGAATCATCATTCAGCATCTTCAGTATAGTCTAGCTTTCATACTGAAATGATTCTTGCCAAAGTTCCCAGAAATTTCCTTGTTGCCACCTACAGTAGCAGGCTTATCCCTTCAGAAGTAGCTCTGAATCAACCAAGGTCCAACCAGAAACACAAGAACCATGCTAGGTGCTTCAGACGGAGGGGATACAGTACAAGCTAACCACTGCAAAAGTGGAAGAATTAACACAACGTAAAATCTGCTTGGAGTATTACTTTTAAAAGGGGGACTAGAATGGCACAAGGTGAAGTTAGGAACTTATTCAGAGACAGGTGTTGGAGAGGCTTCCAGGCTATGTACAGGAGTGTGGGTGTCTGAAGAGGTAAGGGGGCAAGAACAGGAGGCACTTTAGCGTAGAATGCAACTCCAGAAACTTTACTTTACCGGGAGGAGCGTAATAAACAGGAAGCAGTTCAGGGGCCCACTGGCGGCTGACACTGGTGGCTGTGAACACTGCTGCCGGTAGAATCACTGTCTGGGAGGGACTGTCTGGTCCAGCGGTGAAGACTGTGCTTCCAACGCAGGGGTTGAGGGATCCATCCTTGGTCAGGGAACTAAGATGCCTGGAGCAGTCAAAAAAAAAAAAAAAAGCCACTGCCTGGGAGTCTCCGGCATTGGGAGAGCCCCCACGCCCCGCAGACAGGCGTGTCTGCTACTGGTGGAGACAGCAGGAGAGACAGAAGAGCAGTAGCTTCTCCCTTCCTCACACCTTCCGGTTTCCAGTGAGCATCCCTTGTTGCTCAAATCAAGGTGGAAGCCAGTCTGGGGAGGTGGCTTTGCGTGCTCCCCTTCCCTGCAGTGCACAGCTGAGCCCAGCACAGGGAAGAGCTGAGTGCAAACAGGTGAAGGACAAGCTGAACCTTCTAGCAACATCCAATGCGGAAACGTTTTCTCCATCTTTGACCACTCATGCTCGATCTCCTTACTAGGCCATTCTTCCTCTTAAATGTTATTAAATACTAATATTACTCAAAGCCCTTGCTCAGTCCCTCCCCACTTCAAGGTCCATGATCATCCTTATGGATGATTTCATACTCTCCCTGGATCTCCCTGTCATCAATTATTATCTTTATAACAATGATTCTCAAATATCACTTCCTCTGTCTTCCCTAAACTTTGGAACCAAACCAAACTGCCCAGTGGAGAAGCTTAGGTGGGTATATCGTATGCACATGAAATTCAGAATTCTGAACACAGAAGCCATCCTATGCCCCCTCCATAACTCTCTTCATCCCCAACACTTATTCCATCTTGACCAACAAGCAGCACCATAATCCAGGAAGAAACTCACCAGAGCTCCCTTTTATCCCAGAATTCAGGCAGCAAGTCATGTCCACTCTGATTACTAAGAAACTCTCGAAACTGCCTCTTTCTGGAGACCGCAGATGTTTTCCTGCTGCAAATTTTCATCATCTCATGTTTGGGTTCTTGCTGCAGCCTCTGAGCTTGTCTTCTCATTGGGTTCATTATCTTTCCTGTGCTGCCGTTGGAGTGATCGCCTTAACATGCAAATCCAATCACATCATTTTTCTTCCAACAACCCCTGCTGGACCCTGTACAATTTTTTCTGCTTACATTTTAAGGCCTATTTCTTAACATTTCCTTCCCCCTTTGGAGGTCACTGTTTCTGTGAAACCAAATTAATTCCATTTCCTGATTCCTCTTTGCTCTTGACCTTGGTTCTTGCTGTTTGTTTTGAGGGGCACAATCCTTGTTTGCTTCACTGCTCACTCTGCTCTTTACCTGAATATTCCTACTCATACTACAGATCTCAGAAATGCTCCTTCATCCAAGACAACATCCTTGACTTCTGGTGCCCATACATTTCAATCTATCAAGAGAAGTTTTCTCTATCTTAATGTTCCCATCGTCCCACTCGAAAATGTGAGCTCTCGTCAGTTTTCTTCCTCAACACAGTATTTGGCACATAATAGGTGTTCAGTAAGTATTTTTGAACAAATAAATGGATAAATGGTTGAACGGAGATGTGGCTAGATGACTCATGGGTGACTTCTGTAATATTTCCACTCTGACACATTGCTTCAACACGGATTTTTATTATATTCTTGGATATAACAGAGGGATTGTAAAAAAAAAAAAGCATGTTCAGTTCATGTTATTTTCAGCATTCCTCTTCTGAGTAATCACATAGAGAGTACAAAAGGCCAATAGGGAATTCATAACTGTCCGCATAATTGTGTCTCCCGATGTGGGGTTCATGGCTTCATTAATATTGCAGATGATTAAAAGGAGATTTTATTAACTTTTGCAGTTCTCTTAGCACATGGGACTTGGCGGCCCACCACTGCTGGTGGATAAAATAATAAGCTAATGCATAATGAATGAAAAATGCATGTCCTAAGAAATAAGACTCGGTGTAAATTTCATTCAGTAATCATGTTTCAAAGGAAAGAGGATCAATTTCAACCTGATAAAGCAGGTCATTGGGTTTGGAAGTTATTGCAATTGCTCCCTGAAAATGCAAGAGCTCTAGGTTTATGCAATTGCCCTGAAAAACCAACAACTCTTTGCAAATGTTGATGAATTCATCAGATTCTTGCTTCTCACAGCTTGAGTGCTTAAACCAAGCAATTAAATAAACAAGGAAAATATGCTCTCTATAAGTTCTCTTTCTAATATTTTTTCTATTTTTTCCAACTTGATGTAAAAAGTTAAGACACAGACATTTCTTAAGATGCCTTTCTTCCTATGAAAGCATAAATGTGAAATTCAGAAGGGACCTTTAAAATTCTCTTGTTCAGTCTACCCTCCAATATCATGCTTTATATTATGGATAAGGAAACTGGTGCCCAGAAAAGCCTGTACCTTTCACAAAGCAACACAGTCCCTGTGACTTCACAGGGACTCCCACTTCAGTTTCCACGAATAAAACAAGAGCAACAACTGCCCTACACTGATAACTTACTCTGTATTTGGAAGTCACTGAGCATTCTAGCATTTGGGTATCCTTTCAACAATTACTCAGACAAAGAATTTAACATAAATTTCTGCCAAGATGTCTTGGCATATACCAGGTAGATGATAAACATTGCATTCAGCTATTAGATTGAAGTGGAAAGGGTAAACTAAAAATAGTGTGAAAAACAAACTGCTAGAGTTACTTTGACTCCTTATCCTTAGAACCCCAAATTATAGCGACACATTTCAAGACAGTTCTATCCAGCCTTTTCACTGAGTGTCTGCTGGTGGGGGGTGGGGATGGGGGAGCAGAATTCATCGGAACCTTGAGATCAGGCAGTTGCTTTGGAAGAAGATTTGAAACAATGTGAAAAAGGTAAGGTAGGATAGTAAATTTGCAGATGGGTGTAAATGTAAGACAATGTCTGACAAAGTGGTTATGTGTACCAGCTACTTTTATTTCTATCCAATTTTCCTGTAAGGATGAGCATGTGGTAGGGCTTCCCAGGCAGCACTAGTGGTAAAGAACCCAGCTGCCAATGCAGGAGGTGCGAGAGATGAAGGTTCAATCCCTGGGTCGGGAAGATCCCTTGGAGAAGGAAATAGCAATCCACTTCAGCATTCTTGCCTGGGAAATCCATGGACAGAGGAGCCTGGTGGGCTACAGTCCATGGGGTCGCAAAGAGTCAGACATGACTGAGCAAGTAGCACTAACTAACACTAATAGTTAAAAGTATGTGTGTTGTTCACTTGACAGAGATCATACCTTCCAGGAAAAACAGGACTGTAGGTAACATTTGGCCATGTAGATTGAATAATTAGACATACTTTTATTTGTTTACACAGACTTCTCAGGGAACTTCTGAGTGTTCAAAATATACAAACTTCCCCTCATCAATGTAAAACAAAGTAAATAGCTTGGTTTAGCATCACAAAGAATGCAAACCACACAGGCCTGAAACTGGAAACTTGACTCGTGCATGACTGTCCTCTGGGGCCCATGGAATCTCAGAGAAACATCTGCTAACGCAGATTCAAAAGCAGAGATGTGGAGAACAGAAGGTGATCCTGTGCCTGCTCCCTGAATGACCCACACCCATGGGTTTGTAAGGATTTTGACTGACTATGAGGTTTAGGAGTTGTAATGAGCAGTTTGATGCTACCCAATTCAAGAAATCTGATTCTGTTCCTTATTATCTGTGATAATATTGAAGACAGGAATCCTGCCCTCAAATAGCTTCTTAACTTCCTTGATAATTTGCAGTACATTTAAAATAGTTGTAAAACAGCAGGGAATAGTCTTAAGTGGTGAAGACAGAAAGTACAAAATGACAAGAGGTGAAAAAATAATAAAGAAAGGGCCAGAGTCATTAGAATGGCTATTTTAAAACAGACTAGAGGGACTTCCCTGGTGGTCCAGTGGCTAAGATCCATGCTTGCAATGCAGGGGGCACAGGTTTAAATTTTGGTTGGGGAACTAAAATCCCACAAGCCCTGTGGCACAGTCAAAAATAAATCTTAAATAGTTTAAAACAAAAAGAATAACGCTGGGGTTTTGAAGGGTCAATGAACTTTGAATAAGTGGAGAGAGAGAATCTGTGACTAAGGAGAGTTTTGCTAAATAAATGTGCCTACTAGGTTAAAGAAGGGGCTTCCCTGGTAGCTCAGTTGGAGACCCCTGGTTTGGTTTCTTGGTTGGGAAGGTCCCCTGGAGAAGGGGCAGACTAGCCCCTGCAGTATTCTTGGGCTTCCCTGGTGGCTCAGACTGTAAAGAATCTGCCTACAAAGAGGGAGATTTGGGTTCAATCCCTGGGTTGGGAAGATCCACCGTATGAGGGCATGACAACCCACTATTGTTGGCTGGAGAATCCCAGGGACAGAGGAGCCTGGTGGGCTGCTGTCGCTGGGGTTGCATAGAGTCAGACACGACTGAGAGACTACGTACCGCACAGCACACAGGTTAAAGAAGAGTGGCCTGCAGAGAACATTCCTTTGTCAGTGAGTCGTGGAGACAGAGTTGGGTAGTTTGTGTGAGCCTGATCACAGGGAGGCAAAAGTGAGTTCTTACGTAGCTGAGTGCTGGGAAACTATTATTTTGGAAAGAACAACTCTTGAATTTCTTTGAAATTGTTTTTAAGCCACTAAACATATTTTTCTCAGTACCTTCTTGAGGTTGAAATGTGTGGAAAGTTCTCCAAAGTTATACTGAAAAATCACCCCTATTCTGATCTTTTTGGACTTATCCTGCTGTCCTTTCTTGACCTTTTTCAATCCCTATTTTTATTCTGGGGGTGGTTTCTTCTCAGGAAGGCTGTAGCCCATGGAGATTAAATTTGGCTCAATCCTGCCCCTTTACTGAAAATTCACTGTTTCTGTTCCAAGTTCAATTCTTGAGGCTACCTCAAGCATAAGCAGGATGAGAAGTCATACTTGAATTAGAGCCAGATGAAAATATCCAGTATAACCAGTTGTTCTCTGTGATTGAAGCATTGTTTCCAGAGGACTTGGTCTGGATGCAAATGTGTTCCTTCATTCAGGAAACATTAATCGTATGCTTCTCTGAGCCTTGCACTACGCCAGAAGGGCTGAATCACACACCCACTGGCAACTAGCAACATGGAACACCTAGCTTCTATCCCTGACCACATCCGCCATAGTGGTGCGCAGCTGAGCATCAGCTTCAGAGAATGGACCTTGAGGTCTGTGGGGGAGATTTACACATGGTTGATAAAGGTCTCCTGCCAAGATGTAATTAGCCCAGAAGGAATTAGAGGAGCGGTGGATACAATCGTACAACACGGAATCCTGGATATATAGGGCAGTAGAGAAGGCACACCTAAAGAAAGTTATTACTAGTTGCATATTTGACCTCACGCTGAGACTCCACTCTGCACCACAAGGGGAGGGTATGTTCTTTCTTACATCTGATTAGCTCCAGCTGCAGAGGCTGCACACATACATACATCCTGAACATCCCAGAGGACTGTCCGTGCCACTAGAACCTGTAAATGCTACATTTTTAGTGAGTGAAAGGTGCTAAAAGTTCATCCAGCTGGCAGGAGGTTGGGTTTCCATGCACAGTCAGGACAGCCCACCCTCACGTGGGAGGGCAAAATCATGCAAAGGGGAGGATCTTGCAAAAAGGAAAGAAAACACTTCCCTTCCTTCTGGATTTTCAGTGCCACAAAAGGGGAATACCAATATCATCTCAGCTGGCTGACAAAGGGTGAAATGTCCCAGGCAGGGAGCTGTACGGCTCAAGGAGAATTAATTTTGTAGTTTGCTGCCAATTTTTTCCTTGCCCACAGGTCCCCCACAGAAATGCCGAAGTCTTAGTCACATACTGGATGAATGAAGTGAACGAATAGCCTGCTGTGGAGAGCTGGGATTGTGATCATCTGCTTCGGGAGGCAGTCAAGGATTAATCAGGCCTGGGTCTCTCCCCATCCAGTCTGACAATCCGGAAGGTCGGTGGCAGCAGGAGGAGCCTGGGTAGCGGGAGCGCTTGCAAGGCCGTGAGCTTTCCCAAGTGAGGCATCTGGTATCACTTGCTTCTTGTAGCTCCTACATCAGTGCTGCTAAAATCTGGCTGATGATCAGAGTCACAGGGGGAACATTTTTCTTAAACTGTGTGTGTTGTCAACCTCCACGGTAGATTCTGTGAATAAGAATTTCTCATGGTGGTTATCAATAGCCTATAGTCTCAGAAACATTGCCCAAGTATTTCTAATGATCATTCAAGTTTTGCCTCCACAATCTAAGATGGGATGATAGGACTTTAACTAGAGAGGTTACCCATTCAGAGGTAAAGCCATGGAAATGGAAATGTTTTTCTGTTGCTGCATGCAAACCTGGAAGATGCTAGATTTAATGGGAAAGTTAGTCTTATATTTCTTTCTTCAGAGTGCCAGTAATCCAGCCACACACCACCATTGGTGGTTGCCTTGGTTACAGCAAATACTTCTGTGAAATCCACTAGATGTAGATGGATGGTCTTCCCTTCGCCAGCAAAGCATACCACGGCTTGGCAGAGCTCCGTCCTAGACCACAGTTATAAGGGAACATCTTCCACCAGAAACACTGCAATCAGCAGGCTGTTGTATATACAGATGGAAACATCAGTTGGTTAATATTTAACACATTTTTTGCAGTTTTATTAAGAAATAATTACCGCACATTATCATATAGCTTAAGGTATAACACCTAAAGGTTCGATTTACATACACTGTAAAATGATGACCACGGTAGGTGGGCTTCCCTGGCGGCTCAGATGGTAAAGAATCTACCTGCAGTTCAGGAGACCTGGACTCAATCTCTGGGTCAGAAAGATGCCCTGGAGTAGGGAATGGCAACCCACTCTGGTATTCTTGCTTGGAGAATTCCATGACCAGGGGAGCCGGGTGGGTTACATTCAAGGGAGTTGCACAGAGTCGGACACATTGAGTGACTATCACTTTCACTTTCATCATCTTATATAGATAAAATATTAAGCTTTTTCTCATATATCATACAGCAGCATTAACTATATTCAGTGTTTTACATTATATCCCTAGCACTTATTTATCTTATAACTGAAAGTCTGTACCTTTTAAATAATTACCTTCAAATCCCTCTTCCCTCAAACCTTGCCTGCAATCTGATCTCTTTTTCTATTAATTTGAAGGGGGGCTTTTGTTTGCTTCTTTTTTAGAATCCACATATAGGTGAATAATGATACTAAATTTTTACCTATGAATACCTATTTTCACGTAAATGGATAAAATTTTCTAATCAAAAGGCACAGGTGGCTGAAGGGGTTCAGTTCAGTCGCTCAGTCGTGTCCGACTCTCCGCGACCCCATGAATCACAGCACGCCAGGCCTCCCTGTCCATCACCAACTCCCGGAGTTCACTCAAACTCATGTCCACAGAGTCGGTGATGCCATCCAGCCATCTCATTCTCGGTCGTCCCCTTCTCCTCCTGCCCCCAACCTTTCCCAGCATCAGAGTCTTTTCCAGTGAGTCATCTCGTCGCATGAGGTGGCCAAAGTATTGCAGCTTCAGCTTTAGCATCAGTCCCTCCAATGAACACCCAGGATCGATCTCCCTTAGAATGGACTTGTTGGATCTCCTTGCGGTACAAGGGACTCTCAAGAGTCTTCTCCAACACCACAGTTCAAAAGCATCAATTCTTTGGCGATCAGCTTTCTTCACAGTCCAACTCTCACATCCATACATGACCACGGGAAAAACCATAGCCTTGACTAGATGGACCTTTGTTGGCAAAGGTGGCTGAAGGGGTAAAAACATAATAATGATACGCTGCTACACGAGACTCACTTTGGTCTTAAAAGCACTCATAGACTTAGGGTGATGGAATGGGAAAAGGTCTTCCCTACTTTGTCATAGATGTTTGACAGTTGAATTGTGATGTGTCTCGCGCAGACTCACTTTGATTAAAGCTGTGCTATCTTTTGAGCTGAATGTCCATTTCTCTCCCCAGGTTTGGACGTTTTCAGCCACTGTTACTTTAAATATACTTTATCTTTCTCTCCTTTTGGAATTCCCAGAAGGCAGGTATTATTGCTTCTCACAGTCCTGCAAGCTTTCCTCACTTAACCTTTGCTCTTCTGACCTCATAATTCCCACTGTCCTGTTGCCCAGGTCCCCGTTTCCTCTGCACAGTGAAGTCTGCTTTGAAAATTTCTGTTGAATTCTTCAATTCAGTTACTGTGCTTTACAACTCTAGAATTTCTCTTTGGGCCATTTTAACGGTTTTCATTTTTTTCTTGAACTTCTCATTTCTTGTTCACGCATTATATTCCCAACGTCATCTAGTGGCCTGCATCTGTGTCCTTGCAGTTTGCTAAGCTTTCTTAAGAGGATTATGCTGAATTCTTTGCCTGATAGTATATAGATTTCTTTACCTTTAGAGTCAGTGGTGTCGCAGTGATCTGATTTTTTGTGGCTCTGATTCCTTGTGTTGGTTAATAAACTTTAGTTCAATTTGGGTTTTTGGGCAAGCGGGGGCTCCCATTACGGTCTCTTTGGGATGAGGCAACTGTCTGAGCTGAGGCCCGGGATGGCCAGTGTGTACTGGCTGAGGACAGCCGGCCAAGACTGCTGGCTTGGCTCCCTGGACGAGTGACGCTGTAGGATGGGCTCACTCTTGGTCCGTGTTTCGGGCGGCTGGGGCTGTGTACTCTGCTGGGGGGTAGACTGGGCCACGAATTAGTTTCCCTGCCTTGGCAGGGCGGAAGAACGGGATCGGGGGCCTATATGGCTTGTGTTTGAGCTGCTGAATCAGGCAAGAGTGTGCACTGAGTTCCCTGGTCAGGCAAAGTCGCTGGTTCTGCTCTGCAAGCGGGGAAGCCACAGGCTGAGCTCTCCTCCCAAGTGTCACTTTAAGCAGGGCGGTGAGACGGGCTCATCCCTTCTCACAGGAGACACGTATCCTGGTCAAGCAGGCTGAAGGCGGCAATCAGCAACGAGCAGAGAACAACTTTGTGTCCCTATGTGTGTGCAGCGGTGGAAGCAGCTCTGAGCCAGTAGAAGTCGGGTGTTGTCGTAACTCAGGCTGACTTGCACCCCATGTTCCTTGGCTGATCAGGACCGCTGGCTTTGCTCTTCAGATCATCAGCTCTGCCTGCATATCTCTTTGCTTTAGTGTTGCTGTTAAATGTAGTTTTCAGTGTATTGTTTTTTGTTTGTTTGTCCCATCCTTTCTGGTCAGATGGAGCTTGGAGACACTTGGCAATAGTTTGAGCTGTGTCTTAGTTCCCTTGTCTTGGCTGGACCGGGAAGGGACACACCAGGTTTCTACCAATGTCTCCCAAACAAGTTTCTGGCTGGAGGAGTTGCAGATACCCTCAGTCGAGCTATGAATCAATCCCCTTGCTGGGGCATAGCAAGGAAACCCTTTATACCCAGTCCTGGATCTACTCTGGAGGTGACAAACTCCGCCCAGCCACCTCTCAGCTTGAATATTGCTTGCTACACAACTTCCAGAAACTCTTACCAGTCCTTTGGGTCCAATGGGGTCCCCACTGTCAGAATGGGTGGGGTCACATTCCAGCTCATGTGCCTGGGCAGGATAGGGAGAGCCCACTTGTCCACAAACAGGCGTCCTCATTGGAAGAGGCTGGGCGCTAACTCAAGCCTTGGCTACGAATCATTCCTCCTGAGTGTAGTGGGGGGACCCCCACACCTGGCAATGCCTTTGCATTCTGGGTGCTCAGCGTCACCTGCCAGCATCTCAGCTTGAATGTTGCTGGACTACAGAGCTTCCTGGTGCCCTGGCCGGCGGCTCTGGCCATGTTGCGGGGCAGACCTCTCTCCACAGTGGGTGGGGCTACGGCATGGGCAAGCCAGGCTCTGGGGCCAGCAGAACTATTACAGGACCACCGCCAGGCAGCTCTGCGCCTCCGTGAGTTCCCTGGGCAGAATGCGCCGCCCACTTGGTTGTCCAGATGGACAAAGTCGCTGGTGGTCACTGTACTTGAACACTGCAGGGATGAACCCGGCTGGCCCGGACCCTGCGCTGCTTGTTATCGGATGCACGGCCCTTCCCCATTCGCTCCACTGTCAGATTCCCGCAGCTGAGCCCGCGATCGCCCTTGCCCTTACACTGAGCAAGACCAGGGCAGGCCTTGCGTGAAGTGACTCTCGGTGCCCGCGTGCCTGCGGGCTCCCCGGGGCTGCATTTCCCCGCTGGCCCAGCCAGGGCCTCCCGGGGGCCTCAGGGCGGCGGCGCATCCCGGGGCGGGCGGTGCTGGCGGGCACCCCGGCTTTCCCCCTCGGAGGGCGGCCTCCCCTGCGCTCCGGGTCCCGGGTCTCTCGTGGCTCAGGGCGGCTGTGAGACCTTCTCCTTGAGAAGGGGCAGATCGGCGGCAACCTGTGGGGCCGTCCTGCGGCCGCCGTCTCCCTGAGAACATTTCCATCTGTCCTTTGAGTGAAGCAGACTCTCCTCCGTGAGGTCCACAGGCTTCATCCAGGCAGGTCTCACGAGCAAACCTGAGGGTCCCCCAAAGGAAGGAATTCTTCCTCCAGACTGTAACCTAAAAATTCTGCCTGATTTTCTAGCTTTCAGACTCAAAACTACAACATTGTGCGGAAGGAAAAATAATTTCCCCTGTACCACTCCAGATTCTTGGCAAAAAGGCCCCTGTAATAAAAGACAGATAAACAGGAGAAAAACAAACGGAGGTTTAGTAGCATGCATTCCTCTCGCATGTATGAGAGATAACAAAGAAAACTGAAAAACTCTTTAAAACAGCCCAAGCCACCACCTTAAATACCATATTCAGCTAAAGACAAAAGATGTTGAGGAGAGCATAGCCAGTTATGGGAGATACTCAGTAAAGGAGAACAAATGAGAGTCTGGTTATCACCCAGACTTAACACAACGCCTTCTCTGTTGATAAAAATTCTAGGGATTTGGTCATTCTCCATTCCTGATAGACCAAATGACCACTCTTGATAGAGGGAGACACCCTTAAAAAGATAGATTTCCATTATATATATAAATGTCTCTAACAGAAGAGTAAATTCTCAATTTTCCTGGCTTTTTCTACACTTACAGTTTCTTTAAAATAACCAGCTCAAAATAAACACTATGCCCCAAAGGCATTTTCTAAGGTGGTATATTCAGCTCCTTTTCAGTTCTTACCTTTGAAACGTTCAATAAAGAGTTCCACAATCCAGAACCAAACAGCTAGATGCTGCTTATCTCACTGAACCAATCTCCCAGTCCTGAGAGTCAGTCATTCCAGTTAGGCAGTCATGTCTCTCATTTCAGGAGGCGGACTTGCAGGTGAGCTTTTCAACTTAGGCTTGTCTGGTGTGAGCAATGGGGAATTTCCTAAGAGGCCTTTCCGTGGAAATATAAGTCAGAGAAAGGTTAATTGTCAGGAAAGGCTATATGCCTAATCTGAGTCCTGGGAACTGTTGGTCCAAAAGATTTCCAGATGTTGGGATCAGAGCATCTTTTAATGCTTCTGATGGTGTTATCGTGTGCTCAGGTAAACCCGAGTGGCCCACATAGCAACAGGCATGAGAATTTTCTAAGAATGAGCTAACATCTCTAAAATTTGTATCAAGTCATTCTCCTTCAATTTTCAAGGCTTCAAGGAAAAGGACAGTTTTTGTTCTTAGTGACTCCAAGTCCAAAGGCTGGGAGGAAATAGGAAGTGCTAGTTTGAAGATCCATAGCATGTTTAAGGAAACTACAATTCAGGATCCAGTCCAGTTTATGGGTAGAAAACAAAACTTCAAAGGTGGTAACAGAACCAGAATCTAATATCTATCAAGGAGCAAACACAGTGTATCTCTCTCTCTAAAATCACCCACATTTCTGCCAAAGGTAATCATGGTAAAACTAATTTGTTTGCAGATTATGTCTAGTTTCAATAAACTTGACCTGGTTGTTTACATAAGTACAGTAAAAATAACTATTGACCACATGTGCTAAGTGGCTTCAGTCATGCTGTGTCTGACTCTTTGCCACCCCATGGACTGTAGCCCTCCAGGCTCCTCTGTCCATGGAATTCTCCAGGCAAGAATAACTGCAGTGGGTTGCATTTCCTTCTCCAGGGTATCTTCCCAACCCAGGGATAAATATATCAATCGTATAGACTCTTTTAAATGAGCCTTGCTGAAACTTTGAATAAGGAATCTCAGACTGAACATTTAAAAGTGCTACAGGCTAGGAAGCCAAGACAAGGCAAGGCTCGCCATCTGAGTTTGCCTATAACATTTAAAACTTTGGGTAAACTCCTCTCTTATTTAGGTCCACAAAACATCTCAAAATTCCTGGGCTGCCAGGAAGTGAGCTTTTTAGTCAGCTGGTAAGGCTAAAATGAACCCTGTGAGCAAGATATCAGGACGTTTTCTAAGAGGCTTTATTGGCTCTGTAAAGTCACCCTGAGTCCCTTAAAGCTGCCTAGTTATATCTAAGTCTACGTACATCATTCTCAAATACCACATTCCAGTCAAAGCCTTGGAAATATAACCAACATTTCTAACTGTGTCCTGTTACAAGAGGGCAAATTCTTAATGGATTTATGTAAATAACTTATGTAAATACTCACTAGAAGTCTTCAAATTCTGGAGGGATCAGGCAGGAAGAAAAATTAAATGTTTTATCTTAGTTCACAAAGATAAAATTTACCAGATTGTTAGCTTAAGAGAAAGTTTTCTTAAATCTGGAAAAACACAATATTAAAGAACCAGCAATAGTTTCAATTAAAACTCATGTGCATTATAGTCACCCTTATCAGTTTATTCAGTCCCATGAAATTATTTCTTGTTGATTTTTATCTTTTGTTAGCAATTTTATGAATCCAGTTTTTTCATAAAAGTCTTATAAATTTCTTACTCATAAAATTTCAATTTTATGATTTAAGGATTTTCAGAAACCTGTATCTAGAGTATTTGTTCAAGTCCTTTCTATGAATCTCTGTGAAGATGAAACACTTTTGCAAAACCATCTGAATTTAAAAATAAAAGTGTATCTATGAATGACAAAAATACTTATAAATGCCCATGGTTAAAACCTGATTAGAGTTTATTACAATGAAGTTGACAAAGAAATTTGCTTATGCCTGTGACACACATTTCAAGATACTAAATAGAATTATGACTGATAACTTTATACCAGGACATATATGAATTTTATGTATTCCATCTAACAATTTCTGGAATACATAATATATACCAATAAAAATACAACTTAAAGAAGGCTTAGTATTACTTCTTATTTGACAATGATTTCTGTATAATTTAATACAGCAAATGAGCCTAATTAGTTAATATACCTCTCTTCTTTTTCAATAAGAAGAGAGAACAAATCTTTTGAGATGTTTCAGGGACCCTGTGGAAAATCCCAAAATTAATTCAGTGTCAACCAGAATTCATTTAAAATTTGATTTTGGAGGTTTATCAAAAATAGTAACAGTTTTAGGCATTGACTAAAAAGGATCACACATCATTCAAGAATAATATTTAATGACAATAAGTTTTCAAAGGAAAACACAAAAGATTAATAGTTGTGAGCAAAATTTAGCTATTAATAGTAAGTCTCAGTTTTTCTGAATAGTCAAGTCTGATAAAGTACGGGAAATTATTTTGATAGAACAGAAATATTTTGCTTTCTATACAGAAAAGCTTTCTATACTTCAAAGCTAAAGAAAAAGATTTATAATTCCTTTTCAAGAGTAGAGCAATAGTCCACCAAAACTTTCTTATTTTAGTATGTATAAAAAAATAAGCTTTAGTTTTACATAAGTACAGTGTTGATATTAAAGTTTCTTTTAAAAACTTATAATACACTCATGAAGTTTCTGCCAGCTTGGTCGCGTGAGGAATTCTCTCCCTCTCCTCTCTTTCTCCCAGCCCCCAATATACTGACTCTGTCCTTTATTACCCCTTCCCTACTAGAAACAGCTTCTTTTATTGTAGGACAAAACAACTTCCATTTCACTTAACAAAAATACATTTCCATATCTCATAGGTTTTCCTACTCTAAAACATATTCTACTTTCTTTGTATTCAGAGCTATTTCACTTATTATTTCTAGTAGTTTGAATTATACATATTAATTAGAATTACTAACCTATAGGCAAAATAGATGAAAGGAATTAAGAGGTACAAACTGACAGGTATAAAATAAATAATTAACAGGTGTGTAATATTCCTTTCCCAAATTTGAAGCAGTCAGTTGTTCCATGTAAGGTTCTAACTGTGCTTCTTGATCCACAAACAGATTTCTCTGGAGACAGGTAAGGTGGTCTGGTATTCCCATCTCTTTAAAATCAGTTTCTTGTGATCTACTCTGCAGTAGCCACAGGACTGGAAAAAGTCAGTTTTCATTCCAATCCCAAAGAAGAGCAATGCCAAAAAATATTCAAACTACTGCACAATTGTGCTCATTTCACATGCTAGCAAGACAATATTCAAAATCCTTCAAGCTGAGTTTCAATGGCACATGAACAAAGAACTTTCAGATGTACAAGGTGGATTTAGAAAAGGCAGAGGAACCAGAGGTCAAATTGTCAACATCTATTGAATCGTAGGAAAAATACAAGAGAATTCCAGATAAACATCTACTTCTGCTTCGTTGACTATGCTAAAGCCTTGAACTTTAATATAAAACTCACTAGTTTATATTATGCATAACAGATTCAAATTGTGTTTCTGGCATTTTACCCTTACAGATGGCCAAAGTTTTTTCTTAATGATTGTTAAGCAGACACTAGATTTTTCATTAGCCCAGTTCCCCAAAAGCTCTTTTGTTTTTCTCATGAAAATCATTTCCCTGAAGTTTACATTTGAAAGAAGTGGCTCTTAGATCCCAAAGAAGATGGCATAGAAAAATCTGTATCACAAAGGCACAAAAATAGTGTCCAAACTTTCTCCCAGGAGTTTTCAGGGTATATTTGCAAATAATCAGATGTCTAGAATAATTGCTGTTTAAATGTTTCCTTCCCTTTCTTAAGAGTGAGATCGTTCTGTTTCCAAAATCCTGAAACTTGTAGGAGCATTAAGAGAAAGAGTCCAGGGTCTGGGGTGGGTAAAAGGAGTGTCAGGCTTTACTTCTCCAGCCACCTTTCTGATTTTCTAAAGGAAATACAGTTGCTTTTAATTCCTCTAGTGATTGGATTGCAGCCTTAATGATGTCATGGGGCTGACTTGCCCATCCAACTACATTATCTTCAATTTACTTCTTTACCTCAGGGAGAAACCTTTCAACTGAAGTGGAAATCAAAAGATTCCTGTTCTAGAGCTTTAGGGTTTAATGAGGTATGGCTTTATAATGTCTGTGTAAAGCATTCAACAGAGGTCTTTGAATGCTCTCCTCTTTCTGGCTGTACAATTCAAACTCAGATCAATCCACCTTTGGGGGAAAGGTCTCTACTATTTCTTCAATCAGACCTGAACCTTGGTTTTAAGGTGATCCATTTTCTGATCATTTGCAGGAGGGCCTGGAGGAAATTACAGTCATTTTTTTTTCTTCCTTTGAGGGAAAATCCCAGGGTCTGTTTGGCTTGTCTGATAATTAGAGTACAATCATGGGCAGGAAGAACATTCCTTAGAAGCAAGCAGGATCTCTGTACATGGGGTCCGTGTCAACTGTGAGCAGCCATTGATCTAGCTCCTCTCTGTATGCAGAGACTATAGTGGAGGCAAGAAAGGCTTTGCGGTTTCATCTTGTTAGGGAAGTCCCTAAGGCCAGCTGCCATGCTCCTTTGAATCTTCTTTTCTATTTAATCTTTCCATTGGTACCAATAAGGCAATTGTTCAGGATGAGTATTCTGTATTTTTTTTTTAATATAGAAGTATTTTCAATTCAAAAGAGCCATCATCTGGCCATTGATGAGTAGGATCTTATATTAATCGAAGTAGTGACTCAAACCACTAAGCCTCTTTATGGCTATAACCGTGGCTATGAGAGATGTCCCCAAAGATGCCGCCCACACTGGGTCCAGAACGTTCACTCAGGAACTTAGCCTGTAAGAGCAAAGCCCTTCGCTGACATGGGCAGTGGGAGTGGTGTCATAGAAACAGTGCCCTCGGGTTCCCATGAGAACTTGAGAAAACAGTGATTCCGGTTTCCCACCAGAATGGGAGGCACCTCCAATTACGCACCACTGATCTGTGGCGCCAGGTGGGAACTTCTGGATGGAACTTTTCCAGCACTAGCAAGACAACAGAGACCCCCTATGGACGGAAACCCCTCATAACAAACCCTCCTGAGAGCGGGCATGCTGGGACAAAGAGAACATTACTTCCCAGATCCACAGCCCACGTGACTGTCTGCCAGATGCACGCCAGCAACAGGCATCTTCTGATGGGCAGCAACCAGAGAATATCATCATGGTCATGAAGCCAAGCTCTCAAGACAAGAATAAGAGGAAAGGAATATACATTTGGCTTGCGGGTCTCATCCTTACCACGAACAACACAAAAGACGAGGGGAAAAAATAAAGGCCAGCTTCGGGAGGAAGAAGGATCCATAGAAAACTGGAGCACTGCTGCCACTAACATTTTCTCCTTCCAATCTGCATTTGGAAAGGAAAAGGCAAGACTGAATGTTTACCTTCCTCTCCCAACTGAGCACTACAGCCTGAGAGCCAGGAGAACTGACTTTGGTGAAAATGTTTCCTTTGCCAGCTTCCATGTTTTCCAGGATTCGGTCTGCAGGCTCTGAGAGGATATGGTGTCTTAGCAAGTCACATCATGGGTCGCCAAATTGTAGAGGAGGAACAGTAATTTTCCTTCTACCCTTCTAGTTTCTATTATTACAGAGAACCTTTGTAATAATAGGCAGATAGATTCATAGGAGGGAAAGAAGCAAAAGTTTAATAACACGTGTATAGTTTTCATACATGGGAGACATCTAGGAAACTGAGTAACTCTCCCAAATGGTCCAAGCCACCACGTTAAACACTGTCTTCAGCTAAAGAGAGGAGACGCTGGAGTGGTGGGTGGGTGGGGCCTGGTGTGAGAGTTTATCAGGCAAAGTACAGTAAGTAAGGATATGGCTGTTCGGGAGATTTAATTCCATGCCTCCTCTTTTGATAAGTTCCTAGAGATTTGTCATTCTCCTCTTCCTGGTTTAGAGAGGGAGATGTCCTTAAAAAGACGGTTTCCCTTGTAAGTGTTCTTGTCCCTTACAGAAGGGTCACTTCTGCCAGGTTTTCAGAGCCTTTCCTGTGCTGGCTTCTTAAAAACAACCAGCTCAAAATAAGTATTGTGCCAGAGAAGCGTATTTTGGGTGATATTTTCTGCACTCTTTCAATATCAACTCTTGCCAAAATTTCCAACCTGCCTAATGTACTGAGAATTTCAGATTTACCCACAATAGCAAGAGTCAAATCCTTAAAACCCACCCCACTTTCTCTCTTTCCACGTCCAGATTCTGTTTCTCTGGAGAATTCTCATTACTTAATACAGATGGAATTTCAAATATTAAAAAAAGTCAGTCCACAGAAGCAACTTCATCATTGAAAAAGATCCAGTGTGAGGAACAGGCACATAATGGGAAAGGGGGGTGACTATTCATAAAAATGACAAATACATTTCACACACACAGACATACGTTTGACTCCTTAAAAGTTTAAAGCATCTGTAATTCCTTTAATCTTCCCAACAAACAAATAAAAATGAAAAATCACATTGAAACATAATTACTGTAAAAATGAAAACAAAAGGCAGTATTTTATGTGTAATATTTGCAATATTTATAAGAAACACTTTAGGCTCTTAAACAGTGGAAGAGCCCAAATAGATAGGTGTTAAAGAAGAAGTACTAATAGCATTGTATTAAAAAATGGAAAATCTAATGATAAAGGAGCAGATCAAAACAATTTGACATTTTTATATGTTAAATAAAGATAAAGATAACAATGATACTATTGTTCATATTAGTTTGTATGTGATATAGGAATTATGGTAGCAATTGAAAATTGGAATGACATTTTTCTTATAGTACTATAGTGATATATAACTTTTTATCTTGAGCAATTTGACAATATATAGCAAATGTTACAAAATTATTTATGACTTCCATTCCCATAGTAAACATGCTGGACTCTCTTCTAAGAAAATAACACAAAGTATAGGAGACTATCAATACACAAAAACTTGATTTTAGTGTTGTAACAGTGAAAAAAGAAAAGCTTAATTATGGGGGAATAATTAATTAACTAATTAATTATGGTACCAACATCTATTGAGATATAATATAGAAATTAAATTATGAGTATGAAGACACATAAGTCAAGATTATCAAATTTTTAGATTAGAAATAATAAAGTGGTAAACTTTAACATATGGCCTCATTGCCATTTATAAAAAGCATACACATGTGATGAAATACTGGGGAAAACCATTTTAAACCAATTCCCTTACTGGTGGGAGGACATTCAGATGAGTTTGGCTATCTTTGCTTTTATCACCGTGTTTTAATTTTTCTTTTTTTTAATAATTTCACTCTTTCCGTCGACACCCTTCACCCTTCTAGCTTTCTCTTTTTCTTTCCTTTTTTTTGCCATGCAGCATGCAGAATCTTCCCAGACCAGGAACTGAAACTGTGACCCCTCCACTGGGAGTGTGGAGTCTTAACCACTCGACAGCAGGGAAGTCCTGTTTTAAATTTTCTGTAAAGAGATTACACGTACGTTATTTTTCTTTTCAAAATCATAATTCAGATAGAAACATAAGCAATTTTATTTCAACATATCTTTCTTCAACAGTTTGTTCATGTCCAGCTGTTTTAATTGAGTGCTGTATTTGTGGAAATTATATAAAAATGATTATCTTGTTTTCAATGAAAAATACTTCTATAGTTTATGTCTACTTTTTAGTACACAGGTCCATAATCAAGCTACTTAAAAAGGAACACCGGAAAACTCAAAAATTGTTCAGTTCAGTTCAGTTCAGTCGCTCAGTCGTGTCTGACTGTCCGCGACCCCATGATTCACAGCACGCCAGGCCTCCCTGTCCATCACCAACTCCCGGAGTTCACTCAAACTCATGTCCACAGAGTCGGTGATGCCATCCAGCCATCTCATTCTCTGTCGTCCCCTTCTCCTCCCGTCCCCAACCTTTCCCAGCATCAGAGTCTTTTCCAGTGAGTCAACTCATCGCATGAGGTGGCCAAAGTATTGGAGTTTCAGCTTTAGCATCAGTCCTTGATCTCCTTTAGAATGGACTGGTTGGATCTCCTTGCAGTCCAAGGGACTCTCAAGAGTCTTCTCCAACACCACAGTTCAAAAGCATCAATTCTTCGGCGATCAGCTTTCTTCAACTCTCACATCCATACATGACCACGGGAAAAACCGTAGCCTTGACTAGAGGGACCTTGGTTGGCAAAGTAAGACTCTGCTTTTTAATATACTATCAAGGTTGGTCATAACTTTCCTTCCAAGGAGTAAGTGTCTTTCAATTTCATGGCTGCAATCAGCATCTGCAGTGATTTTGGAGCCCGAAAAAATAAAGTCTGACACTTTTTCCACTGTTTTTCCATCTATTTCCCATGAAGTGATGGGACCAGATGCCATGATCTTCGTTTTCTGAATGTTGAGCTTCAAGCCAACCTTTTCACTCTCCTCTTTCACTTTCATCAAGAGGCTTTTGAGTTCCTCTTCACTTTCTGCCATAAGGGTAGTGTCATCTGCATATCTGAGGTTATTGATATTTCTCCCGGCAATCTTGATTCCAGCTTGTGCTTCTTCCAGCCCAGTGTTCCTCATGATGTACTCTGCATATAAGTTAAATAAGCAAGGTGACAATATACAGCCTTGACGTACTCCTTTTCCTATTTGGAACTAGATAAATTATAAACGAAAAACTGGTAGAGTGTTTCAAACAATTAAATCATGCATTCAGAAAGTTAATGAAAAATATAATATATGATCAACTCTATAGATAGCAAAGGTAATTTCCTCCCTTCATACAACCTTGAATTTATTCTGATCTATTTTGGGAAAGTTTGCAGTGTAAGCGTGTACTAATCAACCTCACATGAGGTGACGGTCTTCCCTTTGTGGGCAACATTCGTAGGCAATTAATGCAAAAGAGATAAACTCTGGACCAAGGTCAGGAATATGTGAATCTCCACAGTGCAACCAACGTGTGAGCAGCTGAGGGATTAATTATACCTGAATTGAAGAAGAAGACCAAGGTCAATCGCTGTTTCAGTTATTTAACCTCAGAGAATTCGCTCTCTCTCTGATAATGCTGGAAACTCATTAAAAGACCTACTGGATTAGTCTCTCCTCTAAGACTTAGGCTGGAAATAATGGACTAACAAGCAGAAGCTGTGAAATGGCAGACCTTCATTAAGGGAATTGCTTCTATGGCGGGAGCTGCTGCTGTTGCTGCTGCTGCTAAGTTGCTTCAGTCGTGTCCGACTCTGTGCGACCCCATAGACGGCAGCCCACCAGCCTCCTCCATCCATGGGATTCTCCAGGCAAGAACACTGGAGTGGGTTGCCATTTCCTTCTTCAGTATGGCGGGAGCTAGAGAACTGATTTTGAAACTGCTTGGTCTTGCTAAACACAAGGAGGTAAAGTGTTTTTCCCTCTCCTAATTTGGGAACTAGCAGATAATGTTCTGGGAAGTTTTCAATGTCTCTAACAGGAATCAGTGCAAATAAATAGAGGAAAACAACAGAATATGAAAAACAAGAGATCTTTTCAAGAAAATTAGAGATTCCAAGGGAACATTTCGTGCAAAGATGGGCTCGATAAAGGACAGAAATGGTATGGACCTAACAGAAGCAGAAGATATTAAGAAGAGGTGGCAAGAATACACAGAAGAACTGTACAAAAAAGATCTTCATGACCAACATAGTCACGATAACGTGATCACTGACCTAGAGCCAGACATCTTGGAATGTGAAGTCAAGTGGGCCTTAGAAAGCATCACTACGAACAAAGCTAGTGGAGGTGATGGAATTCCAGTTGAGCTATTTCAAATCCTGAAAGATGATGCTGTGAAAGTGCTGCACTCAATATGCCAGCAAATTTGAAAACTCAGCAGTGCCCACAGGACTGGAAAAGGTCAGTCTTCATTCCAATCCCAAAGAAAGGCAATGCCAAAGAATGCTCAAACTACTGCACAATTGCACTCATCTCACACGCTAGCAAAGTGATACTCAAAATTCTCCAAGCCAGGCTTCAGCAATATGTGAACCGTGAACTCCCAGATGTTCAAGCAGGTTTTAGAAAAGGCAGAGGCACCAGAGATCAAATTGCCAACATCCGCTGGATCATGGAGAAAGCAAGAGAGTTCCAGAAGAGCATCTATTTCTGCTTCATTGACTATGCCAAAGCCTTTGACTGTGTGGATCACAGTAAACTGTGGAAAATTCTGAAAGAGATGGGAATACCAGACCACCTGACCTGTCACTTGAGAAACTTGTATGCAGGTCAGGAAGCAACAGTCAGAACTGTACATGGAACAACAGACTGGTTCCAAATAGGAAAAGGAGTGCGTCAAGGCTGTATATTGTCACCTTGCTTATTTAACTTATATGCAGAGTACATCATGAGGAACGCTGGGCTGGAAGAAGCACAAGCTGGAATCAAGATTGCTGGGAGAAATATCAATAATCTCAGATATGCTGATGACACTCCCCTTATGGCAGAAAGTGAAGAGGAACTCAAAAGCCTCTTGATGAAAGTGAAAGAGGAGAGTGAAAAGGTTGGCTTGAAGCTCAACATTCAGAAAACAAAGATCATGGCATCTGGTCCCATCACTTCATGGGAAATAGATGGAAAAACAGTGGAAACAGTGTCAGACTTTATTTTTTTGGGCTCCAAAATCACTGTGGATGCTGATTGAAGTCATGAAATTAAAAGATGCTTACTCCTTGGAAGGAAAGTTATGACCAACCTTGATAATATATTAAAAAGCAGAGACATTGCTTTGCCAGCCAAGGTACGTCTAGTGAAGGCTATGGTTTTTCCCGTGGTCATGTATGGATGTGAGAGTTGGACTGTGAAGAAAGCTGATCGCCGAAGAATTGATGCTTTTGAACTGTGGTGTTGGAGAAGACTCTTGAGAGTTCCTTGTACCGCAAGGAGATCCAACCAGTCCATTCTAGAGGAGATCAATCCTGGGTGTTCATTGCAAGGACTGATGCTAAAGCTGAGACTGCAATACTTTGGCCACCTCATGCGATGAGTTGACTCACTGGAAAAGACTCTGATGCTGGGAAGGGTTGGGGGCGGGAGGAGAAGGGGACGACCGAGGATGAGATGGTTGGATGGCATCACCGACTCTGTGGACTTGAGTCTGAGTGAGCTCCGGGAGTTGGTGATGGACAGGGAGGCCTGGCGTGCTGTGATTCATGGAGTCGCGGAGAGTCGGACACAACTGAGCGACTGAACTGAACTGAACTGAACAGGAATGGATGCTAGGATCAAAATACACCTTTCCTTCATGAAATTGATAGCCTAATGAAGAAATGAACTCTATAGTACTTCTTGTTATAGGCTATATTAAACTAAACCTTCTATATAATTTTATGCATATAGATATAGATATACGTGCATGCTGAGTCATTTCAGTCATGTCCGAGTCTTTGTAACCCCATGGACTATAGCCCACCAGGCTTCTCTGTCTGTGGGATTCTCCAGATAAGAATACTAGAGTGGATTGCCATGCCCTTCTCCAGGGGCTCTTCCCAACTCAGGGATTGAACTCGTGTCTCTAGTCTCCTGCATTGGAAGGTGGGTTCTTTACTACTAGCTCCACCTGAGAAGCCTTACAGATATACCTGTTTCGTCAAATAAAGGTTCCTTAATAATCTCTATTCAAAGGATTATTCAAGGTAGTGTCGATGATCCATGAACTCTAGGATTAAACTAACTACTTTATACAGAAATAAAACTAAAGTCCACAAAACTCTTAATTTTTCCAGACAAAACACAAAGTATCTGGATGATGTAGAACCAGAGCCAGTTCTGGATGTAGCCCCTCTCACCATCTGACCTTGCACAGGGAGCCTGCTCCCCAGCCTATATCTATTACCACATTATTAAGAAACCTACTGGTTATAAAGAGCTCTCGTAAGAGAGTGACTGGTAGAATAGAAACCAAGCACCCCATCTTTAGACACCTTTGCAGTGTTATTCACAATACATGGCAGCATATTTGTTACAAAGTCTGAGTGGCTTGGACCGCGACATGTCTACCTTTGGTTCCGTTGTCGGTGACCACCGGAGCAGAGTGGAACAGGGCAGACGGGGCTCCTGGGCACCGGAGGGTCGTTCCTGGTACAGGAGTCTAGCAGTGACGTGCATGCCGAGAGCCACTGCTGTCTTGCAAGACAGGAAGTTCGTGGATAGGGAGAAAGAAAACAAGGATGCATTATGGAGTAAGAAGGGGGCCTTTTCACGGGCGGCGGTTATGGGGACGCGAAAGGAAGACGTCAGTGAACAGTAATCAAAGCTAAAGCTGCAAATTTGTGTTTAAGGGCAGCAACCCGGAAAGCAGGAAGGAGCTAGACTGTGAAAATGACTCAGTGCCACGACCGTGATTTACATCCATCCACTGCATCACAGAAACTGATCATTCTGCAGGACGGAAAATCGGAGAGAAAACTCAGCTTAGAAGAACGATTCTCTTGTCTTCCCGCTGACTAGCCTGATTGAGGAAAATGCTGGCTCTAATGCCGTTCACAGTGGGTCAAGCTCCCTCAGGGCCCCTGTTCTTCTCTGTCTTCCCTGAGTGTGAGAGCCTGCACAATAGTTCTGACAGATGAGCTGTGATCACAAATGTCACACAGAACAGAACCCCTCCAAGGGGCAGGGGGAGGGAGACGGACGGATCGGGAGTTTGGGGTTAGCAGATGGTTAGTAGATGCAAACTATTACGTACCTGACGAACAACCAACAAGACCCTACTCTACAGCACAGGGAACAGCGTCCACGTTTCTGGGATAAACTATAAAGGAGAAGAATGTGAAAAAGTAATGCCTATGAGTCTGTAACTGAGTCCCTTTGCCATACAGCAGAAATTAAAACAACTTCGTAAATCGACTACACTTCAGTAAAACATAAAGAAACTATTTGGCGCTGACAGACTAACTTACCAGCTCTCTCTCCCTTTGTCCCTGTGATCCTGGAGGGCTTGTGTTGAGATGTCAGAGTTTCCGCATCACCATTTGGAACAATACTGCACTGAAGCAGCCACTGTAACGCTTTGCATGAGGATAAAAATACATGCAATATGTTATGTCTCTGAAAGTTAGGGGATTATTCACGTGAAGTGTTAGTAACTCAGTTGTGTCCAACTCTTTGTGACCCCATGGACTGTAGCCCACCAGGCTTCCGTGTCCATGGGATTCTCCAGGCAAGAATACTGCAGTGGGTTGCAATGCCCTCCTCCAGGGGGTCTTCCTGACCCAGGGATTGAACCCAGGTCTCCTGCATCACAGGTGGATTCTTTACCATCTGAGCCACCAGGGGGGCCCAATTAACCAGTTCAGTGGTTCTCAGCTCAAGCATGCATTGACATCACCATGCTTGTTAAAACATGGCTTGCTGGCTCCCATCCCTAGAGTCCTGATTCAGAATATCTCCAGCAGAGTTGGAAACACTGCATTTCCAATTGTTCTCAGGAGCTGCTGATCCTGCATTTGGGGGAACCCACTTTGAGAATCATTGGTTGAGATAAACTGGAAAATTCAGACATCTCCTGCAAAATGAGTCTCATTTCTGAATTAGAGTTACAACAGTGAAAACTTTTTAAAAGGACAAATATAACGAAGTAAGAAAAAAAAAAGAAATTAGATATCTTATCCAAAATTTCTAGTGTTGGGGGGTTAACTGCAGAAAACCAAAGTCTCTTGGTGACAGATATTTTGAGCCTAGGTGACGTTGGATGCTATCTCTTTTTGACTTAGTGACTGCTCAGTGTTTTTTTCTTTCCAGTTTTAGAAACTCATTTTCCTGTCTCCAGTCTTCTCCTGTGACTTCAAGCTCTGTAGACACTGATATGAGATTAATTCTCGCTCTAAACTACAGTGACAACAGCGCTACTGACTTACTCTCCACTTTCTTAAGATTCCCTTGATTATATTTTAACTTTAAAAATTTCATATTAGAGTATAGTTGATGAACAATATTGTGTTATTTACAGGTGTATTGCAAAGTGATTCAGTTATCCATATACCTATATCTATTCGTTTTCAAATTTCTTTCCCAGTTATGTTATTACATAATACTGAGCAGAGCTCCCTGCACTCTGCAGTAGGTCCTGGGTGGTTATCCATCCTACACACAGCAGCGTGGACACGTCCATCCTAAACACAGCAGCGTGGACATGTCCATCCTAAACACAGCAGCGTGGACACGTCCAGCCTAAACTCCCTCTCCACCCCTTCCCCCGGTAACCATAAATTCATTCTCTAGGTCCGAGAGTCTGTTTACCATTAGATTCCCCACCATATTTCTCTTTCTCTGTTTGACTGACTTCTCTCAGTTTGACAATCTTGGTCCATCCATGCGGCGGCAGGTGGCATCATTTCATTCCTATTGTCAGGAAAGAACAACCAAATATATCTTGTTGGCCCTACTCTCTAACTGGCTCTCTTACCTCTTTCACCTTTAATACCTATACCCAGCAAGAGGAATATGCAAGAGCAGTCACCTCCACAGAAGGTCTGAGAATCCTGGGGCTCCTACACTTTACACCAGAACTGGAGAGATGTCAGCTGCCAACACTTAAAGCAGGCAGAGCCAGAAGACTCTAGCTGCTGCCAAAGAGGCACTGATTCCTCACGTGTGAATGTCCACCTGTCTGGTGCAGCTGCTCTTGACACCTGCCTTTGCACTGGCCTTCCATCGCTGATTATAATCATAGCTCTCTGCTTCGCTGACCCCTCAGAGCAGAGGGCTCCTGGTGGTGAGCTGGGATGAGGGTGAATGGCCAAGTCAGGAGAACGCACTCAAGATGCAGTCCTAAACTGGGAAGAATGCCTCTGGGTGCAGCCTGGAGTGTCCTTTCCTCATCTCATCCAGGTGGGGTAACTGAGAAACAGTGCCACCTGCTTTGGAGAGTGTCTCCTGGCCCCCTCTGACCGGGACACTGGGTAAGATGACAATGCTTCAGCCAAGATACGGGCAGGCAGAGCTGAGAGTCTGCAGAGCAGAGCCAGCAGTCCTACTTGGGCAGGGAGCTTGGGGTGTGGGTCAGCTTGAATTCAGACAACAGAGGGTCTTACTAGGTTAAGAGCTACATCTCCTGGGTGCCTGAAATGGGAAGCTAATTCATATCCTCACTCATTGCTGAATGCAGCCTTCAGTCTACACACACACTGGGAACCTAACCCAAGCACGCCGGGAGCTGCTCGCCCATTCAACAGCCCTGCTCATAGAAAGCCCACGCTCTCCTCATTTGCAGAGTACATGGGAATGTACATTGGTGCAGCCACTCCCGAAAATGGTATGGAGATTCCTCAAAAAATTAAAAATAGAACTACCATAAGATCCAGCAATTACACTTCTGGGAACATATACAAAGGAAATGAAGATACAAACTTGAAAAGACGTCTGCCACCCAGTGCCCACAGCAGCATTATTTTTATAACCAAGACAGGACAACCACATACGTGTCTATTCATAGACGGATGAATAAAGAAGCTGGGCAGACACACACAGCGGAAGAACTAAAGAGCCTCTTGATGAAAGTGAAAGAGGAGAGTGAAAAAGTTGGCTTAAAGCTGAACATTCAGAAAACTAAGATCATGACATTTGGTCCCATCACTTCATGGCAAATAGATGGGGAAACAATGGAAACAGTGACAGACTTTATTTTCTTGGGCTCCAAAATCACTGCAGATGGTGACTGCAGCCATGAAATTAAAAGACACTTACTCCTTGGAAGAAAAGTTATGACCAACCTAGACAGCTTATTAAAAAGCAGAGACATTACTTTGCCAGCAAAGGTCCATCTAGTCAAAGCTATGGTTTTTCCCGTGGTCATGTATGGATATGAGAGTTGGACTATAAAGAGAGCTGAGCGCTGAAGAATTGATGCTTTTGAACTGTGGTGTTGGAGAAGACTCTTGAGAGTCCCTGGGACTGCAAGGAGATCCAACCAGTCCATCCTAGAGGAGATCAGTCCTGGGTGTTCACTGGAAGGACTGATGCTGAAGCTGAAACTCCAATAGTTTGGCCACCTGATGTGAAGAACTAACTCAATTGTAAAGACCCTGATGCTGTGGAAGATTGAGGGCAGGAAGAGAAGGGGACAACAGAGGATGAGATGGTTGGATGGCATCATGACTCGATGGAAATGAGTTTGAGTGAACTCCGGGAGTTGGTGATGGACAGGGAGGCCTGGCGTGCTGCAGGCCATGGGGTCGCAAAGAGTCAGATATGACTGAACTGACTGAACTGAAGATGGATCTTGAGGGCATGATGCTGTGAAAAAAGTCAGACAGAGAAAGACAAATACTTTATGGTCCCACTTGTGTGGACTCAAAAAAACAAATATAAAGAACACAAAACTTAAAGAAAAAGAGGTCAGATCTATGGACCTCAGAGACAGGAGAAAGGAGGTGGGAAGATTGGAAAAAGCTGGTCAAAAGTTAGAAAGTTCTAGTTAGAAGATAAAAAGTGCTAGGGATATAACATACAATGTGATGAGTATAGTTAACGTTGCTGTATGATATACTGAAAGTTATTAAGGGAGTAGAATCGAAGTGTTGTCATCACAAGGAAAATTTGCTTTCTTTTCTTCATTGTCTCTCTCTGAGGTTCTGGGTATTACTGAAACCCATTGTGATCATCAGTTGACAGTACATCATGCTGCACAACTTAAACTCATACTGATACATGTCAATTTATTTCTCAATTAAACTGGGGGAAGGGGAAAGAAAATAAAGTGTCAATCACATCTAAAAATACCTTCATAACAACATCTTGATGGATGTGGGACCAATTAGCCGTTCACCTAGCTTAGCCAAGATGACACATCCAATGAGCCATCAGTGCTATGACACATTTTGCCTTTAAGTGGGAGGTAAAGCTCAACATTTTTCAACATTAATAAGCATTTTACAACTATTTAGATAAAAGCCATTTATTCTATAAATTTTAAAAACTTCTACAGTTTGTCAATTTTTCTGTATATCTGGTGATTTTAAAGCTATTTCTACCCAGTCATCATTCTATTACTCTGCCTATATCAAACAATTGTTTTTAATACGTGATGGAAAAGACAACTATGGCTGCACCACTTAAAATACATTGTACCCAATCCTGCTAAGAACACGCGGGAGAAACAGTAGCAGTGTAATGCTACAAATGAGGAAGCTGAGGATTTTGTACTAATTTGCATCTGATGAAAATCACTGAGCGATCAGATAAGGGTCCTCATGAACGCAAGCCTGTTGAATCCCAAAGCCCTTTCCTCTCCAGACTTTTAACGTTCATGCTCTTTCAGAGCTGCCTTTGGCATTTTCCTTATTTAATTTTGCAGAAAGGTGGTTGTTCTTTTGTTGTTTTTGTTGTTCAGTTGCCTGTTTGTGTCTGACTTTTATGACCCCACGGACTGCAGCGCGCCAGGCTTCCTTGACCTTCACTATCTCCCGGAGCCTGCTCAAACTCATGTCCGTTGAGTCGGTGATGCCATCCAGCCATCTCCTCCTCTGTCCCCCCTTCTCCTCCTGCCCTCAGTCTCTCCCAGCATTGGGGGCTTTTCCAGTGAGTCAGTTATTCCCATCAGGTGGCCAAAGTATCGGTGCTTCTGCTTCAGCTTCTGTCCTTCCAGTGAATATTCGGGACTGATCTCCTTCAGGGTGGACTGGCTGCTCCCCTTGCGGTCCAGGGGACTCTCGAGAGTCTTCTCCAGCTCCACAGTTTGAAAGCAGCAGCTTTTTGGTGCTCAGTCTCATTTGTGGTCCAGTTCCCACATCCACACAGGACAACTGGGAAAACCATAGCTTTGGCCATACGGGCCTTGGTCCCCAACGTGATATCTCTGCTTTTAATATGCTGTTTGGATTTGTCACAGCTTTTCCTCAGTGAACTGAAATGAATGGGAATGGGTGGATCTAATTCATCCATTGTATCCACTCCTGTGGGCAAGAATCCCTGAGAATGAATGGAGTCATCCTCATGGTCAACAAGAGAGTCTGAAAGGCACTCAGTACCTTACTAATGTGTTGAGTACTAAACGTACTTAGTACTTAGGTGCAATCTCAAAAAAGACAGAATGATCTCGGTTCATTTCCAAGGCAAAACATTCAGTATCACAGTAATTCAAGTCTGTGCCCCAACCACTAATGCCGAAGAAGCTTAAGTTGAACAGTCTATGAAAACCTACAAGACTTTCTAGAACTAACACTAAAAAAAAAAAAAAAAAAGTTCTTTTCATCATAGGGGGCTAGAATGCAAAAGTAGGAAGTAAGAGATACCTGGAGTAACAGGCAAGTTTGGCCTTGGATTACAGAATGAAGCAGGGCAAAGGCTAATAGAGTTTTGGCCAAGAAGCACTGGTCATAGCAAACACCCTCTTCCATAACACAAGAGGTGACTCTACACATGGACATCACCAGATGGTCAATGCCAAAATCAGATTGATTATATTCTTTGCAGCAGAAGATGGAGAAGCTCTATACAGTCAGTAAAAACAAGACTGGGAGCTGACTCAGATCCTGAACTCCTGATTGCAAAATTGAGACTTAAACTGAAGAAAGTAGGGAAAACCACTAGGCCATTCAGGTATGACCTAATTCAAATCCCTTATGGTTATATAGTGGAAGTTGCTCCTTACTTATACAATAAGAATTTTCCCAAAATTATTTTCCATAAGAATAAAACTTCTACTATATATTTTGTTTATAGCCATAAACATCATACCAAAGCTTAATACATGTAAAAAAGGGAATGAAAGAAAAATCCCCATAAATCCTTCATTTCAGTTAAACTAGACACATAGATGATGTGTATGAAGGTTGAAAAAGACAACTGAGAAAATAGTTATACAGGAATAGGTGAAAAGAGAAAGCTCAGTAGTGGTGAAAGGACCAACAGCAATAGATCTTGGAAAGTATCAAAATTAATATTTCACTTTGGAGAAGGATTGTTTTGAAATACACATGGTATATTTTTTATTTGCCAAAAGGATTCAGTGAGTCACACATAAAAGTCATAAATGCAGGAAATCGTTTGAATCAGTGACGTTATCAGGAAGGCTATTCTGGCACGCTCTCTGCCGTCTCCCCGCACTCAGCAAAGTCCAACAAAAACTGCTACATGGAAACCCACCTAATTTAACATCTCGTAATTAAGAGAGTACTGGCACAGCAGAAAGATGCTTTATAAAAATGCAGCAAAGACTACAGACAATCCCCTCCATAGGAACCTTCAAGTTGTAAACTTTCAAAGCTGCTGTTGTGTGTTCTGTCCAGTCACACAAGCTAGTTCATGTGTCTGGATCCACTGTGATTGCATGCTCGCTCTACAGGCGGTTGTACTTTCGTGCGTTTCACAGTTCTACGCAGAGTACAGTAGTGCAGTGTCTTTATTTCAAACCAAGGATGTTCAGAAGGCAATGGTAAAAGCAGCAGCATATATATCTGATTGTGTTAGTTGAGCATCTAGGCTAACTTTGTTGGGCTTATGGACAAATTGGACTTAGGAATGAACACGCTCTCAGAACAGAACTCATTCATATGTCGGGGACTTACTGTACCGTATTAACATAAAGACTGTTAACCAGAAAACTACTAGAGTGGATCAATTAAAAATAAAAACTAAATACCACAGAAAAATCTATAAAGATTAGTTTAGAAAAATCCAATTAATGCAGCAATCTGTAATTTTTAAAAAAGTGTTCTGATGTAGCATCGCACAGAATTCCTCAAAAATATCTTAAAAAGTAGTAATGCCTACATAAAATGCAGAAGATCCACCAGTGCAATGTCACCATAGGCCATTTTTTAAAGTCACTGTGTTTTTGAAAAAACTCTCTAGCTCACAGCATAGAAAAGTGAACGATCTCCCTATTATATGGAAAATTCCTAAAACTTTAGAAGAAACCAATAAAGCTATGGAGAAATAAGACTGGCTAAAGATATATTAGACATTTAGTAGAAAAGGAAAAATTTGCTGCTAAACATGTAAAAAGATGCTCAAATTCCTCAAATTCATTTACACCAAGAGAGTTTCAAACGAACCACGTTAAATTTGGTAGAATTACCGCAACTGCCCCTTCAGTGAATCATGCCTCCAGATGGTAGTGCTTTTGTGAGGTTCCCTGAGCTGGGACTTTGGCCTGAGTCCTGGGAATTGCCTCACCGTTAGGACATCAGAAAATGTGACGCGTGTTTGGGATCGCCTCCTGGAAGGTGGCTGGCACCCTGTAAAAATGTTCAGTGTGGCTTTTTTGGAAATTATAGACCACATGGAGAGACACAGTCCATTTTCCAAGGAGACCCAGCAGACCTGGTCCCGGGATCATCCAGCTGAATGCAGTTACATGAGTAAGTCTAGGAAAAACCAGAACTGCCCAGCCACCTCCCAGAGTGATGCACCACACTGACGCATGGTTATTTCAAGTCAGTGCTTTTGAGGGGCAGTGAAAGTGCTAGTCACTCAATTATGTCCGACTCTTTGTGACCCCATGGACTGTAGCCCACCAGGCTCCTCTGTCCATGGGATTCTCCAGGCAAGAATACTGGAGTGGGTAGCCATTCCCTTCTCCAGTGGATCTTCCCGACCCAGGGATTGAACCCAGGTCTCCTGCATTGCAGGCGGATTCTTCACCGTCTGAGCCACCAGGGAAGCTTGGGGCTGGGGGTTGTCACATAGAAATAGATCATCCACATCCTGAAATGCCATTTTCATATACAGAATTGAGAGAAATCCAAAAGTTTCACAATTCACTTTAGTATAAGCTATGGGGAAAAGTGAACTCTCATACACTGCTGGTGGGTTAGAAAATTCATACACTCCTTTGTAGAAGGCAATTTGGCAATACCTCCTGACATTTCAAAAGCTTATTCCCTTCAACCCAACAATCATATTTTTAGAGAATTATTCTACAAATATATTTACACAGGTGCAAAATTATGTATGTAATGAACGTTCAAGTTGATTTCTGCAGTACTTGATGTAACAGCGAAAGATAAAAATAACCCAAAGGTTTATGAACTGGAGTCTGGTTAAATGCACAATGGAATTATGATCTGTAAATTAATAAAAAATCAGGAATCCGTCCCTGTATTTATATGGAAAGAACATAAAGACATCATTAAGTGATAAAAACATACTGTAAAATGATGAAGATGGCCTGCCACATGTTGTGTATAAAAAAAGAAAAAGAAAAATCTATGTTTGTATGATTGAATGGGCATCTTAAAAACCCTGGAAGATAAACAAGTATATCTGTGATGTTTTGTGGGTTGGACACTTGGGATTTCCGCTGATAGAGAACGGGGCATGTGAGAGACTTATCTGTATTATATTTTTATCTCTGAGGGACTATATAAACATAAATATGTATTTTGTAAATTTAAAATAGCTCTCTGAAAAAATTTAATGTTTGCATAATATGGTGAGATGTTATATCTAATGAAATGAAGCCCGTGGTTATTACCAATTTGATGCTACTGTAAACAATACTGCAGTAAGCATTTTTGTAGGATTATCTCTATAAGTCTTTTTTTAATCCCTCTCGTCTAGGAGACCTGACTTTGGCAAGAATTCTCACCCTTTGCCAGCTTCTGCCAGCTTTTCAGGATCTCATCATAGCACACTGTTGATGCTTACAAGAGGTCCCTGCACAGAACCTATGAAGGATCATGTGAGGCTGTGAGTCAGCTCATTGAATTAATTCTCTGATTAAGGATTCTGCCTCCATATCCTAAGGAGACTGGGCCAGTCCTCTGCCAATATTCACTGCGATCCCTTTACATTTGAGTAGTGCAGAGGCTCCAAGATTGCTTCCTCTCCCTGGAGCCAGCATCTCATTTTTGGCAGGCCGCCCTGCTGCTGTTGGAACTACTTTGGCTCAAACTGGGAGAGAGCCAGGAGTTCCTTTAATTAACCCGGGGCAGCCCCCAGAATAATGACCAGCGGGTGCAGAAATATAAAGGCTCTAACTCCCTTAGCACCTGATTAGGATGCATTTCAAGGTGTGATTTCCATCACTCTACCTTCCCCAGAGCCCCTCTGGACAGTGGAGGTGAAGGGCCCTGCCCTGCCCTTTCCTGCCGTCCGTCACACCCTGGTCGCCCCTCCGACTCCTTTCTAGGTCTTCCTCAATCACACTCACTAATGAGTCATCGTCACATGACCACTGAGGCTGTGCTTCGTGGGAATCCAAAGACATCATCTCTTATTTCAATGGCATTCCACTGGTCCCCTATTACACTGAAAATAATGGAGCTGTGCAAACCACTGAGGCTAGGAAATAAAGGAGCAAAGTTATCACATACTTTATATATATATATATGTTACATCTTCCGCCGTGTTTCTGGCACACGGAATTGATCAAAGGCAAGCAGACTAGGTAGTTGAATGTACTTTGCTGTTTAAGAAAGCACCAGCCTGACCTTCAGAGACATATGAAGCAACCCGAGGATTGCCGTGGCTGCAAGAAGAAAACTCTCCCCAGTGTCCATTTCAGAGGTGGCCATGGAGTACAACATAGAAGGAAAAACTCCTAAGAGCAAACACCCCAAACTGTTGAAGAGAATGGTCTCCAAATGAACTACTGCTGCTGCTGCTAAGTCACTTCAGTCGTGTCCGACTCTGTGTGACCCCACAGACAGAAGCCCACCAGGCTCCCCTGTCCCTGGGATTCTCCAGGCAAGAACACTGGAGTGGGTTGCCATTTCCTTCTCCAATGCGTGAAAGTGAAAAGTGAAAGTGAAGTCGCTCAGTCGTGTGCGACCCTTAGCGACCCCATGGACTGCAGCCTACCAGGCTCCTCCATCCATGGGATTTTCTAGGCAAGAGTACTGGAGTGGCTTGCCATTGCCTTCTCCGCCAAATGAACTAGCGACTACTAAATGTGCTGCGGACCAGGAACTCACCTGCGGGCCAGGACCGAGGATGGTCAGAGTCCTTGCCCAGAAGATGTAACTGTTCTGAAGAGCAACTGCCATTGTTCCCCATTCCACACCTGCAAGGAAATGTTTTTATTATGGACGTTCTCTGCCCGCTTCATTCTCCATCATTCTAAATTGGGCATAGTAGGGATTAAGACTGAAGCAAACTCCTTATATTCTAGCTTTTAGGTAGCAGAGCAATGAAAGGACACACTAAGAACAGAAAACACCTCACAAACCCAAAGATTTTAAACCCTGGGTCAAAGGGAGCAACTCGACGGGGCTCTGACTCCTTTGGGTAGGAGCTAGTGATTGCATCCCAAAGAAGCTTGCGGGAGCTGGTTCTGGTCCTCCATCCATATCTGTTCTTCCATCCCCCCCTCTCTACCTTTAGTGACAGAACCTCTCACACCTTAAACGGGGTGTGGGTGCAGCATGGTCTCCCACCTGAAGACATTTCCCAGGGCCCTGCTCAGATAGGCTGGTCCGTGGAGGTTCTGACCAAGAGTATATAAATAGAAATCATGAGCCTGACTTTCAGTTGACGCCCTCAGTAAACGGGCTCTGCCTTCCTTTGTGCTTTGCTCTTCTTTTATGGCTAGAATGTGCTTGTGAGAGTGGGAGCTGAGGAGCATGACCACATCAGACCTGGATGACCTATGTGACAAGAGAGAGAAACGCATCCGTCATTTTAAACCACTTTCTCTGGGCTCTTGATTTGGCTGCTTAGCTGGTGTCCTAAGGAATAAGAATAGATGTGCATGCACTCCTGGGTTTGCACTTATTCACACATTATTCACCTTCTTACCTTTAACTAAGGGAATATCAGGTGCAAATGGAATTTAGTTCTCTAGGTTTCCCAGACCCAGTACTAGCTGGTGTCTGCTTCCTTCCAGCTTCTTTGAACCTAGGAACATAAAAAAGGTGTGCATCAATTACTTTAGGCTATCAGGAATAGATTTCCAACTTATCATAATAAACTACTACCAGAATAAGTTTCATAATGATGAACTAATGTTTCTAACAGCTTTCTTCACATTTTCTTTTTCAATCCTAATGCGTTATAAGGTATATGCTATTTTTATTCCTGTTTTACAGATGAGGAAACTGAAGCAGAGAGGTAACTCACAGCTGGGATTAGAATCCAAGCAATCTGTTTCTGTTTTGCAAAGGAATTCATTTGTGTGGAGGATGGTGATTTAGGGGACTGGGACTGACATAAACACACTGCTCTGTTTAAAACAGACAACCAGCAAGGGCCTGTTGTACAGCACACGGAACTCTGCTCGATACTCTGTGATGACCTACATGGGAAAAGAATCTGAAAGAGTGAGTACATGTATACGTATAACTGAATTACTCTGCTGTACATCTAAAACCGACACAACATGGTTACTGGTGAGATAAAAGGGGTGGGTATGTTTCTATCTCTGTGTTAGGGTCATTTTACTTGGCTTCTGCTCCAAAGAGGTGATGAACAGAGTCAGAAGACCTCAATGAAAGAATAGTTTTCAGTTTCGTTTTTCCATTCCTCAGAAAGTAAGTCACCCCTCTAAGAGGATTTTTCTCTTAGTATTCAGATCTCCAGCCTCCTGTTAAGTGGCATTACAGACCATTTCCAATGCAGAGGGCCAGCTTAACCTACTAAGGAGAAAGTAAAAACATGTGTTAAATTTAATCAGCCAGTGGGCCTTAAAGTGATGATCTGGTTTAGAATCCAAGAGATCTTCAGCAAAGGAGACAGAATCATGAAAGAAGTTAAGCGAAATAAATGGAATTTGCTTTAGCCTGGGAGAAGAAACATGATTATTATTCCAAAAAAGTTGTAAAGCAGAGCTGAAAAAAATCCCAAGTCAAGTTGAGAATAAGAGTACACATTAAAATCAAATGTCTTTCAGTGCAGAAACGCACTGAAATGTCAAATGTACATTAATTATCTAGGATCCACTTTGATGATGTCCTCTTGTTAATTCATTTGTCAGACAGCAAAAGTTAGCAGCCCCAGAAGGAAGCCATCAAATGTGTAATAGACAGGGAGACTTGGCAGGCAGGCAGGGAAACTTTAGCCAAGCCAACACGAAACCACTTAAGGAAATGTAAAACTTAAGAATGTCCAAAGTAAGTCCCGGAACTCAAGACCTGGCAGATTTAGGCCCCAAGGACAAAAGTATATTTTTCACTTACATTTGCATGAATATGACTCTTTGGAAACTGACCTAATTTAAAGCAGGTTTATGTGCTTGACAGTTTTCTCTTCCTCGCATAAAACATTTCATTTAGTAATAGGAAATGCTCTCTCTGGTTCTGGCTTGCAGGATACATCACAAACAATCCTATAAATTCTTATTTCCTTTTTATTAAACACATTATTTTAGCTACAAAGACCCTTATCTAAACAAAATGCACCTGCCAACAATGACTTAATTTCCCAAGTTGCTTGAGAAAGTCGATGGAGACTTGCAAACTTCAGGGGATAAAATTTAGACAATTTGGGGTCAGGTTTGGTTACATGACACCAGAGGGCTTACTTCCTGTTCCCTGGTCCTTAGAGAAACCCAGATACATCCGGCTCTATTGCTGACCGGTAGAATGGCCACGGCACAACCTCCCGCTTCACAGGAGACCAGGATGGCTGTGTTCTGGAAGGCTCTGCTTTGACTGTTTGCAGTTCAGACAAATGGCTCTTAGAGAGATGTCCTGAATACACCTCACCCCACAGATGCCAGTTGTTTAGATTGGGACTTGAGATGTGTCATTTCTGCAGCTAAGTGAGCAGGCTGACCTGGAAAGTGACGTATGCTCTCTGGAGTACCCAGGAGCTCGAAAGTGAGTGAGAATGACTTGACACTCACTAACTAAAACTAGGAAATGAATACTCTGTGATTTAATAATTCCATGTCCTAAAAAGAGGAGGACTTTAAAAAAGATCTCCTTACCTTTAAAGGAAAAATTAAGATATTGATTGTGTGTTCATCTCCACAGTGACTCTACTTCAAAGCATTAAAACAATTAACCTAGTCCTCCACATTTGTTTAAACTTTCTTTGGAGGGGGAGAAATAAATAGAACTCTCTTTATTCACAGACAACCTGATCACCTATTTAGTTAACCCAGTGAAATCTCTAAAGAGCTACTAGAACTGACAAATGATTTAACAAGATTGCATGATACAAGATCAACATCAAAAAATCAACTGTATTTCTATGTACTAGCAACAAACATGGAGAAGGAAATGGCAACCCACTCCAGTGTTCTTGCCTGGAGAATCCCAGGGACAGGGGAGCCTGGTGGGCTTTCGTCCTTGGGGTCACACAGAGTCGGACACGACTGAAGTGACTTAGCAGCAGCAGCAGCAACAAACAAGGAGTAACTGGAATTATAAAAACACTGTCATTTTTTTAATCATTATTTATTTGTCTAATCTCCATTTTTTCCAAGTGATTCTATTTTCTTACCATATATTTCATTTTGTTTCTACCCAATAGCCTTCAATAGGAAGCATCTCAACCTTTAATGAATTTTTTCAGACAAATGTTCCGGAAAGTCCTTAGACCAGTGCTGTCCAGTAGAGTGTTCTGCGATGAGGAAGACTGCTTCTGTGCTGCCCAGGACAGTGATCACTAGTCACATCTTGCTGTTAAATGAGTACTTGTTTGACTGGTGTGAATGAGAACCTGAATTTAAATTGGAATTAAATTTGAATTAACTTAAATTTAAATAACCATGTGTAGCTAACTAGTGGCTACAGCCTTGAACATTGTAGCCTGGAAGACCAGAAAACTTACCAGCAGAAATTTAGCAAATGTGAGTGATTGTTGATTTCATATGTCAATTGAAAGAAGCTGTCCAAAGTGTTGAAACTGATATTTCAACTGGAGGGGTGTTCAAATGAGAAGGGTTCATGGAGCTTAAAAGTATAATTTTTTGATCTAGCCCAGTCAGGGTGTTTGGCAGAAACTATCTGTATTGACCAAAGAGGGGGGGTTTCTGTGAAAGCTGTAGGGGATGCTACAGAAAGAAAGGAAAGGCCAAGTAACCAGACAGGGGACAGCATCCAGTAACGGTCCAGAGAAATGAGCAGGAAGAGGAAACGGACAGTCTCTCCTGGAACGTCCCATTGGGAGGGGAGTCCTCCAACCATGTTCCTTCCTGGAGTTTCTTCCCCAAATTCAAACTCTGGGTGCAGGTGGTCAGATTGGGCTGGTTTGGATCCCATAGCGTTCTTTTTTCAGGGAAAGTCAGGTACTTAGACTGAGAGTTGTATCATTAACTGTCCTGAAAGAAAAATCCAGAAAAAAGAGGGGTGCAAGCCCTTCATTGTTCAGTCCTGTCCGACTCTTTGTGACCCCGTGGACTGCAGCCCACCAGGCTCCTCTGTCCATGGGTTCTCCAGGCAGGAATACTGGAATGGGTTGCCATGCCCTCCTTCAGGGAACCTTCCCAGTCCAGGGATCAAACACGTATGCATTGCAGGCAGATTCTTCACCAGCTGAGCCACCAGGGAAGCCCCCAGGAAGGAAAGGGCAATCAATAATAGACATCAATTTTCATGAACTGGCAAGTGTAATATTCAATACATGCCACGTTCCATGGTTTCAGATTTGCCCCACGACGAAGACTTCTCCGTTCTCTCGGCCTTAATATTTAGTATGTACGCATGCTCAGTTGTGTCCAACTCTGCGACCCCATGGACTGTAGCCTGCCAGGCTCCTCAGTCCGTAGGATTTTCCAGGCAAGAATACTGGAGTGGATTTCCATTTCCTCTTCCATCGTTTTAGTATATTTTAATTCCAAATGTCAAAAGATATATATTGAGCATTTATCATCTTAGGTCATTTGATATACACAATTTAAGTCCTACAAAAAAGTTTGAGGGAGATATTGAATTTTTCCATTTTTCACAAGAAATCTTGCTCTCAACATTTTAAATAACATGTTTGATTTTAGAAAGAAAGAAACATCTAGTCCATGATTGAAGCTATTACATACAAGGCCTTTTTTTTTTTTTGCAAAAGTCAGCACCAAAGAATTCAATATTGTTAGGCATGGATGAGATGGTCATCTTCTTTATTTTACAAATGAAGACCCTGACAGTCTAAAACTGCATTTTCCAGTGGCTATGAGCCACATGTGGCTAGTAAACACTTGCAATGGGGTTGGTCTGAATGAAAATGTACTAGAAATGTAAAATACTATATTTTACAGATTAATAATGAAAAAATGTAAAACATCTCAATAATCTTGGAATTGATTTTATGTTTATATGATAATATTTTATATATTTGGTCAACTAAAATAGATTTAAAGTTAACCTCACATGCACATGTGCATGCTAAGGCACTTCAGTCCTGTCTGATTCTTGGTGGCCCCATGGACTGCAGCCCGCCAGGCTCCTCTGTCCATGGGATTCTCCAGGCAAGAACACTGGAGTGGGTTGCCATGCCTTCCTCCAGGGGATCTTCCCAACCCGGGGATTGAACTCGTGGTTCTTATGTCTCCTGCATTGGCTGGTGGGTTCTTTACCACTAACACCACCTGGGAAGCCCCTAACTTCCCATATTTCTTTAAAAAATTTTTTAATATGGCTACTAGAATATTCAAGAATACACATAAGGCATGCATTTGCCATTTGACTTCTGGGTGATTGGCTAGTGCTGGTCCAGGTTAGATGACTGGCCCGTGCTCAAAGTGAGGCAGTCCAGTTTGCAGTCAAGCCTGGTTTCCGGGGATTTCCCCCATTCTGCTAGGCTGCGACTGTGCTTCACCTGGCTTACTTAGTACTTCTTTTCTTTTTCCTGTTGGCATTGCAGGGAACATCTTCCTGTTGCTTTGTAAAATATTGTACCTCACAATTATGTAAATGTGCTTAGGCCTCTATTATTATAATTAACAAACCATAGTCCAACAAAAACACTGGACAAAAAGTATTATGCCAATCCATTATTTTTCCAAATCAAAGGAGATGGCATCCCTTTAAGGACGCATAACCCTAAACTATCTATAGACTGTTTTCTTGTCTGCTTTTTAGTTTATTTTATTGAAGCACAGTTGACTTGCAGTGTTGCATTAATTTCTCCTGTACAGCAAAATTATTGTTATAATACAGTCTTTTTTTCATATTCCTCTCCATTATGGTTTGTCACAGGATAGCGAGTATAATTCCCTGTGCTGCGCAGCAGGACCTTGTTTATCCATCCGACATGTAATAGTTTGCATCTCTAACCCCGGACTCCCTGTCCATCCCTCCCCACACGCTCGCCCCCTTGGCAGCCACCAGTCTCTTTTCTGCTATAGCTTGTTGTAAATATCTTCCCTGAGAACATTAGACGTTGCCCCTTTCCACTGCCTACTTTGGAGACAGCAGGAGTGTAGCAGAGTCACAGCAGCTGCTGAGGTTTATATTTATTGATATGAATTTAAAAATCAACATACTTGCTTCCCCCTCTCTCTTTCTCTGCATTATTGTTGGGAATCTTCAGAAGTAATTGCCTTTTCCCCCAAGAGGATGCAGAGGGAGTCCTACTTTGTCCGTGACCAGACTTCTTGGGGGCCTCTTGTTCTGCTTCATTGACTATGCCAAAACTTTTGACTGTGTGGATCACAATAAACTGTGGAAAATTCTGAAAGAGATGGGAATACCAGACCACCTGGCATGCCTCTTGACAAACCTGTATGCAGGTCAGGAAGCAACAGTTAGAACTGGACATGGAACAACAGACTGGTTCCAAATAGGAAAAGGAGTACGTCAAGGTTGTATATTGTCACCCTGCTTATTTAACTTATATGCAGAGTACATCATGAGGAATGCTGGGCTGGAAGAAGCACAAGCTGGAATCAAGATTGCTGGGAGAAATATCAATAACCTCAGATATGCAGATGATACCACCCTTATGGCAGAAAGTGAGGAGGAACTCAAAAGCCTCTTGATGAAAGTGAAAGAGGAGAGTGAAAAGGTTGGCTTGAAGCTCAACATTCAGAAAACAAAGATCATAGCATCTGGTCCCATCACTTCATGGCAGATAGATGGGGAAACAGTGTCAAACTTTATTTTCTTGGGCTCCAAAATCACTGCAGATGCTGATTGCAGCCATGAAATTAAAAGACGCTTACTCCTTGGAAGGAAAGTTATGACCAGCCTAGACAGCATATTAAAAAGCAGAGACATTACTTTGCCAACAAAGGTCCATCTAGTCAAGGCTATGGTTTTTCCCGTGGTCATGTATGGATATGAGAGTTGGACTGTGAAGAAAGTTGATTGCCGAAGAATTGATGCTTTTGAACTGTGGTGTTGGAGACGACTCTTGAGAGTCCCTTGGACTGCAAGGAGATCCAACCAGTCCATTCTAAAGGAGATCAATCCTGGGTGTTCATTGGAAGGACTGATGCTAAAGCTGACACTCCAATACTTTGGCCACCTTATGCGATGAGTTGACTCATTGGAAAAGACCCTGATGCTGGGAGGGATTGGGGGCAGGAGGAGAAGGGGACAACAGAGGATGAGATGGCTGGATGGCATCACCGACTCTGTGGACATGAGTTTGAGTGAACTCCGGGAGTTGGTGATGGACAGGGAGGCCTGGGATGCTGCAGTCCATGGGGTCGCTAAGAGTCGGACACGACTGAGTTACTGAACAACGATGACTCCTCCAGCCTGGAAACAGGAATTCTCCAAGCAGTGTGAAAACAAAACAGACAGCTGGGATTTCCAGTATTTAAATTCATTGACTCCACCCTAGTGACTGGTGAGAGGTGAGAGCCTGTCTGAAGTTTTACTTGCCACTCCTCAACCCAGTTCTGCTTTCACTGGACTGAGGGAACTAACCTACACATGTCATTACTCAGACAGGAATTTGAAGTTTATCTATGTGTTAGAAAAACCGCTTATCTCACAGATAATTTTTAAAATGTGCTATATACCTTTGGGTAAATATTTAACAGTATATACTTATATTCTCAAGAAGACATGAAAGCCTTCTGCAACTGTTGCTGCAAAGTATAAAATCTCTAGCCAGGAATGTTCAGCCTCTCTGTGAGAATCATCGCAGGAAGTCTCCAGGCCATGGCAAAAGACAGATCTGTGTTTGAAGGGCATTCATCTATAGCGTCAGCTTCCACCTACAAGCCCTCAGCCAGGTCCTGTCCATATTTAGGTGCTCGTTTTGTGAATTTTTTTTTTTCTTGGTCACACTGCATGGCATGACAGATCTTAGTTCTTCCCCCGGGGATCAATCCTGCACCCCTGAAGTGGAAGTGCAGAGTCTTAATCGCTGGTTCGCCAGGAAGTCCCTCTGAGGTTATTTTTAATCTCTTTTTTTAGCTATAAACATACTGAAACTCAGAGAAGCAAAGTATATTTCAAGGTTGTGAAACTACTTAACACTAGAAAATTTAACACTTGTTATCTGACTCAAAGTTTTGTCCTGTTTCTTTCTACTATACAGAAAATGTTTCTTCAACTCCATGTATATACATATATAGTTGTATATTATATATACAGCACATCAATGCATTTACTATACACCTCCAGTAAATTTAATTTGTTGTTATCCTCACTCTTTAATCCCGAACAACTATGAAGAAAATAATATTATTCATGCTGCCTCCTTGCTAAGAACAGCTTCTTTGTTCTGTACCCATTATTTCTAACACGGATAGAAGTAGAAGGATAAATGAGAGAGAGCGCGGCCCTTAATATGTTTATTCCGTTTGGGGCTGTCACTTCCTCAGCAAAGAAACCTGTGCTTATAAAATACTATGATTATAAAGAAATGTCTCACAGTTACACTCGACTGGTTGAAAAGTCCTCTTGCTGAGTCAGGCTGAGTCTTTGCCTCACAGAAAGTCAGCAGGAAGTGAGGAGAAGCTTTAGGAACATACACAATGCAATCGCCCACTCCCTTTACAGGAGGAAGAGGAAACTCAGGGTTAAGGTCGCCTTGGGCTATATTGAGACTTTTGATTGGGAGATGCAGAAGCTAAGTGACCTTACAGGAGACAACACTCAAACTACGTAAATGTTCAATAGCAAGTGTGATGTTTCTTTTAGCAATGTACTAGCAAAAAATATTTTAATATGGCCATCAAAATTGAGATTGACAATCGAAGATCCTAGAGCAAACTGATCAATGGGGCTGGTGCTTTGAATGAAAGAGTGTTTACTTCCAACTAGAGTAGGATTTACTGAACTAATAGAAGTATCACTTTAATATTATATTTGAAAATATGCGGTCATTGCTCTTTTTGTTCTTTGCTCTGTTCAGATTTGATACTGCAGGTCTTTTTCAGGTTAAGTTTCACAGGTATTTTTATCATTTAAAATATGAAAATTTATATTTAAAAAACTAAGTAATTTCAAAGCATATAAGTTGGTATTTCTTAATTTGCTTTCTTTAAGCTGTCGGTGCAGAAAGTCCTCACCAGTCAGGGGCATCATCTGGTGGATGCTGATAATAAGGAATAAAAAATTAGAAAGGGCTTCACAGTTTGCCTAAGACACCCATGATAGAGACGCACTGAGGATCTCAAGTCAGTCGTTGTGTCCACCTCTGACGTGGAGCTCTGGGCTGGAGGAGAGCAAGAGCAGGGAGAGTGAGTGAGAAGGGAACTGAGCTGAACTCTAAACAGTGAGAAACGTGTGCCTCCCTCCCAGACAGCCCTCCCTGCCTCCTCGTCTCCTAGAACGTGCGTCCACCCAAGGCAGTGCCTGTCAGAGGAACAGATGCTCGCGTGGCATTTATCCACACGGGTGTCCAGTTGCCTCTACCAGAAGCGTGGGCATCATGCAGTGAGGAATTGAAAATGTTCCTGACAGAAAGCTCAGGGTAGAGTTCTACAGGGATCCATCCTTCTCTGGCAAGGGGTGGCTGAAGGAGGGGCGAGAGAATTTCAGTGAATAATTTACATTAATTCCCGAGCATGACTCATTTGGCAGTCACTGTTAAGTCAGTGGGGGGATATCAGCACTCATCGCTGAGATCGCATCTTCACTGCAGTTCCATTAATCCATTTTCATTTTTTTTTCAATGACAATATTTTAGAACCTCTTTGCACAGAGCAGCCCCTGCAACCATGTGAGCCATTTTCTAAAAGAAGGTATGGTCTTTCTGTGTTCCTCCTCCAAGAATCTGATCAGTGAAATCAACCTGTTCAAAACTTACTTTTTATTTATTTTTTGATGTGGACCATTTTTAAAGTCTTTACTGAATTTGTTAAAATATTGCTTCTGCTTTATGCTTTGTTTGTTGTTTGTTTTTTCCTTCACGGCACGTGGGATCTTAGTTCCCCAACCAGGATCAAACCTGCACCTCACGTGTTGGAAAGCAAAATCCCAACCCGTGAACCACCAGGGAAGTCCTCATAATGTTTTCTTCATAGCTTTATTTCTGTATTTAATCTTTGACCGTGCACACAGCCTCTCTCTGGTTGTGGGGGTCTGGTCTGCTCTCGAGCTGTGGCGCTCAGCCTTCTCCCTGCAGTGCCCTCGTTGCAGAGTGTGGGCTCTAGAGCGCTGGCTCGGTACTTAATGGCTCACGGGCTTAGTTGCCCTGTGGCAGGCGGGTCTTTGTGGGCCTGTGATCAAGCCCACATCCCCTGCGTTAGCAGGCTGATTCCTGACCACTGGACTGCCAGGGAAGCCCCGCAGTTCTTGATACGTTATTTTTCTTCTTCTTTGTTTCCCTGACATCTACTAGCAACTGGATCACACAGCTTTTGGGTTCAGGACTTAATGGAGTCATCTCCAGCCACAAAGTAACACCATTTACCTGTTCATGGGTATTCATAAAAATCCTTGTTCAAATCTGTCCCTTGTATCTTAAGAAGACAGTCAGTCTGTTCATTTCATGTGATAAGAAGGGAAATCCACATATAAGCATTGGTGCTCAACTTAATGGATGCTTATCAAATCCTACCCTTGCCGAACATTGTTCCAGATCTGACCTCATGCAGCTTAAGGAGAATTTTATTTCCTTTTTTTTTTTTTTAATATAGGTATAGTTGACTTATATTGTGTTAGTTTCAGGTATATAGCAAAGTGACTTATGTATACATATATACATGTATATTATATCTCATATTCTGTTCTGTTGTAATTTATTATAAGATATAGAGCATAGTTCCCTATGCTATACAGAAAGACCTTATTTTTCTCTATTTTATACATAATAGTGTGTATCTGTTAATCCCAAACTCCACATTTATCTCTCCTTCTGCCTTTCCCCTTTGGTACTCATAAGTTCATTTTCCAGGTCTGTGAGTCTGTTTGAGTAAAGCAGTCCATTTGTACTTTTCTCCTTCTTCTGTACTTCTTGTAGGAATGCAACTGAACGGTTTAGCTGAAGCCAAGACAGAAAGGCGGAAGGGCTTGAAGCAGCCTAGGGGATTTCCAGAGAAGAGTTGTTCTCAGAAAACCTAAAATTGTCAAAGCAAAATAGTCTATTAGCCCTTGCACACATCCACAAACAGCCTCAGGACTTGAAGAGTCACAGGTAACAGGGGAATCGGAGGCCGCAGGAAGGGTTATTAGTATGTTTGCACGATCTGGACCTATTGTAAATTTTTTAAATAGTGGGCTTCCCAGGTGGCACTAGTGGTAAAGAAACCTCCTGCTCATGCGGGTAGACTTGGGTTAGATCCCTGGGTTGGGAAGCTCCTCTGGAAAAAGGCATGGTAACCCACTCCAGCATTCTTGCCATGGAGAGAAGAGCTTGGGGGCTGTACTCCATGGGGTTGCACAGAGTTGGACATGACTGAAGTGACTTAACACACACGCATCATCTGACCTATTGTAAATTTTTAAATATGGAAATATTTGCAATAGGTTAAGGAAAAAATAAGAGCGAGAATGTCATCCCGGGAATTCCCTGCAGTCCAGTGGTTAAGACTTCGCTGTCCAAAGTTGCGTTGGTTTCTGCCATGCAAAGCAAATCAGTCCTACACATATACATATATACGTGCGTGTGTATGCATGTACAGCCCCTCCCTCCTGGGTCTCCCTCCCGCCCCATCCCGCCCTCGAGGTCACAGAACACCAGACTGGGCTCCCTGGTTAGAGAGCAGCTTCCCACTGTGCTGTGCAGTGCTTAGTCGCTCAGCCTCAGACTCTCTGCGACTCCACGGACTGCAGCCTGTTGGGCTCCTCTGTCCATGGACTTCTCCAGCCCAGAATACTGGAGTGGGTAGCCTTTCCCTTCTCCAGGGGAATCTTCCCAACCCAGGAACTGAACCCAGGTCTCCCACATTGCAGGCAAATTCTTTACCGTCTGAGTCACCAGGGAAGCCCAAATATACTGGCGTGGGTAGCCTAACCCTTCTCCAGGGGCTCTTCCTGACCCACAAGTCAAACCAGGGGCGCCTGCCTTACAGGCAGATTCTTTACCATCTGAGCCACCAGAGAAGCCCGGCTTCCCACCGTCTATCTATTTTATACATGGTAGTGGATTCATGTCAGCGCTGCCTTCTCCTTCTACCCTGTGTTCACAATGTCCGTTCTTCCATGAAGTTGCTTCCATGAAGTAACTGCCTTGCAATTAAAAAATAAATTTAAAAAAATGTGCTAAAAATATTCTAAAAAAAGATTTCACCTTCCAGAGCAGGAGGAATGAGTTCAATCCCTGGTTGAGGAGCTAAGATCTCACCTGCTTCTCAGCTGAAAAACTAAAACATAAAGCAGAAGCAATATTGTAACAAATTCAATAAAGACTTTAAAATAAACCATCCACATTAGAAAATCTTTATTAAAAATTAATGTTATCCCAATTCAGATCTCACACGCCTTCTCTCAACAACAGCCGCACCTCTTCTATCAAAGCTGTTGCTGTGCTGCTGTTTAGTCATTAAGTTGTGACTAAACATGGACTGTAGCCCACCAGGCTCCCCTGTCCATGGGGTTTCCCAGGCAAGAAGAATGCAGGGGGTGGCCATTTCCTTCTCCAGGGTACTTTCCCCACCCAGGGATCGAACCCACATCTCCTGTGTCTCCTGCTTGACAGGCAGATTCTTTACAACTGAGCCACCTTGTAAAGGACAAGGTGGGACCTTTGCAGGCAGGGACAACTTCGGTTCCTTCTGAGCAGACAGACATTCAGGTACTTTATTCAATATTGGTACACTGGATACACTCCACTTGAAAGAAATTTGCAAAGTGTTTATCTTTGTGAGAAATTGAACAGCTCCTAAGACAAGATACCATATAGGCTGGAATCAACAAGCCCATCATCATGTGTCGCTCAAACTTCTTGAGCAATTTGCACCTTAATTCTTAATGCTACTCGATCGTTAGGTCCAATGTTTCTGAGATCATGCCATAGTTGCACATGAATAAATCTCTTAATTTCTTTGTTCAGAACCTTAAAGACAGATAATCCAAAGCCCAGGGAACCTCAGCCCCAACCTTCAGACAGGTAGGTAGATTTTGGAAATTTCAAGCTGCAGTTTCAACCCCTCATATCTCTTCACCAAAATGAAGCTCCTCTCCCACCCTGCTGATCTGATTGAATTTTAGGAACATCCACCCTGGATACCCTAAGTTCTCTACGTTCCTGCCAGGCTCTTGAGCAGCAGGGAAGGGCAAAGAGCAATTCGATGGTCTAGGAAGATTCAGCGACTACATATTTAGTTCTTAAGGTGTGCTCAATAGGCCTGTGATGATCTACGCTGCTGGCGTCCAGCGTGTTCCTCCTGAATGTATCTTTGTGTCTGATCGGAGCCCGGGTGAACTCTGAGTGATTCAGCTCTCTCTGTTTTCCGGGAATAATGTATGGAGTTGTCCACTTTGAGATTCAGAGGGAGATTGTTGTCTGTGCACAAACGAGCAGTCGCCAGGAGTGCTGCTCAAGGCAGAGGATGATTTTTATCGATCCATCTCGGAAGAAGAGAGCTTGTGTTCTTTGGTGTCAGAAGAAACGCTGGTTTCAGTTAATCATGGAAGAGAAATTTGCTCACAAACCCGTCTTCCGGACAAGTTCACGGCTTTGGAAAGTCTAAACATACCAAAACTGGGGGACAGGGTGGGGTGTAAATTAGGAGCTCGGGATGAACACACACACACACTGCTGTGCATAAAACAGGTCAGCAACAAGGACCCACTGTATGGCACAGGGGCTCTACTCAATATTCCGTAGTAACTTATATGGGAAGAGAATCTGAAAAAGCTTGAATACATGATTCACTTTGCTATACACCTGAAACCCATACAACATTGTAAACTCTAACAAAATTAAAAAATAGAAACTAAACATACCAACTTGATTGGTCCCATGGCTACAACGGTAACAGCAGTGACGGGGAGGAGGAGTGTAGGAGAGGAGTACCAACAGTGAACTTTAAAGAGACAGTGCTTTTTCTACACTGGGCTCCAGAAGTCACATGTGGAGAAAGAGCTTTTCCATTTAGGATGAGCGACTTTATCTCTAGGTTTGTCTTTCATCCTCAGACCCAAGACAGGGTAGTCCCAGAGAAGCAGAGCTGTTGTTCCCTCTCTGGTGCAGGGAGCTTAGAAGAGTCAAACTGCCAGTGGCCTTCCACTCATTCAGATATCCTCAAATATCTGCAAACCCTGGAGACAGTGCTATCTCTCCTCCTTTTCTCTGATCTCCAAACCCCTACAGCCTGATAAAAATGCAACGGGCACTCAGCTGGAGAAAGGGGGTAAGCACTGCCGACATCTCAATTCACGACACACCCGGCGCGGCTGCACATCGGACAGCTGGTCACATCCTGCTGCCGTCGCATGCTTTTCTGTGGGTCTTTACGCTTGGAAGTTCATTTGCTGGGTTTCTTCTCTATGACTTGTCCTTCACACATTATTCATACACGTAATCACTGAATATGCAGTCTTCTTTTATTCTTATTTCCCTCCTACCCTAAAAATCCCGAAAAGCTTTCCACAGTGAGATTCATTTACCTAACCTTAACTCTACAGTCAGACTTTTTGAAACAGTGACGATAGGGCACTTGACACTCCCTCATTGTCTCCCAGTTTTCACTTTCATCTCGCCTCAGCATCTGGAAATCTGAATTCTTTCTTGGCCACACTATTCAAACCACTCTTACCAAGGTAACTGCTGCCCTCCTAGCTTCACGGCCCTCAGACCCGCAAGGACAGGGTATGGTTTTGACATCCATACCTTTGGAAATGTTTCTGCTCCTTTCTGAATCCATGGTAACACTTGTATCTGGTTTTCCTTTGAAATTTTCCTTCAAACTTTGTATGTTGTGTTCTCAGTGGATTTCTCTTCCTTATCCAGTCTTCTCTTTATGTTACAATTTTCTCCCGTCTTTACACTCTGAGGAAACCTGTGCGTGCTATTAGCCCCTCTCTTGAGATCCAGACAAACACTGGGAATGTCTACTAGGCATCTCCAAAATTTAACTTCCCAAATTCTCTGTAAGCTCGTCACAGCTCATGCATTTCCTTTCACAGTTAAAGGCGAAGCTGTTTGGCTAGTTGTCTCAGATAAAAGTAATTCACTGTCATGTAAACCCTTCTCTTTATTACTCTTTACACGCAGTGTCTCATAGAGCTTCTATGTTGGTAACATCCATGCCCTCCGCTGCCCAGTGCTTCAACAACTCTTGCCTGGATTTGAATTAGTTTGAGTTTCCTAACTTACTTCAGGGTTACTCTTCTCCTGCCTACTAGTAACTTTATTCTGCTTCCAGAGGCATGGCTACCATATTGTAATTCATACCAAAAAAAAAAGTTACTCCTTAGAAAAACTATTTACATGGCAGACACCATAGATTTTTACATTTTATTATGGCAGATATCCATCAGATGATACTCTGTTGTAACGAAATCAATATACTTGATAACATTCCCAATGTATGGAAAAAATGTGATGTAAGAAAGGAATGTCTTACACCTCTTGCACACAGGTGCCACATGGAATAGTTGACACTGAAAACAGTAAACTTTCTAGAACGTAGAATTTCAGCCTTTCTCTGGTTAAGTCTTCAATTCATGACACTTGTAGGACAGAGTCTAAATTCCTCAGCAAGTTATACAAAGCTCTGGACACACTGTCCCAAGTTTATCCAAGTATATCTTTCATACTCACTTTGTACTTCAAAGCCACTGTGAGGGTTTGGGGTCACAGCTCTGTCTGTTTTATCTGCTTGGACTCTCTCCCACTTCTCCCACCTTATTTTCTACCTGCTTATCAAAATATAAGTCGAGGACGGAACAAGATGGCGGAGGAATAGGACGGCGAGACCACTCTCTCCCCCACAAATTCATCAAAAGAACATTTGAACGCGAGTAAAGTCCACAAAACAACTTCTGAATGCTGGCAGAGGACGTCAGGCACCCAGAAAAGCAGCCCATTTTCTTCGAAAGGAGGTAGGAAAAAACATAAAAGATAAAAAGCGAGACAAAATAAGTAAGGACGGAGCTCCGTCCTGGGAAGGGAGGCTTTAAAAAGAGAGAAGTTTCCAAACACCAGGAAACATTCTCACTGACGAATCTGTGGCGAGCCTTGGAAGCTCAGAGGGCCACATAACCCTCTTTTTTTTTTTTTTAAGATTTTTTTAAAACCCACAGATTACCCGCCAAACGGTAACTCCCAGCGGAGAAGCAGCGCAGACGCCTGCATACGCCATTAGCAAGCGGGGGCTGGGCAGGGAGGAGCCGGCTGAACTGCTTAGAGAGAGGACTGGGCTTGAATGCCGCGAGAACAATTTGAGAGAACTGGGGAGAGCAAAGCAGACTGTGGGCTAGCTTCCCCACAAAAAGGCGGAAAGCTCTAACCTATGACTCGGCCAGCCCCGCTCACAGAATAAAGGACTGAGCAGAGCGAGCCGGCTGCGGTCGGCCCATCCCCCATCCCCCGCCGAGACAGGCAGGGAGCACAGCCAGAGCCGGAGTGGGCAACCGCGGCCCCAGAAAGGCATCTGATACAAACTGCACACAGGCTTGTTGCTAATCAGGACTTCTTGGGCTTGGGCCGGTCGATATCCCCCTGAGAAGGTGCGCCGGATGTACACCCAGAAAACTGAGTGGCGGGGATTGGGGAGGCGATAAGTCGCAGAGACCGCGCTCGCCAAACACCTGGTCCCCTGAGCTGCTCGGACCGGGAAAGGCACAAAACGCAGGCCCAACCAAGTCTGCGCCTTTGTGGAGTACCTGAGAACCTGAACTTGAGCCGCTCAGACCTGGGAAGTGCATACAACCCGGTGCCGGCCTCGGACAGTTCCCGGCAGAGCAACCTAGAGCCTGTGCAGTATAGACTGGGACAGCATACGTGCTGTGAGCGGGGGCAAACCCAGTGTGGCCGAGATGCTGCGAGCACTCCCCACAGACGCCAGAGATATTCGACTGCAGCGTTCCTCCCTTCCCAAAACAGGACTGAACAACTGAGCCTTAAAAAGTGTCCACCCACCCCCTAGTATCAGGGTGGAAATTAGACACTGAAGAGACCAGCAGACAGAAGCTAAAACAGAGGGAACCACCTTGGAAATGACAGATAGAGACGTCTAGAGACTACTCCAAGAATAAGACCAAAAACCAGAGGCAAGAGGCTTAAGCCCGAATCCTGAGAACACCAGAGAAGTCCTGACTCCAGGGAACATTAATCGATAGGAGCTCTTCAAACATCTCCATACCTACGCTAAACCCAAGGGTCAACAAGTTCCAGAGCAAGACATACCACGCAAATTCTCCAGTAACTCAGGAAACTAGCCCTGAGCTTCAATATACAGGCTGCCCAAAGTCACTCCAAACCCACTGACATCTCATAACTCATTACTGGACACTTCATTGCACTCGAGAGAGAACAAATCCAGCTCCACCCACCAGAACACCGACACAGGCTTCCATAACCAGGGAACCTTGACAAGTCACCTGTCCAACCCCACACACAGCAAGGAAACTACATAATAAAGCGAACTCCACAAACGGCCAGAAGAGGGAAAGGCCACCCCAAGCAAAGCATTATAAGCAAGATGAAGAAGCAGAGAAATACCCAGCAAGTAAAGGAACAAGATAAATGCCCACCAACACAAACAAAAGAGGAAGATATAGGGAATCTACATGAAAAAGAATTTCGAATTTTGGTGGTGAAAATGATTCAAAATCTTGAAAGCAAAATGGAGTTACAGATAAATAACCTGGAGAAAAGGATGGAGAAGATGGAAGAAAGGTTTAATAAGGACTTAGAGGAAATAAAAAAGAGTCAATATACAATGAATAATACAATAGATGAGATCAGAAACACTCTGGAGGGAACAAACAGTAGAATAACAGAGGCAGAAGACAGGATAAGCGAGCTAGAAGATAGAATTGTAGAAATAAATGAAACAGAGAGGAAAAAAGAAAAACAAATTAAAAGAAATGAGAACAATATTAGAGACCTCTGGGACAATGTTAAACGCTCCAACATTCGAATCATAGGAATCCCAGAAGAAGAAGACAAAAAGAAAGACCATGAAAGAATACTTGAGGAGATAATAGTTGAAAACTTCCGTAAAATAGGGAAAGAAATAATCACCCAAGTCCAAGAAACCCAGAGAGTCCCCAACAGGATAAACCCAAGGCGAAATACTCCTAGACACATATTAATCAAATTAACAAAGATCAAACACAAAGAACAAATATTAAAAGCAGCAAGGGAAAAACAGCAAATAACACACAAGGGGATTCCCATAAGGATAACAGCTGATCTTTCAAAAGAAACTCTTCAGGCCAGGAGGGAATGGCAAGACATACTTAAAGTGATGAAAGAAAATAACCTACAGCCCAGACTACTGTACCCAGCAAGGATCTCATTCAAATATGAAGGAGAAATCAAAAGCTTTACAGACAAGCAAAAGCTGAGAGAATTCAGCATTACCAAACCAGCTCTCCAACAAATGCTAAAGGATCTTTTCTAGACAGGAAACACAGAAAGGGTGTATAAACTCGAACCCAAAGCAATAAAGAAAATGGCTACGGGATCGTACTTATCAATAATTACCTTAAACGTAAATGGGTTGAATGCCCCAACCAAAAGACAAAGGCTGGCTGAATGGATACAAAAACAAGACCCCCATATATGTTGTCTGCAAGAGACCCACCTCAAAATGAGGGACGCATACAGACTGAAAGTGAAGGGCTGGAAAAAGATATTCCATGCAAATAGAGACCAAAAGAAAGCAGGAGTAGCAATACTCATATCAGATAAAATATACTTTAAAACAAAGGCTGTGAAAAGAGACAAAGAAGGAAACTACATAATGATCAAAGGATCAATCCAAGATGAAGATATAACAATTATAAATATTTATGCACCCAACATAGGAGCACCGCAATATGTAAGACAAATACTAACAAGTATGAAAGGGGAAATAAACAATAATGCAATAATAGTGGGAGATTTTAATACCCCACTTACATCTATGGATAGATCAACTAAACAGAAAATTAACAAGGAAACACAATCTTTAAATGATACAATAGACCAGTTAGACCTAATTGATATCTATAGGACATTTCACCCCAAAACAATGAATTTCACCTTTTTCTCAAGTGCACATGGAACCTTTTCCAGGATAGATCACATCCTGGGCCATAAATCTAGCCTTGGTAAATTCAAAAAAGTTGAAATCATTCCATGCATCTTTTCTGACCACAATGCAGTAAGATTAGATTTCAATTATGGGAGAAAAACTATTAAACATGTCAACATATGGAGGCTGAACAACACGCTGCTGAACAACGAACAAATCATAGAAGAAATCAAAAGAGAAATCAAAATATGCATAGAAATGAATGAAAATGAAAACACAACAACCCAAAACCTCTGGGACACTGTAAAAGCAGTGCTAAGGGGGAAGTTCATAGCAATACAGGCACACCTCAAGAAACAAGAAAAAAGTCAACTAAATAACCTAACTCTACATCTAAAGCAACTAGAAAAGGAAGAAATGAAGAACCCCAGGGTCAGTGGAAGGAAAGAAATTGTAAAAATTAGGGCAGAGATAAATGCAAAAGAAACAAACGAGACTATAGCAAAAATCAACAAAGCCAAAAGCTGGTTCTTTGAGAAGGTAAATAAAATTGACAAACCACTAGCCAGACTTATCAAGAAACAAAGGGAGAAGAACCAAATCAATAAAATTAGAAATGAAAATGGAGAGATCACAACTGACAACACAGAAATACAAAGGATTATTAGAGAATACTATCAGGAATTATATGGCAATAAAATGAATAACCTGGAAGAAATGGACAAATTCCTAGAAAAATACAACTTTCCAAAACTGAACTAGGAAGAAATAGAAAATCTGAACAGACCCATCACAAGCACGGAAATTGAAACTGTAATCAAAAATCTCCCAGCAAACAAAAGCCCAGGTCCAGACGGCTTCACAGCTGAATTCTACCAAAAATTTAGAGAAGAGCTAACACCTATTCTACTCAAACTCTTCCAGAAAATTGCTGAGGAAGGGAAACTTCCAAACTCATTCTATGAGGCCACCATCACCCTAATCCCAAAACCTGGTAAAGACCCCACAAAAAAAGAAAACTACAGGCCAATATCACTGATGAACATAGATGCAAAAATCATTAACAAAATTCTAGCAATCAGAATCCAACAGCATATTAAGAAGATCATACATCATGACCAAGTGGGCTTTATCCCAGGAATGCAAGGATTCTTCAATATCCGCAAATCAGTCAACGTAATACACCACATTAACAAACTGAAAAATAAAAATCATATGATTATCTCAATAGATGCAGAGAAAGCCTTCGACAAAATTCAACATCCATTTATGATAAAAACCCTCCAGAAAGTGGGAATAGAAGGGACATACCTCAACATAATAAAAGCTATATATGACAAACCCACAGCAAACATTATCCTCAATGGTGAAAAACTGAAAGCATTTCCCCTAAAGTCAGGAACAAGACAAGGGTGCCCACTCTCACCACTACTATTCAACATAGTTCTGGAAGTTTTGACTACAGCAATCAGAGTAGAAAAAGACATAAAAGGAATACAAATTGGAAAAGAAGAAGTAAAACTTTCACTGTTCGCTGATGACATGATCCTCTACACAGAAAACCCTAGAGACTCTACCAGAAAACTACTAGAGCTAATCAATGATTACAGTAACGTTGCAGGATATAAAATCAACACACAGAAATCCCTTGCATTCCTATACACTAATAATGAGAAAATAGAAAGAGAAATTAAGGAAACTATTCCATTCACTGTTGCAACGAAAAGAATTAAATACTTAGGAATATATCTACCTAAGGAAACAAAAGACTTGTACATAGAAAACTATAAAACACTACTGAAAGCAATCAAAGAGGACACTAATAGATGGAGAAATATACCATGTTCATGGATTGGAAGAATAAATATTGTAAAAATGAGTATACTACCCAAAATAATTTATACATTCAATGCAATCCCTATCAAGCTGCCAACAATATTTTTCACAGAACTAGAACAAATAATCTCACAATTTGTATGGAAATACAAAAAACCTCGAATAGCCAAAGCAATCTTGAGGAAGAAAAATGGAACTGGGGGAATTAACCTACCGGACTTCAGGCTCTACTACAAAGCCACAGTCATCAAGACAGTATGGTACTGGCATAAAGACAGAAATATAGATCAATGGAACAAAATAGAAAGCCCAGAGATAAATCCACGCACCTATGGACACCTCATCTTTGACAAAGGAGGCAAGAATATAAAATGGAGAAAAGAGTCTCTTTAACAAGTGGTGCTGGGAAAACTGGTCAGCCACTTGTAAAAGAATGAAACTAGAACACTTCCTAACACCATACACCAAAATAAACTCAAAATGGATTAGAGAGCTAAATGTAAGACCAGAAACTATAAAACTCCTAGAGGAGAACGTAGGCAAAACACTCTCCGACATAAATCACAGCAGGATCCTCCATGACCCACCTCCCAGAATATTGGAAATAAAAGCAAAAATAAACAAATGGGACCTAATTAAAATCAAAAGCTTCTGCACAGCAAACGAAACTATAAGTAAGGTGAAAAGACAGCCTTCAGAATGGGAGAAAATAATAGCAAATGAAGCAACTGATAAAGGATTAATCTCCAAATTATACAAGCAGCTCCTGCAGCTCAATTCCAGAAAAATAAATGACCCAATCAAAAAATGGGCCAAAGAACTAAACAGACATTTCTCCAAAGAAGACATAAAGATGGCTAACAAACACATGAAAAACTGCTCAACATCCCTCATAATCAGAGAGATGCAAATCAAAACTACAATGAGATACCATTTCACACCAGTCAGAATGGCTGCTATCCAAAAGTCTACATGCAATAAATGCTGGAGAGGATGTGGAGAGAAAGGAACCCTCTTACACTGTTGGTGGGAATGCAAACTATTACAGCCACTATGGAGAACAGTGTGGAGATTCCTCAAAAAATTGGAAATAGAACTGCCATATGATCCAGCAATCGCACTCCTGGGCATACACACCGAGGAAACCAGAATTGAAAGAGACACGTGTACTCCAATGTTCATTGCAGCACTATTTATAATAGCCAGGACATGGAAGCAACCTAGATGTCCATCTGCAGACGAATGGATAAGAAAGCTTTGGTACATATACACAATGGAGTATTATTCAGCCATTAAAAAGAATACATTTGAATCAGTTCTAATGAGGTGGATGAAACTGGAGCCTATTATACAGAGTGAAGTAAGCCAGAAAGAAAAACACCAATACAGTATACTAACACATATATATGGAATTTAGAAAGATGCAAATGATAACCCTGTATACGAGACAGCAAAAGAGACACAGATGTATAGATCAGTCTTTGGGACTCTGTGGGAGAGGGTGAGGGTGGGATGATTTGGGAGAATGGCATTGAAACACGTATGTTGTCATATGTGAAACGAATCACTAGTTCAGGGTCAATGCATGTTATAGGATGCTCGGGGCTGGCATGCGGGGATGATCCAGAGGGAGGATAAAGGGAGGAGGGAGGTGGGAGGGCGGTTCAGGAGGGGGAACTTATGTAAACCCGGGGCAAATTCATATCAATGTATGGCAAAACCAACCAATATAATATTGTAAAATAATTTGCCTCCAATAAAAAATAAATTAATTACCTATAAAAAAACAAAACAAAACAAAAACAAAATATAAGTCAAAATTTATCTTCCTGATAAGATACTCTCAGTTCAGTTCAGTTCAGTTGCTCAGGCGTGTCCGACTCTTTGCAACCCCATGAATCACAGCACGCCAGGCCTCCCTGTCCATCACCAACTCCCGGAGTTCACTCAAACTCATGTCCATCAAATCAGTGATGCCATCCAGCCATCTCATTCTCTGTTGTCCCCTTCTCCACCCGCCCCCAATCCATCCCAGCATCAGAGTCTTTTCCAGTGAGTCAACTCATCGCATGAGGTGGCCAAATATTTGGAGTTTCAGCTTTAGCATCAGTCCTTCCAATAAACACCCAGGATCGATTTCCTTTAGAATGGATTGGTTGTATCTCCTTGCAGTCCAAGGGACTCTCAAGAGTCTTCTCCAGCACCACAGTTCAAAAGCATCAATTCTTCGGCGATCAGTTTTCTTCACAGTCCAACTCTCACATCCATACATGACCACGGGAAAAACCATAGCCTTGACTAGACGGACCTTGGTTGGCAAAGTAATGTCTCTGCTTTTTAATATACTATCAAGGTTGGTCATAACTTTCCTTCCAAGGAGTAAGCATCTTTTAATTTCATGGCTGCAATCAGCATCTGCAGTGATTTTGGAGCCCAAAAACATAAAGTCTGACACTGTTTCCACTGTTTCCCCATCTATTTCCCATGAAGTGATGGGACCAGATGCCTTTGTTTTCTGAATGTTGAGATTCAAGCCAACCTTTTCACTCTCTTCTTTCACTTTCATCAAGAGGCTTTTGAGTTTCTCTTCACTTTCTGCCATAAGGGTGATGTCATCTGCATATCTGAGGTTATTGATATTTCTCCCGGCAATCTTGATTCCAGCTTGTGCTTCTTCCAGCCTAGCATTCCTCATGATGTACTCTGCATAGAAGTTAAATAAGCAGGGTGACAATATACAATTTTGACATACTCCTTTTCCTATTTGGAACCAGTCTGTTGTTCCATGTCCAGTTCTAACTGTTGCTTCCTGACCTGCATACAGATTTCTCAAGAGGCAGGTCAGGTGGTCTGGTATTCCCATCTCTTTCAAAATTTTCCACAGTTTATTGTGATCCACACAGTCAAAGGCTTTGGCATAGTCAATGAAGCAGAACTCTCTCAGGTAGTATTTAGTAATTCCTTCACCTATACATTTATATTTAACATTATAGACTGTAAAATTGTCTAGAATTTAATTAACTATGTTGTAGGTTGGACTTAACACATAGATAGAATCATACAAAATTGCCATCAAAAATGCTCAGTTCAGTTCAGTTCAGTCACTCAGTCGTGTCCGACTCTTTGCGACCCCATGAATCACAGCATGCCAGGCCTCCCTGTCCATCAGCAACTCCCGGAGTTCACTCAAACTCATGTACACAGAGTTGGTGATGCCATCCTGCCATCTCATTCTCTGTTGTCCCCATCTCCTCCTACCCCCAGTCCCTCCCAGCATCAGACTCTTTTCCAGTGAGTCAACTCGTTGCATGAGTTGGCCAAAGTATTGCAGTTTCAGCTTTAGCATTAGTCCTTCCAATGAACACCCAGGATCGATCTCCTTTAGAATGGACTGGTTGGATCTCCTTGCAGTCCAAGGGACTCTCAAGAGTCTTCTCCAGCACCACAGTTCAAAAGCATCAGTTCTTTAGCAATCAGCTTTCTTCACAGTCCAACTCTCACATCCATACATGACCACGGGAAAAACCATAGCCTTGACTAGACGGACCTTGGTTGGCAAAGTAATGTCTCTGCTTTTTAATATGCTATCTAGGTTGGTCATAACTTTCCTTCCAAGGAGTAAGTGTCTTTTAATTTCCTGGCTGCAATCAGCATCCGCAGTGATTTTGGAGCCCCCAAAATAATAAAGTCTGACACTGTTTCCACTGTTTCCCCATCTATTTCCCATGAAGTGATGGGACCAGATGCCTTTGTTTTCTGAATGTTGAGCTTCAAGCCAACCTTTTCACTCTCTTCTTTCACTTTCATCAAGAGGCTTTTGAGTTTCTCTTCACTTTCTGCCATAAGGGTGATGTCATCTGCATATCTGAGGTTATTGATATTTCTCCCGGCAATCTTGATTCCAGCTTGTGCTTCTTCCAGCCCAGCGTTCCTCATGATGTACTCTGCATATAAGTTAAATAAGCAAGGTGACAATATACAGCCTTGATGCACTCCTTTTCCTATTTGGAACCAGTCTGTTGTTCCATGTACAGTTCTGACTGTTGCTTCCTGACCTGCATACAGGTTTCTCCTGAGGCAGGTCAGGTGGTCTGGCATTCCCATCTCTTTCAGAATGTTCCACAGTTTATTGTGATCCACACAGTCAAAGGCTTTGGCATAGTCAATGAAGCAGAAATAGATGCTCTTCTGGAACTCTCTTGCTTTCTCCATGATCCAGTGGATGTTGGCAATTTGATCTCTGGTGCCTCTGCCTTTTCTAAAACCTGCTTGAACATCTGGGAGTTCATGGTTCACATATTGCTAAAGCCTGGCTTGGAGAATTTTGAGCATGACTTTACTAGCGTGTGAGATGAGTGCAATTGTGCGGTAGTTTGAGTATTCTTTGGCATTCCCTTTCTTTGGGATTGGAATGAAGACTGACCTTTTCCAGTCCTGTGGCCACTGCTGAGTTTTCCAAATTTGCTGGCATATTGTGTGCAGCACTTTCACAGCATCATCTTTCAAGATTTGAAATAGCTCAACTGGAATTCCATCACCACCACTAGCTTTGTTCGTAGTGATATTTTCTAAGGCCCACTTGACTTCACATTCCAAGATGTCTGGCTCTAGGTCAGTGATCACTTTATCGTGACTATGTTGGTCGTGAAGATCTTTTTTGTACAGTTCTTCTGTGCATTCTTGCCACCTCTTCTTAATATCTTCTGCTTCTGTTAGGTCCATAACTTTTCTGTCCTTTATCGAGCCCATCTTTGCATGAATTGTTCCCTTGGAATCTCTAATTTTCTTGAAGAAATCTCTTGTTTTTCCTTTTCTGTTGTTTTCCTCTATTTCTTTGCATTGATCACTGAGGAAGGCTTTCTTATCTCTCCTTGCTATTCTTTGGAACTCTGCATTCAGATGCTTATATCTTTCCTTTTCTCCTTTGCTTTTTGTTTCTCTTCTTTTCACAGCTATTTGTAAAATGCTCAACTATTAACAATTTCTTATGGCCCAAACTACTCTTTCTCCATGTGTAGGGGTGTCTTTTCTGTATTATTTATTTATCTGTTGAATCAGCGATTCACTTCCGCATGGATTTTATATCTAAATTGTTGTAAAAGAGAGAGCGTGTGAACATGCAAAGGAACACAAGAGCGTGTGGTGGAGACTGTATGTTGTCCCACGAAGCCCAAAATATTGATTTCTTGACCTTATATGGAAAAGTTTGCGTATCCTTCCATTGAACTATTACTGATTTGCAGTAGAACTCAGTGTTACCAACATATAGCACAGTGCCTGGAACTCTATATACTCAGTAAGTGCTTTTCAAACTGAACTAAATAGTGAATTTCCTAAGAAAAATCAGGATGAAAATGGTCATCATTTCCTTTTGTTTTCTCAAGGAAGCTGGTTTTTCAAAATAGGACACAATATTTTTGCTGTCTTGAGCACACTTTGCAGCTCACCCAAACCCAACAACCTATGACCAAGAACACTGTAGTCAAATGACCCAAAGCAAGCATCTTCCTACGCTGCCAGCAGCAAGGCCAGCAGGTCAGCATTATCTGTCAGTAATCCAAATGAGAGGAACTTGGGGTGGCGGTGGGGAAGGCTTTGTGTGACTCAGGGCTGCTCTTAACTTTAAAATTTGTTGACATTGAAAGTCTTTATTAAAAAAAAAAAATCTCTTCCTGAAGCACATCATTGCAAAGTACTTAAGAACTTGGTCCAAGAACCCAAGTGCTTCATCACCAGTCACATTCCTGCTGAAGAAATGATCTAGCGAAGACTGCTCCTAAATCAAACAATGTGAGATTGTACTTGGCAGCCACAACGCAGGGAAGAAAAATTTGCTTGGAACAACAGCCTTTTGCTCTATTCTATACACTCACTTTTCTTATTTTTCCTTGCTTTTCATTTTTATGTTCGCTGCACCCTGACAGCTTAGAGAAAAGGGATCTTTTTCAGAATCTTTTTGAAAGTGGGGTGTTCTCAAATAATTGGGTGAGTTAAATCCAATCCCTTCACAGTTAATCTCAAAAGACACTGTTGTTAGTATTTTCACCACCACGGCATTTAAGAAGTGCTTTGCAAATGTAGAATTATCGAAACACTCATTTCCTGTTTTAGGTCTGGGCTATATCACAGCTGTGCTCAATTAAGGCTTTTTGAAAAGCAGCAGACAGGAAGGAAAACAGTGCCTTTTCTCTCTTCTTTGTAATTCTTTGAAATAAATAAATAAACCCAATGCTTTCCATAGGAACCCCCTCCCATGCTTTTAGAATTATAGACGTATTAAAGCATTGTTTCTAAGCAAAGGCGGGGGAGGGGGGAAATGCACGTTTCTAACAAACAACACAATGTAGGGGAGCCCTTTGTGTCCAACTATATCTGAGACTTGCTAGTTTCTGATCAAACTTCACATCTGCCAAACCAAGTCATTGAAAACTCACCATGGAAAGCTTTTTCGTGTGCAAAGACCACAGGGTTTCAGAGACGAGGTATCCATGATATTAATAGATTCTGCCTCACGAAAGTAAAATGTATGAGAAATTCAAGGAGTAGCTATAACTTTCAGCCCAGGTTTAGGAGTTTATTCAAAATACTGGCCTGCCTAGCTCTCTCAGCTGTTGTTTGGTCCCTATTCTCCCTGCCAGCCCCACTCCACACTGTCGTACAACCATCAGAGAAATCTTCCTGCAACTTGAATGGGTCAATGTCACTGCCCCCATGTGATCAGGGACTCCCCAGTGACTAAGAGCGCTGACTATGAATTTTGGATGGGCATCAAAATCTCCTGCAGAGCTTCCAAAGTGTCTGTAAACTTCAAAAGTGTCTGGATCTTTGAGTCTGGGTTGGAGACACAGGCATCTGCCTGCCTAAGTAGGATCCAGGGGACTCTGCTTCACAAAACCCAGACAGACCACTTCTAGACCACGGAACAAAAGCCAGACTTCAGGATGACATACAAGCCCATTCCTCTTGGGCTCATGACCTGTCAGGCCCAAGGAGCATATTTTAGGGCTGATCTTCACAGGCTTCTCAGTGGAATTTGAAAGCACTGACTATTTCTTATGACTCAGGATATGCATTTCCTTGTACATCGCTGCATGCTCACTTGCTCAGTTGTGTCCAACTCTCTGCAACACCATGGACTGTAGCCTACCGAGCTGCTATGTCTATGGAATTCTCCAGGCAAGAATACTGGAGTGGGTAGCCATGCCCACCTCCAACCCAGGGATCGAACCTGCATCTTCTGCATCACCTGCATTAGTAGGCAGAATTTTTACCACCACGCCACCTGCAATCTTGCCCTCTATCACCTTCTTCTCCTTAAATCTCTTCTGCATACTTTTCTTTTCTCCCAGTGTCTGAAATACTGGTGATATCGGGTCGTCTCTGAGGATGCTGCTGCTGTCACTCTACATACTTTCCTTGGTCATGTATCCACGCTACTGTGGCTTCAATGACCTCGCTGATTAAGGCCATGGACTCTTGGACCAGGTTTTTGGGATTCGATTCTGGATCTGTCCCTCTTCTTGTCTTTGTTCCCTCACCTATAAAATGGGAATAACAGTAGTATCTACATCAAAGTGTTGTTTTGAAGATTTAAGGAATTAATATGAATAAAGTACTTCAAGTAATTGAATAATCATCAGTCCTTAAAGCATAGAAAGTCCTGAATAAGCTTCATTGTCCTCACATTATTGTCTTTCTGTTGGTGACTCACTACTGTAGTCAGTTCAGTCGCTCAGTCGTGTCTGACTCTGCAACCCCATGGAAACTGCAGTACGCCAGGCCTCCTGGTCCATCACCAGCTCCCGGAGCTTACCCAAACCCATGTCCATGGAGTCAGCCATGCCATCCAGCCAGCTCATCCTCTGCCGTCCCCTTCTCCTCCCGCCTTCAATCTTTCCCAGCATCAGGGGCTTTTCCAATGAGGACTACTGAGGACTACTTTAGTCTTTCAGTTCAAATCTCTCTCCTGAGCCCTGAAACGACCACATCCAACTGACTCCTTGACAGTTCCACCCAGAGCTCACAGGAACCCCAAAGAGAAGTTGCCTCTAACACAGATCCCTCTTCTCATCTCTCATTCCCAGTTTGCTCCTTTTTTCTGGGAGCCATAGCTTGCCCAACTACCACCAAACTGGGTACGTAAGATGGGAACTTAGGCGTCAAATCTGGCAACTTTCTATTTTGATCCACCTGAAATCCATCAACAAGTCACGCTGACTCTTGACTCAGATTCTTTCACTTGTCTTGAATGCCCCTTGTCACAACCGTGTTCAGCCACCTCAACTTGCTATATCCCCTCCTTTCTAAGTATGGTGGCTGTGACTTTTAAATTAATGTCGCATTTCCATTCTAAACTCTCTACTTCAGGCACAGTAAATGTTCTAAATCATGTCAGTGACTATCTAAATATGTCCAATGGCTTCTCAATGCCTTTAGAATAAACTCAGATGTGCTTCTCACGGCTAACCATGCCCTTCAGAGTCTCCTTTGCCGACACCTCCAGTCTAATTCTCCATCACTTCTGACCTTGTTCTCTATGCTCAGCTTAGGTGGAAATCTGTTCAGGTCCCTGGCATCATCTTCCCAGTCTCTGATGTTCTGCATGAATAACCCTCTGCTTGGATGCTCTGTGACCCACAATTAGCCTCAGCTAGCATGTTGCTTCTCTAGGAAGCTCCCGTAACATATCATGTCCCAGTTAGGCGTTCTCTCTCTACGTGGCCCATGATACCTGTTATACTTATCTCGTTACATTCTAATTGCTTTGCCTTCTCCTAAAATGTAAATACTGTGAAGGCAGAAACTTAACTCACTCTATTCACTGCAATTCTCATATCACCCGGCACATAGTTAGCATCAAAAAAATGTGATGAACAAAGGAATGGATCCGTGAATACAAAATCCCTTCTCACACCTTGTGTTTCATCCCTGTCAAAACTTGATTGTATCTCTTCTTATTGATTTTTTATAAAATCTCTTCTTATTGTTTTTTCCTAAATACGTAAATACCAGTAAGATAAATTTAAAACTCTTAAAGCAAGTAACATCTGTAAAGTATAAGAGATGATAAAGTACAGAGTGTTAACATTCTTTAATACAACAGATTTGTTATGGAAAATTGTTTTGAAATATCAGCAGGAATCCCAAATGCTGAAAGCACTGGCCCCTCGGGTGTTCGTCTAAAACCTTCTCTGATTGTGGCTAACCACAACATCTTTAACATTAATCTGAGCATCTTACGAGATTTTCAGTCCTTCCGGCTCTGTTTTCTGGCTCAGTTAGCCTGTGAAATCTGGATTTTGTTTATTCTCTACCAAGACAAGTACCTTATTTTGGAAGGAAAACAAATCAAAATGCATGAAATGAACACATGGGAAAGATATTATTTAAGTTTCCAAGGAGTGTCAGTGCTTATAAAAGATATAAGAGCTGGGAGAGATTTACAATATCACCAAGTCCAGTGCATTCATCAGGTGACTAGAGAGCTACTACTTAGCCAGAGAGGTTTAGTACCTGACTACAAACCACCAAAGTGCTTGGTTTGGTGAGCTTGAATTGAATCGCCAGAAAGGGCTGCAATTTGTTAGACCTTGAGCACTTTCTCCTTATTCATATGGCTTAAGAGAAATTTTATGTAAAGCTTTGGAAGACTGTAAATTTCTTTCACCTAAGGTAGTGAGCAGGAAATGGCACCCACTCCAGTGTTCTTGCCTGGAGAATCCCAGGGACAGGGAGCCTGGTGGGCTGCTGTCTATGGGGTCGCACAGAGTCGGACACGACTGAAGCGACTTAGCAGCAGCAGCAGCAGCAGTGATTGATTACGTCAGAAGATTCACAGGTAACACTAGCTGTGAAAGTGTTGAAGAAAATACCATCGTGATCATTCTTCACACCTCCTGTCTACCTTTAAAGAATTTTTCAGGCTTGAAATCAATATGTACTCTCCTGGCTTAGGTGGGAGTGAGGGGGGCAACTGCGGAGTTAGACTATGAAGAGAAACAAAAGTGTGGCAAGGGTGAAGCAAAGAAAGCCAACAATATTTTGGAAAAAGCCTAAGATTCCTTATACAAAATGTATTATTCCATTTTATCCAGCTCTCTTTGGAATTCTGATTACTTTCTAAGGGACAGAAAAGGGGAGAGCCTTTGTTACTATGGGTCTAAAGAAATATACTCCAATTATTGCTTTCTTATCTCTTAAGAATCTCTGAGAACTATAGTCATCTGTGCAGACTTAAAATTTTTATGCAGATTCCTATCTATGCCACTTGTTTTTTAACAGGTACCCTATTCTCAGAGTACATTCTCTATTCCGTCAACAGATTTCTTTCCAAACCAGAGGACTTGTCATATGGTAGATCTTGACAGTCCCAAGAATCACATCTCTCACTCAAAATTTCAAAATTTTTAAAAATCTCAGAATTTCAGTGAATTTTGATAAACAATTCCTAGACTTTGAGAGATTAGAAGTTTCACTTCTTGGCATTTCAAGACCATCTTTACCCCTTAAGAGCAGATTCATATGAGACTACTCGTAATGCTAATGAATAAATTTTGAACACCAAAAATCTCTCTTTATTTTCCCCTTTGAAGGAAACTTATTCATCTCTGAATTTGGCACAAGTGATCCCTATATGCAGGGTGACTGGGGAACCAGCTTCCAATAAGATGGTGGTCTGCAGTGTGAGATTAGAACTGAGTTTTAGCGCAAGCGTGAGTTCCACGCCAACTCATGAACTCAGCATGTCAGCTCATCCAGACTCGCCCTCCCCACAACAGGAAGTCACAAAGTACATCCACGTGTTGGACAGCTCTCCTTGGACAGAGGTTTCAGAGTCATTCCCATTTCAGTTCAGTTCAGTCGCTCAGCCGTGTCCGACTCTTTGTGACCCCATGAACCACAGCACGCCAGGCCTCCCTGTCCATCACCAACTCCCGGAGTTCACTCAAACTCATGTCCACAGAGTTGGTGATGCCATCCAGCCACCTCATTCTCTGTCGTCCCCATCTCTTCCTACCCCCAATCCCTCCCAGCATCAGACTCTTTTCCAGTGAGTCAACTCATCGCATGAGGTGGCCAAAGTATTGCAGTTTCAGCTTTAGCATTAGTCCTTCCAATGAACATCCAGGATTGATCTCCTTTAGAATGGACTGGTTGGATCTCCTTGCAGTCCAAGGGACTCTCAAGAGTCTTCTCCAGCACCACAGTTCAAAAGCATCAGTTCTTTAGCAATCAGCTTTCTTCATAGTCCAACTCTCACATCCATACATGACCACGGGAAAAACCATAGCCTTGACTAGACGGACCTTGGTTGGCAAAGTAATGTCTCTGCTTTTTAATATACTATCTAGGCTGGTCATAACTTTCCTTCCAAGGAGTAAGCGTCTTTTAATTTCCTGGCTGCAATCAGCATCCGCAGTGATTTTGGAGCCCAAAAAAATAAAGTCTGACACTGTTTCCACTGTTTCCCCATCTATTTCCCATGAAGTGATGGGACCAGAGGCCATGATCTTTGTTTTCTGAATGTTGAGCTTCAAGCCAACCTTTTCACTCTCCTCTTTCACTTTCATCAAGAGGCCTTTGAGTTCCTCTTCAGTTTCTGCCATAAGGGTGGTGTCATCTGTGTATCTGAGGTTATTGATATTTCTCCCGGCAATCTTGATTCCAGCTTGTGCTTCTTCCAGCCCAGCGTTCCTCATGATGTACTCTGCATATAAGTTAAATAAGCAGGGTGACAATATACAACCTTGACACACTCCTTTTCCTATTTGGAACCAGTCTGTTGTTCCATGTCCAGTTCTAACTGTTGCTTCCTGACCTGCATACAGATTTCTCAAGAGGCAGGTCAGGTGGCCTGGTATTCCCATCTCTTTCAGAATTTTCCATAGTTTATTGTGATCCACACAGTCAACGGCTTTGGCATAGTCAATAAAGCAGAAATAGATGTTTTTCTGGAACTCTCTTGCTTTCTCCATGATCCAGCGGATGTTGGCAATTTGATCTCTGGTGCCTCTGCCTTTTCTAAAACCTGCTTGAACATCTGGAAGGTCACGATTCACATATTGCTGAAGGCTAGCTTGGAGAATTTTGAGCATGACTTTACTGGCATGTGAGATGAGTGCAATTGTGCGGTAGTTTGAGCATTCTTTGGCATTCCCTTTCTTTGGGATTGGAATGAAGACTGACCTTTTCCAGTCCTGTGGCCACTGCTGAGTTTTCCAAATTTGCTGGCATATTGAGTGCAGCACTTTCACAGCATCATCTTTCAGGATTTGAAATAGCTCAATTGGAATTCCATCACCTCCACTAGCTTTGTTTGTAGTGATGCTTTCTAAGGCCTACTTGACTTCACATTCCAAGATGTCTGGTTCCAGGTGAGTGATCTCGCCATCGTGATTATCTTCGTCATGAAGATCTTTTTTGTACAGTTCTTCTGTGTATTCTTGCCCCCTCTTCTTAATATCTTCTGCTTCTGTTAGGTCCATACCATTCCTGTCCTTTATCGAGCCTATCTTTGCATGAAATGTTCCCTTGATATCGCTAATTTTCTTGAAAAGATCTCTTGTTTTTCGTATTCTGTTGTTTTCCTCTATTTCTTTGCATTGATCACTGAGGAAGGCTTTCTTATCTCTCCTTGCTATTCTTTGGAACTCTGCATTCAGATGCTTATATCTTTCCTTTTCTCCTTTGCTTTTCGCTTCTTTTCTTTTCACAGCTATTTGTAAGGCCTCCTCAGATTCCCATTTTTATCCATGAAAAACGTGCCTATGATGGGTATAATTGAGGTGTGACCTTAACGAAATTGGAAGAGCTTCAACAAGTCAACCAATAACTTCATAAAGAGATTTATGAAGAAAAGATGTCACAGAACTAGGTTTTAGAAGATACAATTTTTGGAACTTTTTTTCTTTTTATCATAAGAATGAAGTGACTTTCAACTAATATTCTTTTGAGAAACTTTGTAGATTTTTTTTTCAGGGATGACATTTTACCTACTATTAAAAAAATTAAATAAAATCCCACAAGCACCTAAAGAAAATCTTCTTCAATTTGATAAAGAACATGTACCAAAAAACCTAGAGCTAACATTGTACTTACTGGTGAGAACTAGTTCCTTTCTCGTTAAGCTTGGGAACAAAATAGTGGAAACACCACTACTATCCAGCATTGAACTGGAAGTTCTAGCTAGTGCAATAAAATAAGAAAAGGAAATAGAAGCCATAATGATTGGGAAGGAAGATATAAAACTCTTTGTTCACAGTTGACACGATCACCTATGTAGAAAAGCCCAAAGAATCAACCAACATGCTCCTGGAACTAATCAGCAATGATAAAAGGGTTTCAGGACACAAGATAAAGATGCAAAAGTCAGGTTCTTTCCTATATACTAGCAACTAACAATTGGAATTTGAAATATAAAACCACAATATCATTTATAATAGCATTAAAAATACTATAACTATAAACCTCACAGATACATACCAGATAATCGTGTATAAAACTGCAAAACTCTGATAAAAAGTAAAAGAATACCTACATAAATTAAGAGATATTCTGTGTTCATTGATTGGCAAGGTTAACAATTTTAAGATATCAGTTTTTCCCAACTTGACCTTTGGAGTCAATGTAATCTCTATCAAAATCCCAGCAAGTTATTTTGTAGATGTCAGCAAACTGATCAAATGTTTATAAGGAAAGGAAAAGGACTCAGAATAATCAATATGATACTGAAGAAGAATAAGGCCAGAAGACAGACGCTAATCGACTTCAAGACTTGCTTTTAAGCCAGAGTAACCAAGACGGTGCGGTCCTGGTGAAAACAGAAACATATGGATCAATGGAGCGAAACGGCACAGAAATGAACCCAGAAATATCACTAACTGACCTTTTACAAAGGAACAGGGCGATTCAATGGAGACAGTACAGTCTTTTCCAACAGATAGTGCTGGAATAATTGCATGTTCATAAGCAAAAATGTGAATCAAGACACAGATCTTACATCTTTCAGAAAAATTAACTCAAAACAGATTACATACATAAATATAAACTATAAATATATAGAAGAAAATCTAAGTGATTTTGTCTTTGGCAGTTAGTCTTGAGATACACCACCTAAAGAACAATAAATGACAAAAAAATCAATAAATTGGGCTTCATTAAAATTTAAAACTTGTATTCTCTTATGATACTATCAAGAGAATAAAGATAAACCACAGAAACTTAGAGAAAATGTTTGAAAAATATGTATCTTATAAAACTTTGGGTCCAAAATCTACAAATAACTCTTGCAATGAGACAATAAAACAGAATACAATTTTAAAATGTCAAATAATCTGAACAGCAAATCAACATATGGAAATATGCATGTGGAAAGATGTCCACATTATGTGTCACTAGGGAATTGCAAATTAAAGCAATAATGAGATCTTGAACCCCGATTCAGTTCAGTTCAGTCGCTCAGTCGTGTCTGACTCTTTGCGACCCCATGAATCACAGCATGCCAGGCCTCCCTGTCCATCACCAACTCCTGGAGTTCACTCAGACTCATGTCCATCGAGTCGGTGATGCCATCCAGCCATCTCATTCTCTGCCGTCCCCTTCTCCTCCCACCCCCAATCCTTCCCAGCATCAGAGTCTTTTCCAGTGAGTCAACTCGTCGCATGAGGTGGCCCAAATATTGGAGTTTCAGCTTTAGCATCAGTCCTTCCAATGAACACCCAGGACTGATCTGAAGGAAGGGTAAAACCAAACAAACCCGACAATACCAAACACTGGTGAGAACGCGGTCCAGCAGGAGTAGTTGGTCATTGCCAGTGGGAATGTGGAAACGGTGCAGCCACATTGGAAGAAAGCTTGGCAGTGTCCTACAAAGTAAACGTACTCTTACCGGACAACGTATTAGTGCCACTCCAAGTATAGCAGCTCCCCACCCCTGGGCCCCTGGGTTTCAGTGTCTACAGTTTCAGTTATCTGCAAACATCTGTGGTCCAAAAATGTTAGATCAAGATTCCAGAAATAAGCAATTCATAAGTTTTAAATGGTACCCTGTTCTAAGTAGCATACTAAAACCTTGCCCCATGTTGCTCCATCCTGCCCAGGATGTGAGCTATTCCTTTATCCAGCATGGCAATGCTGGATACGTTTTCCACCATTTGTCACTTTGTAGCCTACTGGGTTATCAGATCAATGGGCACGGTATTACAGTGTTTGAGAGTAAGTCTTATTTTACTTAATTAGTTCCATTCCGTTCCGTTCCGTCACTCTGTCGTGTCCGACTCTATGCGACCCCGTGGACTGTAGCCTACCAGGCTTCTCCGTCCATGGGATTCTCCAGGCAAGAATAATGGCCCTAAAGTGCAAGAGTAGTGATACTGGCAATTCAAACATTCTCTCGCTGACTTATACAGTAAGTTTTACTATAAGTTTGTATGCTGATATAGGAAAAAACAAAGTATATACCAGTTCTGTACTATGTGAAGCTTCAGGCACTCCTTGGAGGTGTTGCAACATATGCCCCCACAGACAAGGGGACCCTATGGCTGCATTTATCCAACCAATTAAAAAATTTATGTTCACACAAAAATCTTGATGTGAATGTTCATAGCAGTTTTACTAATCATCACCAAAACTATAAGCGGCCCAAATGTCTTTTTGATAAACTAATGATAATGAGTTGGTACATAAGTATAATGGAATATTATTCAGTGATACAAAGAAATGATCTGTCAAGCCAAAAGAGATATGGAAGAAACTTAAATGTATATTGGAAATAAAATAGGCCAACCTTTAAAGAGTGACATACTTTCACTTATATGACCTTCTAGGGAAGACAAAGGAGAAGGCAATGGCAAGCCATTCCAGTACTCTTGCTAGAAAATCCCATGGATGGAGGAACCTGGTAGGCTGCAGTCCATGGGGTCACTAAGGGTCGGACACGACTGAGCGACTTCACTTTCACTTTTCACTTTCACACATTGGAGAAGGAAATGAAAACCCACTCCAGTGTTCTTGCCTGGAGAATCCCAGGGATGGGGGAGCCTGGTGGGCTGCCATCTATGGGGTTACACAGAGTCGCACACGACTGAAGTGACTTAGCAGCAGCAGCAGCAGCAGGGAAGACAAAACCACAGAGATGGTGAAACCATGGAGACAGTATGGAGATGGATGGTTGCCAGGACAGGAATGGGATGACACCTGAGCTGTGGGAACTCAAAAGAGCTCAGATCAGCAAATGGAGGAAGCTAAAGTGGTGCACATCATAAGGGATTGGAGTTGGAGACATTCCCGTGCATTTACGTTCAGTTTGCAGTTGGAACAGATCACTAGCTAGTGAAGTCGCTCGGTCGTGTCTGACTCTCTGTGACCCCCACGGACTGTAGCCACTGGGCTCCTCCGTCCATGGGATTCTCCAGGCAAGGATACTGGGGTGGGTTGTCATTTCCTTCTCCAGGGGATCTTCCCAACTCAGGGATTGAACCTAGGTCTTTTGCACTGCAAGGAGTCTCTTTACCGTTTGTGCTACCAGGGAAGCCACAGACCACTACATGTGGAAATACTGGAAATGTTTATGTGCATATACCTGGCTTACTATAGAAATATCTGTTCTCTGTTCAATGAAAGGGCCTAAATGCAATGGCATCCTAGTAGCAATAAGCACATCTAAGCCACACCGTGGTCTCTTCTAGAAGGAATCAGTACTGCTCCTTGGAGAAATGGCTGATTCTAGAATGGAGGCAGGAGATACACAAGATGGTAAGAGCATCCTACCATGCCAGAAAGTCGGGAAGTTCCCAAATTAAGCAAGTAAAGCACACTGAGAGGACACATCAAAGGAATACAAGAGTCAATCTTACTTTCACCTCTTCCGCAGCGCCAATGGCCAAAGCCAGAACAGTCTTAGCACAGTAGACAGTATGGTAATACTTACATGAAATACAAAGTAAATGTACACAGTTCTATGAGGATACACATATATGAGTACATGCGTGAATGTGGAACGATAAGAGAGCTTCCCACACAGAATTCCAAACAACTCACATAAGCACTCTGCTGTCAAAAGAAAGGGTTAACTTCCCCTCCTTAAGTACGTGCCATGATAGCAGCTTCCATCCCAAAAGTCAAGGATGGAAAGGCAAAAAAACAAGGGGGACCTACTGTGCAACATGGGGATCTCTGCTCAGTGTCATGTGGCGGCCTGGATGGGAGGGGGGTTTGGGGCAGACGGGTTCGTGGATATGTATGACTACGTCCTTTCACCGTTCACCTGAGACCATCACAACACTGTCAATCAGCTACACCCCAATACAAAATAAAAAGTTTAAAACACAAAAGAAGTATAATTTTTTTTAAAAGGAGGTAGATTTTTAATCAAGATTAACATCAACACTGACAAATTGTGTTGTATTGATATACATTCTCTGTGTGATGTGATGTGATAAAAATGGCACTTTACCTCTCTCCGAATCTCATAACTATATTTTAATTATGAAAAACATATTAAGGCAAATTTCAATAGAAGGGTATCCTAGAAAATGCCTGACAAGTACTACTCAAAAATCGTCAAGGTCATTCAAAGTAAGCAAAGTCTAAGAACTATCACAGCCACAAGGAGCCTAAGAAGACAACGTGTAAATATATACTATCGTACCCTATGCGATCTGGGGACAGAAAAGGAACATTGGGTAAAAACTAAAGAAATCTGAATTTAAAGATAAGGCATTAACATTGGGCATCAGTATGAATTAATATAATTCATTAGTTGTAACAAAGGTATTATACTAACGTAGGATGTTAATAATAGTGGAAACTGGGAGTACATGGAGTATATATTATTTTATTAATTTTTCTGTAACTCTAAAGCTATTCTAAATAATGTATTTTTAAAACAAGGAAAACAAAAATCAAAGTGCCTAGTGGCTTTAGCTGGAACAAGTTTAGCAAATAAATGATAATATTGTAATACAGTCCAAAGACTAAAATAAATATCCTTGAGTCCATTCTGATAAAAACAAAATAAATAAACAAATGTAGAAGCAATGGTGAAAATAGAAAGCTCTTGTTAGAATATCCAGTAAAATTTGCTGCAGGCAGGAACCACTGATAGATGTTGAAATTAGTGTACAGAGTTTAAGGAGAATAGGGATTTGCATAGCCTCAAAGCATCTGCTCTAAAAGAATTATTTATAAATTGCAATGGGAAAATAGTAACTTGACAGGGAAGAAACTAGAAGACACCACTTTAAGGATAAAGGTTAACATTATCAGAAACAAAACACTTTGACCTAATGTACCTTTGATCCAATACACAGAAAATCACATCATTGTATAAATCCAGTGCAGTCATGACAAAACATAAGGCAAACCTACAATGGACATTCTACGGAATAACCATTCAGTACTCTTCAAAAGTCTCAATGTCATGAAAAACAAGGAAAAACTGAGAGACTCTCATGGTTGGAGGAGACCAAGGTGACATGAAAATAAATGCAATGCGAGAACATGGATTAGATCCTGAAACAGGATGCAAAATGAAAAAAGTCTGTGGTTTAGAAAAAAGTCTGTGGCATCAAACAATGTTGACTCCTTAGATGGATAATTATAGTAGAGCTGCATAAAATGTTAACACTAAAAGGGCCAGAATCACTTTGCTCTACACCTGAAACTAACACAACATTGTAAATCAATTCCAATATTTTTTTTTAAGAGAGCCAGGTTTAAGGGGATAAGGGAATTCTTTTCACTACTTTTGCAACTCTTCTGCAATTCTAAAATATCATAAATTAAAACAAAATTTTTTACACCAATGAGACTTTACTCATTTTGTTTGAGAGACTTTTTGAGGCAATGTCTTTTCAGCTAAGTGAGGGCATTTAGCCAAGAACCATCAAGGGATAAATAATCTCTGCACTCTTAATTAAATGATAAGGCAACATTTTCCTTCTTCAAGAATATAACACCTCTTTCAAAATATATATTCTCCTGTCATTTTTAAAACAACAAATCTCTTGCTCTGTAATGTGTTCTAAAATACCTTCAGCTTGGGAAGGAGATTTCTTTCAGGTCAAATGGATTTCAATTATTTGAGAAACTGTATTTAACTATGACTCAAAGCCAGGTGCATAATAGAAGCCAAGGAAAGAAACAACTCACCCAGCCAGTTCAGACATCCAGTGACTTTCTTTAGCCCAAAAAGCTGTTACTATAGTCTCCAATTTATCAACAGCTAAATCTTTTAGAAACACAACGTGACTTGTAGCATTTCATGAATGTATTCATTTCAGCAGTAATTTTACTGAGAAAATACCTTTATCTATTATTTAGCTATATAAACTAAATACAAACTTTAGAGGAGTCTGTAGGTAGAAAAACCCAGAGGCTTTAATCTGATAATCTGGTAACATAATGGTAGGGCTAGATTTAAAACATGCTATTTGATAGTCTTCCCAAAGTTCCAATTCTATTCCGAGGGCCAACTATAAGCAATCTGCTTTTCAGGCCCTGAAGAGACAGAATTCTCTGTCATGAGATGTGATCCTCCCCACCCCTCCCCCGGGACTTTTGCATTAACCCAAATATCACTTTATTTTTTTCTTAACTGAGTTATAATTAACATACAAAATTTATTAGCTTCACGTGTATGACAGAGTGATGCACTATTTTTATGAATTATGGAATGATCACAGCGGGGAAACCAGTTACCATCAGTCACCACACAAAGTTGTTACAATGTTATTGACTATACTCCCCCTGTGTGTTACATTATATCCCCAGGACTTAGTCATTCTATAGCTGGAAATCTGTAACTCTTTCTAGAAAAACATACCTCCATTTTTTGTTAGTTTGTGTATTCAACAAATGTTTGCCATTTACCTGGACCAACTTTGTGCTAAATCCTGAGGATAAAGACAGGAGAGAAAATAACATGTTCATGTATGAGTGATGGTGGCACTCACGGAAGCACATCACAGTTCCTTCTGAAGAGCATGTACGTTCCTGTCCAACTGGAGCAGAGAGATGGCTTGCACTGGGGAGGATGAACCTTAAGGAAAGGAATAAAAAGCCTTCAGGAGGAAGGATGGCCCTTTACCATAAGTCTTCCCTTTCCTCACTGGATTGGGGATCATAGTTTCCTCATATTTCATGACAAGGACCAAAAGTTACTAATGTTGAAGGAAGGAAGGAGATTAGTTTTATTCTGTCCTTTTCAATAGACGCTCTAATGTAGATAACAGATGACATATTAACAGCGTGTTTCTCTGGGATGTTGTAAAGGAGTGTTTCTACATAATATTTCTAATCATTTCAGTTGACTGACTCTGAAGCTCTTACTCATGATAATCTACCTCTAAGCCCATGGGGATTTTAATCTGATCATATCCCTCAGAATTAGGCTCACTGGGCTTCCCTGGTGGCTCAGATGGTAAAGAATCTGTTTGCAACCCACTCCAGTGTTCTTGCCTGGAGAATTCCATGGACAGAGGGGCTTGATGGGTTATAGTCCATGGGGTCACAAAGAGCCAAATATGACTGAGCAATGTTCTACACCAGAACCACCATTGATTTTTATTCTGTTTCAACTGTAGATAGCTAAAAGATCAGGAAATTAAAATTTTTATCAAGCATGTCTGAAAGCATTTAGAGTTTTTTTTTTTTTGCTGCCAATCTCTGCCTAACAAGGTTATAATTATTTGCCTTGGCTTATTATGCTATTCACTGTTATTATTTCATAAATCCTCAAAAGACAAAGATTTGAAACTGAAGCTGAAGTACATAGCAAAACACAGAACTGTTCTGGGGATTTAAACGAGGGAATTAGTACTTTGGGTCGCAGATAGGAATTAACACATACTTTTAAAAGATGTTGTTATTTGAGACACAATATGACTACTTGGTGAAGGAAGTATTCCAGTCAGAAGAACCAGAATTAGGTTAGAAGCCAGAGTACAAGGAGAAACTAGAAAACACTCAGCAAATGAATAGGATGGCACAAATGGAAACGTGTGTGATTTAATTACTTTCCTCATGGAGCCCACAGTCTGAGGATATATGCCTAGAAATTCAGTATTGAGAGAGAGATGCCTGGAGAGGCAAGCTGGGAATATGATGCTGAGACCAGCCTGAGAGGATTCTTCAGTTAACAAGATATAGGGAAGGATTTTCCCGATAGTTGGGTGGCTAAGACTCCATGCTCACAATGCAGGGGGCCCAGGTTCAATCCCTGCTCAGGGAACTGGGCCCACATGCCAGAACTGAGAGCTCACCCAAGCCTCAGCTAAGACCGAAGACCCAGTGTCCTGCAACTAAAACCCGGAGGAGACAAATGAATATTTTTTAAAATTAAAAAAGCAAGTTATAGGTAGCTACTGAGGATTTTTATTTATGAGAAATAGGCGCTCAAACCTATACTTTATGAAATTTAAGCCAGAAGCCCTGTTTAGGACAAACTGTAGTGTGATGAAGCAAGAGGCAACAAGTCAAATAGCATGAGACGCACTAAGAAATTTTACAAAGAAAGAAGGTTTTAAGTCCTACAGAGGCAGGAGACAGACGCTCCCCACCCACAGGGTAAAGCTACTGGGGATTCATTCCCTGTGGATCGAAACTCCAAGACGAGAATAGCAGGACAATTAAGACAGGAGGCTGGGCCCCGCACAGACCGCGTGTTTCTCTTTCTGGAAGTCAGGAGCCTGCCCTGACGCCGCACGCGCAGAAAGGCTCCTTGGGGTCAGGGAGGAGTTCCTCAAGGGGTGTTCTAGCTGGACGCCTTTCCGGTAAAATCCCTCTTGACTAAGAGATGTGTGCGCACACATGGGAGGGTCCTGAGAGTCACCAAATATGGACTGTGATCCAGGCAAACCGAAATGGCTGGTCAGAGGAAAACTGGAAGAAACGCCCCGTGAAAGGAACTCAGACTGCCGCCAGGGCGCGACTCGGAGACTCTCCCTGAGCCTGCGCGTGCGTCTATCCGCACATACTGTACATGTTCCCCGTCCTAATAAATCCTTGACTGTTTCATCACTTTCCATCTTTGTGAAAATTCTTTTCTGTACAACTGAAGGGCCAGGACCCTTGTCGCCGACCCCTGCTGTGGTGGCTAGGATCTGGAGTTTTCACCCCCACGATCCAGCCCCGTCTCTGGCTGGGAACCCAAGCCCTGCTCCAAGTCATTGCAGGACAAGGCCGCTTGAGATCGTGGCTGGTCTATAAATCCCTGGGGCTCAGAGCACATCCACTTTCTTCACCGCTGTATTTTCAGCGTGCGATCTGGGATTAGGCAAGCAACAGGGCCTCAGGAAGTATTTGCTGAACGAATGAATTTCATCCAGATATTTTAATCCTTTTTGAGCAGATAGGTATATTATTAAAGTATAGTTGATCTATATTAGTTTCAAGTATCCGACAATGATTCAACTTTTTTCATAGCTTATACTCCATCTAACGTTATTATGAAATGTGAGCTATATTCCCTGTGGTGTATTATATGAGTAGAATTATTTATTTGTATTATGTATTATTATAATTGTAATATATGTGTCTGTGTTATCAGGAAACTTGCTTGTTTTATAGCACTTCGTGCTTCTCCATGCCCTTTCCCTAACCTGCCCCTCCCAGCATCCCTCGCCCAACTGGGAACCACTAGTTTACTATCTTTATCTGAGTCTGTATCTGTTTTGTTACGGTCATTTTTTTTTTAGGATGAGATGCACATGCGATGTACGGAGGGTAACGGAGGGGCGTCCCACGGGTAACTAGCATCTCCCGTGGCCTGGACAGTTAACCCCAGAGGTGCTCACACAGATGAAGTCGAGTTCTTCCGTCTCATGGAAGAGACCGAAGGATCTCTGATCACGCAGTAAGACAGGTGACAGGATATAATCCCTTGTAAGAAAACTGCTAAGGACATTGGTCTCCACGAAACTAGGTCTAATTTCCCGGCAGTTCCTTTCTCATCCTGGACATCTGTTCTTAAGAGCAGAGACCCAGAGTGGCAGGATAAGTCATTCCGGACTTTGCTCCCCTCACAGGAAGAACAGCTAACAGCTCTTGATGAAGAAGACATCGCTGAGAGAACCCTGGAACCTGAGGCGGAAGAGTCCCGTGCACCCAGAGCCCGAGATGGATTGCATTAGAAGCAGAGAATGGGCTAAACGCTGACCGCGTCGCCCTCCCCAAGCCACGGTGGCACCATGAAGAGGTCTCCCCGAGTCTGTGCTCCTCCAGCGGGGAAGCAGCGCCCAGGAAAAGGCGGGTCACCTGGCGGGAACCCCGTTTTTGTTCTGACCTCCCCTCCCCGCCCCCAGGATTGCAGAGGCATGTGCCAGGCTCAGCCCCTGGAAGCCTGATTAAACAGACAGGGAGAGGGCTCGCAGGCCATCCCTGCTCAAGCAGTCATCCCCACCGGAAGCTTCGCTTTTCTGCAGAACAGAGCGGGCGGTGTGCTCGGGCCAGGGAACTTGCGGTGCAGATCTATCTGATGTGGTCGTAAGGGAAGCAAAACCCCCTCCTGCCCACAGTGCGTTCCCCACCCCACTTTGGCATGAGAAAGAAATCGAATACTCTGAAAGAATCTTCTTTTTACTTTCCTATTAACTGCCTAAAAGAATAGAGATGGGGGCATATTCCAAGAAAGAAAGCAATCAGCAGAGACGTCTGTGATGCAGGGAGAGCTAAGTGTGGCAGACGGTGAGGGTGAGGGGCAGAAAGTGTCCCCTCTTCCACGCTGTCCTTGATGAGGAGTTCTGGGTGAGCGCCCTCTCCAGACAGGTGGCTGAGCCGCAGCGCCGCCTGCGGGGACGCCTCTGAGCCCACGGTCGGCAGGGCAGGGCCCCGCGCCTGCAGGCCGGCTGTGCGCCCGGAGCCCGGGCTGGGGGCGGCGGGGGAGCCGAGGCCCCGGAGCGGAGGCCGGACCGCGCCCGGGCCGGCCGTGTATTGAAACCGGGTAGCACAGCTCCTCCCCGCTGGCCAGTCAGAGAAGCACCGGTTTGCGGAGAGGCCCTGCGTGTCCGCTGACTTGTGAGCTCAGCCGCAGCCCGTGCACCGCGGCTGCGAGGCCGCGCGGACCGCCCGCTGGAGCAGGGAGGGCTCTGCACCGCCCGCCGGCGGGACCGGGAGCGGAGGCGGAGCTGAGCGCCCAGGACGGAAGGCCGGCGGGGCCCCTGCGGGCCTCAGACGCGGGAGTCACGGCTCAGGCGCCCAGCAGCGGGGGCCCTCCGGTCTGAAGGCCTCTGAGAAACACGGGGACGAGCCTGAAGCAACTTCTCGCCATCCCGCCTGCAAGGGGCTGAGACAGAGCTGCTGCGGAGAGGGCCTCCCACCGCGCCTGACAGGAGGGGCTGGCGAGAGTCACCTGGAAGCTTGCTAGGTCAGTCATACTGAGCTAAGAGCAGCGCAGATAGAGTCCATCGCCCGCAATTGCACCCAGTGGTCCTGCTTGACCGGGAAACTGGGGCACAGGTTGGCCTGAGCTAAGACAACAAAGAACTTGACCATCTTTGGAGCGACAAGGAAGCCAGCGTATAGCCCCACTAACTGCTGAACACAGCCTCAGCCTGCCTGAGCCGGGACCCTAACCAGAACACGTAGGGAGCTCATCCCAGAGCCCTGCTTTCAGTGGAGCAGAGCACAGGGCCCATGGCTTTTCCAGCTGCACGGCGAAACTGGTAGACTCACCTGACCAGGGGATTCAGTGCCCACTCATGTCGGATGCAACGGGTCAAACAGTAATCTGTGCAGGTCCGAGGTCCATTATGCTGCCTGCCAGGGCAAGGAAGCTGATATATAGCCCCATCTACCACTGCATGAGGAACTCTGGGCTGGAAGAAGCACAAGCTGGAATCAAGATTGCTGGGAGAAATATCAGTAACCTCAGATATTCAGATGACACCACCCTTATGGCAGAAAGTGAAGAGAAACTAAAAAGCCTCTTGATGAAAGTGAAAGAGGAGAGTGAAAAAGTTGGCTTAAAGCTCAACATTCAGAAAACTAAGATCATGGCATCTGGTCCCATCACTTCATGGGAAATAGATGGTGAACAGTGGAAACAGTGGCTGGCTTTATTTTGGGGGGCTCCAAAATCACTGCAGATGCTGATTACAGCCATGAAAGTAAAAGACGCTTACTCCTTGGAGGAAAAGTTATGACCAACCTAGGCAGCATATTGAAAAGTAAAAGCATTACTTTGCCAACAAAGGTCCATCTAGTCAAGGCTATGGTTTTTCCAGTGGTCATGTATGGATGTGAGAGTCGGACTAAAAAGAAAGCTGAGCACCGAAGAATTGATACTTTTGAACTGTGGTGTTGGAGAAGACTCTTGAGAGTGCCTTGGACTGCAAGGAGATGTCCATCCTGAAGGAGATTAGTCCTGGGTGATCACTGGAAGGACTGATGTTGAAGCTGAAACTCCAATACTTTGGCCACCTGATGCAAAGAGCTGACTCATTTGAAAAGACCCTGATGCTGGGAAAGATTGAGGGTGGGAGAAGGGGACGATGGAGGATGAGATGGTTGGATGGCATCACCGACTCAATGGACATGAGTTTGGGTAAACTCAGGGAGTTGGTGATGGACAGGGAGGCCTGGCTTGCTGTGGTTCTTGGGGTCGCAAGGAGTCAGACATGACTGAGCGACTGAACTGAACTGAACTGAACCACTGCATGTGGTACCCAGTCCCAAGTATCTGCTAAGCCTGGCAGAGAATTCAGGCTACTGTGCAGACCATCGTACAGCCCGACTAGTGTAGGGGCCAAGCCCACAATCCTATTCAGCTGTTCCAAGCTAGTAGCTCAGCCCCCATCCCTGACCTCAGAGCTCCAACAGTTGCCTTGCCCCCATATAGAAGATAATAGCAGGTCTTACCTGCCTGAGAACGTTACCAACAGGCATACCAAGACCCCCGCACTGAGCCAAGTGATGAAGGAAGGTCTCTGCCAAAGCAGACCTGTAACATTGGGAAGAGTCTGATCACTCAAACGAGCAGACACAAGGAAAGGAATCATGGGTAAAGAAAAGTCAGGTGAATACAGTGGTACCAAAGGATACCAATAAATTTCCAATCACTAACCCTAAAGAAATGGAGATGTATCAGAATAGTAGTTTTAAGGAAGTTTAGTGAATTAAAAAAACAGATAGACAACAAATTAAAATCAGGGAAGCAATGCATGAATAAAACGAGAAGTTCCACAAAGGAATAGAAACTTTTTTTTTTAAGAAAACAGCAACCCTAGAGTTAAAAAAAAATTCAATCTGAATAATTTAATAGAGTTTTTTTTCAAAACTAAACTCAACAATGCAGTAAATGTATCAGTGACCTGGAAGATATTCAAAATTACATAGAAGTACGAAAAGAGTAGAGAATAAAATGGAGTGGAGAACATCTATAGTACTAACAGCACACAATGGAAAGAAACAAAATTTACATTTTGTTAATTCCAGAAGCAGAAGAGACAGCAAGAGACAGAGAGTGTATTTAGACCAATAATGGCTGATTACTTCTCAAATGTAGGAAGAGAGATTGACCTTCAGACCAGGATGCCCAAAGGACCCCAGACAGGTCTACACTTAGACGTATTATAATTACATGATCAAAAGTCAAAGAAAAATAATTTTAAAAAGCAATCAGACTAAAAAGAAAAGTTATATACAAGGGAATCCATTTAAAAGTATCGGTGGATTTCTCAACAGAAACGTTCCAAGCCAGGAGAGAATAAAAGGACATATACAAACATTGAAAGGAAAAAGAATAATCTATCAAAAATTCTACACCTGGCAAAGCCATCCTTCAGAAATAAGGGGAAGATAAAGACTTTTCTGAAGATGTTCACTGCCGCTAAACCTACCTTGCAGGAATCTCTAAAGGGAGTTCTTCCAAGGGAACGACATGACATTAATTAACATCAAAAAAACTTGAAAAAGACAACATAAAATTCTCTGGGAGTAGTAAATGTACAGCCAAAGTTAGATTCTGTATATGGTAGTGGTGTTGCATAATTCACTTACCACTATAATGTGAAAGTTGAAAAAATGAGTATAGCAAAAATAACAATAAATACAATAATCTCCTATTAGTTACACAATATTAAAACATGTAAATTGTAATAGTAATAACAAAAAATGTGAGGGGGAGGAGAAATAAAAATGTAAAGTTTAGGAATTCTATTTTAAGTTGTTACCAACTTAAAGTGTTATAATTTTAAGATTATGTAAGCCTTATGGTAGCCTCAAGGGAACTATAGCAAATATACAAAAGAACTTGATAAAGAAAAAAGACAGCAGGATAAAAAACAATGAATCTACCCTGCCCCGTCAAAAAAAAAAAAAATACAGGAAAGCAATGAACAAAATGGCAATAGTAAATCTTTGCATATGTGCTTAGCCATGTCTTACTCTTTACAACTCTATGGACTGTAGCCCGCCAGGATCCTCTGTCCGTGGGATTCTCCAGACAAGAATCCTAGAGAGGGTTGACAAGCCCTCTTCCAGGGGATCTTCCTGACCCACGGATTGAGCCCGAGTCTCCTGTGTCTTCTGCATTGGCAGGCAGATTCTTTTATCACTGAGCCACCTGGGAAGCCCTAGTAAGTATTTATCAGGCAACAATTTACAATAAATAAACAGGTTAAATTCTCTAATCAAGGGCATGAAACGACAAGTTGAACAACAGGATCTGAGGATATGCTGCCTACAGAGGCTCACTTTAAAGAAATACATAAACTGAACGTGAAGAATGGAAAAAGATATTTTAGGCAAATGATAGCAAAACAAAAGCAGGGGTAGCGACACTCACGTTAGACAAAACAGACTTTAAACTAAAAATGGTAAAAAGAGACAAACACAGTCTTTACACAATAATAAAGTGGTCAGCCCATCAAGAAGACACGATGGTTGCGAATACTGATGCCCTCAACAGTGGCACCCCTGAACACATAAAGAAAAGCCTGAAAGAGCCGAGAGTAGAAATGAACAGCAGTGCATTTATGGTGGGGGCTTCAGCGCCTCCCTCTCAATAATGGCTAGGTCCTTCAGACAGAGAATCAGTAGGGAAATTGCATGTTTGATCTGTTTTGTGTCTAAATTCATTTGTATGTTTACACGAAACTTCATTTCAAACTTCTATCTGTAACTTGCACAGCTCTTCTTTTGCACGTTTTTTCAAGCCAATCTGATCTTTTTTATTAAAGAATGTCATCCACAGCCTTGTCTCTGAACTCGTTACCCCATCATACTATTTCTCTGTTCTCTCATTCTCTCTACTTTTATGAGAGCGACTACTCTCTAAGAACTCAGCCCACGTTCTTCTGTTGGACTACTTCCTGTTCTAACTTTCCGTGGTTTCCTACTGCCCAGCCCACGACAGAGCGCCGCACTACTTCTGCAGCGTCTCCCTGGTGCCTGAGCCTTCTCGTTTCGCCAGTCTCTCTTACGTACGCATCTTTTCTGCCCAGGAGAAGGTTCCACCTTTCCACTATATCAGGGTAGGATCATTTTCTGATCCCTAGTGTGTCTGTATAAGATGAGCAAATGAGTGGGAAGATACGTTAATAACAACTTCGGCTGTTTTCAAACTATGCATCTTCTTTAGGATGAACTTGCTCATACATCTGTTCTATGAATTTTTGGAAGTTTTATCTACAGTTTTGTGTCACCAAAGTCTCCAAGTCACCTTTTATGATTGCATAAAGAAATATAGGGGATGAATAGACCCCATTATATAGTCTGTTTTCCAGAGCTAAAATTCTGCCCTCAAAAAGTGAAAACTGCCTAAGTGTGTGTGATTGTTCTTGATCATGGTGTTTTTTGCTATTACAGTTCATGTTCAATGTCTTTTCCTTAGTCAAATAGTTGGACGTATTTTAAAATATCCATATTCAAATACTGTACAGTCATAATGACACACACAATGAAATGGGAATAATAGTAATACAAGTCATCAGAGCATGATCCAAGAAACATTTAGAAAATAATGTCTTCGAGGTAATTCTCCTCTTAAAAACATGATTGTTTTTGCTCTTGAATATACTTGACAGATTTCCAGATGACCATTCAACTTTCTACACAGTGTGTGTGTTTGTGTGTGTGTGTGTTAATCACTCAGTCATGTCTGACTCTTTGTGACCCCATGGACTGTATCCCCCCAAGTTCATCAGTCCATGGAATTCTCCAGTCAAGAATACTGGAGTGGGCAGCCCTTCCCTTCTCCAGGGGATTGTTCCAACCCAGGGATCGAACCCGAGTTTCCTTCATTGCAGGCGGATTCTTCACCCTCTGAGCCACCAGGAAAGACCTATACACAGGAACCAGAGGGTAACTATACTCCCAAATCTCAAGTTTACAAAATTAACTTCTTTAATCAATATATTTGTACCATCGCCTTTCATTAAAACATGATTTCGTGATTCAAAGATCCCTCCACCACCTTTGCCCACTTTTCCCAGATAATATTTCATGATTTGGCAAATTAGCTAGAAGTCTGGTTAATAATTTAAAGGTCTCTGATAAAGACTACAGCTCAGCTATCTCTTTGCTCAAATATTTTAGTAATGATAGCCCATAGTTGAAGCCAAACACATAAATCATTGAAGGATTTTGTTTGCAAGATGACAGCTTATTTTCCTTGGATTCTTCTCACAGCTCACATCAATTCCAGATTTGCATTCACAAGATGAATCTCAGGAAAATTTCATGTTAAAGTACAAAAACTCAATATTTGGTAAGACATGAAAAGGGACTTATGCATGAAATATTCATTAGCATTAGACAATTATTTACTCATAAATTAAAGCTAGTTAAACTTTATAAGTTGGGAGCACAAAATAACAAGCACTAGATATGACTCCCCTTAGCCGTAGAGTGGTTTTCTTTAATGGAATAGCCCTGAGTAGCTGTCAGAAATCAGCCTGCAAGCACTGCGGATCATGCCCTCATTCATCTTGGGAGGGGAGGCCGCCACCCCGAAGTGAGTTCAGGTAAGAAGAGTCTGCTCTGGCACTTGACACGCGATGGCAGAAAGCTCTAGGAAATGTGGATACAGGGAAGTAGCACTGAGCCCTGTGGACAAACCACATTTGATTGGGGTTTGCTCATTCATTCATTTCACCGAGGTTTACTGAGCTCTGTGTCCCCTAGGAATGAAAAAATGGTGCAGACAAAATCCTAACCCCAATCTTGAGGGGGGAAATGGCAATCCATTCCAGTATTCTTGCCTGGAGATTACCGTGGACAGAGGAGCCTGGTGGGCTCTAGTCCTTAGGGTCACAAAGAGTCAGACATGACTGAAGAGACTTACACACACACACACACACACACACACACACACGGTGTCAATGGACTTCGGTTGATCTAGAAAGCTCTTCTTTGGGAGTAAGCACTTTTTAAAATATATATCTAATTTTTATGAAAGCAGAGAATAAATACTTGGTGGTGATTTCCATGCTATATATTGAACCAAGAATTAGAATCTGTTTTAGAAAACAGAGGCAAATGTTGGAAAAATCATGACACGGACTCTATGCCCTCTTACTTCCCCAACGTTCTGGCATTTTCTACCACTCTTTATCTTATCCTGCTTCTTTAATTCTTAACTCCCAAATATGTTTATGTCTGTCAGTATCTTCTCTATTCTACCAAAAATCATCTCAAGCACATTCACACTCAATAAAAGTTAGTCAAATCCCTTCGAACATTATTTGCTTCCAAGGGTATTTACATTTTACCCAGAAAAAGAAAAACAGAGCAATAGTGTCTGTTTGAGAAATCTTCGGTGGCAGGCTGCAGGCGAGGCAGACCCTAAAGGTGATGGTGACACCGCTTACACCTCAGTTCCCCTGTTGAAGAGGATAACCTAATGCCAAAAAAAAAAGAGTGGTGAGATTGAATTGATAACCCAGATCCATTGAAGAAGATTAAAATTTGCTGCTACTAACTCTCATTAGGCTCAAATTCCTCCTAGTCAAGTTTCTGTCACTAAGTCAATACATCACAGTATCGAACCTTATCTGGTCCAGCTCGGAACCCTGGGTGGGATGAAATTGTGAGTCAGGTTTAGTGTTCCCTTTGGCAGTCAGTGAAGGCTGTCCTTGGAACTCTTATTCCCGCATTGGCAACTTGGGATTAGTTGGTTTTTTCATTGCTACTACTTTTGACCTTGTACTAGTAATAGGAGCAAAAAAAAAAAAAAAGCCCCTAGGCATTGCTGCTTTTTCCACATTCATCTTAAAACTTAAGACCAGGGCTAAAGGTGCTCAGGATTTCCCCCTCTGCTCAGAAAGATAAAGCCATGCTTGAATTCCATGTGGCATTCTGTTGCTTACAGCAGCTTCGTAGAGCCGAACATGTAGAGAAGTTGGTTGGAACGCAGCTATTACAGGCAATCTCAGCTCTTTATCTACTCCAAGGTATAACAGGCCAGGTAACGTCAAGAGTTAAGAACATTTCTCCAAGGATAAGTAAAAACTAACCTGTTCCCCCTCCAAAAGCCCCCTAAATTTTGGAAAGAATCTCAAGCTCAGAGAAGCTGAGGGACAGGCGTACATTAGACCCTTGTCTCCCAAGTATTCAACTCGACAAGTGCCGGCGTCCCTGGGCACGTCTGCTTCACCGCCTCCCTGTCAGTTCACGTCTCCCTCTCACTGCCCCCCAGCTCAGCCGTCTTCTAAAAGACCCCACAACTACGGTTATATGACGATTTCCTCATGGTTAGATTCAAGGGAAACACTTCTGGTACGAATGTCACAAAAATGAGATGACTTACTTTCCGTTGCCTTCCCCTGGGAGCACATCATATCTGTTAGCACCATAAACGGTGATCCTAAGTTTTGTATCTGACTTTGGATATCTTATGTCTTCCTCATAAAGGAATTTTTTCCATTTTATAAGTACTCAACAGTCTACATGTACATGGCACTAAAAGACAAAGATTCTGCTTTTCAATAATCTTTCACCCAAAGATTTAAATATTTATTGGATGCTCCCTGCTAGAATCCAGTAGAGCTGACATTTGAACAATGAGGCGCTAGGGGTGCAAACCCATCACACAGTTGAAAATCCACGTACGTTTGCCTGACTTCCATATCTCCATCAGCGGATTCAAGTAACTGTATGCAGTACTGTGGTATTTAGTGAAAGATATCTGCGTACATATGTGGACCCTTAGAGTTCAAACCCATGCTATCCAAGGGTCAACTGTATTACATTGTATAATGTAATGATACTGTATAATGATAATGATACTCTAATGATACTGTATAATGATAGCTGTATAATGATGATTCTGAAATCTTAAAATTTCTGCCACATGTTTCAGTCATATAACAGTACACTTTGGGCTTGATCATATACATAAAAGAAAATTTTAGAGCAATCAGAGCACATAGGTCAAGAAGGGAAAGAATGAACTGTATCAGTATTGTATAAGTTTGTTCTGCTATTTGTGCAGTAAAATATTATCACTTGAAAGTAGTTTACAATAAAAATGCACACTATGAAACCTAACATGACTATTCACTTCAGTTCAGTTCAGTTGCTCAGTCATGTCCGACTCTTTGCAACCCCATGAATCGCAGCACGCCAGGCCTCCCTGTCCATCACCAACTCCCGGAGTTCACTTAAACTCATGTCCATCAAGTCGGTGATGCCATCCAGCCATCTCATTCTCTGTCATCCCCTTCTCCTCCGGCCCCCAATCCCTCCCAGCATCAGTCTTTTCCAGTGAATCAACTTTTCACATGAGGTGGCCAAAGTATTGGAGTTTCAGCTTTAGCATCAGTCCTTCCAATTGAACACCCAGGGCTGATCTCCTTTAGAATGGACTGGTTGGATCTCCTTACAGTCCAAGGGACTCTCAAGAGTCTTCTCCAACACCACAGTTCTAAAGCATCAATACTTTGGTGATCAGCTTTCTTTATGGTCCAACTCTCACATCCATACATGACTACTGGAAAAACTGTAGCCTTGACTTTTGTGGGCAAAGCGATGTATATGTATAACTGATTCACTTTTGCACAGCAAAAAAGAACACAGAATTGCAAATTGACTGTACTCCAGTAAAGATGAAAAAAAAAAAAGAAGCAAAGCACGTGCACACACACACACATGCACACACAGAAAGCCCCTGTCCCTCAGGTGGCTGAGAGGCAGGGGTCTGATGAGGTCCTCTCCAGGGACAAGAAGCGCTCTGGCCTGTTTCCCGCTCCACCGCTGCTCGCTGAGCCCGAAGGAAGCCGTCCTCCCTGCGCCCGTGCTATCTTTCCCCACCTCTGGCTCTCCTTCAGCTGCGCTCCATGGTGTGAGTCTCTGGACAGACAGGTGCCTCCAGTTCCGCAGGTGAAGCCCAGGACACACCCTTTGTCTGTCTGGCTCTGAAGCCCACGTAATTCTCAAAACTGCCCCAAGTAATAACTGATAATATACTACTGCCATTTTATAAGGAAAGTCCCTGAGCATCAGAGAGTGCTAAGGCCACAACCTCAGTAACCCCGTAAACTAATTCTGGAGACCCTGTGTGAGCCCAGGTCCCTCTGGCGTTAAGGTATGGGATCTGACCTTTACACTTGGCTGACCCCAACTACAAATTTTTTGAAAGGATCTGAATTATCTGTTCCTCTGTAACAAACTACCCTCAAACTTAGTGATCTGCAATAGCAATAATTTCTTACTCAACTGACAAATCTGCTCTTTGGATAGGGTTCAGCAGGCCATCACATGGGTGGCTCTTACCTGGCTGGCAAATTGGTTCCAGCTGTCAGCCAAGCACTTTGCAGGGATTTTTTGGCTGAAATACCTGCACAGGACTTCATGTGGCTTTTGGCATAGATTATTGTACTTCCTTCATTTGTGTAGCAGTTCCCCAAAGGAACCCTCCCAATAGTACCAGGAAGAAGCTACATCATCTTTTATAATCTATAAACCAAAAGTTACATAGTATAGTCAAAGCTCGCCTGGATTCCAAAGGAGATTACAAATTCCTCTCTCAGTGGGAGGTACATCAACAGCACATATAAAGAGAACAAGTCAGATGGAACATGATGAGGGAGTCATCTTTAAAAAACAAATAATCTAGGGCATTATCTCTCAAAGTATGGTCCTTATACCATCTCAGCAAAACCTGCCTGAAGGACATGCTCAAATAACGTCACATGTTCATGCAGAGAAATATATAACTTAAAACTTTAATTTTCAGGCCCAGGAATGTACATTTTTAACAAATTATTTGGGTGAGGTTTTTGCAGCCTAAAATTTGAACATCGCTTATCCAGCCAAACTTTCTCACTTGAGAGAACAAGAAAATAAGAACTAGAGAAGTTAAATGGCTTTCCCAATAATACAGAGTTAAATATACTACCTTCAGCCTCTCTTGAGGAGTGTGTTACTGTTGAATTACAGGTGCACCTCAGAGATATCACAGGTTTGGTTCAGAGCAATAAACAAATATCACAAACAATGCAATAAATTGAATATCTGAAAAAAGTGAGTCACACAAACACTTTTGGTTTCCCAGTGCATATAAAGTTATATATACAATGCTGTAGTCTGTTAACTATGCATCAGCATTATGTCTAGAAAGACAATGTTAATTTGAAAGTACTTTATTGCTAAAAGTGCTAACCATCACGTAACGATGCAGGGCTGCCATACATCTTCAATTTGTAAAAAACACAGTATCTTCAAAGCTCAATGTGATGAAGTAGATGAGGTATGTCTATATCTATATTAAAAACAAGGTCCTTTGTGATTTTTGTCATAAAGATAAAAATTGATTACGCCTAGGGAAGAGCATTGCAAACTCAGATGCCTACGGGGCAAGGAGACAGTAGAAATGATGGTGTCAGACCAGATATTAATATAAAGTAAGATAGGAAAACAAGGACTTCCCTGGCAGGAGAGTGGTGAAGACTGCAAACGAAACAGCTGACAAAGAATTAATCTCAAAAATATACAAGCAGTTCCTGCAGCTCAATTCCAGAAAAATAAATGACCCAATCAAAAAATGGGCCAAAGAACTAAACAGACATTTCTCCAAAGAAGACATACGGATGGCTAACAAACACATGAAAAGATGTTCAACATCCCTCATTATCAGAGAAATGCAAATCAAAACAATGAGGTACCATCTCACACTGGTCAGAACGGCTGCTATCCAAAAGTCTACAAGCAATAAATGCTGGAGAGGGTGTGGAGAAAAGGGAACCCTCTTACACTGAAACACCAATACAGTATATTAACGCATATATATAGAAAGATGGTAATGATGACCCTGTATATGAGACAGCAAAAGGGACACAGATGTATAGAACAGTCTTTTGGACTCTGTGGGAAAGGGCGAGGGTGGGATGATTTGGGAGAATGGCATTGAAACATGTATATTACCATGTGTGAAGCAGATCGCCAGTCCAGGTTTGATGCATGAGACGGGACACTCAAAGCTGGTGCACTGGGATGACCCTGAGGGAGAGGATGGGAAGGGAGGCGGCGGGGTTTCAGGATAGGGGACACGCATACACCCATGGCTGATTCATGTCAATGTGTGGCAAAACCACTACAATATTGTAAAGTAATTAGCCTCCAATTAAGATAAATTAATTAATTTTAAAAAAAGACTTACATTCCAGTGCAGTGTGCAAAAGTTTGACCGTTGGTAGGTCAAAGATCTCACAAGCTGTCCAGGACAGCCACAAAAAAATGCCAAAACAACAGCAACAAACCACTAAAACAGGAAAACAGGAAGGAGTCATAAACCAGAAACAGTATGATTGATCAAAGAACCCAGGGGCAGATAAGATTCCATTCAGGACTGAGAACACTTGACCTGGAAAATAACACAAAAACCACTGCCACTACAAAAAGGAAAAAGGTTACAAAACAGAAACACTCTCAGCCATAGAGAACTAACTCATACTCACCAGAGAGGAAGGGTGGAGGGGACAGACTGGGAGTCTGGCATGGACATGTCCACACTGCTTTATTTAAAGTTTGTGACCGACGAGGACTACTGCACAGCACGGGGAAATCAGTCCTCCAGGAACCTGAATGGGAAAATAGCTTGAAAAATAATAGACGCATAGATATTTATAACTGAAGCGTGCTGCTGGACACATGAAACTAACGCAAACATTGTTAATCAACTAAGCTCCAATATGAAGTAAACGTGTTTTGAACAAGTTTACAGAACGATGGAGGAACAACGGAGCCGTGGAGGTCAACCACTGCTTTGGTTCAAAGGTGGATTCAGTGCTTCACACTGCTTGAAGGCAAGAGTGTTTGCTGCGTGTTTATTGAATAACACACAGGACTGGGCAAGAGAAATCAAACTGCAGGGTCTCAAAGAAGCAGCTCAAACTGAGCAAATGACACACTGACTTATTTGTCCTAACACATGGGCTTCCTTGGTGGCTCAGACGGTGAAGCGTCTGTCTAAAATGCAGGAGACCCGGATTCGATCCCTGGGTTGGGAAGATCCCCTGGAGGAGGAAATGGCAGCCCACTCCAGTATTCATGCCTGGAAAATCCCATGGACCGAGGAGCCTGATGGGCTACAGTCCACGGGGTCACAAAGAGCTGGACACGACTGAGTGACTTCACTATGCACACACATGCACACACACACACTCACACACACACACAAATATACATGCTTAGACTAATAGAAGCCTTTATAACTGTGATTATGCAGAAAAAATTCCTTTAGAATTTATAATTCTATGAACACGCTCTGTCACTTCTGCAGATAATGGAGTCAATCAAGAGTTTATTGTTCTCGCCAACAGATGTAAGTTCTCCAGAATCAGTCCCCGGGGTTCCCGCTGACTCTTGTTCCTGACCCTTTCAAAACACAGATTGCCCTTTTAAGAAATGTTCAATTTTCATGTTTTAATGTTCTCTTATTATGGAAATAAAAACAGCTTGCCCTCTCAAAGCCTGCTGGATCAAAACCTGTTTCTCAGATACTAATCTTATTTTTATGCAAGAGGAGAAGGAAAAATATTCTTGAATTCTGGTGAAGAGCCTACCTTTGCTTTATCCAAGTACATCTAAATGCAGCAGAAACAGCCATCCCCTTAAAAAAATAAAAAAGATTCCAAGGTAAATAGCCAGAGGCACAGTGGCAAAAACAAGAGCCGCTTTTACGCTTCTGAGCCACCGCATAAAGTGCGTTTGAACGCATCAGAACCAGCTGAAATGAGGAGGTGCTGCGGCTGGGGTCTCTGCTGCTGTGAGCTCCTGGTCTTTGCCTTTGGGGGCCGCTGGGATGTGTCCACATGGCTGCCTTGTCTCTCTGCCATTGCTGATTGCTAATTTCCTGAGTATTAATTACAAAGTTCAGTCCTCCCCCTGTGGAGTCTGAAATAGAGAATGAGGGCTAACTTTAGAACAAAGGCTGTCAAATTCCCCCATCTACTCAGTACATTTAAGGCCAAGGACACGCACAGCAAAGAGATACTTTCCTCTTTCAGGAAAATCTCTGTGAAATTAGAATGACTCAGACATTCCTTGCAGGTCCTTAAAATAAAAGGTGACTCTTCAAGGCGTTACATTTTTGAATGGTCCTAAAAAGATCTTTTTTTCTGGGAGATCTAGAAAGATGGGTAAAATTGTCTCAGCCCCTGAACCCAAGCTGATGTCCTCGTCCTTCTCCCCTGGATGATTAAACCATCGTCTTAGTCACACGCTGGCCTCTGATTCCCAAGTGTGTGCATTGCCCTAGTGTTGTTTTTCAAGAGGAGATGAGAAAGATTTTTAATTAAGTTTTTCACTTTTGATCTCAGAGACACATGACACACACTGATGTTGCCAGCTCCTTCCAGCCACAAGGTTTAATTTACAAGCCCCCTCTTAGCCCCCTACCAAGGAATTGTTTCATGGTTAGTGATTCCCATGGGGTCCAGAAAGTCAGAAAGATGGAGATAAACTATCATCCTAGCTGATGAGCCAGAGGCAGTAGTGGGGATGCTATGTCAGCCACAGACATGATTTGACTCATGCACTGCCAAGGGCTTCCTTTGAACCAGAATACAAGGACTTCTCTGGAAGCCAAGCGGTTAGAGCTCCGTGACTCAGTTGCAGGGGGAATGGGTTCAATGCCTGATCAGGGAACTAAGATCAGTGACAAGCCATGTGGAATGGCCAAAGAACTGCGCCCCCCCCCCCCCACCAAAACAAAATGGAACAAAAACTCCAGCAAAATATATCCTCCATGTTAAACATTTCCCAACCAGTTAAGTGAATGGAGACATTGGGGGCGAGTGAAATCTGGAGCTTGTAAACCCGCATCCACTTCTCAGAAACTGAAATATCCCCCAGGAAAGAATTTTAGAACTCTATAAAGTTAAAAAAAATCCTAAAACCTAAAGTCAGATTGAAAGCCGGTGATAAATCTGTTCAGGGACTTCTTGATTCAGTCTAGAAAGATGTCTAGAGAGATTCAGTCTAGAAACCTTCTGCAGGGCCTCTCTTTCCTCATCAGTAAACCTAGAGACACAGGAGAGGACAAATTGTCCCCAATCTGTTCTTGCTGAATTTCTAGAGCCATGCCCTGTTTCAAAAGTCAATGGACGTGATCTTCATATTGTTGCTGAAAGTTCGACTTTTCTGTACACCAGTGCCAAATCAAATCCTGGAGACAGATTTGTGTAGAGCAGAAACGGACAGCTTTATTACTTTTCCAGGCAAAGGAGGACACCCTGGGCTTCTTTAAAATCTATGCATCTCAACCTGGAAAGATGTGACGAGAGATTTTGTAACAGTGGTCCAAGGCAAAGTTTGCTGAGAAGACTGGATCCCAGGTGGCCTGCCGCCACATCCTGATGACCTTCTCTGGTCCCTTTAATCTTGCCTCAGGTAGTATCGTGGCTTCTCCAAGCTTGATTCAGTTCAGTTCAAATTCACTCAGTCCTGCCCGACTCTTTGCGACCCCATGGACTGCAGCACGCCAGGCTTCCCTGTCCATCACCACCTCCCGGAGTCCAACCAAACTCATGTCCATTGCGTCGGTGATGCCATCCAACCATCTCATCCTCTGTCGTCCCCTTCTCCTCCTGCCTTCAATCTTTCCCAGCATCAGGGTCTTTTCCAATGAGTCAGTTCTTCACATCAGGTGGCCAAAGTATTGGAGTTTCAACTTCAACATCAGTCCTTCCAATGAAAATTCAGGACTGATCTCCTTTAGGATGGACTGGTTGGATGTCCTTGCAGTCTGAGGGACTCTCAAGAGTCTTCTCCAACACCACAGTTCAAGAGCATCAATTCTTTGGTGCTCAGCTTTCTTTATAGTCCAACTCTCACATCCATACACGACTACTGCAAAAACCATAGCCTTGACTAGACGGACCTTTGTTGGCAAAGTAATGTCTCTGCTTTTTAATATGCTGTCTATGTTGGTCATAGCTTTTCTTCCAAGGAGTAAGAGTCTTTTATGGCTGCAGTCACCTTCTGCAGTGATTTTGGAGCCCCCCAAAATCACTTGATTAGTGACTGTTCAAATCTTCCCTTTGTAACTCAGGGCAAGTCGTGCAGGCTGGGGTCTTGCCTAGAAGAAATGGGGGCTACAGGGCTGCTGTGCGTGGGGGCCCCACAGGGCTTCACTTTGCTACAATATGTAAAATAAAAATGCTCATTTAACTGATAATCCTCTTTGCTTTAGCTGGATTTAAATCTAGTCTAAAAAGGTAAGTAAGCTTATGTTCTCAGCTGTGTATGACTCTTTGTGACCCTACGGACTTGTCGACTACAAGAGCATTGCCAACAACTGAATAACAAGGGCATTTGCCATCTGCCTCTGCGGAGATGGAATCCTGTGCTGTTGACCCTCAGCACTCGCTGAGGAGTGCAGGGTGGAGTGAGACGCTCTGTGCTCGGGGAACCTGGTGGGGCAGGTCTTTAGATGGCTGGATGCTTTTAGCAACAGATTTTATGATCTCAGTCCTTGCCTCTCCTCATACCTAGAGAAGCACTAAATCCCTTCATGGTGGCATCCGATCCTTGTGACTGGCAGAAAACCTTTAGTAAGTTGAGGGCTTCATGGCACCAAACTCCCCTCCACTGAAACCTCATATGTGGGCCTTCCCCACTGCCGCTGTGGAGCAGGCTCTCGGGGCTCTCTGCCTCACAGGCTGCAGTCCTCATTTTTCTCCAAATAAAACTCACCTCACAACTCTCCAGCTGTGCATATTTTTAGTCAACCAACTCCAGCTCACCAGACTCCTCTGTCCTTGGGACTTCCCAGGTGAGAACACTGGAGTGGGTTGCCATTTCCTACTCTAAAAAAGTGAGAGTGATCATTCTACACTGGTCAGAAGGCAAAGATCAGCTTAAATCCCTCTGATTTACTGAGAGCTGCAAGAAACAGGGCCTACCTGCCTGGTGGCCCACACACTCGGGCAGTCCCGCACCTCCGCTACCTGCCCGACATTAACCGTGGTGTTAATGGACACCCAGTCCATCAATCCTCCACACCAGTCTGTGAACAATGAGAAGCAACGTGTTAGCTAAGCTTCTGCCACTTCTCCTCTCTTCCCTCCTCCTCTCTGATTCTCTACTGGAGCAAGATATGTACTATTTAAAACCATCGAGCTTTACTTTTTGAAACCTTCTTCTGTCCTTGAGTTCTCATTTTCCACTCTACATAACTTACTTTCTTATTTTTACCTTTTCAAATTAATATAGCAGTTGTTGAAATACATTCTTTCCACTTCCTAACACATGTAACTTTGATGAATAATAATTCTTTATATCATTTTGCCAAACAAAAAAAGTAAGAAAGTATTAGTTGGGCTTCTCTAGTGTTTGACCAAATATCTGGTTGTTGCGGGCTAGCCAATTTGGCACATAGCATTATTCATCACAATGAATTATTATTACTCATGTTGAATGCAATTTGTCAATCAATTCTTTCAAAAATATGAATTCCAGGTGATGAAAAGTTTGAAGACTATAGATGAAGAAATTTTCCGAGGTCTTTCCAAAAATCCATGGAAGGAGAGATATCCTGACTCAGCTAAGTTTGTTGAGTGGTTTGGCAGTACTAAGGTTTTCTCCTAACCTTTTAAGTAACTTTTGAAAGGTCCTCTATTTCTGTCCCTTGGACTCAGAGTGATAAAAATCTGTTTTTATCTGATATTTCTTAAGAGCCACTTTCCCGTTGCTTCTCTCACCTTTTATTTTATTTTATTTTTTATTGGTTTATTTTTCATAAAGAACCAGAAGAAAGGGAAAGAAATGCTGATTGTTCTAAAGCTTATCTCTTAGGAACTTTTAAAGTATAAGGAAATATGAAAAAAATAAGCATTGAGGAATTTAAAATAAGTCAAAATATTATATAGTAATTGTTTATGAATTTCCACTGAATGGACCTAAGTAAGTTTTGAAGTCACTTTGAAATAAGCTCTGAAGCAATCAATATTTCCTCTCTATCTCCAGCAAAATTTTGCCTTCCAAATCTGGCCAATCAGAAGTGGCTGGGAGTGACACATCTTGCCATATCCTTCCTGGATCGTGGCTCTCTGTCACCTCTATAATAGTGAAACCAAGCAGGGCCCTGTGTGTCTCCTGGGCACAAAGGCCTTTCTGTGTCCCTCATTTCTTGATTACAGGAAATGGGCTTCATTCACTCTCCATGACCTTCCGCGAATTCCAAAGGTCCAAACATGTGTTAATCAGGGAAGGGAGGGAATGTGGAGGCCAGTCAAGAAACAGTGGTGCAGCCTTGGGGCAGGGACACACGTGACAGTATCTTTGAGCTGGTTGGCAGATACTGAGGCCGCTACCAGATGGGAGGCGCTGATTGCTCCCCAAGAGCATGTAGATTCCATACTAGTTGGGAAGAGAAGGTTGAGGATGCTGACCCCGCCCCCCTCACCACCAGCCAGTCAGGAGGATGTCCACGAGCTGACCACGCCCTCTTTGAACCCTCACTACAAAACTCTTCACTACCCCCTCCAGATCAGGACTGGCAGTTTTGAGGGAATGAGCCCTCTGTGGCCTCCTTTGCCTGGCAAAGCAATGAAGCTATTCTTTTCTACTTCACCCAAAACTCTCTCAGAGATTTAATTCAGCATCAGAGTACAGAGACCAGATTTAGCTTCAAATGTCTTGCATCTCTGAAAAGTTTACCATATGGAAGAATTTTTCTCTAAGTGGATAAATGACTCTAAGGATTTTACCTTGTCATATTATATTTGTTTTTCAAATACTGATAGAATTAGATCTAAATATGTCTAATTAGATAAAAGCATGAACCCCTGTCTCCCCACATAGGACGACTCCCTTAAAGATATGTTCCTGAGGAAGAAAAAGCCCAGGCATATTCCAGATCCCAATTTGGAAATCAGAGTTCATCGCTGAAAATAATTTTTAGAATTAATGAGCTTTAATGGAGATAAAAATGGAAAAATAATTAGATGCTATCATCCTTCTTTGCATTCTTCAGACCCGTCCCTGATTAAATTAAGCTAGTAGGGTGTTTTTTCCCCTTTCTATTGATGGCATTTTTTGTGAAGTGGCAATTAAGTCTCAGTCATGATGAGTGGCCCACCGGCACCATAGGAAAGCCGTTTCCCCCAAAAACCGCTCCCATGCAGCCTGTCTAAAAGGACGCTGTTTGTGAAATTAGAATTTTTCAGCAAAGGCACAAAGGCTGTGTGATATCAGAACTAACACTCATAAGCTCTGAAAGGAATTTCCCCCTGGAAACTGCTGAAATCCAGCCCTTACTTCCCTGGCGTGTGTTTGTGTGTATGCACTGGGACTGAAAGGGGAGGATCCCCAAACCCTCAGTTTGCAGACACAAAATGTGCACACCACTGAACTCTGTTACAGGGTCCGCTGGATGGACTTGGCAAGATGCCAGAGCTGAAAGCATCACCCCATTACTTTCAAAGCAGTTGATCCTGTGCTGGCCATTATATCCTTCTGGGTATACAAAGACAAGAAAATGGTGTGGTTTCTCATCTCTCCCTTCTAATGGATGGAAGCCCACCTTTGCTGTCAATGTGGGGTAAGTAGAACCGAAGATAAGCTGTTCTTTTTGTCAGTCTCTGCATCTGACCCCGTGATGAGATGATGGTAGGTGCACAGGTCCAATGCCAACATCCACGCATGCTTCACTGTGCCAGCGAGTTCCCGCTCTGTGCTCATCTACAAGAGCTAGACCACCTTAAAGGAGGAAGAGATACCTCCCAGCGTCTGTCATTCCTCAGTGCCTGAAGACAATGGATCACGTGAAGGTAAGACAGTAGGAGGACTGCGTAGGTGTTGGCACCACTACTACTGTCTGTCTTAATGTAACTTTCACTGTTTACAGCACTACTAGCTCGAAAGAGATATCACTGATTAACAGTACATATATTGTCCTATAGAGTGGATGTTAAAACAAGGTAAAGAAAGTTAAAGAGAACTCAGTGCTCAATACCAAATATAGTTACTCAAGCATGCAACATAAGCTCTTTGTTCAAAGCTGTTCTGCCAAAATGAGCTTAAAAGGAAATAAATAAATTCACCCCAGAATACATTATAATATCAGAAGTGAACATTAAATTAAGAACAAGGAGAGTCAGATATGTTTTATAAGATAGCTGTTCCTTGGGTACGACTGGTTTAAGCTAACCATTTTATGCTGGTTGGTTATGCTGCTGGGTGTGAAAACAAGGAGCAGGACTTGGTTAGAAAGGACCCTGCGGCAGTGTCTCCAGTTGGTTAGGTGATGACCAGATGACTCTGCTTCAGCACAATGGTTCTGAAACTTCGCTTCACACTGGGATGACCGTGGAGTTCTAAAACACACTGATGCCTGTGTACCACTGGCAGAGATCTGTTAAATTTTCTGGCTTTTGACCTGGTCATCAAGACGTCTAAAAGCTCCCAAAAAATTTCAAAGGGCAACCAAAATTCAGGACACTAATTCTCAGAAATGAAGCCCCTAACATTTCCAACTAACTTATCAATGCAGCCATTTGAACTCAAATTGGTCTCGGTTTTAGGAAACCCCTGTGACCATGAAACAGGATCCAAAGCTTCTCTTTTTATGTCATGGTGTTAATTTCTTCAAACACCATTGAAGTCACACTTATATTGTTAGAAACAAAAGCTCAACTGGGAATCACTAGAAATATTTGCATGGCTTGTTCCGTTGCTAAAATTAGATAAATTCCAAATATTGGTAGCAAGGTATCCTTTAGCTTATAATTCATCTCTCAAAGAAATTTGATTGAGGTGAGAAAACTCAAACCATGAAGTTTTAAGGATATAAACTTCTAGTTAATAGAGGGATACAGTCAAGAGGTTTAATGCAGCATGGTCACTAGAGTTAACAATATTTGTGTTGTATATTTGAAAGATGCTAGAAAGATAGATCTTAACTATTCCAATCAAAACAGCAACAAGTAAAATATAATTGACTATATGAAGCAAAGGATGCGTTAACTTTTGTTGTGGAAAAGGTTTTACCATATATACCCGTATCTATCATCACACTGTGTACCTTAAACTTACACAATGTCCCATATATATTATAGCTGTTACATAGCAATAAAGTTGGGGAAAAAAAGAAGAAACTGATAAAGTTTAAGTGTTGACTTGTATTGTTCCTTTTTAAAAAAGTGTTTATTTATGTAAACAGTAATCTAAATCAATAGAAGAGAGTTTATTGTAATAACTAGCACTTTTTTATCTGGAAGATGACATTTACATAGACATGTAGCTCAGCTGGTAAAGAATCTGCCTGCAATGTGGAGGACCTGGGTTCGATCCCTGAGTTGGGAAGATCCCCTGGAGAAGGGAAAGGGTACCCACTCCAGTATTCTGGCCTGGAGAATCCCATGGCCTGTGTAGTCCATGGGGTTACAAAGAGTCGGACACAACTGAGCAACTTTCATTTTTCATAGTATATAATATATATTATATATATATTCCACGCATGCATAAGTATGCTTGTATATTTGTTGTATCCACAATAATTCAAAAAATGGAAAGGAAACCCACCCCCATTTTGCAAACAAAGAAAACAAGTTTTTACAATATGAAATGACTTGCTCAAGGCTGCTCATTCACAAAGCAATGGAACAGAATCAAAATATTTGTTTCCTCATTCCAAACTAAGATACCCTTTCTCTGTGAGAATGGTATACCATGAAGTGTCTCAGAGTCTTAGTTTTCCTGAGGAGTAGCTAACTGAAGTTTTAAAATTGTCCTTTACTTAACATCAGAGCCAGCAGCAAGGTGATAGGAGTAAACACATCTAAATGCAAACTGAGTTTCAGGAAATGAAAACGCGCATGGCTGCATATCCATGAGTCTGAAGTGTGTGTTTGGTAACTGCCTTGTATAGGAACGAACTTGTAATTAATTAGAAGTACCTCAAAAGAGAAACAGAGCAAAAACTTCTTTCTCTTTTGTTGGTGATGGAGAAAGTTTGCAAAAATACTGTTCGTGGGGCCTCCCTGGTGTCTCAGTGGTAAAGAATCCACTTGCGAGTGCAGGAGACACTGGTTCAATCCCTGGTCCAGAAAGACCTCACATGCCGGGGAAAATAAGCCCGTGAGCCACAGTTATTGCGACTATAAAGAGCCCGGAGCCCCAGCTTCTGGAGCCCATGCACCCAGAGCCCCTGCTCCCAACAAGAGAAGCCTCCGCGGAGAGAAGTCTGCGCACCGCAGCCGAAGAGTGGCCTCCACCTGCTGCAGCCAGAGAAAACCCCCAGCAACAAAGACCCAGCACAGCCCAAATAGTAAGAGTTCCTTAAAAAATAACTTTGTCGGTAATAATTTGGTGATTTTTAAAGGTTATGTTTAAAGCCCACTTCTGAAAGCTTGAAAATATTTTGATAAATGTGTTTCGTCACAAGAATGTTAGGATCCTCAGAGGCATATTTTGTCCCTGATGCATTTCTAAGGTTCTGATTCATAAATTAAGACTGGAAAGCTAAGAATTAAGTTTATATAATGATTCTTAAGTGTTATTGCCTCCCAGGCCTCTTTGAGAAATGAATAAAGGCTATAGAAGTTACTTCTAGAAAAAGTGCTCATCATCATAGCATTCTGACTACACATTTGACACAGGGCAGAACCAACGGGCACTGCCTCTGTCCGGGGACCATGGTCAGTAATGACCAGTCATGTAAACTGTGGTGCCCTTGGCATGAGGTGATTGGAATGGACAACCTCTGTGATCTTTCTTCCAAAACCCATCAGTGCAGTTTAAACATGAGAAAATACCAGACAAATTCCAATTGAGGAACATTTGAAAACACACTTGAGCAGCACTCTTCAGAACTTTCAAGGTTATCAAAAGCAAAATAAGTCTGAGAAGCTGTCACGGCCCAGAGGAGCCTAAGGAGACATATATATATATATATGTCAGACAATAAATATATATACAGAGACAATAAATATACTGTGGATGTGCATATATATAATTTACTTTATTCACAATATAAATCTTATAGAGACCTCTATTATCACATAAAACAGTTATTTCCCATTTTTCTTGGCTCCCTGACATATATTGAGATGGATGTACACTATTTTACTTCTCACTCTTTTTTTTTTTTTTTGTGGAAAAAATCTACATTTTTTTGTTCTGACAAATGTGGATTAAACTCCAACTGCTTTCTGTGAAAAAGAACCAGTTTAAATTCAGCAGATTAACTTTTGTATTGGCCGATATACGTTAACCTGAAACACAGTTGATTCCCAGTGTTGTGTGAGTTTCGGGTGTGCAGCAGAACGGCCCACTTACCAGGAGGTTATTCCCAAGCGCTGAGTATAGTTCCCTGTGCTGTACAGGAGGCCCTCGCTGGCTTTCTGTTTTATACACAGTCTGTGTTTATTCCAATCTCCTGATTTATCCCTCCCCCTTTCTCCTTTAGTAGCCATGCTTGTTTTCTATGTGAGTGGGTTTCTTTCTTTTTGTATATAAGTATTTATCTGTATTTCTGAATTACACACATAAGTGATATCATGTGATATCTTTCTTTATCTGACTTACTTCATTTAGTATGACAGTCTTAAATCCATCCGTGTTGCTGCAAATGGCATTATTCATTTTCTGATGGCTGGGTACTATTCCAATACATACAATGGGGTTAATTAGGCCGATGGCTGGATGGACGGGTATACTACACCTTCTTTGCGCGTTCATGTCTTACTGGGCATTCAGGTTTCTTCCATGTCTCGGCTATTGTGAACAGTGCTGCTGTGAACTTAGGGGTGTATGCACCTTTTCAAATTATGGTTTTCTCTGGATATATGTGCAGGAGTGGGGTGGCAGGATCCTCAGTTCAACTCCTCAGTCGTGTCTGACTCTTTGAAACCCCATGGACTGTAGCACACCAGGCCTCCCTGTCTATCACCAGCTCCCAGAGCCTACTCAAACTCATGTCCATCGAGTCGGTGATTCATCCAGCCATCTCATCCTCTGTCGACCCCTTCTCCTCCCACCTTCAATCTTTCCCAGCATCAGGGTCTTTCCAGTGAGTCAGTTCTTTACATCAGGTGTCCAAAGTATTGGAGTTTCAGCTTCAGCATCAGTCCTTCCAATGAATATCCAGGACTGATTTCCTTTAGGATGGACTGGTTGGATCTCCTTACAGTCCAAGGGACTCTCAAGAGTCTTCTCCAGCACCACAGTTCAAAAGCATCAATTCTTTGGTGTTCAGCTTTCTTTATAGTCCAACTCTCACATCGATACATGACCACTGGAAAAACCATAGCTTTGATTAGACGGACTTTTGTCAGCAAAGTAATGTCTCTGCTTTTTAATATGCTGCCTAGGTTGGTCATAGCTTTTCTTCCAAGGAGTAAGCGTCTTTTAATTTCATGGCTGCAGTCACCATCTGCAGTGATTTTTGGAACCCAAGAAAATAAAGTCTGTCACTGTTTCCATTGTTTCCCCATCAATTTGCCGTGAAGTGATGGGACCGGATGCCATGATGTTAGTTTTCTGAATGTTGACTTTTCAGCCAGCGTTTTCACTCTCCTCTTTCACTTTCATCAAAAAGCTCTTCAATTCCTCCTCACTTTCTGCCATAAGGGTGGTGTCACCTGCATATCTGAGGCTATTGATATTTCTCCTGGCAATCTTGATTCTAACTTTTGCTTCATCCAGCCTGGCATTTCACTCTGCATATAACTTAAACAAGCGGGGTGACAGTATACAGCCTTGACATATTCCTTTCCCAATTTGGAGACAGTCTGTTGTTCCATGTCTAGTTCTAAATGTTGCTTCTTAACCTGCATACAGGTTTCTTAGGAGGCAGGTCAGGTGGTCTGATGTTCCCATCCCTTGAAGAATTTTCCACATAGTCAAAGGCTTTGGCATAGTCTATAAAGCAGAAGTATCCTATGGTAGCTCTACTTTTAGTTTTCACAGGAACCTGCATATTAACTTGTAACAACACCCTGAAAAATAAGTTACTGAAACTGACCAATGAATAGCTTTACAGTTGCATCATGTTTGATCTGTAAATAATCAACAGAGGTAAATTTGATAATAGAGACTCACCTGCCAAGCTGATTTTCTGTATCCTCTGGCTTTGAGTCTGCTATTGGATCATCAGGACATGATTAGGCCTGAGCGCCTGCCCCTCACGGCACATTTACCACTGCACCTGAACACAGGCACAGGCAGAATTGTAAAGTGGCAAATTGCATGTTCAGATGCCAAACTGCAAGTCCAGATTGCTATTTACACCTGCAATTACAAACCAAGCTCACAGTACATTATACGCTCCAAAGAGAGATGAGCTCACATTTTGTGGGCGCCGTCGGACTGCTGGGAATCATGGCCTTCACTGACACAGTCAGTTCTCTTGCTATAGTCATGATTGCAGTAATGTGACTATATTTGAGTTATGATTTGAAGGAAAATCTTCCATTACATGCTTCAGCTTCAAGGCTGCTTCTGCAAAAGAGATAGATTAATCATTTTAACTAAAATAACTGAGGATAATTAATATTCATTCCTGATAGAGATTTTTGTCATTCTGTATCTCAAACTCCCAGAGTAATTTTTTAAGAAGTTTATTTCAATATGGACAAGAGATGAAAAAATTTAAAATGATAGACGTGGGTAAGACGTTTATTAAGTGAAATTCTATCTTATGTTTTGAATTACACGGAATGTTAAGTCATGCAGACTTTTTGGCTGCAGAAATGTGGAAGAAAAAGATGCAGGGAAAGGGGGGAAAGGAACATATGCAAGACATAAATAAAAACTGTACCCCTCAAGAAGACTTAGCCAGAAAAATGAGGAGACCCTCGAATAAATATCTATTCATTTCTCAAAAACAATTCTGAAAATATAATCTTTCTAGGAAAATGGCTCAAGAAAAAGATGGAAATAGTCGAAGAAGATATTTCAAGATAACAGGATATTAAAAATGTGAAAAAATCTAAACATGACAGAGCTGCAAATTGAAACTTGTTGTTCAGTCTCTCAGTTGTGTCCGACTCTTTGTGACCCCATGGCCTGCAGCGTGCCAGGCCTCCCTGTCCTTCAGTGTCTCCTTGAGCTTGCTCAAACTCACGTCATTAAGTCAGTGATGCCATCCAGCCATCTCATCCTCTGTCATCCCCTTCTCCTCCCACCTTCAATCTTTCCCAGCATCAGGGTCTTTTCTAATGAGCTGGTTCTTCACATCAGGTGGCCAGAGTGTTGGAGCTTCAGCTTCAGCATCAGTCCTTCCAGTGAATAGTCAGGATTGACTGGTTTGATCTCCTTGAACTAAGAATCCAAGGGACTCTCAAGAGTCTTCTCCAACACCACAATTCAAAACCATCAATTCTTTTGTGCTCAGCCTTCTTTATGGTCTAATTCTAAAGGGACCTATGTCAGCAAAGTGATGTCTTTGCTTTTTAACAGGCTCTTTAGATTTATTACAGCTTTTCTTCCAAGGAACATGCATCTTTGAATTTCAAGTCTGCAGTCACCATCCACAGTGATTTTGGAGCCCATGGAAATAAAATCTGTCACTATTTCCACTTTTCCCCCATCTGTTTACCATGAAATGATGGGACCAGACGCCATGATCTTTGTTTTCTGAATGTTGAGTTTTAATCCGGCTTTTTCACTCTCCCCTCTCACCCTCATCAGGATGCTCTGTATTCCCTCTTCTCTTTCTGCCATTGGGGTGGCATTGCTTACATATCTGAGGTTGTTGATATTTCTCTTGGCAATTTTGGTTCCAGCTTGTGATTCATACAGCCTGGCATTTCATGTAATGTACTCTGCGTATAAGTTAAAATACTTCAGTATTCTTGCCCCAAGACCCCATGAACAGTATGAAAAGGCAAGTTTCAATACAGAAGGTGAAAACATAAATACAAATTAAAATACAATCAGTGATTTGTTGGGCTGATCAAGGGAAATATTTCTAAACAAAATGTTAATGAACTAAAATGTAAAAGTTATAATTAAAATTATAGATATAGAAGACCAAGGAAAGTTAAATTCCTGAAGGTCAGAACTAAGTAAAACAGAAAACATTAGAAAGAAAATTATTGAATATGCAGATCAAAATTGCTCAGTAGATCTTGGGATCTCCTAATTCAGAATGAAATTAGAACTAAGTGATAAAGCCACTAAGGTCAGTTTTAGAGAAAAACCTGTGCGAAGAGCCACATTCCTTCAGGTTAAAATGTACTCAGTTTGTGGTTCCCTGATAACCCAGTGAGAGATTGAGTAAATGGTCACGTATGCAGGCCTTGACTGCAAAAATTATATAGAATATATATATAACTATAATATACATATATTTCTTATATGTGATCTTTCTGGAATTTAGAAATCAAGGAGATTACATTTATAATTAATTCAATATATAATAATAAATGTGTCCATCATACAAAAGGTGATTTCAGAATCCATAGACTATTGAAAAATCAAATTAGATTTAAAAACTTGATAAAAGAGTTTCTCTACTGGACAGTTCATGGTTTTGGTTTCCCTGGTTTGATTGTGAAGAAAGCATGAGTAGATAAAAATAAGAGTTGCTTTTTGCATTGACCTAGCAGTTTATGCTTCAGTTTTTGATTGAGTCTAAAAATATTCTGAAAATAGGGGGAGAGATTACTTTGTCTGAGAAAGGCAATAAATCCACCATGATAGAGTTCTTTTCTTCAGGTCATTTAAAACTTAGGATAACAACATTTGTCAGAGAAAAACCTGAAAGATCCAGGTTTGTAATAGTTAATTTTATCTGTCCACTTGAATGATCCACGGAGTGCCCAGACATTTGGTTAAACGTTTTCTGGATATATCTGTGAGGGCAATTTGGAAAAGACTAACATTTGAGTTATAAGACTAAGCAAAGCAGATTGCCCTCTCTATAATGTGGGTGGCCTATCCAGTCAGCTGAAGACTAGATCAAAAACGTTGGATAAGAGGGAACTTCTCTCCGACTAACTGTTTTGAGCCGGGACATTGATCTTCCCTGCCTTCAGACTCAGAGCCAGACTAGAACTATGTCATCCAGTTTCCTGGGTCTCCACCTTACAGACTGCAGATTAGACTTGGGATTTCTCAGCCTCCATAATCAAGTTGGTCAATTCCTTATAATTTATATATATATATCCATTCTTATATCAACCTAATTTATATTTTTATGTCTATCTATATCCATTCTATGTATATATTTTTTATTGATGATGTCATTTTATACTCATTTTTAAACTTATTTCAGTTGCATTTCAGCTTATATATAACTTAAACACATTTTAGTTTCATGGGTTATTTGCAAAAAGTGAGTTTATGTACATGTCTTTTTTTTTTTTAAGATGAAAAGCACATAAAGACTGACGTGAAATGAGGAATCTCATCTGGGGATTACACAGTTTAGCTCTATGGCAGCCACTGAAGTATCTGAAAAAGCAGAGAGAGCAGAAAGATGAAAATTACCCTCAAAGAAGCAACTGGATGTTGTTTCCTATCACTTTTTAGGGCACATACACATATATCCTGCAGTTCCATTTCTCTGGGGAACCCTGACTAATAGGTCAGAATTGCATATGGTAAGAACCAACATTGAAGTACAAAATCAACAAGTCTGCAGATGTCTGACAATAGGATGAAACAACAGACAGGCTCATTGAGTAGGGGCTGATAACCAACCACATGCTTTGGTCAGAAGCTAGTAAATCCAGGGCCAGGGTAACAGTCCCAAACCAAACACAGGTACTAGAAGCAGTATTTTGGAAACAGAATTCATTTCTTACATACTCTGGATTGTGTTTTCTTTGAGAGTTGGTACCAATCAAAAATGCATAGCCCTTCCAAATAGAAATGGATAGAACACATGTGGAATCTGGTCATTCAACACTTAATTGAAGGAAAGAGTCTAAAAGTAAGAACGTCTTTTGAAAGCAATATTTCATTTATAAAGGGGTAATAGAGGTTTTGTTTTAATGAAAAATGGAAATCTAGTGAAGAAAAGCCACAGAAAATTCATAACACTAGGTTATCTATCTGCGAACATTTAACAGAATATCTATTCAGGTTGGACATGGCGTAGTTGCAGGCTGTGGACACTGTGCTGTGTCACCCAGATGATCTACGTAGGACAAGGACAGTTGCTTAGAGTGCTGCAGGCCTCAAGCCCTCAGATGTCAGCTCCCTCCAAGAACTGTCCTCATCTGAAGAGAGTCCTTGCCCAGGACCTCTTCTGAGGCAGCTACATCCACTGGCTGTCAATGTGCAGGTGTGAAGGTCCAAACTCTTCGCAGCTCTTTGAATCAACACCGAGAGACTCTCAGCCCAGACTCTGGGCTCCTCTGCCGTCTTTGTTAAGACTTTGCTGTGGTGATATCAGAGCCAATTGCATCCTCCTGTGCTATCTTGCTTCTTTACTTTTCCCCTAAAATGTCTGCTTCTCTAACCTCATGCAGAAGGCAGGCTTGAGGCAATATTTTAAAGACGATATTGTATTCAGAATAAACTCTAAATTCCTACATATGCGGGGTCCATAAACAAAAGGGTGAAAACAGGGGCCGCTTTTCTAACCATCGCTTTGAGTAACCCACCTCAGAAATCTGTTCCTTCCCATCCCCACAAATCCAGGCTCAAATCCTAGTTCCCACATGGTTCTTCTTCTACCAAGGGACACAGACAGAGAGTTGTGGAACTTCAGTGTATGGCTGCCACCACGTATTTCAGACTCCTTAGGTGCAAAGGAATAGGTAGGAAGTAACCAGAGGAAGTAAAGGCTGCTTTTACACAATGGGGCCAGGGCTGCGTGTGTTCAGCACCCGGATAATCCCCTTAGGCAACTCTGGGCACTCCCTTGCCCAGTTTTAATAGGAAGTGGTCAAGAGCAACAGTGTAGGCCTGAGACGGGCACAGTGACCAGAGACCTAGGCACGCCAGGAAGGAGGATCTGAGTCAGACCAGCAGAGAGGATTGGAAATGGTGGGAGAAGGATGGGGTGGTTTGCAGAGGAGGGAAACAGTGAATATAAATTTGGGGACACCAGCTTCAATGGCAGAAACTACCATTGATTCTCCTGATCTTTGTCTTACAAACTCACTCCAGGAATGTGAGGCCAACATAATCCCCAAAGAGTGACTTTCAGAACTTAAACACAGAATATATTTGAGCAAAGCAAGGGATGGGCTTCGAAGTTGGGTCAGTCATTCAGATGCCCCTTATTTCCCCAGGTGCCAGGAGTGCTGCTGGCTAACAGACTGAGTTTGGTCTATAGCAAACCATCTAATTAACATGCATTAACCATCTGGACATAACGTGAGCTTTCTGAAGTTGACTATAACAGATGTTATCTAACTGCCCAAAACTGAAGAGGGCTGCCTCACCACAATCGCACAAATTTTGTGGGCAGCCTGTATCTGATGAAATAGGGTATAAAGGCCTGGCCCCTTTGGCTAACCTTGGGATAACTATGAAGGCACAATCCCAACTCTCCAGTACTCTGTGGGGTCATCCAGGGTCTTTGCTATGATCGCACCATGGACCAGCTTCTTCCTCTGCCCAGTTCTGCCTTGAGTCCTTCCCACGCTAATAAAAATACAGAATGTTCCCTAACTAACTTCCTGGGTGACCATCTCTGCATCAAGGTTGATTTAATCTTGGGGAATTTAATCTTCAATGTTATCCAAAGATGAGAGATAATTAACTGAGTGACTTCTGTCCTTCAAGATAGAATGACCACCACCTCCTTCTACCATGATTTCCAAGAATGCTTGGTAAGGTATGTAAAGTTTCATAATGCAATGTTGAGTGAAAAAGAAGGAAGGTATAGAATTTGATGGGGTTTCCCAGGTGGTGCTAGTGGTAAAGAACCTGCCTGCCAAAACAGGGGATGTAAGAGACACAGGTTCAATCCCTGGGTTGGGAAGATCCCCTGGAGGAAGGTATGGCAACCCACTCCAGTATTCTTGCCTGGAGAATCCCATGGACAGAGGAGCCTGGCAGGTCCATAGGGTCACAAAAAGTCGGACATTACCGAGACGACTTAGCATGCATAGAATTTGATTAGGAAGAGATGCGAGAGAGGCAAAGAGAGAACAAGATCCAAAATGAAATGCCACGAGGACTTCACTGGTGGCTCAGTGGAAAAAGGTTCCCCTGCCAATACAGGAAACATAGGTTCAGTTGCTGCTCCTACATGGGGAAGGCAATGGCAACCCTCCTGGTACTCTTGCCTGGAGAATCCCATGGACGGAAGAGCCCAGTGGTTACAGTCCATGGGGTTGCAGGGTCGGACACGACTGAGCGACTTCACTTTTACTTTCAGTTTCTGCTTCTGGGAGATCACACACGCCACAGAGCAACTCAGCCTGTGTGCCTCAACTTTTGATCCGACGCTCGAGAGCATGGGAGCTGCAGCTACCGAAGCCAGGCTCCCTAGAGCCCTCCTCCGCAATGAGAAGCCTGCACCCCACAACTGGAGAACAGCCCCTGCTCCCTGAAACTAGAGAAAAGCCTGAAGAGCAACAAAGACACATCACAGCCAAGAAATAGATAAGTAAATAAAATTATATATATCTGTTGCTGCTGCTGCTGCTGCTGCTAAGTCACTTCAGTCGTGTCCGACTCTGTGTGACCCCATAGACGGAAGCCCACCAGGCTCCCCCATCCCTGGGATTCTCCAGGCAAGAACACTGGAGTGGGTTGCCATTTCCTTCTCCAATGTGTGAAAGTGAAAAGTGAAAGTGAAGTCGCTCAGTCGTGTCCGACCCTTAGCGACCCCACAGACTACAGCCAACCAGGCTCCTCCATCCATGGGATTTTCTAGGCAATAGTACTGGAGTGGCTTGCCATTGCCTTCTCCGATATATATCTGTATAAAGTGAAAATGCCCCAAGATGTTTAAATGGGTTTTCTCAGCCCTGTCTAACTCAATGAAACTAAGCCATGCCGTGTGGGGACACCCAAGATGGGCGGGTCATGGTGGAGAGGTCTGACAGAATGTGGTCCACTGGAGAAGGGAATGGCAAACCACTTCAGTGTGCTTGCCTTGAGAACCTCATGAACAGTATCAAAAGGCAAAATGATAGGATACTGAATGAGGAATTCCCCAGGTCAGTAGGTGCCCAGTATGCTACTGGAGATCAGTGGAGAAATAACTCCAGAAAGAATGAAGTGTTGGAGCCAAAGCGAAACAAATACCCAGTTGTGGATGTGACTGGTGATAGAAGCAAGGTCCAATGCTGTAAAGAGCAATATTGCATAGGAACCTGGAATGTTAGGTCCATGAATCAAGGCAAATTGGAAGTGGTCAAACAGGAGATGCCAAGAGTGAACGTAGACATTCTAGGAATCAGTGAATTAAAATGGACTGGAATGGGTGAATTTAACTCAGATGATCATTATATCTACTACTGTGGGCAGGAATCCCTTAGAAGAAATGGAGTAGCCATCATGGTCAACAAAAGAGTCTGAAATGCAGCACTTGGATGCAGTCTCAAAAACGACAGAATGATTTCTGTTCATTTCCACGGCAAACCATTCAATATTACAGTAATCCAAGCCTATGCCCCAACCAGTAACGCCGAAGAAGCTGAAGTTGAACGGTTCTATGAAGACCTACAAGACCTTTTAGAACTAACACCCAAAAAAGATGTCCTTTTCATTATAGGGGACTGGAATACAAAAGTAGGAAGTCAAGAAACATCTGGAGTAACAGGCAAATTTGGCCTTGGAGCACGGAATGAAGCAGGGCAAAGGCTAATAGAGTTTTGTCAAGAGAACGCACTAGTCGTAGCAAACACTCTCTTTCAACAACACAAGAGAAGACTCTACACATGGACATCACCAGATGGTCAATACCGAAATCAGATTGATTGTATTCTTTGCAACCAAAGATGGAGAAGCTCTATACAGTTAGCAAAAACAAGACCAGGAGCTGACTGTGGCTCAGATCATGAACTCCATATTGCCAAATTCAGACTTAAATTGAAGAAAGTAGGGAAAACCACTAGACCATTCAGGTATGACCTAAATCAAATCCCTTATGATTATACAGTGGAAGTGAGAAATAGATTTAACAGACTAGATCTGATAGAGTGCCTGATGAACTCTGGACGGAGGTTCGTGACATTGTACAGGAGACAGGGACCAAGACCATCCCCATGGAAAAGAAATGCAGAAGAGCGAAATGGCTGTCTGAGGAGGCCTTACAAATAGCTGTGAAAAGAAGAGAAGCGAAAAGAAAAGAAGAAAAGGAAAGATATAAGCATCTGAATGCAGAGTTCCAAAGAATAGCAAGGAGAGATAAGAAAGCCTTCCTCAGCGATCAATGCAGAGAAATAGAGGAAAACAACAGAATAGGAAAGACAAGAGATCTCTTTGAGAAAATTAGAGATACCAAAGGAACATTTCATGCAAAGATGAGCTCGATAAAGGACAGAAATGGTGTGGACCTTACAAAAGCAGAAGATATTAAGAAGAGGTGGCAAGAATACACAGAAGAACTGTGCAAAAAAGATCCTCACGACCAAGATAGTCACGATAATGTGATCACTGACCTAGAGCCAGACATCTTGGAATGTGAAGTCAAGTGGGCCTTAGAAAGCATCACTACGAACAAAGCTAGTGGAGGTGATGGAATTCCAGTTGAGCTATTTCAAATCCTGAAAGATGATGCTGTGAAAGTGCTTCACTCAATATGCCAGCAGATTTGGAAAACTCAGCAGTGGCCACAGGACTGGAAAACGTCAGTCTTCATCCCAATCCCAAAGAAAGGGAATGCCAAAGAATGCTCAAACTACCACACAATTGCACTCATCTCACACGCTAGTAAAGTCATGCTCAAAATTCTCCAAGCCAGGCTTCAACAATACGTGAACTGTGAACTTCCAGATGTTCAAGCTGATTTTAGAAAAGGCAGAGCAACCAGAGATCAAATTGCCAACATCTGCTGGATCATCAAAAAAGCAAGAGAGTTCCAGAAAAACATCTATTTCTGCTTCATTGACTATGCCAAAGCCTTTGACTGTGTCGATCACAATAAACTGTGGAAAATTCTGAAAGAGATGGGAATACCAGACCACCTGACCTGCCTCTTGAGAGACCTGTATGCAGGTCAGGAAGCAACAGTTAGAACTGGACATGGAACAACGGACTGGTTCCAAATAGGAAAAGGAGTACGTCAAGGCTGTATATTGTCACCCTGCTTATTTAACTTCTATGCAGAGTATATCATGAGGAACGCTGGGCTGGAAGAAGTACAAGCTGGAATCAAGATTGCTGGGAGAAATACCAATAACCTCAGAAATGCAGATGATACCACCCTTAAGGCAGAAAGTGAAGAGGAACTAAAAGGCCTCTTGATGAAAGTGAAAGAGGAGAGTGAAAAGGTTGGCTTGAAGCTCAACATTCAGAAAACGAAGATCATGGCATCTGGTCCCATCACTTCATGGGAAATAGATGGGGAAACAGTGGAAACAGTGTCAGACTTTATTTTTTGGGGCGCCAAAATCACTGCAGATGGTGATTGCAGCCAGGAAATTAAAAGACGCTTACTCCATGTAAGGAAAGTTATGACCAACCTAGACAGCATATTAAAAAGCAGAGACATTACTTTGCCAACAAAGGTCCATCTAGTCAAGGCTATGGTTTTTCCCGTGGTCATGTATGGATGTGAGAGTTGGACTGTGAAGAAAGCTGATCGCCAAAGAATTGATGTTTTTGAACTGTGGTGCTGGAGAAGACTCTTGAGAGTCCCTTGGACTGCAAGGAGATACAACCAGTCCATCCTAAAGGAAACCAGTCCTGGGTGTTCATTGGAAGGGCTGATGCTAAAGCTGAAACTCCAATACTTTGGCCAGTTCATGCGACGAGTTGACTCACTGGAAAAGACTCTGATGCTGGGAGGGATTGGCGGCAGGAGGAGAAGGGGATGACAGACAATGAGATGGCTGGATGGCATCACCAACTCGATGGACATGAGTTTGAGTGAACTCTGGAGTTGGTGATGGACAGGGAGGCCTGGCGGGCTGTGATTCATGGGGTCACAGAGTGTTGGACACGACTGAGCGACAGAATTGAACTGAACTGAACTGAACTGAGACTCTAGAAAAACTGTGATTGTTTTGTTTGTGCTCTTGTGTGTTTCTCAACACTTCATAATCAGTGTGTATTGATTTTTAATGAGAAAGTGCTACAGTTAGCTGGTCCTATCTTCAGGGAGGTCAATTCCAGGACCTGCCCAGATGTAGTCCACAGTGCTCAGGCCCCGTGGTCCTCCCTGCTCTTGAGTTCTGCGTCCTCTCCGCCTCTGCCTTGGAGGATTCACCCAGGCCCCCAGCCTCTCTTGTGGACCCACGGATATGGGGGTGACTGGACATTTACTTTTTCTAAATCGTCTTCTAAGTAAACCCATGCAATTCAGGTCCCTGCTGTCCAGGGTCGACTGTATCTTGGCTGATATTGCAAAGCTTGCTATGATAGTATGGTGCATTTTAGTCCATTTTGATGTCAAGGAAATTCTGATGGCAGTATGATTTTCACTCATAGCTATGATGAGTTGTTCACGCTTATCATACTAAAGGAGTTATGAGTTTCTTCATTCTAGCCAATATAGTAATTATTGATGATTAAGGTGCATTTTCTGTCTTCAAGTGAGATGAAATAATGATTATTATTTTCAAATGTCCACCCCTCCAGTAAGTGCCTCCAAGGCTAATTTTGGACTGGTCTGTTTTTAGGACAAGAGACCTGGGTGTGCACTTTCCAACCTTGCTCAGATGCCAGGAACGAGCGAGTGTGCAGGCTGCTGTTTGGGGACTGCAGCAAAGTGCCTCAACCACAGCATCAGTGCTCCGGTCATTAGGACCCAAGCTTTCTGAAGGTGTCACCAGGGATGCTGGGGCTACCAGTTTCAACTTCACCCCTTAATACTGAGAGAGTCAGTTCCTAGGCAGATTGATAAGATGTCCAGGATCCCGAGGAGGAGAGAGGGGTCTGGAGTTCTTAAAGAGGAAGAAAGGACAAACGCCTGTTTTCCCTTTATATTCCTTAGTCTCAGCCACATAAAATGTTTTTTCCTTTAGGCCTGAAACTGATGACTACCCAACAAACAACTCAGTTTAGGATTATATAACAAGAATGTATCCTGTTTGAGGACGGTTTCTCCTTCCTGAAAGCCTTCTGACTAATCCTGTCATCTTAAAATGTATATTATGGGAGTGGGTCTGGTAAGATCTTTCTATTGTTAAGTTCTAATCCTGTTACCTTAAAATGTAGATTGTGGGAATGGGTCTGGTAGAATTTTTACCACCTTGAAACATTCTTCTGATTTACTGTAATAACTAATTAGAAAAGTGTATAACTCCCTTGCTTAGACTAGTGAGGGGACACTCTCCATTCCCCTTCTCTGTCAGAAGCTTTCTCTGCCCCTTTTCATACTTTAATAAAACTCTGCTACACAAAAGCTCCTGAGTGATCAAGGCTGGTCCCTGGTCCCGAAGCTAAATCTTCGGAGATCACAGATCTGACACCGTTCACCATAAGCTGTCAGTACTGCATGCAGCCTTCTCACGAGTCGCTTCTCATCTGATGAGTTTACTCTCTGCTCTCCCTCTTCCAATACTGCTGTTTAACCTTGGGCCCAAGAACAATAGAGGCAGCTGAAAAGGAGGGGTGTGTGTGTGTGTGTGTGTGTGTGTGTGTGTGTGTGTGAGGAGCAAGGTGCTATCTTTTTTAACAGCCCATTTCCTCGAGAGCTGATCTTCTAAATTGGAAAGATCCTTTATCTTGCACGACTGGCTGATGCAATGTCCGGTTAAGTGATTGCCTTCTGAGTGCTGGCACCGGTGACTGATCCAGGCTGACAGGCCCAGGTAACAGAAATAGGCATCTACCTCCAGCTGCTGTTAACTGAAGCAACGAAAAAGAGGCGGAAAATACCCTCCACCTGTGGTCCTGAGAAGGAAAGGCAGCAGCGCAGCTGTGACGGGGCGGTGAGACGGCCTTAACAAGCTTTCCCTTCTTGTTAGCACTTCGGGCTGAGACGCTCTGTCTATGGAGGTGAATCTCACTCCTCTTGCATATTCCCTGAAATGCATCTGATTTCTGCCAGAGTCATGCTCTCCTAAGTCGGCTACAAGCAGTCTCTTCCTTGTGTTCCTTTTCCTTTTAATATTCTCTCCCAGCAAAATCAGTTTTTTTCTAGCAAATAGAAAATGAAGTGTGTGACGTTTGTTATCAGAAATGAGAATGCGCTTGTCCCGCTTTTGCATGTCCACCTCTGTTTTTCCATGTTTAGTTTCAGTTATTATTTTGAAACACACTGAACCTTGAAAACTGGCCTAACAACTTGTGTGGAATATATATAGCTATTAAAGAAACCTGAATCTTCGGACAAAGCTTCCCAACAAGTTAAGAAGGCAGACGATTATCCAACAAATGTCACTAAAACCTGAGGTTCCACATTGTAAAATTCTTTCCAAGGCCTAATCAACAGCCCATCTATTTTAAGTGATATTTGACACAGCATAATATGACTGCATCAAAGGCCTGTGGGTAGTCTTACGGCATTCCTGCTCTGATGGGTTTAGCTAAGTGAAGAAGGTTTCGTTTATTCTGGAATCTCTGCTTCAAGTGCAAGCAATTTAGAATCGACTATGCTTGAAATAGTCTATTGCTTTCTCCCCTATGTGCCAAATTTAGGTGTACTGTCACGCATAAGCAATTTGCCCAAATACGAACTAACAGATTCACTACACATCTAATTATTACTTGCCAAAGAGGCCAAATCTGGCATCTTCATTAAGAGTAATTGAGCTCACTAGACAATGAAAAGTGCATAAAATAATCAGAGTAGGTTAGCTACGTGGCAGTGTGTGTGTTTAACTTAAAAAGAGAATACTAAAAAATCAAGAGCTGAATGGTTGATTTAATTTCATTGACAAACACAGTGTTTGAAATGGAAATCAGGGGAAATATCTTGATAATTGTTGTTATAGCAATTGAGACAAAAATGTTTCTGAAATATTCAGATAATTGTTTTACTTATCCATCTCATTTTTTACTTCAAAATACAGATTTTTTGAGATATTGATGATCAGAAACTTGTCAAATACAGTCATTAAAAGGAGAAATATATTTATGCATATAAGTGAGATGAATTTTTGATAAAAGGAATGAATATGAGTGAATGAAGCTGATAGCTATTTAGCCCCTTTTGTGTTTCAAAGATTTTTGCACATGTGTTTTATTTATTTTTAATTTATTTTATTGAAGTAGAGTTGATTTGCAAGGTTGTGTTAATTTCTGCTGTACAGCAAAGCAAAGCAATATCTTTTTGATATTTTTCCATCATAGGTTATCACAGGATATTGAACATAGTTCTCTGTGCTATGCAGTAGGACCTTATTGCTTATCTATTCTGTGTATAATAGTTTGCATTTGTTAATCCCAAACTCCTGGTCTCTCCCTCCCCCTGTCTCTCCCCCTTCTCTCCCCCTTGGCAACCACAAGTCTGTTCTCTACATCTGTGAACCTGTTTCTGTCTTGTGGGTAAGTTCATTTTTTCATATTTTGTTTCCACGTATAAATGATGTCACATGGTGTGCTCACTGACCTAGAGCCAGACATCGTGGGGTGTGAAGTTAGGTGGGCTTTAGGAAGCATTACTGTGAGCAAAGCTGGTGGAGGTGATGGAATTCCAGCTGAGCTATTTAAAGTCCTAAAAGATGATGCAGTCAAAGTGCTACAAACAGCAGTCTGTCAGCAAACTTGGAAAACTCAGGAGTGGTCACAGGACTGGAAAAAGTCAGTTTTCATTCCAGTCCCAAAGAAGGGCAATGCCAAAGAATGTTCAATATATCACACAATTGCTTTCATTTCTCATGCTAACAAGGTTATGCTCAATATCCTTGAAGCTAGGCTTCAGCAATACATGAACCAAGAACTTTCAGATGTACAAACTGGGTTTTGAAGAGGCAGAGGAACCAGAGATCAAATTGACAACCCTTGTTGGATCATGGAGAAAGCAAGGGAATTAAAAAAAATAGAATCTGTTTCTGCTTCATTGACTCTCCTAAGCCTTTGGCTGTGTGGATCAAAACAAACTGGAAAATGCTTCAGGAGATGGAAATAGCAGACCACCTTACCTGTCTCCTGAAAAACCTGTATGCAGCTCAAGAAGACACAGCTAGAACCAGAACAACAGACTGTTTCAAGCTTGGGAAAGGAATGTGTCAAGGCTGACATTGTAGTTCTGCATATTCAACTTCCACACAGAGTGCATCAATCAAAGTGCCAAGCTAGAAGAAGCACAGGCTGGAATCAAGATTGCCAGGAGAAATATCAGCCACCTCAGACATGCAGATGACACCACCCTTATGGCAGAAAGCAAAGAGGAACTAAAGAGCCTCCTGATGAAAGTGAAAGAGGAGAGTGAAAAAGCTGGCTTAAAGCTCAACATTCAGAAAACTAAGATCATGGCATCCAGTCCCATCACCTTCTGTCAAATAGATGGGGAAACAATGGAAAAAGTGACAGACTTTATTCTCTTGGGCTCCAAAATCACTGCGGATGGTGACTGCAGCCGTGAAATTAAAAGACACTTGCTCCTTCGAAGAAAAGCTATGACCAGCCTAGACAGTGTGGAGACATCACTTTGCCAACAAAGGTTTGTATCATCAGATCTATGATTTTTCCAGTAGCCGTGTATGGATGTGAGAGTTGGACCATAAAGAAGGTGAAGTGCCAAAAAATTGATGCTTTTTAATTGTGTTATTGGAGAAGACTCTTTAGAGTCGTTTGGGTTACAGGGAGATCAAACCAGTCAATCTTAAAGGAAGTCAACCATGGATAGTCATTGAAAGTGCTGATAGTGAAGCTAAAGTTCCAATACTTTGGCCACCTAATGAAAGGAATCAACTCATTGGGAAAGTCCCTGACACTAGGAAAGATTGTAGGCAAAATGAGAAGAGGGCAGCAGAGGATGAGACGGATAGATAGCCTCACTGACTCAGTGGACGTTAATTTGAGAAAACTCCAGGAGTTACTGGAGGATAGAGGAGCCCAGCATGCTGCGTGCAGTCATAAAGAGCTGGACAAGACTTAGAAACTGACCAACAACAACGATATCTGTTTCTCTATCTGACTTATTTCACTTAGTGTGATAATATCTAGGTCCATCCATGTTGCTGCAAATGGTATTTCATGCATTTTTAGAGCTGAGTACTATTTTATTGTATATACAATTGTATATTGTATATAAATATATATATACCACATCTGATTTATCGATTCTGTGGATGGATATGTAGATCGTTTTCAAATCTTGGCTATTTAACACATGTACTTTAACTGCTAATTGTAAACAGTAACACACAGAATTTAAATTTGGGAATTTAGTTTGTTTCATTTCTCACCGTGAACACCAGTCCATCCTAAGCTCCGCCTCCATTATTTATAAAATGAAAACACTAGCAGAGAGGCCTTGCACCCCTGACTGACCAGCGGGTATAGCCCTGCTCACCCACCCTTCACTCACGTCGTTGCTCATGCGTTCATTCATCTGTCAGCTTAACAAACACTAACCCTCTATACTATGCTGAAACTGTGGCACATAAAAAAAGAAATAGGTGAAATGTTTGGTTTCTTAACTCTGGTGGCTTATACTGTATATGGAGGAGCTGAAGCCTGTGACATCTGGGTTAAGAGCCTGACTCTGCCATTATCATGGTAGAGATTATCAGCTGTCTGCCCCAAATCCATCCTTGACTTTGATTTAGAAATAGAAACGTTTTCTTCCATCCCACACCCCCACCAGCAGCCTTGCTCTCATTTGTATGTTGCTATGATTGGCCAAGGGCTCTTAAGAGAGAAGTGTTCGATGTGGATGGCTTCCAAGAGAAGTCCTCAAGAGGGGGACACAAATCTGCCTTGCACCAGTTCCATCTCCCTCGTGACTCTTTCTGCTTCCTCAGTGAACGATAAATATGATTTCCAGAATTCCAGCAGCCACTTTGGGCAATGAGGCAAACTTGAAAATGAATGTCAAGTACATAGTTTGGCAGAGCAGGAAGAGATTTGGGTCTATGAAGACTTATTGGAGGCTCCACATGAATCATAGAGTGCCTACGTCTGAATGTGCTTAACCTGTGAATGAAGTTAATTTGTATTCTGTTTGAGTTAACAGTTAACTAACAAAAATTCACTTCAGTATTCTTGCCTTAAGAACCCCATGAACATTATTAAAAGGCAAAAAGATAGGTCACTGAAAGATGAACTCCCCAGGTTGGTAGGTGCCCACTATGCTACTGGAGATCAGTGGAGAAATAACTCCCGAAAGAATGAAGGGATGGAACCAAAGCAAAAACAACACCCAGTTGTGGATGTGACTGGTGATAGAAACAAGGTCCAATGCTGTAAAGAGCAATATTACATAGGAACCTGGAATGTTAGGTCTATGAATCAAGGCAAATTGGAAGTGGTCAAACAGGAGATGGCAAGAGTGAACATTGACATTTTAGGAATCAGTGAACTAAAATGGGCTGGAATGAATGAATTTAACTCAGACCATTATCTCTACTACTGTGGGCAAGAATCCCTTAGAAGAAATAGAGTAGCCATCATAGTCAACAAAAGAATCTGAAATGCAGTTCTTGGGTGCAATCTCAATTTAAGCCTGAATTTGGCAATAAGGAGTTCATGGCCTGAGCCAAAGTCAGCTCCTGGTCTTGTTTTTGCTGACTGTATAGGGCTTCTCCATCTTTGGCTGCAAAGAATATAATCAATCTGATTTTAATGTTGACCATCTGGTGATGTACACGTGTATAGTCTTCTCTTGTGTTGTTGGAAAGAGGGTGTTCGCTATGACCAGTGCATTTTCTTGGCAAAACTCTATTAGCCTTTGACCTGCTTCATTCCATACTCCAAGGCCAAATTTGCCTGCTACTCTAGCTATTTCTTGAATTCCTACTTTTGCATGCCAGTCCTCTATAATGAAAAGGGCATCTTTTTTGGATGTTAGTTCTAGAAGGTCTTGTAGGTCTTCATAGAACCATTAACTTCAGTTTCTTAGCATTACTGGTCAGGACATAGACTTGGATTACTCTGATATTTAATGATTTGCCTTGGTCAGACCATTCAGGTATGACCTAAATCAAATCCCTCATGGATTATACAGTGGAAGTGACAAGTAGATTCAAGGGATCAGGTATGTTAAACAGAGTGTCTGAAGAACTATGGATGGAGGTTTGTGACATTGTACAGGAGACAGTGATTAAGAACTTCCCCAAGAAAAAGAAATGCAAAAAGGCAAGATGGTTGTCTGAGGAGGCCTTACAAATAGCTGAGCAAAGAGGAGAAGCTATAGGCAAAGGAGAAAATGAGAGATATAACCATTTGAATGAAGAGTTCCAAAGGATAGTAAGAAGAGATAAGAAAGCCTTCTTCAGTGATCCATGCAAACAGAAGAAAACAATAGAATGGGAAAGACTAGAGATCTCTTCAAGAAAATTAGAGATACCAAGGGAACATTTCGCTCAAACATGGGCTCGATAGAGGACAGAAATGGTATGGAACTAACAGAAGCAGAAGACATTATTAAGAAGAGGTGGCAAGAATGTGCAGAAGAACTATACAAAAACTATTTTCATGACCCAGATTACCATGATGGTGCAATCACTCACCTGGAGCCAGACATCCTGGAATGCTAAGTCAAGTGGGCCGTATGAAGCATCACTCTGCACAAAGCTAGTGGAGGTGATGGAAATCCAGTTGAACTGTTTCAAATCCTAAATGATGATGCTGTGAAAGGGCTGCACTCAATATGCCAGCAAATTTGGAAAACTCAACAGTGGCCACAGGACTGGAAAAGGTCAGTTTTCATTCCAATCCCCAAAAAAGGCAATGCCAAAGAATGCTCAGACTACTGCACAATTGCACTCATCTTACACACTAGCAAAATAATGCTTAAAATTCTCCAAGTCAGACTTCAACAGTACATGAACCGTGAACATCCAGATGTTCAAGCTGTATGTAGAAAAGGCAGAGGAACCAGAGATCAAATTGTCAACATCTACTGGATCATCAAAAAAGCAAGAAAGTTCCAGAAAAAGATCTTCTTTGACTTTATTGACTACAGAATAGTCTCTGATTGTGTGGATCACAACCAACTGTGGAAAATTCTTGAAGAGATGGAAATACCAGACCACCTTATCTGCCTCCTGAGAAACCTGTATGCAGGTCAAGAAGTAACAAAACTGGACATGGAACAACAAACTGGTTCCAAATTGGGATTGGTGTACATCAAGGCTGCATATTGTCACCCTGCTTATTTAACTTATATGGAGAGTACATCATGAGAAGTGCCAGGCTGGATGAAGCACAAGCTAGAATCAAGATTTCTGGGAGAAATATCAATAACCTCAGATATGTAGATGACACCACCTTTATTGTAGAAAGCGAAGAGGAACTAAAGAGCCTCTTGATGAAAGTGAAAGAGGAGAGTGAGAAGGTTGGCTAAAAACTCAACATTCAGAAAACTAAGATCATGGCATCTGGTCCCATTACTTCATGGCAAATAGATAGGGAAACAATGTAAACAGTGAGAGATTTTTTTTTTTTGGGGGGGGGATGCTCCAAAATCATGGAAGATGCTGATTGCAACCATGAAATTAAAAGGTATTTACTCCTTGGAAGAAAAGCTATGACCAACCTAGACAGCTTATTAAAAAGCAGAGACATTACTTTGCCAACCAAGGTCCATCTAGTCAAACCTATGGTTTTTCCCGTGGTCATATATGGATGTGAGAGTTGGACTGTGTAGAAAGCTGAGTGCTGAAGAATTGATGCTTTTGAACTGTGGTGTTGGAGAAGACTCTTGAGAGTCCTTTGGACTGCAAGGAACTCCAACTAGTCCATTCTAAAGGAGATCAGTCCTGAATATTCATTGGAAGGACTGATGCTGATGCTGAAACTCCAATCCTTTGGCCACCTGATGAGAAGAACTGATTCAGTGGAAAAGACCCTGATGCTGGGAAAGATTGAAGGCGGGTGGAGAAGGGGACGGCAGAGGATGAGATGGTTGGATGGCATCACCGACTCGATGGACATGAGTTTGAGTTTGCTCCGGGAGTTGGTGATGGACAGGGAGGCCTGGTGTGCTGCAGTCCATGGGGTCGCGGAGAGTCGGACATGACTGAGCAACTGAACTGAATTGAACTGAACAAAATTTAGTAAATGATGAAACGCATCATCTTGGTGAGTCTCCTATTCTCTCTGAACCTTCTTATCTTCAGCTTTAAAATAACACCAGCTTTATAGTGCCAACTGAAAATTGTCACTCACCATCTGGTTCTAGAAGAATTAAGTCATTAGCCACTGCAGCTGCGGACCTTCCACAGCCCCTGAAAATATTCCAGGGTGGAGATCAGGAACAAGGCGCTCGGTGCTCTGGCAAAGCTGCCAGAACAGACTTCAGAGAGATATTTTCAGTAGAACAGCTGATGAGCCCACTTTGTTGCATCTTCTTATATCTAGAAAAGCACTGAAATCATTAGCAGATATATCTGCTCCTCGTGAGTAGCAGCAACTTTCTTGTGACTAGCAGCAACCTTCTACCCAAACGTGTGTTTCATGTCACTTCCGCCCCTTAAGGAAAATCACATCCATACCGATCTGTTCCCTCTTTCTTCAGACAAGGCCTCAGAGCGACTGGAGAGGCTGTTTCCTGGGCTAGAGTCCTCATTTGACCCCCAAAGAAACTCATCTCATAACTCTCCTGCTTTGCTTTTTTTTTTTTTTAATGTTGACTATTGAATTTTCAACTAAAAGGCTAATTGTTTATAAAACAGCCAGCACCTAGGGGGAGGCATAGTGGATATTCCCTCGGCCCGGAACACTCTGAAGTAGCCCTACCGCTGGATGAGGGCGTGCTTGGTTTTGACTGGTCAGAATATATGTCTCACAAGGGGCTGACCTGGTTTTGAACACCATGCCAGAACGTGTTATGAAAATTAGCTCCTCATATAAACAGATTATTTATAAAAAGCCAAAATCTTAATAGGATTTAAGTAAGAAATTCAGTAGGGATGTCAGAAAGCAGGAACACTGAGAAATCAACCATTTGATGCCAAACATACGGGTTTGTGCCTGTTGAACTCCATAATTTTTCTTTAACTCTACAATTTATGAGTTGCTGAAAGAGGAAAATACCAATGAGAAAGATTCACGTCATGTCCATGGTGTGCTGGCATTCACAGGAGATGAAGCCATTTAAAAAATTATCAACAAAATATAGGATGTACATCCTGCTACTATGAAAACTGAAAGGTAGGAAAATCCTACATGAAAAAGCTAAACCTTTGTAAACAAATATTGTCCACTTTGCCTTATTCAAACCAGATGCAAGTTCTGTTGAAGTTTTTAAAGTTTAATTGTACTTCGTCATTTCAAGTACACCTCAGGTATGTGTATCTCTTTGAAACTGCCTCAAATGCTTTTTAGAAATAAGTGGATATACATTAAACAGTAGTTATTAAATAAGTAAACTGACAAATAAATATAAAAGTATGTAGTGGAAATAGGTAATAAATAATTTTGTTTCTGATTTTAGGTATAAGGGATTTATTATTTCAACCTCGTCACAAAATGCAGAATATTTACAAAATACTGTTTGTGTTTTCTTTAAGCCCTAATTAACACAGATAAAGGAAATAATAATACACACCAGCCTCTACATGACATTTATGGCCTTCAGTGTGATGAATGAGGGGAAATACTGGCCTTTTGAATGATGTGATAATTAAGTAGGAAAAGGAGAGGAATCCATTGTCACCATCATGATGAAAGGCGCAAAGACATTTTAAGTACATGCACTGCCTCGGGACTTGCCCAAATTCTGCCTGAGACGAGACCAGAAAAGAAATTGCTGGATGTCTTTGTGATCTGTCTTTAAAAGTTGAGAATTACTGATGACCCTTAAAAATACTTCCCATATTATAGAATAAATGCAATTATAAAAGGGTGCAGTCTTTTACTCTGCAGTTAAGAAGAGGGAAAATGGCACTTCCCTGGTGGTCCAGTGGTTAAGAAACCTCACTTTCAGTGCTGGGGACTCAGGTTCAATCCCTGGTTGGGAACATAAGGTCTCACCTGCCTTGTGGCCAAAAGATAAAAAAAGAAGGAGAGAGAGAAAGCAGCAACCATGGGGTCAAAGAGAGAAGTAGGAGATTCGTGGAGATCTGAACTTACATTTTGCAGATGAGGAAACCATGTCTAAAAAGAATATAAGTAATTCTTTAGGAATTTTTCTTGGGCTCCAAAATCACTGCAGATGATGACTGCAGCCATGAAATTAAAGGATGCTTGCTCCTTGGAAGAAAAGTTATGACCAACCTAGACAGCAAGAGACATTACTTTGCCAGCAAAGGTCCATCTAGTAAAAGCTATGGTTTTTCCAGTGGTCATGTATGGATGTGAGAATTGGACTATAAAGAAAGCTGAGCTCTGAAGAACTGATGCTTTTGAATGGTGGTGTTGGTGAACACTCTTGAGAATCCCTTGGACTGCAAGGAGATACAACCAGTCCATCCTAAAGGAAATCAGTCCTGGATATTCACTGGAAGGACTGATGCTGAAGCTGAAACTCCAATATTTTGGCCACCTGATGCAAAGAACTGACTCATTTGAAAAGACCCTGATGCTGGGAAAGATTGACGGCTGGGGGAGAAGGGGACGACAGAGGATGAGATGGTTGGATGGCATCACCAATTTGATGGACATGAGTTTGAGTAAACTCTGGGAGTTGGTGATGGACAGGGAAGCCTGGTATACTGCAGTCCATGGGGTCTCAAAGAGTTGGACAACACTGAGTGACTGAACTGAGGAATTTTTCAGAAATAAGAAAATGTGGCATGGGGCTTATAAGATCAAAATATGATGGGAAGCTAAAAGAAAAATAACAATGCATTTTTACTGGGCTTAAAGCAGTTCAATAATTTTGAAAGTAGTTGGAATTTCTGCCATTTGCAAGTGAAAGGATACTTTTCTAGTTCAATTTTCAAAAATTCTCCATTTTAAATCAATGAATAGTAGTAAGGATGATATGATATGGGCTTCCCTGGTGGCTCAGAGGTTAAAGCGTCTGCCTCCAATGCGGGAGACCCGGGTTCGACCCCTGGGTCGGGAAGATCCCCTGGAGAAGGAAACGGTAACCCACTCCAGTATTCTTGCCTGGAGAATCCCATGGACGGAGAAGCCTGGTAGGCTACAGTCCATGGGGTCGCAAAGAGTCGGACACGACTGAGCGACGGAACGGAACGGAACGGAAGGATGATATACTAAAAACCGGTGTTTAGACCAAAATTGATTTCTGCTTAGATGATGGGCTGGTAGCCTAAACTATTTCAATAATGAAATAAAAGCTACTGCCCTCAAGCCCTTTGGTAACATGATAGGAAATTGTGTGTGTATGTGTGTGTGTGTGTGTGTGTGTGTGCGCGCGCGCGTGTGTTGCAGCAGGAGGGAGTAGGTACAAGAAAAGATGTGGAGTGAACAACTGGATCTATTCCGAAAAGTTCAGAATTTCAGAAAGGGGATCGATCTTAAGAGTGAATTCCAGAGTGGATTGGATTGTGTGTGAAAATGAAAATGAAAATGAAAATCTGCTTTGGTCTCTTGACTTCTTAGTCGGCTTCCAAGGCATCACTATTGGTAAAGAACCCACCTGCCGATGCAGGAAACGTAAGGGGCCTGGGTCTAATCCCTGGGTTGCGAAGCTCCCCTGGAACAGGGCATGATAGCCCACTCCAGCATTCTTGCCGGGAGAACCCCATGCGCAGAGGAGCCTGGTGGGCTGCAGTGCACAGGGTCACAGGACAGTCTTGTTGAAGTAAAACACCCTCAGAATTTTCCCAGTAAAACCGCTATCATGGTTAACACCAATGTCTCAAACTACGCACAACCAGCTAAATAGACAGGGTGAACTTCAGTTCAGTTCAGTCTCTCGGTCGTATCCGACTCTGCGACCCCATGGACTGCAGCACTCCAGGCCTCCCTGTCCATCACCAGCTCCCGGAGCTTGTTCAAACGCATGTCCATCAAGTCGGTGATGCCAGGGGTGTATAATCATGAAAAAAATTATCATTCTCCAGAACTGATTCCAGCCATGTTGCTTTGCATTTCCATTTTCTGGATCTGTATCCTTCTAGTCAGTCTAGGTGAATCTTTCCTACTGTCTTGCCACCGTCTGGGCCAAGGCTTCACCTCCTCCGCCAGTGGTGGAACATTCTACCCGCTCCTTGATGCTGGCATGATCTGCCTAGTCACAGCAAGCCATGGGTACACCCCAAGGTGATCACTGATCCCGTGTCCCATGCCCAGCATAAAGTTAGAGACCACACATTGTAAATAGGAGAGAAAACCATAGTGCCTCTGGGCAGACAAATGACTCAGGGCTCTGACAACATCTTCACCTTCCCCCTTCCCCACGGCTATGCTCACATAAACCTTGGGGTGACAGAACAAGTCGGCCATTTGTACCAGTCTTGAAGAGATGTGCGAACCAAGGAATGTTCAGCTCCGTTCATCTTTGCATCCTCTCGGTAGCGAGAAAATGAGAAGCACACACCAATTAAAGAGGCTATGTGATGCCAAAATAACAAGCGCATTTTGTAAATAGTTCAAGTAACTTACTTCTTGATTTGCCAAACTGACAATACCTTGGAAGATGGCCAGCTGTTAAGAAGGCCTGCTAATCATGGAGTCACGCTTTTTCTTGGGTGAGGTAAAAAACTGAGAGATGAACTTATTTTCTAATATGATTATACATTTTTAAGACGCCACTGATCATTTTTGGTTCTAAGGGAAGAATTATACTTTAGCTAAAGTGAGAGAGATTTAAGCTAAATAAGTAAGAATTCTTGTCAGAATGTGGTTAGACAATGAAGGGGAAAGCTCAGAAAATATATGTGTGTTTCCACACAATAAGAGAATCTGGTTTTCAAGGACGGACCTTATCAATCAATGCACAAAGTCAGTCCTCTCTAACGGTGCTGAGCCTAGCCTCTTGGAAACAGCTACCTGAATCTGACAAACTTTTAACTTGATAAATATCCTTCAGTGGCATGGTATTGCCCTCTGTGGGGAAACTGGACATTTTAAAAAATCGTATCGATTAAAGGATGCTAACAGGCATTTACTAGGAGGAAGTCTAAGGATGACAGACATCTTACAATTTTTTAAATTGAAGTAGAGTTGATTTACAATGTTGTGCCAAGCTCTGCTGTGCAGCAAAGTGACTCAGTTATATGTATACATGCATTATTTTCTATATTCTTTTCCATATGGCTTACCCCAGGAGACTGTAAGTAGTCCCTCATGCTAAACGGTAGGACCTTGCTGTTTATCCATTCTAACTGCCCAAGTTTGCGTTTCAGCCACCCCCGGAACTCCCATTCCATCTCCCTTCCCTCACTGCTGAAAGCCTGATCTCTCTGTCTGCGATTTGGTTTCTGTTTCAGAGGGCCGTTTGTGTCATAGTTTAGATCCCGCATATAAGGGGTATCATGTGGTGTTTGTCTTTTTCTCACTACTTCACTTAGTATGATAACCTGCAACTGCGTCTATGTTGCTGCAAACCACATGATTTTACTCTCGTTATGGCAGAGTGATAGCCCATTGTATCTATGCTTTACCACATCTTTTTTTTTTCTCAAAGAGTGTGGTACCTGTGTCTTAACTGACAGTAAGAAAAATGAAACAAAATGGAAATGCCAAAATATGTTATTGTATACAACATTAGGACTGTTGTTTAGTCACAAGTATGTCCAACTCTTTTCAACCCCATGGACTGTATCAGGCTCCTCTGTCCTTGGGAATTCCCAGGCAAGAATACTGGAGTCGGTTGCCATCTCCTTCTCCAGGCGATCCTCCCCATCCAGAGACTGAACCTGTGTGTCCTGCATTGGCAGGCAGATTCTTTGCCACTGAGCCACACTGGCATTAACTGAAAGAGGTGACATCCATTTCAGTGGTAAGGGTGTGCCACATTTTCTTTATCCATTCCCCTGTTGATCGACATTTAGGTGGTTTCCACGTCTTGGCCATTATGAGTAGTGCTGCTGTGCACACAGAGGTGCAAGCATCTTTCTGAATTAGTCTCATTAGGGTTTGTGTCCAGGAGTGTGCCTGCGCGGTCACGTGTTAGCTCTAGTTTCAGTTTCCTGAGGAACCGCCATGCTGTTTTCTATAGTGGCGGCACCAACTTACTTCCTACCCATAGTGTAAGAGGGCTCCCTTTTCTCCATACCCTGTCTAGTGTTTGTTATTCGCAGACTTTTGATGACGGCCATTCTGACCTGTGTGCCGTGGCACCTCACTGTAGTTTTGATTTGCATTTCTGTCATCATTAGTGATGTTGGGCATCTTTGCATGTGCCTACTGGCCATCTGTTAAGACATCTTGCAATTCTTGAGACCATCTGGCACAAGCAAGAAATGATCTTTATTAAACACAATTTTCAAAAAATTAGCCACTAGATAGTCAAATAAATGAAAAGCTGACTCTTTGTATTTATCTGAACCCACAAACAGCAAGTTTTCATAAAATTCTAAGTATTTTAGCAGTTTTATTTTATTTATTTTTGGATGTTACGTGGCTTGTGGGATCTTACTTCCCAAATTAGACATTGAACCCTGGTCCTTCGTAGTGAAAGCATGGAGCCCTAACCACTGGACCACCAGGGAATTCCATGACACTGTTTTAATGTATGCTGCAGACTCCAGGAAGTGGAACGATTGTGTGCATAAAGATCTTCCTTTGTTTTGTAAGGAATTTTACGTAGCATTGTTTGTTACTTCAGAAAACTACATGCCAACAGCGATGCTTTTCTTTTGGGATTTCATTGCACACTTCTATATTAATCAGTATTTGTAGTTGTCACATCCCAGGAATTCTACAGTTAGAGGGAAACATCTGGCTACTTAATTTACCTTTTAGGACTTGTGTGTCAAAACTAGTATTTCATTATCACTTACTTTCCTTTTACATTGTTTACTTTAGAATTCATGGATTTTTATTAATTTTTGATGTGTATAGATAGTTCAGTAAATATGATTATCATTTCAGGATACTAAAGAAGCATTACAAAGTACCTGTTACAAAAGAAAGGGCTGGGGCCCATAGTCTGCACTGCTAGTTAACTGGATTATATGAAGTCTTCGGGTCCTGGACACTGGGTTTGCAGAGGTTTCTCATTAGATTCCAAAGGCATTGCTACTGATATAAAGGCCTGAGAATCAATATTGTGAAAACTGGAAGCCTCAAAAGATACCCTTAAACAATCAGGGAGGATTCTATGGATTTTTATACTAAAATGACATAAAAGTAGATGCACATTGTCTAAGCTCCTGCTTGGCGGACAGGCCTGACAGTTCCAACAAGGTGGGAGTTTGTCTGATAAGGGAGGAGAAGGGCAAAATCATAATTTCTGAGAACGGGGAAACAATGCCCAAAGCCAAAGATTAAAAAAAAAAATTAATGGAGTGTTAAAAACCTTCTGCAGTACTCTTGCCTAGAAAATCCCATGGATGGAGGAGCCTGGTAGGCTGCAGTCCGTGGGGTCGCTATGGGTCGGACACGACTGAGCGACTTCACTTTCACTTTTCACTTTCACACATTGGAGAAGGAAATGGCAACCCACTCCAGTGTTCTTGCCTGGAGAATCCCAGGGACGGGGGAGCCTGGTGGGCTTCCATCTATTGGGTCACGACTGAAGTGACTTAGCAGCAGCAGCAAATACCTTCTGGGTACTCAAAACGATTCCAATATTATGAGGGAAAAATCAAAGTATAAAAGTTCAGGTGTAGGCTCCTTTAAGAAGATAGTGATCATAAGTCAAGGGTCAAGGGTAAATAATTAATATATTGAGCTGTGTTTAAGTAGTTAACATTGCACAAAATAGAGATCATCTAGCCCTCTCCCCAGACCTAGGCATTTCATCAAGATACATTGGGTAATGCATTTATCAAGGTATTTCAGCTTCTAAGGATAGGCCCTACCTACAGGTCCCCTCAAGTCTGATAAGCCCCCCAGACTGTGGTATTCTGTTATAGCATCCCAAATGAACTAAGACAGAAGAAGTTCACTCTAGCTCTGGGTTACAACCGTGTCTTTTGATCTATAAAAGCCACAGCCCGGGGCAGATTCATGTCAGTGTATGGCAAAATCAATACAATAATGTAAAGTAATTAGCCTCCAATTAAAATAAATAATAAAAATAAAAGATAATCTACTTCTTGTTGTTATGAATGCATCTCTTCATAACAACAGTTCTTCAATGTCCAAATTTATACATTTGAGCTAAAAAGTACACTGGGCTTTCCTGGTGGCTTCCAGTGCAGGAGCTGCAGGTTCAATCCCTGGTCCAGGAAGGTCCCCTGGAGAAGAAAATGGAAACCCACTACAGTATTCTTGTCTGGGAAATCCCACTGACAGAGGAGACTGGTGGGCCACAGCCCATGGGGTCACAAAGAGTCAGACATGACCCTGGGACTTAAACAACAAGTAGACTATTTTTTGTTTTTTTTAATGCTGTTGCTTTTATAGATCAAAAGACCCTGTTCTAACCCAAAGCTAGGTTAACTTCTTATTCTGTCTTAGTTCATTTGGGATGCTATAACAAAATACCACAGTCTGGGGGACTTATCAATAACATAAATTAATGTCTCACAATGTTGGAGGCTGGAAGTTCAAGGTCAGGATGCCAGCACAGTCAGGTTCGGGTGAAAGCTTTCTTCCAGGTTGCAGACTGCTGCCTTCTTTCTGGGGCCTCATGTGACAAAAGGAACCAGGGAGCTCTGTGGGGTCTCTCTTATAAGAGCACTAACCCTATCCATGAAAGAAAGTTCCACCTTTGTGATCAAAGCACCTATGGAAGTTCTCACCTCCTAATAACATCATCACACTGGAAAATAGGATTCAACATATGAGTGGGGGCGGGGGCACAGACATCCAGACCATAGGTCATGAAGTTGAAGTTGAAATGGACGGTTCCATTGGTAGCACTCAATGAGCCTTGCCTCACGCACTCATGCCTTATATGTCCCTCTCCCACATGGACTCTGTACTTGGCCAAGGACTTGCTTTGGTCAACGGAGCATCAGCTAGTATGATGCAAGTAGAAAATTAATAAGCATTTGCACATTGTGTGTTCCCTTTCGAGATGCTTGTATTATGTTCTTAGTCACTCAGTCGTGTCTGGCTTTTTGTAACCCTATGGACTGTAGCCTGCCAGGCTCCTCTGTCCATGGGATTCTCCAGGCAAGAATACTGGAGTGTGTAGCCATCCCCTTCCCAGGAGGTTTTCCCAGCCCAGGGATTGAACCCAGGTCTCTGGCATTGAAGGTGGATTCTTTACCAGCTGAGCTACCCAGGAAGCCTGCTCACACTATGAGGAAGCTCAGCTAAGCACACAGCGGGGGTGTCGACTCAGAAAGATGCACAGCTTGAGAGCTGCAAGCTAAGTGTTATTCGGGGCAGCGTGAGGACTGCAGCCCGGGAGGGAGCACGTCAGTCTGAGAGACTGCTGAGAAGGTCAATATATAAAATTTTGGTGAAGGGACAGTTCAATGCAATGAAGCACTTACTTCATGAGAGGTTTTCTGCCAGTCACAATGGCCTGATGTCATCAGGAAGGGATGTCGTGCTTCTCTGGATATGAGGGGTGGGGATGCAAGGACTGAGATCATAAAATCTGCTCCTAAAACACCCAGCCATCGACAGACCTGCCCCGCCAGCTTCCCTGGAGCCCAGAGTGCCTCACTGCACCCTACACTCCTCCGCAGGTGTTGAGGGTCAACAGCTGTGGCAGCACAGGGCTCCGTCTCCACAGAGGCAGAAGGCAAATGCCCTCGTTCTTGTTCCGTGGCTGGAAAACGCTCTTGGCAAGTGCCAACTTGTAGTTGACAGGGGCCAAACTGAGCACAATGAAGAAAATAGCCCCGAGATAGAACTGAGGTCCTGAACACGTGACTCCAAAGCAGTCACGGGCAGCCCTTGAGTACTGGGACTTGATCTGATGAAGCCCTGAACACCGTGGGGACACACACCCATCTTTCGCCCTGTCTCAGGTCCTGACTTTCAGAAGGGTGAGCGACAAAAGCTGCATGGTGATGGTTTTAAATCACCAAGTGGCAGAAGATAAGGAAACAGGAGCCTTCATAGCCCTCAGCCGAGGCTGTCATACGTGTGAAAGCAAAGATGATGCGCTTTAACTATTCTTCTATGGAAATGCTGGCAAAAGTCCCTGCTTCTGCTTTCTGGATCAAAATCCAAAGTATCTCTGGATATAATAAGTAGCATTTTCCAATACAAAATCATATGAAGGTTTGGGCATGCCATGGATTAAGTTATTTCCTATTTGTTAGTTTTAAATGTAAGCATCGTGCCATTTCTACAGGGTCAGTGGAAATTCTCAAGAACAGAAAATGGTGTGGAAAATTGGAAGTTTGGCTCTTTTGTAACAACGAATATTCACCAAATGAAAAATTTGGCTTTTGATTTACAGAGTAAGATTGAAAGTCTACAGATCACTGCATTTGCGCAGTAATATCATGAATATGCTTTTACTGGTATACAGAGTACCATGTAAATTGACCGTAGCAGGCATGTACTGCAGGACATTCAGAAATATTTAACTGTTTGCTTCTTTTTAATTCTAAAATTTAGATCCATATACTATGGAATGTGTTTTTGCTTGCAGTAGAGCAAGAGGGCTGTGATATTTTAATTCTTCCATCAACAGTCTGTTTGGGCAAAATTTGAGTGTCTACAGTGTAAGATCTGTGAGATGCCTGGAAGGCCACCCCTCTCTTCCCTACCCTGGCTATAATTACGTTATCCCCTACTCCACCCTTAGTGAATAACTGTTTCACTGAAAAACCTGGCACAGATGGGTAGTTGTGTGGAAACTCTTGCTTTGCCCTGCTACAGGCTGGAAAGGACTTGCTGTCCCTAAATGCAGAGCCACTTGGTAAAGACACACCAGGATTTTCACGAAGAACCACACTATCGTCTTTCCTGATATGCTTGTATTGGGTAGATTCCCCAGTTGTTTTGACAAGAAAAAAGCTTCAGTTGAAGTTAGTTGTTTTATTTTCCTTACAATAAAGTTATTTTCTGAGGAAAATTAAAATGTATACAGATGGCTCTAACTCAAAAGCATGAGCTGAAGCAGTGGTGTTAGCCGTATTCTCTCATGTAGGCACGCCTCTGTTTGTTGTGCTTTTCTTTATTGTGTTTTACAGATATTGCAGGTTTTAGGCATTTAAGTTTTCTGGCATTCAGTTCTCTGTGTCAAGCACGTCTCTTGGTATCATTTTTCCAACAATGTTTTCTGACTTAGTGTTTCTGTATCATATTTTGTTTCTGTCTCACAATATTTCAAACTTTCTCATTATTACTATATTTATTATGGTGATCTGTGATCAGAGATCTTTGATGTCACTCTTGTCATTGTTTTGAGGTGCCACGAACTTCACCCATGTAAGGCAGTGAACTTGATCAAATCTTTCGCGTATTCTGGCTGCTCCATGGACGGGTCATGCCCACACCTCTCTGCCTCTCCCCTGCACCCCTATTCACTGAGACACAGCAATACTGAAACTAGACAATAACATCCCTATAATGTCCTCTAAGTGTCCAAGTGACAGAGTCACACACCTCTCACTTCCCTTCAACAGCTAGAAATAATTAAGCTCATTGAGGAAGGCATGTCATATGCCCAGATTGGCCAAAAGCTAGGCCCTTTGAACCACACAATTAGCCAAGTTGTATGTGTAAAGGAAGAGTTCTTAAAGTGTGACTCCAATGAATACAAGAATGATAAGAAAGCAAAACAGACTTATTGCTGACATGCAGAAAGGTTTAGTCATCTGTATAGAAGGTCAAACCTGCCACAGTATTTTTTTAAGCCAAAACTTAGCTCAGAGCAGGGCCTTAGCTCTCGTCAAGTCTGTGAAGGCTGAGAAAGATGAGGAAGCTGTGGAAGGAAATTCAAAGGTAGCAGAAGTTAGTTCACGAAGAGTAAAGGGAAGAAGAAAGGAAGTCAGTCTCCATAACTTAAAACCGCAAGGTGAGGGACTTTCCTGGTGGTCTGGTGGTTAAGAATCCATTGTGCAATGCAGAAAATGTGGGTTCCTTGCCTGGTTGAGCACTAGGATCCCACATACCTCGGAGCAACTAAGCTTGTGCACCAGCTACTGAGCCCAGTGACACAGCTGGAGACTCCGTGGACCTCATCAAAGGATCTCACATGCTGCAACTAAGACCCAAAGCAGCCAAATAAACAGATGTTTAAAAATGCAAGGTGAAGCAGCAGCAAATTATCCGGAAGATCAGGCTAAGATAATTAACACAGGTGGCTACACTGAAAAGTAGCTCTTCAGTGTAGATGAAACAGCTTGACTTTCGAGGACTTTCATAGCTAGAAAGGAGAAGTCAGTGCTTCAAAACTTTAAAGGACAGGAAGACTTTCTAGTTAGGGGGTAATGCAGCTGGTGACTTTAAGTTGAAGCTAATGATCACTCATCATTACAAAAATCCTATGGCCCATAAGAATTATGCTACATTTACTCTGTGCTCTCTAAATGCAACAACAAAGCCTGGATGATAACACATCTGTTTAATACATGGTTAATTGATTGTTTTAAGCTCATTCTTGAGATCTACTGCTTGGAGAAAACAGATTCCTTTCAAAATATTACTGCTCATTAACAATGTACCTGGTCACCCAAGAGATCTAATGGAGTGATGAACAGGTAAAACAAAATTAGTGTTTTCATGCCTGTTAACACAACGTCCATTCTGCAGCTCATGTATTAAGGAGTCACTTAGATATCCAAGTCTTCTTTTTTTTCAAGAAATCATTTTGTAATGCTATAGCTGTGATTCTTTGATGCATGTGGGTAAAGAAAATAAAAAACCTTCTGAAAAGGACCCATCGTTCTATTTTTTTAAAACGTGTTTATTTCGTTGGCTGCTCTTAGTTGCAGCACAAAGGGGCTTCCGTCTCCGCTGCAGCACGTGGGACCTTCCGCTGTAGCACACAGGTTCTTAGTTGCCGCATGTGGGATCTCGTTCCCTGACCAAAGATCAAACCCGGGCCCCCTATGTTGGGAGTGTGGAGTCTTAGCCACTGGACCACCAAGGAAGTCCCAAGATGTCGCCATTCTAGATGTCATCTTAAAACATTTGTGATTCACAGGAAGTCAAAATATCTACATTAGCAGGAGTTTGGAGGACACTGATTCCAATCCTCATGGATGACGTTATGGTGCTCAAGGTGTGAGTTGAGGAAATAACTGCAAATGTGGATTAAATAGCAAGAGAACTAAAATTATAAGTGGAGCTTGAAGATGTGACTGAGTTGGGAAAATCTCAGGATAAAACCTTAAAGGATAAGGAGTTGCTTCTCATGGAAGAACAGAGAAAGGGATTTCTTGCAATGAAATCTGCTCCTGATAAATGTGCTGTGAAGATGATTGAAATGATAACCAAAGATTTAAAATATTCTTGTTATTTAGTCACTAAGTCCCGTCCAACTCTTTGCCACCCCATGGATTGCAGTATGCCAGACTTCCTTGCCCTTCACTATCTCCCAGAGCTTGCTCAAACTCATATCCATTGAGTCAGTGATGCCATCCAACCATCTCATCCTCTGTTGTCCCCTTCTCCTCCTGCCTTCAATCTTTCGCAGCATCAGGGTCTTTCCCAGTGAGTCAGCTCTTGGCATCAGGTGGCCAAAGTATTGGAGCTTCAGCTTCAGCATCAGTCTTCTAATGAATATTCAGAATTGATCTCCTTTAGGATTGGCTGGTTTGATCTCCTTGCAGTCCAATGGATCTCAAGAGTCTTCTCCAGCACCACAGTTCAAAAGCATTTTCCCAACCCAGGGACCAAACCTGCATCTCTTACATCTGTATCGGCAAACAGATTCTTCATCACTAGCGTCACCTGAGAAGTCCTCAGAATACTGCATAACCCTAGTTGATAAATCTTATCAGGTGGTGTTAGTGGCAAAGAACCCACCTGCCAATACAGGAGACATAGAGACGTGGGTTCAATCCCTGGATCAGGAAGATCCTCTGGAGGAGGAAATGGCAGTCCCCTCAGATATTCTTGCTGGGAGAATCCCAGACAGAGGAGTCTAGTGGACTGTAGTCCATAGGGTCACAAAGAATCAGGCACAACTGAAACGACTTATCATGCACGCGTTTGACAAAGCGGCAGAAGGGTTTGAGAAGCTGACTCCAGTTTTGAAACAAGTTTTATTATGGGTTAAAATGTTATCAAACAGCATTGCATGCACAAAGAAATTGTTCATAAATTAAAGAATCAATTGATGTGGAAAACTTCATTTCTGTCTTATTTTAAGAAATTACCCTGGCCACTCCAACCTTCAGCGACTACCACCTTGATCAGTCAGCAGTCACGAACATTGAAGCAAGACCCTCCAGCAGCAAAGATTATAACTCATTGAAAGCTCAGATGATAGTTTGCAGTTTTCATCAATAAGGGCTTTTTAATTAAGGTATGTACATTTTTTAGACATAATACTATTGCACACTTAGTAAACTATAGTATAATGCAAACATAACTTGTATGCACTGGGAAAACAAAAAAATTATGTGCTTTCCTTGATCACAGTATTCATTTTATTGAGGTGGTCCAGAACCAAACACCCAATATCTCCATGGTATGCCAGTAACGCTTTTGCAGAATAAATTTGAAAGAGAATTTCTTGTGTTTTATTTTCAATTCCACACTAGTTCTGTAAACCTACTTCCCTGATTCTTCAACCATAACCTATTCCAATCAGAGGTTATCACATTTCAGATATTTCTGAGGTAGTAGAAGGGGAAAGCATGAATGGAAAAATGTAGCCATCCTTGCAGGCTACCTTGGAGAATCTTAAACTGAGAAGCTGGGAACCACCGTGCCATTTCTAATTTAAATGAACAGCCAGGGCAGTGTTAGAAGAAGGAGGTAGGAGCCTGCAGGAGAGGAACGAGGAAGAGAAGGAAAGAACATGAGGATAAGGCAGGAAGTGAGTGAGGAATTTCCTTCCAGGCTTGTGTCAGTTTCACTAATACTGTTCTGCGATCACCTCACAGTTTTACCGCCCTCCCCAGCCTACTGCTTTGCACTGTTTCTGCTTGGCTTTTGGCTATACACAGCATCTTCTCTGAATGTGAATCTTTAGATACAACTGCCATATGTTATGGCAAGCCACTCCAGTACTATTGCCTAGAAAATCCCATGGATGGAGGAGCCTGGTAGGCTGCAGTCCGTGGGGTCGCTAAGGGTCGGACACGACTGAGCGACTTCACTTTCACTTTTCACTTTCCACTTTCACACATTGGAGAAGGAAATGGCAACCCACTCCAGTGTTCTTGCCTGGAGAATCCCAGGGACGGGGGAGCCTGGTGGGCTTCCATCTATGGGGTCACACTGAGTCGGACACGACTGAAGTGACTTAGCAGCAGCAGCAGCAGCAGCCATATGTTAGGAAGGGCCCTGATTAGAAGAACCTTCAAGTGTCCTGAAGAGACAGGGTAACCTCCAGCCGTGAATCCCACGGGGTGATGGAAAATGCCCTGGAGCAAGTCTCAAAGCACAGTTCTCTCCCACTCCTACGAGGCGCTTTGGTGCAAGCCCCTTAACCTTTCTTCAGTCAAGGTTGCTGTGAATACTGAACAGGGAGCAAAGTGCTTTACTTTGCGGATCTCAAGAGCTACTTCCAAGAAAGTCACCAGTCAGATATTACTGCAACAAGGAAAAAGGATTATGGTTCCTAATTTTCATCCCTAAAACCATTTTCACACTGACACCATGCAGCTGGTATACGTATGTTAGTCTCTCCAGGCTTTATACTCTATATTTTAATTTTATGGTAAAGCTGAATACACACCTTTAAACTGCAATTTTGTAAATGGACCTTAGTTTCACATTGTACAAGAGTCACAGAAAATAAGATGCAATGGACTAGATAGTAAATATGTTTATGTCATACACAAAATACATTTAGGTGTATGTTAGATATATTCAGTGGTGGCTTCCCTGGTAGCTCAGATGGTAAAGAGTCTGCTTGCTGTGCAGGAGACCCAAGTTCAGTCCCTTGGTCGAGAATATCCCTTGGTATAGGAAATGGCAACCCGCTCCATACTCTTGCCTGGGAAATTCCATGGACAGAGGAGCCTGGTGGTCTATACTTTGTGGGGTTGCATAGAATCAGACATGACTGAGTAACTAAACAACAGCAGTAATAATTACTTCAGGGTCAATCCAGAGAATCCAGGATATTCTTCCCATCTCAAGATCCATAATATAATCACATCTGCAAGGTTCCTTTCATGATATAGAGTAACATTTTCAAGTTCCAGGGATTAGGATATGTATATCTTACCTTACCACAGTCACTCACTAAGCTAAATTAAATATCCTATTACATGCCTGTGGAATATGCAAAGCAATTTGAATTTGTCATTTGAAACTTAAAGACAGAAATGTACAAAAGCAGGAAGCAAACAAGCATGTTGACTGGATTTAAAAAGATATAGAAGGAAAATACAAAATGATGTCTGAAAAGACAATAAAAGTATAAGGTACTCAAGGAAGAATAAATGTAAAAGAAAAGCAAAGAAGACGTATTATAAACAGACAATGGAGGAGACCCAGGAGACCAGGGTTCATTCCCTGGATCGGGAAGATCCCCTGGAGAAGGAAATGGCATCCCAATCTAGCATTCTTGCCTGGAAAATCCCATGGGTGGAGAAGCCTGGCAGGCTACAGTCCATGGGATTGCAACGAATCGCACATGACTGAGCGACTTCACTATTACATAAACAGACAGAACGAAAATGAAATGACAACGGTAAAAAAGAGAGAAAATGGTTGAAATGGAAAAGAATGAAAGACACCACGATACGTGCTAGAAAGGAAGAGGAAAGCGTTTGAACAGCACAGACGTGCAAGATTATGACCCAAGAAAACTCCAAGACATAATACAAAAGTTGAAAGGTCCCACCAACTTGCTGTAAATGTGGATGGGCAAGAATCAGTTCTGAGGTATGTGTCACTAAAATGATTGGAATTCAAAGGGAAAGAATATATCCTCAGTGTTTCCAGGCAAAAGAATGAAATAACTTAGAAGGATAAGATAGTTACACAGGCATCAGAGTCTTCAAAACAACTTACACAGCAAGGCACGATGGAGCAGCAGTTCCTAAAAGCAAAGAGTCAATGAAAGCTTTCTTTATTAAGTACCAAGTTTGTTGGAAAATAATTTTTAACACACGGGCACTCAGAGAAGGCTGCACTCATGCGTTCTCTCTGTGGAGTCTACTAGAAATGAACTTGACCCAATCAAGATGCCTGGAAAAACTTTTACCAACAGAGCGATAGTGAGTGTTTTATATATGAATTTTACAACTGAGTCTAAAACAAAAAGTGAAAGAAGAATTCGCACACATTATATGCTCTGGTAAAATAAAGCATGCGACTGAAGAGCAGGAGCATATGAGAGAGAGGCAAAAAGGGAATAAATCATGGATTATTGTGTAGAGATACCAGTGAATACTGGCCAGACAGTGAGAGGTGAGTGAAAAGCACGGGAAAGGGGGATTGAGAGCACTTTAAACAGTGTACAAATAAAGTTATGTCTAGAACAAACAGCGAAAGCAAACACTGAAATCTTCGTATGTACCAAAATAAAATTTTAAAGCAGAGAAGACACGCCAAATACAGAAAGAAGCGCAGTAAATATAGCCTGCAGAGGATACATAAGACAATAGTGCAGTTGAGCCCAAATATATCAGTCCCAACAAAGGTCTATGGGCCTAGCTTACATTCTGAAGGAAAAGCATTCCCAAGCTGGGAGGGGGGACTTCCCTGGCGCCCCAGTGCTTAGGGCTTTGCCTTCCAGTGCAGGAGCTGTGAGTTTGACCCTGGTGCAGGGGCTAAGTTCCCCCATGCTCCATGCTCAAAAAATCAAACCATAAAATAGAAGCAATATCATAAGAAATTCAATAAAAGCTTTCAAAACGGTCCACATCAAAAAAACCTTTACTAAAAATTAGATCAGGAAGCAAAATCTACCTCAATGTGTATGTAAGAGAATACCTGAAACCGTGATTCAAAAAGGCCGAAAATAAAGACAAGGACGGAGGCAAAGGGGAGTCACATGAAAGCACTGACTGCAATTCCGATGGCCAAATAAAGTTGAATTCAGACCAAAAAAAAAAATTAAGGAAGCTGTATCATGCTAAGAGTAGACGCTCAGGAGAAAACAGTGTTGCGTTCTATGTCTAGTTCTCTCCACAAGGTTTGAGATCACAGGGGAGAAAATGGCACCTCCATTTTCCCGCATGTGTAATGGTAATGATGGCTTTATCACACAGACATTACTGTCTTTCTGAAATAAATACAATCCACCTTCAGATAACAGGGAAGTGATTCCTGGTACCAACCAAATGTCAGCATTGAGCTGAGTAGCATATCCATATTCTTTTTGCACCAGTGTCCAGAGGATCCTCAAGAGGAGTTTTTAAGGATATACCATTTAAAATGAACTTCCTGACTTTTGGACTTCTGAGATGACTGAACTGTATTTCGTGTGTGGATCTCCAAAGGAAGTAACCTGTAGACTCTTGGGGTAACACACCCAGGAATAATTGACAAAGTCCACCTCAGTTCAGTTCAGTTGCTCAGTCGTGTCCGACTCTTTGTGACCCCATGAACCACAGCACGCCGGGCCTCCCTGTCCATCACCAACTCCTGGAGTTCACTCAAACTCATGTCCATCGAGTCGGTGATGCCATCCAGCCATCTCATTCTCTGTCATCCCCGTCTTCTCCCACCCCCAATCCCTCCCAGCATCAGAGTCTTTTCCAGTGAGTCAACTCGTCGCATGAAGTGGCCAAGGTATTGAAGTTTCAGCCTCCGCATCAGTCCTTCCAATGAACACCCAGGATTGATCTCCTCTAGAATGGACTGGTTGGATCTCCTTGCAGTCCAAGGGACTCTCAAGAGTCTTCTCCAACACCACAGTTCAAAAGCATCAATTCTTCAGCAATCAGCTTTCTTCACAGTCCAACTCTCACATCCATACATGACCATGGGAAAAACCATAGCCTTGACTAGACGGACCTTGGTTGGCAAAGTAATGTCTCTGCTTTTTAATATGCTATCTAGGCTGGTCATCACTTTCCTTCCAAGGAGTAAGCTTTTAGCAAACCCCCATTGCTTTTGGTTTGGAGTAACCATATGTTACAGAACCCTGCTGCGCACTTGAGCTCTTGAGGCCCTGTTTCTCACACTGGGACTTCTTTGCACGTTTATTCACTTGGTTGCGTTGGGTCTTCATTGTGGCACGCAGGGGCATTCACTGTGGATGGAGCACGGGGTTCAGTGTTGAATCACACAAGCTTGTTTGCCCCATGGCACCTGGGATCTTAGCTCCCCCCCGCAGGGATCGAACCTGCCTCCCCTGCCTTGGAAGGAGGACTCCTAACCACTGGCCCGCCAAGGAAGTCCCTGTACTGGGATTTATTCTGATTCAGCACATGTTTACTGAGGGACTGCCATGCCACGCACAGGTGTGGCCAGTGTCCTAGACAGAGACACAGCGCTCTCAGGGGCCTCACACGGTGGCCTGAGGGTCCCATCTCCCCATTCTCAGGAATTCTCATACTCCTGTCCTGTAGATCCTGAAAATGATTCCTTGCCTGCCACCCAGCCTGGAGGACCTGTAAACATTGGGTGGTGGTGATCGAAGTGTGCCTGACAGCCTATAGGACTGTCTGATGTGGGTCAATAAAGGAACCCCAACTTGACTTTCACAGACTGGATTCAGTTCCAAAGCTGTAGAGTGAAAAAAGTCAGAGAGCTTTTCCTTGCTGCCAGATAAACACCAAATTTCCATCTGAGCGTTAAAAAGAGAAAAGATGAAAGACAGGAAGAGTGTGAAAGATAAAACGAGAAAGAAAGGAAGAAAGAGAGAGAAGTTGCCTTGTATATATTTATAGATTTTCAACTTATGTCACTTAAGTTGGCCTTTGAATATCACCAGAGTGTACCTGCTTTTGACTTCAGCTTTTGCATTATGTATTTATGTAAAATACATTTAGCCAAGAGGAGTCTTTGAAACTGTCATTAGTATTCCATGGGGGAAACTGAGAAACTCATTCTTGCTCATACAAACTCAGAGAGAGTTGTCTGAGGTCCTCTGCAATTTAATTGTTTAATCTGAACCTGACTGTCATATGTCTCTTTTCAGTCCTTACATCTGGTTGACTAATATGAAATTATCCCATGGTTAATATGTTTCGTTAATACCTTTGGGTCCTGTATTTCCATTTTTGTTGGCATCATTTGAGTAAAAATGCATTAGGTAGGATCAAGGTAATCCCACCTATACTGTCTCTAATAGTTTGCCACCTACGGAATTTCCAGATGCAGTTTCAGTTTGCAGAGCAAATAAAGAATTGGGAAGCTCAGTCAGTCTTGACTAAAAGTTGGAACTATTCATTGCAACAGTAGAACCTGAAAGAACAGACGTTCAGAGATGTGAGTATATTAGTGAAATCTGGGGAAATGGTGTCGATGACCATGTGTATGGACACAGGGAAAGCGGGAGGGAGAGAGGGGGTTAGAGGTTGGAGACCGACACACACACACTATCGACACCAAGGACAGAAGAGATGACTAATGAGACTCTACTGTGTGCACGGGGAGCTCGCCTCAGTGTTCGGTGGGGATCTAAATGGGGAGGAATCCAAACAGAGGTGATATGTGTACACGTATAGCTGACCCATCTTGCTGTACAGCAGAAGCTAACAAAGCGTTGTAAAGCAACTATATTCCACTAAAACTTATTTTTAAGGAGACAAAGATGTGAGCTGAGTTTATAAGATCTGAGGACACCTTTGGGCATATAAGTTATCAGATGTACAAAACCACCAGAATGAACTATCTGTTTATGCAAACATAAAGCAAAATCCATAATAGAAAACCGAATATTGGGGTATTTGTGACTGAAAGATCTAATCAATGCAATAATATAAATATAAAAGTTAAATATATTGTAACCATGAGTTTATTAGTCGTCTTTTCCTGTGGATGAACTGATAAACTTTTTTATCAAGATAATGAAAATTTAATTTTTAACATTGTAAATATTATGATCATGTATTCTAAGAATTTAAATAATGAAAATGAGAATGACCCCAATTCCATTACTAGCACGACCCAGACAGCACCGAAAGAGAAGGCTGCGTGCCCGAAATACAGCTGGCTGAGGGAGGCGGATGACCAAAGCACCGCAGGTTCAATAATCCAGGGAAGAATCTGGCTGTGAACTGGGTGGGGAAGTAGACCAGCTCACAAGTTTGGGATTAGACATGCAAGTCCTTCTAAACCAACTAAAAGCTTTTTGATCTCCCCCAAAGATATTGATGCTCAATAAAAAGCAACCACTGATCAACTTGACATTCTTCATTATCTGACGGGCTTCCCAGGCGTCCTAGTGGTGAAGAACCTGCCCTGCCAATGCAGCAGACCTAAGAGATGTGAGTTCCATCCCTGGGTCAGGAAGATCCTCTGGAGAAGGAAATGGCAACCCACTCCAGTATTCCTGCCTGGAGAATTCCATGGACAGAGGAGCCTGGTGGGTTGCAGTGCATAAGGTTGAAAAGAGTCAGACACAATTGAAGCAACTTAGCAAGCACGCGTCTCTTTTGGCTTTTTCTTTTCTTTTTTGATAGTAAGCTTCACTTTATTTGTTTCTTTCTTTTTTTTTTTTAATTTATTTCAATTGGAGGCTAATTATTTTACCCTGGAGCTACTGTTGGATAGTGAGCCTGGATTCAACAAAAGACTACTAGGGAAAGTGAAATAGAGAAGCTTAATTTATGTGGCATGCCTCAAGGGTCCACATGGGGAAGTCAATGCAGGGCTCAGGCAGAGGCAGCTACAGGGCTTGGGACTGTCTCTTTATTAGGGCTAATGTGTGGGGTGATTTTGGGCAGCGAGGCTAAGGCTGGGTGAGTCCATTCAAACCAAAACCGTGGAGCTTTAACAAGCTCCATGGGAGTCTTATCTAAGAAGCACACAGGGGAGGGCCCTGGGAGAAGAGGGAGACTTGACCACAAGGGCCTTTGGCAAGGTCACATCTGAAACTTACATTTGCTTGTGACTCTGCCGGCTATTATCTAGAATGTGAAAGGATTCAATCTGAAATGAAATGGAGAATCCCACACATTTAAGGCGGTGGGGGGCGAGGTGGGCAAAGGGGAGAATCTCAAGAGACTCTTTCCCCTGCTTGATCTGCAGAAAACTGTAATTGATCTCCTGACCAATGAGTATCTGCCAAGAATCCCTCCCTCCTTAAGCCAATTAACTTACCACATGGACTCTAATCTGGACATCCTACCCTCAGGCAGTCTTTGCATTCCCTGCCTGTAAATACAACCCATCCCAAATTTTCACCAGACTTCCCCATGGTTGGCTGCAATTTGCATTTCCTAAATTATTTTATTTTTTTATCCACTCTTTTTTTTTTCCCCTGAAAGCTCAACATTTAGAAAACAAAGATCGTGACATCTGGTCCCATCACTTCATGGCAAATAGATGGGGAAACGATGGAAACAGTGACAGACTTTACTTTTTCGGGCTCCAAAATCACTGCAGATGGTGATGCAGACACGAAATTAAAAGACACTTACTCTTTGGAAGGAAAGTTATGACCAACCTAGATAGCATATTAAAAAACAGAGACGTTACTTTGCCAGCAAAGGTCCGTCTAGTGAAGGCTATGTTTTTTGCAGTGGTCATGTATGGATGTGAGAGTTGGACTGTGAAGAAAGCTGATCGCCGAAGAATTGATGCCTTTGAACTGTGGTGTTGGAGAAGACTCTTGAGAGTCCCTTGGACTGCAAGGAGATCCAATAAGTCCATTCTAAAGGAGATCAGTCCTGGGTGTTCATTGGAAGGACTGATGTTGAAGTTGAAACTCCAATGCTTTGGCCACCTCATGCAAAGAACTGACTCATTTGAAAAGACCCTGATGCTGGGAAAGACTGAGGGCAGGAGAAGGGGATGACAGAGGATGAGATGGCTGGATGGCATCACCGACGCAATGGCCATGAGTTTGGGTGAACTCCGGGAGTTGGTGATGGACAGGGAGGCCTGGCGTGCTGCAGTCCATGGGGATGCAAGGAGTCAGACATGACTGAGTGACTGAACTGCCGTGAACTGAAGATTATTTTCCCATATAGGCCATTATAGAGTATTGAGTAGAGTCCCCCATACTATACAGCAGATCCTTTTTGTTTTTTTAATAATTTTTTAATTGGTGCAAAATTGCTTTACAGTTTTGTGTTGGCTTCCACCATACCACAGCATGAATCAGTCATAATTGTTCGTGTCTTCCTTCCCTTCTGAGCTGCCTTCCCTTCCTCTTATCCCACCCCTCTAGGGTTTCCACGAGGCTGGGCTCCCTGTGTCATTTAGCGGCTTCCCACGATCTCTGTCACACATGTGAGTGTGTATATGTCAGTGCTGTTTCCTCAGTTCACCCCTCTCTCACCTTCCCCCTCGTTTTCATAAGTCTGTTCTCTACTAGGTCCTTCAGTGTCATTTTTCTAGATTCCATGTATATGTGTTAATGTATGATGCTTGTTTTTCTCTTTCTACTCACTTCATTCTGTATAACAGGCTCTAGGTTCACCCACTTCACTGCAACTGGCTGAAGCCAATTCCCTTTTTATGGCTGAGTAATATTCCACTGTATAAATGTACTACAACTGATTTTTCCATTCATCTGTCAATGGACCTCTAGGTTGCTTCTGTGACCTCGATTTTAAAAATTGCTTCGGTGAACATTGCCTGGGGTCCATGGGATTTAAGCTTACCCTAGTTTACCTCTTTACCCAGATTGACAAGGGTACTTGCACGAGAGGGCCCCACCCTGGCAGAACACAGTGGAGGCCAAGACCGAACCTCCAGTAAGTGAGTTACACTCGGGGCAGTATTGTATCATTTTGGTTCTTATTCTGTGAAAACGTGTTGCTGCATTTCCTAGTTCAGAGATGCAAACTAAAATGTCTTATGAGTAAACAAAAGGAGAAATTTTGAAAATCTCTTGGTTTCTTTGAGTGTATAGCCCTTTCTGTCATATCTTATTAACAATCATACATTTTATAGTATCTCAAGGGATGAGCTGAATCATAGAAAAAGCAAACAAATGAAGATGTTATCCTTAGCTATCGGGTACTTTGAAGAAGGTAGTTAGAAATTACTTTCTAAATTTCTGTGAAGATTTTAATAAAGCATAAGTACATGTAAAAAAAAGATTGTTGATATGCTGTCCAAATACCCTCTAAACTCTGCTCATCAACTGTTGATTTGGCCAATAAAGCAAAAGTAAATTTTGAAAAATTCTATTCTGTTTATAAACGTCTTACAAAAGAAAACAAAAATATTTACCTTGTTGAATTTTCTGCAAACCTGTACAGTGCTAAACAGTGCTAAAGTCTCTGTGAGAGTGAGGATTTTGTAGTGAAAATTTTTTTTTAATCACTTTTCAGTTTCCTTGAAATGTGCAGAGGAACATTTACGGTGTTTTAGATTTTATTGAAATAAAAGATGATAGCCTTTTACACATCTAGAGGATGGATCTGTGATGTTCAGTTGCTCGTCATGTCTGACTCTTTGTGACCCTATGGGCTGTAGCCCGCCAGGCTCCCGTGTCCATGGAATTCTCCAGGCATGAATACTGGAGCGGGTTGCCATTTCCTTCTCCAGGGGATCTTCCTGACCCAGGGATTGGTCTCCTATGTCTGATCTCATGTGCTTACTGCATTGCAGGGCGATTCTTAACCACTGAGTCACAGGAGATACATTAAAATGCTGGCCTATTGTAAAATCATATTTCAAAAGTTTGGGACAAGGAAAATGTTCTTCAATTTAGAAATATTTACATGGAGGATAAAAAATGGGAAAAGAATTACAATAAAACAGAAACTTGTGTGCTGTTTCTCTTAAACTCTTTAATGATCTTTAAACGGCCATAATGAGTCACAAAAAGGATGAACTGACTGCTCATGAAGTATTTGATACTATGTGTGGGTTGCACCAAAAATTCATATAATGAAATATGACACATTTACTGGAAATTCAAAAGTATGTCTACAGAAAAGAGAATCCAAGTTTAATAGGACTTTCTCAATATCTTTACAAAAACTGTAATTTAAAATTTGGAATCCAATTTTGATTTTACAAGTTCAAATTATCTCTTATTAAAACCATTTTCCTGTAAGAATGTAACTTATGATGAAATCCACTGAACTTCTGAATGCTTAAAAATGATGGGTATTTTAAACATGGCTAATCTATATAAAACCTTTATAAATGAAAATGACCTGAATGGCAAGCTGTTCATCTGCCAAAACAATTGTATAGATACAATGTGGATGGCTTTATTGTGCTTTTTATTTTAGTCACTATAACAGGCATGTAGCTGCAAATCCTTTTAATTTGCGGTTCATTAATGACATATGATGTTAGCATCTTTCTCATATGTTTATTTGCCATCTGTGCATATTCTTTGCTGAGTTTCAAATACTTTTCACATTTTATAACTGGGCTTTTTATTTCTTTTTTATTGAAGTATTTTGTTTTTGTTTTTATAGATTAATTTTTAAAGCACTTCAGACAATTTAAATATAAGTCTAAACAGAGTTACTCTCAAAGTCCATGATGACGCAGAAATGCATTCTTTCTTCCAGACACTTGCCAGTATCTTCCAAGTTTTCTCTTAGTGAAGAAAAAGGGTCTGATATTTCATTCATATACATCCTTCTTATCTACCAAATAATCTGCAGTGTTGATGCAGCAAGAGTGGCACCCTTGTCTTTTTCCTGGTCTTAGAGGAAAAACTAAACTTTTCACCACTGAGTATGATGTTAGTTGTTGGTTTGTCATGTGTGGCCTTTATTATGTTGAGATATGTTCTCTCTAAATGGCAACCCACTCCAGTGTTCTTGCCTGGAGAATCCCAGGGACCAGGGAGCCTGGTGGGCTTCCGTCTAAGGGGTCACACAGAGTCGGACACGACTGAAGTGACTCAGCAGCAGCAGCAGCAGCATACCCACTTCACTGAGTTTGTTTCTTTACTGTTGAGTTATGGCTTCTTCATATATTTTCCATGCAAGTCCTTTGTCTGACACGATTTCAGCAAATGTCTTTTCTCATTCAGTAACTTATCTTTTCATTCTTTTAATAGTGCCTTCATAGCAATTTCAATGATATTCCACTTATCAATTTTTCTTGATTGATTGTGCTTTTGGGGTTATATCTGAAAAAACTCCAGGAGCTTATAACTCGTAAGCTGGTCAGTGCTGAACCTCCAGCAAGTATTACTTGAGTATTCCTTCTGGTGCTCAGTTCAATCATGTGCTTTTGCTCCAAGGAAGCTGTGAATCCCTTTAGTCAACTGTCTCTTCAATGTTAGGGTAGGGTCTTGATCTATAACCTCAATTCTTTGATAGATCAAGGAATAGTTGGTGATTCTTAGTTTGTTTACCTTTTTTCCTATTTCAGGGTCAGGAGTAATAGCTTCCAACCTCTTTACATGTCAGGCCAGAAGCCAGGAGTCTCTGGGTGACATTATTGGAAAATTGAAAATTAATTCCTACAAACTGAAAAGGACTGCTGTTGCTGATAAGGAAATCCTGAGTACTCTGTGCTCTCATACTTCTGCTGAAAGCCTGTTTAGTTTGAAGTTGCCATATTAGTCTAGCACGAAGAATCATTGCAGTATATTTTTGATAAGAACAAAATTTCAAGTCAAAGTGCATTTTACCTTTAACTGTGTTCAATTTTGCCACTACATAAAAGAATAAAAAGATATCCTAAAGGCAAAATGAAGTTCAGAGAAGTATTATTGAAAAGAAACAGAAAGATTAAAAGTATCTTATTCTATTGTGGAATGGAAAAAAAATACACCATTGTTATTTTTAAAAAAACATTTAGGTAACATTTGTTTAATTCTGTCCATTATGTTGATGTTCTCCTTTAAAAATTCTTAAATTTATGTACCTCTAGAATATATAATAATGCAACCTGCAAAATAAAGAATTTTTAAAGTTAAACCGCAAAATCAAAGGACAGAAAGGAACATAAAATTACTGCTATATTTTTCACACACGTTGCCTTTTATTAGCCCTACAGTTAGTTACTATTGATTGTCACTGTTACTAATCCTATTGTTGTTGTGCTTGAATAATAGATGTATGTAATAGAAGATTCCCAGGTGGAGCTAGGGATAAAAATCCAGCTTGCCAAATGGCAACCCACTCCAGTGTTCTTGCCTGGAGAATCCCAGGGATGGGGGAGCCTGGTGGGCTTCCGTCTATGGGGTCACACAGAGTCGGACACGACTGAAGTGACGCAGCAGCAGCAGCAGCAGCCAAAGCAGGAGACGTTGGTTTGATCCCTGGGTCAGGAAATATCCTGCAGGAGGGCATGGCAACCCACTCCAGTATTCTTGCCTAGAGAATCCCATGGACAGAGGAACCATGTGGGCTACAGTCCATATGGTCACAAAGAGTTGGACACAGCAGAAAATAACAACAATTAAAAAAAATTAGATAACAAAAAGGAATACAGAATTTCAAGCCTCTGTTTTTCATATTTTTGTATTAAAGTAATAACTCATAATTTAATATGTGGACAGTTATTTCATATATTCTGTCACTGTAATATTTTTGTCTGATACGACGTTGTCCTGAGCTGCCTTTCTGAAATTCGGTCACCCTGTTTAACCTTCACGCTAAGAAGTATAGGCTTTCTCATGGAAACTTGGGAGCTTGGGGCATTGGCCGAGGAGCCATCAAGGAAGCAGGTATAACAGATGCCATGGTGAAATCCCAAGAGCTATCCAAGCCTACAAAGTATCTGCCACTCATTCTTTAATATAACCCATCCAATATTGCCAGCCTTCTGCGAGAGCACAGGGAATAGAGGGAAGGGATTTATACACAAGGTTGAAAATGGGTGGATAAGAGAATATTAACTCTTTACACCAGCAGTACTCCAGGATGAAAATGTGCAAGAAATACGTGAAATCGTGGTGCTGACCAGGAGGTTGATCAAAGGTGAGGCAGTGTCTAGGGCATCACTCAACTGGAACCACAGAAGAGGGCTTCTGCGTAGCAAGGGTGGCAGAAACAGCAGTAGTTTAAAAACTGCCTGTGAGCATGGAAGACCTCTACAGACACCTAGAACTCTGGGAAGAAACAAGAAAATCTGAACAACGTGAATAGATGGAGGCAAGGTATAATGACAGAGAATACATCACTATACAGAGGGTGGGCTGCAGGTTAGCAATGATGCTTGTATTAATTCGACCTTGTTTGCACATCAGGAGGAGGAAGCTTGGTGACAATCAGGAGTCTGTGTCTGTGAGGCTACCCGTGTTAACTGTATATCCTTACAGTGAAATTCAAATCCTTATAGTGAAAAAATATTGCGTCTTCCTTCCTAGCATTCTTTCTCTTTTAGGAAACTAATGCCTTCATCTTCCTTTGTGAACCACCCTATCCACGTGGTCTGAGTGAAACAGAACGTGCTGGGGCTGCAGGGGCTGGCATGTGACACAATACAGGCAATCACAGCATCCAGGGTCTGGTCACAGGGACTGTCACGGAGCAGTTGACTCACAAAGGCCAACACAGTTCAGTCCAGTTCAGTCGCTCAGTCGTGTCCAACTCTTTGTGACCCCATGGACTGCAGCATACCAGGCTTCCCTGTCCATCACATCTCCCGGAGCTTGCTTAAACTCATGTCCATCCAATTGGTGATGCCATCCAACCATCTCATCCTCTGTTGTCCCCTTCTCCTTCCACCTTCAATCTTTCCCAGCATCAGAGTCTTTTCCAATGAGTCAGTTCTTCACATTAGGTGGCCAAAGTATTGGAGTTTCAGCTTCAGTATCAGTCCTTCAAATGAATATTCAAGACTGCTTTCCTTTAGGATGGACTGGTTGGATCTCCTTGCAGTCCAAGGGACTCTCAAGAGTCTTCTCTAACACCACAGTTCAAAAGCATCAACTCTTTGGTGCTCAGCTTTCTTGTTATGACCAACCTAGGCAGCATATTAAAAAGCAGAGACATTACTTTGTCAACAAAGGTCTGTCTAGTCAAGGCTGTGGTTTTCCCAGTAGTCATGTATGGATGTGAGAGTTGGACTATAAAGAAAGCTGAGCACCAAGAAATTAATGCTTTTGAACTGTGGGGTTGGAGAAGACTCTTGAGAGTCCCTTGGACTGCAAGGAGATCCAACCAGTCCATTCTAAAGGAGATCAGTTCTGAGTGTTCATTGGAAGGACTGATGTTGAAGCTGAAACTCCAATACTTAGGCCACCTGATGAGAAGAGCTGACTCATTTGAAAAGACCCTGATGTTGGGAAAGATTGAAGGCGGGAGGAGAAGGGGTCGACAGAGAATGAGATGGTTGGATGGCATCACTGACTCAATGGGTGAGTTTGGGTGAACTCCGGGAGTTGGTGATGGACAGGGAGGCCTGGCGTGCTGCAGTGGGGGTCGCAAAGAGTCGGACACAACTGGAGGACTGAACTGAACTGAATAATGAGTGATGTTGACCATCTTTTCATCTGTTTATTAGTCATCTGTATGTCTTCTTTGGAGAAGTGTTTGTTTAGGCCTTCTGCCTACTTTCTGATTGGGTTGTTTGTTTTTCTGATATTGAGCTATATAAGCTGCTTATGTATTTTGGAGATTAATCCTTTGTCGGTTGATTCATTTGATATTATTTTCTCCCATTCTAAGGGTTGTTATTTCACCTAATTTATATTTTCTTTGCTGTGTCAGAACTTTTAAGGTTAATCAGGTCCCACTTGTTTACTTTTGCTTTTACTCCCATTGTTCTAGGCGGGGGGGTCACAGCGTGTCTTGCTGGGATTTACGCAAGGAGTGTGCTGCCTCTACTGTCCTTTACGAGCTTCACAGTTTCTGGCCTAACTTTAGTCTTTCACCCATTTTGAGTGTATTTCTGTGTATTATGTTAGGAGGTGCTCTGGTTTCCCTGTTTTACATGTAGCTGTCCAGTTTTAACTTGCCACTATGCTTAAATGTGCTTTGCTTTTTACGTTTGATTGTCTGGTGCCTAAAGGTTTGTCATTATAGTATCTTCCACATAAGCTTCCTGCTAGGTGTTCTTCAAATTTTTAAAGTGAAACATTTTACTCATTATTAATTGGAATCCAGAAAACTTTTTTTTTTTTTTTTACATTTTAATGTTGTAATTTTGTTCATCTTTTTTGTATGCCTTGTTAAATAGATTTTTCATTAGTCTCTTATAAACAGCTCAAGATTGAATTCTGTTTTATAATATAAACAAATATTGTGTATGCTTGCAGTTATTGATCACATTGGTTCCATTTTCAGTCATTTCATGACCTACTTACTGTCTTATTCTTGTCATCTTGTTCTAGTTTCTTGTCCCACTTGGCCGTGATAGAAATTATTTATAAATTGCTGAATATTGAATTCTACTTGGTATTATTTTGTTAAGAATTTTTACTTCTCTATTCAAGAGGGATATTGGGTTGTATTTTAACTTATCTATTTTTTTTAGTGCTCTCTTTGTTTTTGTTATCAGGGTTACTAACTTCACAAAATAAACTGGGAAATTTTCTCTTCATCTCAGTATTCTTTTTGGAAGAGATTATGAATTGTTAATTCTTTAAACATTAGGTAGAATTCTTCAATGAAACCATCTGGACTTGGAGACATTTTTAGGGATGTTATTAATTATAAATTTAATTTACTAAATAGTTGTAGGGTATTTCAAATTATTTATCTCATGTTGTATGAGTTGTAGTATTCTGTGATTTTTGAGAAATTAGTCTGTTTTTTTAAGTTGTCAAATTTATGGGTATATAACTGTTACTAGTATAACTTTATTATCCTTTGGGAGTCTGTACTGTCTATAGTGATATTTTCTCTCTCATTTATTTTTTTTTGAGATTGTATATTTTTTATTGAGATGAAATTCACATATTTTGAAAATATTTTAAAGTGAACAACTCTGGTATTCAGTTCAGGTACAATGCTGTGCAATTGGCATCTCCAGCTAATTCTAAAACATTTTTAAGATATTGAAAGGAAATCCTATACCCATTAAGGAACTAATCCCATCTTTTCCTCTTCTCCAAGCCCCTGGCAATATATTAGTAATTTGTGCTTTCTTTCTCTCTCTATTTTTCAGTCTCACTAGAGGGTTGATAATTTTATTATTTCAAAGAGAAGAACTTTGTTTCATTGATTTTATCTGCCGTTCTTGCTTGTTTTCAATTTCATTGATTTTATCTTTTCTCTTCATTATTTTCTTCCTTATAATCACTTTGAAATTATTGTGCCCCTTTTTTCTAAGTCCATGAGATCTAAGATATATTACCAACTGGATGCTTCTCCTCTTCTATAATGTAATATTTAACACTGCAAATTTCCCTCTCAAAACTTCTACAGTTGTATCCACAAATTTCATGCTATAGTTTTGTTTTTATTCAAGGCCAACGTATCTTTAATTTCACTTGAAGCTTCCTCTTTAACTCAAGAGTCATTTAGAAATGTTTTACTTGGTTTCCAACTATTCAGAGATTTCCCATTTATATTTCTGTTATTACTTCTTGTTTGATCCTAGTGTGCTCAAAGAACATAATTTGTATAAGTCTTTTCACTTTGTGTTCTGATCCATGGAACAGCCCGTCTTAGTACATGTCCCAAGGGTGTATCTTCTGTTGTTGAGTAGAATCTTTTGGCAAATGTAGCTGAGATCCTTTTGGTTGATGGTTTTCAGTTCTTTAATACCTAGCTGATTACCCCTTTAGCTGTTCTGTCGATTGTTGTGAGAATGGTGCTAAATCTGTACTTAAATTTTGAGATTTTTCTATTTTCCTTTCTGCTTTTATCAGTTCCTGCTTCACACATTTGACAGTTCAGTTGTTTGCTGCACAGTTAGGATTGCTATTGCAGCATGATGGACTTGCCTTTTATCATTGAATAATACGATTCTATTTCTCTAGTTAATCTTGGCATCTGATATACTATCTTCCAGCATTTTATTTTTAACCTACCTCTGGTTGAGGTGAGTTTCTTATAGACAGCATATGGTTGGCTCATTTCATCTTTTAAATATATTGCTGCTGCTGCTAAGTCGCTTCAGTCATGTCTGACTCTGTGCGACCCCACAGACGGCAGCCCACCAGGCTCCCCCGTCCCTGGGATTCTCCAGGCAAGAACACTGGAGTGGGCTGCCATTTCCTTCTCCAATGTGTGCAAGTGAAAAGCGAAAGGGAAGTCGCTCAGTTGTGTCTGATTCTTAGTGACCTGATGGACTGCAGCCTACCAGGCTCCTCCATCCATGGGATTTTCCAGGCAAGAGTACTGGAGTTGGGTGCCATTGCCTTCTCCGTTTAAATACTTTAGGAGGTTGTTTTTCCTTTTCTGGACATGTCCCCTTCACCATGACAGACCAGCCGTGTAGGTGAGATGTTGGTTTCAGAGTCACTTTTGTGATTTATCAACATTAGGTTTGGTTTCCTCCTATGATGATACTCTCACAGCTATTAGTTGGAAGCATGAAATGATACTCCTCGCATGCATGCATACTACTAAGTCCCTTCAGTCATGTCTGACTCTTTGGACTGTGGCCCGCCAGCCTCCTCTGTCCACGGGGATTCTCCAGGCAAGCACACTGGGGTGGATTGCTGTGCCCTTCTCCAAGGGATCTTCCCCACCCAGGGAAGTCGCTTAGGCGTCTTGTGTCTAACCTCCATTGGCAGTGGGTTCTTTACCACGAGTGCCACCCGGGAAGACAAATATTTCTTCGCTTGGTCCTTGTTTCCCTCTGATTTCTTCCAACTTCTAGACCATGGTGGCTCAGATTTGGAAGAAGATACCCCTAAGGTTAGAAGAAGCTTACATAACTTGTTACTAAGAATATAAACCATAAAAAGTGCCGCTACAGTCTCTCCACTCTGTCAGCATTGGCTGGCTAAAAAGTTCCCCCGGGTTTTCCTGTGAGATGTAGAAAAGTCCAAGTGAACTTTTGGCCACCTCAGTGCAAGCTTGACGCATGTCGGTCCCGCCCCAGGCTCAGGGCCTCCGCCCGCGCAGCTCCCGGGGCTTCTCGCTGCTACTGCTCACCTGCTGACTCAGTCATTTAACTCATGGCCACGCGCAGGTGCCACTTCCTCAGGCTCCTTCCTCAATATTTCCGTCTGTAAGACTGCCCCCTTCTACTCTCTTGGACTATGTCATTTAAAAAAAAATTATTTTTATTTTATTTTTTAACACCAAAGCGTTTTGTACTGGGGTGTAGCCAGGTAACAATGCTGCGATAGCTTGCGGTGAACCGTGCAGGGACACAGCCATACACGTGCATGGACTGTGTCATTCGTCTTCGTCGTGTGACTGTTGCCGACCAGGTTGTGAAAGAACTCACAGAAGTATTAACCGGAGAAGGCTATTTTGAGGGGCTTCCCAGGTGGCTCAATGGTAAAGAATCTGCCTGCCAGTGTAGGAGATGGGTTCGATCCCTGGGTCAGGAAGACCCCCTGGGGAAGAAAATGCCAACCGACTCCAGTATCACTGCCTGGAAAACTCCATGGACAGTGGAGCCTGGAGGTCTGCAGTCCACAGGGTCACAAAGAGTCCATGGGACGTGCCTTCGTGACTGAGACCACAGGAAACTGAAAAAAGTAAAGCCAAGAGCGAAGCGTTTGCTGTTTATCACCAAAGCCTGAAGACAGCACAGGACACGTACAAGACGCGATGTTTAACTTCAAGTCCAATTTGTGAATAATTCTTCCGTCTTCTTTAAATAAACAGCCAGGCTCTTGCAAATAAATAAATAATAGAGTAATGCTTAAGTATGTGCTGCCTGGACTTCCCAGGTGGCACTAGTGATAAAGAATCTGCCTACCAGTGCAGGAGACGCTGGAGACACAGGTTTGATCCCTGGGTTGGATGATCCCCTTGGAGGAGGGCATGGCAACCTGCTCCAGTATTCTTGCCTGGAGAATCCCATGGACAGAGGAGCCTGGCGGGCTACAGTCCACAGGGTCACAAAGAACTGGACATGACTGAAGCGACTTAGTATGCACATAAGTTTGCTGCCTATTAAAGACTCACTTTAGAAATAAAAACACAAATAAACTAAAAGTAAAAGGTGGTAATTTCACAATAATAATAATAATAAAAGTAAGTGGCCATATTAATAACAAGAAAAGCAGATCTTAGAGCAAAGAACATTACCATGGATAAAGTGTAATTTCAAGACCACAGGATCAGTTCTTCAAGTGGATGTAACAATCCTAAATGTTTCTTCACTTTACAATAAATCTTAAAAATAGATAAAGCAAAAACTAAAAAAACTGAGAAAAGAAATAAGCACATCCATCATCATCAGAGATTTTTAGCAAGTCTCTTAAATAATTAATATTATGAAAGAGAAACTCAGTAAAGACACAGAGTAGTTGGCTATCAATCAGCTTACCCTAAACTGACGTTTACTGACCACTCCAGCTAAAACCAGCAGCACACACATTCTTCTCAAGCCTGCCGCACGCCGGGCTTCCCTGGCCTTCACCCTGTCCCGGGGCTTGCTCAAACTCGTGTCCGTTGAGCTGGTGACGCCACGCAACCGTCTCACCCCGCTGCTCTCTTCTGCACCATCACAGTGGACGGCATACAGTTGATAGAGTGCTGAGAGAGAGAGGATGAACACGAAATGCTCACATTAGGGAAAAAAAAGGCAAGATAAAAGGTCTCAAAGAACTCAGCTTCCAACCTAAAGAGAAAACAAAAGGGGAAATGAAAAAGGTCAGAGTAGAAATAAATATAAACCAAGGAAATAAAAGGGAAAAATCAACTAAATCACTTGAGATCAGTACGACCCAATAAATGTTGGCCAAATTGATCACGATAAAAGAGGACATCTGTAAATATATATTAAATGCGACATGACATCAAAACAGATTGTGTGGATGCTAAAAAGATAAGAAATGAATAATAGAAACCATTTCATGCCAATATATTTTATAACTAGATAAAATGAACAAATTCCCTAAAGACATAAACTGCTAAAGCTCATTGAAAAAGAATTCGGTAACATGAATAGTCCCACAACTATTAATGAAATGGGACTTGCAGTGAAAATTCTCCCAAAAAGAAAGCTTCAAGATCAGATGGCTTTCTTTGAGGATTTCACTAAATGCTTAAGCAATAAACAATACTCATTTTACACAAAGTTTCCAAATAATTCAAGAAGAAAGTATATTTCCCATTTCATTCTACAAGGAAGGAATGAGTCTGGTACCCAAAATAATCCAAACAAACAGAAACCAGAGACCAGAGATACTACCAAAAAAGTAAACTATTGACCTGAATTACACATTAAACTGGACACAAAAATTATTCATAAAATTTTAGGAAGTCACCCAATATATAAAAAAATATGATACATCATTCCCAAGTAAGGTTTATCTTAGGAATGCAAAGTTGATTTACATTAAAAAATCATTAAACATAATTCACCATATTGACATACTAAAAAAGAAAAACTATATTATCATTTCAATAGATTCAGAAAAAAAGCATTTGACAAAATTCAATATCTATTCATGAGAAAAATTCTGTACAAACTGAAAAAAGAAAACTTTCTCAACATAATAAAAGGCATCTACAAAAACTTCCAGTTAATATTATACTTAATCATGAAATGCTAAATAATTTCCCTCTAAAATAAGAAGTAAGGAAATTTTATTTGTAATAGCCCCAAAGTGAAGCAATCCTTTCGTCAAGCATTGTGTTAGAGTGATTGCTAGTGCAATGATGCAAGCAAAAACAAAAACAAAAAAAGTTCAGACAGGTAGGAAAGAGGCAGAATGATCAATATTCTCAGATGGCATGATAATCTTTGTAGAAAATCTGATAGCATCTAAAAAATAGTATTACAGTTAGGTGACATTATCAAGATCTTAAGATATGAGTATACAAAAATCAATTCTATTTATACTGACAACAAATAATCAGATATTTAAATATTAAAGATTCCACTTAGAAAAACATAAAGTATGAAATATGGGCATGGGGAAAATTTTGACAAAAATGTGAAAAACTGTAGCTGAAAACTTCCAAACATTGCTGAGAGAAATGAAAGAAAACCAAAACAAATGAGCGATACACTGGCTTCCTACCAATTCTCCCGCAATTTATTTATAGATTCAGCATAATTTCAATCAACTCCAGTAGAAATTTTTGTAGAAATTAGCAAGCTGAATCTAAAATCCATATGGTAATGCCAAAAAGCTTTCTACAACAAAGTTGGAGGATTAAAACTACTTGATTTTAAGGGAATGTACAGCTACAGTAAATAGTATGATATTTACACCAAGACAAATAGGGTGATGAAACATAGATATACAGCCTAGAAATAGACCCACACTTATGTAGTTAATGAATCTTCAGTAAATGTGCAAGGAAAATTATATAAGGGAAATTATAGTATTTTCAACAAATACTCCTGAAACATTCAGCTATCAATATGCAGCAAACACACAAAAAACCCACTGTGGATTCATGCCTTGTACCATATACAAAAATTTATACAACTAGTTCAAAGATCCAAATGTAAAACGTAAAGTTATATACTTCTGGAAGACATACAAGAGAAAGCTTCTATAACCATGCATAGTCAAAGGTTACTTATATTTGCCACCAAGAACATGAAACATATAAGAAAAAAACATAACTTGGAAATCGTTAAATGTAAGAGCTTCTGCCTTTTGAATGACATTGTTAAGAACACGAAAAGCCATCAGTTCAGTTCAGTTCAGTTCAGTCACTCAGTTGTGTCTGACTCTTTGTGACCCCATGAATCACAGCACGCCAGGCCTCCCTGTCCATCACCAACTCCCAGAGTTCATTCAAACTCATGTCCATCGAGTCGGTGATGCCATCCAGCCATCTTATTCTCTATTGTCCCCTTCTCCTCCTGCCCCCAATCCCTCCCAGCATCAGAGTCTTTTCCAGTGAGTCAACTCTTCGCATGAGGTGGCCAAAGTATTGGAGCTTCAGCTTCAGCATCAGTCCTTCCAATGAACACCCAGGACTGATCTCCTTTAGAATGGACTGGTTGGATCTCCTTGCAGTCCAAGTGACTCTCAAGAGTCTTCTCCAGCACCACAGTTCAAAAGCATCAGGTTGGGAAAAAACAGTCTTTGCAAAGCAAATATCTGATAAAGGATTTGACTCCAGAATATGTAAATATTCTTTAGACTTCAACAGTAAGAAAATAAACAGCTTAGTTAAAAGGAGCAAGGGGTGAGACTCGGGGTTCCTGGACCCAGTTTCAACATGAGAGTGAGGGGTTTCCCACCCCTTCCAACACACAATTCTTGGGTACTGCTAGGTATCTGAAAATCCAACTCAACTCTAACACTATATACCTGGAGACAGCAGTAGATTCCATCAGTAGAGGGCTAAATCCTCTACTGCTCACTCATCCCTATTTCAGAGGCCAACTACAAGTCCAAAGGCTTCTGACCCCACTGGCTATAGATTACAAGTTCCAGTGACCACCTTGGGTTTCAGATGCCAGTCACAAGTCCGAGTTGCTATCTGTCCTTCTGACCCACTGGATCCCATGATCCCCTTCTTAGGTTTGATTAATTGGCTAGAGCAGCTCACTGAACTGGAGAAACATTATACCTGCTTGATCACCTGTTTATTATAAAGGATGTAAGTTGGGAACGGCCAGATGCTACGGGGAGAGTGCATGGGGCTTCCATGCACTGGACAACACCGTTGTCCCCAAACTCCAGATGGTCACCGAACCAGAAACTCTCTGAACCCTGTCCTTAGGGTATTTACGGAAGCTTCATCGCATAGGCAGGGCTGGTTAAAGCACTGACCATCAATGTGATTTAACCTCCAGCCCCTCTTCTCTCCCGGGAGGTCAGCGGTGGCTCCCTAATCAGATGGTCTACATCCTCAGGGACTTTCCAAAAGTCTCTTTATTAACATAACAAAAGACACACTTTGTCACTTTGAACACTTAGGAAATTCCAAGAGTTTGGGGAGCTGTGAGCCTGGAACTGTGAAGGAAGACCAAATACAACATGAGGAATGTATTTTGGTCTTCAGAAGGACCAAAGTTATATCTTTCTTGTAAATTAGAAGATTGCAAAGAGCATTGAAGACAGATTTCACCAAGAAGATATACAGGTGACCTTTTTTTTCTTTTTTTTTTTACAACACTCTTTAGAACAAGCTAATTAAAGTCACAATAAGATACTACAGTTCAGTTCAGTTGCTCAGTTGTGTCTAACCGTTTGCGACCCCATGGACTGCAGCACCCCAGGCCTCCCTGTCCATCATCAACTCCTGGAGTTTGCTCAAACTCATGTCCATCGAGTCGGTGATGCCATCCAACCATCTCATCCTCTGTCGTCCCCTTCTCCTCCTGCCTTCAATCTTTCCCAGCATCAGGATCTTTTCAAATGAGTCAGTTCACATCAGGTGGCCAAAGTATTGGAGTTTTAGCTTCAACATCCGTCCTTCCAATGAATATTCAGGACTGATTTCCTTTAGGATGGACTGGTTGGATCTCCTTGCAGTCCAACGGACTCTCAAGAGTCTTCTCCAACACCACAGTTCAAAAGCTTCAATTCTTCGACGATCAGCTTTCTTCACAGTCCAACTCTCACATCCATACATGACCACAGGAAAAACCATAGCCGTGACTATACAGACCTTCATCTAATAAAACCAAAATAAGATACTACACATATATTGTGGCTCAGTATCTCAGTCGTTTCTGACTCTTTGAGACCCCATGAGTTGTTTCTGACTCTTTGTAGCCTAACAGGCTCCTCTGGGATTGGGACTGCCCAAGCAAGCACTGGCAACCACAAATTGGCACTTGGCCAAGAGCATTTACCAGTGACTGAACCGCAAGGGCATTTGCCATCTGCCTCTGCTGAGATTGAACCCTGAGCTGCTGAGCTGCTGACCTTCGATACCCCCTGAGGGGAAGTCAGGGTGGACAGTGGGGCACCCTGTGCTCCAGGGAAACTGGTGCAACAGGTCTTTAGATCTTAGATATTTTCAGGAACTGACTTCATGATCCCAGGCCTTGCATCTCTTCATGTCTAAAAAAGCACTAAATCCCTTCGTGGTGACATCAGCTCCTTGTGACTAGGAAGACAGGAAGGTAAGCTCCTGATTGCATTGAACTCCCCCTTCTTATAAGATCTTATATATTGACTTTCCCCACTACATCTTTTGAACAGTTCCTCAGAGCTCTCTGAGGTGCTGTCTCCCAGGCTGAGTCCTCATTTTGCCCCAAATAAAACTTAACTCACAACACTCACGTTGTGCATCTTTTTTAGTCGACAGCATACTGGAGTGGGTTGCTGCTTCCTCCTTCAGGGGATCTTCCCAACCCAGGGATTTAGTCCACATCTCCTGCATCTCGTACACTGGCAGGCAGATTCATAACCACTGTACCACCTTGGAAGCCCTTACTACACATCCACCAGAATGGCTAAAATTAAAAGAACTGACCATACTATATGTCAGCATACTATATTGGGAGAATGTAGAGAATTTGGAAGCTCTCATAAACTGCTGGTTGTTACAATTACTTTGCATAAACAACTTGGAAATTTCTTTAAAAAGTAAAACATATATGTTCCATAAGACCCAGCCATTTCACTTGGAGATATTTAACCAAGAGATATGAAACCATATATCAGTACAAAGCACCCAATTGTTCATAATAATTTCATTTGCAGTAGCCAAAAACTTAGAACAATCGAAATATCCATCAATAGTATCAATAAAAAGCTGTCATGCCAATGCCAGTGCAATGGAATACCATCTAAAAATGAAAAGGAATGACTTATTATTTATCCATGAAGCAATATAGATGTATCTCAAAATAATTATTCTGACTAGGAAATGATATACAAAAAAGAGTGGATCCTGTGTGAATCCACTTAAAGTTCTAGAAAAATTTTAAAAATCTCTAATGACAGAAGGAATATTAGAGATGGTCCTTTGGAGATGTGAAGGGTATTTGGAGAGGCAAGTGATCACAAATGAAATTTTTGAGAATGATGGATGATTCTTCTCACAATTATGATGTTAATTTAATGAATGTATACATGTCAAAACTTAATAAATGTTATCTTTAGACATATATAATTTATTGGATATCATTATACCTCAATAATGCATTTTTAAAACTATGGAAAATACACTTTTATAAACAGTATTGTTTCCATTTCTTCTACCCTATCTCCCCTTCCTCTACAGACATTTAAATTGCTTGCATAATTTATATTATTTCTTAAATAAATAGTAGCATTCCATACAGACTTTACTCTGCCTTGCTTTTTCATATAATTATATATCCTGAGATATGGTAGTCTATGGATATATTCCTCATTGTTTTTTTCATCTGCATAATTCTCCATTGTGTGAATATATCATAATTTAACTGACACACATTAATCTTTGGGCATTATTTTCAGTATTTTAATTTTAGTAAAATAATAATATAATAGTGCAATGGATGATCTTGACATTCTTTTCATACTTTTGATAGTGTATTTATGGTATATATTCTTACAACTGATATTCCTAGGTGAAAAAAATGCAGTATAAATTTGCTGGAGATTACCAAATTCTCCTTCCTTGGTGTTGTACAATTTAATATTCCCTATAGTAATGTATCAGAGAAGGCAATGGCACCCCACTCCAGTACTGTTGCCTGGAAAATCCCATGGACGGTGGAGTCTGGTAGACTGCAGTCCATGGGGTCGTGGGGTACCTGTATTCAGCAGAATGTTTTGTCCTGAGTATACAGGCTGAATGGTAGAGTAACACTAGACCTTTGTCTATACCTGAAAGATGAAACATTTTGCTTTAGCTATTTAGCTAAATAACGAGATGCAAGTGTCAGTAACCAGGCAATTTTGGGAACTCAAGTACCCCCCTGTATCACTGCCGTCATACATCAAAACCTTAATGCTTCACAGAAGATTTAAATTAGCAGATTTATGAACAGAATTACATCTCTCCAAAATTCATCTATTGAGGTCTCAAAACCTAGTACTTAAGAATATAACTGTATTTGGAGATAGAGCCTTTAAAGAGATAACGGAGTCAAAATCAGATATATGGGTGAATTCTAATCGATACAACTGTATTTGCAAATAAATCCTTCAAAGAGGTATTTAGATTAAAATGAGGCCCATAAAGTGGGGCCCTAATCCAATGGGACCTAATCTAGTATGACCAGTGTTCTTACAAAAAGACAAAGAAACACCATGGCTGCAAACACACAGATTAAGGTCATGTAAGGACACAGCAAGAAGTTGACATCCACAAGCCAGGGAGAAAGGCATCAGAAGAAAACAAATCTGTCAACCCTCTGGTCTTGGAGTTTTGGCCTCCAGAACGGGGAGTATAAGCTTCCGTTATTTAAGCTTATACTCTGACATTTTGTCATGGCAACGCTAGCAAGCTAACACAGCGTATTTACTGTGGTGTAATTACTTAAGTCTATTGCTCCTGTTGGTGGTAACTACCAATCAAAAAGTGGTTTCCTTGATGGCTCAGCAGGTAAAGAATCCTCTGGCAATGCAAGAGACACAGGAGATGCAGTTTGGGTCCCTGGGTCAGGAAGATTGCCTGTAGGAGGAAATGGCAACCCACTCCAGTATTCTTGCCTGGGAAATCCCATGGATAGAGGAGCCTGGTAGGCTGTAGTCTGTGGGGTCACAAAGAGTCACACGCAACCAAGCAACTAAGTTCACAGTATCAATCAAAAAAAATGTCATAGACATTTTATAATTCAGAAAATAAAACAAAAATGATGATATTCTAACAATGGAGCAGGGAATATGATATTACATACCTACTCTTTATTAACTCCAAGTGTTAACTACTACCAATCCCAATACCCTTATTTCAATCTTACCCTTTCTCGTCAGAAATTCTCAAAATGTGGGCACAGCATCTCCTGGGAACTTGTTAGAAATATACCTCTTAGACCTCACTCCAGAGCAACCAAACCTGAAACTCTGCTGGTTCAGCCCAGCTGTTTGTGGATTGATAAACTCAGGGGAGTGCAGCGCACACTCGTGTTAATAAAGATTCTAATAATTCACCTCCGTGTATGTGCACGTGTTAAGTCCCTGCAGTCATGTCCAACTCAATATGATCCTGTGGACTGCAGCCCACCAGGCTCCTCTGTCCATGGGATTCTCCAGGCAAGAATACTGGAGTGGGTTGCCCTGCCCTCCCCCAGGGGATCTGCCCGACCCAGGGATCCAACCCTTGTCTCTGATGTCTCCTGCACTGGCCGGAGGGTTCATTACCACTGGCACCACCGGGAAGCCCAACTCACCCCCTCCAACCATGAGAATGAACTGCAGACTCAGAGCGCAGGTTTCACTGTGGAGCTCGCGCTGATGGAGCGAGTCACCCACAGCCAGTGTGGTCTTCTATTAGGGTCCTGTACTAGACGTGCTCAAGTGTTTACGGTTATGACTGGGAGTTCATAGCCTAGGTCTGAATCCCAGCTCGATCACTTAGTCACTCTGTGTTCATGGACAAGCTATGTAATTTCCTCACCCTTGTCATATGGATAATTTCCTCACCCTTGTCATAGGATAATCCTATGCCTACCTCACAGTCACTTCAGTCGTGTCCAACAATTCGTGACCCCGTGGAACCTGCCAGGCTCCTCTGTCCATGGGGTTCTCCAGACAAGAATGCTGGAGTGGGTTGCCATGCCCTCCTCTAGGGGATCTGCCCGACCCAGGATTGCTGAGGATCAAATTAGTTAATACACATAAAATGTTAGAACTGGGCCTGGTGTTTAATAAGTAGTCAATAAATATTCCTCTTCGTAGGTCACTGCCTTGTCCTGGCAAAGGGGCCTGTGCAGTTCAGTGAAGGTATGAGCCATGCCGGGCAAGGCCACCCAAGACGGCCGGGTCATAGTGAAGAGTTCTGACAAAACATGGTCCGCTGGAGGAGGGAATGGCAACCCATTCCAGTGTTCTTACCGCGAGAACCCTCTGAACAATAGAAAAAGCACAAATTATGACACCAGAAGACGAACCCCCCCAACTCGGAAGGTGTCCAGGATGCTACGAGGGAAGAGCACGGGGCAATTACTGGGAGCTCCGGGGAGAATGAAGCTGCTGGGCCGAAGCGGAAACGATGCTCCGCGGTGCGGCGTCTGGTGCTGTCAAGAACCGACAGGAGTTTGAGCCAGGAGGTGGTGAAGGGCAGGGAAACCCGGCGCGCTGCAGTCCGTGGGGTCTGAAAGGCCGGGCACGACTGAGCGACTGAACAACAGCAATAAATATTAAATTAAAAAAGTATTTATTATTTTTCTTCCACCCTTTCCTTATTACCTAATATCACACTCCATCGCGTGGTGCTTTGCTCCAGTAACCCTAAACCACCAAGGTACCCTCATGTATTGCGCTGTTTATTCTATCACTTTCCATAGTCTGGACTTTTCTGAACCTTTTTTAGAGTCATAACGATTTTTGGTGTGTTAGGTCTCCGCTGCTGCGCGAGCTCTGCTCTAGTTGCTGCAAGCAGGCTTCTTGCTGCTGCGGAGGCTTCCTGGCTGGGCAGGAAGGGCGCCGGGGAAGCCGGGCGCGCAGGCCCCGCGCGGGCTCGGCTCCGCGTCTGCGGGGCGCGGGCTGCGCTGCCCCGCGCACGTGGCATCTCGCTGGGCCGGGGGTCAGACCCACGTCTCTGGCCCTGGCAGGCGGAGTCTTTGCTGCAGTGCCTCCAGGGAAGCCCGCCATACTCTAAATCTCTGCTTCTGTTGCTTCCACCTCCTCAAGCACCCTCTCATGTCCAATGTTGCCGAGATAATGCGTATTTATTTTTCCGCAAAACCCAATGATCCTTTCTAGCAGGAAGTCTTTCCTCCCTCCCTTTTACCACCCTCCTTAGATTGAAGTTTGTGGTCCTGTTTTGCTTTTCCTTAGTACGTGTGCTTGATTCTGGGTTGCAGAGACGATGCAGATGCTCAGAAACCACTTCCTTCCTCCTGGGCTCAAAGCTAGTGCACCTCTCCCAGTCTCCCCTACTGGTAGGTGTGGTTTTGTAACGCATTTCTAGCCAATCCGTTCCAATGCGGTTCAAGCAGAAGTGACGTGTAATTCTTCCGGGTCCGGCCTTAGAGAACCTCTCTGGGGTAATCCTCCGCCCTCTCTGCCTGCCACACTGATGGCAAAGCAGATGTTTTCAGAAGAGGCTGAAAGGATCCTGGGCCCTACGTAAACGTGGGAAGCCCATCAACCTAACCATGAGAAACGCATACGTTGAAATCATTCAAGTGTTAAACTGCTGAGACTTAGAGATTGATCTGTTACAGTAGCTGGCCTTACCGCAACGTGTGGACTCTGTGATCGCACTGAACACTTAGTATTAAAATTATATTTTATTTATCTGAGCCACTTATTAGACCTCTGTAACAGTTCTGAGTTTAGAGACTGTGAGGTGTCTTATTCATATCTGTTGCTGCTGCTAAGTCACTTCAGTCGTGTCCGACTCTGTGCGACCCCACAGACGGCAGCCCACCAGGCTCCCCCGTCCCTGGGATTCTCCAGGCAAGAACACTGGAGTGGGTTGCCATTTCCTTAACCGTAAGTAAATGTAGATATTCAATGAAAGCTTGAATTCAATGAATGATGACAAAGTATTGGGAGGTACATGAAAATTACATACTGTAGATGATTAATAAGTGCTATCTCATTTAACTTTTGCAACCATACTTGTGGAAAATGTCATTTTCTCTGTTTTATAAGCAAAGTAAGGAACGCAAGAAGACAAGCGTCTGGGCAAGGTTGACAGCCAACCCATTGAGGCTGAGAAAGAATACGAAGATCTCCCTAACTTTATTTAAAGCCCATGTGGCTTCCGTGAAACGTGTGTCACAGAGTCTGTGAAAATCTACAGTCCATATCCATAGTCTCATGTCTTATTTAATTTTTTTAAAGAAACAATTGGGCCATATTTTTGTTCCCTGTTTCTCTGATGGATAAGAAAACTTTTCAAAATCCCCCAAATTAATTTTCTTTCTAGGGAAACTTATCAGATGTTATTATTATCCAAAATATTTTTGGTCGATCATGTTCATCTATTTCATTTTTCAAAAGTCTTTAGACTTACCTTTTAAATAAGTGCTCTAGTTTTTTTTTTTTTTTTTAATGGGAGAAAGAAGATAATTTTTCTTCAAACAATGAGGTAGTTTACGATTTAATCGAAAATAAAATACCAGCCCCTTGTTAGCTTCCAACAAGAACTCTGCAGTCTTTGCACACTCCTTATTAGTCTCCTTGGCAACGGGTAATCACTTGTTTCCCTTAAATAGATGAAATGCCAACAAATATGTAATAGTGGTTTGATACATCAGCAAAGAAAAGTGCTATAATGACAGCATAATAAATCTGAACATGAAAAGTTAATAGCTACATTAGTGACAGCCTAACTACAGTGTGAGAGGCGCGTGGAGTCTGAATTTTCTGCTTCCGCTTCGTTCTCTTTGTGATACTCCATCCTCCCACTCCCCCTCCCTTTCCACAGCCTGAAACCTGTAAAGGAATAGAAACCCTTCACAATAAAACAAACCTGTGAATAATTTCTGCTTTCCTCTCATAAAAAGGACTTTAAATTGTTTGGGATCCGGGTAAATATTTTTATTAAAAATAGGAGCTTGAGGCCATCCTCGAAGAGTCAAACGTGTAATCTGAACCCGATATGTTTACCTAAAGGCGTTGCCTTTGTGGGTGTTCACCTCGATTCCGCCCCATCAGGGTCGTTCAGCCCTGTTGGATCACCCTCTTTGTCCTCTGGTTAAGCACGCTAGTTCTGCCGTGGAAGCCAGTGCAGAGCTCACCACGGTTCTCGCGGGGAGGCCAGGGGCGACTGGGTTGTGCTTACTGCCTTTGCCTCTGGAGGGGAAACCAGAGTCGGCGGGCCTGCTCAATCCGCGTGGGGTCAGCCCTCTTATCATCGCTGCTAGGGACGCATCAGCTTGGTAGTGACCTGTGGATGCCCATCGCTTTCACTTCTCTTCAGCATTAGCGGTCCTTGGCAGTGGCACCAGATTTAGGTGACCGTGAGGAGTCAGCCACACAGATCTCCTAATCTCCTCCCTTCTGGTTTTCAACACCACATCCTCCACTTTCAGTGGTTCCTTCTAGTCTTCTCCTTTTCCTTTAACCCTGGGTACCCAATTCTGTCTTTTTCTTTGACAGAGTAACAGAAGCATCTGCAGAATGTTTCTGTTCTAAGACACTAAGCAGTCCAACAACACGAAAAGATGACACTAGAGAATGAAACCGATTGGAGAAGAAACCAATCAATATAAATAACATAATATTAGAAATTATTGCTATCACCCGCCAAGTACCATCTATCAGTCACTGTGTGAAATTCCACTCAACCCTTATAATATGGATATTACTCTTGGGATATTTTAGGCAACTGAAATGTTCACAGATGTGAAACATCCTGTCCAGGGTCACAGAACTAGAAAGTGGCAGAGCATGCGTACTCAGTCGTTCAGTCGTGTCTCTCTGCGACCCTGTGTACAGACTCCTCTGTCCATGGGAGTCTCCAGGCAAGGATACTGGAGTGGGTTGCCATGCCCTCCTCCAGGGGATCTTCCTGACCCAGGGATTCAACTCGCGTCTCCTTTGGCTCCTGCATTGCAGGTGAATTCTTTACTATTGAACCACTGGGGAAGCCCAGAAAGTGGCAGAATCAGAATTTTAATCCACATCAGCTTGATTCCAAAGCCAATGCAGAGTTGAAAGAGTCATTTAAGGCCAATTAATAATTTTCTACAAACTGCAGTCATCCTTCATCCACAATTCTTCGAGAGGGATGAACCAAATTCTGAATAGTTCCAGGTCCCTGCCTTCCAAGGCGTCTACTGATAGTTAATAATAAGAGAAGGAATAGCTAATATTTACGTAAGGCTTACCATGTGCCAAGCATATTCTAAAACCCAGAACAGGATCAGCAGTTTTAACCTTGAACTCTGAAATCACTGCATGAGTTAGAATCTTGATCCTAGGTTTGTGAGAGCTTGGGGCTCCGTACCTCAGTTAACACCTTTGTAGTTTTAATTTCTAAGGTGGAGAGTCATAAGATTTCCAATAACATATGGTTACTGAGAAAATTGGAGGAGGGCATGGCAGCCCACTCCAGTATTCTTGCCTGGTGAATCCCATGCACAGAGGAGCCTGGTGGGCCTCAGTCCATGGGGTCACGAAGAGTCAGACACGACTGAAGCCACAGCGTGCACACGTTGTGGAAATAGGGTGAGGTCATATATGTAACTCTCGGGACTGTGACTGCACATGTGAGGCTTTCAGGAAATGTTAACTAGACGATGAGTGGCTTTTATTGTTCCTGTTTACAGGGCAGTGTGCTAAGCCATTCACGTCTTTCTCTCGATCCTCTTAGTAATTCTGTGCTTCTGCACTACGATTATCCTTATTTTACGGATAACACAGATGAGACACACAGGGGTGATACAAGTTTTCTGAGGACACAGGTGGGTAGTGGCTGAGCCAGAGTTCTAAGCCAGGCATGACGTCTCCGAAGCCGGCTTTCTCAGCATCTGGCACCCTGGCTTGATTGCCAGATGACATTATGAGTTCCAAAGCGTGCTTCTATGTGAAGCCAAACTCTTTCTGTGAAATTTTAACCCCTTGGTCTTAGCTTTTGTTATCAATACTTTGCATACATCAGTGAACCATGAGAACATCCTCTTTCCTCTGTCTAAGTCTCCGAGTTGCTCATCACCCACCCCAATGTTCCTGCTTCACTAACTTTACATCACGAGATATTTGCTAAAGCTACTCTGGGGAAAAGGCACAAAACAAATACAGGTAACTTAAAGTAAGAAGACAGATATTTCACAATGTGTTTGACCAAAATTCTGTCTAAAATTTACATTGGGATTAAGGGGTTTTTCTTATGATGGAAAATTAAAATAAGAGGCAATCCATTGAATCTGGGGATTTGCCCACCAATTTTCCAAGAGGAGTTAGTTCTGGGACCTGGAAAAGGGCAGGACAGGGGCACGATGTCCAGACTCCACTTCCCCGGAAGGGACCGAGGACTCTCGCTTGGCAGCCGAGGGTAGCACACCCACAGCACACTGCCCTCCAGGAACCGGAAACTTTAGCAAAGCACTGTGCCTATTGCAGATTTGTATCGTAGCAACATGCACATTTTTAATAAATAAATGGTTCTCCAAATAACTTTATTCACCAAAGAGAGATTTCCAGATCTTGCTGCTGCATCTGAATAGCAATTGATGTTCAGTCCTTCCTGTGTTGAATCTAAAAAACCACACAAATTTTCTCTCCTCTCTGTAAATTATTCTCACAAGTGGAAAGCGCTTTGGTTTTCAGGGGATGGTAAAACACCGTGCTTCAAAATCCTTTGGAGTTACAGCAGAAACAATGTCAGGGGTGAGAGTTTGATTTAACAGGATGCATCTCTGTCGGATGTCATTTCCGGCTTCACCACTAGAGCAGTGGCTTGGCTGAGGCGTTGTTCTGAGTTCCTTTCCAGTCATTTCACACTGTGCTCCTCTCAAGAATCTTGCAGCTTGCTCAGAAAAGGGGAGAGCGGGATGGAAAAAAGATAAAAATACAAGGTAGAACATTGAATAATTTTTACACACATAATTGCTTGAGGAATTAGGCAGTTGAACCAATGAAATCAGTTCCAAGTGACCTCTGTTGAAATGTCAAGCAATTCCACTTTTATTCATCCTTCATCCTCTCCCACTTCTGTTCCCCATAGTCTATGGTGAGGGGATTTAACACAAGCCAAAGAATCCTCTTATCAAATGTCTCTAGCTGTCTGAAAACACCTTGCCCAGCCTCTGCAGACCAGCACTTCATCCTTTAGAAAGATCGTCGCATCCCTTCCTCTTCAGCTCTAGACTAGATTCAACACCTTGTCTCATCCGGAAGCCTGTGCTGACTTCCTTTGTCCTCTTTCACCTAGAAGTTAAGCACCTCTTTCTGGGATCTCACAGCATTTTGTACACTTTCCTAGCATGGTGTGTGTGCTTAGTGGCTCAGTCGTGCCTGACTCTGCCACTCCATGGACTGTATCCACCAGGCTCCTCTGTCCCTGGAGGTTCTCCAGGCAAGACTACTGGAGTGGGTCGCCATGCCCTCCTCCAGGGGGTCTTCCCAACCCAGGGATGGAACCCAGTTCTCCTGCATTGCAGGAGGATTCCTTTACTGTCTGAGCCACCAGGGAAGCAAATTTACATTTATTCATGTGCACGTCCATTTGCTTTCTAAAGTGTGAACTTCTCAAGGCAGATGCTAGGTCTTAAGCTTTTTTAAAACTCCCAATTGCTTAATAAATTGTTTTTTCAAGAAATGTTTGTTGGATGGGTGGATGGGTAGATGACCAAACTAAATAATAAGACCTAACAGAAATCTTGGCATCACTACCTTTAAAGCTCACTAATTAAATACTCCTTAATTTGGGAGATGATTAAGTAGAGTGAACAAAGCAATTGGTTTTAAAGAAAAAACACTTGGGATGGTAAACAATGTTCTAAAATTAGATTATGGTGAATGTTGTACATTTCTGAAAATAAATGAAAAATCATTGCCTGCCCCCCCCCCCCAGAAAAAGAAAGAAAGAAAGAAAAAATAACTGGGCTTAACTATCTACTGTATTCAGTTCAGTTCAGTTCAGTTCAGTCGCTCAGTCGTGTCCGACTCTCCGCGACCCCATGAATCACAGCACGCCAGGCCTCCCTGTCCATCACCAACTCCCGGAGTACACTCAAACTCATGTCCACAGAGTCGGTGATGCCATCCAGCCATCTCATTCTCCGTCGTCCCCTTCTCCTCCCGCCCCCAACCTTTCCCAGCATCAGAGTCTTTTCCAGTGAGTCAACTCGTCTCATGAGGTGGCCAAAGTATTGGAGTTTCAGCTTTAGCATCAGTCCCTCCAATGAACATCCAGGATTGATCTCCTTTAGAATGGACTGGTTGGATCTCCTTGCAGTATAAGGGACTCTCAAGAGTCTTCTCCAACACCACAGTTCAAAAGCATCGATTCTTCGGCGATCAGCTTTCTTCACAGTCCAACTCTCACATCCATACATGACCACGGGAAAAACCATTGCCTTGACTAGACGGACCTTGGTCGGCAAAGTAATGTCTCTGCTTTTTAATATACTATCAAGGTTGGTCATAACTTTCCTTCCAAGGAGCAAGCGTCTTTTAATTTCATGGCTGCAATCAGCATCTGCAGTGATTTTGGAGCCCAAAAAAACAAAGTCTGACACTGTTTCCACTGTTTTTCCATCTATTTCCCATGAAGTGATGGGACCAGATGCCATGATCTTTGTTTTCTGAATGTTGAGCTTCAAGCCAACCTTTTCACTCTCCTCTTTCACTTTCATCAAGAGGCTTTTGAGTTCCTCTTCACTTTCTGCCATAAGGGTAGTGTCATCTGCATATCTGAGGTTATTGATATTTCTCCCAGCAATCTTGATTCCAGCTTGTGCTTCTTCCAGCCCAGCGTTCCTCATGATGTACTCTGCATATAAGTTAAATAAGCAAGGTGACAATATACAACCTTGACGCAATCCTTTTCCTATTTGGAACCAGTCTGTTGTTCCATGACCGGTTCTAACTGTTGCTTCCTGACCTGCATACTGGTTTCTCAAGAGGCAGGTCAGGTGGTCTGGGATTCCCATCTCTTTCAGAATGTTCCACAGTTTATTGTGATCCACACAGTCAAAGGCTTTGGCATAGTCAATGAAGCAGAAATATATGTTTTTCTGAAACTCTCTTGCTTTCTCCATGATCCAGCGGATGTTGGCAATTTGATCTCTGGTGCCTCTGCCTTTTCTAAAACCTGCTTGAACATCTGGGAGTTCACGGTTTACATACTGCTGAAGCCTGGCTTGGAGAATTTTGAGCATGACTTTACTAGCGTGTGAGATGAGTGCAATTGTGCGGTAGTTTGAGCATTCTTTGGCATTGCCTTTCTTTGGGATTGGAATGAAGACTGACCTCTTCCAGTCCTGTGGCCACTGCTGAGTTTTCCAAATCTGCTGGCATATTGAGTGCAGCACTTTCACAGCATCATCTTTCAAGACTTGAAATAGCTCAACTGGAATTCCATCACCACCACTAGCTTTGTTCGTAGTGATGCTTTCTAAGGCCCACTTGACTTCACATTCCAAGATGTCTGGCTCTAGGTCAGTGATCACATTATCGTGACTATCTTGGTCGTGAAGATCTTTTTTGTACAGTTCTTCTGTGTATTCCTGCCACCTCTTCTTAATATCTTCTGCTTCTGTTAGGTCCATACCATTTCTGTCCTTTATCGAGCCCATCTTTGCATGAAAAGTTCCCTTGGAATCTCTAATTTTCTTGAAGAGGTCTCTTGTTTTTCCCATTCTGTTGTTTTCCTCTATTTCTTTGCATTGATCACTGAGGAAGGCTTTCTTATCTCTCCTTGCTATTCTTTGGAACTCTGCATTCAGATGCTTATATCTTTCCTTTTCTCCTTTGCTTTTCGCCTCTCTTCTTTTTACAGCTATTTGTAAGGCCTCCTCAGACAGCCATTTCGCTCTTTTGCATTTCTTTTCCATGGGGATGGTCTTGGTCCCTGTCTCCTGTACAGTGTCACGAACCTCCGTCCAGAGTTCATCAGGCACTCTATCAATCAGATCTAGTCCCTTAAATCTATTTCTCACTTCCACTGCATAATCATAAGGGATTTGACTGAGGTCATATCTGAATGGTCTAGTGGTTTTCCCTACTTTCTTCAATTTAAGTCTGAACTTCGCAATAAGGAGTTCATGATCTGAGCCACAGTCAGCTCCTGGTCTTGTTTTCGCTAACTGTATACAGCTTCTCCATCTTTGGTTGCAAAGAATATAATCAATCTGATTTCGGTGTTGACCATCTGGTGATGTCCATGTGTAGAGTCTTCTCTTGTGTTGTTGGAAGAGGGTGTTTGCTATGACCAGTGCATTCTCTTGACAAAACTCTATTAGCCTTTGCCCTGCTTCATTCCGTGCTCCAAGGCCAAATTTGCCAGTTACTCCAGGTGTTTCTTGACTTCCTACTTTTGCATTCCAGTCCCCTATAATGAAAAGGACATCTTTTTTGGGTGTTAGTTCTAAAAGGTCTTGTAGGTCTTCATAGAACCGATTAACTTCGGCTTCTTCAGCATTACTGGTTGGGGCATAGGCCTGGATTACTGTAATATTGAATGGTTTGCCTTGGAAACGAACAGAAATCATCCTGTCATTTTTAAGATTGCATCCAAGTACTGCATTTCGGACTCTTTTGTTTACCATGATGGCTACTCCATTTCTTCTAAGGGATTCCTGCCCACAGTAGTAGATATAATGGTCATCCGAGTTAAATTCACCCATTCCAGTCCATTTTAGTTCACTGATTCCTAGAATGTCGACATTCACTCTTGCCATCTCCTGTTTGACCACTTCCAATTTGCCTTGATTCATGGACCTAACATTCCAGGTTCCTATGCAATATTGCTCTTTACAGCACCGGACCTTGTTTCTATCATTGGTCTACTGTATTACTTACTTGTTATTTGGTCTGGTTGCTTAACTTCTGGGACTATGCACTATCTCTTTTATAAGCTGAGCCTATTAAAGCTTGGCTCAAAGGATTTTTATAAAAATGAAACAAGATTATGAATAGAAAGGGTTTGGTCAATTCTAAGTGCCCAATAAATGGCAGTTGCTATTATTTCTAAACCTAAGAACCTATCTATACTCTAAAATATATTTCTGTTTCTAAATAAAAATAATCGAAGATATCCCAGAATACACAAATGCACGCATAGACATAGTTTCCTTAGCACTAAAATTCGAACCAATAGATGACTTATCATATATTCATGCAGCACACATGCACACACATTCACACACACAAACATATACAATCAGGAGTATAAAATGGATATTGTTTCCTGAAAACCGCATTTTTGGCCAAGGAACTCTTACTTGTTTGCACAAGTCATCTTAAGGGATAATAATAATAATAGCAATATTTACGCAGAGCTTATGTGCCAGGTGCTGGATCAAGCACTTCACTACATTATATTAGCTACTGACATAAAAGAACACTGTAATGTGAATGAGTGACTCTTAAGCCAGTTTAACAGGCAGGGAAACAGCGCAGAGAAATCCAGTAATTGGTTCAAGCTCGTGCAGTTAGTTAATAATTGCCATAATTGTCAGGCAAGTTCATTAAGGTAGCAATGATACCTAGCTGCTGCTGTTGTTCAGTCACTAACTTGTGTCCAATTCTTTGCAACCCCATGGACTGCGGCACGCCAGGCTTCCTTATCCTTCCCCATCTCCCAGAGTTTTCTCAAACTCATGTCCGTTGAGTCGGTGATGCCATCCATTTCTCTGTTGCCCCCTTCTCCTCCTACCTTCAATCTTTCTGAGCATCAGGGTCTTTTCAAATGAGTCAGTTCTTCGCATCAGGTGGCCAAAGTATTGGAGCTTCAGCATCAGTAAATATAACCTGGGTTTTCGTTCATAAATCTGGCAGGACCTTCTCTGTACTAGAGGTTGCTGGCAAACTTGTCTGGCCTCCTCCACGTCTCACCTAACTTAACCCAGAGGAAAAAAAAATGGGCAAAAGAGGTCTTGTTTTGTCCTGCCCTCTAAAGTATTCTGTTTCCATTGAGTCCTGTGTCTTTAGCTAAATATACCACAAATTTGCAGAGGGGATGTTTGTGTAGTCTTTCCCATCACAACCCATCTCACCTGAAATGCTCTGATGCCCTCGAAAATAATTCCGATGAATGAATAAAACATGATCAACTAATTATTAGCACTTGAAGGTGAACTCTTTCACAGGAGGGTAAATCACTGCTGTGCTAATTGTTTTCCCCAGCATCAGACCTTAGCTGACATTTGGTTTTAACTTCAGCATAACAATTCCCAGCTATGTTTAGAAAGACTATGAGCAGTTTCCTAGGACTTGGCCAGAAATTATTTGCAATGCCTGGATTACACACTTTGAAAAATGTGAAGTTGTATGTTACTCAAGATTCCAAATCTAGCTTTGGCTCAGGCTCCTAGCTTGGAATACTTAACAGAAACTTATGATCAGCCATGGTGCTCCATTTCTAAGCAAAACAACATAAAGGAGACCTTTGCTGTCAGATGATTAGCAATTTAAAAATCACGAATGTGAACCAGCGTCAGTGTGTCAGATTATTGCCCAGCCCGGTAATAAGTATAGATATTTTGCGTGGTATAGCTAATTCTATGGGAAACATGTTCCGAAATATGGGAATGAGCAGAAGTTATTTTGAACATTAATAATAAAAATCTTTTGTGTGGATTTTTTTTTCAAATAATCTGGCAGCTTCCAGGTATTTTGGGAAAGTTGTATGTGGCTCCTTTCCACCCCTCCCCCCAAAAAAAACCCAAAATGGAGCAAACTTATGTCCAGAAACATTATTATTTCAGAATTTTTCATGTTTAACTTGAAGAAAGAAATGAAGAAAAAAGATATTTTTTTTCTTCGTGTGTAAGGTACTGAAATCTTCGTGTTTGTTCCTGAAATCCAATTTCTGCTCTTAGCTGAAGCCAGACTCTCCTAAACGAAAGTGCAAAGAAAATGACAGAATCCCTTTTTGAATAAAGTTACCCACCGCCTGAATCAAACAGTTCCTATGTCTCAACTCCAAGAAACCACACACACTCCACTGCTTAATTTCTCACAGTCTATATTCTGGTAAAGGGAAACTTGACTGAAATAGACGGCAAAACAAGGTTCCCCAGGAAGCTGCCTATCCAAAACAAGAATCAAAAGCATATGCAAGGTGAATCTAGGAACAATGATTTGACGGGGGTGAAGGTACAGGGATGTACAAGACCCTGAAGAGTTCCTGCAAAGGAGCCTGGGAGAGCTGAGAACCAATAAGCCCTTCTGAGGTTTGCAAACCCAGTGACAGCAGTGGCCTGGCAGGAAGCAATGCTGGGGCCTCTAAGTGCAGATCACAGCAAATTCTCTCCTTTCCCCAAAGCAGGAGGCAGTTCAGTTAGCAGCCAATGGTTGCCTAATAGGAAAGCGGATGGCTCAGTAAAGAATTCTCATGAAATGCAGGAGAACCCAGTTCGATCCCTGCTTCGGGAAGAGCCCCTGGAGAAGGAAATGGCAACCCACCCCAGTATTCTCTCCTGGAAAACCCCATGGACAGGGGAGCCTGGTGGGATACAGTCCATAGTGTCACAAACTTGGACGCAACTTGGCAACTAAACAACAGCAACTAGGGCTCTCAGGTTTTTCTGATTTTTCATGAGAAATCAGAATTTCTAACTTTAAAGGAAATCCTCTTTCTTATTTTTTAAAAGATATTTGGGAGCTAATTAAAATCTGTTTAGGCGCTGTTCAGGCAAAATAAACAAACGAACAGAAAAGACCTTTTCTGCCCTATGGAAACATGGAAGGTTATCCTGCAACATCTCGTCTGCAGTGAAATTTTATTTCAGCAAGGGCCAACCATTGGGTTTCAAAGTTATAAATAAAATGATTGTTCTGCCTAACACTTAATTGAAATGTACTAAATGATTAAAAATGAGAATTGGTGTCTTTCTAATAAGACAGAAAGATGGACCATAGAACACTGTCCTATACAGATGAATAAACACACAGCATTTTACTTTTATCCCCCATCAGAAAGCACATTTCTTTTGAGAAACAGTCACGAGATACGTGTCCTGTGAGTCACTAAATGTCTTAGTTGACACTTGGAACAATTGTGTTATACAGTTTTTCTGTACTTCTTGGAACTGTAAGATGTTGTAAACAAGTAGAGTAGAACATGAAGTTTATAAACTTTGTTCTCAAAACCCTTAAAGCTTCAGCTAATAATAAAAATGTGTCTTAAATTGGATACATTGCCTATGGGTTATTTATGGATGAGAGATAATATGCAGCCATATTTATTTCATGAACTAAATAAATAATAAAGACCTAAATCAACCAATCTCCTGAAACTGGCAGTAATATCTCATTTACCTTGACAATTTTGAAATTGTCAAAGAGACAGAGGACAGTGCCTACTGATGTTTCTAGAACTGCTGAAGAAACTAGGGAGTTTTCATTACAGAAAAACGCCATTAGTGTCTTTTTTAAAATTGAAATAGGTTCTTTTTTAAAGAATTACTGACTTTTTAAAAAAGAGATTAATTTGTTCACAGCTATAACTTTGACTAAGTACAGGACCAGAGTCAGGATGGAATGTGTTATATTTTACATTTGAGTCAATAAAACTGATTCATTTCATACTGTGGAAATAGTTGGCATAGAGGGGATTTTTATTCCAGGACTTAAAACAGAAGAATGGCATGATGCAAACAAGGTGAATTGTTCTGATTATTATTGTTATTTTGAATTTAGGACCCTATTGGCCCACCAGGGGACATTGTTTGGGTCTGCAATGGAAAGACATAATAGCAACAACGCAAAGAGTCATCACGCAGCTATCAAAATGTAAAACATGCAACAAATTCCGTCTCAACTGTCCAAGTCCACCTGGGGACATTTAGAACCTTTGATGAAAGGTTATTCAGCATGATTGGGCAAGAGGAAAAGAGCAAAGCCGTCCACCGCACAGGCGGCCTCGAAAGCCTCACAGCTCTGCATCCTGAGCGCTCAGACCCCGCAGCCCGGCCGTGTCCCCTGTGATCCCGCAGCCCCGCCGTGTCCCCTGTGATCCCGCGGCTCCGCCGTGTCCCCTCTGATTCCCTGGCTCTGCCGTGTCCCCTGTGATCCCGCAGCCCGGCCGTGTCCCCTGTGATCCCGCGGCTCCGCCGTGTCCCCTGTGAGTCCCCGGCTCCTCCGTGTCCCCTGTGATCCCCCGGCTCCGTCGTGTCCCCTCTGATTCTCCGGCTCCGCCGTGTCCCCTGTGAACCCGCGGCTCCGCCGTGTCCCCTGTGATCCTGGTGCTCCACCGTGTCCCCTGTGATCCCCCAGCTCCGCCGTGTCCCCTGTGATCCCGCAGCCCCGCCGTGTCCCCTGTGATCCCGCGGCTCCGCCGTGTCCCCTGTGATCCCGCGGCTCCGCCGTGTCCCCTGTGATCCCCCGGCTCCGCCGTGTCCCCTGTGATCCCGCGGCTCCGCCGTGTCTCCTGTGAGCCCGGTGCTCCGCCGTGTCCCCTCTGATCCCGCGGCCCCGCAGTGTCCCCTGTGATCCCCCGGCTCCGCCGTGTCCCCTCTGATTCCCCGGCTCCGCCGTGTCCCCTGTGATCCCCCGGCTCCGCCGTGTCCCCTGTGATCCCCCGGCTCCGCCGTGTCCCCTGTGATCCCGCGGCTCCGCCGTGTCCCCTCTGATCCCCCGGCTCCGCCGTGTCCCCTGTGATCCCGGTGCTCCGCCGTGTCCCCTGTGATCCCCCGGCTCCGCCGTGTCCCCTCTGATCCCCCGGCTCCGCCGTGTCCCCTGTGATCCCGCGGCTCCGCCGTGTCCCCTGTGATCCCCCGGCTCCGCCGTGTCCCCTGTGATCCCGCGGCTCCGCCGTGTCCCCTGTGATCCCGGTGCTCCGCCGTGTCCCCTCTGATCCCGCGGCTCCGCCGTGTCCCCTGTGATCCCCCGGCTCCGCCGTGTCCCCTGTGATTCCCCGGCTCCGCCGTGTCCCCTGTGATCCCGGTGCTCCGCCGTGTCCCCTCTGATCCCCCGGCTCCGCCGTGTCCCCTGTGATCCCGCGGCTCCGCCGTGTCCCCTGTGATCCCGCGGCTCCGCCGTGTCCCCTCTGATCCCCCGGCTCCGCCGTGTCCCCTGTGATCCCCCGGCTCCGCCGTGTCCCCTGTGATCCCCCGGCCCCGCCGTGTCCCCTCTGATCCCCCGGCCCCGCCGTGTCCCCTGTGATCCCGCGGCTCCGCCGTGTCCCCTGTGATCCCGGTGCTCCGCCGTGTCCCCTCTGATCCCGCGGCTCCGCCGTGTCCCCTGTGATCCCCCGGCTCCGCCGTGTCCCCTGTGATCCCCCGGCTCCGCCGTGTCCCCTGTGATCCCGGTGCTCCGCCGTGTCCTCTCTGATCCCCCGGCTCCGCCGTGTCCCCTGTGATCCCCCGGCTCCGCCGTGTCCCCTGTGATCCCGCGGCTCCGCCGTGTCCCCTGTGATCCCGCGGCTCCGCCGTGTCCCCTCTGATCCCCCGGCTCCGCCGTGTCCCCTGTGATCCCCCGGCTCCGCCGTGTCCCCTGTGATCCCGTGGCCCCGCCGTGTCCCCTCTGATCCCCCGGCTCCGCCGTGTCCCCTGTGATCCCGCGGCTCCGCCGTGTCCCCTGTGATCCCCCGGCTCCGCCGTGTCCCCTGTGATCCCGCGGCTCCGCCGTGTCCCCTGTGATCCCGCGGCTCCGCCGTGTCCCCTGTGATCCCCCGGCTCCGCCGTGTCCCCTGTGATCCCGCGGCTCCGCCGTGTCCCCTGTGATCCCGCGGCTCCGCCGTGTCCCCTCTGATCCCGCGGCTCCGCCGTGTCCCCTGTGATCCCCCGGCTCCGCCGTGTCCCCTGTGATCCCCCGGCTCCGCCGTGTCCCCTGTGATCCCGGTGCTCCGCCGTGTCCCCTGTGATCCCCCGGCTCCGCCGTGTCCCCTGTGATCCCCCGGCTCCGCCGTGTCCCCTGTGATCCCGCGGCCCCGCCGTGTCCCCTCTGATCCCCCGGCTCCGCCGTGTCCCCTGTGATCCCCCGGCTCCGCCGTGTCCCCTGTGATCCCGGTGCTCCGCCGTGTCCCCTGTGATCCCCCGGCTCCGCCGTGTCCCCTGTGATCCCCCGGCTCCGCCGTGTCCCCTGTGATCCCGCGGCCCCGCCGTGTCCCCTCTGATCCCCCGGCTCCGCCGTGTCCCCTGTGATCCCGCGGCTCCGCCGTGTCCCCTGTGATCCCGCGGCCCCGCCGTGTCCCCACATGAGCGGCTGGAAGGGCCCTGAGCCCTGCATCGTCAGTGCAGCTGAGTGACGGGTCAGAGACCCCTGTCTGTGACTAGCAAGTCAGTTTCTCTAACCCTTTGGCTTTCATTCTCCACCCCGCCTCCCGTTTCTTCATAAAAAGCTAGTTATGTTCACTCTACTGCTTTAGTATTTCTGGTGATGCTCTTTTGAATGTGAGCTATTATTGTTATCAAGATCACGGGGAGAAATATCAATAACCTCAGATATGCAGATGATATCACCCTTATGGCAGGAAGCCAAGAGGAACTAAAGAGCCTCTTGATGAAAGAGAAAGAGGAGAGTGAAAAGGTTGGCTTGAAGCTCAACATTCAGAAAACTAAGATCGTGGCATGTGGTCCCATCACTTCATGGCAAACAGATGGGGAAACAGTGGAAACAGTGTCAGACTTTATTTTGGGGGGCTCCAAAATCACTGCAGATGGTGACTGCAGCCATGAAATTAAAAGACGCTTACTCCTTGGAAGGAAAGTCATGACCAACCTAGATAGTATATTAAAAAACAGAGACATTACTTTGTCACAAAGGTCCATCTAGTCAAGGCTACAGTTTTTCCAGTATGGATGTGAGAGTTGGACTATAAAGAAAGCTGAGCGCCGAAGAATTGATGCTTTTGAACTGTGGTGCTGGAGAAGACTCTTGAGGGTCCCTTGCTTCGACTGCAAGGAGATCCAACCAGTCCATCCTAAAGGAAATTAGTCCTGAATGTTCATTGGAAGGACTGATGTTGAAGCTGAAACTCCAATACTTTGGCCACCTGATGCGAAGAGCTGACTCTTTTGAAAAGACCCTGATACTAGGAAAGATTGACGGCAGGAGGAGAAGGGGACGACAGAGAATGAAATGATTGGATGGCATCACCAACTCCATGGACATGAGTTTGAGTGAACTCCGGGAGTTGGTGATGGACAGGGAGGCCTGGAGTGCTGTGATTCATGGGGTTGCTAAGAGTCGGACACGACTGAGCGACTGAACTGAACTGAAAATCTAATGAAACCTTTTGCAAACAGCTGATATTGGACAAAGCCCTGACTGTGTTCTCTAAGCTATGAGAGTACAGGAGGACAGAAATGACACACTTTTCACCCCTTAAGTAGTTCCCCTGCCCTCAGTTACACAAATATAGGACAAACCATAACTTATTTTTTAACATTTGAAAATACTATTCAAATGTTTACAATGCTAACACCAGAGTTTCCCATTAGAAGTTTGGTTGTCAAAAACAAACACAGCCTTCAATTTGAGGTCACTAAATGTGTGTGGATTAGGCTATTTTTAGATCTTGAGACTAAGGCTCAAATTGGCTCCTGTCAGTAAATATCCGGGGTCATCACTCAATTCATTTGATAGGATCTGTCGGTAGCTCTGTTGTTAAGAATCACCATTTAAAAATAGCCACACCGGGTTCTATACTCAGTATTTCTTTTTATGTTTTGGTTTTCTGGCCCCAAGGCTTGTGAGAGCTTGGCTCCCGACCAGGGATGGAATCCGCCCCCTTGCGCTGGAAGGCGAAGTCTTAACCACTGGACTGCTTCAAGATTTTGTAATAATCCACAATGGAAAAGACTCTGAAAAAAAAAAATACATATAAGCATGTATAACTCAATCACTTTACAGTACACCTGAAACAAACAGAACCTTGTAAATCAACTAAACTGGAAAAAAAATTTTTAAATAAAAATGACCAAATGTCCACTTTTTGTGACAGTTGAATGTCTCATCATATGTTGGTTAAATACTATATTTCCCTGCAATTATGTAAAAAAAAAAACAACAACTATAGTTTAACTGACATAAGATTTAAACTGATTAAAAAAATGAAAAAAAATAGGACCAACAAATTTCCCAAGGAAAGCGATGCTCTTATCATATAGCTTCATGTGCGTATAAGGCAGTATTTCTTGAAACAATCCATCAACCGTCTTCTTTTATTTTCAGGACAAAATTGCATGTCTAATACAGCTGCATATGATGTTTTGGAATCAGATCAGTTCCATTTCAACTAGTATGCAGGAATATGAAAACTGTGATTATAAGGTTCATTTTTTAAAAAAATTTTTATTGATATTTAGAGGAATTAGTCTCAGGTTTGGAACCAATTTTGAGAGGCAAATGACTTGCTTCTACTAAATTCAGCCTTTTTAAAAGCACGTCTCTATAAAGTAATTCCATTATTATTCTTGTTTCTTCCAGAAGGGAATCATCAAAATAACGAGTTGGCTCCTTTTCCTCAGAGATGGTTTGTGTTGAGACTGGAAACCACACTCAGTGTTCTGTGACGCTCAGTCTTGTGTGCTGATCCTTTGGCCACAAGGCTTTTCCCCAGTACCCAACACTTCCACCCGTGTTTCCATAATCCCCTTAAAAAACAGTGGCATACCATGAAAGTCTCCTCGACTAGTTCGTGAAAACTAACCTTTCCAGAATTTTGAGGGCTTTTCTCCATCTGGTAGTGGTAGCTCACAGTCAACAAGAGATGGAAGGCATTTGGGGAAGAGCTCCACCCAGGACCAGCCACCTGTAGCCCTAGTGTTGTGTGTTGAAATGATAAGATGATGTATTTTATTTTATTGGAAGAAAATTGCTTTACAATGCTGTGCTAGCTTCTGTTGTAGAATGAAGTCAATCAGCCGTACGCATGCACGTATCCCTCCCTCTGAGACCTTCCTCCTGTGGCACCCCTCATTACCCCACCCCTCATCAGAGCACTGGAATGATAAGATAACGTATTTTATATTGGGTTGACAAATATCCAAGGATACACCTATTGTTATCTGCGGGCGTGCTGCGATTCATGGGGTCGCAAAGAGTCGGACACCACTGAGCGACTGAACTGAACTGATATACTCTCGCCATGGCTTAAAAACTCCGTAAAACTCTGTAACATTGTTTCTCAATGGATTCATGTCTCCCTAAGTTCGGACAAATAGCAGAGTGGCTTAAAAAAAAAGTTTTTCCTGGAAAAACAATGTAATCTGGGCCCCCAGTAAAGGATTCCCTCTTTGCCAGTTTTCTTTAGCCTTGTTGTACCTCGTCTTGCACACTACCTGGATTGGAAGAAGATTGGATAAGAGTTCAGTCCATATGGTCAAAATGAGTAGGCTGTATGCAGTGATGCAGTTGCATGACCCAACTCAAATTGCCAGCAAAGAGCCTTGCTAGAGAGCATAGCACCTTGATATTACAGCTGCCTGTCAACCTCCCCAGTGCCCTAAAGTGATGAAGATTAGATTAGAGCTCCTTTTCTTATAGTAAAATCAACCTAATCATTTTAAAATAGGATATGAAAAGTGGTGGCAGGTAAAATAGGTATTGAGGCTTACATTTTAAAAAGATGCATGTATCTCTCTGTCTACACACGCTTAGATTTAGATGTAGTGACTTACGACCTGGCTACTGTACAAGTACTTATGCGTAGTTATCACTTTGCTCACAAATCATTTTAGCTGTACTTCTTGGAAATTACTTTTAGAGTTGACTTCTTAGTCATGACGAGAATAACCCTGTTTTCTATTGACCCTATTCTCAACTTGGTCATCGGTGTTAATGATCAAATTTGATTTGAAATTTTGGTAGTTTCTAGAGACGACCGTCTGGGACGTAATTTCTATCACTGAGAAGCGGGTAAAGATGATCAGACTGAAGGCAGTTCTTGGTCCTTTCACGTCTGTGCATTGATAACATAAACTCCGTGACTCTTTGCAACCTACTTGGGCTTTTGATCAAGCAGCACAGAGGAAGTTTTCCCAGTACAGAACCTGTCTTGCAGCACCATTCATAATGCTGGTAAGCTATAAACCCGTTTCTGGATGTAACGACCTTGCAGGACACGTGAGGAAGATGCAGCGTCATACCCATCTTTTCCTGGAAGCTCCGATACCCCTCTCAGCACAAGGAAGCAGGCAATGCAGACTTGGCCAAAGACACGATCTACTTCACTTTCTGATGTCAGCTGCTACTGTGACTGAGGTATTATAGAAAGACCAGAAAAGATGCTCTGGAAACACATCTGCTGTTTTAATGAAAAACAACAGCGACCATTTTGTAAAACAGTCACTGTCAGGATTCAGTCCAAAAAATTCTTGCTGTGTCAGTAACAAGAGGGCTCAACTGATATCCTCTGTTTGTGGAAGAAGTGGTCTAAATAAGGTGGCTCTTACCTAAAACACAGGCAAACTCAGGACAGGGTTAGGAGTGACTCAGAGGGAGCCCTTCCTGCTGAAGGGAGACAGCACGGCCTGAACAAGGGTGAGGCAAGCGAGTATCTGTGGCTCCCTTCACAGGCACACTGTTGATTTTCTATCGCTGTTACTGGGACTGGTTTCATTCAGACGTTTTTATGTTTTAGACTGAGACAACAGATGCAGTATATCCTAAGTGACTTTGGCATGAATCTAATGTGATTAGCAAGTCCCTGAATAGTTGTCAGGACTTCTCTGGCGGCTCAAATGATAAAGCGTCTGCCTACAATGTGGGAGAACCGGATTTGATCCCTGGGTTGGGAAGATCCTCTAGTGAAGGAAATGGTGACCCACTCCAGTGTTCTTACCTGGAGAATCCCACGGACGGAGGAGCCTGGCGGGCTACAGTCCATGGGGTTGCAAAGAGTGGGACTCGACTGGGCGACTAAACTTTTCTTTCTAACAGTTGTTGGTGAGTCTATATTCTGATTAGTCAGATGAATGGACCTACTGTGTGATGTAGCTTCAGGAAGGAAAGGAATACTTTTCTGAGCAAATGCAAATATTCAAGAAGCTGTATGGTTTGCTATAAGAAAGCAATGAGGGTGAGAAAAGCAGGGATATTTAACCAGTTCAGTCTCTGCTCACTCTGACTCACATTGCTGACGAAGAAATGATTGCCAAAGCACTCGTTGACTATTGAAATGTTACCTGCTGGGCAGAAACAAAGTGCATGATAAGCCCCTAGTTCTTTCGGGCTCTTAGTTTTCCTCATTCCTAGAGGCTTCCTTGGTGGTCCAGTTCTTAAGAATCTGCCTTGCAATGCAGGAGACCGGGGTTGGATCCCTGGGTTGGGAAGATGCCCTGGAGAAGGGAAAGGCTTCCCACTCCAATGTTCTGGCCTGGAGAATTCCATGGACTGGGTAGCCCACAGGGTCGCAGAGTCAGACACGACTGAGGGACTTTCACTTTCAATGCAAGGGATGCCGGTTCGATCCCTGTCCGGGAAGATCCCATGTGCCACAAGGCAACAAAGCTTGACTTCTTTCAGGCTCCTTGTGTTTTCGTTACTCCTTTACGAACACTTTCCTGTGTGCTGTGCTGTGCTAAGTGGTTTTAGTTGAGTCTGACTCTTCGCGACCCAATGGACTGTAGCCCACCAGGCTCCTCTGCCCATGGGATTCTCCAGGCAAGATCACTGGAGCAGGTTGTCATGCCCTCCTCCAGGGGATCTTCCCAATCCAGGGATCGGACCCGCGTCTCTTCCATCTTCTGCGTTGGGAGGCGCGTTCTTTACTACTAGCGCCACCTGTGTACCAAGAGTGACTAATGCGATGCCATCCCTGCAAATGTACAGGAAGGTGGTTCCATAGGTCAACTGAGATTTGAAGGAAGTTTTCTCTCTAAACCTTTCAAGTCTTTTTTTAACAAAGATATTAATCTAAAGTATTAATGGTAAGTGAAACTCACTGCCCATAACCACCATGTAATGGTTTTGTGTCTTGGAAACAAACATGAGTACATCCTCAATAAACACTGCATAATCCTGGTTTTAAGCCTTTTCATTTTTATTCCTTTGTGTTATGGCTTCCTGTCCTTTTAATTTCCAAGTAAGTATAAAAGTTCTCTTGGCTAAACAGTTCCTTGGCAACAAAATATGTAGCACCTTTCAAAAAAACAAATTATATCTCTGATAATGGCAATGAATTATTGCAAGTGAAGAATGGAAACCCAACAGGACCTGAAGACTGCAGTCCTCTGAGATGAGGTAGTGATGATATTAACGGCCAAAAGTCAACAGTGTTTGCCTATGTGTGTAGAACAACCACTCTTCAAAGTTCAGGACCAGGGAGAGGAGTGATTTGTCACTGGTAATTACCTGTTTTCTCAGAAGAGAGATACAGTGCCTTCCCAATGACTGTTTCCATTTGCCTGAGTAATCTGGATGAGGTGCAACAATGCTTTTTCCAGAAGCATTTGGCTCTTGCAATGCATTTATATTTGTTTGAAATGAGGTCAGAGATGCCTCGTCTATCACTCCCTTGCCCATGGGTATGTGGCGTGAGAAGGGACATAAAACTGTAAAGTCAGAGCCCCTCGGGATGTTCAGAGCACCACTGCTGACCAATCTGAATTATTGATCTTTATTCATGAAAAGAAGTTCCCTCAGGGAAAGGACAGAACTTGACAGCAGCTTGAACCATGATAGATACGGATCTGGTGTTGATAAATACATGGCATGTGGGGAAACAATTCACAGAGAATCCAGCATTAAGTTCTATGGTTAGGCTTCATCCTTTATTAGGTAGTGAGTAAAGACAGCTGATGATTACAACTCCAACTTTAAAGACCATTTAAACAAAAATGGTTCCATAGTGAAGTGAGGCTGAAGGGATTTAGGTGTTTCTGAGGTTTCTCATATGGCTGATGGAGAAAATATGGCTGATTTATCTGTCTCCCACCAAATCATTAAAGTTAGTCATGTCTCGTGATCCAGGACTCCTCGATTGCACAGGCCCTGACTTCGGGTGGACCGGCTCCTCCACTTTGGTGAGAACCGGGAAGGACAGCAGAGTTCACTGCAGCGAGGCTGCATCGATCAACACTGCATTCTCCAGCAGAAGGGGAGGCTTTGGAGGCGTGAATGCTGTTGGACAGGGATTCGGGCTGACAGCGTGAACAGTGAAAATATCTGACAAAGCAGAAACCAAAGGTCAAGACTGTCCAAAACTGGTCACACAAGATACGGACAGACCCAAACACATGAGCTAACTCTCCACCTGGCTGAACAGGGGGCTCTGAAGGTAAAACAAAGGAAATGCTTGTGAAGACCAAAAAGTAGAGGTGCTGCCAAATGCAATATCACCAGATGCTCTCAAAAACAGATCCAGTCCTGACCAACATGTTTAGGCAGAAGGGATATGGTTCAAAATCCCTTTTACCAAAGACTGATAGAACACTTTCTCTTTTCTTCTTTCCCTTCTTTCCTTCCTTCTCTCCTTTCTTCCTTTTCGCTTTCGGCCGGTTGTTTAACAAAAGATATATAAAGTCAGCTGCTTTAAAGATGTGTTTATATGACAAATGTCTTTAGCTGGGTGGCGGAGAAGAACTCCAAAGACCATGTTTAATGTTGAGCACCAAGCACACTACGGGTGGTTCTTAAATATAAAATGACAAATGCTAAATACCCATCTCTCTAATGGTTTCACGTTGCATCTTTAGACTGTCAAAAGTCTACTACATTTTAGATAAGAGCAGTTTCAGGAAGGCCATACTCAGCCTTTCTGTATATTTTTAAATAGTTCTCTACAAAACCTTTTCAAAAATATTTTTTTTTCTCTAAACCTAAATCTGGTAGAGTGGATTTGTACATGTTTCCATTGTTTGAAGTTTGACTGTCATTATTCTTATTAATGCAACAGACTGGCTGCATCAAACCCCATCATAGGTGATACGTATATGTTAGCTTTCTATGGGAAAAAGCAAATAGCCTTCACCACGAATTAAAGGCACAGCTATTTTTATGCCATTTGTTACCAACTTAATGATAACATGTAACACGGGATGGATATATAATTATTTTATATAGATTTTCTTTTTATAAGTTATACTCTTAATCTTTCTAACATATATACAATATACATATATTTATATATACCCCTGATAAATCTTGTTTTAAAGGTAAAACATCAACTCCTTTCAGCCTTATGGTAAATATTGAAGGCTGTTAGTATTTCACAACTCCACTAGAGAAATGATGGCCAAGTGCAACTTAACAGTATTTTTAAACTCTATACCCCTGGTCTGAAATGAATGCAGATTCATTTTTCTTTGTTTTTTCTAATATTTAAATATATATATTACTTGTTTATATCATGTCAGTAGGAAATCTAGAAAAAAAAAAAACCCACCAACAACAACTAATGTCTGCCATCATAGTCAAAGCAGAAAACTCTGCCTAAGAGACAACCCTACTGGTATGGTATACACGGGATATTGCAGAGGTGTAATAGTCTTTGTTTTAGTGGATATGTACTAACGTGAAAAATCTGTACTTCGCATCATCATGCTGGGTGAGGATTGTCCCTCATCCTCGAAACAGAATGTTGTCCTGGTTTCTTTCTGGACCCCCATGATGCATGGGTTCACCTGTTTTCAGATATAAGCGTTTGAAAAACACTCTCTGTTTCCAGCAACACTGCCTTAGTGTGGGGGAAAGCATTCTGTAAGAAACTATTTTTATTAAAGTCAGCCCTGTTCTGTTCTGGACTGAAAGTCATCTCCAGGTTGGGCAGGACGGGAGAGGGTGAGCTGGGGACCTTCACCACACCAGATGGTGTTGTTTATCTTTTGACTGCTTACTGGCGTGAAACAGTTGTTCGTTCTACCTTTTGCAATTCTTGAGAAGCTAGTGGCAGAGACTGAGACACAGCACTACTGTTTCACAGGACGCCTACTGTATCTACCTCAGCTGGGATGAATACCCAGGAACTGCTGTCAGAGCAAGAGGACCACGGGTACTACTATTCACAGTGTTGCTTTTGTTTTTTTTTCTCTTTTTTTGCATTATTTTAATCTACAGAGTAAATGATTATTTATATACACACTGGAACCAATTAATGCCCTCAGACAATGTATAGTTGTCTCATAAAGCAGGAAAGACAATGCAGGGGAAACAGGTGCCCAAAAGGCGTGTCACAAAGGCTTCAGAGGTTCTAGGTACCACTACAAGTCAAGGCTGGAGATCACTTCTAAAACACTCAATGTTCAAGAGGAATGCTTTAATTTGGAGACAATACGCCCCTCCCGCCCGCCCCCAGACCTCCGTCTTTTTACTTCTTTTCTTTTCAATAATCTTTTCGGCTCACTCTCAAAAGTCCTGGCTCCTCAGACATACTTTAAGCTATAAATAGACGCTGCATAGTTCTCCGCTCGGCGTGCGGCTCGCGAGTCCCTGCAGTCCGGCCGCGCTCAGTAGGGCGCGAAGAGCACCGGCGCGTGCGCGCTGCGCATGGGCCCCGGCGCCGGCCGCAGCAGCGCGGGCGGCAGCGCGGGCAGCAGCGCTGGCGGCGCGGCCCGCAGCGCGAACGGCGAGCTCACGGCCACGGCGGCCGCCGCTGCGGCCAGCGGCCCGGGCAGCAGGCGCGGCGCCAGCGGCTTGGACGGCTCCTTGGAGAAGACCAGCTTCACCTGCGGGGGGAAAGAAGAGCAGGTCAGCCAAAGTCTCGGGGTTCACCCGGAGCGCCCAGAACGCGGGCTGGCTCGTGAAACAGCGCGCACCCCGCCCGGGCAGAGGCACACCCTGGGAACCGCGGCGGAACATTGGACGACGGCGATGCATGCGCATCCTGGGACCAGCCTGACGGAAGACACACCGAGCAGCTATGGCAGGCCGCGACGCGCTTCTTGGCCAACATATACATAGATACACACCGAGCAGCTATGGCAGGCCGCGACACGCTTCTTGGCCAACTCAGTACATATAGTATATATATACAGACACATATATATACACACCGAGCAGCTATGGCAGGCCGCGACACGCTTCTTGGCCAACTCAGTACATATAGTATATATATACAGACACATATATATACACACCGAGCAGCTATGGCAGGCCGCGACACGCTTCTTAGCCAACTCAGTATATATATTATATACATACATACATATATACACACAGCATCTATGGAAGGCCTGAACAAGCTTCTTGGCCAACTCAGTATATATATTATATATATACAGACACATATATATACACACAGAGCAGCTATGGAAGGCCTGAACACGCTTCTTGGCCAACTCAGTATATATATTATATACATACATACATATATACACACAGCATCTATGGAAGGCCTGAACAAACTTCTTGGCCAACTCAGTATATATATTATATATATACACAAATATACACACAGAGCATCTTATGGAACGCCTGAACACACTTATTAGCCAACTCAGTATATATATTACATACATTCATACATATATACACACAGAGCAGCTATGGAAGTCCTGAAAAAACTTTATAGCCAACCCTATATATATATATATATATATATACAGAACATTTTATGGAAAACCTGAACAAACTTTATAGCCAACCCTATATATATATATATATATATATATACACACACAGAACATCTTATGGAAAACCTGAACAAACTTTATAGCCATATATATATATATATATACAGAACAGCTTATGGAAAATCTGAATAAATTTTTTAGCTAACCCAATATATACATAGAAATCTTATGGAAAACCTGAACAAACTTTTTAACCAACCCGATATATATATATGTATTTTATATATATATATATATACACAAAACATCTTATGGAAAATCTGAATAAACTTTTTAGCTAACCCTATATATATATATATATATATATACACATATACACACATACATACAGAACATCTTATGGAAAACCTAGTCAAATTTTTTAGCCAACCCAATATATATATATATAATATATATGTACAATGCTATGTTATTATATATTATGTATAACTGAATATATATGTATAAATATTATATATGTATAACTGAATCACTCTTCTGTACAGCAGAAATTAACATAGCATCATACATCAACTATATGCCAATAAAACAAATTTTAAAAGAACAATGGAACCTGTAGAACATCTTTCCTTTTGGAGGAACTGGAAGATCTCAGAAAATGACTTGATCTAGGATGCTGAACAGATGTGCCGAAAAGTACTCTGCTATCTTATTTTTCATGATAAATATACCTCCTGAGGAAACTATTCATCTTGAGAAAAAATAGGGAATTTTTTTACTCCACTCTTTACTTACATTTTAACTAGCAGAGGATGGACATTTAAAAATGTTTATTTTATTTTATTTTTGGGTGGGCTGCCGGCATCTGGATCTTAGTTCCCCACCAGGAGTCAAACCCGCCCCCTATGGTCAAAGTGCGGAATGTCAACCACTGGACGGGCTAGGCAAGACCCGGGGAATAGACATTTTTAAAGAGAAATTGATTAATGCTGTCAGCTACTCTGACTATGCAGATGTGACAAGAGAGTAGCACAGGAAGGTGTGAGTACCAATCAAGAGATGTAAAAATAATAAAATTCCGCTTCCACTAAAGAAGGGAGGAAAAATGATCCCCCCAAAAACTTTGCCATGTTTTGCTTTCATTGGTACCAACATTCTCTGACATCTACGCTGTAATACCAGTTTATTCTCTGAGGAGTAACGTTAGTAAGATGGCTGTTCTCATGAAGGGAATGTTCCCATTTATGGAAACAGTAACAGTGCTAGTTAAGCAGGAGGCTTTGGAAGCTAACATTAACACAATTTGACTTCTCTGTTTATTTAAGAACTATTCACTTGATTGTTGAAAGAGGCATCTCCACCGGTCAGAAATAGCACTCAGATTATGGCTGGTACTGCTGAAATATCCACTCTGAGCAGAATTCAAAGTCTCTTACAGCAGCTAAAATGCATTCTATGCAAAAGAGCAAAGGGACTTCATTTGCATAAAAATGGGTGATGCTACTAAATTAATTGGGTCAACTCATTCTGAAGTCTCACAATAGATGATTGCAGTTTTCCTTTAACTGTGTTTTCACGTGTTGGTAGCACACAATAGCACTGATTATTAATAAGATCTATTTTGAAGAAAACAGATTTCAAAATGCATAATTCAGCACATACTGTAGAGCAATTGTTCTCCATCTTAATTTTTTATACACACAGTTATGGTTTATTATAGCTAAACAGTGCAGAACCCTGCCTCTCTCAAATGTAAGCTGTGGTCACTTCAACCAGAAAAAAAGCCTATGCTTATAAATAATTAGCTTAAGATGTCAGGAGGTTTACAGATTTCCCCTAAAATCCTATAAAAAGTGGATAGATGGCCTAAAAGCGGGTAGATCCCCTAAAATCCTAGAAAGAGTGGGTAACCTTTCCCTTCTCCAGGGTCTTTTCCCAACCCAGGGATCGAACCCAGGTCTCCCACATTGCAGGCAGATTCTTTACCAGCTGAGGCACAAGGGAAGCCCAAGAATACTGGAGTGGGTAGCCTATCCCTTCTCCAGGTGATCTTCCCAGCCCAGGAATCAAACCGGGGTCTCCTGCATTGCACGCGGATTCTTTACCAACTGAGCTATCAGGGAAGCCAATGCTTATAAATAATTAGCTTACAATGTCAGGAGGTTTACAGATTTCCCCTAAAATCCTATAAAAATTCTAGGTCGGGACATCAGTACTAATATGCATACCAGTGTGAAAAACGAGAGGGCATGTCTCAGGAAGTATTTCCCAGGCCTTAAATAATGTCCTAAGGTGAATTTTCTTTTTAAACGAGCCACGCCTTTCAGACTGTTGTTTAAAAGCCAGAATTGTTGAGGGAAACAACAGCAATGCTTTATCTCTTGGGGATCTTAAAAAGAAGCTGGAAGAATTTGTTCCTCACCAACCTTTCTTAACAGTACCCACTAACCTCAGGTACAGATTTCCCACGATTACCTACCTGACTACAAAAGAGTTTGGGTTTCCTTCCCTCCCCAGGCTCAACCTGAGCCCAACTGAAAAGATGTCTGATGTTAGCTAACGGCGACAGGAGCCCACCCAACTCAGGAAACCAGTGCTTCTTTTGGCGGCATAGGGGTTGGACTTTCAAATCAACCATCTTTACTTGGGCGTCTTCCGTTTATCTCCCTTAGTTGACTGACAGAATGAAATCCTCCAAGGAAGGCTCCGCTCTACCTGGAAGCAAAGGTGACACTCACCCCCAGCGGGCGCGCGGCCTTCTGCAGCTTGCTGTAAGGACTGTATTTCGGTTTCGGGGGCTTCCCGGCAGCTCTGTCTTTGTGCCTTCTACTGCTGATGTGCTATTGAGAGCAAGGAAAAGGGGCAGTTTTAACGAAACCGTCCTCCAGACCCTCATAAACACTGTTTTAACCTGGGGAAGGATATTAATTATTTCATGCAAGTTGCAGAAAGACAGAAATAAAAGAGCATGCACTTTTGTCCTTGGTTGTGGATGCTTGAAGGAGAGATACTTTTATGCTGCCATTTTAGTCTATTTTTAACACATAGCAGGGTCTTCTTTTTCCCAGCTTCTCTCCTTATCAGAGCACAGATCTCAGTTTATGGACATTTACAAAGGAAAGAAATGTCTGAAGGAATTTTATGTGCAAATAAACGAAGGTGCCCAGGCAGGCACGGATTTATTTCCATGCTAATATTTACCCTCACATTTGTACAGCCAAGTGTCAACCCCTTAAATTCTAAAGATAAATAACTAGGGTGCATAAAAATCAGTGCAAGAAGGTACGTGTGCATATAAAACACAATACGATATGAGGGCTGGGACTGCAGCGAGCGCGGTGGACCGGATCCCTCTGGAAGGCTATCAGAGTAGAAGTGACTCCATCCCCTTAGCGGGGGGCTACAGGGCACCGCCAGGTAATAAGGCAGCGACATGAAAGAAGAGCACAGGGTGAGGTTAGTGGCATGCGCACATATCTAAGCAAGGAACACGGAACGCTGCACTTTGACCTTTAACGAAAAGCAACCCTTCCGAGTGGGAAACCTGGTAAAGCAGAGACCTGCTGCAGCCCCCTCGCCTCCCGCGCTTCATCCGTAAGAACAGCACAGACTCCAGACAAGCCGGGAAGCGTGTTAGAAGCCGCTGCATTTCCGTGTTCCCTTAAGCAACCAACCTATGCACCCGTGAGGAAGGGCGGCGAGTCCGAGGCTTGGTGGATGGGCGCGGGAGGGGGCAGAAGCGCAGACAGGCCGCCCCTGGGCCTGAGGCCCCTTCCGCGGCGGGCCCGCCTACCTGCTTCAGCTGTGTCTCCGAGTTGACGTGCACATCACAGATTTCACAGTGAAACGTCTTGTTCTGCAGGCCTGTGTTTCCCTTGTTCACTGGGCCTTTGCCTTTCACTCCTGCCCTGGGGAAGGCTTTGATAGCCCCGCTTCCGTTCCGAGCTTCCAGCATCGTTTTGTGCTTGGTGCCTGCCAGAAATGTTAAAAAGAAAAAAGAGGAGAGAACCCTTAGCTAGTAATCGCCTCCAAGACACGATGCGGCGGCACCACGTGGTGTGATGCCGAGTCTGAGTGCCGGGCTTCCGGGGGTTCCGCCTCAAACACGCTCAGGACACAAAACCGCAACCGTGGGCTCTGACCGCCGCGCGAGCGTGTCTACCGCGCACGGCTCTATGTCCCCGGGAACAATCAAGCGCCATCGGTACAGGAGTAGACTCAAAAGTCCTGAGATGAAGTCAGATGGGCGTGACTTCCTCTTGATGCTGATGAGACATGGATGATATCTGACGAGGAAGGGTGATTTGGTTGCTACAGGTATAGTTGGAGGTGAGGTGTAACAAATGTAATCAGCTTAAACAGGGTGTGTTTACAGAAGTGGCGCTAATTAAATACCCAGTTTCTGAACAGAATACAAGCAAGCTTTCCTGGCTGTGTAGTTTAGGTTCAAAGAAGGAACATAACAGTATAGAGATCTTAATGACTGAAAAAAAAGTCCTGTTAGAATAGCAAAGTTCACATTGATTGGCTGCTGCTGCTGCTAAGTCACTTCAGTCGTGTCTGACTCTGTGCGACCCCAGAGACGGCAGCCCACCAGGCTCCCCTGTCCCTAAATTTCAAATGTTAAAAAGAAAAAAAAAGCTATAAAAGGGGGATTCACTGGCTAGGTGGGTACACATTAAGAAATGCTTTTTTTATTACACCAGCCATATTTGCCCATCCCACATAAATAATGTTACTCTAATTCATCAACATTTGCTTTTTTTTTTTAAACACTAAAATTCAGGATGGCAGTGTTCTCTCAAAATTTTTCTTCACAATTTCCTTCTTGGAGTTGATAAATATTCTTTACTTTTCTTGTTTAGCCATGTGTTTTTGCTCTGAAATTTTCTTTTGTTATCATTTATATTCTTCCTGCCATTCTGGGTTTTTTTAATTCTGTTTAGAGGTTTTATCATCTTAATTGTATTTATGAGATGGGTTCGATCCCTGGGTTGGAAAGATCCCCTGGAGAAGGGAAAGGCTACCCACTGCAGTATTCTAGCCTGGAGAATTCCATGGACTGTATAGTCCAAGGTGTTGCAAAGGTTGGACACGATTGATTGACTTTCACTTTCACTTATCAGGAAAAAAAAAAGATTCTTAACTTCTTGTTCTTGAACCAGCATCTCAGAACCATTCAACATCAATAAAAAAAGATGTTGAGGTTGGGGGCGGGAGGAGAAGGGGACGACGGAGAATGAGATGGCTGGATGGCATCACCGACTCTGTGGACATGAGTTTGAGTGTACTCCGGGAGTTGGTGATGGACAGGGAGGCCTGGCGTGCTGTGATTCATGGGGTCGCGGAGAGTCGGACACGACTGAGCGACTGAACTGAACTGAACTGAGGGCTTTCCAGCTTGGAGCCAGTCACCAATGTCTTCGATAAGAGGCAATGAATACATGGAACAAGTTTACACCCATATGATTCTCTCTTGCAAAATGATAGTTTTACCGAGTCCAATATTAAAAAATGCATATTTTTACAACGTAGATCCCTCACTTTGAACCTCTATCCTTAGGCACAGCAATGACGATATTCAAAAGGAAAGAGAAAAGAGTCAACATGTTGGGGAAAAACCGGAACAGCTGAAATATGGAGCCAGGGCACTGTCCATGGTGGTGGGGCTGGTGAGACTGTCTTGGGTTCACTCTCATCGCGCCCCCTGTGGTCTAGTGACCCGACGCTTCCTACTTTGTAAGAAGATGCCGTAAATGAGGGCAAGGCAAGCAACATTCTGGGGAGCGATGCGTATGCACACACACACATAAGGAACGAGTGAACGTGTCTGTACATACACACACATGCATCATTTTGCCAAGCTTTCATGTACGTGATCTTCACACAGATCAGAAGCTTCCGTGTCACTATGTGAGCAGATGATTATCCAACGTTCTCTATCCAAACCGATGATTTTATCATTTTTTTTTTCCATGCAGCTTGTTCAGTCAAACTGATGAAGAATTCCCAGGGCCTGTGTGGCTTAGGAATGTCTAAGCAGCAGTGAGTAGGACAAAATTCTCATCCTGGGCACTTCTCTGGTTCAGTTCAGTTCAGTTGCTCAGTCGTGTCCGATTCTTTGCGACCCCATGGACTGCAGCACACCAGGCCTCCCTGTCCAACACCAACTCCCAGACCTTGCTCAAACTCATGTCCATCGAGTTGGTGATGCTATCCAACCATCTCATCGTCTGTCATCCCCTTCTCCTCCTGCCTTCAATCTTTCCCAGCATCAGGGTCTTTTGCAATGAGTCAGTTCTTCACATCAGGTGGCCAAAGTATTGAAGTTTCGGCTTCAGCATCAGTCCTTCCAGTGAACACCCAGGACTGATTTCCTTTAGGAGGGACTGGTTGGATCTCCTTGCTGTCCAAGGGATTCTCAAGAGTCTTCTCCAGCACCACAGTTCAAAAGCATCTGGTGGTCCAGTGATTAAGAATCCACTTTCCAGTGCAGGGGATGGGGGTTCAATCCCTGGTTGGGGAACTGCACAGAACAACTAGGCCTACAGGCCAAAACTGGAGAGTTGGAGGCCACAACGAAAGACCCCTCACGATGCAGTGAGGGTCCTGTGTGCTGCAACCAAGACCCAGCACAGCCAAAAAGTAAGTATTAAAACAATTCTCACCCTGACTTTCCTGAAGGCCCCTCAACTCACTACGGTTAGTATCTCCTATGGTTTGAGCTGTTATCTGATAGTGGCAACCAAAATGAATCAAAAAGCTGTTTCTACCTATATGAAGATAGAAGTACTTTATCTTGCTTGGGAGGCTGATAAGAAAGTCCGGCTTGGGCAATTTGACTCAAGATTGAGTGTCAGGTGGATTAAAAAGAGAAGGAATTAAAGATTTGGCCCCAGCAGTAGGGGGTGAACAAAGGTAGGTAAAGATCTGAGCAACAGTAGGTAAAGATTCAGAAAACAAAATGATCTCCTTCATATCTTTGGACTCACCTGTGTCTGACCCTAGAAGAAGAGATGTGAACAGAAGGTACGTGAACACTGGAGAAATGCCAGCCTCGCAGAAAAGTCACTGCATGATCAGCATTACTGTTCCAGTGTAGTCCTTCCCCAGAAGCTATTAAAGATAGGAAAATGAAGTACATCCACTCATGCATGCCTTATACAGATGCAAGCAAACACACACACACACACACACACACCAAACACATGCTTAAAATCATGCCAAGATTGGGTGAAAAACTCCAGCTAATAGCTTTGACTCTGGGGTTAGTATTCATCATCAAACAGAGTGGAACTTTTGTACAGTGTAACCTCCTGCGCTAGTAGCAGATTGTCAGTCATAATTAAATTGCTATTAGATAGTTTCAAAAGAGCGGAAAGCTTCAGTAGCCTGTCAGGGGAGCTATATTTGCTCCAAGTGCAGCTACAATTAAGAAAATACGTACTCTTAATTCTCAAGCATTTACCTTTTTGAGAGCTCAAATGTGCATGAATAATCTAAAAATAGTGATTATTGGGAGGATTTATGCTTATTTTATTTTTCCAGCATTGCACCTATTGTGCTAAATTACCCACCTGCTCCTAGCTGTGGTGTGAGATCGGTGACAATATTATGCCCATTTTAGAGATAAACTGGGACTAAGAAAGGTTAAGTTACTTGCCTGGCTCACAAAGCAAACATTACTTGAAGTTACTGATGGGTAGAAGGTGGATTTCTAACTAAGTTCCTAGAACTATGGGGGTTTAGCTAGAAATCCACTAAGGATGTCTGAGCTAGCTGAATTCCAGTTCCACGGGAATCTCTCCACCACCTTTAAATTCTCTATGTTATTGCTGCTGTCTTTTCTAAACTCGGATTGTAATTTGAGTCTTTCAGATTCTCGTTCTTCTCCTGTAATACGCCTTTCTGCTCGGCAGAGGATCCAGAACCAGGATGCTATATGAACAGCAGTGGTTTTGTGATGGCCGGTTTGATCATCTCCGATTTCATCCATGTGTAAATATCCCGCCAGGCTGGTGCCTTTACTTGTGACTGCACAGCAGGGCCCTTGCAAAACTGCTTCTGTACTTTCAATGAGCTGTTTTCTTCCCAACACTTTTAAAAGGCTGGCGCTGACAATGGCCTTCATTTGAAGCTTCCATGTTTCCTGAAATGCAAAATCATTCTCCAACCAGAGTGTAGATCCAGCAAGTCATAATGCTCCGAGAAATACTAATTCTGTTTGTTTGTATTTTATTTGTTTGCTTTTGATCACCTTGGATTGAGATATTTTATCTGCAAAAATCAAAGTAATACATGGTGCGGAGCGAATGGAGGCTAGCTTTCCCTTTACTCCCCCATCATCTTTACAGATTCCAATTTTTAGATGGCTCTTTCTTTATTTGAATTTGATTCATTAATTATGGCTGCACTGAGTCTCAGTTGCTGTGTGTGGGGTTTTCTGTAGTTGCAGTGACTGGGGGCTCCTCTCTAGTCGTGTGGTCTACAGGCTCCTCATCATGTGGCCTCTTTTCCCCGGGAGTTCAGGCTCTAGAGCACGGGCTGGCAGTTGTGGAGCATGGGCTTAGCTGCAGCTCAGCATGTGGGATCTTAGTTCAGGGACCAGGGGTGAACCCGTGTCCCTTGCATTGGCAGGCAGATTCTTAATCACTGGACCACCAGGGAAGCCCCTGGATGGCACTTAAGTTAGGTACTGGTGTAAAGAAAAGGGAGGTGAGCAAGAAAACTGAATGGCTTTCTAGAATTAAATCAATCAGCCATTAGGTCATCAGGGAAACTGGGGAAACTTCTTTAAAATGGAAAATAAATTACAATTCCTCCAAGGAGAGGTATTCACAATTCAGTTCAATTGCTCAGTCATTTCCAATTTTTTGTGACCCCATGGACTGCAGCACACCAGACTTCCCTGTCCATCACCAACTCCTAGAGTTTACTCAAACTCATGTCCATTGAGTCAATGATGCCATCCAACCATCTCATTCACTGTCGTCCCCTTCTCCTCCTGCCCTCAATCTTTCCCAGCATCAGGGTCTTTTCAACTGAGTCAGTTCTTCGAATCAGGTAGCCAAAATATTGGAGGTTAAGCTTCAGCATCAGTCCTTCCAATGAATGTTCAGGACTGATTTGCTTTAGGATGTACTGGTTGGATCTCTTTGCAGTCCAAGGGACTCTCAAGAGTCTTCACCAACCCCACAGTTCAAAAGTATCAATTTTTTGTCTCTCAGCTTTCTTTATAGTCCAACTCTCACATCTATGCATGACTACTGGAAAAACCATAGCTTTGACTAGACGGATCTTTGTTGGTAAAGTAATGTCTCTGCTTTTTTAATATGCTGTCTAGGTTGGTCATAGCTTTTCTTCCAAGGAGCAAGCATCTTTTAATTTCATGGCTGCAGTCACCATCTGCGGTGATTTTGGAGCCCCCCAAAATAAAGTCTCTCACTGTTTCGATTGTTTCCCCATCTATTTGTCATGAAGTAATGGGACCACATGCCATGCTCTTAGTTTTCTGAATGTTGAGCTTTAAGCCAACTTTTTCACTCTCCTCTTTCACTTTCATCAAGAGGCTCTTTGGTTCTTCTTCATTTTCTGCCATAAGGATGGTGTCATCTGCATATCTGAGGTTATTGATATTTCTCCCAGCAATCTTGATTCCAGCTTGTGCTTCATCCAGCCCAGCGTTTCTCATGATGTACTCTCCATATAAGTTAAATAAGCAGGGTTACAATATACAACCTTGACGTACTCCTTTTCCTATTTGGAACCAGTCTGTTGTTCCATGTCTAGTTCTAACTGTTGCTTCTTGAGTTGCATACAGATTTCTCAGGAGGTAGGTCAGGTGGTCTGGTATGCCCATCTCTTTAAGAATTTTTCCACAGAGGCATGTGAAAATCTTAATGGAGGTCATCATGTGCCAGTCTTTTATTTTCTACTTGTACATGTGCATTTAAAACATTTGGATAACAAAGTAATTCTGTATAGAACTTTCCTTGGAATTACACGTACTTTTAAAAATGTACATGATTTTTAATGACAGCATAGGCTTACAACACATGAATGCTATATATTTAACCACTTGCCTAATATTAGACATTTGTATTATTTTCCTCTTTCCCTATATAATTATCCTATTCATTAATCTTTTAAAATCCATCCTAAGGTTGTTTCCTTATGATAGATTTTCATAAGGGGTGTTCTAGGGACAAAATATGACTATTTTTAAGTCTTGATTCAAGCTGACAAATTAACTGTCTAAACAGTACAAAGGAAGTTTCAGAGGGATTCATTTGAAGGGAAATGTATCTTGCAAAATTTGCCTTTCTATAAAATAAATTTCAATACCTTAAAGTTAAGTTCTCCAGAATGCCCATGAGATGAGGTTTAATAGTGTCAGACTAGACTGGTGGGAAAGATGCCCTGGATAAGGGCATGGCAAGCCACTCCAGGATTCTTGCCTGGAGAATTCCATGGACAGAGAAGCCTGATGGGCTACCATTCATGGGGTCAAAAAGAGTCAGACATGACTGAAGCGACTCAGCGTAGCACAGACATCGGCAAACCCAGGTGATAGCCAGGGGTCATTTACTTACCTTCTCACTGACCAATTCAGATAATCCAGATTACAGATACGGGGGCAGGAAAGTGGTCAGTATCCATACAAACAACAAAGTGCTTTTTGAGGTGTTTATTTATAACATTCAATATAATGGCACGGTAGTCTAACTTCTGTGTCTGAAGGGAAAAGTTACCTTGACTCTCTATACCTGAACCGCGTAATTGGCACCAAAAGCCTCCATTTCCTCTTTCTGTTTTTATTCCTCTAAATGGCAAGTTGGAAGGACTGATGCTGACGCTAACATGCCAATACTTTGGTCACCTGATGTGAAGAGCCAACTCATTGTCAAAGACCCAGATGCTGGGAAAGATGGAGGGCAGGAATAGAAAGGAATGACAGAAGATCAGATTGTTGGATGGCATCACTGACTCAATGAACGTGAGTTTGAGTAAGCTCCGGAGTAGGTGATGGACAGGGAGGCCTGGAGTGCTGCAGTCCATGGGGTCATAATGAGTCGGACTCATCTGAGTGACTGAACTGAACTGAAGGTTCTGTTTGGCTTGAGCATGAAACCACTCTTAAAAGAAATGGCACATAAAAGTACACGGTAAGAAAATGCATCTTGACACAACATTGAAATCACTCATTCTGGTTGTTCATCCATGAGAAGTCACTAAACATGAAATAACTAAACTCTGAATGCTGACAGCTACATAAAATTCTTTGGTTAGATAATATATTCCAAATCACCCATATTGCAATTTCCAAAGTACATTATTTAAGAATTATAAGAATCTAAAAAATTCCAGCAGAACTATTCAAATCCCTAAAGATGATGCCATCAAGGTTTTGCATTCATTATGTCAGCAAATCTGGAAGACCCAGCAGCGGCCACAGGACTGGGAAAGGTCAATCCTTATTCCAATTCCCAAGAAGGGTGGTACCGAAGAGTGTGCTAAGCATCGGACAAGTGCACTCATCGCCCATGTTAGGAAGGTCATGCTTAAAATCTTGCATGCTAGGCTTCAGCACTATGCCAACCAAGAACTCCCAGATGTCCAAGCTGGATTTAGAAAAGGAAGAGGAACCAGAGATCAAATTGTCAACATCTGCTGGATGATTGAGAAAGCAAGGGGACTTCAGAAAAACATGTATCTCTCTTTCATTGACTACGCTAAAGCCTTTGACTGTGTGGATCATGACAAACTGTGGAAAGCTCTTAGAGAGATGGGAATACCAGACCATCTTTCCTGTCTCCTGAGAAACGTGTATGCCGGTCAAGAAGCAATAGTTAGAAAGAATCCTGCAGAGAACAACTGATTGGTTCAAACTGAGAAAGCAGTATAACAGGGATGTCTGCTGTCACCCTGTTTGTTTAATCGACATGCTGAGCACATCATGAGAAATGCTGGCCTGGATGAGTGACAAGCTGGAATCAAGATAGGTGGGAGAAACATCAACAACCTCAGATGTGTGGGTGATACCACTCTAATGACAGAAAGCAAAGAGGAACTAAAGAGCCTCTTGATGAGGGTGAAGGAGGAGAGTGAAAGAGCTGGTTTAAGACTAAATAAAAAGTCTAAGACCATGGCATCGGCCCCATCACTTCATGGCAGACAGAAGGGGAAAAGGTGGAAGCAGTGACAGAGCTCCTCTCCTTGGGCTCAGAATCACTGCAGACGGTGACTGCAGATATGGAATCAGAAGATGTTTGCTTCTTAGTAGGAAAGCTATGACAAACCTAGAGAGTGTGTTGAAAATCAGACACATTACTCTGCCAACAGAGGTCCATATAGTCAAGGCTTCAGTCTTCCCCGTGGTCACATACGAATGTGAGAGCTGGACAGTAAAGAAGGCAGAGCGCCAAACTGTGGTGCTGGAGAAGACTCCTGAGAGTCCCGTGGACTTCAAGGAGATCAAACCAGACAATCTTAAGGGAGATCAACCCTGAATACTTGTTGGAAGGACTGATGCTGAAGCTGAAGCTCCAGTATCTTGGTCATCTGATGCGAACAGCTGACTCATTGGAAAAGTCCCTGATGCTGGGAAAGACTGAGGGCAGGAGAAGAGGGTGTCAGAGGACGAGATGCCTGGACAGCATCACCGATGCAATGGACATGAACTTGGGCAAACTCTGGGAGATTGTGAGGGACAGGGAGGCCTGGCGTGCTGCAGTCCATCTCAAAGAGTTGGACACGAGTGGGTGGCTGAACAGCAAAAACAAAAAGAGCAGATGTATGCTCATGTGCAATGGATTCGCTTTGCTGTACACTTGAAACTAACACAGCATTGTGAGGCTACTATAGGGCAAAAACATTTTGAAAAAGAGAATTGTGGCTCCAGTCCACTCTCTGATAGAAACTTCTGGGGTGATGGAAATGGTCTTGAGCTGTATGCACCAATATGGTGGCCTTTAGTCACAGACATTCTTCAGCACTTGATACGAGGCTACTGCAACTGAATTGGTGATTGATTTCAATTTAAATCACCACCTAAGGCTAGTGGTCACCACATTGGATAGCACAGCTCTTGTACTCAAGCATGTCCTGCATGAACATGTGTAACACAGACTCTGCGGCTGAACTGTCTTTGTTTAATCATTTGTAGAAAGTTTAAAGAAGGCACGACAGCAGACTTGTGATAGAAGATTCTCCATCTGTTTTTTCCATCCAACTGAAGTCTTATCATCATCTCAGAAGATGTTGACGAGATGTGATAGATATCTCTGGGCCTTAATAATAACAAGGCCATGAACTTGGACTACCACTGACTGGCTTAAATGAGTTTTTCACTTGAAACATGAAATGACAAATCTCTAGAGGAAACAAGTCTTTATACAGTCTCTTCCTGAACAGAGGCACAAACTGGACCTGGGCTTCTTGAATGCAATTCCTGGGTTTTGCTCAAATTTTCATTCTCAGGGCTCAATGCGTGGTAGTCAATCAGTGAAGATTAGCAAAGTATTGGATATTAATAAAGATCAACAAACACATATTCACAAAGAGAGTTATGAGCTCAGGTTCTGAGATGGTATAAGCCAGAGTTTGTCTCCATTAGCTATGAGGTTTCAATTTACTGTGTGTTGCAGGAGATGCATTTTTCATCCTAAGGTATTATTTCTGGCATGCCCACATGCTCAAGAAATTTTAGTCAATCTTCTCTTTCTTATTCTTAACATTGTTTTCATGTTTAAGCAAAAATTTAGAAATCTCTAAGCATTTTAAAATTTAGTCAAGTCTGTCTTTCAATAATGTGACTTTTCTCTATATTAAAACTTAGTGAGGGAAAGTAAGTTCTGTGTAGGTACAAAAAAGCTGGAATGTGCCTAGTGAAAATGATCAAATGTTACCACTTTAAGTCATCACCAGAAAAATCTGCCAAATTAGTAATTAGGTTGCTTATAAAATTTCAAAGGATTTTTTTTCAATTATATACAGAAACTCATTAAAATTGGCTAAGCAAAGCAGGATGTTTAGGGGGAATTTCTGTATAGAACAAGACAAAACATATCTTTTTATAATATCTGTGTCCATAACATAAAAATAAGAGGAGACTTCAAGGTCTCTTATAAAGAATATATCCTCTTAAGGTGTTGCAAGCATTCTTAGAAAGTTTCGTGAATCATGCTAGCAAGTTCAGGAGAACAGCTTTTCCTCCCAAATTAAAAAAAAAAAAAAAAAAGAAATCCTATATTCCAGTGCTATTCGAAAAAATTAACTAATTTTGAATGGCTCCTTTTTAATGAAAAATAAAAAGAGAGAGCACATGAAATAACACAATAACCCAGCTGGGGCTTCCCAGGCGACTCGGTTGTAAAGAACCCGCCTGCCATGCCTGAGACACAAGAGACGCGGGCTCCGTCCCTGGGTCGGGAGGATCTCCTGGAATAGGAAATGACATCCCGCTCCCTATTCTTGCCTGGAAACTTCCATGGAAAGAGGAGCCTGGAGGGCTACAGTCCACGGGGCCACAAAGAGTCAGACACGACTGAGCGACTGAGCAGACAGCAGCTGCCGTGATTCTGCTAATAATCATGGCATGATATTTGATCCTCACAAGGTGCACATGGCCTCTTAAATCCACGCGCAAGAGAGAGATGGACAGAGAGAGAAGGAGAGAGAAAAGGGCCCAAAGACAACTGCCCAGGTCCACATAGAACAGTTCTCTTCTGATCTGATGTAAAAGTCAAATCTGACCACTTCTAGTTCACTCTAGTCTATTCCATTAACAAAGGCAGTGTTTGATGGAAATCGTTTTCCCAATGTTTATGATTAAGAATGCATTTTCCAGCCCAAATGTGGGAACAACCTAAATGCCCGTCAACAGATGAGTGGATAAAGACAATGTGGTGCATGCATACAATGGAGTACTGCTCAGCCATAAAAAGATTGAATAATGCCATTTGCAGCAGCACAGATGGCCCTGGAGATTAATGATAATACTAAGTGATGTAAGTCAGACAGATACAGAAATATATGCTATCACTTATATGTGGAAGCTTAAAAAATAATACAGATGAACTTACTTACAAAACAGAAACAGATTCACAGGCTTCAAAAAGAAATTTACGTGACCAAAGGGGAAACAAAGAGTGGGGAGGGACAAGTTAGGAGGTTGTGATTAAAGCAGATAAACAGCAGAGACCTGTGTTATAGCACTGGGAACTCTGCTCAATGTTCTGTGTGTGTGTGTTAGTCACTCAGTAGTGTCTGACTCTTTGTGACCCCATGGACTGTAATTTGCCAGGCTCCTCTGTCCATGGAATTCTCCAGCAAGAATACTGGAGTGGGTAGCCATTCCCTTCTCCAGGGGATCTTCCCAACCCAGGGATCGAACCCAGGTCTCCTTATTGCAGGTAAATTCTTTTGTCTGAGCCACCAAGGAATAACCTAAATGGGAAAAGAATCTGAAGAAGAATGAATATACGTATAACTGAATCACTTTGTTGTACATATGAAACTAATACAACATTGCAAGTCACCTATTCTCCAACAAAGTTTTAAAAGAAGAATGTGTTTTCCAAGATTAAGAGTAAAACGTGTCTTGAAGGTGGTTGACTTCCCGTGAACAGCCCACAGGTGCATAACTCTCCAGTGTCACAGGCCTTAGCTCATGTCTATGATGTGTTTCCCAAGGGATAAAAAAGAAAACTCTTAGAATTGCAATGTAAATGCAAAAGACCCGTCTCCCTGTTCTGCAGCAGGGCTGCTCCCGATGACAACTGATGTTCAAACCTGGTTCCCTGACAAACACAGCCAAGTCTTTATCAGTGTTTTCCTATTAATAAAATCTGGATCAAAGAAGAAATTGGAGAAGTCTTTTAAAGATCTATTGATGGGGTAGAGGTGAGTGGAGGAAGCAGTGGTGGGCTCTGAGTGCAGCTGGCAAGGTGGTCCTTAAAGAGAACTCGAAAACAGGGATTCAGTGGATTACTATCCAAAGTGGTCCTGCTTTCCACTAGCATCATGGACTGACAACTCTAAATAGTGTCAGTGTGAGGACTCCTCTCTGAAAACTATTTTACTGGTCTCTATTCTAAACAACGGATGTAGTTATGATGAGATCTAATATTTATTAAATTAGCAAACCATCTGCTCCATCTGTCGAACTCTATTATGCAGCCATCCCCAGAAACACACAAATTCGACTACAAGCTTTAGTTTCACTAGTGATTTCAGAGTAGTTCAGAATCCTCTAAGCTCACAAAGTCTGCAACTCATGCGCCTGTAGTGCGACCTTTTTTTAATGTAAACAACAGATTGTAAACGGACAAGGAGAGCAATGCGATCACACAGATGGACGGACCGACAGTCTGTCACCAGAGTGAAGTCAGTCAGAAAGAGGAAAAAACAGAGTCTATTCTCGCCTATCTGTGGCGTCTGGAGAGGTGAGACCGGTGAGCCCATCTGCAGGGCAGGAACGGAGATGCAGACGCAGAGTGGGCGCGCAGGGGAGGCCGCGGGGAGCCTGCGGCTGCCGCGCACTCAGGGCGTGTGTGACACAGACAGCCCGTGGGAGGCCGTGACCCGGCACAGCTCCGCTCCGAGCTCCGTGACGGCCTCAGGGCCGGGGCTTGGAGGCCGGGGCGCGTGTCTGGGCGGCTCAGGCACTCTGCTGCGCAGCGGGCGCGGCCACAGCGCGTCGCAGACCTGCGGAGGCGCGGCTCTGCCTTCCGTGCGGCCCTCGCAGGCCTGGCCCGGGAGCGATGCGCGGGCGCGCCGTCCGTGCAGGTGAGCTCCGCGGGCTGTCCGCGGGCGGTCCCGGGGGCCTTCGCGTCCCCGCCTCCTTCTCCCAGCCCGAAAACCCCCGAAGCCCCCGGGCCCTCACACCCCGTCTCCGCGCCTGCCTCCGTGGCTCCGCGATCTCAGGCTGAGTCTGCCGAGGCCCACTCCCACCCCGGGCAGGACAGGGGCACGTGTCGGGCCTCGCCGTCCACCGTCCCCGGCGGGTTTCCGCTGAGCGTAACCCGCGGGGAGATGTCCGATGCGGAGAGAAAAACCCCTTAGAGGGACGAGATGGGGGTCCTGGTGTCCCCCGGGCTGAAACCTCGGCGGGGACACGCCTAGGAAAGGGCTCGAGTCAGGGTGACAACCCATCACCTCCTAAGCCTTTAGGTGAGAAGGTTACACCAGTTCTCAGCTCTGCCTGCAAAACACTTGGCAACAGTTCTGCTTTTGTTTTTTTTTCTTTTCCCAAACACTATAGCTTCCCAGGTCCTGGCTATATAACAAATCAAAATCCCTGGACGTAGGAAGTATATATATATATATATATATATGTAGGAAATACATTTAGGATATATAATAGGATATGTATGCAGGATATATGGACCTTCCAGGTGGTTACGTGGTAAAGAATCGCATGTCCAGTCCCTGAATCAGGAAGATCCCCTGGAGGAGGGCATGGCAACCCACTCTACTATTCTTGCGTAGAGAACTGCATGGTGAGCTACAGTCCATAGGGTTGCAAAAAGTTAAGACATGACTGGATGACTAAACAGCAGCAGCAGCAGGACATAGATAAATCAGGATCCCTGGATGTATATATATTAATACATATGGAAATATATTTAAATAAGCATAAATGCATATATATTTAAATATACTTAAATATAAATTTATTTATATATAAATATATGGATATACTTTTCTATCCATATAAAACATATGAATATATATTTATGCATATAAAATATATACATATTTAAGGTTCCAAATGCAATTTTGACACACAAACCATAGATGACCATAGAACTGGAATATGGAAAATGTTGACCTGACATGATAAAAACAAATAAGTCATTCTTTCTTTGCTCTTAATCAGATGTCTCTGATCAGAATTCAGGAAGGACATCCAAATTCTTAATAAATTAAGTGCAGCCTCCAAGGGTATGGTTTGTTTATCTGTCAAAATGGGCCTCCCCTCAACATGAATGCTTCGCTGTCAGGATGGGGAATGACCAAGGATTCTCGAGCACTGAATGGACATCCAGTGATGTCCACTCTCTCCCACGACCATGCACCCAGGAAGCACGTTCTTTGTAGGAGGAAAGGTGGGGGGATCTGAAGGTTTAGGTTCCGACTTGGGGCCAGATGCTGCTCCGTGTGTCCCAGTCTCTGCCCTCCCGAACTCCCCCTGACTGCGACGCATGCTGCCTGCAGGAGGGGCGTGTGTGTGCGGAAGGAACTGTCCGCCACCTGCAATTACACCCTTAGAGGCTTGAAGTCAATACTGGAATGTTACTTGGGCAGCAGGGGTTGGTCAAAGACTCCATCGGTGCACAGCTGCACTATTAACTCAGGGAATGATTCACCAATGATTCTTTTCCTATTGTAACGGCTGACAGAGGCCTGGCAATGAACCCAGGCTTTCAGAGAAAAGCTGATCTTGGGCCAAAGGGCTGGCTAAAATCTCAGGTAGGACATAAATAAATAAACAAAAAATAAATAAAATCTTTATATAAGTCAACATAAATATATTCTCTCTCTCCATATATATATTATATATATATATAAATATCTAGTTAGATAGGCTTATATAACGATATGTAACATCTTTAAATATAAATATATATAAACATAGATACACAGAAAGAGCAAGTAGATGGAATCAAATTATATCCAGAGAGGACTCCATACTGGCTTATCAGTATTTTCAGCTCTACTGTATTAAAGTTTAGTGTTTAAGTTAGAGAGGCCTGGGTTTGAACAGAGGCTCGTCACCTAGCCGATCGTGTGACTTCTCTGAGCCTCAGTCACAGCAGAGGAATGGTGTCTGTAGGTTGTCAGAAAGAATAAGTAAAATCTTTCATGTAGATATCTTACCTCAAGATAAGGTCAGATGTCTTATCTTGCTTCTGTCTATAGGAAGCATTTTCTTAAGTTTAATTGTCCAGTTCAAATAAATTTAGCCCAAACAATATTATTTACCATAAAAACCATAATAAGGCAGTTTTAACCAAAATCGCATGGAGTTATGCAACCCAATTTTGCAACTCTATTGGTGCAACTTTAGAAAATTTCATTTAGAAGCCAATGCATGGAAATAACATAGCAATCTAGAAATCATATAAACACAAAGCTGATGCTTTAGAATTATATTTTACTGACTCTCCTCGTGTTTATAAAACACACACACACACACATTCACACACACACAGATTCACACAGACACACATCCACAGCACAGCACGGGAGCCCTGGAAACCCTTCGCTGCCCTCATGCCAATGACACTTTGCTTGTCACTGTTACTTTTTAATGGTTAATGAGTTCCATGTAATAATTGCCAGTTTTCTGCCACCCCTCTGTCCCCTGCTGCCAAAAGATCTCATCTATTCAGAGGAGCATAATTGCAGAGCTGTTGAGACAGAGAAGGAGTCGTGCATCTCACCACTGTTGTGGGCCTCCAGCTGGGAGGCGGAGTTGACAGCAACCTTGCAGAGCGAACAGTACAGCAGCCGCTTCGCCTTTTCTTCCTCAGTCTCCGCGGAAGGACAGGAGCTGTTGCCGCTGGCTGTGGCGGGGCTCTTCTCCACCTTGGAGGTGATCTCAGTTGTCATAACACTGCTTTTGCGAATCTCCACAGTTGTCGTCGTTGATATTGCTGGTGTCCCTGCGGTACTATCTGCAGTCAAGACAGCACAGGAGAAAGGCAAAGACAGTGGCGTCATCTTTCCCTGTTTGAAAACGCATCCCCGATCTTGCATTCTGGTAACGAGGAGAGCAACTAGCCCTGACCCCCTGTCAACCACGTGGCGATCCTCTCCTGAGGAAACAACCCAGATGCACACTTACAGTTGTGTCTATTGATAGAACGCATTTGGACAGTTCTTGAACATACATACAAATAGGCTTTAACATGCTTTCTTGAAGTAAATAATCATGCTCGAATTTCTCTAGTTACCGTGTGGCCTTACTGAAAGATTCTTCACTGCACACCGTGCTTTGTTTGTGTCTACTAGGACGGCTTTAGAAAATACAATGGAGAGGAAATGCGTCTAAGGTATTTTCATTTCTCTTTACTACTTGTCTTTCTATTTTCCTCTTCATCTCTTTCTTTAATTTAAAACAAAATAGGTAAAATAGGGCTTCCCTGGTGGTCCCATGCTTAAGAAGCCGCCTTTCAGTGCAGGGGGCGCTGGTTCCATTTGTGGTCTGGGAAGATCCCACATGTCGTGGGACACCCGCCTGTGTGCCATGACTGCTGAGCCTACATCCTGCAAGGACTGAAGCCTGTACGCCCTAAGGCCGTGCTCCAGAACAAGAGACGCTGCCACAATGAGAAGCCCACAGACAGCATCTGGAGACTAGCCCCCACTCCCCGTAGCTGGAGAAAGCCTGTGTGCAGCGACAAAGACCCAGAGCAGTCAAAAACAAACAAAAGAAATAAAACCATGGTCAAGACCCTTTAAAAAAGTTGGTTGTGATCCTGTGTGTGCTTGTGCAAAATATATGGGAAGTAAAGAACCCTGATGTCACACTACTTTGTCACGATCAAAGGTTTAAAAATCCTTGCCTTATTTACAAAGAGCTGTATGTTCAACAAATACAAAAATAATCCACATACAAACAAGACGAATTGTAATCTGGCATATTTACTAAGCATGTGTCCTGCACCGGGATGAGTTCAGGGAGCACACAACACAAGAGTATGCAAACACCAATGGCTACTCTTCATACGGAATTTACAGACTGGTCACACCATGCTAATGTCACAGCTTTCAAGAGCTTGATGACCAGAAAGGCGTGGATGCACTGTAACCCTACAGCCCTTCTGGCTCTGAACTTTGACTAAATCTGGACAGGTCAACCTCCAAAGTGAGCCTACCTTGTCTTAGCTTCACCTGGGTAGGCACAGCTCCCAACCCAAATAGGCTAGTTAACATGGTGTGAGCAACATCTGCCAAGTCCAGTATGAATCGCAAATGAGCTCCATGCCCTGTGCTTTCTATTTTTATATCCCTTTTCACTGCCTCCCGGCTGGCTAGCTCTTAACCTCCTACTCAAAATGTTCCCAGGCAGCCTCTCCAGCCACAGCTGCTCTTGGGATTGTCTCTGCTACCACAGGTTGCCGTGTTCACTGTCCAGCCGTCCTGAAACACCGGGTGGGCGGAGGCTATAAAGGACAGTGGTTTACCTGCAGTGAGGGGCTGCCCTCATAACAATGTAGGTCTTGTTAATTTCTGTTACCAACAAGCCTTTGAACTTGGGTTTTCACTTTGATCTGGAGAGAGAGGTGGGAATATGGGTAAGGCTGGTCACGGCTTCTTTCCCAAATATGGCACAGAAACACTAGTCAGTCAGAAGAGAGATGGGTTCTTGCTGTTTGTTTTTAATTAATCAATTTTTATTAAAATTTTTGAACTATAGTTGATTTACAAAGTTTCAGGTATACACAAAGTGATTCTGAAATATATATATACATACGTATTTAGCTATTATATATCTACATTTATGTATGTATGTGTGTGTGTATACACTATATATGTGTGTATGTGAATATATTCTTTTCCAGATTCTTTCCCATTATAGAGGATGCTGAGGGATATTGAATAGAACAATTTATTTGGACCTTCCCTTTGCCCTAACCCTTCATATACTTTTAACCACTTATTCAGCCATAAGGCCATTAAGGTCCCCTGCAGTATCATGGAGAACATCTAACCATGTTAGAGAAAATAATCATAGTGCCATCACCAGTTTTTCTCATGGAAAGAGAAAAATAAGTAAAATTAACTAACATCAATTTTTGCCACAAGAATGCATTACCTTGAACACTGAAAGGCCCACTTCCTGACTAGTCTTCACTTGTCTTCTAAGGTACCAACATTAAAATATCAGGTAATACCAGAAAATTTCAAATCCTAAAAGATGACACTGTTAAAGTGCTACACTCAATATGCCAGAAAATTTAGAAAATTCAGCAGTGGCCACAGGACTGGAAAAGGTCAGTTTTCATTCCAATCACAAAGAAAGGCAATGCCAAAGTACATTCAAACTACCTCACAATTGCACTCATCTCACACACTAGCAAAGCAATGCTCAAAATTCTCCAAGCTAGGCTTCAACAGTACATGAACCGAACTTCCAGATGTTCAAGCTGGATTTACAAAAGGCAGAGGACCTAGAGATCAAATTGCCAACATCCATTGTATCATAGAAAAAGTGAGATTTCCAGATAAAATCTGCTTCATTGAGCATGCTAAAGCTTTTGACTGTGTGGATCACAAACTGTGGAAAATTTTTAAAGAGATGGGAACACCAGACCACCTTACCTGCCTCCTGAGAAACTTGTATGCAGGTCAAAAGGCAACAGTTAGAACTGGACATGGAACAACAGACTGGTTCCAAATTGGGAAAGGAGTACAGTTAAGACTGTATATTGTCACCCTGCTTATTTACCTTACATGCAGAGTACATCATGAGAAATGCTGGGATGGATGAAGCACAATCTGGAATCAAGATTGCTGGGAGAAACATCAATAACCTCAGATATGCAGATGACACCACCCTGATGGCAGAAAGTGAAGAAGAACTAAAGAGCCTCTTGATGAAAGTGAAAGAGGAGAGTGAAAAAGCTGGCTTAAAGCTCAACGTTCAGAAAACTAAGACCATGGCATCCAGTCCCATCATTTTCTCTCAAATAGATGGGGAAACAATGAAAACAGTGACAGACTTTATTTTCTTGGGCCCCCAAATCACCTCAGATGGTGACTGCAGCCATGAAATTAAAAGACACTTGCTCCTTGGAAGAAGAGCTATGACCAACCTAGACAGCATATTAAAAAGCAGAGACATTACTTTGCCAACAAAGGTCAGTCTATTCAAAGCTACGGTTTTTCGAGTAGTCATGTATGGATGTGAGAGTTGGACCATAAAGAAAGGAAAGCATCTAAGCACTGATGCTTTTGAACTGTGGTGTTGAAGAAGACTCTTGAGAGTCCCTTAGACTGCAAGGAGATCCAACCAGTCCATCCTAAAGGAAATCAGTCCTGAATATTCATTGGAAGGACTGATGCTGAAGCTGAAACTCCAATACTTAAGCTACCTGATGTGAAGAGCTAACTCAATGGAAAAGACCTTGATGCTGGGAAAGATTGAACGTGGGAGGAGAAGGGGATGACAGAGGATGAGATGTTTGTATGATATCACTGACTCAATGCAGATGAGTTTGAGCAAACTTTGGGAGATGGTGAAGGACAGGGAAGCCTGGCATGCTGCAGTCCATGGGGTCGCAAAGAGTCAGACACCACTGAGCAACTGAACAACAATGGTTCACGGGGTTCTCAATGCAGGAGTGCGGACGTGCTTTGCCATCCCCTTCTCCAGTGGACCATGTTTCGTCAGAACTCTCCACAGTGCTCCGTCCGTCTTGGGTGGCCCTACATGGCACAGCATTATCCCCAGAGGATAAAGTACATTTATACCAAGAATGTCAAAGGTTAGAGACTCCAGATCGTCTATGGCTTGGGCTTAGTAAAATGTTAATGTTTCTTAAGGGAAGTTCCTTGCAGGAGACAGGCTCAGGGAAATCAGGATCAAAACACTTAATTTCTGGCACTTAATTCCCTGGTGGCTCAAATGGTAAAAATCTGCCTGCAGATGCAAGAGACCCGAACTTGATGCCTGGGTTGGGAAGATCCCCTGAAGAAGGAAATGCAACTACTGCAGTATCTTTGCCGGGAGAATCCCATGGACAGAGGAGCCATGCCACCCACTGGGTCGCAGAGAGTCGGACTGAACTGAACAACTGACAGTTTCACGGAACCTTGTTGCACTTTTAGGCCATGCAGCTGGACAAATATCTGTTATTAATATTAATATTTTCTCAAGATTAAGGTTAGAGAGAATCACAGTCATGTTTTTCACTTTAAATTTAATATATAGATCTTGAGTCCACAAAGGTAAGAGTATTATTAATTTGTAACAAGATATGAATTTTTCAGTTACTTCTAATTTACCAGTAGTAAAGAGGACCTTTTTTTTTAACACGTAAGGTAAATATACTTTAGGGTTAAGCCATAAAGGAATCAACTATTTTATTTAGATGACCCTTGGTTTCTGCATCCATTTAAAAATATAAAAAAAAATTCCAGAAACTTCCAGAAAACAAAATCTTGCTGTGGGAAGGTGATAATTTACATACCATTTACATCGTATTTGCAACTATTTACATAATGTTACACAGTTTTCGGTATTATAAGTAATCCAGAGATGAATTAAAGTAAATGGAAGGATGTGTATAGGTTATGTGCAACTGCTACATCATTTTATATAAGCACTTGAGCATCCATAGATTTTGGTATCTACAGGGGTTTTAGAACCAGTTCCCCACGGATATCAACGGATGACTCTACATTGCATAGAAAATGACATATAGCTATTTTTTTTAGTATGGAACATTGGCATAATACCTATTCACTCATTAAAATAAAATTTTATATCATTGATCATGTTAATAACATACCCTCTTGCTTGGATGTGATGAGATTTACCCCCGTGATCTTCTCCCCAAAACTCATAACCCCTGTCTAACCATGGGGAAAGCATAAACAAACCTAAATTCAATGACATTCTACACAATTCTTGATCAAGAGTCCTCAAAAATGTCTAGGTCACCAAAACAAGAAGTCTGAAAACTGTCATGGTCCAGACAAGTCTAAGGACTCAGGATGTATAAATATAATCCGGTGTCCTGGTTGGAATCCTGGGGCAAAAAGAAAAAGTGAGCGTGAGGTAAAAATTTAGGAAATTCAAAGGAAGTATGGAATCTAGTAAAAGAAAAAGTGAGCGTGAGGTAAAAATTTAGGAAATTCAAAGGAAGTATGGAGTCTAGTAAAAGCCGTGTACGGGTTGTGGTTCTCTGGCTTTGACCAATGCACCACAATAATGTGAGGTGCTAATAACAGGAAAACTTAGGAGCGTATACTGGAACCCTCTGTAGTGCCCTTGTTCCTCTTTTGTAGATTGAAGGCTAGTCTAAAAACGAAAGTTCATTGATAAACAGAACTGGGACCAGTCAGCACACAGTGCATCGTTCGGTCACTTTGCAGAATCACAGCAAAGATCTCGGTGGTACAGGCTACAGCTGTCTTGGTTTTTAGAAGAGGAAATTCCCACAAAACTGGGACTTGACGTTGCATCTCCCACTTCCAAATCCTTATTTCAGGCCCAAATTGTTATTCTGTGTTGCAGTGATTCATGTATTTGAACTTCACTCCATCAACATTTATTGAGCTGCTGTTTTGCACTAGGTTCTACCTAAGCCACTGGAGATGGGAAGGGTAATATATGTCCATTACGTGGTTCATGAGACATCCCATAATGATCTGAAATAACAGTAATAAATATACCAGCCCTTCTTCCACCCATTCTGTCCATTCATACACCCTTGCATTTATACTTGACGTAAAAATGCATCAATAAATATTTATTCAAAGAAAACAATGAACGAATAAATGAACAAGTGAATCAGCAAGACACAATTGTAGCTAAAGTCATAGTCAAAGCATTTACACTAATACACTCAATCATCATAAAATACTAAGAGGGTGAATTAGGAGTTCGGGATTAACATTTACACATTGCCACGCATGGCAACCCACTCCAGTGTTCTTGCCTGGAGAATCCCAGGGACGGGGGAGCCTGGTGGGCTATCGTCTATGGGGTCCCACAGAGTCGGACACGACTGAAGTGACTTAGCAGCAGCAGCAGCAGCATGCATAAAATAAACAACCAACAAGGACCTACTGTATAACACAGGGAATTATACTCAATATTTTCTAATAACTTTATAAAAGAAAAGAATCTGAAAAAAATACACACACACACACATACACACATGAATCATTTTGATGTATGCCTGAAACCAAAACACCATTGTAAATCAACTATATTTCAATTAAAAAAATAACAGGGGCATACCTTCTTTCCCCTCCCCTTAGAGAAGGAATTGGGGTATGGAGAGTTTGGGGAACTTGCCCAATGCCAAAGCTGCCAGCTGTAGGGCAATGATTTGAACTCAGCCTGGCTCAGAAGCACATGTTATTTTTGCTAAAATTTTTAATTTTTTCATAAAAGAACTGATCACATCCCTTCAGTTTATTCCAACCAGTCATGATTTATTATGATTGTTGGAAGATAGCATCTTAAAAATTTGACTTCAAAAGAAACAAAACATGGACCGAGCTAGAGTCAATCATGTATGTCCAATCCTCCATTCATGCTAACACGTTAAGTTGTTGGAGTCCATTTAGGGGGAGCGGAGAGAAGGAAAACCTACAGGTTTCAAACAATCTCTTCTGCAAAGTGATAAGAGTAACCCACAGGCCCTCCTTATTGCAAACTTTTCCTTTTTTTCCCCAAAAGATGTGAAACTAGAATCATGATTCACTTTTCTTAATGTTTCCCAGGGGCTGATTCAGATTTCTTTGCACTGTTCTACCAGTGATCCTCTAGGAACTTTATATGTGACAGGCAGTCGAAAGTAATGGGTGTGCTTTAGTGAGAAGGCAAGGTTTGAGATGGTACGGGCTTGCATTTCTGTGCTGTTTTTCTGCCAGAGCCCTGAAGCAAATATTCATTATTGTAACTGTCACTGCTTGGCTTTGGCTTCAAAACATATTGCTAATACTTTGTGGAATGGTGCTCTCGTGGAGGATGAAAGGAAACGTGTCAGTATTCAGAGTGGCCCATTTTGGCCCTCATTCTTGCATAAAAACACTGGAAATACCTTTTAAAACATTTCATAAAGCATAAGAAAAGATTCCAGAAAATAATAACTTGAATTCTAGATAATAAAATAGAGCAGCCAACTTACATGGTCTGGGTAAGAAAAGTATTTTCCTAGTTACAGATCTCACAATCCAACTCAGAGAACCAGAGGTAAGTTGTGGAAATTTCCTTCCAGGCAACAGAAATAAACGCATGCATGCTCAGTTGCTCAGTCCTGTCCAACTCTCTGAGACCCCACGGACAGCAGCCCGCCAGGCTCCTCCATCCATGGGACTCTCCGGGCAAGAACACTGGAGTGGGTTGCCATTTACTCCTCCAGGGATAATTCTCGACCCAGGGATCAAAGGCATATCTTCCGAATTGGCAAGCAGACTCTTTACCACTGAGCCACCTGGGAAGCCCTGACAAATAAATACTATGACCCAAAGATGTTCATCATGTTTCCTGGTACACTGAAGACTCAGAATGATATTCAATTTATTTCCTTCTTGTTTGTGAAAATTTAAGTCTCAACCAGGCTTGCAAGCAAGTGAGGAGAACAGCTGCTTCCTCTTAAATATGCTGACATTCCGAAGTATAAAAAGGTGTTTCGTGACAAAAAAAAAAACACACACAACATAACTACACATGCAAGTTTTTAGAAATTATTACTGGCAGTTGTTTCTTTCCTCTGGATTTTACCTCATTTAACCACCAGCACCTGGGCAGCACGGCCCTCTTAGACACGGGCAGGAATGGGCCCTGCACTGGGCTCTGTACTTTTGGGGGCTCCACATACCACAAGCCACTGAAACAAAAGTCTATTTTTGTATTTTTTGATCTTATGAAAAACACTTTTTTCAGGTTTGATAACCAACTAAGCAAATGGGAACGTTAATTAGAAAGGGAAATGAGAACTGGACTGGGAGCTCCGAAGGCCGGAGCACAGAGTCAGAGAATTCACAAGTGTGTGTGAGCGCATGCGTGTAGAGGTTTCTGATCGTGTGTCTGTGTGTGAACGTGTGTCCATGTGTGTCCCTGTAGGTGTGTGTGCGTATATGTCTATGCATGTATGTTTTGTGTGTGCACATGCAATGCCCTGTGTGCATATGTGTGTTCTCATGCCATTATGTTTTTGTATGCATATGCAGTTACACGTGTCTATGTCCAGGTGTGGTTATGTGTGTTAAGAGGTAAAAGATCACAGCCTCCCTCTGGAAACCAGAAAGAGGCTTGTTTTCAAAACACCAAATGATGTCAAGTCACCAAATATGAGTCTACACAGAAAAGTCCCCCCAGATATTGCCTCTCTCCCTGAAGAGGAAATGCTTCAGATTGGCTGGAAATCTCGAGCCCAGAAAATGAGGTTGGGCAGAAAGGTTGCCTCCCCACTGGGGTCCCAGATTTGGGTGGGTCCAGTTACTGCCTGAGGGCTTCCCTGGTGGCTCAGCAGGTAGAGAATCCACCTTCAATGTGGGAGACCTGGGTTTGATCCCTGGGTGGGGAAGATCCCCTGGAGAAGGGAAAGGCTACCCACTCCAGTATTCTGGCCTGGAAAATTCCACAGCCTGTATAGTCCACGGGGTCGCAAAGAGTTTGACACGACAAAGCAACTTTCACCTTCAGTTGCCACCCGAAGGACTGACTTAGGGGACAGCGTCTCCCCTGTCCCTGCACATCTGTGCTACTTGGCAGGGCTGAGCTGACTCAGCTGGGGAGAGCCCTTGACCTTCAGGTCACAAAGGCAATCCTTGGATACAGCCTATGGGGCTGCCAGTGATGCTTGAGGTACCTTGTAAGCATTGAGCTGTATGGTGTATGGTCTCCATTTGAGCTCTTCACTTGGTCCTGAAACTTCGGGTGGGCTTGAATGAATCATCCTGTGTTAGACCCTGTGTTAATCATTGGAGGTTAAAAGGTAAAAAACGACGTCATTTTTGGACCAGAGCAACCAGGCTGCATACCATGAGAGGGGAGGGAACAATGGATTTGCTGTCTTTGAAGAGGTCGAGGAGACATCTCCAGAAAATACTAGAGAAATACTTGCACTTCAAATTCTAACTTTACCACACCTCCAGAGTTCTGCTACTTGGAAGTGTCATGCATAAAAATAATCCACTGTCCTTTTTAAATGAAGCCCTATAGAGACCTGATTAAAGAACTTAATGTCCCAAGGGATCAGGTGAGTAATTATTTCCACCCTTACATCACTTGAACTAGAGTTCCCAAGTCTTGTGCACATCAGAAATTCTAGATAGGAAAGTGATTTCAAAAACTTAAAAAACCCCAGAAATATCTAACTGCAACTTTTGAGATGTTTCCCGAAGCTGCCTAATCTATGACTGCTTGAGGCAATTACATCAACAGTAAATTCAGACTCAGTGATCCTGGTTACTGACCTGCTGAACTCACTTTGGATCGGGGATACCAGATACAGATTAGAACATCAATTGTTCTGCTGAAAAGTATTTGAGAGAGAGAGAGAGCTTGTTAAAAGAAATAGCTTATCCAACTTCTGAATTTCGCTCTTGAAGCCAGGACCATTTCATTTCATGGGGACTGGACACCATGTGAATCATGTGATTTGAGAAGATACTGTTCGGTTCGGTTCAGTTCAGTCGCTCAGTCGTGTCCGACTCTTTGCGACCCCACGAATCACAGCACGCCAGGCCTCCCTGGCCATCACCAACTCCCGGAGTTCACTCAAACTCATGTCCATCGAGTCGGTGATGCCTTCCAGCCATCTCATTCTCTGTTGTCCCCTTCTCCTTCTGCCCCCAATCCTTCCTAGCATCAGACTCTTTTCCAGTGAGTCAACTCGTCGCATGAGGTGGCCAAAGTATTGCAGTTTCAGCCTCCGCATCAGTCCTTCCAATGAACACCCAGGATTGATCTCCTCTAGAATGGACTGGTTGGATCTCCTTGCAGTCCAAGGGACTCTCAAGAGTCTTCTCCAGCATCATAGTTCAAAAGCATCAATTCTTCGGCGATCAGCTTTCTTCACAATCCAACTCTCACATCCATACATGACCACGGGAAAAACCATAGCCTTGACTAGACGGACCTTGGTTGGCAAAGTAATGTCTCTGCTTAGATTGCTTTAACAGAAAAATTTATCTGGAATTCAGGCTATTCTTATCACTGGCAGCAATTTGGGAGGAAGAAGGCTAGAAAGTCAGGTTGCCAGGTTAGCAAATGATTGCAGAAGGTCTCAGGAGGAGGAGGTGGTCAGAACTGGACCAAAGGATGTTTGAGTTGGAGATGCAGGAGGAACAGGCCAAGAAGAAAGGAGATCAGAGACTCTAGAAGCAGAAGAAACCCAGCAGGAGCCCCCAGGCCCCAGGGAGTGACGCAGGGTCCAACAGCTGGCCAACGGGAGCAGAGACCTACTCTGTATCCTCAACCTCAAATGTCCTTGACCTCAAAATGGATGTCTCTAGTTTAGTTGTTTAAATTTTATATTGGAGTACAGTAGACTGTATATTGGAGTACAGGTGATTGTATAGTAGAGTATACTTGATTGTATATTAGAGTATAGTTGACTGTATACTGGAGTACAGTTGGCTTCCTTGGTGGCTCAGATGTTAAAGAATCTGCCTGCAATGTGGGAGACCCAGGTTCCATCCCTGGTGGGGAATGGCCACCCGCTCCGGTATTCTTTCCTGGAGGGTCCCATGGACACAGGAGCCTGGAGGGCTACAGTCCATGGGGTCACAAAGAGTTGACACAACTGAGCAACTAACGCCTTCACACTTTCCTAGTTGATTAACAATGTTGTGTTAAGTTTCAGGTGCACAGCCAAGTGATCCAGTCACACATACACATATTGATATATGTGTCTATTCTTTTCAAACTCTGTTCTCATTTAGGTTCTTCTAAGCGAAAGAGGAGAGTGAAAAGTTTGGCTTGAAGCTCAACATTCAGAAAACTAAGATCATGGCATCTGGTCCCATCACTTCATGGGAAATAGATGGGGAAACAGTGAAGACAGTGTCAGACTTTATTTTTTGGGGCTCCAAAATCACGCAGATGCTGATTGCAGCCATCAAACTAAAAGACGCTTACTCCTTGGAAGGAAAGTTATGACCAACCTAGATAGTATATTAAAAAGACATTACTTTGCCAACAAAGGTCCATCTAGTCAAGGCTATGGTTTTTCCCGTGGTCATGTATGGATGTGAGAGTTGGACTGTGAAGAAAGCTGATTGCCGAAGAATTGATGCTTCTGAACTGTGGTGCTGGAGAAGACTCTTGAGAGTCCCTTGGACTGCAAGGAGATCCAACCAGTCCATTCTAGAGGAGATCAATCCTGGGTGTTCATTGGAAGGACTGATGCGGAGGCTGAAACTGCAATACTTTGGCCACCTCATGTGACGAGTTGACTCACTGGAAAAGAGTCTGATGCTGGGAGGGATTGGGGGCGGGAGGAGACGGGGACGACAGAGAATGAGGTGGCTGGAAGGCATCGCCAACTCGATGGACATGAGTTTGAGTGAACTCCGGGAGTTGGTGATGGCCAGGGAGGCCTGGCGTGCTGTGATTCATGGGGTCGCGGAGAGTCGGACACGACTGAACTGACTGACTGACTGATGGTATTAGCTTAAACCCGCAGTTCAGCACACACAAGCAGGCCTCATCTAAGTAGTCACACCACCGCCACTCAGCCCCTGCACACACACGCAACAGGCAGAGGCAGGAAGCGTAAAGGAGCGTAACGGTGACACCGACAGTGTTGCTCCCTGGAGAGCACACAACCCCACACGGAGGGTGGAGTCCACCGTGCCGTCTCGTCAGCCATCTGAGAAACGCATGCCCAGTTTTACCAGTCGCTGTGGTTCTTATTTTGAAGGCCAAAAATTTTCACGTGAGATTTCCGGGTGTTCAGTGTTAGGAACCGTGTGCGTGGGTGTGCGTGAGTGTGCGTGGCGTGCGCGGTGTGCATGTGTGTGCGTGGTGTGCGTCAGGTGCGTCAGTGTGCGTCAGGTGCGTCAGTGTGCGTGGCGTGCGTGGTGTGCGTCAGCGTGCGTGCTGTGCGTCTGTGCGTGAAAGGCCTGTGTGCAGCCGCCTCCGCGGGGCTGCGGCCCACCATTCTGAAGACCCTGAGCACCGCGCCCCATCACGGCGCCCCGGGACCCGGCTCACGGCCGGACTGCCGCTCTCCGGCCAAAGGCGAGGCCTCTCTCCAAGGAGAGAAGCTTCTGAGGGTTCCTCCCAGCTTCTTCACCAGAGGACCTGCCCTCCTTCCTTTCTCTCAAGGGAGAGGCTCCCTCCAGGACAGCACCGAGGCGTCCCGGGCCTCAGGGATTAGGGCCGAATACCGCGGTGTCACCTCAGCGTGATGTCTCTGTCACCGCCTCATCATGTTGCAGCCTTGGTTTCAGTAAGTCCGTGGGGACTGTGTTCCCTGCTCCTGCAGCTTGGCTCATATTTAACATATTCCACACGCAACTACAACAAAGCCTGTTAGGTATTTAGTAACTGATAAATACACAGGCTGCTATCAGCAAATTTGTTCTGTCAGGTATTTGCCTTTCTTTCAAAAGCTGAGACCCTACCCCCATAGGGCACTAGACGGCACACTGGTACAGCAGGATAAAGAGCAAATCTTTGGCCTTATGATCTAAGTTTTCATCCCGAATCATTTTCACCTTCTAATTTTCTCCCCACCCTTCTCTGTGCTGCTTCGCCTCTCACAACATCCAGCGAGAAAAGAGCCAAGATGTTGGGAAAATCTGTGAACCAAGAGTCATCCTGTTCCTGTAAACCAGAGGTCCCAGAACTTTAGTATACATTGAACCACCTGGAGGTTTAATCAGACACAGACTATTGATTCTGCCCTTAGAGTTTATGGTTCCAAGGTCTGGGTTTGGGCCTGAATATCTGCACTTCTGACCAATATCCAAGTGCTGCTGCTGTGGGGCTGAGGACAACTCTTCAGGAACCACCACCGACACACCTGTCAACTAGTTTCTGGTTTAGTAACAGGTCTTGGCTTTAGAGCTATGTGGCTGCTGCTGCTGCTAAGTCGCTTCAGTCGTGTCCGACTCTCTGCGACCCCATAGAGGGCAGCCCACCAGGCTCCCCCATCCCTGGGATTCTCCAGGCAAGAACACTGGAGTGGGCTGCCATTTCCTTCTCCAGTGCATGAAAGTGAAAAGTGAAAATGAAGTTGCTCAGTCGTGTCCGATTCATAGCGACCCCATGTACTTCAGCCTACCAGGATCCTCCGTCCATGGGATTTTTTCAGGCAAGAGTACTGGAGTGGGGTGCCATTGCCTTCTCCGATGACCAACCTAGACAGCATATCAAAAAGCAGAGACATTATTTTGCCAACAAAGGTCTGTCTAGTCAAGGCTATGGTTTTTCCAGTCGTCATGTATGGATGTGAGAGTTGCACTATTAGGAAAGCTGAACACCGAAGAATTGATGCTTTGAACTGTGGTGCTGGAGAAGACTCTTGAGAGTCCCTTGGACTGCGAGGAGAGCCAACCAGTCCATCCTAAAAGAGATCAGTCCTGGGTGTTCATTGGAAGGACTGATGTTGAAGGTGAAACTCCAATACTTTGGCCACCTCATGCGTCGAGTTGACTCACTGGAAAAGAGTCTGATGCTAGGAAGGATTGGGGGCGGGAGGAGACGGGGACGACAGAGAATGAGATGGCTGGATGGCATCACAGACTCGATGGACATGAGTTTGAGTGAACTCCGGGAGTTGGTGATGGACAGGGAGGCCTGGCGTGCTGTGATTCATGGGGTCGCAAAGAACCGGACACAACTGAGCGACTGAACTGAACTGAAGGGAGTTTCTGAGACATGAGACTTTTAGTACTTTGGGGGACAGCTCCAGCAAGTCAGGACAAGTTGACCACCCTAAGAAGGAATTTGGAATAAGTTAAGGAAAACTCTTAAAATACTTTAGGTACCTAAGCAAGCAATGAGTATCTCTTTTGAAAGATACATTTTTGGAGACTGATGTAATTTATAAATGAAGGAGAATGTAGATACATTTAGATACTTAAATTAAAACAGAGAAAAATAACTATGGGGTTTAATTAATCTGCCACTTGGCCTTTAAACCAGGGGTTCTTTTTTTTGTAAGACAGTCTCCTTTCCCTAACCTAGAATCTGCGTTTTCAAGGAAATCTGTTTCCTACAGCACTCAGAATATATGCTTCATCCCTTTCCTTCCAAACATAAATTATCCAAAGTAAATTGGTTTAAAACCAAATTACTAGAGCAGATATCATATCACATATTAATATATGGAATCTAAATAAGACTGGTACAAATTAACTTATTTACAAAACAGAAACAGACTCACAGACTTGGAAAAGAAACTTACGGTTTCCAAAGGGGAAAATGGCAGGCGAAGGGTAAATTAGCAGTTTAGGATTAACATGTACACAGTAGTATATACAAAACACAACCATCAAGGACCTACTACAGAACACAAGGAACTATATGAAATATTTGTTAATAATCTGTAATGGAAAAGAATCTGAAAAAGGATAGATACATGTATATGTGTAACAACCACGTTGCTATACACCTGAAACTAACACAACAATGTAAGTCAGCTACATACCCACAGACATAAAAATAAAATTCACATACACACGATACTAAGTTCCTTGGACGGCAGGAGCGTGAGTCCTTGGGAGAGTTGATTCAGTGGTTACACCACTGTTCATACAATTGATAAGCACCGAGAAGAAGTGGTGAGTTTTGTCAGAATCTATGAACTTTCTGACAAACATAACAGAGAGACAGAAAGAGGACAGAAACAAAATCAACTTATTCCACAGTTATTTGAAATGACCTGGATGCCACTAAAAGGTGCAGGAGACTGGTTTTATTTCGGGGGGTGGGGGTGGGGGTGGGGTTTGTAATAGAGATTTTTCTTTTCCCTAGTAAAGGAGAAGGAACAAAAACCTTTCCAAATATATGAATGGTAGTTCCCCCCTTTCAAGAATTTTCTGCATGCCACAGTGATACTTCCCATTTCACTAACAAGGAGACATGCATATTGAAAAATTTCCATTTTGGCAAAAAATCAAGGCATAGCTTTTCAGCGATTGTCTTTGGTAATGTGTTGTATTTATACAGCAATAATCTTCCTTTTGACCGTGTGCTTTAGGTAAAAGTGAGGGTTTGCCTTGTGTGCTTAAATCTATAATAACTATTTCGAATTAGGACTTGATCAATCATAAATTTTGAAAGCTTTTACTAATTAAAATTGAACACAGAGTGGAGAGCCTGCTTTCTGACTAGTGAACTTAGAGCCTGTGGTGAACTGAGAAGGTAGCGACAGTCACGTCAAGCCACTGAGAACACAGATCCTTGCTGTAGAATCCTGTTAGGCAGCCCATATAATTAAAGGGAAGAAATAACTGCCAGCTCTTCAAATTTTGTAGACTGTCTCGAAGATAAGAAAATGAGCTCTCATAAGGGATAGCACAATGATAAAATATTTAGTGTAGAAATGATTTAGAACATTAACCCATTTGATCTGAGGCAATTTACCATGTGCTAAGAGTTACATATAACTTTATGAACAGTAGCCTGCTGGCTCCTCTGTCCAAGAATACTGGAGTGGGCTGCCATGCCCTCCTCCGGAGGATCTTCCCCACCCAGGGATCGAACCCCCTGCTCTTACTTCGACTTGCATTAGCAGGTGGTTCTTTACTACTAGCACTGCTGGGAAGCTTTCTAGGTGTCACTAGTAAAGAACCTAACTGCCGACACAAGAGATCTCGGATGCTGGTTCCATCCCTTCATCGGGAAGATCCCCTGGAGGAGGAAATGGCAACCCACTCCAGTATTCTTGCCTGGAGAATTCCAGGGATGGGGGAAGCTGGTGGGCTACCATCCATGGGGTTGCAAAGAGTCAGACGTGACTGAAGCAACTTAGCAAGTAAGAGTTACCTGGCTTTCCAGGTGGCACTGTGTTAAAGACTCTGCCCGCCAGTGCAGAAGACACGAGTCGTGGATTCAGTAGATGCCCAGGTCAGGACGAGCCCCTGGAGGAGAAAATGGGAACCCAATCCAGTATTCTCACCTGGAAAATCCCATGGACAGAGGAGCCTGGCTGACTACAGTCCTTAGGGTCACAAAGAATTCTAGTTTTCAATACAATAGTGTTTCATAAATTGACTATGAAGACAACAGTTTAATCAGACAGATACCATGATAAACTGATATACATTCTTTTTTCAAATTTCAGAACCAGGAAAGAAGTTTTCAGAGAGTAAGTTCTACTGGAAAACTTATGGGGAATGACTGGCAAAGATGAGAGAAATATAGAAAAAAAGACCTTTAAAAAATCAAGAAATCATATTAATATATGCATATAGTTTTAATAAATTTTCAACTACTAGGCATTCCATTTAAACTATAAACTGCATTGTTTCAAGATTCAAACTACCCAAATTATTTCATCCAAAACAGCAATTTATTATTATTTTGCTCACTTCAGGAAAGGGGGGAAAAAGGGACATTATTACATAATACAATCACTTTTTGATAGAATTTCTCTCCTTGAAAAAGTTATTTCCATGTAATGTTAATATACCTCAGCTGAGAAGAGTTTTAAGAGTTGGAGGACACATAAAAATTAGGGAGAATATGCACATCAAAATGAATAGGAGAAATCAGAATTTTACTTGTTATTTACTGAAAGGTTGCCTGCTGAAAAATTAATAGAACTGCTTGGAAATAATAAAATTCTGGAGCAAATGCCTCTCTTCACGGCAAAGCCAACAGACCTATTTCCAATATTCCCCTTTTCAGCTACATAAACCATATAAACCAGATTTTCACAAAATTCCACATAAAATTGTCTCTTATTATAATGTCATAAACTGTCACACAGTTTCAGAAATTCCAAGTACAGCCGACTGTCTCTTGCACTAAAATGCTCCATACCATAAAATTTTCTTTTTGAGAATATATTTAGTTGTAATCGTATCTCAAGTTCACCAAAACACTAACTGAAACACTAAAAACAAAACAAACAAAAAATGTTAACCTTTTTCTTGTCTGAATAATGCAGAATAACCAATTAGATATTCCTTAGACCTTACTGAAGAGACTAGTTATTTTGACAGTATTTCAACAGATTCAAATTAATTAATTATTCAATATTTTGAGTATATAATTAAGAAAAAAACACTTGCTCTTGGTTAGGTCTATCAACTAAGATTTAATTCAATATGCTAGGATAAATATATTTTAAGATAGCACTGTGGTTAATAAAGAATACACTGTTAGATAATTAATTTAAAAATAAATTTTTATTATCTTTGACAGTTATTCTGTATGGTGATTTTGATCCTGCAGAATGCTAACTATTTTTATAGCTACAAAGGAATAGAAATCTGGTCTCAGATGACTTGACCTCTCAAAGGATGATGGCATTTCTATTTCATCTCAGCCTTTGGGATCTCATTTCATGAGTCAAATCAGAACACTATATTAGAGACAATTTGATATGAATAGAAGTTCTGAAGTTCATCGTTAATTTGGATAAAATAATTTTTAAATATAATTCTTAATCTCTTTGCTTCCTAGATCACTTTCTTACAGTTAATTTTCTTGAGAGAGAAGAACTTCTTTTTTATGGGTCCTGTTTTCAGTAAACCTGTTTTAAATCAGCACCGGGTTCCTTTGAAGTTTCTCTAGACGTGGAAAAGCCCGTGGCCACATGTGACTGGCTCTGCTCCCGTGCTCCCTGGCAGCTCCGCTCGCTCCGGAGGAAGCCGGGCGGGGAATGCGCGTCCAGGGCTGGGCGTGGGGAGTCGGCCCCGGGGGGACGGAGAGCGTGCAGGCAGGCACCACATCGACGCCTGGCGCCGGGAGGCCTGTGCCAAGAGGTCCAGATCCCAGCCAGGCCCCGCAGCCGATTCACAGGGCCGCGGACAGAGCGGCTGGAGCCAGAGGCTCGCTGCTGGGAAGGGACGGCCCCAGGGCAGCTGAGGACGCGGCCCGGTCCACGGCGGGCGGTGGTGGCCTTGCCGGGTTATTTTAGCACAATGGCCTCACGTCCTGGACGGCCCGCTGTGGTTGCACTGGGGAAAGAGAGCTGGGCCACCATCTGCAAGGGCAGGACAGGCAGAGGGGAGCGGAGGACAGTCAGCCTGCTCTGCAGGCCCAGGTCTCGGGCCCCACTGGGAGGAGCAGGCGGGAAGCACAGGGCTTCACTTCCTTCCCTTCCGCTCAACGTGCCCACTCCCAGCCTCATCAAAAGGAGCAGTACAAGGACCTCCCTCCAGTCCAGCGGTTAAGACTTGCCTTCCAGTGCAGGGGTGTGCAGGTTCAATCCCTGCTTGGGGAACTAAGATCCCACAGGCTTCCAGCCAACAACCAAAACATAAACCATGGCAGTGATATGGTAACAAAGTCAATAAAGACTTAATTAAAAAAATAATAACAGTATAAAACTTAACACATGGATGCATATATATCTCCCTCTGAGATTTTAATTTGTCCCTGTAAGCCACCACTCATTGAAGGCATTTCTAGAGAAAGCAAAACTTTAAAAATCTTTCCAGGTCAGCTGGGGGAAAAAAAAAAGTGGCCAAGGATTAGGCAGGCTGACTCACAGAATTAAGTTATATGATTTGGCTCATCTTTTCTCTGAAGCTCATTCAGAGAACAGCTCAGCGCAGGCGTGCCTTTGTAAAAATACAAGGCTTTTTTATCAAAATTGAAGCCCCAAATAAATATATCACTAGGTATTTTAAGTAGACAGGTAATTCTAAGTGTTGGGGCAATTCTTGAAGAATGTGCTTAGATTTTGAAGACAATATATTTTAGTTTCATACAACTTCATTTTTACTCAGCATGTGATTTATGGACTTTTAGCATTGCCATGCCATGATATCAGCAGTCATACTTTTTACTTAACACTTCAGAAAAATACCTCTGTGACCTAATCTTCAAAATGCAATTCCAAAGCTGAGAGGAGTTTCACTGCTCGACTTGTCAACCGGGGTTGATACATACATGTGTCCTCAGACTGATTAACTTAAGGTGAATACATCTGAATGAGATAGAAATTATTTATATTTTCTTATTAACTCTTTTTTTGGGGGGGGCATAAGAGAGAACTAGAAACAAAAGAAACAAAAGAGAAAAGCGAGGGAACCACATCTTAGTTGCCCTTTGAAACTGCAGATTTTATAAGGAAGGAAGTTTCGTGAGCTACTCCTCTTAAAAGATATTTTTATCAGTCAGTCCAGATGGATCAATATGATGAACCAATTCATAGGATTTGGATGGAATTCTTCTCTTTCAATCTTTGAAGGTCCCATCGTCACAGATGTTCCATTTCTATTGAAGGAATATATCCTGTTAAGATTTCTGAGATGCTAACAGAAAAGGTGCCACCAAGTATGATGACTTATGAATTCTGATGTGAATATCACTGAAATGTGCCGATGAATGGTAAATGCCAAAGAAGTCTGTACATGGTTTTATGAGATATATCATGCACTCAAAATGATAGATAATGCATCACTCAAAATGAGACAAAAACTGTTTCTTCAACTCCTTTTATGTATTATTATCTTTTGCTGTTTTGAAGTTTGCAGGATACAGAGTAGCTCTCCCTAGTTAGGCCACAATATCGCTGTCTAGTTTTATAGGTCCTGACTCTAAATGTGATCACTGTTATAGGAATCAGCTAGCTAGCATAACAGTGCACTTTCTTGAATATAAACCTAAATAATTACAAAATTAAACAAATGTGTGACAAAGAAACCTTCAATGATACAAGATAATAGTAATATCCTACAATTATTTGGTCCTTATTAGTTTTCAGATATATTTTATAGATTCTTCTTTGTTAGTCTCAGGAAGATACTGTGAGATAGACATTGGACTTCTTATCTTATAAAAAAGAAAACTGGCTTATTGATATAACATCACATGCTAGAATCATATAATGATTAATTAGGAAAGCCATCATCAATGGCAAGATTTTTTAGATTTTTTTATTGCCACCTGATAAAAAAGATTTATCATCAAGAACTAAGTGCAAAAAATTACGTAATTTCAGTAGGAATTTCAGAATCATATGGTAGCAATTTTTTTATTTCTATGAAATGTTATAGCTAAGACAATATGTATGACTAGGACCCACTATATATTTAGTTTAGAAATTTTATAGTATTTAGAATAGAGGAGTACATTAACATTTTTGTGTGGTAACATTACTATATTATTTAATGAACCAAATTAGATTTTAATACAAGCTTTACATGGTTACTAAGGTTTTTAGCATTACTTTTATAAATTATAATCATTTAAAACATAAAGAGACAAAAATATCCTTTTAAAATAGGAGTTATAAGCCATCACTCTTCTCCAAGGACCACAACAGCCCCTTATTTCACCCTAAGTCAAAGCTAATGTCCAGCTGAAAGCTTTCTCCCTTAGATCAGGGACAAGACAATGATGTCTCTCTTGCTACTGCTATTCAGGACTACTAAAAGTTCTAGCCAGGACTATTAAACAAGAAAAATAAATAAAAGTCAGATTTTAAAGAAATAAATAAAACTACCTCTCTTTTCTGGTGGCATCATCTTATATATGCTGCTGCTGCTGTGTCACTTCAGTCGTGTCCGACTCTGTGTGACCCCATAGACAGAAGCCCACCAAGGTCCCCCGTCCCTGGGATTCTCCAGGCAAGAGAATCTTATATATAAAAAACCCCAAAGAATCTACCTTCCGAAAATAGATCTAATAAACTAGTTCAGCAAATTTGCAGAATACAAGATAAATGTACAAAAATCAGTTGTGTTTTTTTATACTCTAGGAATGAAAAACCTGAAAGCAAAATGAAAAGGCAAAAAAGAATAAAATACTGAGGAGTAAATGTAATCACTGAAGTGTGAGACTTGTACACTGACAACTATAAAGCATTGCTGAAGGAAACCTTAAAATACCTAAATGCAGAAAGACTTTTTTTAAATTAATGGATTGGAAGACTTAATATTGCTAAGATCACTCCTGAAAGTGATTTACAGCTTAAATGCAAAATCTATCAAAATTCCAGTAGTCTTTTTTCCTGCAGAATTGATAAGCTGAACAAAATTTCATATAGAAATAAAGGGATCCCAATAATGCTTTTCAATACTGTAAGAGAAGAATGTTGTGGAGTATTCATACCTCCTGATCTGAAAAGTTACTAAAAAGTCACAGTAATCAAAATGGTGTGGCATAAAGATATATACAGATCCATGAAATAAAACTGAGAAATAAACCCACATGTCTATGGATAAGTAATTTTGATGAGGATGAAAAGATCATTCAAAGCATAAATAATAGTCTCCTCAACAAATGGTCTTGGGAAGAATAGATAGCTACATGCTAAAGGATAAAATTGGACCCTTGCTTCATACCACATGCCACTCAAAATGGATCAACAGCATAAATGTAGGCTCTCCTATAAGGAATGCATGCACTCTAAGTTGTTTCAGTCATGTCTGAATCTTTGCAACCCCATGGATGGTAGCAAGCTAGGCTCCTCTGTCCATGGGATTCTCTAGGCAAGAATAATGGAGTGGGTTGCCATGCCATTAGGAAATATAGTTGCAAAGATTTGTGACCTTGCATTAAGCAATGATTTCTTTTAAATGATATCAAAAGCATAAGGATCAAAAATAAATAAGTTGGACTTTATTAAAAAAAAAACTTTTATATGTCAAAGACACCATCCAAAAAATGATGAAAACAACCCACAAAATGGGAGAAAGTATTGTCAAATCAATTATCTGATGAGAGTCTAGAGCAGAGAACATATAAAGAACTCCTAGAACTCAACAACAAACAGACAGGAGGACAAGTGATTTGAATAGAATGTCTCCAGCTAAGAGGCAAATGGCCAATCAATGCTTGAAAGAAGGCCCACTTTACAAGTCATTAGAGAAATGCAGACATGAGATATCATTTCACATTGTGGCTGCAATAATGATGAAAAGGTAAAATGTAAAAACAAAACAGTAACAATTTTTAGCAAGGCTTTGGAGAGATCGGGATCTTCATACATTGCTGGTAGAATATAAAATGGTGCAGTGCTGTGAAAAAGGCTGGAAGCTTCTCAAATAGTTAAACATAGAGCTAACATATGACTCAGCAATCCCACTTTTAAGTACATATCCAAGATAAATGAGAGAATAGTTTTATGCACAAACATACACATGAATGTTCATAGCAGCACTTCATAATGATCAAAAGGTGGAAACAACCCAAATATCCATCAACTAATGAATGGATACAAGTTTGTCCCTACAAGGGAATATTATTCAGCTATCTAAAGAAATGAAGTAATGACACATGTTAATGTTACAATATGGGTAAACCCTGAAAGTATTATGCTAAGTGAAAATAGTCACAAAAGACCACGTGTTGTATGATTCCATTTAGCACATCAGTCAACTCTGCAGAGGCAGAAAGTTGATTGATTAGAGGTGGCCAGGGAATAGAGGAAAAGTAGAATTAAGAGGTATGGGACTTCTTTCGGTGGCGATGGAAATATTAAGAAATTTGCAAGCTGTAATGGTTGCACAGCACTTGCACAGCCTCCACATTGTACACTTCAAAACAGTGCATTGAGTCATGTGAATTTTATCTCTATATAAAAAATTTTAAGCTAATGGATGATGGATGTCTTTGCAATGGCCAGAAGACTCTGGTGTGGTTCCCCATCATCTATCTGACTTTTTCTTTTAGTTTCTTCCCTTCTGTTTTCTCTGCAGCAGCCACACTGCTCTGGCCGTCTCGTTCTTCTTCAAGGGTCCAGAGCATGATCACACGTCAGGAGCTTTGAGTTTGCTGTTTTGTCTGTTCGGAATACTCTTCCCCCAGATAACCACAGAAAGCCTCTCTCCATCTGTAGCCTGTATCACCTTCTCTGTGAAGCGCTGTCTTCCTATCCTGAATGAAACTATATTCTCCCTCCCATGCCCGCAATGCCTCTTTCTCTTCCCTGCTTTCTTTTTCTCCACAGAATTTATCACATTCAAATGCTACAAAATATAAACAACCTAGCTTTTGTTTATTATCATCCACCTCACCCCAGTGGAATGTAAACTCTACAAGGCAAGGGTTATGGGTAGTTCTGTTCTGTCCTGATTCTCAGCATCTAGGAATTTACTTGAAACATAACAGATTTCCAATAAATACCGAATATTTCTTGAATGACGGAATGAACAAATGCGACCACCAAGGAAACAAAATGATGCTCAGGAAGGAAGAATGAATCAGAGGGGCCGGCAGAGAAAGGCCCAGCATCAGTGTGTGATCTCAGTTACGTAAAAAGCTTTTTTTAAAAATCTCTAACATTAAAAAAAAAATTTAGTTCAAGTGTGAGCTAAGTGATTAATTTTAAAAAGTGGTTATGATTTTTTAATAAGGTATCTCATTCCATGATTTCTGAAATCCATTTCAGCTCTAAAATAAAATGATGTTTTGAGAAACATTTTAATAAAAACTTAGCTGTAAGTCCCACAGTTTCTAAGGAAGTGATTAATAATTTGAGAATTACCCACAGATTATTCCTCACTAGCCCTTCCATTACCAAAGCATGTCATCTAAATTAGATATTATATATGAGGAAAACAATTTTCTGTATTTGGAAAGTTATACCAGGAATCATATCATGATGGCATTGCCACACCTTTCTCTCCCCTCCCCCGATCCTGCTAGGCCAGGAAGAAAGGAATGATGTGGTCCAGAAAAGAATGTTTCTGGGACTCTTGGGATGGAGAAAAAAAAATTACAACTAAACTTTAAACAGCTGAAAAAGAGATTAAGATAAAAGTGAGTATTGTAGGAAAAAAGACTGTGGGAAAATTTGAACTCTCAATCATCAAGTAGCTGTGTAAAGTCTAAGAAATGTGACTCAACATTAAGAAACAGATTGAGGCTTTCTCTTTAAAATCACAAGAAAAATAGGAAGAAAAAAATTTAATCTTACTAAATACTATTGTTCTTTATGCCTTGTTCTAAAACTAAATGAATTTCATACGTTATTAGGATGAGTTAACAGTCATACTTTATGCTTGTCTATTTTATATTTTTGTTTTCCACACAAGCACCATTATTGAGTAAAAACATATGCTGGCTTTTTTTTTCAGTTACTTATATTCTATGAGAAGACTATCTGCTAAGAGTATCAACCTAAGGATCCTTTATGAGTAATTTTTGACCTGGTATCTGAGAGTTCAGATCAGTTCAGTTCAGTTCAATTCAGTCGCTCAGTCATGTCCGACTGTTTGCGACCCCATGAATCACAGCACGCCAGACCTCCCTGTCTATCACCAACTCCCGGAGTTCAGTCAAACTCATGTCCACAGAGTTGGTGATGCCATCCAGCCATCTCATTGTCTGCTGTCGCCTTCTCCTCCCGCCCCCAACCTTTCCCAGCATCAGGGTCTTTTCCAGTGAATCAACTCGTCGCATGAGGTGGCCAAAGTATTGCAGTTTGTTAAATCTAATAGCCAATAAGTTGGTGCAGCCACTTTGGAAAATATTTTGATACAGTTTTTCAAAAGGTTAAACTCAGAGTTAGCCTGTGACTCAGCCTCTCCATCCTGTCTGATTCCACACATACCACAGAGAAAAGAAAACGGACGTCCAGACCAAAGCCAGGACACAAATGTTCATAGCACTGATACGGATAACGCCCCCAAAGCAGAAACAGCCACACGCATCAGACAGCAAGAGGAAAGCAGCAACATGGATGGACCCGGCGATTGTCACCCTGAGTGAAGTTAAGACAGAGAAGAAATACTGCACGACATCCCCTATGTGGCATCCCTCATAGCTCAGTCAGTAAAGAATCTGCCTGCAGTGCAGGAGACCCGGGTTCGATCCCCGGGTTGGAGAGATTCCCCTGGAGGAGGAAATGGCAACCTAGGCCAGTATGCTTGCCTGGCGATCCCATGGACAGAGGGGCCTGGTGGGCTACAGTCCATGGGGTCACAGAGTTGGACATGACTGAGCGACTAACACTTTGTTTCACAAAGAAAGGTAAGCTTTTTTTTCCCCTCCCTTATATGTGGAGTCTAAAAAGAAATGATACAAATTAACTTATTTATAAACAGAATAGGTTCAGGAAGTTAGAGAATGAATTCATGCTTGTGAGGGGGTAAGGGACAGTTAGGGAGTCTGGGATGGAAGTGTACACACTGCTGTATCTAAAACAGATCACCAGCAAGGACCTACTGTGTAGCACCAGGAACTCTGCTCAGTGTCATGTGGCAGCCTGGAGGGAGGGGGTTTGGGGGAGAACAGATACATGTACATGCATGGCTGAGTCCCTTCGCTGTTACTATCATGCCACTGTTAATCAGCTATACCCCAATACAAAATAAAAGGTTCAAAAAATTAATTTGCAAGAAAATTGAAATTAATTACAAAAAAGGAATTATACTAATTCACCATACTAATGAGAGAAAAGGATTCAATTTAATAATGAACATGCCCCCCCCAAAAAAATGGGAAAAATAAAGTGTGATCTATGCATGTGATGGATAATTACTCTGGTTAAAGAAGAATAAACTCATGGTACATGTCACAGCATGAATGAACCCGGAAGACATTGAGTTAGGGAAGAGAAATCAGTCAGGAAACACCAGGGATTATGTGACCCCATTTGCATCAACCACCCAGCAAAGGCAAATCAATGAGACAGGAAGTCTCTCAGTGGTTGCCAGGGGAGAGGGGTTTCAGAGTAAGAGAGACTGACCACCGGTGGGGGTGTGGCTTCTTTGGGAGGGGCTCTGAAATCATTGTGATGATGCATGCTCTGTGAACACACTAAACACCATCCAGCTGTACACTTTCAGTTGTTCAAAAGTGGGTGAATTGTACGGTATGTGAATTATGCCTCTAAAGCAGCTAATTTTTAAAATGCTGTGTTGTGCTGTTTTAGTCACTTTGCAACCTCATGGACTGCAGCTCGCCAGGCTCCTCAGTCCATGGGATTCTCCAGGCAAGAATACTGCAGTGGCTTGCCATGCCCAGGGATTGAACTGAGGTCTCCCGCATTGCAGGCAGATTCTTTACCATCTGAGCCAACAGGGAAGTCCAGGAATACTGGAGTGCATAGCCTATCCCTTCTCAAGGGGAACGTCCCAACCTAGGAATTGAAGCAGGCTCTTCTGCATTACAGGTGGATTCTTTACCAGGGAAGCCCAATTTCAAAAATAGATAATTAATAAGGACCTACTGTAGAGCACAGTGAACTCTGCTCAATACTCTATAATGCCCTATACGGGGAAAGAATCTAAAACGGACTGGATGCACGTACATGTATAAATGATTCACTTTGCTGTACAGCAGAAACTAATTACTCTTAAACCAACTATACTTCAATAGTTGTTTTCAAAGATCTAAAAATTTTCACGGTGTGAAAATTCTGGCTCTGTTTCTGAGTTCCTCTGAGGAAGCAAGGTCAAATGCTGACTCCTTTCAACTGAGACGACCAGCGAGGGGCGCCGTGCGCACCAGCTCTTCCACGGGTAGGGGTGGATTTCAGATACAGCCAGAGAGGCAGGCCCCCACGCTGCTTCTGCCTTCAGACTGCATTTTGGCGATGCTGAGCCTTATAAATTAAAGCATACAAATAGGATGGAAATCATTATATATCGCAAGCCAGAAAGACCCTCCTAAATCAATGTTAAGAAAATCATTCCTCTGTTAAGAGCTTGAAGAACAAAGTCTAAATTCTGGAGAAAAAGCAGGCTGACCCTTGAAAGCTTCTGAGCTGTGACTCCAGCCAATCCTCACCCACACACAGATGATCCTGTCAAGCTATCCTAAGGCCCCAGGTGCTACAATCTTTCTGAGCTTTGTGGGCACCCTTTGTTTAAGGCTTAGGACAAATTTCACCTTAGAAATTACTCCTTCTCCATATATTTTCAATATCCTGTCCATAATCCTATTTTGATACTAATTATGTTATTATAATTATTTTCTTAAATCCTGGTAACCAGGGAGGAAATGTGGGGAAGGGATAAATTGGGATTCTGGTTGACATATACACACTACTGACTGATGCTGCTGCAAAGAATGCTCAAACTACTGCACAACTGCACTCATCTCACACACTAGCAAAGTAATGCTCAAAATTCTCCAAGCCAGGCATCAACAGTACGTGAACCGTGAACACCCAGATGTCCAAGCTGGATTTAGAAAAGGCAGAGGAACCAGAGATCAAACTGTCAACATCTGTTGGATTATCAAAAAAGCAAGGGAGTTCCAGAAAAGCATCTATTTCTGCTTTATTGGCTACACCAAAGTCTTTGTGTGGATCACCACAAACTGTGGAAAATTCTTCAAGAGACGGGAATACCCGACCACCTGACCTGTCTCCTGAGAAATCTATACACAGGTCAAGAAGCAACAGTTGGAACTGGACATGGAACAATAGACTGGTTCCAAATCAGGAAAGGAGTACATCAAGGCTATATATTGTCTCCCTGTTTATTTAACTTATATGCAGAGTACATCATGCAAAATGCTGGGCTGGATGAAGCACAAGCTGGAATCAACATTGCTGGGAGAAATATCAATAACCTCAGATATACAGATGACACCACCCTTAAGTCAGAAAGCAAAGAAGACCTAAAGAGCCTCTTGATAAAAGTGAAAGAGGAGAATGAAAAAGTTGACTTATAACTCAGCATTCTGGTCCCATCATTTCATGGCAAATAGATGGGGAAACAATGGAAACAGTGATAGACTTTATTTTGGGGGGCTCCAAAATCACTGCAGATGCTGACTGCAGCCATCAAATTAAAAGACGCTTGTGCCTTGGAAGACAAGTTGTGACCAACCTAGACAGCATATTAAAAAGCAGAGACATTACTTTGCAAACAAAGGTCCATCTAGTCAAAGCTATGGTTTTTCCAGTGGTCATGTACGGATGTGAGAGTTGGACCATAAAGAAAGCTGAGTGCCAAAGAATTGATGCTTTTGAACTGTGGTGTTGGAGAAGACTCTTGAGAGTCCCTTGGACTGCAAGGAGATCAGTCCTGAATATTCATTGGAAGGCCTGATGCTAAAGCTGAAATTCCAATACTTTGGCCACCTCATGCGACGAGTTGACTCACTGGAAAAGACCCTGATGCTGGGAAAGACTGAAGGCGGGTGGAGAAGGAGACGGCAGAGAATGAGATGGCTGGATGGCATCACTGACTCAATGGACATGAGTTTGAGTGAACTCCGGGAGTTGGTGATGGACAGGGAGGCCTGGCGTGCTTTGGTCTATGGGATTGCAAAGAGTTGGACACTGCTGAGTGACTGAACTAAACTGAATTGACTGATACTGAAGCTCCAGTACTTTGGCCACTTGATGTGAAGAGCTGACTCATTGGAAAAGACCCTGATGCTGGGAAAGATCGAGGGCAGGAGAAGAGGACGACAGAGGATGATGGCATCACTGACTTGATGGACATACATTTGAGCAAACTTTAGGATATAGTGAAGGGCAGGGAAGCCTGGCATGGTGCAGTCCACGGGGTCACAAAGAATTGTACGCAAGTTAGTGACTGACAACATTATGTATTTGTATAACTGACCCACTTTACTGAACAGCAGAAACTAACACATGTACACCCAGGGCGGATTCATGTCAATGTATGGCAAACCCAATACAATATTGTAAAGTAATTAGCCTCCAATTAAAATAAATAAATTAAAAAAACCCACAACATTGTAAAGCAACTATAATACAACTTTTTTTTAATTTTTAATCTTTCCCCCAAACTCTGTCTCTCAAGAGCACAAGAGTGCTTACATTAAGGCCTTTTTATCTGGCTGGATGGATGAAAGATGGAATCTAGTTTTACATTTAACTGTCTACTTGACATCTCTGCTCTGCAGGGAAGGAAGGAGAGGCGGAGTGACAGAACCCTTTAGAAATGAAATGGAAGTCTGAACTTACTGAGGTTGTGCGGGCCATCACAAAATCAGTGAGTGGACGGTGGTGTGGAAAAGCACAGATTTAAGGATTAGGATATGGTTTCCTCTCAATGAGTTCTCAACCCCATCCAGAGAGCATTACACCATGGTTGCATGGTGTTATGAGCATATTTCACGTTCAGACAATACGTGGACTTCCCTGGTGGCTCAGACGGTAAAGCATCTGCCTACAGTGCTCGAGACCCAGGTTCAAACCCTGGGTCGGGAAGATCTCCTGGAGAAGGAAATGGCAACCCACTCCAGTATTCTTGCCTGGAAAATACCATGGATGGAGGAGCTTGGTCAGCTACAGTCCATGGGATTGCAAAGAGTCGGACACGACTGAACGACTTCACTTCACTTTAGACAATATAGCACTTAAGCACAAACCCTCTATCTACTGTACTGCTTTATGAAAATGGAACTGGTTGGACCTTCAAGAGACATGGCCACCTTTTCAAGGGATGTCTGTGGGCAGCTCTGATGAAACCTGATTTTCACCTTGGATGAAGGATTTAGAATTCAGATGGAGTGTCACTCCGTAAGGCTGCAGACTCAAGATTCTGCTGCGGGTCTTAGTCTGACACTAACAATGTCCTCCAGTGTGGCTTCATAAGCTAGGCTGCAGCAAGCAGACCACATTCCTAAGCTTACTGGCTGGTGCAAAATCCGCTGTCAGGCCTTCTGAGTTTCCAGTCCCTTCACTCTGCATGTCAAAGTTGCTCTCTGTGCCCAGGTCTCTGTGACGCTGGCTCACAGAGATCCCCGAGAGCCCGGGCCTGACCTCAGGCTTACGCTCAGATGCTCTTTTGGTAACACTGTCTTTTCTCCTTTCCAGCGCTGGATGAAACAAAATTCAAGTGTAGCTTATTGTCGCATGTCCTAGCTTGCATGAGTGACTGAGGTAGATCTGGAGGGGTTGGCTTCCATCAGAGTTTCGGACGCCCCCACCTACTGCTCTGTGTAACTGTTCTGTAGACACCAGATCACGTGAGAGAGTTTGGAGCAGCTGGTGGATACGGGCTGTCTGTAATATGAGTTGGCGTATACCAGATTATATTCAGTATAAAGCTTTAATAGCAAGCCTTCAAACTGGGTACTTCAGTGGGGACAAAAAGAGTAAAGGAGCTGATTCTTCTTGAAAATGTGACATCACATCCCGCTTTGAAATTAAATCTTTGTATATCATCTTGTAGGGAAACTGCAACAAATGGGTCCTTTAATAAACACACAAGGGTTCACATGTGCAATCTTTGTGTTATGTGTATAAGAAGTAATATTTAACATCATTTTCTATCAAGTACAAAAATTTTCAGGAAAGAAGATGCAACAGAGGCACCTGTCAAGGCAGCTTTCGTCTCTACAATGGATGGTTTTCTTATTTGATACAGAGTCAGGATATAGAATGTTCTAGAGAAAAGAGCAGTTAATAAGAGAAACTGGACTGGTGAGCTGATTCCTGAAAGATTTGAGCCTCATCCTTCTGCCATGAAAAATGTATTAAATTAATAGCCTTAGTAATATTTAAGGTGTGTTCATCACCATACAATTTGCTAAATGCTTCATATCTATTCATTCTCACAAAATTATTTTATTTTTGCTTCTTTTAAAACATGGAGACAAAAGTTCACAGACTTGTCCTAGCACACCTAAAGACACAAGCTCTGAACTGCAGCTCCAAGACCAAGGCTGATTTCTCCCATCACGTATGGTGTCTTAGGGAATTGAGGTGAAAGAAGGATGTAAAATAGAAGGAGTCTCTCTGCTTTTCATCTTTAAAAATCACTTTCAAGTTTTAATTTTTTCTCTGGTTTTCACATTTTAAATAATATATGAATTCTTAAAATTTAAGCCTCTCTTTGAAGTTTTAATATTGTTAAGTTTTGAAGAAGAAAATTTAAGATAGTAACTCCAGTTAAAAAAAAAAAGTTATAAATTTAAAATATTCATATTGGGCCAAATGTTAAATAGTAACTTAACTGCCTGCCAATTTGCACAGCAACTAATTAGGCCTCTAGCTAGTTGGAACCACACAGTATCAACTTGTACATGCAAATTTTCATGGAAAGAAAGGGGATGCTCTTCTGAGAGCATGCTACCTTGGCGGCTGCAAACATCCAGTAAGTTCCTTGCTGGCACACATGGGGACAAAAATTCATCCGCAGCCCTATTAAAGTATTTTTAAGCTTGGAACACTTTCCACTGGGCTTAGAGACTCTCTGTGACTTTCTGGACTTCCTGGTGGCTCAGGTACAGTAGATACAAGTTGGTATCTGAGGTATAGTACTTGCTTAATAAATATTTTATGAGTGAGTTAATTTTTGGTTCTTTACAATATTTCTATTCCTAACCCTAACCCAAACCCAACAATGACATCAAGCAAAAACAAATCCCGTGGACTAGAAATTCTAGAATGTCCTGTAGTGATTTGGTGGTGGGAATTGTTGTATTCAAATCTAAATACAACTTTATACTTCGAAGTTAATCTGTTTTTTTTTCCCTAGGCTATCATTTTGTGAGCAGGATTCAATTTGCAGAGGTACAGATGTACAGAGTTGCTGGAGGAGCTGTCATGAAACTAACTGGAAGAGATTTACTTCACAGCTGATCCTGACCTCCTCTGAGGCTGTTTTCTCTTAAGTCAAAGGAGGAAACCTAGCAGAAGACAGGCAGCCACAGAGGCAGACAGTAAGCAGGTAAGCGGTGAGACAGTGTTTAAGGGGAAAAGTAGACATTAAAGTGTGTGTGACCACATGGTGGCTCAGACAGTAAAGCATCCTCCTGCAGTGCAGGAGACCCGGGTTCCATCCCTGGGTCAGGAAGACCCCTGGAGGAGGGCATGGCGACCCACTCCAGTCTGCTTGCCTGGAGAATCCCATGGACAGGGGAGCCTGGCGGGTTACAGTCCGTAGGGTCACAAAGAGTCGGACACGACTGAGCGACTAATACTTTCACTTTAACTTTAACTGTTTGGTTTAGTCGCTAAATTGAGTCCGACTCAGCAGCAGCATGCGACCCCATGGACTGCAGCCCGCCAGCCTCCTCTGTCCATGGGGTTCTCCAGGCAAGAAGACTGGAGTGGGCTGCCAACACTTTCATTATGCTAACAGTAAAAAGCAGTTTTTAGGAGGCGAAGGATAAAAACATAATGGAGGCAAGAGACAAAATAAGTTAAAATGAATTTTAAATGCTATAAAGTTTGCATTATATAACACTACCATATAATCATATGTTATACTTATTACATATTATACACAATTATGTTTATAGATAATATATTAAATAATATAAATATAACATTATAATACATTATGTATTATTAAGTATATTACAATGTATTATATTATCTATTATGTATAAATATGTATTAAAACTCTATATAATGTATTATTATTATTATATATAATTACATATATTTATATATAGTAATTCGGAGAAGGCAATGGCAAGCCACTCCAGTACTCTTGCCTAGAAAATCCCATGGATGGAAGATCCTGGTAGGCTGCAGTCCATGGGGTCGCTACGAGTCAGACATGACTGAGCGACTTCACTTTCACTTTTCACTTTCACGCATTGGAGAAGGAAATGGCAACCCACTCCAGTGTGCTTGCCTGGAGAATCCCAGGGACGGGGGAGCCTGGTGGACTGCCGTCTATGGGGTCACACAGAGTCGGACACGACTGAAGTGACTTAGCAGCAGCAGCATATATAGTAAAGTAATACTATAGTCCTTTATGTGATAGGCTAAAAAGATAGGCAGGCAATACCAAAACAATTTTTGAAATAATTGTTTGATGAAAAATAAACACGCAAACTTGAAAGATAAATATGCCAGACAAAACTATAATGATATTAATAGTAATATGTACAATTTTATTAGTCTAGGTAGTTAAAATAGTAAATATACAAAATTAAATAAATTAAGAGGAAAAGCATTAATATAGTCGCTCAGTCATGTCCAACTCTTTGTGACCCCATGGACTGCAACCCGTTAGGCTCCTCTGTCCACGGGATTCTCCAGGCAAGCATACTGGAGTGGGTTGTCTTTCTCCAGTGGATCTTTCCAACCCAGGGATTGAACTTGGGTCTCTTGCATGGCAGGCAGATTCTTTACTGTCTGAGTCACTAGGGAAGCCCCATTCAATAACCTACAAAGACTGAAATACATTACATATACTGGGATCTCATTTTTATAAAAAATGCATCCTATATATTTTTAAAGGGAGGCCAGAGGGTAGTAAGGGGCTTCCCTGGGGACTCAGTAGTAAACAATCTGCCTGACAATGTAGGTGATGCAGAGTCGATCCCTGGGTTGGGAAGATCCCTTGGAGAAGGAAAGGGCATCCCATTTCAGTATTCTTGTCTGGAAGATTCCACCGACAGAAGAGCCTGGCGGGCTACAGTTCATGAGTCGCAAAAGAGTCAGACATGACTGAGTGACTAAAGCCACAGCAATTAGGTAAAGGAGGCCTGTAGACCCACATAAATGGCCTGACAGAAACTAAGCAACGAGCTGAGATGGGTTCTGCCAAAGTAAGTGCTCTATACAACTCCCGGTTTAAGCCAAAGTCAGCCTTCAATACGTTTACATCTCTTCCTAAAGCCAAAGGTTAGGTTACAGTACTCTCAGAGTATTTGATTAAAAGTAAGCTTCAAATCATAAAGCAGACTGTTGAGAAGGTAATTGCAGAGATTTCAAAATAACTTTATAATCCGTGACTGGCAGGTTAAGGTAGGGTAACGCATTATACACAGATACTGCTTTGTTAACTCGGTAATCCCATGTTCTCAAGTGGAACAGCAAAAGCCTGCTTGTCAGTGGGTCGGCTAAGCTGAAGCAAATACATTGCATACACATTAAAAAACAAAAACACATATTCCCATGCTGTTTCTCTCTGTATTTGTCTGTTTCCTCCCTTGAAGGCACAAGCACGCACATGCATATATGTGAGCCCAGGGAACTTCAAACACTCAAATGCGTGTGGCTGCTTTCTCTCTGGAACATTGTCTTGGCTTCAGAAACAACAGCAGTTAAGTCTTCTCCAAATAGAAGAGGGTCTAGAATTGCAGTGTTAAAACCACAGCTGTTAGAAACAGCAGTCCAAAGTTAATGTTTATGCCATGATTGCAACCCATAGTCTCCAAAAACCCTTGTTTGTGAAAAACACAGACAATATACTCAATTATTGACAACCACCCGAAAGTAGACGCACTCATACACTCACGTTAGCATTTCTGCATGAACAGTGCTTCTGCAATAATTTCTGGATTAACAGAAAGAAATTCCAGCAGATGTGGCGCACATTACAATGTCTGCAGAAACGTAACCCAGGAGAAAATGAGACAGCACTCCCGCTTACCCCCCATCACTCAGCTAGGCGGCCGCTGCAGTGGTGCCGGTGCGGGGACCCAGGCTGATTTATGAGGCTGTCACGTGACCCCACTGCCAGCCAAAGGCTGCTACAAAGTAAGAAGCTATAAATTTCCTTCTCATTAAATACTTAGTCATCTTCACAGAAAGACTTTCAACCCAGTACACCACGTCCTGTGTTTAACAGATTTCCAGCCATGTCTCTTTATAGGGGACATTTTCCATTTAATATTTTAGGCACGCGTGTTTTCATGGTCTCCTTGCCTACCTGGAAAACCTAAATTGTATTTACATGTAGGTAACTACATTTACCGGAGAAGGCAAAGGCAAGCCACTCCAGTACTCTTGCCTGGAAAATCCCATGGATGGAGGAGCCTGATAGGCTGCAGTCCGTGGGGTCGCTAGGGGTCGGACACGACTGAGCGACTTCACTTTCACTTTTCACTTTCACACATTGGAGAAGGAAATGGCAACCCACTCCAGTGTTCTTGCCTGGAGAATCCCAGGGACGGGGGACCCTGGTGGGCTTCTGTCTATGGGGTCACACAGAGTCGGACACGACTGAAGTGACTTAGCAGCAGCAGCAGCAGCAACTACATTTACATCTAGGATCTTCCCCCATTTATTTTGCTTTTCAGTTCAGTTCAGTTCAGTTCAGTCACTCAGTCGTGTCCGACTCTCCGCGACCCCATGAATCACAGCACGCCAGGCCTCCCTGTCCAACACCAACTCCCGGAGTACACTCAAACTCATGTCCACAGAGTCGGTGATGCCATCCAGCCATCTCATTCTCCGTCGTCCCCTTCTCCTCCCGCCCCCAACCTTTCCCAGCATCAGAGTCTTTTCCAGTGAGTCAACTCGTCGCATGAGGTGGCCAAAGTATTCGAGTTTCAGCTTTAGCATCAGTCCCTCCAATGAACATCCAGGATTGATCTCCTTTAGAATGGACTGGTTGGATCTCCTTGCAGTATAAGGGACTCTCAAGAGTCTTCTCCAACACCACAGTTCAAAAGCATCGATTCTTCGGCGATCAGCTTTCTTCACAGTCCAACTCTCACATCCATACATGACCACGGGAAAAACCATTGCCTTGACTAGACGGACCTTGGTCGGCAAAGTAATGTCTCTGCTTTTTAATATACTATCAAGGTTGGTCATAACTTTCCTGCCAAGGAGCAAGCGTCTTTTAATTTCATGGCTGCAATCAGCATCTGCAGTGATTTTGGAGCCCAAAAAAACAAAGTCTGACACTGTTTCCATTGTTTTTCCATCTATTTCCCATGAAGTGATGGGACCAGATGCCATGATCTTTGTTTTCTGAATGTTGAGCTTCAAGCCAACCTTTTCACTCTCCTCTTTCACTTTCATCAAGAGGCTTTTGAGTTCCTCTTCACTTTCTGCCATAAGGGTAGTGTCATCTGCATATCTAAGGTTATTGATATTTCTCCCAGCAATCTTGATTCCAGCTTGTGCTTCTTCTAGCCCAGCGTTCCTCATGATGTACTCTGCATATAAGTTAAATAAGCAAGGTGACAATATACAACCTTGACGTACACCTTTTCCTATTTGGAACCAGTCTGTTGTTCCATGACCGGTTCTAACTGTTGCTTCCTGACCTGCATACAGGTTTCTCAAGAGGCAGGTCAGGTGGTCTGGGATTCCCATCTCTTTCAGAATGTTCCACAGTTTATTGTGATCCACACAGTCAAAGGCTTTGGCATAGTCAATGAAGCAGAAATAGATGTTTTTCTGGAACTCTCTTGCTTTCTCCATGATCCAGCGGATGTTGGCAATTTGATCTCTGGTGCCTCTGCCTTTTCTAAAACCTGCTTGAACATCTGGGAGTTCACGGTTTACATACTGCTGAAGCCTGGCTTCGAGAATTTTGAGCATGACTTTACTAGCGTGTGAGATGAGTGCAATTGTGCGGTAGTTTGAGCATTCTTTGGCATTGCCTTTCTTTGGGATTGGAATGAATTATATTTTTTATATAACCCATCAAATGTTGAAAGAAAAACACAAATTTTCAAAGATTTTCTCTTCACTGAATGTTTTTTAGAACCATGGTGATGTTAGGCACTATGAAATGGTCTACCAACATCATATGTAATCTGCTCGTTGGAAATGCTTTCTCTTTTCTCAATGGGAAGAATCATGCATTGACATATTTCATGCAGAGCACAGATCTAATTGGCCTCTCCCTTCCTGTCTACTTTTCAAGCCCCTCTGCTCCCCAGAGGGCCACAACCTCCCATCACCCAGCATGGGCAGCTATCACAAGATAAAACATTTCAAAATCTAGTACAAGTCAGAAAAGAATGAATGAATCAGAAGCCAAGCTTGCCAGCGTCACCAGCGTTTAAGCCTAAGTTCTCAGTGCCTCCAAGAATGTGCTGGAGTTATGTACTTTTCTTGGCACTCTGGTTTCACATCTGTGTGAGTCTCAGGGTGTTTTGTTTTCTGTCCTGACTCTACTTCTCCCTTTCTATGAAAGTGAAGCCAGGCAGAGTCCTCCTGCGTGGATTTCTAAAGGCTTTCTACAGTGTTTCTTGATCGCCCATTGCACATTTGTAAATGGCAGCCCACTCCAGCATTCTTGCCTGGAAAATCCCATGGACAGAGGAGCCTGGCAGGCTACAGTCCATGGGCTCGCGAAGAGTCACAACTGAGCGACCTCACTTTTCACTTTTCAAGCCTGAGGCCAGGAGTCGGATCCCGCACAAAACCAGACTCACCACCTGCAGGCAGCACCTCCCACCTCAGGCTCCAGAGAGGATGGCAGCGTGAGGGGAGAGGTTCCCTGCATCGGATCCTGGTGGGCACCTCTCCTCGGGTTTGCAAGGATCTTGAAAAGTCGTTATCTCCATCTACTTTGTAAATATTATTCCCTTTTTGTTATGAAATTTGTCAACTACAAACTGGCACTTGCCATCTGCCTCTAAGGACTGAACCACGTGCAGTGGCAGCTGTGGATTTCCAGCAGCCCCTGAAAGCAGCTCGGGTGGAGCAAGAAGGAGGCTCGGTGATGGGGAGGGACTGGGGGCTGGCAGGACAGGTCTGCAGAGAGTCAGGCATTTTCAGGAACTGGCGTGATGAGCCCAGTTCGTGTGTCTCCTGATATCTAGGAAAGCACTGATACCCTTCACAGCGATGACTGGTTCCTGTGAGTAGAAAAGGTTCATAAGACTAGTAGAAACCCTCTGGAAAAACAGGTGCTGGGTTCTTTAAAAATGTGTTTATTGTTTAACTGAGGGGCGATTGCTTCCTGCCCTGCGCGTGCTCTCCTTTTCCCAAACTCGCACGCATGCTGGCCTTGCCCAGCCTCCCTGGGGCACCTTCTGAGCTCTCAGAGGTGGCATCTCCTGGGCTGCGGTCCTTGTTCTGTCCCAGATAAAACTTAACCTGCAGCTCTCACACGGTGCATTTTTAGGTCGAAAAACTATTTATAACTTTTAATGTACACTGATGTGTGAAACATGTTTGATTTTATTATCTGTCTGTTTTGATAGCAAGTTCAGAGCACCGTTATTTCCCAGCTACACCACTGACATAGCGCCGTAAGTGAGGCCTGCATATCTTCCATGACACCAGCTCAGTGCATTCTAACATGCAAATCTATTCTCAGTTTATGGGTGAAGTTGCTCAGTCGTGTGTGACTCGTTGTGACTCCGTGGAATGTAGCCTACCAGGCTCCTCCGTCCATCGGCTTCTCCAGGTAGGAATACTGGAGGGGTTTATACCTTACGATAAGTTTGTTTGCTCACTACCTGGGGGACCACAGCCAATGACCTGACCTGGCTTGCGGGTCCTGAAAGGTGTGGTCCCTCGGACTTCGCTGTGCTCAGCCCGCCCTCTGCCTCCCCCTCCGCACACTCACTTGGCTCCAGTCGTACTGCACTTGTGTTTCCTTGGAAAGCATGCTTATCTCAAGGCCTCCAACATGAGGCCACCCTTGCCTTTAACATCAGCCCTCCACATCCAGGTGCTATTCCTCTCTCAGCTAAGAGAATTATTTTTCCAGGAAGCCTGCAGGGATCCCCCCGAGTGGGCTATCAACCCCTCCTGCAAGTGTGAGCGACGGTCACGGATTTCAACAAGTGCATCCCAGCTTCCTGCTTCCCAGTTAGCTGCGTCCCCAGAGTCTGAAAGCTCCGTGAGAAATGATAGCGCACTCATCTTCTTCTCCAGCGTGTCTTGTGATTCCCGCCTGAGGCATTTACTAGGCACAGAAATGAGTTCAGTTAATGAGAGCCGGTTCCATCTCTTCTAACTCCACTCCCCCCACCCTCCCCCTGCCTCAGGTCTGTGAGTCATTGGCCTCGATGAGCAAGTACAGAAACTTGCAGGAGACTGGAAACTCAGGGTATCTGTTACTGTCACCCCGCTTGATAAATGAGAGCACGCTCGTCCAGAGAGGCGGCAGCCTGCCAGGAAACCAGGGCGGGGAGGGGGGAGCAGGCTCTAGACCAGAACCCAGTCCTTCCAAGTCCTGGTCGCGTTCTCTCGAAGGCACCAAGCTACTTGCCAGCGACCAGGGATTTCTCCTCAACTCGGCTCTCCCTCCAACAAGGTTCTTGTGTCAGTACTTACACCCGGGTCAATGGCAGATATTGATGAGGGTAGGGAGTTTATTTTATCCTTGTCACTTCATCAGTGTGTTCATTAAGAACACGCCAAAGCAAAACTAAGAAGGAAACTTGTCAGTAAAATTCTGTGTCAGAACTTGAATCTGCACTTCCTTTTTCAATGCATGAATCTGACAGCTTTTTCAAAGTGTGACAATCAAGAACTAGTTTGGATCATGGGTGCTGAGGTGGTTGTGGTTAAGGTTTCCCTGCTTTCATGCATATTAAGTTTATATATATATATTTTTTGCAAGGCATATTCTAAGTGCACATAAGTTGACAAACTTAGTTTCTTTCAGACATTATTACTAATATATACAGATTTTATAGTATCAGGGGAGCAAAATAGTTTCAAAAATAGTATAGGGCATTTTTCTTTTCTGATATTGAGCATCTCCCAGTGAGTCTAACGTGCAAACAGGAGAAAGGGTAGTGCCAACAAACCTGCTGGTTTCAGTTCATTTCTCCCGAGAGGCCTTGGTCTTGGCCTTAGTGACATCTTTTGTGGGACCCATCACACCCTGGCTCTGCCCCAGCAAATCCAGGCTTTCTGTCCATGATTATCTGGGCTTATTTGGGTGCTACATTCTTCAAGATCCAGAAATTCCACTTGTGAGCTGCCATTTGCCTAGTAGTGGAAAGCGCATTGGAAATGCTGGTCCTGCCCCTGCTGTGTGGTGTGAATTTGAATAAATACAGCTTCTGCTTCTATAACATGGGAGTATTAACCACAGTGGGAAATCCTATCACATCCTCTTAGAAAAGAATAAAATTTAAATAAGAGAATATCGCTTCCATTTGTCGCCAAGAATACGGGGCAAATGTCTAATGTCTTTGGGCTCTAAAATGAAACATTCTCATTGGAAAGTTTGACACTTTCTTATAAACTGAAATACACTTTTATCTTAGAATACAACAAGTATATTTTAAGTATTTAGCAAGGAAAATAAGAATATGTCCACAGAAGAAGGTATACACAAATATTTAGAGTAGCTTTGTACATAAAAACACCACTGGGAAGCAACTGAAACAGCCATCAATGGGTCAATGAATGCTTGGTAGTAAATTCATAAAATAGGGCATAATTCAGCAGTAAAAACTGATTGACTGATATAAAAGCCACATGCATGAAATTCAAATCCCTGCATTGCAGAAAAACACTAGGTGCAGGAGTTCCATCTATATCACTCTCTAGAAAAGGCAAGGCTAGTCTACAGTAACAGATTATCAGTGAGCGGGAAGGGGACTGGCCGGATGCGCATGAGCGAACTTTCTGGTTGAGGGAAAAAGCCTATTTCTTTCTTTAAATTCACTTTGTATTTTATATTGGACTAGAGTTAACAATGCAGTGTTGATTTCAGGTGTACAGCCGAGAGACTTAGCTATACATCTGCACATATCCAGGCTTCTCCAGTGGCTCAGCGGGTGAGGGATCTGCCTGCAATGCAGAAGACACAGGGGACACAGGTTCGATCCCTGGGGCAGGAAGATGCCCTGGAGGAGGAAACAACAACCCCCTCCAGTGTTCTTGCCTGGAGAATCCATGGACGGAAGAGCCTGGTGGGCTACAGTCCGTGGGGTTGTAAAGAGTCAGACACGACCGAGCGACTGAGCACACGGACGTCCCCGCGCTTCCCCAGACCCTTTTCTAACACAGGTCCTCACAGAACGCTGAGCAGAGTTCCCTGTCCCTACGAGTCCCTGTATCTCGACCAGGACGATGGTGACACCGGTGAACAGACTGATGTCACTCAAAATCTGTGCACTCGATTACACATGAAGCATGCCTCAACAAAGTAGTAAGGCAATTGAAATGTCTTCACTTAGACTGATTCTGATATTCTACATGGGCTATGGGAGGAGGGCATTACCTTCTGTCCCTTGAACTTGGAAAAGAGTCACAGTCACACTGGTCACGTGCTCACACCATCCTGTGTGACGGTCTCACCAGAGTCACTGCTGCCCTCACCCAGGCTGAGTCCTCCCCCAACCAGCCTGGTTTGAGTTCACGCCCAGCTGGTCTCATGTCTCACCAAACGCATCTGAGTTCATGCTTCTTTCTTCTGGGAGCCCAAATATAAGCCATTGTACAAGCCCGTCTTAAACATCTGTTTTCAAAGGGAATTAAAGAAATATAAGGAGTGCCAAACTAAGTGGAATACATTTTTTCAACTATAATAATGAACATTAGTTGGACATCTATCAGATAAAAGTCGATTTAGGTCACGTGATGGGAAAAGTTTTCTAATATACTTTTCTTATAAGTTATTCCACTGATGTTCAAGTTCCATTCTCTCTCTTAAAATAACTATACAGGCTGATGGAAAGTCAATTACTCAAGGAAGGTTTTAAAGTTTTCCTTCCCGTATTTCAGTGTACCCAATCATTCGATACAGGCATGGCCACTTAAAGCTCAAGAAAGTTGTTAAAATGGAACTGAAGGTACTAAACCACCATACAAAGAAAACTTAAAAAGGGAAAAAAAAGTCTGTAATTGTTTTGTGGTCTTGAAGTTTAAGAGTGGAGCTCCAGAGTGATCTCACGTTTCTTGCAAAGCACGCCACAAAACAGGTGCATTAAGAGATAATTGACGGCTAAGAGGACTAAGAATGTAGGTTCTAATGGAATGTGCTGATTTTAAAGTCGGACAAAATGGAAGTCATATCAACGCGGGAGAATGGCTCTTCTCCCAGCCTTTGCTCGCTGAGTGCCATGCGAGACACTTACAGCATGTCCACTCACCTTGAAAATATACATTCACTGCAGAATCACGGGGAGGGAAAGAGCACGTACTTGTTCTGTTTTCTTGCTTTGCCTCAATTAGTGCTGCCAGCTTCCCCAAAACAAGTGCTGATAGAACTAAAGAATTAAGAGAACATTTTTGAAGATCTTTACTTTAAAACATGCCTGATACTAAGTAATTATTTAGGTAGCTTGGACAAAGTAGGCAGATTCAGAGTTCTCAGCCCAAAGTCACTAGCATTGCTTTAAAATGTGATGGGAGTGGGTGTTGCTTGCCTACACTATCCTCAGATTTCTATAAAACTGTCAGAGTGAAAAATGACTAAGAAAACACAATATACATTTCCAATTAAATCTTTCTAAAATGTTAAAATATTGTTTTATACAATTAGTATCTAAAGACATCATTCAAAATAAATTAGTGGCATGAACATACATTTTTAAAGGATAAATTATGTGTGATATGTATCTAGTATGATTTCTAGCTTTAATTCTTTTTTCCCCAAGAGAACAAAAACAAATGATTTGCTACCATTTTATCAGGGAATGTTCTTTATTTTCAAAACACAGATCTAAACTGAGCCAGGCCTACAATCTGGAAACTGTTCCTTCATATGGAATAAGTGTCCCCTGGGATTGACTATGGAGGTGAAAAAATATAGGAAGAGCCTGGAGTCAACTATCCTTTAGATGCAAATGTTGTTCTGCATGGTCACTCCCAACCTGTAGCCACCATTGGGCTCAAGTATACCTTTATATATAGGTATATAAAAGTATACACTTTTTAAAGGCTTCCCTGGTGGCTCAGAGGGTAAAGAATCTGCCTGCAATGTAAGAAAGCTGGGTTTGACCCCTGGGTCAGAAAATCCCTTGGAGAGGGGAATGGCTACCCACTCCAGTATTCTTGCCTGGAGAATTCCATGAACTGGTCGCAGAGTCAGACACGAAGAGCAGCTGTCACTTTCACTTTCATACACCTTTTAAAAGGTATAAAAATAGGTATACTTTTTAAAAGGTAAAAAAGTATACCCTGGTGGTGCAAACAATAAAGAATCTGCCTGCAATGTGGGAGACCCGGGTTTTATCCCTGGGTGGGGAAGATCCTGTGGGGAGGGAAATGGCAACCACTCCAGGATTCTTGCCTAGAGAATTCCATGGACAGAGGAGCCTGGCGGGCTACAGTCCACAGGGACACGACTGAGCCACTAACCTTCACTTTCATATCTTAATATATAGGCAAAGAGGGAATGCATTGGGAAAGGCCCTAATGCTGGGAATGACTGAAGGCAAAAGGAAAGAGGGTGGCAGAGAAAGAGATGGTCGGATGGCGTCGCTGACTCAGTTGACATGAAGTTGAGCAAACTTCAGGAGACAGTGGAGGACAGGGAGGTGTGCTGCAGTCCATGGGGTCACAAAGAGTTGGATGCAACTTAGTGGCTGAACAACAACATAACTTTACACACATGAGACACACTGTGGGAAGGTTTTCAATTATATTCCAACACGATGCGGCCTTTAAAGACTGACAGTGGGCTCACGCGTGTAGTGAAACTCCAAATCCATATTCTAAATTCAATCCTTGGTTAAAGACAAGAGAGGCCAGTGATCTATAAAATCACTAAGTTTAGAACCGGATGGCGGGTCTCATAATTGTCCCACTTTCATGCTCTGGTGCCCTTATACCCTGACTTGATCTCTTACCATTAGTTGGAAGGATCTATTCATGCAAGGATATTATTTTTATGAACAAAGTTCAAATCCATGGCCTTCTGATACTGCGGAGGTTCTGCTAATACACAACCCCTAAAGCATCTGATAGGTTCGCTGAGGAGCCCAGAGCAAACAAGCAGACTCATTTCTCAGCAACACAATGGCAGCCTCTTACATTTATGGTGGGAATATTTCTCTGTTAATTAATCGACTACAGGAAATCTTCTAACGATCAAAAATCCCCATTAGATGAAGTACGGAGAACTCGTCTCACCCTCAAGTTAAAACACCAAGATATTTAATTATAATCAGTTTTGTCTAATTTGAAACAGCCTGAAATACGTACCATTCCCCTTAAGACTCTTTAGTTGTGATACAATTGGGAAAATGATTTCTTTCCAAGTGTATTTACAGAGTCTTTCTGCATATCTTTCTGCATAAATGTATCAGAGACAAAAGAAATCAATTGTTATTGGCTGGTTATATTTTTCCCCTCCCTGTTGCAGGGAAACATAATTATTTCTTCCCACTTTATTACATTACACACGTAAGTTCAGAAAACAAAATGCTCAAATTTGCTAAATTACATCGCTTAATTTAGGGAGAAATTTGGGGTTTATATGAAGATGGGTTGGCACTATTTTCAGCTTGAAATATGTTCAAAACAGTGTGACCTAGGATTTTGAATTTTATCACTCTTGGTGAGTTCTCAAGTTGAAGTTTCCAGAAGCTTCTAAAGCAATAATTTCTTATGTTTATAATACAACCATGTTCCCAAAGGTCAGAACATTTAATCCTGTTTTAACCTTTGCTGAAGCAGGAACTCTGCTAGGCACTTTAGGGAGATAGAAAGTAGACTTTTAAAAAGTATGGTAAGAGATCTCTCTTCTTGAAGAGTTTACAACTAAGAAAATGAAGCAGACAAGAATTTCACCCCATTGCAGTGCAAGGAGACAAGAGAGGAAGGCCATAGGACAGGATCAAGTATGGAGCCCAAAGAGCAAGAGACACCTCCTGTAGGAAGTCTGATTCTCAGCCACAGAGGACACCGCCACTGCTCACCTCTTACTGCCAGTCCATCAGCAAGTCCTCTTTTCCAGCCACCCAGGTGCCTTAGACAGTAAAGAATCTACCTGTAATGTGGGAGACCTGGGTTCGATCCCTGGGTGGGGAAGCTCCCCTGGAGGAGGAGATGACAACCCACTCCAGTGCTCTTGCCTGGAGAATCCCATGGACAGAGGAGCCTGGTGGGCTACAGTCCATGGGGTCACAGAGTCGGACATGACTGAGACCCTGAGGACGCAGCTCCGTATCTGTCCCCACGCTCGCCCGAGTCAGCACTGCTTTTTGCCCAGACCGGTGCAGTCACATTCAATCAGTGCGGTCTCGCTGATTTCACTCCTGACTTTCTAACCCATTCCCTGCACTACGATAAAAGTATGAAAAAGATGAATTCCACTTACTGGTTATGGACGTCCAACCTCTGGACATCGTTCAAAACCCCAGTCTGATAAGCTTGTTCTCAAGGTTGTCTCTCGTCTTAGCTCTCTTGATGAGCCTGCCATCCACTGTATCCCTTCCACTAAAGCAGGCTAAGGTGAACTCCAGATCCTGCTCTTCAACCCTGAGTGACGTGTTTATCGTCAGTTTCTCTAATGTGCCGAAGTTTCTCTTGTTTTAAGGTCTCTGCACATACTTTCTTACTTGATTGGGTTGCCTTCTTTGCGTTCCAAGTGTCTTGCCTCTTGAAACAAATTTTGGCTCCTCAGAGACACTGTCTTTGGCTGGTTGACTGGACTTAGGTACTCCTCAAGGTTTTCCTCCCTAACACTCTGCGTTTAAGTTTAATCATAGTGAACATAAGCCGTAAAGTATAAACACATCATAAAATACCAGAAACTTTCCATCCCATATGTGAGACAGACCTATATCGACACAACTCGTTTAATCGTAACTTCAACCACTAACTTGCATGTCCTGCCACTTACCCTCAATGTGGATGAACCTACGTACCTTGGAGAGTGCCCGGCACAAATATTTAAAATGTGAATTTCGTTGCTTCTAGGAGTTGTCCAACGTTTCAACCAGCCCCTTTTTCTTTCATGGCTGTTCATTTGACCATGACCTAGTGTGGAAACAAGAGGACGGCCTCTGTCCAGAGGGGCTGTGGGAGCCCCCCGACCATTGAGGGAACCAGGGGGCACTGTCAGGGGTGTAAGGGGCCCGGGGCAGGCTGGCCGGGCCTGGGGACGGTCCCACCCATCCTCCGAGCCCGAGCTGCTCTCTGCATGTGGAGCAGGAGCTCGCGGCGGGAAGCGCGGTGAATGAACGGATCTCACTCTAGCCTTCCACCTGTAACCTGCAGTCCTGGAAGGTTAGTGTGCTCCAAGGTCAGTATTGTTGTTTGGAGGTGATTCTAAATCCGGAACAATCAGATTCACAGAAATTATCCTTTTCCTCAGACCATTCTCTTACAGTTGAAACATCCATAGTTCTGAAATTTCTCTCATTTAATTTTTGAGGTCAGAAATATATTTCATTTTTCTAAATCCTGAGAGGGCAAATGGAATAACCTTTTGGGTACTTAAACTTTAAAATGTACAGAATATTTTCTAATCAAAATTCTCTCACAAGCTATTCTATCCTCAAAATCCAAAATGATTTTAAACAGCCTGAAACCCAGATCGAGGTCTTTACTATAAACCTTATACATAAATGATAAATTCCTCATATTAATGACTACATTCCTCCTGGCGTATTTCTTAAATAGTTTAATGCTTTAATTTTGACTAAGATAGATTTGATGTAAATGATAAGGACCTTTCCCTCTAGCTGCTTGTATGGAAAACGCAGGATGAATTAAGAAAATATTTTGTTTTACAGCTAAATCCATGACATGTTCTTCATTTTTTCAGAGTATACAGACTGATAAAATGCTACAGAGACAGTAAGAAATTCAAAAGAAAAAATATTAAAAAAAAATTTTGTTTGAGGGAAGCGATCATTGTTTTGTGTTATTCCATTTATTATTACTTAGTATTTAAATTGATGTTTATATTAGACAATTATATCTGAATCGATATTGGTATTAGATTAGATGTTTATATTAGAGATTTATATTAGACTTTTTATTGTATTATATAGGTGTTCTGTAACAACATGTCTGAAGGCACATATAAAATGAAGGAGTCAACTCTTGTATTTGATGTTTAGGTAAATAATGTCACGAATAAAATAAGTTTGCTTCAAAGTACCTTATAGCCCCTTTGATCAACTTTTTCCTTGAAGGAATTAGAGATTTGATGTATGTTTTTAACTCTCTCAGCTACTAAAACCAAAGGCTTCTCCTTTTTAAAAAAAATTTGACGCCCTTACTTATCCTGACTGCTCAAATATTGAAAAGAACCAAGAGGAAATCCTCTCCCAATCCAACATTCTACATTTGGGTAAATATTCCAACATCTTTAACTTTCTCATGAGCCAAGGAGCACCATTCTGCTGTTGAAGGCTCACACACTGAACATGTTAGGCCCTCATTGACTTTTCAGTCTCCTAAGGAAACAGCCAATGCAAACTTCTATTATGTAAATCAAATTTAAGATGGGAAAAAGATCATATTTTATAAACACTTATACTTAGGGTTTAAAGTAGCTTCCAGTGGCGCACTTGAGAAAATCCACTTCTTTTCTCTTGGTCTTCATGGCTTGACGTAAGATAATTTCCAGAGTGTTATGCATGAAAAGGTCTCACCGTTTAGACACAGCTCCTGTGCACATGCTTTTTGCATGCCCAGTAAATCATCAACAGACATTTAAGCACTGATGCTTTCTCAGCAATTGCTGGTCATATGGATTAAGAGATAGAGCTCTGTTAAATATCCCTGATTATTTGAACACAGCTCTGTAAACATTCCTCAACTCTGAACTGCAGTTAGACGTTTAAACAACTGAAATTTGCTTGGGCAGAGAAGCTGTGAGCAATGATAGCGTGAGTAGCTGCTTTACTTTTTTAAGCACAGATTTTAAACACAAAATTAAACCTACTTTAGTTGTGGTCTCAGGCACAATTTAAACATTGTCTCCATGAAGGAAGATCATTCCTCATTTCAGTGTTCGCTCAGTCCCTCAAAGAGATGTGACAACACAGTAATAAGCAAAGAATAAATAATAAAAGGGGACTGCTTTCAATGGACTGTTAAATCTATTGTTAAACTTATCATTTAGGAGCTTAAAAATTAGAGTCTCCACTCCTTTCACATACAGATCGAAAATTTTTTTTTATTAGTTACATTGAACTCAATTTTTCCCTTCTTAACAGTAGAAGACACTGTGTATTTGTTTGAATCAGGTTTTTAGAAAACACGCTTGGGGGGGTGTATGTGTTTGTGCGAGTGTGTGTTGGAAGGAAGCCTGTACACTTTCTTTTTTTGAAAGTGAAGGACAATAAATTGCTTTTTCTTAAATTGAAGTATAGTTGATTTAAAATGTGCTAATTTCAGGTATGTAGCAAAGTGATTGCATTATACATACACATATGCAAGCATTTTTATATATTCCCTTTTATTTCGCATTTGTTGCATATACAATGTAACTATTTTATGGGAGAGTGGCTACCCTTTTCAGATTATAGAACCTGAACTTAAGTCGGAGTTAAACTAGAGCATGTCTCCTCAATCAAAGAAAGAGTGTTCTTTTCCAAAATCTATTTCTTATCTCCTTTCATCTTTCCACTCTGGGTAAAACCTAGTTCTCCCTCAAACAGGAATCACAGGACGCTTTCGATCTTTGTCTTCCAGGGAAGAGGTTTCGGGGGTGGCGGTTCCTGCAGGCAAAGACTCAGCCTGGCCCCCACACCTCCGCTGGTCCATCCCAGAGTCGGGGTGATCTCCAGATCCCTGTCACCCATCACACCGCACACTCTCGTTGGTCTGGAAGTCCTCCAAGTCAGTCTTGAAGGCACTGCGACCGCTCCTTGACTATGTCTGCTAGACCAGGTCAGGAGACTGCAGCGCCACTTCTGCTCACTCCTTCCTTTCTGTCCTATTTCCTTTCCTGTTCTGGGTAGTGACTGCACCACAATTTACAACTTCGCCAAGTTCTCCCTAGCATTCCTTTGTCAAGCCACAGCTGGCTCCCAAACATTCTACCAGTTGTCAGATTGGTTTTTCTAATGTGAGGCCCTGAGCCCTTAATCGACTGTGTTGGCCTTTTCCTGTTGGCATTCTACCTTCCGCATCCAATCCTAGCTTCCTAACTCCCTATTGACCAGCAGAATGTCTATTCCTGCATCCCTGTTTTTGTTTGTGGTTACTTTCACCAGGCTGGCTTTTTCTCAGACATCTCAAAAAAATCTGTGTCCAGGCAAATTTCATGGAGTCTCATGCTCAGATATGAAAACCAGTCAATATAAATGCATGGTCACCCCCGTTTTCTGCCCTATACGCAAAGACCCAGCCTTTTTAAGAGACACCCATTTACAAGTACCAGTGACTTTCTGTGCTAGTACAATGGAGCTGGAGGAGGCACCCTGCAGAATCGATCAGACTCTCCAGGGATGTGTATCAAAGTGTCCTGGGCTCATTACCTCCTCCCTCTCCCTGACGGGAATTTCTTTCAGAAGGAAGCATTTGTAGTCTCTAGGAAAGTAACATAAAATATCAAGCAACGTAATATCAATAAAAGAACAAAAGTATGTCTATGTTATTCGTTATTCAAGCCTAAACCGTAACATAGATCTTAGCATGTATTAGATGTCCCAAAATATGTACCTCATAGACAAATATTTCAGTTTGGTTCAGTTCAGTTCAGTCGCTCAGTCGTGTCCGACTCTCCGCGACCCCATGAATCACAGCACGCCAGGCCTCCCTGTCCATCACCAACTCCCGGAGCTCACTCAGACTCAAGTCCACAGAGTCGGTGATGCCATCCAGCCATCTCATCCTTGGTCGTCCCCTTCTCCTCCCGCCCTCAACCCTTCCCAGCATCAGAGTCTTTTCCAGTGAGTCAACTCGTCGCATGAGGTGGCCAAAGTATTGCGGTCTCAGCTTTAGCATCAGTCCTTCCAATGAACACCCAGTCCTGCATGGATATCAGCATTATTATGGAAAATATCCAAATTTCTTCTTCAAATATCCAAATGTCTTCTTCAAATATGCAAATGTCCTTCCCTACCAGAGGACTGGACATCCTGTGGTCCACTGACATTAGGACTCACATGGGACTGACTTTCACCCTTCCCCAAAACATGCCCAAAACTGACTCATGCCACTGCAGAGCAAACCATTTAAAAGATTATGGATGCCTACCATTTCTTTCATTTTTCCCATATAGGACAAGCAATGCCCAGACCCACCTGCCACGTCAAACTATGTCCAAAATGAAGGCATCTTCAGCAGAATCAGCAAAGAACAGGTCTTTGTTCTGTAAGCCTTTCAGATTTTGAGGCTATCTATAGCCTCGTGCGAGCTAAGTCACTTCAGTCGTGTCTGACTCTGCAACCTCATGGACTGTAGCCCGCCAGGCTCCTCTGTCCATGGGATTCTCCAGGCAACAATACTGGAGTGGGTTGCCATTTCCTTCTCCAGAGGGGTCTTCCCAACTTAGCCTCAGCTGTCTGATACTGAGAGAACCAAATGTTTTCAGTAGAATTATTCTCCCTTGGTAGTGGCTATCATTTCTGAAAGAAAGAAAGGGGCATTCCCTGTCATTCAGGTTTGTGAATATCTTCCATACAAAAACACTGTCCCAGTGTTTTTCTCTTAAAAAAGAGACTAAGTGGACAGAAAAAGACAAACCTTACTTGTTCTTTTTACCTTTATTAAAATTTGGTAAGAGGACAAATTTGAGAAAGAGTGGATTCTAGGATGGTTTTTTAGTAACTTTTAGGGCATATAAATTTCATAAAATGTTTTGCCTGGGACAGTGTGTTTGTACTGAAGATAGTAGTAATGATAAAAATTATACAACAGGATAAAGCAATAGCCAGAAGTGTCTTCTAAACATTGGGTGAAGACATTAACTATTTCAGATCAAAACACAAATTATCAAGTTAATATTTTTGTACTTACACTGGTAGCCTAGAAATATTGGTATTATTCCCTCTTAGGAAAACTTTAGATGATTCTGCTGCTGCTGCTGCTAAGTCACTTCAGTCGTGTCCGACCCTGTGTGACCCCATAGACGTTAGCCCAACAGGCTCCCCCGTCCCTGGGACTTTCCAGGCAAGAACACAGGAGTGGGTTGCCATTTCCTTCTCCAATGCATGAAAGTGAAAAGTGAAAGTGAAGTCGCTCAGTCGTGTCCGACTCTTAGCGACCCCATGGACTGCAGCCCACCAGGCTCCTCCGTCCATGGGATTTTCCAGGCAAGAGTACTGGAGTGGGTTGCCATTGCCTTCTCTGTTAGATGATTCTAGAGTTGTAAATTTACTTAGTTCAATATTCAGGCAGAAAATGCATCTGTCTCTGTATAATTTCACCTAGGACACCACTTGAGAAATTTATCGTGGCTTTATGTAACTTTTGTGAAAATCTTCCTCCTCAGATCTGATCCATAATTTAGCATGTGTAATTAATACATGTAATGATGTGTTAATGATCTCTTACTTATACAGCATGTAGCTTCAGTGAACACAGAGTACTCTATTTACTTAATTTATTCTCTGAATACATGCATCTGGAACTAACTTTGGACTAAAAATAAAATAACTCCATGAAAAAGTAGATTTCTGTAAAAGATTATTTTTTAAAGGGCAAGAATTAAAAATTAAGACATGGACATATTCTTTTACATGATGAACTGATTTAAGGTTTTTGATTTATAATTTAGAGGACTAGAATAGTATTTCCAAACCCCTATCAGTGTTCAGCAGTCTCCTGATGAAGGTTCTCTAGGTAGAACCTTCCATTTTTATTAATATCAGAAAAACTTAATTTGTAGAGAAAGGCTACTCCGCAGTTGCAGCTCCTTCTACACTTGCCTCTACAATTTGCTCCACTTACGGCTGTTTCTCACATTAATATTCATTACAAAAGTCCCCATCTAATATAACTTGATTTGACAGAAATGCATTAGCTATGAGAAATGCTTCATAATGTACTCAGACAGTATTAATGCAAGCAGAACCTATGGTAATTATTGCTATTTAAACACATAGATTATTTCTTTTGGTCTTTTATTTTAAAATGGAAATAAAATCTTCAGTCACAAGAGATTAGAAATACCTGCTTTTTAAGTGCTCTTTGTATTAATATCATTTCCCCATATTAAAAGAGCCACATAAAGATGTAGTACAGATGATAAACATGGCGGGCTCACATTTATTCAGAGAAAATAAGAAAATTTAAAGGAAGGATAAACTCCTCATTTGTATGAGAAGAAGGGTGATCTCAGGCAGAGAAGTTACTTGTTATCATCATAACGTTAATAGGGAAAGTGAAAGTCTTTCAACCATGTCCTACTCTTTGCAACCCCGTGGACTGCAGACTCCAGGCTCCCCTGTCCATGGAATTCTCCAGGCAGGAACACTGCAGTGTAACCACCCCCTCCTCCAGGGAACCTTCCAGACCCAGGGCTCACACCCACACTGCAGGCGGCTCCTCGGCAATCTGCACGTGCAGCCCGGCGCTCACTGTCGGCTCCGGAAGTCCCTTCTGCGGCCCCGTCCCGCCCTTGCTGCCTGCAGCCAGACGCCAGCTCCTACCAACAAGGAAAGGCCCGGAAGATGAAGAGGGATTTCTGGTTTCACTTCAAGGATCTCTAAGAAGCATAACACATACGGGTTGTTTGACTGGCAATGTTTGACGTGTTCCATTTTGTAAGCAGAGCCCACGAACATGGTCATCTCCCCAAAATCCATTTCAGTAGATGGAGTCAGAGCTCACATCCTATTCAAGGTTCAAGTAGTGTAGACCTATCCAAGGTTCAGATACATTCAGATGGATGTCTGGATCTGATATTCTCAACAGTCACCTAAGTCCCTGGGAGTCATTTATCGCTCGGCTGTTACAGTTTACATTTCCACCTTTACTGATGTTGGCTGTAACTGGCTTACCAGGCCGCGTTAGACTCGGGTGCATAGTTCAGTGACTCAGTTACACATGTACGCAAATCTGTTCTTAAGTTCTTTTCCGTTTAGATGATGACGGAATCATGAAAGCGCCTTTTTAGTTTAGTTGTCACATGCAATAATCTTTAAATATTGCTTTTATCTTTGAGGGTCCCTAAGTTTATGAGTTGATTTATTGAGGCCTACTTCAGGCTGGGCTTCCCCTGTGGCTCAGCTAGTAAAAGAATCCGCCTGCAATGCAGGAGACCTGGGTTCGATCCCTGGGTTGGGAAGATCCCCTGGAGAAGGGAAAGGCTACCCACTCCAGTATTCTGGCCTGGAGAATTCCATGGACTATACAGTTCATGGCGTTGCCAAGAGTCGGACACGACTGAGCGACTTTCATTTCACTTCAGGCTGGGCAACTCCAAGGAATCAAGACATCGGCTGCCCCATCACTGAATGATGGAGCTCATCAAACAGGGATGCAATTCAGATTCCCACTATCATAAAAAAAGGGACCTGGGCAGAAGATGGATGAATTGTAGAAACACACGTAATATGTATCAGAATGTACAGACTGTAAAAGATTGCACAAAAGGGATGCAATCAATGAGACAAAATATAAACTGCTGACATAGAACTAGAAGGCAAGGGCCAAGGAAAAGTAAACTTAGACGCTATTGAAACTCCAGAAGTAAATGCTATTCCTTACAGAGAACGTAACCTTTCAGATTCCTATAAATTGTCTCTTCACATCAACAGATTGCTGACCATATATTCTAATTTTGAATGTCTCCACTTGTACAGCCTACTTTGATAAAATAGTTAGAAGGGACCTACCTTACAGGATACTTACAGCAATTATTATCTCAGGGGTTTTAAAATCTATTTTTTGCCAAGGGATTCTTTCTTCTGAAAAAGATGGTGGAGAAGCCCAGCTGTCAGTAGATGGGCACAGTAACTCAGGCTCTGATGAGGAACCCAGAGTTCTAGAGTCTTCCCCCGAAGCTTCATGGAGCCCAGTGAAAGTCCTGGGTTCCCAGGGGAGACTGCAAACCCTCAGTTCAGTTCAGTTCAGTTCAGTCGCTCAGTTGGGTCTGACCCTCCACGACCCCATGAATCACAGCACGCCAGGCCTCCCTGTCCATCACCAACTCCCGGAGCTCACTCAAACTTATGACCACAGAGTCGGTGATGCCATCCAGCCATCTCATTCTCTGTCGTCCCTTTCTCCTCCTGCCCCCAACCTTTCCCAGCATCAGAGTCTTTTCCAGTGAGTCAACTCGTCGCATGAGGTGGCCAAATTATTGGAGTTTCAGCTTTAGCATCAGTCCTTGAACACCCAGGACTGATCTCCTTTAAAATGGACTGGTTGTATCTCCTTGCAGTACAAGGGACTATCAAGAGTCTTCTCCAACACCACAGTTCAAAAGTATCAATTCTTCGACGATCAGCTTTCTTCACAGTCCAAATCTCACATCCATACATGACCATGGGAAAAACCATAGCCTTGACTAGATGGACCTTTGTTGACAAAGTAATGTCTCTGCTTTTTAATATACTATCAAGGTTGGTCATAACTTTCCTTCCAAGGAGAAGGCATCTTTTAATTTCACGGCTGCAATCAGCATCCGCAGTGATTTTGGAGCCCCAAAAAATAAAGTCTGACACTGTTTCCACTGTTTTTCCATCTATATCCCATGAAGTGATGGGACCAGATGCCATGATCTTTGTTTTCTGAATGTTGAGCTTCAAGCCAACCTTTTCACTCTCCTCTTTCACTTTCATCAAGAGGCTTTTGAGTTCCTCTTCACTTTCTGCCATAAGGGTAGTGTCATCTGTATATCTGAGGTTGTTGATATTTCTCCCGGCAATCTTGATTCCAGCTTGTGCTTCTTCCAGCCCAGTGTTCCTCATGATGTACTCTGCATATAAATTAAATAAGCAAGGTGACAATATACAGCCTTGACGTACACCTTTTCCTATTTGGAACCAGTCTGTTGTTCCATGTACAGTTCTGACTGTTGCTTCCTGACCTGCATACAGGTTTCTCAAGAGGCAGGTCAGGTGGTCTGGTATTCCCATCTCTTTCAGAATTTTCCACAGTTGATTGTGATCCACACAGTCAAAGGCTTTGGCATAGTCAATAAAGCAGAAATAGATGTTTTTCTGAAACTCTCTTGCTTTCTCCATGATCCAGCGGATGTTGGCAATTTGATCTCTGGTGCCTCTGCCTTTTCTAAAACCTGCTTGAACATCTGGGAGTTCACGGTTCACATATTGCTGAAGCCTGGCTTGCAGGATTTTGAGCATGACTTTACTACCGTGTGAGATGAGTGCAATTGTGCGGTAGTTTGAGCATTCTTTGGCATTCCCTTTCTTTGGGATTGGAATGAAGACTGACCTCTTCCAGTCCTGTGGCCACTGCTGAGTTTTCCAAATCTGCTGGCATATTGAGTGAAGCACTTTCACAGCATCATCTTTCAGGATTTGAAATAGCTCAACTGGAATTCCATCACCTCCACTAGCTTTGTTCGTAGTGATGCTTTCTAAGGCCCACTTGACTTCACATTCCAAGATGTCTGGCTCTAGGTCAGTGATCACATTATCGTGACTATCTTGGTCATGAAGATCTTTTTTGTACAGTTCTTCTGTGTATTCTTGCCACCTCTTCTTAATATCTTCTGCTTCTGTTAGGTCCATACCATTTCTGTCCTTTACCGAGCCCATCTTTGTATGAAATGTTCCCTTAGAGTCTCTAATTTTCTTGAAGAGATCTCTTGTTTTTCCTTTTCTGTTGTTTTCGTCTATTTCTTTGCATTGATCACTGAGGAAGGCTTTCTTATCTCTCCTTGCTATTCTTTGGAACTCTGCATTCAGATGCTTATATCTTTCCTTTTCTTCTTTGCTTTTTGCTTTTCTTCTTTTCACAGCTATTTGTAAGTCCTCCTCAGACAGCCATTTTGCTTTTTTGCATTTCTTTGCCATGGGGATGGTCTTGGTCCCTGTCTCCTGTATAATGTCACGAACCTCCGTCCAGAGTTCATCAGGCACTCTATCTATCAGTCTAGTCCCTTAAATCTATTTCTCACTTCCACTGTATAATCATAAGGGATTTGATTTAGGTCATATCTGAATGGTCTAGTGGTTTTCCCTACTTTCTTCAAGTTAAGTCTGAATTTGGCAATAAGGAGTTCATGATCTGAGCCACAGTCAGCTCCTGGTCTTGTTTTTGCTAACTGTATAGAGCTTCTCCTTCTTTGGCTGCAAAGAATATAATCAGTCTGATTTCGGTGTTGACCATCTGGTGATGTCCATGTGTAGAGTCTTCTCTTGTGTTGTTGGAATAGGGTGTTTGCTATGACTGGTGCGTTCTCTTGACAAAACTCTATTAGCCTTTGCCCTGCTTCATTCCATGCTCCAAGGCCAAATTTGCCTGTTACTCCAGGTGTTTCTTGACTTACTACTTTTGCATTCCAGTCTCCTATAATGAAAAGGACATCTTTTTGGGGTGTTAGTTCTAAAAGGTCTTGTAGGTCTTTATAGAACCGTTCAACTTCGGCTTCTTCGGCACTACTGGTTGGGGCATAGGCCTGGATTACTGTAATATTGAATGGTTTGCCTTGGAAATGAACAGAAATCATTCTGACGTTTTTAAGATCGCATCCAAGTACTGCATTTCGGACTCTTGTTGACCATGATGGCTACTCCATTTCTTCTAAGGGATTCCTGCCCACAGTAGTAGATATAATGGTCATCTGAGTTAAATTCACCCATCCCAGTCCATTTTAATTCACTGATTCCTAGAATGTCTATGTTCACTCTTGCCATCTCCTGTTTGACCACTTCCAATTTGCCTTGATTCATGGACCTAACATTCCAGGGTCCTATGCAATATTGCTCTTACAGCACCGGACCTTGCTTCTATCATCGGTCACATCCACAGCTGGGTATTGGTTTTGCTTTTGCTCCATCCCTTCATTCCTTCTAGAGTTATTTCTCCACTGACCTCCAGTAGCATACTGGTCGGTAGGTGCCCACTGTAAACCCTGGTCCACATAAACTCCCCACTGAAAGGCCCCGGGCCAGCCTATTCTCTGTGCTAGATTGTTTTTGTTTGACTCCAAAGACCAAGAAATCAGCTCCCAGAGTAACTGGGTCCACTTCTACATTTTTGGAGATGTCTGTCTCTCAGGACTGAAATCCACCTGAAATCCTGCAGCTTCCTTTCCCTGTCTGCTTGGTTAGTATCCTATTTCCCCCAGACCCCACGGGTTTTGCCGTCTGCACTTTCAGTTACCTACAGTTGACCAGGGTCTGAAAATATGAAATGGAAAATCCCAGAAATAAACACAATCAATTTAAACTGCACCTCACCCAGAGTAGCACGATAAAGTGGACCATCCCGCTCCGCCCCTCCCAGAGTGGGAAGCAGTTTCCGTTGTCTGGTGTTAGTCACTTAGCAGCTTCTCGTTATCAGATGGACTGTCAGGTATCACACTGCCTGTGTCCAAGTCAGCCTTATCTTCCTTAGTAACAGCCCCAAAGCTCAGGAGTAATGATGCTAGAATTTGGATATGACACCGAGAAGCAATACAATGGTTCCTTTAAGTGAAGAGGTGAAAGTTCTTGATTTAATAAGAAAAGAGAGAAATTCTATCCTGAGAATCCTAAGGTCTAAGATAAGAAAAATTCTTCTATCTGTGAAACTTGGAAGAAAGAAAAAAGAAATTCCTGCTAGTTTTTGCTATTGTACTTCAAGCAGCAAAGTTATGGCACGGTGCATGGGGAGCACTTAGTGAGGGAGGAAAAGGCATGGAACTTTTACAGTAAGATGTTCTGAGAGAGAGTATTCCCACAGCTTCTACTGTTACCGTTTATCACTATTATTATCATTGTTCTACTTTATTGTTAGTCGTTAATCACTTGATGTGCCTAATTTTTAAAATTTTATTGGCGTCTGCTTGCTTTACAGCGTTATGTTAGATTCTGCTGCACAGCAACATGGCCATCCACACACACGTGTCCCCTCCTTTTGGACTTTCTTACCCCTCAGGTCAGCACAGTGCTTTACGCAGGGCTCCCTGTGCTACACAGTGCGTTCTCAGTAGTTACCTACTTCATACGTAGTGTCTCACTTTTTCATCAATAGTGCATATGAGTCAACCCCAGTCTCCCAATTCATCCCCCCCCCAGTATCCATACAAATGTCCTCTAAGTGTGTCTCTATTTCTACTTTGTAAATAAGATCAGTTTGTTTCAGGTTCCACACACATGTGCTGATATACACTATTCGTTTGCTCTTTCTGACTTCACTCTGTATGACAGCCTCTAGGTCCATCCACATCTCTACAAATGACCTGATCTCATTCTGCTTTATGGCTGAGTAATATTCCACTGCATATACATGAACCACAACTTCTTTATCTGTTCCTCTGTTTATGGACATTTAGGTTGCTTCCATGTCTTGCCTATTGTAAATAGTGCTGTTATGAACATCGGGGTGCATGTATCTTTTTGAATTATGGTGTTCTGTGGATATATGCCCGGGAGTGCGATTGCTGAAAACAGAGTTATCACATGACCCTTCTTAATTTTTAAACTAAACGTTATCATAGATATGAATGTATAAGGCAGAAACTTTGTGTTTACAGGATTTGGTACCATCTGTAGTTTCAGGAATCCAATGAGAATCTGGTATCCCTGTGGATAAGAGGTAAGTATTATCTATCTCTTGGGCCTCTGCACATGAATCTAGTAAGCATTACTATATATAGTTGTTGGATAAATTAATAAACAACCGTAAATGTTTTTGAGTCATAAGCTCATAATCTCTCTTCCAAACAGCAGAGTGACGTGTTCAGATGTGTTCTTGCTCTCAACACCTTCTCCTGGCCCGCTTGCTCTGAGTCCTTCTCCCACGGGTGAGCTTCCCAGGCCCTGCACCATCCTGTGTGATTTCTTCTGGCTTTGAAAAGCTTCAGATACTTTCTTTAAAACGAGGAGACCAAACCTAAGTGCCACACATTAAGTAGGTTTGACAGGAGCTGTTGGTGCTTAAACCTGGACTCATTTATTTCTGAGCAGCATTGTAAAAACTCACGGGCCGGGACCCTGCCACAGTTGACATCTACTAACTGCATGGCTCACTTGATCCTTGTCAGAGTCTACCTCTGGTCTGCTGTCTGCTTTTGTAAACTAAGCTTTGTTGGAACACAGGCCCAACCGTTCTTCTATGTATTGGGTTAATGAACTCTTTGGCCAACCCAATATTACCTCTGACTGCTTTCATGACAAAATCCCATGGACGGAGGAGCGTGCTGGCTGCAGTCCGTGGGGTCACTAAGGGTTGGACACGACTGAGCGACTTCACTTTCACTTTTCACTTTCACACATTGGAGAAGGAAATGGCAACCCACTCCAGTGTTCTTGCCTGGAGAATCCCGGGGACGGGGGAGCCTGGTGGGCTTCCGTCTATGGGGTCGCACAGAGTCGGACACGACTGAAGTGACGCAGCAGCAGCTTTCATGATGTTGGCAGAATTGGGTAGCCACGACAGGGACCACATGGTTTGCAAATTCTGAAATGTCTCCATCTGATCCCTTATATAACAGGTTGTGGGTGCTTGCCTAGGACCAGTTAAAGTTCACTGTATGAGATCATTTATACGTGAAATCTAAATAAACAAAACACGAATGAACGCAGCAGAAGCAGACTCACTGACGCACAGAACAAACTAGTGGCTGCACGCGGGGAAGACACACGTGGCGGGGAGTCAGAGACACAGCCATCAGGCACACAGTAGGCTCCCGCTGAGCGGCTCAGTCCTGTCTGGCTCTTTACAACGCTGTGGACTGCAGCCCACCAGGCTCCTCCGTCCATGGGCTTCTCCAGGCAAGAACACTGGAGTGCGTTGCCACGCCTTCCTCCAGGGGGTCTTCCCGACCCAGGGATCCAAGCCGTGTTGGATCTTGCGACTCCTGCCTTGCAGGCAGGGTCTCTACTGCCCTGTCAGCGGGGAAGTCTAAAATAAGCTATAAAGATATACTATACGATATAGGGAATATAGCCAACATTTTATATTAACTGTAAATGGAGTATAACCTTTAAAGCTTTGTGACCCACTATACTGTATACCTATAAGATACAATATTCTACAGCAACTATGCTTCAATTTTTAAAAATGCTAAAAAGAAGTTCAGTCCAACATAAGCCATGCCACCAAATGCCACAAACCCTGGGAACCAGGGAAGCTACTCCCTGCGAGGAAAAGCTAACTTTTGCCTTAGAAGGCCTTGAGGTCAGCACTTGTTGGCTTCATTTTTACTTTCACACATTTTCAGACCAACAGAGAAGTTGCAGAATTAGTATAGAGAGCATTCCCTCATTGTCCATCCGCAGTCCTCCCAGGGGATAATATGATAACAGCTTAGATAACCGGAACAAAGGCGATCGAGGACAAGGTGGCTAGATGGCATCATTGGCTCAACGGACACGACTTTGAGCAAATTCTGAGAGATAGTGAAGGACGGGGAAGCCTGGTGTGCTGCAGTCCATGGGGTCACAGAGGGGGACACATCTGAGCGACTGAACAACACTAACAAATGTATCAAAATCAGAAAGTTGACTTTGAATTGTACTATTAACTAAACTCCTGGAGGAGGGCATGGCAACCCAGTCCAGTATGCTTGCCTGGAGAATCCCCATGGACAGTGGAGCCTGGCGGGCTACAGTCCATGGGGTGACAAAGAGTTGGACATGACCGAGTGACTAAGCACATTAACTGAACTAGAGCTCTTATTCAGATTTTAGCATTTTATCAAGTGACCCTTTTCAGTGTATATTTCTTTAAAATTTTACCATAGATGTATATATTCTGGTGACCACCAATCATGATCAGGAAACAGTGTTACATCACTGCAAAGACTTCCTCATGTTCCCTCATTGCAGTTACAGACTGTCTCCAGCTCTAAATCCTAAAAACTACTACAGAGTCTAATTTGGAGAATGCTACATTCACAAAACAGTAAAGTATTGAGTCTTTTGAGGTTGGTTTTGTTCACTGATCATAATGCCCTTGAGATCCACCCGAGCTGCAGAGGCATTCATAATTTATTCCTTCTCATTGTGGAGTTGCATTCTATTGTCTCATGTACCATAGCTGGATAATCCATTTGCCCAGTGAAGGACATTGGGTTGTTGTTAATAGAGCTTCTATAGAGATTTATATCCAGTTTTCCTTGTGAACAGAAGTTCTCAGTTCTGAGAGCTAAATACACAGGAACAGGACTGCTGGGTCAAGGGGCCGGTGTGCATTTACCTGTGTAAGAAACCACCAACCCCTCTCCCCATTGGTGGAGCCAGTTTGATTCCTCCCAGCAATGAATTCCTGTTGCTTAGCATCTTCATTAAGTACATTGGATTATTTAACGAGTTTAATAAATAAATTTTGTTATTTATTTCATTGTAGCCATTCTAGTAAGTGTGCAGTGATATCTTCCTATGGTTTTAATTTGTGTTTCCCTAATAGCTAAAGAAAAGCTGGCTTAAAACTCAAAAGACCATGGCATCCATTCCCATCGCTTCATGGCAAATAGATGGAGAAAAGATAGAAACAGTGACAGACTTTATTTTCTTGGGCTCCAAAATCACTGCAGACAGTGGCTGCAGCCATGAAATTCAAAGACGCTTACTCTTTGGAAGAAAAGCTGTGACAAACCTAGACATTGCATTAAAGAGAAGAGACATCACTTTGCTGACAAAGGTCCTTATAGTAAAAGCTATGGTTTTTCCAGTAGTCATGTAGAGATGTGAGAGTTGGACCACAAAGAAAGCTGAGCACCAAAGAACTGATGCTCTCAAACTGTGGTGCTGAAGACTCTTGAGAGTCACTTGCACAAGGAGATCAAGCCAGTCAATCCTAAAGGAAATAAGCCCTGAATATTCATTGGAAACACTGAGGCTGAAGCTGAAGCTCCAATACCTAGGCCATCTGATGTGCAGAGTTGTCTCACTGGAAACAGCATCAGACTATAATTCTGGGAAAGACTGAAGGTGGGAGAAGAAGATGACAGAGGATGAGATGGTTGGATGGCATCACCGACTCAATGGGCACGAGTTTGAGCAAACTCCAAGATATAGTGAAAGACCCAGAAGCCTAATGTGCCGCAGTCCATGGGTTGCAAAGGGTTGGACACAACTGAGCCACTGAACATCAAATAGCTAAGGGTATTCAATATTTTCTCATGTGCTAATTTACCATCCCTGCAGTCTTTGTTGAAGTATCTGCTCAAGCCTTCTTCCCATTGTCTTATTGGGATGTTTGTCTTCTTACTGTTGAGTATAACGTGTTCTTTGTATATTTTGGATGTAGGGTCTTTGTCAGTTGTGTGAATTGAAACTATTTTCTCTCAGATGGAGGACCGCCTGCCACAGAACAAAAGTTTTAGTTTTGATAGAAGCCAACATATCCACTTTCTGTGTTTATGGATCATTCATTTGGTGTCAATCTTTATCACTCAGAGTCCAACCACAAGAGAAACTACACAGCACTTGGAGCATGAAACATTTACTATTAATTTACTATTAAGCACTTGCTTAATGACGATTGCCTAGTAAGAAGTAATGAGATCTCTAAATGACACAGGACCAGCAGATCTAAGGAGCAGCACCACCCCTAGAGCTGAGTCCCTGGTCTAAGGAAGAGCTTCCCCCCAGCCCCTCAAACCTGAGCTCCAGACCTTGCTGGAGAAGGTGTGACCATGGTTCATTGAAAAGCTGCAAAGATGCTGCGGGGCCTCCCTGGAAATCCACCCTCGAGGCATCGGAACAAGCTATTCATGGAGAAAACCTAACCGGAGACGCAAAGCTACACAACTGCCACTTTTTTGTGTGCTGGGAGACGCTGCGGCCTGCGTGGACTGCAAGAGCTGGTTCTGGCTACGCCTCCGGAGACTGGCCAGGAAGACCAGGCCAGATCCCTCCCCCAGCATGTCTCTCTCGCACCCTCTACTGATGAAGTGGAACATCCGACAGCTGGTGAAGAGTGTTTCAGGTCTTCACAGGGTGAGATCTGCAGGGCATGATGGAGAGAGCACTGGGTCAGCTTGCCTCAGTGACAGGCAGAGACCATCAGCAGGACTCTTCCCCCCGGGTTCTGAAGGGTCCAGTGAGGGGGGCGTGGGGCAGTTAGAGGCCCAGCTCCTTGCTCTGTGAGCCTGGAGTAGAATGTGTGTTGTCAAAAGGGCTCCATCCACAAGGTTAGAAAGCGTGCTAGAGGTCCACAAGAGAGCTTGAAAGAGTGGCTGTCCTTCGGGTGCTGGCTCTGCACCCACTGCAGTTCCAGGTTGCCGGGTGTTGTAGCACATAGTCTGGCATATATGGAAGGAAAACAAACAAAGAAAAACACAAGCATGCACAAAAGCAAACAGACAAAAACCAAAGAAACAATCATCAAAAGGCCAGGGAACGTCCCACCGGGTCATCCCTCAACTCCTCGGTCACTTCACCTCTTTTCCATTGTCACAGTCGTCTGATGGCCGGTCTCTGTATTTTGTCCAGGGTTTCTGGTTATAACTAGCAGGAAGATGGGATGGAACGTGCCTACTCCTTCTTCTTTGGAACCAGAAACTGTTTAAATCAATTATTTCCTCAGGTTTGTTCAATGTGTAGGTGTTCCTGAGCTGGAGTCTCACCATGAGCAGCTGGCTCAGGGAGATTCCTTCTAAAAACAGAGATCCTGATCTACAAGACCCCCTTATTTCCTAAAGCTGGACCTGGGGCATAATATGGGATTAAAGAGATACCCCTCTTACCGTGAAGGGCAAACTGAGCTAAATAGTGGAGCCAACTTGAGGAAAGAACGTGAACCGTCCTGAACTCCAGCTGGTGCTGCACTCACCTTTCTGACATGGGAAAGGTTTGGAAGCTTCAGCACTGCATTGGCTAAACCATCATTTCTGATCTTGCCAGGTATCAACTTCCTCCAGAAGATTTCCTTTTAATAGCCCTTCCCATTTTTTTTTTCCATTTGTGAGACTCACAGAGGAGTGGGTACAAGATAATAATGATAATAATTACAGCAGTAAATAGTAACCATAGTAAGCTTTCTACCATTTCAAAGTAACTATGACATGCCTGATAGTTCAGTTGGTAAAGAATCCGCCTGCAATGCAGGAGACCCTGGTTCGATTCCCGGGTTGGGAAGATCCCCTGGAGAAGGGGAAGGCTACCCACTCCAGTACTCTGGCCTGGAGAATTCTATGGGCTGTGTAGTCCATGGGGTCACAAAGAGTTGGATACGACTGAGAAACTTTCACTTTCATGATGTGTCTGGAATTATGATAGGCATCTTAATTGCATCACTGATCATCTTCGCTACAACTTACTATTTGGCAGATGAAGAAAACTAAATGGTACAGTAGAGCTTAGAAACCTAGAGCCTGATTCCCAATGCCACCTACTTTCCCCATCCACCCCTTGCCTTCACTCCTTCTAGCACATGTCTATACCAACTCTTTGTCTGGAGCATTAGGCACGCATCATAGCATTTCCACTTTGGTTTTATCCACTAACCAAGACTGAAGTATCCTTGATGGCAGGGAATTTTCTTAGGTCCCAAAACACCAACCCAACCCAGTATCCTGTGTTAGGCATTGAGTGACTGCTGACTCTCTTAGCTGCCAATCCAGAGGCTGTCCTCTCTGGAAACCAACTTAGCAGAGAGATTAAAAGACTTTATCTAAAGAGCCACAAATCCAGTCAGTGACCGCGGAGTAGAAGGGATGCTCACTGAATAATGAGGCCAATCTGACTGGTGATCGGAGTTTGGCTATGCATGTATATGAGCACCCAACCTGAGATGAGGTTGTGTTAATTCACAGGTACAGATGCATTACTTTTCAGCTGCACGAGGAGAAATGGACCCAAGTGTCATTAATGTGAGCACTGCCTTTTGAACACACACTTTTCAGAGATACCTGGCTGACGATGATGCCAGATAAAGGCCCCCGTCAGTCACGCCCCAGCCTCCCATCCTGATTATAAAGTCCAGGCTGCCCGTTTCTCTGAAGATGATGACATGTTATCAAAAAATGATAAATGTCCTCACACACAGGTAGGGCTAAGAAAAATGTGTGCAATATTCCTCTGTGGTTTTGCAACAACAAATATTTTGACTGGATTTCCTGTCGGCTGAGGAATAAAAAGCAAAAGGCTTTGAACTCTCATGAAGGCTCAAAAGTAAAGAGATAAACATCAGAGAGAATCTGGGCACTAAAATACTGTTCATGTCTAGTAGAACCACAACACAAAGCTTGCTCCAGAACATTGCTAACAGCTAGTCACACGGCCTGTAGCAGAGTTCCTCCAGAGTCAGTAAAGCATCAGGATGCCGTCTCTGACAGAAAAGCATCAGGATGCCGTCTCTGACAGAAAGCGCCTTTGTCTGCTCATTCGTTCCTCCATTCATATTGGATGACTATTTATTTTCACTATGTTTTCTCAATGAGCCGAGACTATGCAAGGAAAGCAGCTTCAAACAAGACAAGACTTATTCCCGCTGTTAAGGAATAGCCCTTCCATGGGAGGTGGTAGACAATAGACAAAATGGCACAAGAAACAAGTTATTGACAAATGTGATGGAGAGTCCCTAAAATTGAACCCACTGAGCTCTTCTGTATTTTTAACCCAATAGCCTGGGTTGTGTACCTTCATGCCTCACAGAACAAGGCTGTTTTCATTCTTCTGCATGGTGATATACCAGACGTTAGAGGACGGGTAGCATCTTACACTCAAACTTTTTTAGGACAAATATCTCCAAGATCTTTTTAACTCTTTCATCTCTGACAAAATGTATGGCCCTTCAAACACCACTCTGGGCCTACATATTACATTTCTTTCTCTGTAAATGAATGGTTCACAATCTATACTTTTGTTTATAATCACATTAGCTCCAATGAATTACACGGCCCCAATATAAATGCAAGAGGGACTTGAACATGGAGGGAAATACATGAGTATTTAGGCAGCAGTGTTTCTACCGCAACTTCCAAATTTCACCCAACATCACAGTGGAAGATCTAACTATATTATCAACTTCCTCATTATTAATACTATACTTTTAGTGATACTTCCAAGCATAATCACACACACACACACATACACCATATAATATGCACACACAGAATAATATTAATATAGTAATACTGAAATCATAATCACAGGAAACTAGTCACTCTGATCACATGGACCACAGCTGAATGTGGTCCACTGGAGAAGGGAATGGCAAACCACTTCAATATACTTGCCTTGAGAACCACATGAACAGTATCAAAGGGCAAAATGATAGGCTACTGAATGAGAAATTCCCCAGGTCGGTTGGTGCCCAGTATGCTACTGGAGCTCAGTGGAGAAGTAACTCTAGAAGGAATGAAGGGATGGAGCAAAGGCAAAACCAAAACCCAGTTGTGGATGTGACTGCTGATAGAAGCAAGGTCTGGTGCTGTAAAGAGCAATATTGCATAGGAACCTGGAATGTTAGGTCCATGAATCAAGGCAAATTGGAAGTGGTCAAACAGGAGATGGCAAGAGTGAACATAGACATTCTAGGAATCAGTGAATTAAAATGGACTGGGATGGGTGAATTTAACTCAGATGACCATTATATCTACTACTGTGGGCAGGAATCCCTTAGAAGAAATGGAGAAGCCATCATGGTCAACAAAAGAGTCCGAAATGCAGTACTTGGATGCAATCTTAAAAACGACAGAATGATTTCCGTTCGTTTCCAAGGCAAACCATTCAATATTACAGTAATCCAGGCCTATGCCCCAACCAGTAACGCCGAAGAAGCTGAAGTTGAACGGTTCTATGAAGACCTACAAGACCTTTTAGAACTAACACCCAAAAAAGATATCCTTTTCATTATAGGGGACTGGAATGCAAAAGTAGGAAGTCAAGAAACACCTGGAGTAACTGGCAAATTTGGCCTTGGAGCACGGAATGAAGCAGGGCAAAGGCTAATAGAGTTTTGCCAAAAGAATGCACTGGTCATAGCAAACACCCTCTTCCAACAACACAGGAGAAGACTCTACACATGGACACCACCAGATGGTTAACACCGAAATCAGATTGATGATATTCTTTGCAGCCAAAGATGGAGAAGCTCTATTCAGTCAGCAAAAACAAGACCAGGAGCTGACTGTGGCTCAGATCATGAACTCCTTATTGCCAAATTCAGACTTAACTTGAAGAAAGTAGGGAAAACCACTAGACCATTCAGATATGACTTAATCAAATCCCTTATGATTATACAGTGGAAGTGAGAAATAGATTTAAGGGACTAGATCTGATAGATAAGAGTGCCTGATGAACTCTGGACAGAGGTTCACGACATTGTACAGGAGACAGGGACCAAGACCATCCCCATGGCAAAGAAATGCAAAAAAGCAAAATGGCTGTCTGAGGAGGACTTACAAATAGCTGTGGGAAGAAGAGAAGCGAAAAGCAAAGGAGAAAAGGAAAGATATAAGCATCTGAATGCAGAGTTCCAAAGAATAGCAAGGAGAGATAAGAAAGCCTTCCTCAGTGATCAATGCAAAGAAATAGAAGAAAACAACAGAAAAGGAAAAACAAGAGATATCTTCAAGAAAATTAGAGATTCCAAGGGAACATTTCATGCAAAGATGGGCTCGATAAAGGACAGAAATGGTATGGACCTTACAGAAGCAGAAGATATTAAGAAGAGGTGGCAAGAATACACAGAAGAACTGTACAAAAAAGATCTTCACGACCAAGATAGTCATGATAACGTGATCACTGACCTAGAACCAGACATCTTGGAATGTGAAGTCAAGTGGGCCTTAGGAAGCATCACTACGAACAAAGCTAGTGGAGGTGATGGAATTCCAGTTGAGCTATTTCAAATCCTGAAAGATGATGCTGTGAAAGTGCTTCACTCAATATGCCAGCAGATTTGGAAAACTCAGCAGTGGCCACAGGACTGGAAAAGGTCAGTCTTCATTTCAATCCCAAAGAAAGGCAATGCCAAAGAATGCTCAAACTACCGCACAATTGCACTCATCTCACACGCTAGTAAAGTCATGCTCAAAATCCTGCAAGCCAGGCTTCAGCAATATGTGAACCGTGAACTCCCAGATGTTCAAGCAGGTTTTAGAAAAGGCAGAGGCACCAGAGATCAAATTGCCAACATCCGCTGGATCATGGAGAAAGCAAGAGAGTTCCAGAAAAATATCTATTTCTGCTTCATTGACTATGCTAAAGCCTTTGACTGTGTGGTCACAATAAACTGTGGAACACCCTGAAAGAGATGGGAATCCCAGACCACCTGACCTGTCTCTTGAGAAACCTGTATGCAGGTCAGGAAGCAACAGTCATAACTGTACATGGAACAACAGACTGGTTCCAAATAGGAAAAGGTGTACGTCAAGGCTGTATATTGTCACCCTGCTTATTTAACATATATGCAGAGTACATCATGAGGAACACTGGGCTGGAAGAAGCACAAGGTGGAATCAAGATTGCCGGGAGAAATATCAATAACCTCAGATATGCAGATGACACCACCCTTATGGCAGAAAGTGAAGAGGAACTCAAAAGCCTCTTGATGAAAGTGAAAGAGGAGAGTGAAAAGGTTGGCTTGAAGCTCAACATTCAGAAAACAAAGATCATGGCATCTGGTCCCATCACTTCATGGGAAATAGATGGAAAACAGTGGAAACAGTGTCAGACTTTATTTTTTTGGGCTCCAAAATCACTGCAGATGCTGATTGCAGCCAGGAAATTAAAAGACGCTTACTCCTTGGAAGGAAAGTTATGAACAACCTAGATAGTATATTAAAAAGCAGAGACATTACTTTGCCAACAAAGGTCCGTCTAGTCAAGGCAATGGTTTTTCCCGTGGTCATGTATGGATGTGAGAGTTGGACTGTGAAGAAAGCTGATCGCCGAAGAATTGATGCTTTTGAACTGTGGTGTTGGAGAAGGCTCTTGAGAGTCCCTTGGACCGCAAGGAGATCCAACCAGTCCATTCTAAAGGAGATCAATCCTGGGTGTTCATTGGAAGGACTGATGCTAAAGCTGAAACTGCAATCCTTTGGCTACCTCATGCGACGAGTTGACTCACTGGAAAAGACTCTGATGCTGGGAAAGGTTGGGGGCGGGAGGAGACGGGGACGACAGAGAATGAGATGTCTGGATGGCATCACCGACTCTGTGGATATGAGTTTGAGTGAACTCTGGGAGTTGGTGATGGACAGGGAGGCCTGGCATTCTGTGGTTCATGGGGTCGCGGAGAGTCGGACACGACTGAGCGACTGAACTGAACTGAACTGAATACTATGGAGAAAATTTAAAAGAGGAAACATTATCAAATTACATGTTTATTGAAACACGGCTGAATCCAGCCTCACCCTGCAGGTGCAACACACTCAGGACTGAGGCTCTGGGGCAGATCTGCTGGACTCCAGTCCTGGTTCTGTCGTTACCAGCCATGTGACTCTGGGTAAATACGTAACCTCTCTGATCTTTAGTATAGACATTCACAAAAATGAGAATAAAATCACAACCTTTCTCAAGTTATTGTGAGAATTAAATAAGCCAATCTGTGTGAAACATTAGAGCACTTGACTCACAGTAAGTGCCATAGTTGTCTATGATAATTTCTATTATTACAATTAAATGTGCCATGAAAATGCAATGCTATTCTTTGCTAAACCCAAGTTGTGCATGCATGCTCAGTCATGTCAGATTCTGTGACCCCAGGGATTGTAGCCCACCTGTCTCCTCTACCCATGGAATTCTTCAAAGGCAAGAATATTGGAGTGGGTTGCCAT